>NC_090926.1:952748436-954051283 GCF_040938575.1 Ambystoma mexicanum | reverse complement strand
ATGGCCATGTGCCGCTAGGTGTGACAGTTGTAATACAGTGCTTTCTTTACAAATCTCCTCTGTGTCTGCAGCTAGTAATAAATCGTCTATGTATTGCAAAAGTACACAACCCACGGGTAATTCTAGCTGCTCTTTTAATGCTCTACTGTAAATACTTGGACTTTCCGTGTAACCTTGTGGAATCCGTGTAAATGTAAATGATCGCCCTCCTAATGTGAACGCGAACAAGTATCTACTGTCCTTGTCATCTGGAATACTAAAGAATGCGTTCTTCAAATCTATTACACTAAAATATTCTGCTGAAACAGGTATCATTGTCAATATTGTAGTGACGTCTGGCACTAAAGGAAATTGCAGATGTACTACCTTGTTTAATGCCCGTAGATCAATTATGAAACGGTATGGTACCTCATTACCTCCTTTTTTATAAACCGGAAGGATAGGGCTGTTACATGTACTGCCTGTGATTTCCTCTATTACCCCTAATTTCATCAAATCGATAACAATACTCTTCAATCCTTTCTCACCTTCAACCGAAATTTTGTATTGGGGTATTCGCGGTAGGGTAACACCTTCTTTTAAAATAATCTTTACTGGCTCTATCTTTAAACATCCCACATCGTTGTCATGCATTGCCCATGTACAGGTTGGTACTTTACTTAGTTCCCCTGATACCGCTTCGGACATGAATTCTGACACAGGGGCATCGTGGGGCCATATCGTTAGAAACACTCCGTCTGCCGTGCAATGTATAACAGAACCTAGTTTTTTCAACAAATTCAATCCCAACAAATTTTCTCCACAATTTTCTGTTAGAAGGAAAGGACAATGTTCAGTGAATGGTCCTATGGTAACTGGGACTGGTTTGGACACTGGGTTTATGACTGGTGTACCTGCGAACCCTACAGAAATATTCTTTTGCCCTGACAGTGGTATATTCGGAACCAATTGATGGTCTATTGAACACTTCTGTGCTCCTGTATCTACAAGAAAGCGATGTTCCTCATTCCCGACTCTCTGATTCACGGGAATAGACACTGGTTCCGACCCCTGTCCTGGGCTGTCCTATTGGGGAAATGACACATCGTCCGATGTGTAATCATTACTATTACTGTAATACGTGTTTGGCTGTGTATCGGAAACATTTCCACTCTTCCCTCTATTTCCCCCATTCTGATTTCCATATTGTTGATTTTGCTGTCCCTGACTGTGGTTTAGGGCATTTTGGTTTTGGCCTTGGTTTTGATTACCTCCATTATTATGATGCTGCTGCATACTATTCCTATTTGGTCCATTCGCTCCTGGGTGTCCTATATGCTGTCTCCTTTGACCAGACCCATTTCTGTTCTGTAAATGCGGGCATTGCGCTCGCCAATGTCCTTCCTCTTTACAATATGCAATATGCACACTGATTCTGCCCCACTGTTCCCCCATACATATTCGAACTACTCCTCACTTGTGCGTTCCCTCGCCCTCTATTACGTCCTACTACTTGCTGCATTAACACAGGTCTTTAGATTTACCCTATCCCTCTCTACTTTTTCTTTTCCTGCAGTCACTGCACTCATAATATTGGGCCATATGCAGTACTTTGCCCAACGTTTTTGCTTGCCATGCACTCTCTGATGTCATTATTAGATCCTGAATTGGAAGTCTTAACCCCCTCAATTATTTGTCAACAAATAACCTCTTCCCTGCTTCTGACCCACATCCTGCCCGCTGAAGTCTGTGAATATTTCTTCAAATCTATTAAAATAATCTTGTACACATGCAGTTAGTTTGTCCCATTGAATTCTTTTCTCTGGAACAATTGTTTTTAACTTCTGTACTATACGTGCTGATAATGCCACCAGGTTCGGTCCTGGTGTTCCTCCAACCGCTTTATTCCTATCCTCTATCATCAAATCCGCCCATGTGGCACCAAAGGCAGTTGTGTCATCTACCTTCCTTATTTGTTTCCATATATCTGCTGGCAGGATCACCGGGAATATTAGGTCTATATCACCCATGGTAAGCATGGATGACTGTAGGCAGGACTCTACTTCCTTGAAAAACCCTGCAGGATTCTTTCTTATATCCGGAATCGTCTGCTTTATGTTGTTCACCTCTTGTCTGGAAAAGGGGACATGCACGTATTGGGCGGTGTAATGGGCTGGTGTTACCTGCGCCGCTACATTGCCCGCTGCGGGAACCTCCACTTTGGGCACAAAGGTAGGTGGGACCTCTCTCATAGGGAATGCCCCACTTACCGTCCCTCCCCCTTCTCTTAGATGCAACAATATTCCCAGATCCAATGATAGGGCTGTTTCTCCTGTTCCTCGTTCTAATGCTCTCCTATATACTGCCATTATTTCAGGCGGGTTGGCCTTATCGTTTTTATATCTTTATCGAATAAGTGTTCAACCATCGATTGTAGCGCTTTTCTTTTCATAGGCATGGAATATTCATGAAATATCTCGTGTATCTCCATTGTGGGAATACTAGGATCTGACATCCATCTAGACGCTTCTCGCATACATACTTTTAACTTGTCGCCCATTTGTACTGATGACATCGAATGTCGTCGCTGTATATATGGCTCTACAGTTTCCTTTCTATTTCTCCCAATCTCTTTACTCCTATATCCGGGTGCAGTAAACATTTCGGCATAGTCATTATCTAATTCATCCTTTAACTCAAAAAGTCTATACACATGTTCTCTTACTTCTTCATCCCTCTCCCTACATTGTGCTAATGCATTCAGATCTAACAATCGCTGCGGTGGTAATTTCCCAATTAGCTGTTTCCCTCTCTCCACCAAATATTCACCCATGCATTCCACCACTACATGTCTTTTGTTGCTTCTACGAAAGTCATATATCGAAGCCAATGTTGCCGTCCCATCATTCCCGTCTATATACATCTCTGCCTGTTGCTGCAATTCCACCTTCCTCTTCTTGCTGATTGCGCTGCGGGTTACCCTTGTGCACTGCCGTTGGTCAGTCCCACCTCTTGCCCCCGCGGTTTCAACTTCAACCCCGGGAGGAACGGATGGTACCGAGTCTGTGTCTAAGGCGGGAGGTGCGGATGGGACAATGGGAACAGCGAGTGTCTGTTGTGGGCCTGGTTGGCTAGTAGGAAGTGTTACGTGCGCGGTCTGTGGCTGTGGGAGGGCTTGAGCTACCGGAGGGGGAGCTTGAGCTACGGGCGGGGTCTGGGCAATAGTTACTAACGTATCTGGTCTTTCTTCTGATCTTGGGCCTTGTTTTGTATGGGTCAATATATTTTCTATCAATTCATCTGTCATGTGTAATTCTCGTTGTGTGTATATCTTTTCTATATTCAACTGGTCACGCCTGCCTGCCCTTCTTAGACTCTCAGTCCACTCCTCCTCTTCTTTTTCTTCCGCTACCTCACCTTTTGATTTATGCCTGCGCGCATGCTTTTCCCTGCTTTTAAATCTGAGCATTGCTTCCTTTCTCCAGTCTTTAATAGATTCAAATGCCGCAGTGCGCGCTTTCTTTCTTATCAACACCCTTTCCAAGTTAGCTATCCTCGCCCTCTCAAAACTACCATTAATCGGCCACTGGTGGTCTTGTTGCTTTCTGGTTTGCCTATGCCAAGTCTCACAGAATATTATCGCACCCACTTCATACTTCACACACATCTCATATGCCGGCGTTCCCCCAGGTGGTACAATTTGGCCATCTTCCAAAGATTGTCTACCACAGCGGAAAAACCCCGCTAAGGTGGACAATACCCCAGGCATGTTTCAACCTTCCCCTTGGTTAATCAACCTTACCTAGGGCGTTTGATTTTGCAAAGTCAACTCTCAACCAATATCAGGATGCTATGAATCGGGGAATGACTCACCTGATAAATCAAGTTGTCTGTATACTGACGCACCAAAGGACGTTGTGTCTGCGTTTCTTGGCTTCCGCCTCATTTCGGGACCCTCACCTCCTTGTTCTCTAGCCAGGCATATCGATCAGGGATCAGATGTGTGCAGATCTGCAAAGGAGTCTCTCATCACTTTTACAGGGCGCCCCGAACACCTCTTGACCCCGGCTCGATCGTCCTGTCCTCGCCGTTCTCTGCCTTTCTCAATTACAACGTTACGCGAAGGAACAAGTGGGGAGGGTCCCTATTCGGGCGCCATCTTGAAATGGGCCCCTAGGGGACTCTGACATCTATGGAAATAAGGCGAGTCACCACACACGATAGAGACGCCAGACACGAGGTTGTATTCCCAAAGCTAGGGTTTTATTGCAAAGCAAAAGTCTCAGTTGGCCAACTCGGTCTCAACGCCCCGCGACATGTATTTCTAGACCTCGTGGGGCGCAAGAGAGCGAATTACGTACATCAGTTACATATATGCAAAATGCATATCAAACAATCAGCTATGTCATGGTTAACACCCCTCTTCATTGGGTTTCTTTGAACTTGGGGTGACGATGGACATCTCCGGCCACTATGACACCTTCAAACATCTATTCTAGTAACAATTTGCAATTTGTGGGTGCGTAGGCATTGAAAGCAAGCGTCCCCAAACAGCACGATCCTCCCCGCAATGAGAGACAATGAAGGTCTCTCCCGAAATGGGAATAAGGCCAAGACAGAGTGCGGGTGAGCGTAAATGGGAGTTTATCAATCAGAATTGGGCATGCAAAGAACTCTGCAAACTCCGAGAGCGCTCTGTCTGACAATAGCAAAGACAGGCGTATATATTTACAAAAAACGTCATCAAAACCTACATACTATAGGGGGCACAAGTTCATTGGGATTGGGTGGCGACGACTAACTATAGGTGCTGCCGCGGCGTGGTTGGTCTTGGCTGGAGGACGTCACTGGTCACCCTCGTGGGTTGGGCTGGGCCTGGCAGGTTGGCTTGAGTTCATCTGGGCGGTGTTGGTGTGCCAAGGCGGCCTGTGGCAGAGATGAATGCCTTTTCTGACTTACTTGCCCTCGGCCATGCACACCGCAGTCATTCAGTCATTTACAGTTCTATTCTCTTTAGTAACTCTTTCAATAGGTTAATGCAACACAGGATTAATGCACCTTGTGAGGGGTCTGGAGGTAATGTATCGAGGCCTGGATACTCGTGATCTGTTGACCGGGACCATAGGTCGAGGGGCTAAGCTTCGGGGACTGGGGCGGGTGGTACAGGTCTTTCTGTCTTGTTAGAAGTGGTTATGGATGTTTCGCTGTGTGTTGTCAAAGCGTTGGGTGTCCTGATTGCACAGGGCCATAAATCTGAGACAGTCCGGTGGGTTGTGGGGTTTACGAGGGGGCGCTTGAGTTTAGACAGAGGTTTACTGCTGTGCTGTAAATAATGCAGGTGGCTGGCCGCGGCCTTGGGTGCTGCAGTGGGGCTACAAGTCTTTGAAGCGGCTCCAGTCGGGTCGGGGGAGGCGTGATAACGCAGAGCGGGGCTCTGTTCTCATGTCTTGGCAGCCTTCTCAGGGAGGGAGGGGGATACATCGAGACCTTGTACGCATTCACAAAGGTATCTCCCTCGTGTGTGGCCGATTTTAGGTAAAGACATTACAAACATTTGAACACTTTCTATAATACTTATTCAAATCACTTCAAAACATGCATTTAAACTTTGCTGGATGTGTCTCGATTATACCCAGTCCGAGCACCATTTTTGTACATCATATTCTAGCAGCTACAGTGTTTTAGTTACATGCATATACATTCGTAGTAAATGAGGTAGTGGTTAGATCAGTGGAGTACATAGAAAACGACCCGCCACTGTACGTAACGGTGGTGGCACATAAGGGGCTTAGACATTCACACATGATAAGTGCCCTCTCGCGCATTCTTTACATGAGTTCATAGTATAGTTGCATTCGTTTTCTCGTGTACTCTAGCAGCATTAGCTTTAGTTATGGCGCAAAACCATGTGAGGTAGGCTGCCCAGTGATACACGCAACAAACAGATCCCTGGAGCGTTCCTTTATCATTGGCATCCACCTGTAATGGTGCGAGCTCGCCGTAACTTATATCATGGGAGCATACTCTCTCATTCTAATACATTCTACAGGCATTTGTATTTTGTGGAAGAAAGAAATAAGGCAAGAGGTCTTGACACTAATATATATACATATATATAAAGACTGTCTGCCATTAGAGGACCATTTTACTGTTCTTCCCATTGTTCAGGCCTGCTGGCCGGGTCATGCTGATAGTGATGGTACACTGCGGGAGGTGAACTGTTACAATGTTAGCGTATTGCGCTAGCTCATGTCCGTCTTGTTCGTGGGAACGTGCTCGCAGCGGATCTGCCAGGGTGCTGCGGCAACAGGGATGTTCTCCAAGGGTGGGGGCCGCGCTACAGTGCGCTGAGCTCACCCCATCTTTACCAGGCAAAGAATGGTTTTGGGCCTAGCTAAATTTGTGTTGTAATCAATACATGTGGACATTTGATACGTGTGGGCACTGTCTCCAGTGGGTGAGCCCTCCACCACCTGGGCCCGGGTGGCATGAGGGAACGCCCAATGGGCCATAGCCCTCACCTGGGGAAGAAACGCAGGCGAGAAGGGTCTCTTGGATCCGTCCTCCCCTACATTTCCCCCCTTTCGTTACTTAAGTAACGAATTCTTTAACTCCTCTATTCTCCTACATTCTGCTTCGTCCATCACCGCCTCATCCCATGCAGGAGTTCCTTTGATAGGCATCCATGCTCTGCACACCCCCCTTAAACTCTCACCTCTCCTGGCGTATTCATCTGGAGTACACGTAAGATATATGCACCCACCATCTCCCTCCAAATCTACCCACACTTCCTCGTACCATTCTAGTATGCGGGGCTCTTTGATGGTGGTGTGCCAAAGCTTATCTACAATATCCTTGTCGTGGTACATGGGCACCAGTTGGTACCTGGGTGTGTTGTCTACCCCTGTTTGCACTTGTGCTTCTTGCATCGTTTTTATTGTACCGTGTGAGTTGCCCATTGTCACCATCATCATTGCACCATTTGGTACTGCGTTGGCACAGACTCGAAGACCCACTTGGCATAGGCAGAAAATCAAAAGGAGGAACACCACAGCTGGCATCAAAAATTTCATCGTTGTTCCAAGCCATGAGGGGACCCAGGAGAAGAGGGTATCGAACCATGTACTATCTTCTGCTCCGCCTTCCATCTTCATTTTTTCTCCTAGGTTGTGGACTGCTTCGATCACATTGGACAGGGAGCCGTTCTCTGCATCTTCAGAAGGTATGAAAGTGCAGCAGGCACTTCCTATTTTTCGGCAAACACCGCCGTCCATCGCCGTCAACAGGTCCAGGACATAACTGTTTTGCATGGTCATCAGTCGCAGAGCTCTTAGTTCGACCTTTATTATGTTAAAACCTTCTTCAGTGTCGTTCGCCAGCTGAATTAATTCCCAGCGGGTTATCTGGAGCCATTTTGCGTTAGCCCTTGCTTGGACACTTGATACGAGCGAGGCAAAAAATGTTTCTGCTGAGCTGAATAACCGATATTTGTCTGGGATCTGGGCCAATAGTTCTGATGATGCCTTCGATATATAGTTTGATGCTCGTCTGTTGCGGGTCAGCACCTCTTCCTTGCTTCCAGAAGACAGGACATACATTTGTGGTTCTGCAGTTGGTTGGGCCACACTCTGTTGTGTGCGTTCCTGTGTTCTTTTGCTTCCATCGATGTGGCTTTCTGGTATCACCATTAGAGCTGAGTGCAGAGTGGCCATTGAGCAGCTGCCACTCCACGACGGGAGGAGGTGTAGGTATGCCTGGTTGCCACATACCCAATACGTGTCCATAAGGGCCGCAGTCCCTTTTCTTAGGTCTGGGATAGTGAGGGTTTTGTTGCACTTTTTGTTCGTCCCCATGGGCGTTCTCCCCTCTCCTTTGAAACATAGTTCATAGTCTATTTCACTCTGCAACTTGAAAGGCTTTTCGATGGGCGTAACCCAGGTTAGTTTTGAAATGTGTTCTCTCCATACGGGTGTGCATATTTCTTCTATCCATTGCAATTTCTCCGGTGCCACACCCCTCAGTGCTTCAGCTTTACACATTACTTCTTCGTTCTTCCACTTGTTATCAGAAAAGAGTGTCCCTTCGATTGCAAAAAATGGTTCTTTCAGACATACAACCCCTGACGGTTTTGGGTAGCACGTTTTCTCGTTCTGCAGCATTTGAAAAGTCACTTCGCGTGCCTGGAAGGTGTTCTTAATTCTGCACAACGTGAGATGAAGGAGACATTGGGCATCTATAATCGGCAACTCTTTGGGTAACAGTACTTTGGGTGTACCTGATGCGTGAGGGATGAGGGAGCAAACATAACAGCTCTCGTTTGTTGTTTGTTTAGCTGTGGCACTCATGTCTGCATACCACTTATTTGTTTGGTGGGGGTGTCGTGGGTCTTCCATCTTATCTAGACCTAACCCATAGTACTCATCATACTTCCTCCTCCCTGCTTCCCTCTTCCGTCTATTGTTCTTATTTCTCATATTCTTCCCGATTCCCTGGGCAAGGGACAAACTAGAACCCCCTTTCTCATTCCCGCCCCCCTTCACCCAGTCATCATATAATATTTCATGTGTTTCTCTCATTCTTTGATTCTCTATGGCCATGGGGACAGGTTGGTTGGTGGGGGTATTATACAACCAGGATATGGCAGAGGGATTTCGGTCGTTTAAGCTGTGAGCATTGTAATTAGACATCTCAGGTGGGGACAGTGTGTTGTTTTGTTTTGCACCCTTTGGCCCTCCATCGCGTGAGATGACAACACTGGATGACATAGTATAGTAGCCCCACACAAGTTTAGTTCCGTCCCATATCAGAAAATCACCTTCCCTTGTAGTTGCATTGACACTTGCAGTTGTATTGGTCCCAGTAGTTGTGTTGCTCCCTCCCCCCTCGTTCATCTCGATAGAGATGAACGCTATCAACCAGTATGTAACCAGACCAAATAATAATGTAAAAAACAATACAATGCACGCAGACAGTCCACATTCATACGAATATATACATTTCACAGTTAACCATTCTCTCATTCTAGTAAATCTATCCGTTGCAGGCCGCCCGTTAGATGCCATGGAAGCTCCTGTTTTAAGATATAAAAGTGCATTGAGTGCATACATGTAAACATTTTGTTGGCATCATCAGTGCCAATATACATATGACGGGGAATGGAAGCGGGTGGGGATACGGGGAGGGGTATTCACAGACAAGGGTGTATACAAGCACATAGTTTGGCATTCCATTCAAAATATATATATATAAATTCACACTCAACAAAATGAAAGTTAAAACAAAATTTCCCCCCCCTTTTTTTTTTTTTTTTTTCCATCTTTATCAGGTGTGCATTTCTTAAAATTCAGTACCAGCACATACACGCAAGTTCATATTCAGTCATTCTGCTCAGTTGCAGCGTTTGCTGTTGTTTGTGCCTCCCCATCTACCTCCTCTTGTACGTTGCTATATGCCTTCCGTACATCGGTCAAGTGCACCCAGTACCTCAACCCTTTGACCTTTACCGCTGTAGGCGTGCAAAATATTACTTCATATGGGCCATGGAATCGTGGTGCATTCCACCGACGCACAAAACTTCTGACATATATCCAGTCGCCTGGCATTAGCTGTAGTTGTTGCCCTGGCTCCGTGTCAGCGCCTGGTGCGTTTCCCTCTTCTCTAGTGAAGGGTGGGGACAATTGCTTTGCTATCACGCGCGCTGCCCTTGTCAGTTTCTTTAAATAGTCTGTGAACTCATCTCCCAATATCGCGGCGCTTCTGTGAGCGTCTGAGTGTTCGCGCAGTGGTGAATGTGCTGTGTTCATCCGTCTCCCAGTCACGATCTCGTGCGGGGACAAATGGTGGTCCTTGCTTGGCTGGTTTCGTAACTCAAATAGCGCAAGCGGTAGGCAGTAAATCCAATTCTTTTTTAATGAAAAGCATAGTTTTGATAAACTGCCCTTCAACAGTCCGTTCATCTTTTCCACTACGCCGTTACTTTGAGGATGATAAATTGAGCATAATTTGTGTTTTATTCCCAACAATGTAGTCACTTCCTTAAAAAGCTCATTCACAAAATGAGTGCCATTGTCTGAGCGGATCACGTCACAAATTCCCCAGCGCGGGAATACTTCCCTTACTAGGAACTTGGCGGCGCTCTTGGCATCGGGGCGCGCGCAGGGTCCTGCTTCCACCCACCTTGAAAATGGGCACACGACCACAATCATGTACCGTGCACCATTACACCTTTCCCCCATGTCTGCGTAATCTATGTGTAGTTCCTTGAATGGGCCAAGGGGTTTAGGGATTGTTCCCCGGAGAGTGCGTAATGTCATCCCTGAATTGTATATTTGGCATGTTGTACATTCCATTGCCAATCGAGACACATGCTCCTGGAGACAGGGCACGAACCATTCTTCCTGTATTTCTGCTGCGATGTGTTGTTTGGTGTTATGTGCAGGGAAGTGTAGCTGTTGAAATGCAATCTCTAGTAGCTGAATTGGCATTACCACCTTCCCCGAGTTATTTTGCCTCCACAGCAGGTCTGTTCCTGACTTGCTGCACCCTCGCTTTGTCCACAATAGTTTTTCCTCTGCACTGGCTCCTTCCTGCAATTCTATTATTTGTGGTATGGGCATGACATTATATCCCTCTGGGGGCTCTTCGTTTGTTCTGTCCTTGAGCATGTATTCACCTGTGTCATTTTTCTGAAAATAGGAAGCCTCCTTGGCGGCAGCGTCCGCTGCCGCGTTCCCTAAAGACACAACATCTGTGTTGGACGTATGTGCTTGGCACTTTACTATTGCTACTGCAGTGGGGTTTTGCAGGGCCTCAATTAGCTCTTTTAACAATTCTGTATGCTGTACAGGTGTTCCATCTGACCTCCTAAAGCCCCTCCGCCCCCATCTCGCTAGGCCTCCATGTACTGTCGTTGTCATGTAAGCTGAGTCTGTGTATATCGTCACTGCACAACCCTTTGCCGCATGTAGTGCTTCTATTAGCGCAATCAGTTCTGCTGCCTGCGCGGAGTAATGTGATGGGAGGCGGTATTGTACCAGTGTTTCATACTCACCGTCTTCTAACCTCACCACTGCCATGCCAACGTGTTTTTCTCCCGTGTCCGCGTCAATTGATGCGGACCCATCCACAAAGTACACTTCCCCTTCGCTTAGAGCGTTCTCACACACCACTGTCTTCTCCCCGCTTCCTCCTGTGTAGGTTGCGCAATCGTGGTTCTGCATGTCTTCGAGCGTGCACGCTTCTGTAATGAATGTGGCGGGGTTCACTGTCTTGCATCTCACTATATGGATGTTGGCACTGGACAGTATAATCTCGTAGGCGGTCGCCCGCTGTGTGGTCAGTGTGCTTTTTGATCTCTCGAGTATTGCAAATAATGAATGTTCCACAAACAATGTCACAGGGCAGCCCATTACTATGGTGGCACTTTTCTCAATCGCGAACGCGGCTGCAGCGAGTGATTGCTCGCACGCGAAATGGCCCTGCATCACGGCATCTAAAGTGCCACTATAGTAAGCCAATGGCTTGTGTCCTAAGGATGTTTTTTGTGTCAGGACTGCTGTCATTAGTGTTTCCTTGCAGTGTGAGAATAGGTAAAACTTGCATCCATAATCAGGGTTTGCGAGTACTGGGGCGCTTGAAATCAATTCCTTTAGTGTTTGGAAGGAGGAACTCATCTCTTCCGTCCATTCCACCTTCCTGTTCTCCCGTTGGGCCACCTTTAGTGCTTGTAATAAGGGCCTGGTGTATGCTGCATAATCTAATATCCATGCTCGGCAGTAATTGCACATTCCCAGAAATTTCTGCATGTCTTTTACTGTTGTGGGTTCTTGTACTGATCTTATGGCTTCTACCCTGTCTGGTATTATTCTTTTCCCATCTCTTGAAATCAGCTGTCCTAGGTACAGGACCTCTGTCAGACAGTATTGTAGCTTTCCCTTGTCCACTTTGTACCATTTGTTGGCCAGCAAAGTCAATAATGTTATTGAATCTGTTCTGCATGTCTCTTTGTTTCGTGCGCAGATTAGTAAATCATCTACGTACTGAATAATGGTGCTCTCAACTGATAGGTTTCCTAAGTCTTCATGTAATACGCGATTGAAGATGCTCGGACTCTCGCAGTAACCCTGTGGTAATCTGCAATGCTCATACCTTTTACCCCCCAGTGTGAAGGCGGTGAGGTATCTACTCTCTTCAGCCAGGGGTATAGAGAAAAATGCGTTTTTCAAATCCACTACTGTGAAGTGTGATGCCTCTTTCGGGATGCTGCATAGTATTGATGCGGGTTTCGGGACTAGAGGGAACTCCTTCTGAATTACATCATTGAGGGGGCGTAAGTCCTGTATCATCCTCCAAGACCCCCCTTTTGCTTTTTTGATCGGATAAATACACGTGTTACATGGGGAGGTTGAAGGCACTATTATCCCTTGTGCTAGTAGGGCATTTATTGTCTCTTTTATCCCTTCTTCAGCTTCACGAGACAGAGGATACTGTTTAACTCGTGGTAAAATTGCTCCTTGCTTTAACTTTATTACCACAGGCTGTACTCCATGCAACAGTCCCACATCATGGGGGCCTGTTGTCCATAAGTTGTTTGGTACGAGCCACATGTCGTCCTCAAAAAACGACGGCGGTGCTCCTACCACTGTCATCAATTGGACGGGAGTCTCCCTTGCTTGTATTAAAATATCGCAGGGCATCGCTATTTCCATCACTATTTCACCATCCCCTTCTGAGTCTGAAAAAAGATCCTCATCTGTTACCTCTCGCAGGGCGATGTTGGCGTTTGTGCATAGCGCTGTGCGCCACTCACACCCTTCCTCGTCCACTCCGATCACAGCTATTCTTTTTGCTGACACTTGCACAGCGTGCAAGTCTAACGATACCACTGATCCTGGTGCTGTGTTGGGGTATACTATGGGGCGGAAGAGGAACTCCGCCGGGATCCTCCAGTCCATGCTTCTCAGCTCGGGAATTATGAGGGCAAGAGTCTTCAGCCCTTTGATAAACATTTCCTCATTTTGCGGCAGTCCTCGTATTTCCTGCGTGGTTGTGTAGGCTTGTACTACCAACATTGCACGTAAGGGGCATATCCCGGGTGTGGAACACACTATCCCTCTCTCGGTAAATGATATGGTCATGTTGAGTTTACTCAGGAGATCCCTCCCTAGCAAGTTAATTGGGGAATGTTCGTAATACAGTAAGGGTGCCTTCACAGTCTTACCCCCCACTGTTACATCTAAAGCTTCTGTGTAAGGAACTTCAACTACAGCCCCAGAGAACCCCTGCGTCTCTAACTTCCTGTTAGATAACGGGAATCGGCCCTCTCTGATACATGATTTCTCCGCTCCCGAATCAACCATGAATATAAACTGCTTGTCTCCTATCTGCGCCCCTACCAATGGTTCCTCTGCTGCATTGTAGGTGGTGGATAGAACTGGACACGCAAGTGTTCTCTGTGGGCTGTCCTATGCGGGGTATCTCGTCGCCCCTCCCTCATTAAAGACATTTCCGGAAACTACCGACATGCCGCTGTAAGGTGCTGGCGCGGGGGCCCCGTTTGCTGTTGTCGCGAAAGGGTTACCTGGCGTGTATTGCATACTGTCATTGTTTTGGGGGTGGTTCTGTGTCCTATACTGGTGTCCTTGTTGCTGGCCCGTGGTACCCTGGCCGGGGTTTCTTAGTTGTTGCTGTCCCATTGGGAGACCATATGGGCTTCCCGGGTGCGGATGACCATAATTCTCCCCCTCCTGGAACCCAGTGTTTTGTCTACTTCTGCACTCCCTGGAGTAATGACCCCATCGTCCACAGTTCCAGCAACTCCCTTGGGGGCCCCTGGGACCCTGCCATCCATTTCCTCCCATTCCCCCATACCCCTGTCCGCCTCCTCTCCGGCCCCTGTACCCACCTCGTCCCCCTCGAGGGGTCCACTCTTGCCACTGCGGGCTTCCACCTTGCTCCTGCTCAGTCCACTGCAGCTGTGCTGGTCCTGCCCAATTAGTTGCCACCCTTCCTTGGAGCGCTATCAGCCCCTCCTCCTCCTCATCTCCCTCTCTGCTGTGTGGGAGCGCGTCTACTGCTGCTGCAACCTTCACTAACTTTGACTGTACTAACTTCGCCTCGTCTGCCAATCTTTTCTGCGCCACCTCCTTCTCCCTCTCTTTGATTCTTTTGCAATGGTGTACTATTATGTCCTGATTTTCTGGCCATCCCTTTGCTTCAATACCTGCTATCTTGTCAAGCGCCTTCTGCACTTCCTTTGGGAGCCCTCTCTTTATAATAAAATAAAATAAAGACGTCGATTGATGCCAGGGCGTGCCCGTTTCTGCTCTCCACATCTCTTGGACCCGAAAAATATAATCCATAGCCTCTTCCCCGTCATTCATTGTACACTGCATCACTGACTGCAAGTCCGGTGTGTCTGGGAATGTTTCGCGTAAGGCATCCCACACCCTGGCACGCACCATGTTAAAGGATGCCCCATCATGGCGGTCACAGTCTAACGTTACTCCCGGGAACCCGGCCTTAACCCATACCCTTTCAGCCTGGTCACCTACTGCTGATACTAGTAGACTTTTTACATCTCCTATGGCTAGGGGTACCCCGGCAGTATGTTTCTCAAAGGCATATATCCACTTACTTGCCCCTCCTGATAACGGGGGCAATAGCTTTAATAAATTGGCTTTATCCATCTGTACCCATGGGATATAGTTAGGCCTCCCTCCTCCCCTGTGTATCAACGGGAGCTGTAGGCTTCCTTTCGTCGTTTTGTCCGGACCCGTTTGAGCCGTTGATGTCCCCAGTGATGCCATTTTTCCCACTCTGTTCCTTAGTCGCCCCGTCCATTCATCATCCAGAGTTCTCAGTGAACACGTACCTTCCTCCCCCTCGCTTCCCCCTCCTATCGCCATACTCAACCTGTCGCTTTCTTCTACCTCGTCTCTTATATCACACAGCAACTCTTCTCTAATTCCCCCCCGCCTCTCTTCGCTTGCAGCATCTCCCTCTCCGGGCCCTACTTCTATTATTCGCGTTGGTTCTTCCTCAATTCTGAACAAAATCTCACCCTTTTTCCACCCCTCTTCGGGCTTTCTATTTTCACCTAGCGCTCTGGACGTAAGTCCTGATCTAGTTGCATCTAGTGCCGTTCGTTCGCATATGTCTTTTATCCTCGAGAGCTCATCCTTTGCTATCGTCAGTCTTGATTCTAAATCATCTGTGAGTTTCTCTATATCTACCCTTTGTGCGCCTGCCTGGGCTCGCTCCCTCGTGCTTTCGTATGGCGGAGGTGCCGTGGGCCGGAGGGGTGTGGTATCTCTCGGGGGAGGTATGTAAGTGGGATCACTGTACCCCTCTGCGGGCACAGGCTTCTTTATTATCGGGTACAAACTTATTACTTCTACTGGTGGCGCTACACTTGAGCCTTCTTTGACATCTTTCTGTATTAGCAGTGGATTGTCTGTGGTGGACGGGAGATCAGGATTTAGTGCTGGTGTTTTAGGCGGTGGTATCTCTTCAAATAACCTCCAGAGATCTAATATTTCCCTCCTATTTTGCAGCTGCTTTCCTTTGTATTTTAGATAAATGCATGTGGCCACTGTATCCAGGACACTTTTATCAAACGACCCTCCCTCGGGCCAAATCTGAGGTAACCCCTCCCCCTTTAGCTCGGTTACCCATTGGTCGTGATATTTTTTAATCCGCTCCACGTATCCCGGGAGATTCTTACAAATATGTGATAAGGGTGTTTCAGCCCCCATCTCTGTGCCCTCCTAGTGCTGATGTGCCTAGTGTGTTTGCAACTACAATGTGAATGTAGTATCAATATTATTCTCTATATTTTACTTCACATTCAATGTTGAGTCCCTTTGGGCTCTCCCCCTCCCTTACTGCACAATACAAAACTGGCCGTACACAATTTCTATTATGTTCTTTTTGAGGGGCACATACAAGAGCCACCCATTCTTTGGTTTGACAATATCAGACTGGAAATCAATAAGGTACTCACTCACTCCACTATATTGGCGTTATCTGAAGAGAGAAAAATCTTTTATCCGACCACACTTATCATGACCATTTAACTATTATGCACTTATAATCGCTCACACATTCACAACGGCAAAATCTTTTCTAGCACATACGAGGTGCACACACCTCTTGGCACCATTCACCATTCAAGATGCCCTCCCTTTCCTCCCTAGCCGGCTGTCCCTAATCACCTTATTTGAATATCTAGATGCCTATATATATATAGATATTAACCTGTTTTCCCCTCCTTCTAATAGGACTCTGTTTCTCTTACGGTCTCCCCAAGTCTGTGCTAATCACAGTTCTTTATTCTCCCCCCCTAACCTTAAGAAAATGAAAAAAGTAATAGCGGTCACTAATGTACTCTCAGTGTCCCCTTTTGCTGAACACTTTTATTTTATACTCCACTTCTTCATATATTCCCAGTACTAGTCAAGATAGCACTATGCGGCGCCGCCTTCCACCCCCTTTCGGAGCTAGGTTCCCGTCACTTTTATCTCTTATTCACCTCTTAATCCTAATGGCCATATGCAAAGAAAAAGCAAGGAAAATTTAAGACGATCTTTAGTAGACCTGCGTACCCCCCTCTTCGTTCCCTGTCCTACACTTCACTCCCCGCTCCCCTTAAGATCGCTCGCACTCAGTACTCACGTGCCCGTCTTGAACCGATACTCTCCGAAACTGGGTCCGTCCAGGCAGTGTCGCCGTCAGCTCAACAGTCAGCCCCGGCTCCGGCGAGCGGTACTCAAAGGGGATTTTTCAACCGGGATCCCGTACCCCCTCTTTATTGAGTGCGCACTTCTTAGTGTACCGGTCGCCATTGGCGGGCAGCCTCCCGGAGCCGGCTCACCGTGCGTATCCCTTTTCCACCGGAGATTCTCGTGCCAAACGGGGACGGTTATAAGGACTTTAGGAAGAAATAAAAATCACGCTATCGGGGTCACCACTGAAAGCAAGCGTCCCCAAACAGCACGATCCTCCCCGCAATGAGAGACAATGAAGGACTCTCCCGAAATGGGAATAAGGCCAAGACAGAGTGCGGGTGAGCGTAAATGGGAGTTTATCAATCAGAATTGGGCATGCAAAGAACTCTGCAAACTCCGAGAGCGCTCTGTCTGACAATAGCAAAGACAAAGTCATCAAAACCTACATACTATAGGGGGCACAAGTTCATTGGGATTGGGTGGCGACGACTAACTATAGGTGCTGCCGCGGCGTGGTTGGTCTTGGCTGGAGGACGTCACTGGTCACCCTCGTGGGTTGGGCTGGGCCTGGCAGGTTGGCTTGAGTTCATCTGGGGGGTGTTGGTGTGCCAAGGCGGCCTGTGGCAGAGATGAATGCCTTTTCTGACTTACTTGCCCTCGGCCATGCACACCGCAGTCATTCAGTCATTTACAGTTCTATTCTCTTTAGTAACTCTTTCAATAGGTTAATGCAACACAGGAGGAATGCACCTTGTGAGGGGTCTGGAGGTAATATATCGAGGCCTGGATACTCGTGATCTGTTGACCGGGACCATAGGTCGAGGGGCTAAGCTTCGGGGACTGGGGCGGGTGGTACAGGTCTTTCTGTCTTGTTAGAAGTGGTTATGGATGTTTCGCTGTGTGTTGTCAAAGCGTTGGGTGTCCTGATTGCACAGGGCCATAAATCTGAGACAGTCCGGTGGGTTGTGGGGTTTACGAGGGGGCGCTTGAGTTTAGACAGAGGTTTACTGCTGTGCTGTAAATAATGCAGGTGGCTGGCCGCGGCCTTGGGTGCTGCAGTGGGGCTACAAGTCTTTGAAGCGGCTCCAGTCGGGTCGGGGGAGGCGTGATAACGCAGAGCGGGGCTCTGTTCTCATGTCTTGGCAGCCTTCTCAGGGAGGGAGGGGGATACATCGAGACCTTGTACGCATTCACAAAGGTATCTCCCTCGTGTGTTGCTGATTTTAGGTAAAGACATCACAAACATTTGAACACTTTCTATAATACTTATTCAAATCACTTCAAAACATGCATTTAAACTTTGCTGGATGTGTCTCGATTATACCCAGTCCGAGCACCATTTTTGTACATCATATTCTAGCAGCTACAGTGTTTTAATTACATGCATATACATTCGTAGTAAATGAGGTAGTGGTTAGATCAGTGGAGTACATAGAAAACGACCCGCCACTGTACGTGACGGTGGTGGCACATAAGGGGCTTAGACATTCACACATGATAAGTGCCCTCTCGCGCATTCTTTCCATGAGTTCATAGTATAGTTGCATTCGTTTTCTCGTGTACTCTAGCAGCATTAGCTTTAGTTATGGCGCAAAACCATGTGAGGTAGGCTGCCCAGTGATACACGCAACAAACAGATCCCTGGAGCGTTCCTTTATCATTGGCATCCACCTGTAATGGTGCGAGCTCGCCGTAGCTTATATCATGGGAGCATACTCTCTCATTCTAATACATTCTACAGGCATTTGTATTTTGTGGAAGAAAGAAATAAGGCAAGAGGTCTTGACACTAATATATATACATATATATAAAGACTGTCTGCCATTAGAGGACCATTTTACTGTTCTTCCCATTGTTCAGGCCTGCTGGCCGGGTCATGCTGATAGTGATGGTACACTGCGGGAGGTGAACTGTTACAATGTTAGCGTATTGCGCTAGCTCATGTCCGTCTTGTTCGTGGGAACGTGCTCGCAGCGGATCTGCCAGGGTGCTGCGGCAACAGGGATGTTCTCCAAGGGTGGGGGCCGCGCTACAGTGCGCTGAGCTCACCCCATCTTTACCAGGCAAAGAATGGTTTTGGGCCTAGCTAAATTTGTGTTGTAATCAATACATGTGGACATTTGATACGTGTGGGCACTGTCTCCAGTGGGTGAGCCCTCCACCACCTGGGCCCGGGTGGCATGAGGGAACGCCCAATGGGCCATAGCCCTCACCTGGGGAAGAAACGCAGGCGAGAAGGGTCTCTTGGATCCGTCCTCCCCTACAGCATCTTTCGGTTATTGAATAGAACATGGCGCTTCTGTTCTTGGAAACGAGCTACATGCAGAGGGGGTTACATTCCGGACCTTGCTATCTATCAGGTGCTATTCGCGTCCTGGGAGCCGACATGCTCTTAGCGGGCTCAGCAAAGGGGGGCCGTTGGAAAAGCATAATTCAAGCCTTTAGTGGTATTATTCTAACATATTCTACCATATAACGAGACTGGTTGGCAGCTGTGAAATGATTAAATGCCCTGCGGCTCTGCTTCAAGGCTACATTAAGGAGGGAGCCGGGGATTCTTCCTGGCGCTGCCTACGTTTGTGTTTCAGTGAAACTCTTGTTATCCTCCCGTCCCTGTGGCCTTGTCCTTTTCATATACAGAATGCATTGTTCCTCAGTCGAGCAGTGTAAGTGAAAAATATACTGCGAAGCAATAGGAACAGAAAGCAATGAGCAATGGTTAGAAAACAAAATGGCGATTCTTGTTACATCAAAATGGCTGTTCATTAGAACACTCGAAAACCTATATTCTGTCGTATCGTGCATGAGACGGTTCGTCCACGGCCACCAAAATACGTTTGCGGTCTCGAATTAGATTTCTAGACTGACAATAGTCCTTGAAATTAGCAGGAGACAAAGTAAAATGTTTGGGCTGCAGCAATACCATCCCTGGGTGTAAGGCTCAGGATAAGTCTTGCAGCCCTATTCTAGATTAGCCAAAGGGGGTGTAGACAAGAGATGGGGAGGTTAAGGAAGAGGCTGTTGCAGTAGTCCAGCCTAAATGTTACCAGGATTCTACACAAAATGAGCTTTTGGGGGAAGGTAAGGAACAGTGCAATGACTGTAATGAAGTCAAGCTTTCTTTACAAGCTCCAAAATGCCCTATTTCAGCCATCAAATAACCCCAAATGTGTTTTCCAAACTGTTCATTCACAGTATTCTCTGCAGCCTGTGTGGTACCTGCATGCCCTTTTTTCACCTATAAAAACAGCCCCATATTATCTTTATTCCACCTCCAACCTTTCCAACCCCTCTGTCAACCACCAAATAACTTCATTTTGTGTTTTCCAGACTTTTGCCCCACCACGCAGTCTGCAGACACTGGTGGCTGTCCACGGATCCAACATGGCAGATGTTCTGAAAAATATGACACGCCTCACACTTTTCACTATCCAGGCAGCGGGCGTGTCCGATGTCCGCGGGAATCAAACCCCCCTCCTCCCAGATTGGTCCAGGGGGTGTCCACAGACCGAATAGGGAAGTGAGTCTGAGGACCAGTCCCAGATATCACTAATTGTTTTTAACAACTTTTTGGCCATTTTGAAAAATAATTACTGGATGGATTTCGACCCATTTTACAAAAGCACACTTTCAGGACCAAGCCGCCACTCCTGGGGCAGATTTGGTGAAAATCCATGAAGCGGTTTGGGCTGTAGTTGATGTGAGAAACCTGAAGGTGTTGCACTCGCTAGTCCCCAGAGATCAGGTGTCCAGGACATGGCGATCGCTATTGGATACAGTTCCTGGGGGTGGACCGGTGGGGGAGGATCACCTGGCTGAGGGGTCTTCAGGGAGAGGAAGTGGGACACCGACAGGTGAGACACAGTACCCCCTTTCTTGTAACATCTTTTCCCAATCCTACCCTGTAGGACATTTAGAAGCTCTGCCCCGGCCCCATTTTCTGGTACAAACACTTCCTTACACCATTAAAGACAATATACTAACACCAGAGTCAATTACCTGACATGTCCCAACACACAGGTCAGGCATTGTCAGGCAATTGACAATAACCATGCATACCTGATGCCCATTTACCTTCCCTACAGCAATAAAAGACAGAGCACGAGAGCACACTATGAGCAAGGATGAACGCACAAGGACACAACTATACCGGACTAGCAGTTGAAACAGAGGAGAAAGGCAGCAAGACCTGGTGGGATGACGAAGAGGGAACTGCCCTTGGCCTTTTAAAATCAGATCCGCAAAGCCTCCGAAAGGGAAATCAGAAGACCGGGAGTCACAGCTGGTGTGCGGAAGAACAGATGTCAACGATGCATGGGGACTCCCGCTTTAATAACACAGGTGGGTAGGCACAGTGGCTACTGTGGTACCATCTTTAACTCCAGAAGCAAGACAAGCTAACGTGTTCAACACAGCTGGTAAGTCGGAGGAAGCAGATAGCAAACCGAACTGTGTTGAGCCACAGTTGCCAGTGATCACATTATATGAACGCAAGGAACTTGAGAAGAAAGAAATTGTGTATGTGCTTGAACTTTTGGGAAAAGCCCAGACAAGGGCCAGCTGCAGAGTGTTCAGGCACTGCAGGAGTGCTCATTCGAAGGATTGTCTCTGGCCCCTTTTGTTTTGTGTTGTAACTGCAAGTACCAAACAGCAGATGTCAGAGTGGTCCTACAAGGTTCACGTCAAATCCCTACAATCGAAAGTTTTGGACTCATTGCTGACAGAATGCCAGGGGAAGGGAACCACGCTTTCTGATAAGGTTATAAACTGTGGAATAAGGCAAGTGTGAACCCGACAGAGGGATGCCATAAAAAAGCTAGGGGCCCCAACTCTTTCTGATGAAAATGAGCAAATCATGAACTGTGTTAGAAATTCATGAACTGTGTTAAAGAAGGCACTAGTGAACCCGACGGAGGGAGGCCCATTTTGTAAAGAGGATCTGAGCCTGGCAGGGGGACGTCCAAGGAGCAAAGAGCAATCACCCAAGGTGCAAGACCACCAAAGGAACATTTGTTTGTTTGTTTGTTGTTTGGATCCAGCAAATCTTCTAAGGAAAGAGACTTTGAGGAAAGACTCTTGACCTTTGAAGGTTCTGGTAATGTGAAATAGACTTGTGAACCTCGTGCTGGAGAGGCCCAGAAGTGTGCTGTGCTCAGGAGTCCTGCCTGGTCCCATACTAAAAACATGCAAAAGGGAGACCCCACCATACCATCCTAACTTATCATTTTGTGAACACTTCTTTCTTTTTTGGTGAACATTTTCCCACACTCTTTTAAATTAGTGATAAAAATTGGCAATCGTTGTTTTTTAATATAGGTTCCATTTTTTGACAAAACGCTACTAGGACAGCCTTTATTATTCGATGGTTTTAGCTTGCTCCCATCTTAGTATTAGGTTTAGTTGAGGCGTTTTTCTCACCTCTGCATACATTTTAACAAACACCCTTGAACTGTGATCACTTGTGTCTGTCTTTACGGATGCCAACTTGGGTTTCTTAAAACAGGAGCAACATGTCTTTTCCATTGCGCCTATGAGGATTATAACACATTTTGGGACCGCCCTATAACTTTACTTTGCCCCCCCAACCCCAAAACAGTACCAAACTTTGCAAAATCATTCTGGGCGGTGGGAAGGGGAGATATGCTGTTTTTGAAAAGTTTGGTGAGGATTCGTGCGGGGAGAGGGCAAAGTAGTAAGCCACCCAAAAAGTGCACTTTCTATGAGTTGAGCAAGTTAACCATAACTAAAGGGCATCTATCGCAGTCCCTGCAAAATATATATATATATATTTTTTTTTAAATTTATTTCCACATATGGTTCTCTAATTCAGGTCTGATTTAAATCTAAAACATTGACAATACCTATGACAAACTTTGTAACTTGGGCATGGGCACTATTACATTTCCTTTGCTATTATGTTAAATCCATTGTAAAGGTGTGGGTATCTCAGGAATTCTGTTGTATTTGGAATGCTAGGATAGTGGAGCCTAACTCTCTCGCTATTTTCAAGGAACCATGTTCACCATTGTGACCAAAAAGGTTCATGTGGCTTTTAAAGGAATAGATGTCAATAGAGTTATTGACTATGGCAGACACCAATCAACGGTCGGTCATTCCACCTTTAAATTTGAGATGTCAAAAAATCCTACTTGCCTTTCAAGAATCCTGAAAACACCTTTCTATACTCTGCATACAAGTCTTTATAATCTGACTTGCCTTTTAAAATCACTGAAAACCCGTTTTTCAGACTTTGAAGAAACAGACTACCATTGCCCTGAAAACAAAAATCCTGTTACTAAAAAGATAAGCTAAGTAATGAAGATCACTGGGAGCCGGGAGTACACCCTGCACTCTAGTTGTTACAGAGCAAGTCTGATGCTGGCAAAATTAAACTAGCAGACCAGCTGTCAGGTAGACGCTGGCTGGAGTCCGCTGTTTCACTCGTTGCTGACCGAGGATCTGTGCGGCTTGAGCAGTTTCCATGGAGTCAACCGGCTCACCAAGAAGGAAGAAGGGAGAGGACTGTAAGCAGGACTACGCTGTGAGAACACTAGAAGTGAACATAAGGCTTCTGGGCATCTGCAGGTAAAGGAAATCCACCTCCATGCCACTGAAGCCCAGAAAAACGCTGAACAGCTGATCGGAAGCTGCAAGAGGCAGAGAAGCAGAGGCAGCAAAAGGGAGCAGAACTCCAAAAGACCACTGCAGGCTTGCAGCAGGAGAACCAACCTACCCCAGCGAGAGCTAGGGAGTCTGTCTGAGGGAAGACAGGACACCGGGGCATATTAGCAACCCTGCCAAAACCGAATGTATGTGAATTAAGCAAATACGAGGGAATTACCTGCCAAGACTCCTCTAGAAATCATTGGAGGTGGCCATGTGAAGCGGTGCCGCTTGACGTGTCCATACTTTAGGTCCTTTCCTCTAGCTGATTGTGTGGTGAACGCAGAGTATACAGAGAACATGGAGATTTCTCTCCGAAGGACCATGGCGTCTCTGCTCATTGCTACCGAGTGACTTGTAGCCTCAGCTTCGGCTTTTAGGAAGTTTCAGGACGTCACTTGGTTTTGTAAAGGGAGGGAAGGTGTTCCGAGAGCTCCCAGAGAATGCTGGGGTAATCTCTGGATACTTCCCTGCTGCCTTCCATGCCCGAGAGCCTCTGTACGGCCTGCCGAGCTGTTGGACTGCTCGGCAGTCTGTTAAATTCTTTCTGCCTTTTTGATAAGCTATGCTCTCTGCCTTTTATTAAACTCTGCTGTTCTCATTTTTGCTCAGACACGGTGTTCCCTCTATTGGCCCTTAACTGATTATTGTTCAGAAAATGCCAGCTGCAAGGGCAAATCTTACGGGTAATTTGGTGAACAATAGGGACCTATTAATTACAGATGTTCCTGGTACACTGGCCCATACCAACTCTTCTGTCTTCTTAGGCAGTATGGAACCCCTCTTCCAGTCTACATCTTCCATCCCTCAAGGGAGTGGTAGTCGTTTTTCCAAAGTTGTGGCATTAAGCGTAAAAAGGAAGCCAAGACTGCAAAAAAACCCTTTTCTATTAATAAAGCCAAGAAGAGTGATTATTTTAAAGGTGTTGATGTGTTAGTGGGGTCTTCCTCCCACACGCATGTGCAGCTGCAGAATATGGAGTTCCCCACTTATGTTGTCCATATGAGGGCAAATAAGAACCTTATAGAGGGGGGTGAACTCGACAAACCTGAGGGTGATGAGCCTGTATGGATCCTCTCAACTCCACCCCTACTGGATAAGTCTTGGTTAAGGACAGGGGAAATTGACCCTGAAGGCCCCTCAAAAGGGCTTGGCAATCAAAACATCCTTCGAAATTGGTTGTTTCTTGAGGAGTGATACATGCGGGACCTTGATGTATGCTCTAATGTTGAAGATCTCTATGCTTGGGTTGTCTCCCTGGCCCAAAAATCTCCTATGTTACATTCCAGGAGTATCGGCAAATGTTGCCAATGTTTGTGCCTATAGGCATGGACGAGTTCTTTCAAACCTCGGATACTCAGATTAGGGTGCACCAAGGCCTGTCCAGAAGAACTTCCTTATAAAAATTGAATACTCAAGTCTCACTACCAAAAACTGTTCCTGGTGTAGCTAATGCTCATTCGTCTGGTGGAACTGTCTCATCAATGAAATCATATACCTCACCTGACCCTCTATCCATAAAGCATATTCTCTTAAGCAAGTCCTGTATGGCACAAATAGGCGATCCTACTCTAAGGTGCTTTGCCATGATTCCAGAAATGTCATTATTACAAACGTTGATAAGGGTAGGGATTAGGAATCCACGGAAGCAATTAAAAATAAAATCCTAGCCTAGGTCAGCCAAAGAGTCGGACTCAAGACCTGAAAGTCCTTTGGAGGATACAGATTGATGGATGGTGTTCTCTTGATAACAAAGATATTGTTGTCAGATGTGGACTTAGTAGCTTAACTTTGTTTTTGATCAAAACCTTTAATTTACAGAATATGTCTTCTTTTACCAAGTTAAGGATTATTGTTATTGTACTTTCTCTCTGTTTATGCATGTTCTTGTAGCTTCCTTCCTTCTTGATGCTGTTATCATCTGCCTGATTATGTTCTTGTAGATTTAAGTTATGTTTGTGTTGTCTCTGTTTTTTCTGTAACCACACTGAGGCCTACAGGCATGCTGCACTATATAAGACATAAATCAAATCAAATCAAATCAAATTAACAAGTGTACATTTCTTAAAGAGGCAAAACAGAATAAGTATCAAAGACTGTCAATTTTGTGAGTGTATGCAGTACACTTGTAAGAGAAGTCCTGGCAGGATAGTATATCATTTGCAGAAACCACTTTTGTGCCGCATCCGAAAGCAGTGTTTGAAAAGCTGCAGTGGATGAAATTAATGCATACACGTTTGTATGTGCAGCCCGAGTAGCCCTATTCTCCATTACATGATCTTTCTTTAAAGTTTGCCGCTCCCCATACAAAGCTGTTTTTCTTCCTCTTTGCAGCATGAAGCAGCTCTGATTGGTTGGCTGCCCAATCAAATGGGCCAATCCAGGAGCCGCCAGGCAATCACCGGCCCCCACCAAAGCCCTAGGATCAACGCACCTGTACCTAGCCGGGAGAAACGCGACAAACGCAGTATCCGGTTGGGTATTCATCTAAACTTTTATAAGTCCACTATCAGCTTGTGCAAACTCCACGCACCTTTCACTCGCTCCTCTTGCCATTAGCATCTGACCCTGACTGAGATTACTGTACTCTTACCCTGACTAAGGCATTACTCAGTACTACGGTTTGCAATTGCCTACAATACCATTTTGTATACGAGCAACACAACCTTGCCCAAACGTTTTGCAATATCTAGAGTCACCTGCCAATGCTGGTAATAAACCCGTGCATGCCTAACCAGACTGTCGCTGCTGTGCTCTTGCCTATGTTTGGAACTTTGCGTAGCGTTACACTGTGAACATAACACTGCCTGCTATAGCATGTGCTTTTCCTACTGCCCTGTCCCCAGGTGTGCAGACTGCTACCGCCGTGCTCTAGCCTATGTTTGGAACATTGCCTAGTGTTACACTGTGATCATAACACGGCCTGCCATAGCATGTGCTTTTCCTACTGCCCTGTCCCCAGGTGTGCAGACTGCTGCCACTGTGCTCTAGCCCATGTTTGGAACATTGTTTAGCCCTACACTGTGATTGTAACACTGCCTGCCATAACCTGTGCTTGTACTACTGCCCTGTCCCCATGTGTGCAGACTGCCATTGCTGTGCCCTAGCCTATGAGTGTAACATTGCCTAGGGTGCACAACAATTAGCCACTCAGCCCCCTCAATCCCCAAATCAACACTCGAGACATGGCCCCCAAACAACCCAAATCAGAGGACATCCCCCAACCTCCTTCCTACCCTGCTTCTTTGGCCCCCTCAAAAATGCAAACACTCATAGATTTTATGCAAGGTCTGGCCCTGCAGATTACCTAGCCCACAGACTAACTATGCAGAGGTGCCGCACTGAACCCCACCAATACCGAATGCGCCCTAGACCAACAAAGTATAGAAACCAAATTCTGGGCTGGCGCTCATCATTTACCTCAGCCCCCAAGATAACAGGTTTACCCCCTAAATATGCTCCTAGCTCTAACCTCATTCTCCCTACCTCCCCCAACATGTCTACACAAATGTAGCTCTCCAGGCCCACTATTGTTAGGAATCACGCCAAACCCATGTCACACTCTCCCCACCCCAATAACAACACTATCTCCTTAATCCATTCAGCAACCATCATTGCCTGCTCCAAGCCACCGCAGGCACACTCAAAACCAATCCTAGCGCACCCCCAACCCACTCCAATGTGACCTCATAAACGCACGCTCGCTCCCTGCCCACTCTACAGAGATCCGTGACCTCCTCACTAACCTTGACCTGGACCTCCTTGCAATTACATAATCATGGCTTCACCAAGCAGAATGACCTTCTATTTACCTTGCTCTTCCACCAGGCTACACCATTCTTCGGCAGGACAGACTGCACACAAAAGGGAGTGGCGTTGCGCTCATAGTCAAAGAATCGGTGTCCCTCAGACAAATAAACTCCCCTCTGGAAAGCAACTCAGACTCCATGGCTGTTAACTCTCCCTCTCCCCCAACTGCACTATTACCATTCACATTGTCTACCAACCCCTGTGCCCGTACACAGACTTTCAGGAAAATAGACTCCATTTACTAGTTGAGAACTAAAAAAAAAACACTACCAAAACTATCTTACTTGGTGACATTAACTTGGGTGTTAATGACCCCAAAGACAAGCAAGTCAAATCACTTGCAAAGGTACTTCAGGACATGGGTTTTCTGCAACAAGTCACTAACCCCACTCACTTGAAAGGACGCTCCCTAGACTAGGCTGTGGATCAAAACTGTTCTGCCGCCATCAGCT
This sequence comes from Ambystoma mexicanum, assembly GCF_040938575.1. NCBI lineage: Eukaryota > Metazoa > Chordata > Amphibia > Caudata > Ambystomatidae > Ambystoma > Ambystoma mexicanum. Next base: position 954,023,652 of record NC_090926.1, on the reverse strand, counting down.
CTAACACTCCATACCCTTGGACTGACCACCACCTCATTCACTTCTCCATCCCCACTAAACCCATCACTCCCTCACCACAAGCACTAACTAGGAGTGCACGTAAACTAGCCAAAGATAACCTCCTGCCTCTACTGGAGGTTGCAGCCCTTAAGCCTCCCTTCTCCAAAGACCCTTTGGTGCTAGTAGTATTGTATAACCTCACGCTCCAAAAAGCAGTTGATTCCATTGCGCCTTTAGAAATAACGAAAGCCAATGCATTGAGGCACGCCAACTCTTGATACTCCTCAGAACTCCAAGACCTATGCACCTTCAAACGTATTGTACTGACTAAGTGGCAAACCAAGCCCCTAGACTCGCCCTGTCTACCGAATACAAAAAGGCCATTACTCTAGCCAAAGCCAACTCCTACAACTCCAGAATAACAAATGTCAAATCTGACGCCAAAGAAATGTTCGCCATATTCAGGGAACTAACTACCCCTACCACTAGCACCCAAGGCATTGTGAAGGATGAATCCTGGTGTTCAAGCATTCAAGCAGCTATGCTCAATAAAATAGACCTCCTGCAGAACAGAATGCACTCTCACCATGATGCTTTGACCAGATCTGACCCACCCCTCTCACCCACAAAAAAATCCCACTCCCAGGAGAAGACACTTTTCTCTTTCAGAGATGTCACTGAATCTGAAGTCCTAGCCCTCCTCAAACACAAAACCATCCAACTGCAAGGGTGATATCTGTCCTGCCAATATCATTAAACTGCGCAGACACCCTAGCACCATTCCTGTCAGTGTTCATAAATGCCTCATTCTCGTCTGGCATTGGCCCTCATGCCTTAAAGAGGTTTGGGTACGCCCTCACTTGAATAAAAAACATCACTAGAACCTTCCTCCTCCAACAACTACTGGCCCATCACCACAGTACCTTTTCTGCTAAAAATTCTCAGCAAAGCTGCATACACTTTAGCATTTCCTTGAAACCAACGGCATCTAAGGAAAAAGGCAATCAGGTTTCTGCCTGGGCCACAGAACTGAATCTGCTCTACTGGACTTAAAAAACCAACTAGAGGAAAAAAATGGACAAAGGCAAACCAACTCTTCTCCTCCTTCTTGATTTATCTGCAGCTCTTGACCTTGTGGTCCATAATACCCGCTGCACACATGTCACGCATTCAGCCCCATTCTCGCCCAAAGCCACTACCTGGATCACCTCCTTTCTTGAAGGAAGAGCCATGATGGTTTTCTGAGAGAGACCAGGCCTGCGCTGCACCCACTACCATTCACTGCGGAGTCCCACAGGGCTCCTACACTTCACCCACCCTGTATAATATATTTACCAAACTGCTCTTCAACAAGTTGGACGCTCAATGCATATCTTACGAAAACTATGCCGACTACACGCAGGTCCTACGATGATGATGATGCCAAGACATTGCACAAGATATATGCACCATTCAAGCATGGATGGCAGCGAATGGTCTATGCCTCAACAGGGACAAAACAGAAATCCTCCTAGACGGCCCCAAGGAAACACTCAATAAACTCAGTAAACAATACAACGCCTTCACTATAGACAACACACTAATCACTGTTTCACCCTCAGTAAAGACTCTGGGTGTGTACCTCAATTACAAACTCTCCATGATGACATGCCAGGTAAGCGCCATTGCCTCCTCGGCCTCATTCACAACACAATTGATTAATGCAGTTTAACCCTACCTGTCTGAACAGAACTGCCTCCCAATAGCCAGAGTCGCTATTGGGGCAAAACATGACTACTGCAACATCCTTTTTGATGGCACTTCAGCAAAAATTCTCATCAGACTGCAAATCATTCAAAATAATGCACTCAGAGCTGCCCTCAACATTCCCAACAGAGAGCATATCTCCCATGCTAGGCGTGCTGCTCATTGGCTACCCGTCAAAGAACGCATCATATTCAAGACCCTAGCCATAACTCACAAGTGCCTCTCTCTCACAGCCCCTTCTTATCTCGCAGAAAAGGTAGCCAGAGCCAGATCTTCCAGACCCATCCGATCACACTACTCCAACAAGCTGAACATCCCCACCATCAAATGGGCCAAAGCAGGGAGCGCCATCTTCCCTTTCATAGCACAAAAACAATGGAATACCCTCATAAACACCGTAAGGAATTAGACCTCTCACATGTCCTTCCACAAAGCCTTCAAAACAAGGCTCTTCAACTAGTCCACAGTACACCCCTAGGTACTCCTAAGTATTTTGTCCACAAGGTATTAGTTGTATCCGGTTCACCTGTGACTTTTGAACCATAGTAAAACCCCACCACTTGATACTTTGGACGTACAATTACTGCCTGTCTGGTACTAGGTTTACTGAATCCATGAACTACAGACAGGCTTTCTTTCAAGGCTGTCTTTCCTTCAGTTCTCCTGTAACTAAGTAATCACTGCTTGTAACAGCACCACAATGCCCGAGGGCTCCTTTGTGAGCCTTATAAATGTAGACAGAACACATATAAGAAACTAACAGGTTTGTGAGTGTGCGCATAGCACACATGAGAAAAGTCATGGCAGGAGAGTATAGCAGGCAGATTTAAGGTGCAAGAATATGTATAAGAAAAGCCCTGGCAGGAGAGTATATCAGGTGCATACGAGTTACAAGTGTGTTCATATAAGAAAAGCCCTGACAGGGGAGTATTCCAAGCATTGTCCTATTGAACAGTATGAAATATACCTTACCCAAAGAGGTCCTGATAAGGATACAGCACGATTAGCAAAAGGCTGTGGAAACATATTATAAATGAGAGAAAACCTTACAGGAGAGTATGCCAGGTACCCAAACAAGATACAGACTAAGAGCCAGATTTTTCTGCATACCAGTGGGGTTGTTATAAAGAGAAACCTAAGGAACTGATATTCTTGAATAGAAAACAAAATGAAGAGAAATCTATGGGAAGGGAACAACCCTATGGAACAAGGAACTCTATCCTCAAACATTTTGTGTTGGAGTTACACATTTCCTTTTTGAACATTTGCACACCACTAAAGCCAAAAACATTTAGCTGTTTCACCTTAGTGTTGATTTTTAGAATGTGAGCGCCAGAATAGTACTTTGGACACAGGACGGTTTTGCTTTGTACAGTATGACATTGGCAGACCTTTAGTTTTGGTTTTAGGTATGGAAACAGCTCTTAGAGCAAGGACAGAGAGATATGTTTCAAACCCTCTTTAAAAAAAAAAGACGCCTGTGTTCAAAACCACAAATCCCTTGTGTCTGAGTCTCAATTACATTTCCTTTTCAGTGATATAGCTTTTATGCAAGGTTGCCCAAAACTGTCCAATGCATTTTGGGATTTAATACATTATTGGGAAAATTGTCTTAATAATCTGACTTCAGTGTAATCACTTTTTGTTTGCAATTGAAAGGCCTAGGAAAGGTTGGGACACTGACTGGCCTCAGATACACTGCTATGTCAGTTCTTGCTCACAGTCTGTTCATCTGCTCACAAAATCACTCTCAGGTAATATGGCCCTGCCTTGGGAAAGCCCTCTTCATTCAAAGGGGGGAAAGGTCCTTTAAAGGATATTTCCCCATCAGTTACATCCAGCTGTTATCTAATCTGCTTCTCGTGTTTTAAACCGTTCTCTTGCATTTCTGTTTTCCCAAAATGTTCTGTCATCTTCTTATGTGTTTGAGTTTGAATTCCCAGCAATCTACATCCTACACACTCATTTGACAGTGTTTTGAATTGGACTTATCCTTCTCAAATCCACCATGGCCTGGCTCCATGCAACTACAAGCCCTTCAAACGTAAATGTGTTTGAGAAGGGTCTGCTGCAACATAGCACCTCCTTTTTAGTAAAATAAATATTGAACTGAAATATTCATTTATCAAAGAGTTTTCATCGTGGGCATTTTTATTGGTAAAAATAACATATTCAGATTTGTAAGAACATTCTTACTGTAGATCTAGATTCTAGATATTACATTTCTGCCACTTCTTGCATGATTGCATAGTTAAAAATGCAAAGTATGCATAACTCATACATTCTAATATAATGTATATCATTGTTAAAATATATATTCAATTGTTTCTATCTGCTGAATTCAGTTCTATATTCAGTTTTACATTGTGATAAATGGTTCTGAGACTACAATTGATAATGTATTTCACATGTTTACTTTGAATGTATCCTTAGCCAAAATAGGTTACTATGCCTCAGCTGAATTGCATATGCTGGCATTTATGTTAATGAAATCACACATTTTTTGGCAATCTATTATTTATGGTTAAGGCCTAAGATGTAGATTCCTTGTGAAACCTGTTGCTCTCCAGGTTTAAAGGTGAAGGGCCTTGTAAAACATCTGCTTCTTTGAAATTACGCTCAGTATTTGACAAGACATCTAGATATCTATTGCCTTCCAGTGTTGTCTTATAGATTACATGAAATAAAACCATGCTCTAGCCGGACTTTGCAATACACATCTAGCATGTAATTATATGTCTGAAGTTGGGAACAAGATCTTTGTCTTACCTACACACAGCAGCTCTGTTTACATAGTTCTACTGTTGTACTTTTTATGTTAATAAGACTTGGACATCTGGCCTTGCACAGGAGGCACATTCTTTTTTGTATTTGCAGGACAATCTGCTTGATTCTGAGTTCACAGAGTTTCAATGTTACATTTAAAAAGGAACACATTCTTAGTTGAATCATTTTTACTGGTAAAAACATGCAAGTTTAAGTGATGAGCTGACTTCTGCCCTGCAGCAGTACATGGATGAGAAAAACACCCACCCAGCCCTCACACTTCTACAACTCAAGAGCCTACATAATCATAAAGGTAAAACAGGCACAGTCAAGAGATATATGTTGTGTTCTCTGTATTGTGTGTTGTGTGGTTTACTTTTACTGTGTGTTCCAGAACTACCTGTAGTTCTGGAACCACTTGACTGTTTGGTGGCCAACCTGGTGCAGCACCTGTTACCCGCTCCCTGTATACTTAAATAAATTCCTTTTCTCCTTCTTGGTGTTGCCCATGTCATCTCAACACTGGCGATGAGGACTACCAGGAAGAGGCAGGCGGAGACGGCAGGAAGCAACTTGCGGGAAGCGAGCCATAGAAGGTCTGCTCACTGTGTCTGTGCTGGGCTGAGAGCGCCATTTCAGGAAGGCAGCAGAAGAAGGGCAACAGGCATGGTTTCTCCCCGCCACGCAGGTCAGTCAGGAACCGCTGCAAGGTGGGAAGGACTAGCAGGGGACGCTGCTGGATTTAGGACTCGCTCGAGCGCATAAGAGAGCCGGCCAGGAATGGAAAAAGGGAGCAGCGTATGTGCATGCATGCACATCAAGTGCCTGCTATTGTGACACGCGTTGCCCAGCAGTCTCAGAGACAGTAATTCCTGTAATCCACGGGTGCACTTCAAGCGGTGGGAGGCGCCCAGAGATGTGTGAATCTCAGCTTATCAAGCAATCAGAGGGCCTGGAGTGCCTTGCATTCACTGGATAAGGACAACAAATAAAAAAATAAAATAAAAAAGAAACAGTACTGGAAAGGAGTGAATGAAGTGGACCGGCACACACACAGTGAGCATTGTCCAAGGCAAGTCCAGCCAGCTGGGTGAGAGGTCAATCATGGCAGTCACCTATTAATGCATTCTAGCCCCTGCTGAATTGGACAGTTTGGTAGTGTCCTAGGTGACACCTTGCACTCAAAGTACGGTCATCCCAGTCAGTCATTGTCCAAGGCATTAGTGTGAACCGCACTTGGGTTGATCAAAAGTCTGGGAAATGGCTGCTGCTATTCTACCACCATCACCTTTTCTTCCGGAACCTGGCAATCCTCCAATCAGATGGGAAAGGTGGAGACGCATGTTTGAAAATTACCTAGTAGCCATAGGTGGGGACAGATTTAGTGCAGCTAGGAAGAAAGCATTGCTACTCCACAATCTAGGACACAAAGGGTAATATGTGTATGATAGGCTTGTGGGTCAGACCGAAGAAGATGCAGGTGATATCGATGAGTATGCCATGGCGGTCAAGCAGATTGAGGAACACTTCGAACCCAAGAAGAATGTCACATTTGAGAGGCATAAGTTCTTTCAACATAGTCAAGACAGTGCAGAGTCAGTAGAATCTTATTTTGCCTCCTTAAGGTCTCTGAGCCACACATGTGAGTTTGGGGACTTGACTGACTCACTAATCAGAGACCAGCTGGTTAGATGCACTAATAGACCAAAAGTGCAAGAGAAACATCTGGCCAAGGACATATCATTAGAACATGCTGTAGAGTTCACTGGAACCATTGAACAGACGTCTCAATATATGAAGGAGATGAAGGTGGGGAAGCAAGCAGCACAGGAGGTTTGTGAAGTAGTTCCAAAGAAAAGTCACCAGGCACTAGATCAAGAAAACAGTGGTGGGGCCAGAAGTGCACTAAATGTGGAAGTCCAAGACACTCTGCAAACAATGTATTGTGTCTGGCCAAATTTGTGGAATGTTTCAAATGTAGGGGTCATTTTGCAAATGTGTGTAAGGAGGTATCCATAAACTTGATAGATCAGAGGGATCACAGCAGTGATCTACCAAATCCTTCATCTGTGAGGGTAGTCGCTATTGGCTACGCCCAGCCAAAAAAGTTCTTCACCCCATGTTTTTGAGATATCTGCTATGTCGAGTGAAACCAGTGGCCCGATAGACAACTTTATAGTGGATGGATGCATTTTAAAAATAAAAGTGGACTCTGCATCACCATGGACCATTGTTTCAGAAGAGACACTCAAATGCACGATGTTCGAGGATATGCAGGATCTCTCTCCAGCCAATGTTCAGCTATGCGGCTATGGCGAGTCCGCCATTGATTTAATATGGGGTATTCAAGGGCCAAGTCTGCTATAAGGGAAGGGAGTGCACAGCGGATATTCTGGTTGCCAAGAAAGAAGCCTCGCTCTTAGGGTGGGAAGAGCAAAGAAAATTGGGCATGAGAATCCAAGTGGTCTGACTCCTATCACCATAGTAGAGGTCGATGACAATTGGTCTATAGAATTCCCGGAGGTGTTCACCGAGACTTTGGGGAAGTTAAGGAATTTTGAGCATAAGATTAAGTTGAAACTTTCAGCACAACCAGTGGTCCACAGAGTGAGGCAGGTGCCATTGAAAATGAGACAGCAACTACATGAAGAATTGGTCAGTCTTCTCCACAAAGAGGTCATTAAACACATTCATGGAACAGAATAGGTATCCCCTGTTGTACTGGTAGCCAAGAACAATGGAAAAGTAAGGTTAAGTGTGGATCTCAGAGAACTTAATAGAAACATTTTGATAGAGAGACATCTGTTGCCAATTATTTCAGAGACTCTGGCTACTCTTGGAGAATGCAGTTGGTTCTCTGTCATTGATCTTTCTTAAGCCTACCATCACGTGCCGGTGTCAAAAAAAGCCAGGATGTCACAGCCTTTATCATTCCAGAAGGAACATTTAAGTACTTACGCATGCCATTTGGGTTGGCTTTGGCTGCCTCAGTGTTCCAGAGGGTGATGGATGAAATGTTGAAAGAGATGTAGAATGTTGCTGTTTTCCAGGATGACATACTGTTGTTTGGTGGGAGTGAACAGCAGCATGATGTGGTGTTGAGGGGTGTGCTAGAGAGACTGAAGAAGGCGGGCTCACTGTACAGAGAAGCAAATGTAGGATTGGTGTCAAGGAAGTGGAGTATTTAGGGCACAGAATTTCAGGGCAAGGCATTTCTCCCAAGTTCAGCTTGGTAGAAGGCATATGTAAAGCTCCGGCATCATTGGATAAAGAGCAGTTAAGATCATTCACGGGTATGGCCAAATTCTACCATAAGTTTGTTAATAACTTTTCCTCCATATCTAGTCCCTTGAGAGAATTGTTGAAAAAAGGGGTCAATTTTAAGTGGTGAAGGAGTGCAAAAAGGCTTTTGAGGAAATCAAAGAGAGCATTGGTAGTGCACCTCCTTAGGAAGTTTTGTGTGTGGCAGAAGGACGGTCCTGTCTTTTGATGCAAGTTTGGTGGGGCTGGGGGCTTCATTAGCTCAAGTTGATGCTGAGAAGGAAGAGCATGTTCTCGCTTTTGCGTTTAGGCCATTAAGGGATGCAGAAGAAAATTACTCAGTGATTGAGAGGGGAGCCCTGGCTGTGTTCTGGGCCATTCTACATTTCATGTTCTTTTTGTGGGCTAGAGAGTTTCTAGTCAAGACGGATCACAAACCTCTAGTACAGCTGATGAACAGTGGTAGTTGGGCGAACGGTTTGCCCAGGATTTCCAGATGGATGATTGGCTTACAAGGGTACAATTTCCAGTTATGCTATTTTCCAGGAAGAGAAAATGTAGTAACTGATTGCCTCTCTCGCCTTCCTGTAGAAAAGGTAGGGGAGCCTCCAGGAATTATCAGAGAGGAAGACATGATTATTGCAGATGTGGCAGGGAGTGCAGTAAATGAGGAGGAGTGGTTAATAGCGGATGGTGAGCATGTCATCCTCTCTAAATTAAAGGAGTGGACTGTAGGCGGCTGGCGGACCAAGGAAAAGGTGGAGAGGGGGGTTTGATCCATTTTTTTTTAGGTCAAACATGAGTTAAGTTTGTCTGAGGATGGTAACAAGCTTAGGAAGGGTTCGAAGGTTGTTCCACCCGTAGGTGTCAGGAGCAGGTTGGTTGATTTGGCACATCAGGGGCACCTAGATTTGGGAGGAACAAAAAGGTAATTAAGGCAATCATTTTGGTGGCCAAGAATGGACAGTGAGGTGGACCGTAAAGTCCGTAGTGGCAAGGAGTGTGAGCTGGGTGATAAAGATAAGGTTGTGAGAGAGTGTCCACTTTCTCCGGTCCAGGTTCCATGTGAAACTTGAAGAAAGATTGCAGTGGATCTTATGGGTCCCATTCAAGGTTTGGGTGATGGCTGTAGTATAATTGTGGTTATGGTCGACTATCATTCCAAATGGGTGGAGTGGAGAGCCCTGAGGTAAGCCACCACTACGGAACTGTTAGGGTTTTTTGAAGATGTATTTTTCAGAGAAGGTTTTCCTACTGAAATTATCAGGGACAATGATGTCCAGTTTGTTTGGAAAGAATGAAGGAGTTTCTGCCACACATGGGAATCAATCATTTGTGCACAGCTCTGTGTCATCCCAGAGCTAATGGATTGGTCGAACAGATCAACAGGTTTCTTAAAGGGGGATACAGTTGGCGCTCAGATCAGGCTTGTCGCGGAAGGAGGTTTTAAAAGAGATGGTATGGAGCTACTGTATCACACCTCATTCCATCATCAAGATTTCTCCATTTGTTTCCCTAAAGGGGCATCAACCAGCAACCAGGTTGGGCCCTGGTTGGTTGGGGTTGTCAGGTTGTGTGCAGGTGAACTGGCATGAAGTCATGAAACTGATAACAAAGGGCCTCATTACACGGTAGGCGGTGAGCCATGGCGCTATTAGCGCCATGGCTCATGCCGGTAAAATACCGGCACCGCCTTGGCGGAAAGGGGATTTACCGCCCCATTCCAAGGTTGGAGGGGCGGTAAATCCCCTTTCCGCCATTGCCCTTCCCCATTCCCATTTCTGCCCCATAGGGCTCTATGGGACTGGGGAAGGCGCTAATTACGGCACCGCAATTTTGCGGTGCCGTAATTAGCTCCGAGGTCCCTTAGCGGGTTGGATTTTAACGCCTGCAAGAAGCAGGCGTTAAATCCTCCAACCCGCAAAGGGACCTCGTAGTACGGCGGTAAGGGTTAACGGTCACCGTTGCCATTAACGGTGACCGTTAACCCTTACCGCCGTCCGTGTAATGGGGCCCAAAGACTCAAAATGAGTATAAGCGCAAGTTTGATGTGGAAGCCAATGTCAAGACCCAAGAGTGGGCTTTGGTGGATTTTGTTCTGATAAAGAACCCCAGAGTGGGATCAAAGTGTGTAGAGAGCAGTTTGTTAGGTCTAAAAAGGATTGCAGCTGTGCATGACAGTGTGGCAATTGTGGAAGGTGGTGAAGTGTGGTCTAAGGGGTGTTTTGTTAAGAGTTCTTCAGCCGTGAATGATAGAGTGATGTTGGAGAAGGGTGTTGTGGATGTGGAATGGAAAGGGACCTCCATGACAAGCGAATAGGTGGGTTTGATGTTCAGAGCATGAACAAAATGGTTAGGGGACAGAGTGTGCCTCTACCTTTGGAACAAGTGGCTTGGCCTCATAACTAGAGGACTTTAGAAGGGACTACATTAAAAATGCTTTTAAATTATTCCCACAATGATTCAAAGAAGTGGCAGGAGACCCCTTTGTTTATCGGCAAAATTCCCCAGTTGATTGGATTAAAGTTAGCCTGCTTTAGGGGCTCATTCACTGCTTTTGAAATGTGTTGACATTACCATTCTGATGTCACACCCACAGTGCTTTGGTCCATAAGAGGTGAATGTGGAGGAGTCAGGAAGGAGAAAGAGAGGCAGAATCAAAATAGAAGAACACACACAAAATGTTACAGCTCTCGCTCTCTGGCTATTAATCCTGCCCCCTTCCTTATCAATAGGACCAAAGGCCTTAAGAAATTCACCCCCTGGTGTGAGGCCTGGCTCTCTGTGAATAGGTATGCCTCTTGGTTTCTGTTCCAAGTCCAGCATCCTGTGGAGTGGATGTCTCTGGGAGAAGTGTGTTACCTGCACTTAGAAAGGAATAAAGAGAGGTTCCCTGCCAGGCTACTTTCTTGCCAGTATGGCAGTGTCCAGCATATCTGGGGAATACACATAACCCTTTTACTGCTGAAATGGGCCCAATCTGGCTGACAAATGTGCAATATCAATTTAATATGGCTGGGATAACTCTGAGATATGCTGGCCACCATACCCTAACTCAGGCATGGCTCATATTTACAATTGTATGTACCATCAGGACAATATCTTCAGCATTTTGTAGTTTTTGGAGCAGGGGTGCATATTTTGGTGCATATTTTAATTGCAGACCCTGTGATGCAGAAACCTTGGTGTCACTGCAGCTGTCAAAAGGGCACCAATGACCTCTCAGCCAGGGTTATGCCACTGTTAGAGCTGATGTTGTGAATCAGCACACTGATGCAGCAAGGTACAAGTAACACTATTGTTTTTGGCATGGAACTTATGAAAAGGGAACCTGTTCATCAAATGTCTCATTCAGAGATGGAATTACTAATAAATACTATAATACCACAATACCATGCCTGCATCATTTTATTATTTAATAACAATCAACAAAGTCAGGACTTTCACAACCTTTTAATATGGCAGTTCATCACAGTTTACACTACAAAAGCAATGCCTCCATTCTCTCAATAGTCCAATAGGTAAAGTCTAGTAAAAATAGCATCTTAAAAATAAAACATCTGAGTTTAAGTTGACTACCTCCAAATACTAAATAGCAGTGACTACAGGGAATAATAAACAAAAGATCTGCTCCTAGATGAAACAAGAGATATAGGAACTCAAAGGACATTGGTTGCAAAATTTTAATAGGATGACAGTTATCATACATTCCCTAAAGACTGTTGACCAAAACTATAAATCTTCCTGCCAGAAAGGGATTCATGAGTCATTGAAAGACATGTATGGAAGAGGAACCCATAATACTGGAGTGTCTGTCATCTGACATATTTTCTGAGAAATGTGTCAAGCTCCATTGATGTTTTGAGAATGGATTGCAGGATAAGTGACGGTGAAACAACAGATCACCCTTCTGAAGTAGTAATATCTGCTTCTGGAGTTGTGTAATACAGAGGTCTTGGTCAGCGGTTTGGAAGAGAAAGCACCTGCGCGGAAGACAAACATCACTAACCAGCGTTATCGACACAGACAAGCTTGACCCTCGCTGAAGGTAGCAAAATACCTGGTTTAAAAACATAAACTCTGCACAGTAAGTTCATTCCACTAATTTATTGCAGGTGGCAGGTATCAGGAAAACTTTTGCAGAGACTTCTCAGCAATCCTAAACCTACAAACGTTGCCATGTTGGCCACTCCCATGACTAAATTAGCTATCACTGGATAATCTTTACTCGGGTTACTGCACAAGAAAATCACCAAGCCCTGTACAAACCAGCATCAACCCTCATTCCTAGGCATGAGTTATGGCAATTTGTGTTGCTTTTATAGGAATCTGCACAGCTGAAGAAACATGTAGTTAAATTAAACCTCCTTCTGCATTGCTCTCCTTAAATAGTGCAATAGGTAGCCTGTCGCCCATTGGTACAGCTAGACAGGGATCCCTTGCTTTTATAAGATAACCACAGTCCAAAGAGGACAAACACCTTCACAAGGAGCTGCCTACATTCAGAAAGGGGAACTCGGAGTTGGAAAAGGTGACCTCGCACAGTGAATCTCAGCTATCACCTTATAGTTCAATGCAATGTTCATTTGGATTCCTGCATCCAACATACATTTTTCCCTCAACTGAGACCGAGCCAACGGTAGATCTGGATGCCAGAGTCAAATGAAGGGACAGATAATGCCAATTGCAATACTACAGACAAATGCCTTCATTTGCCAGTGAGCTGGAACGCAGGATGAATCTTCCAGAAAGAGAATGTCAGTTGTTCTCTGAGATATACATGTGGGTCGCTCTGAGAATAGTCAGAAGTCTCCATATCTCTGTGATGGCGTGGTGCCAAACACACATACTCCATCTTTACCTTTCCGTTATCAATGAATGCAAATTAAGTGGATGCAAAATCAGCAGAATGTTCCTACCTTGATATTGGTAGGTATGTTTTCCAAAAACTGAACGCTTAACAGTTTTATATTGCTAAAGTTACCTTGTAAAGTGCATTGTTCTGAACGTGGTATGTGCGTCTTTCCTTTGGGTGTATGTGATGCCAGTGCTTATGGCAGCTCATTCGTCTCTCCATCACCAAGGAAATACCCATGCACTGCCCTTTCCCCCTCTGGCACAAAACGGCAAAACAATCTTCAACAAGAATTGAGAGGTCTATGCCTCTGTAATAAATCAATTCAATTCCAGGGTTGAGGAAACGTCACCTGAGTATTTCTTCCCTTGCCATGATCACCTGAACTCAGAACAGATTTGAATGAAGTTGCGGAATGGTAGCTGTTACGTAAAGGCTGACTGATAAGCAGTGGTCCAGCAACCACAACAGTGATAGAGGAGAGCCTATGTGAAAATGTAGTCGGTGAGCTGGCAATGCAAATAGTTGATATATAATGGTTAAGACTCTGACCAGCTTATGAATAGGGTATGGGCACCACATCCCACAGGACATGAACACTAGGAAATAGAGGAGCTGCCTTGCTTAAGGAAGAGGAGGAGAGAACGAAAACCGGATGGTCAAGTCCACCGAACCAGACTGTGCAGCGAATGAGTAAAGGATCCCAAACTAGACTCAAAATACCACAAACACACACAATGAAAGCAAGCTGAAAAGCCTGAAGCAAAGCTAAAGTGAGAGAGTCAAGAAATACAAGTGAGGAACAGGAGTCAAAACCCAAATTATGTTGACACAGCAACGCTGCAGTTGACATGCTGTGTTCACACATAACAGTGCATGTTGAAAAAGTGATGCCCAAAAAATGGCAAAAAGGAGAGATGTGGGCAAATACACTCAATGGGCCTCATTATGAGTTCGGAGGTAGCCATGCCCTTAAATAAGGGCATGGCTGCCTCCAAACTCGGGTCCGGTCAGGCTTCCTTGAATGAGGAATTACCGGGCCATTCCAACCTTGGAAGACCCGGTAATTCCTCATTCAAAAAACCCATCCCCATTCCCATTTGAGCCCCCATAGGGCTTGATGGGATGGGGAGGTATCTAATAATGGACCCGTTAATAATGGGCCTGTTATTAGCTCCCTGGTCCCCTTGCGGGACCCGCAAAGGACGTCTGGTCTGACCAGACGTTCAGAGCGGGTCCCGCAAGGGAACCTTGTAATAGGGTGGAATGGGTTTTGTGGCACCGGCACCATTACCGTCGCCGTTACACCCATTCCACCCACCTCGTAATGAGGCCCAATGTCAAGGAATAAGAGCTGCCTAACAGGATGGAGGACGGCAAAGCCGGCACTGCTTTGTCTACAGCATTGTCGAACTGGCAAACTGTGTGCACTGAACTATGGCTTCACAGGAAGTGAGTTCTAAAACGGAAATGAAAAAGCAAGAGAGCGAGAGAGAAAGTTAAGGGGGAGAAATATATGAATAGGGAAAAGGAGAGAGAGAGAGAGAGAGACAGAGAGAGAGAAAGTGAGAAAAAGAAAGAAAATGAAAGAGGGATGCAGAGAAAGACAGAAATGTAGGGGGCGAGAGAGAGCAGAAAAGCAAGAGACAGAGAGATAAGACTCTGATTCTGAGGTGTGTGGACATGTAAGAAAGTGTTCCTCCATGAGGCAGGAACACTTTACATACGAACACTGTATTCTGACCAGAAAGAATGTGGTGCAGGGACACGAACGTTCCAGCTTTTGCATGTGCCTAATTCATGGCTTGACAACAGCCCTAGCAACCATCAGGAATGGAGGGCATCCACATGGAGGGGATTCTCCCCCCAGCAGCACTGACAAAAAAAGGAGTACAAATACTGCTGGAAAGCACAACATCTTCCCTCCAATATTTCTACCACCCTGGAGGGGAGAATGTCGGTTGTCCACACACTTTTTATGACAAGCTCAGAATCAGGCCCCGGGTGTCAAAGGAGAAAGCTGAGCTACTGGATTGTGGAATCTGAATCAGATTGACTCAAAGGGACACCAGTGGGGAGTTGTCAATCTATATGGGTGGAACATTGCCAGCCAGGGATGTAAGTCGTGAGAAATAGCAAGAATTGTACCGTTTTTTGTAAGAAGGCTCCATGATGGGTAAAGCAGTCTTAGAAGAAATACAATTTGGAACTGTTATTTTGCTAGACCACTATCAGCTGGTGAAGACAGCTCTAAAAGCCGGGAGTTGTCACAGTTCTGTACTTGGATGTCAAAAAATAGTGCACATCGGGAAAAAGATTTTGAAAGTGTAAGAATTGCCCTTTCTCATAAAAAAAAAACAACCAAAAAACTGCATGTTGATAAAGAAAGACTAAGAACAGTACAATTTCAAATAATGTGCACACTCGGAATGTGAGAGCAACTGCTTTTTTGTCAAACCATGTAACATGCTGGTAAAGCGAGTCTCAAAACATAGTTTTCATAGGAGAATGGGGGTCATTACGACCCTGGCGCTAAGGGGTTAACAGCGCCGTAAAAGGCTGCGGCGTCGTTAACCCATTAACGCCTAATTACGAGGTCCCTTTGCGGGACCCGACCTGAACGGCTGGTCTGGACCAGCCGTTAAAGTAGGGACCCGCAAAGGGAACTTCGAGGTAATTACGGTACCGCAATTTGCAGTACCGTAATTACTGCCTTCCCCAGTCCCATTGAGCCCTATGGGGCAAAAATGGGAATGGGGAGGGCCAATGTTCAATGGGGAATTACGGCCCGCCAACCTTGGAATAGGGTGGTGATTCCCCATTGAACATTGGCAGGCAGACTCGTTACAACACCGGCAGCAACCATGGTGCTAATAGCGCCATGGGTTACCGCCAGTGTTGTAATGACGACCAATGAATTATATCTTCAGGTTTAAACATGCAAGCGGATGTGGAGAGGCATCTTGCGAGTAAATATTACAAGCTGATTGTGTCAAGGGCAAGGAAAAATGAGGTCTTGCTGGAAGAATGGAGGGAGAGATTGAGGTGTGAGGTTCCAGAGGAGAGTTGGTGGAGGATTTGTGGGAATGTCTGTCTTTCGTCTGTGAGTTTGGGAGAGAGATCACGTCAAATTAAGATACTGAACAGAATTTACTAGATGCCTGAGAGATTGCACAAACGCGGTATGTCTGATTCTGATCATTGTTGGTTTTGCGTCCATATTTTAGGCACCCTTGAACATATGCTCTGGGAGTGTGCAAAAGTGACGAATGTCTGCATTATTTTTTACAAGATTTTGGGAAGCTCTCTGGACTTTGATTTTGCCACCCTTATCCTAGGGGATGATGAGTCGCTAGAGAACCTTTGTTCTGCCCAAAATAAATAACTGTTCAGGTGCTTCCTTGCCGCAAAAAAAAAAAAAGAATAAGAAAATTTGAGAGTTTGGAAATTTAGGTGTCTCAGAAAGAAGAGGATTGGTTGGAGGAAATGTTAACACGTGCTGCTATGGAGAGAATAATATTCCAACGATTTAAGAAAAGAACCTTATTTGAGGAGATTTGGGGGAGATTCATGGAACTGTACTAACACTGTATTTGATTCTCTCTGTGGGGGTTAGCTTGTACAGTTGTACATTTTATACATTTTAAACAAAAACATAGGATTAACCTTCTAAAACCAACACTGTACAAACACTGACAATGAACATCTGAATGCCCAGAGACAGCTCCTGCTAACTTAACTGAGTCCTCCAAAACCTTCACTTACTCCGCTCACAAGACAATAAGTGCCAAACAATATAGTGTTGAAAAGAGGAATAACCATAAAAAGGTATTAAGGGATGCAATGAAAACGTGGAGATGTAATAAATCTATTGGATTGTTTCTGGTTAGGATTCTTTCCACTTCAACCTGTATACTAACTTAGCAGTTCTCTAGGTCGAGCTCTGGCCTAGGACCAGCCATCCTAGCAGAATTGGCATGTATTTTGCCCATCTCTGTTAGTGAGCCATATCTTGCATTCATCCCCTCTGTTTTAACGAGCCATATCTTGCAGTTACCCCATATGTGGTAGTGAGCCAAATCTCACATTTAGCCCATCTTTGTCAGTGAGCCGTATCTGGCATTCATCCCATCTGTGTTTGTGAGCCATATCTCGCATTTAACCCATCTGAGTTAGTGAGCCACATCTCGCTTTTGCCCATCTTTGTTAGTGAGTTGTAATTCACATTTATCCCATCTGTGTTGGTGAGCGTATCTCACATTTAGCCCCTCTGCGTTAGTGAGCCATAGCTCACATTTAGCCCATCTTTGTTAGTGAGCCGTATCTTGCATTTACCCCATCTGTGTTAGTGAGCTGTATCTCACAGTTAGCCTCTCTGTGATAGTGAGCCATATCTGGCATTTAACCCATCTGTGTTAGTGACGCATATCTTGCATTTAGCCCATATGTGTTAGTGAGCCAAATCTCGCACGGACGGACCGCGGGGCACAGGGAAGGCAGCACACCCGGAGGAACCCATGGGGATGGTAATTGCTGCACACCAGAATGCACAACAGGGGAAGGGATATGGGCCGCATTTAGTCAGAACATCAGGGGTAGGAAAGGTACTACCACTAACAAACCCTACTAAAAACTCACCCTTCTACATACACCTTCTAAAACTCGGAACCAAACACAAACATACCTCTACAGCACAACAAACCGCATACACTTACCAAAACCACAACAATGAAACAAACCACACATATTCTCGCACAGCACCACATGATGGCTACCAACCGAATAACACACCTACACTCAGGGAACGGTGTCACTGAGCACATCACAGCTCTCTTGCTCTTTTTTCCCACTCAGTCCTGCTAACTTACCAACCTCCCTTCTTGATTTATAAATCTGCCAGAGAGCCAAGAGACCACACAGGTGGCAAGAGTGTTTGGTATAAGAACGTTTCACATAATATAACATAAGATGTTAATGTTCATGAAAGTGCATACAAACGAATGGGAGGGAATACACATTGATGCTATTACCATATTTAACGTGCAGGATGGGTACACAAGTAGATGCATTTTTTTTCCAAACTATCTGATGAGGCAATTACCATTTTCCACCAGAGACTGATGCTGTGAATCATCTGCCATGAAAAATAATGTCTGTATTAAGTGTCAGAGCACAGAGCAAACATACCATAGCGTGGACTGGCTGTACCAAGGGGTTGCCACTTCCCGGAGTAGGATAGGTGTGAGCTAATTACATTTCTGCTAAGGGTTGCTGCAGTTCTTAGAAATAATGTGAAAAAAATGCCTTTTTCCACCATAACTCTTCTGGATGTGTAGCCCCGCCCAATCCCATTTGCTTCAGTTAAAACAACATCATTTGACTGCTACACCAAGAGCTCTTTATGTGGCTTCCCAAGTGTATCAATACGCGCTTATTGATATGGAAACGCTGCCAGCCATCCTGCACTTCTTTGATGGCTCGTGAGTCAAGACGCTGAACTTGTGGGATTCTGTTTATGAAAGGCACTGATGCAGAATATTCTGATGTCGAACAACTTACTGAAAGTGAGCGCTGAGAACTGGGCTGCTCATGCAGCCCTGGTGGTCTCCAACCGGACTACAGGATTTTGCCTGTGGAAGATGACCCTGGAATATTTAGTGTTCTCCAAAGTTTTATTCGAGGGGATTAAACAAAGTGGAGTTAACCTCTTTGGGCGTTGGACAATGTGCACAGATCTTTGGATAGAAAATGTTTGGCTTGTTGGCCTTCAATCCTCAATACAGGGAATCTAGATGTTCAGTCGGATGTGGGTCCCTCCATGAGGCCCCTGGCGGCGAATGATAATACAATTCAGCTTTTTCCCATTCAAATGATTGAGACAAGTCCTTAGCTTTCTTTCCCTTCACAGGGCGGTGGTGTTAAATGCATTAGTCGCAACCCGGTTAGACTTGTGTGATACCAACTAGCTTGGACCACCAAAGGTCATTTCTGAAAGGGATTCTTAGAGTGCAGGGCACAGCTGCTCCTGTCTTCCTCAATATAGCCAGATAGAATATTATTATGCTAACCTGGGGTGACTTGCCCATACTAGTTGTGGGGGCATCAACCATCGAGTGCCCTTGCCCATTATGGAGGAGTGGTGTGTTAAACTGTCAAAGGGAAATGTTTCCCTTTTAAAGTGTAAGTACCCCAGCTCACCAGCTCACATGTCCAGTGGGACATGTAAGGCTTAGGGTGTTTTGCTTCTCCAGACTTGCATGGCCCATTAGGAAATCAGGCCGGGAAACTGCACATCAGAATGTGCGAGTGCACAATGTGACACTCTAACTCCTGTTCACACGTGCAGGATCCCGAAAGCCCTTTTTTGCTTATTCTTCCGGTTCTTGTCTGCCAGAAATGGAGGACCCTAGTCACTGTAGGCAGCATTGAAGTGAAGGGCAGCAGGTATATGTAGAAGGTATGATGTGTATGTTATGTTTTTATGGAGGCATGTGTGAAAGAGCAAGTATAGGATTAATGGGTGGTTGGATGTGCATGTGAATGAGTGAGTGTATTGTATGGTGGTGCAGTGGTGAATGAGTGACTGAATGCTGTGTGAATTCTCTTTGAATGATGTGTGAATGAGCAAGTGAATGCTGTGTGAAAGTGTATTTGATCAAGCGAGTGAATATACTTGTGTTGGGTTTGTGACAGTTCAAGACATTGGGCCTCATTCCGAGTATGGCGGTAAGGGATAGCGGCCACCGGTAACGAGACCGGTGGCGGTAATCCCTTACCGCCATACTCCGAGTTCCCTCTGCGCCCTCGCCCTTAACGCCTGCTTTGAGCAGGTGTTAAAGTCGAGGGCGCAAAGGGGCCTCCAAGCCAATAACGGTGACCATAATGAACGGTCACCGTTATTTGCATCTTCCCCATTCCCATTGAGCCCTATGGGGGCTCATTTGGGAATGGGGAAGAGCCTTGGTGAATGGGGAATTACCGCCCCGCCAACCTTGGAATGGGGCGGTGATTCCGCCATCCACCAAGGCGCTGCCGGTCCGGGTACGGCGTCAACCAAGGCGTTAATAGCGCCATTGGTTAGCGCCGTACTCGGAATGAGGCCCATTGATTTGGGCAGGGAGCGGGAGAGATGTTGTATACTGGACATCCATGAAAAAACAAGCATGATACGTGTTATTACATGGATAGACTTGCAGTCATTTCTTCCTGCGTCATGACATTTTATATTAGGCATCTGTAATAAAGCAAACATGATTTGTGTTATTATGTGGCTAGACTCGCATTTTGTTGCTAAAGAATCTGGGTAAGGCTCTCGTATCCAGCACTAATGTCCGCCAGAGGGACTCCCATGATCCCCCTTATTTTTTGGATGATTTAAGTAACTATGGGTCTCACCCTAAGTTATTAGTGGAATCCAGACGTGGTCCCCTTGCTCACTATTTTTAGAGAGGCACAGCTCTAGCTTACTGATGAAGTCCAACCAGACAGATATACACAACTTTCTATGTCAAACAATTGCTGTACCCTCGGATAGCGGGATCTCAACACAGCCACTGAGCAAATATGGGCTGCATTATGTGTTCTATGTAGTCAATAACAAACAGTGTTACCAAAAAATTTCATTTTTAATATATAGTTCTCTTTCAAGCACAAGTGATACAAACATTAAAAAAAGTCACCAAATACTTGATTACAATACAACAAGGGCAACTTAATTCTTCTTATTCCCCATTGTGTTCAACAAGCCCAACTTATGTAAGTTTCTGTCCTATGCGTTACAGGTAACTGGACATTCTTCAGGGGCAGAAGTAGTCCTGTGCCTCAGGTAGATCTCTCTCATTCACACACCAGAATCCTATATCTGAACCAGTGGTCAGAAGAAATACATGTCTCCAACCTTGATAGCAAAACCAATTCTTGCTCTTCACTTGTCTAGCAGATAGGACGATTCACTCAGAGTACCCTGAGATGTAAATGCTATTCTTAACCTTAACACGACTCCTTAACGCTGGGTCTTCAACATGTGAGCTGCTCGAACTCCAGATAGGACATCTATTTCCTTTCTCCTAATGATGTTAGGAATACTCGAAATACTCCACTTCCAGGATTTGACCGCTGAACCTTATCTTCCTTCATGGAAAACACCGGCCCTATATTAGGTCTAGAAGAGTGATACCCCTGACTTGGATCACCCTATTGGAGTAGGAGGAGGTCACTCCTTCGTTTTTCAGACCCGTCTCGCTTGTGTGGCCACTTCTGGTGTGAATTGCTAACATCATTAGGAGAAATACAAGGGTGAGGCTCAGAGCCATTTCTTTGAGGATACATGTGCAGAGACAGAACACAGAATACGAGGGTGCAGGCAGTGGCAAGTAGATGCAATCGTCAAATGCAGGAAGTGTGTTCATGAAGCAGGCTTTTGACACTCCTCAAGGAGACACCACAATTTGCTATTGTACAACTTTTCCAAGACCGGCAAAAGATAAATTGTCATAGTGCAGCTTTGCAGTCACTCATATCAACACCACCGGCAGCTCTGTCAACAGTATTAATGGAGAAAAAAAAGTAATTCGGAGTTGACCTAATTAATTTTGCATAATGTTTTTTTTGCA
Source organism: Ambystoma mexicanum (assembly GCF_040938575.1). Taxonomy (NCBI): domain Eukaryota; kingdom Metazoa; phylum Chordata; class Amphibia; order Caudata; family Ambystomatidae; genus Ambystoma; species Ambystoma mexicanum. The sequence continues at coordinate 954,002,412 of NC_090926.1, read as the reverse complement.
AAGAAGCAGTGGTGGCTCCTCGGTATAAGTGGGTGGCGCCACCCCTTGCTTGAGTGGCAGGCAGCACATTCCACCTAGGTGCATTATTTGGGTGACTGTGCTGCCTGGCGCTGAGCAGGGGTGCATCCCCCTGTTATGTTTAACTCCACAAAATATATAGGTCACACTAATGAGAGGCCTGCAGCCTCACATTATTTCTCTAACAACTCTCTCTCTCTGGTTACAGGTCATTTGGTCGAAAATAAAGGGTCGACAGGACAAATGGTCGACGCAATTTGGTCGAAAACGAAAACCTGAAAAATAAATATATAAATAAATAAAAATCTCTCTCTCTCTCTCTCTCTCTCTCTCTCTCTCTCTCTCTCTCTCTCTCTCTCTCTCTCTCTCTCTCTCTCTCTCTCTCTCTCTCTCTGATAGGAAAGGAGTCCTCTCCTGTCAGTAAGCGTACATGCGCTGCAGAGAAGAGGGATGGGCCATGTGGTCCTGTGTTGCAGCGGTGTGCTGACGGTGCTAACAAGTAAGTGAAGTACAATTTAGATGTATGTCATGTTTTTTCTTTTTATGTGTGCATATATGTTTATTTGTTTTTATGTATGGATGCATGCAAGAAGTTGTCTAAATGCAGCATTAATGCAGAGGTGAATGAGAGAGCGTACATTGTATGTGTGCTTGTGAATGAGAACATGTGTGTCTGCATGTGTTAAGGGGTGTGAGCCTTTAAATTAGGGAGGGAGCTACTTGCAGCATGACTCCTTTAGTGTGTCAGTTTGCATATACCTTCATAATGTGATATGATATTATCTACTTGCATCAAGGGTAAAGCAAACAAGATAAGTGTTTTTTTTTTTTGGCTTGAATGCCCTACATTTTTGATGCCAGTCTGAATATACTTTCTTACATGTTGTACTGGCTTGACTGGCCTACATTGGAGGCACTAGCCTGCATATACTTTCCTATTTTGTCATTGCATTTTTTACTGAGCATCAAGGGTAAAGCAAAATGATAGGTGTTATTACATGACTGGACTGATGTATATCGGTAAAGTTATTCTGGAAAGATGTTGATGCTGTGGCATGACATCCATTACTGAATGGCAATTCCAAAAGAAGTAGGTTCTTATATAGTAATGCTGGCATTTTTTGTACAGCCGGCATTCACACGTATGGGTACAACCAGCTTGACAATGCTCTATATGACAAAGTTTGTTGTCAAAAGCATCATGAACATGCATTGGGAAATATGACTTGAATCTACTGGATTTTTTTTTATTGTGCGTGAATACAGAATCAGATCGCAAACTATGCAGCTTTTGGAGAGCACACTTTCCAAGAAAACAAGGTGAGCTGTGGAACAAAGAGAAGGGTTGGACCCTGGGGAAGAATGGGTTCAAGCTCACAGAGACAATAGGGAGTTAAACTCTACCAATTTCTTACAAAATTGTCTTGTTAAAGGTACTATTTTGGCCCATTGTTTAAAAATGTTTCTTGAGGAAGAACCCCATCTTGGCTTTGGTTAGTGCAGGCTCCCTTGCTACTCTCGGTCGCACCCTGACATTCATGGCAAACATTTACGCCCCTCCAATTAAAAAATTCAACAGCCAACACTACAATTAAAAGTGTTTTGTCAATTGTTTTTAAAAACATAATAGGTAGTAGAGCAATGGAAATGTTCTTACGATTTAGTTGGGACTTTGAGGCAAAACCTGTTTCTTTTTTAATATTACAGAACAGAACAAGTATAGATCACACATCAAAATTGCACAAAGACGACTGTGCAAAATATTTAAAATAGGAAAAACATTGCCCTAGTTCATAACTATATTCATCAAACACATGTTTGCAAAAGGGCAAAACCTTTCCTTGGGCCAATAGCATGTCTTATAGAACTTTTGTCATCCAAAAGGGTCACTTTCAGCGGTTCAAAGTTTCTGTAATAACATGAATAAGGTTAACACCTCTTTGATCCTTTCCATATTACACAAGAGGCAAAACATGTGCATTTGTTCATTGTTTAGCACTGGTGCAAACATCAGAGAATCTGACTCATCTCTTACACATGAAGACTACTGCCATTCAAGGACTATCAAGCAAAAAGTACAGTCTGCAAGCCAAATATCCAGAGGAAGAGATTATTTAGAACTAAACAAAAGAAGCATCTTCTCCAAGAAAGAAGAGTTGTATTGTATTGTCATTTTTGGTCAATTTCCATAGAATCTTCTAATGTAAATCACAACATTTAACCCCTGTGTGTCAATGTTCCTATGTGGCAAATCTAATTAAGAACACGTATACACTGACATTATTCTATACAACTGAGCATGTTAAAACGTGGCTATTAACTCAGTTATAGAATTGGGCGACTACATAATGTACATTCAGTTGCATACAGAGGAAATCCTGTATGTTTCCATATGCAGTCCATCCATTTCAATGTTCATTGACGCTAACAAGTTTCACTTGGCCTACCGCAGATGATTGTTAAGAAATATTTTCCTTCCCTCTCACAACATTTGCTTGCCCCTTTCCAACACTTGCAAAAAAAAGTAAGGATCTGTGAAAGGCCTCAGGGAGAATGTGTTAAAAAATGAACGACTCCTCTCTGTTTGCCCTGTGGCAGAAGTATACCTTCGTCCCTGACATTAAGACCATATCACTTGTCTTTCTCCGCAAGGGACTCTGAATATAACAGGCTGACATAACATCTTTCTGCGCGGGCGTCAATACCATTTATTTATGAATATGTAGATCCTGGGCTATCGTTCCTGTTCCCTGAATAATTGGCTCTGGATAAACAAAGTGCTGGTAATAACCTGAGGGGGGAGAATAAGAAAAATGATCTGAATGACGGGAGCAATTAATCATAAATGGAGAAAACCCTTTTCCTTTCATTCATTCTCAAAGCCATACAGCTGCTTACTGTCTATGTATAGAGAAGCTGGCTCGATTCTCTTCTGCGGGGTCTTGCTCCGCGCCGCGTAGACACAAGGTCCCTGAGGACAAAGCGACTGCAGGAAGCAACTAGGATTAGGGAAAGGGTTGTTTGTTGTCAAAACAAGGGAGAAACGTGTTGATATTGGAAAGAAAAAATACAGTGTACGTGTTGTTGCTTGAGAAATGGCAGATGGGTATGTGGAATTTTGGGTATGTGGTCCAGGCAAATCGGGTTTACATGAGAAAGCAGAGTATAAGTTAATACCTTTCATGCCCCGGTGGCGTGGCAGCCATGGGCTTTAACAGCCCGCCAGCCTGAGCTTTGGTAGGCCCGAGCAAAGCAAGGACTTCAACTTGTGCTCCAGGCCGTTAAAGTCCATGTCCGTCCCCCCGCAGGGGCGTGAAAACTATTCCCACTCTGGGATTTACAGGGGTGTGTACATTTGTTTTTTTGACCGAGGACCTTTTGTACTAGGACCTTTTTCGGATGACGGCAGCCATGAAAAACATGTTCCAAAATAGCCTCTGTCATCCGAAAAGGGACATTGTCCCTTTTCTATATCAATGGAGGCAGAGTGGGTGGTTAAAGCACAATCGCGGGAAAAGCAGATTGTGATAGGTCACTCTGTCTTTGCCGGTTGCAAATTGAAAATAGTTACGTGGGAGAGAAGAAAATAAGAGAGGATCATGGGAGATCATATATAAGAGAGATTTTGAGGCATGCCGATATTAAATGAATGAGGAGATAGGGTGGAGTTAAGAGTGTTCCAGGTAGAAGTGAAGCTGAGTGGAGGGTTAGGAAAGAAATTGAGGATGCACAGTTGATTTGTAAGGGTTTTGAAGACTAAGAAGAGTTGAAATTATGAGAAAGGAACACAATGATGAAAGGAGTGGTGAGTTATGTGAACATGTTTTGGAAGGGACATTCCAAGGGTAATGCCACGTGATTAGATTCAAGTACTCCTGTTAAGCACACATCGGCCATTTTGGCAGACCTTTTGAGCATGGTCCTATAGAAAATAGGAGAGGTGGTGCGTTAGGGGGGTAGAGGTTGTAGTAGATGCAAAACCTGAGGTTTGGTTGAAGAAATGCAGAGTTGAGAAGCTATAAAGAGTAAAGTTTGTTCAAACTTCCCTTTTTCAGCCACCACGTTGTTGTTTTAAGACCATTGTAGATTTTCTTGATTTCAATATAAAAGTCCAGATTTCTTTTAGTGCCAGCATCCTAACCCTAATGTGTGTATCTGTGTTACAGAGCCTGCAATAGCGGCCCTGTAGTTATGGTAAATTGCTCAACTCAAAGAAATAGCACATTTTGGGCGGCTTCTAATCCCCCCCAGACGAATCCTCACCAAACTTTGAAAAAGAAGTATATGGCCCCCTCAGAATGATTTTGAGAAGTTTGGTGCAGTTTCATTGAGGGGGGATAAAGTAAAAGGGGAGTCCCAAAATGTGGGGTAACCCACTTAGACGCAATGGAAACAAAAATGTGCTTGCACCTACAAATTTGTGGTATGAGCGGTGGCTTGGTTCCGAAAACATGCTTTTGTAGATTTTGGTGTAAATCCGTTCAGTAGACAACGCGGTGAGAAAAAGGGTCTGGAAAACATATTTGGGTTATTTGGTGGCCGAAAGAGGGCCTGAAAAGGGTGGGGGCGGAATAAAGTTGACATGGAGCTGTTTTTATAGGTGAATAAAAGTGTTTAGGTGCGGCTGAGTATGCAGTCAATTTTGGTGCCCACGGATGTCTTTGGGGAGGGTCAGTGTGAGTCTTGCTATTTGAAGGTGCATTGTACGTACTTGTCATATGGTTTAATTCTATTGTGGTGGTTGTGACCAGTGTAGGCAGATGTGCTGTCCTGTGCGATGGTGTCCGCGGACACCGATGTAGTGCACAAACCCGCAGGTACCATCTGCTCTTTTAAGGATGCCTGGCACGGAAAGAGGACATTGGGTGACTAGCTAATCAGGGTTTGTGGTTGTGGAGAAGGAATTGAACTGCACAGGAGTACAGAATAGCAAGTCTTTTATTAGTTGTGTTTGGTGAAGTTGGGTGTGGCTATGGCTATGAAGAAGCAGTGTGTGGATGGTGGATTCATTCATTGAAGGTTTATACGGAATCTCATGGCATCTCTGCTACTATTGGATTGGACGAAGTGGAAGTGTTGTGGTATGCAGATTGTGGATTCAAGTTGGCAATTATTACCATTCTGTGAGAGTATGTCTTGCTTTAAACGTTCAGATGTTATCATTGTCCATTGTGGAGGTAGCAGTTGGGGCTATATGACTGCAGGTTGTTTTCAGTTTGCCATGAAGTACATGTTGAAAGGTCTAATGGAACTGTTTCCAGCTGTGAAGATTATTTTTTGTTGAAATCCATGAAAGTCAAATATGGAGACATCCAAACTTGTTTTGTTCTGAAATGGAAGAAGCTAGACAGCATGTCAATAAAGGTGTATGTGCTTTTTTATTTTGTTTAGCGATGGCAACTTTTGACAACACAAATATCAAGTTGGATGGTCTAAATATTTTTCAAGGTGATGGAGTGCATTTCACAGATGTCGGAAATAAGATTTTTCTTTGACTATCTAAAATGCAGAGAAAATCTTTTTGTGAACTCTTGAAATATGTTGTGAATGATATCTTTAGGATTTGTAGATAAGAAGACAGAAAATTAGAAAAAAATATTAAGTTCAGTCGAACATGTGTTTGCATAGTACATAAAACTCTCAAATAAATAAAATAAAATGTAAAAAGTTATTTTAAGAGCCACCATTTCTCAATGAAAAACAAGATACTTGGTTGTAATTTCCACACTCCATGGCTGGAAATTTCAAGATGTCCATAGACTTCCATACTCTCCACGGACTATGCAGACTGGAAAAGGTCCTGTGATTTTATTTTTTTTAGTTAGATTTTTTAACTGTGAAAAGTGGGTCATAAAGTAACCTTTATTTTTTGTTTTTCTGGCCTGTAGGTTTTTTTTGAATTTTGTCTTTTTGTAGGAGCGGTGAGGAGGTACGTTGGGGGGAATGAAGGGAAGGGGCACCAGCCACAGATACGGAACGGCAGGTGTACAGGGGAAAATGTTAGGTGTGTCTTAAATTTAAGGTAGGAGGCAGTGTTTCTCGTGCTCCCTGAGCACGGCCTTGAGATCACTTTGAAACTGCTACTCCCTGCTGAGTGGTGTGTCATAGTACAGAGTATTGTGACTTTTGAAAGGTAAGGGTCAACAGTGTTCTGTATGGCATGTGATGCAGCCGGTGGTATCCTCTGCGCCACAGAAGTAGCCTGTGTGGTGGTAGGAACGGTTAAGGAAGAAGGGGTAGAGAAAGATAACCTACTTCCCCCTGAGAAAGGAACAGCCTTTCTAAGAGCAACTGTGGTGTAGCATGGAGGTTGTCACAAAAGAGTGCTGGCCAGGTTGTCTGCGACTGATTATGACCGTGCACTCAATGCATTGAACCGTGTCAGCCCAAACTTTTGGTTCACCCCCAATGGTTTTAAAGAAACTGCCACATGATTCTTCCAGAATTAAATCATTACTGTGCCCCCATCACTGCAACTCTGAAAATGTTTACTTTTTTATTTCAAACCCCTTTACACCACATATATTTGTGGGGGGGGGGGTAATAGTATGTAATGCAAGTAGGGGGGGCTGCAGCATGTCTCACCCCACATTTATATGTGGTGTAAAGGGGCTCAAAATAAAAAACAAAGTCAGCAATCTTGGGGTTGCATTGATGGGGATCTCAGTAATCGTATAGATCCATTCTCTCTGGGTGCTGGAGTTAGGAACTTCCTCTACCTAATATTTCTGTTTCTTGTCATCCTCCTCTGCATCGTCATTCTTGTTCCCATGTCCAGTTCCTCCATGTGGTGATGGTGGTGGTGGGGGTAGCCCCTGGGAAGGTGGGATGGCCATGACATGTGCCATTCTAGAACTCCTGGAAGTCTCCTTGAAGTAGTTCTCAAAATATGCTCTCTCTTGGTCTGCCAGATTGAGAATGACTAAAAGTAATGGGTGGGACACAGAGGAAATGTTGGGGACCTCAGTCCTGTACGTGGACTACCGAGTTGAAAACAGAGCTTGAAAAAAGTTGACAGATCAAATAAGAATAGGTCTGGGAGCATGGTATGGTAAACATTAAACTTGGATGTCATGATTCCTGACCCTCATGTCCCCAGCCCTCCAAGATGTCAGGCTGGAGCCAGGCCACAATCACCTACATGGCCCTCAAGGTCCTCTCCATCCCTCCAAAGACCCACTTGGAATCAGACTTGGCACTTGTGGCACCAGACTCACTCACTCCCTTAGGATAACATTGGGGATTGGACTTGTAGTGCATTGATGGGGACAAGATGGATGCCCCCACATATTTCGGTTCCCAGAACTACATGTGCCGTCTAGTCTTTTGGGTGTGGTTCAGCCCAGAGACACCTGGGATACCAAGAGACTATTTAAGCCACGCCCAGGCTGAGAAACATGCTTTGTGTTTCTGCACCTGCAGCGTGACACTCACCGTGTTCGGATCGGTCTCCAGTAAGCCTGCATCTTTCTTCTGCGCTCTGCTCCTGCACGAACAAGAACACCGTTAGGAACAGCCTTACCTTGCTGCGCTTCTGCCCATCATTCATCGCTCCTTCTGTTCTGCAGGCATCTAGGGCAGTGTCATTCCCATCCTGGCACGCCGCTTCCCAAGTAAAAGGAAAAAGAACAGAAAAAAGGCATTAGTAAGCATTCAGCAAATCTTTGCTTATTTTTAAAGACTGTACGAGCTTCAAACGCTTACCTGAATCCCAGCCGCTCTGGGGGAACTCTGTCTCCGGAACTTCTCATCCATCTGCAAGAGGGAAAAGACACTCCAGGTTAGCGTGGAAACATCTAGAGGTGCCGCATACAGCGCTTACTCACCGCATTTCTTCTTCATAACCGGCATCCACGCTGAAAACGTCGCGGTACCTAAAAGACACAGAAAAAGAACTCAGTCCAATACAAATACAAAGGGTCGCAACGCGCATCACGCTCTCACTCACCTTCAGCGCTACTCATCTCAGCAGCACGTCGCCATCCCCGGACGCCGGCCATCATCTAAGGAAGGAAAGGAACGAAGTTAGAGAACTTTTCAAAAGACTCATTATACTTACCTGTCGGACTATTGCCAGTTAAGTAACTAGGCAGCAACGAGCCCGCATCAATCAAGCGCCCCTGCGCTGAAAGCAGGATGGAGAGCACACTTTCCAAGAAAACAAGGTAGCTGTGGATCAAAGGGAAGGGTTGGACCCCGGGGAAGAAGGGGTTCAAGCTCACAGAGACAATAGGGAGTTAAACTCTACCAATCCTGTGTTTCAGGCCCAGTCTCCAGTCGAGTAGACTCCAGGGAAGGGTTTGAGGTCATAAGAGGTCAGAACAGGCTGAGTGACGTCCCCGTGGATACCAGGTGAGCGTTACATTGGACATCGTGAGGCAGGAGGAAACACTGGGTGCATGTGTGGGAGGTTCTCAAACTGGTGTGTTGTCTGTTGACTAATTTAAAATGAGTCATGCAAGACTGTACATGCACAGACAGGGCGCGATGTCCACAGACGCCCCATTAAGCAAACAGACCCTCTGAATGGTCGAGATGTTTGCAGACTATTGATTGGGGTTTTAAAAAGAAATAATAATTTATTATGCAAATATATACCAGATATTTATAGTATAAAAAAAATGTATTTCTGAAAGGGAAGGGGTATCAGAAGGGGAAACATAAATGGGAGATTTTGGAATTTCAATAAAGTTATCATCTGGGGAGGAAGAGAGAGAAGTTTCATCAAACCGTGTTTGAGTCATGTTTTGTGAATTTGATTGGGGTGAGGGCTAGGGGCAAGGAAGAGTGATAACCAACATTTTGTAATAGCATGATTTGTAACATGATTTAATATTTATTGATAAGTTTATTACATTTTAAAGACAAGATCATTATTTCAGTCTGCAAATTTGGGGTTTGGGATTGTATTTCTGATTGTTGGGATTCTGTATAGTTAATATGTGGTGTAGATTTTGTATGTAAACTATGTACTATAGGAAAAGAAGAAATTATTATTTCAATGAGCTCTCCATAAATTATAATATTTTTAAAAAAAATGAAAGATGTTTTGTTTACTATTAGAGATGTTATCTTCACTCATTTCTTCTTTTGGAAAGTTTTCTTCTAGCCACTGAAGTGTGTTTATCATTTCTGTTAAAATAAAAAATGGTGATATCGGTTTATGAGAAATGTTTATATAATGAATCCCCTGCTAGAGCCCACTGCTTCTCAAACTTCAATTATCTGCTTGTCAAATACTTTTTGAAACAGAGAGCGTGAGGCATGTCTCTCTCTTCGGCCGGTGCATTTCTTTGTAACAGCCTCCCTGCTGCTCTTTTACATGAGCTGGACTTCCATAAGTTCGAGAAACTTCTGAAAACTCTGTCTCTTCCTGTTTCACTTCCCTTCCCTGCTAACTTATACCACTACCACTGAGACTGGTAGCCTGGTCCCTCATGAAACTCACAGGTTCCAGGCCTAATATCTAGTTGACACAAGTACACCCCCACTTCAGCACTGCCCTTGCTGGTCTACCACCTGGTGGCTTTGTACCCCACCCTTGGAATTCCTTTGCCCCAGCAGTTAGCCATTAAACTCCCACCTTGGCATCTCTTGGCGCTTTCCTTCTGGGCTCCTTTCAGCGCTTGGCAATCCATAATCCCCTTTCCATTCACGCATTTCTCTTACTGTACAATGCATGTTTGCGTTTATTGCAGCAGTGTGTATGTTTTTTGGATAAGCAAGGGAAATGCAGAAGAAAAGGATTTCTAGAACATTGCTAATTTGCAGTTGGTGTGTGGAAGTTTAATATGCTGATAGAGTTTTATGTAGAGTTTTTGGAAGTGATTGATGGATAGATGTGTGACTCTTTGAAAGCAGGCAATGCGGTAGTGTTACAAACATAACAGTAAAAAGGTTAGAAGGGCTGTCTTGTGCCATGGTGTGCACGTGCAATCCGTGTTTTTTAATGATGCATGGCCTGGAAAGGGGACTGCAGAGACCCCAGATAGTCATGAAGGTCCAAGGATTATGGTCCTTAGTGTATGCTAGATAAAAGTATTTGGGACAGAAAATAGTTTCTATTTTTTTTTCTCTTTCTCTAATATACAATTGGCAAATATATCCACTAGCATAGTAAAACATGCTAATGGAAATGTTGGAGAATATTATTGAGTCTAATAACTTTACTGAAAAATGTAAGGTAAATGGAGTCTATCACCTTATTTTTGTTTAGTTATATTTTTTTAATGTGAAAGGTGGTTCCTAAAGAAACCTTTTTGTGGTGTTTTCTTAGATATTGAGGGGCAGGTGGACAATGCGTTAAATGTGGCAGTGTTTCTCATGCTCCTTGATTACAGCCTCAAAAGCACTTTGAAACTGCTCACCCTGCAGAGTGCTATGTTGTACTATATACAACGTATGGTTGTCTTGGAAAGATATGGATCAACAGCCTTTTTTATGGCTTGAAAGGTAGCTGGTGAGTTTTTGTGCCCCACAGGAATAACCTGTCTGGTAGTATTGTCTGGTAGTATTGGTTGAGGAAGATGAGGAAGAGGAAGCCGACCACTTCCTTTTGAAAGGAACCGCATTTCTCAGAGCATCCCAGTGGTTGGATTTAGTGTAGCAGTGAATGGTGGTGGTCCCATTGGAGTGCTGGCCACGTTGTCTGTGACTCAGTACAATGTTGCACTCAGTGCATTTCACCTCTGTAGCTTTAACCTTCGGTACAACCCTAAAGTGGTAAAGAACCGCCACACCCATGATTCTCTGTGTGTGTTGGAGGTAGGCATTTCCTCTATCTCATCTTCCCGGTCTTCTTGATTTTTTTCTGCATCATTGCCTTTTTCCGTTGTTGGGGGTTGTGGCTCATGGGGAGGAGATATGGCTATGGCTGATGGCATTTTTGAAGTTAAATAACAGTTGTGCTAATATTCTTCCAAGCATGTGCTCTCTCCTGGATTTCAGAAGGAAAAACAGTAAGAATATGTCTAGGAGCTGTGCAGGGGTACATTTTCAGCTTGCTAGATCAGCTTAATATGCAGTTTTGCACCGGACCAATTTGTGAAGCGCAGACCCATTTGGGAATACATCATCAGACTGCACACATGTGATCACGTGACACTGATCGGAAAGTTTGCAATGATGTCAGACATTCGCAAACGTGGGCGAACAACAAACGGTGCAATGAGTTGCAAAAAGTACATAAAAGTGTTTAAAATGTTGGTGGGAGGTGGGGAATGGCACAGTTTTAAGTTGAAACTTTCTGGACCGGATGAAAATGCTGCTATATTTGGGGTAAGTATGATATTGGGAAGTTGCAGCAAATTAGGGAGCACTGGTAAAAGCCCATGAAATTCAGTGAAACAAATCTTTGTTAAATGGACGTTATGGTTAAGTTGCACTAATTAAATTCTATGAAATTCAGCTAAAAAATGGTGTTAAAGGGACACTATGGTTACAAGTAAAACTGTAAACCCACAGAAATTAGCCAGTTATGATAAGCTAAGCAACCATAACTCACACCGGCACAGTGCACCGCTAACACTAATATCCAGGAGAATAAAGATGATATCACAAAGTGAGAGAATTAATCTGGGTACTTACTGTGTCTCTTTGTGGATTGAGAGGAAGCATGTCCAACAATTTCATCTGTCACTGCTGGTAGCCTTTTTAGAATTGCCATTTTTCTTCATTGTTGTTTAGCAAACTATTGAAATCGAGCTAATTGTTAACTCCTTTTGTGTATTGTTTTTAGCTAGCCAATTATAGTTACACCTAGATTAGATGTGATGGCTTTTTGCCAAATTTGGCCTTGTGAGTGAGGTGAATATGTGACTACCAGGTATGTGATACTGTCACTCCATGCCAGAGATTATATTTTCAGGTGCAGTTTTAACATAGATAGCTAATCTTCTGTATCCAAAGTGCCATGACAATTGTCTACGAAGTTGCACATAAGGCTGCTAATAATGGAAATTTGACTAATGTAAGTCTTCTGAAGAGCTGACAAATGATGAGTCATCTCTGTACTGAAATTGCTTTGATAAACATAAGGTCATCAACCGCACACACTGTTGAGATTAGTTAATTCGGGAAAATAATCTTGATGCTTATTCATCTCGGATCTCTGATAATAGAGTTGATTCTACTGCAGCCGCCCTTTTTGATGAATTAGTTCTAGAGAGTTATAGTTTTCTGCATACAGATAGGATTTGAATCAAGGGATGGGGATGGCAGTGATTCATATGGTTGATTGGAAATAGCTGTTGGTCCTTTAAAATCAGGTGAAATCGGCTGTGTTGTTGACTTGCTCTGTAGCTATATCCCATTTACAAACAATGTTTTCCATATTCTATGACGTCCTCCAAGACATGATATGTTATACTGTCAATAGTGCTCTGAGTTATTGCCTGAATCCATTCTGCAGCTCTCCTCCAATGTATTCCTTGGCAATTTTACTATCCCAGGAAATACAGTTATTTTGGGAAGCACTATTTAGATATGTCACTTGCAAAGTTTGATCTTGAGCAGTATTTGTAATTAGTGAAACTAGATGTTGGATGCAGCTGCTATAAGCAAACACAACAGTGTTTGCATCCAGCGTTGATGGGTTTGTCCAACCACAGTGCTAGTCCTTTTTTTAAAATGTATTAACAGATTCCTCAATGAATAAAGAGCAAGAGAAACAAGAGAAGACATGTTTTAGATCTTTTAAAGATTGCCTTGTAGCTATTCTTCAGGGAAATCTGATTTCAGTTGTGAGTGACCTGTCCTTTCTGTTACCCGTAGAAGCTCTTGATAGATCCTATTATTCTGCACGTAAAGACCTTGTGACCCATTATATTCAATTCTTTCAGAGAAAATTAGCCTTTTAGCTCCTTGCTATTCATAAGTGTTAAAAGACAGCAGAGAGAAACTTAGAATAGGACAACAATCATGGGTTTTAGGGGTAAGGCTCTTGAGTGATTTACATCTCTTCTGTCTGAACGTAGACAATTCATTCAGCTTGAGTCCTTGAGATCCTCCTCCCTTCTTGTGACATAAGGAGCACCGCATGAGTCAATACTGCCTCTTTTTATTTTCATCATTTACAAAGAGCTGTTGCGAGGTCTACTGGCACCATGGGCGTCTTTCAAATTCAAAATGTGTATGGCACATATTTCTTGGAAAGTGTAATTACTTGCTGATGTCCACCACCCGGGGAACTGTCTAGCCACTGTTTAGCCTGTATCAAGGTCTGGCTAGCCTCTGTATCTCTGAAACGGAACACTCAGAACACTGAAATGCTCAACATTTCATCTTGCAACAAATAGGAGCTTATACAGTATGCACTGGGTGTGCTCCCATCAAGCTATTTTGATCCCAAACTATCAGATGTGGCTAGAACCTTGGGTTTCTATATAGATACTCTACCGAGCTTTAAGTGGCTTGTGGAGAAAAAGGCAAAAGATTCTTATTTTCAGCTACATTTGTTGAAGAAGATCACATATTTCCCCAGCTAGAGGATTTCCAGCCAGTTGTGTTGGAACCGGTAATTGCCCACATTGGTGGTTGAAGGGAGGATAATGCCATACTGATGGGAGTCCCAATGGCTGTCTTGCTAATTCTGCAAACTGTGTTTCATGTTGCAGCCTGGTCTGTAGGCAGAAAGGGGCATTTAACCATGGGTTCCCCATTTTGCCATTCTTGCATTGGCCTTATTTAGAATCACATATTCATTTTTGCATCTCTGTGATATTTATAAATCCATTAAGCTGAACACACCTACATAGCTGGGTGCTCTGGTATTGAGATATTTTAATTTACAGGTGTACTTTTGATCTTCCATGATTACAACCTTGTTCCGTGCTGGTCCCAATTTATCTGTGATATCATGTGCTGCATAAGTATTTTGGTTTTTGACGGTTCTGACTAGTATGTTTTGGATTCCCGATGCTAGGTGTGCAGTGGTTGTTGGTGATGCTTTTGAATTGTTAATGTGCTATATTCTTTTAGTGTGCATATGCTGCTGTAAGTGTTTGAGCAAGTGCCTTTTTTGTGTGTGTAGCTTGTTTTTGACGATGCTTGGTTTATGCTGCAAAGTGGTTCTGCTTGTCAGATGGCAGTCTCTTTTCCTAGTCTACAAAGCTATCAATGGTCTTGCTCCACAGTGCCTGTCTTATTGTATCTCTCAACATTTTATTCCCCTTGATCGTCCTCTGCACTCAACCTCACCATCCCCTCCCTGTGACCCCTCTCACTTCCATCACCCTATTCACCCTGATCCACTGAAACCCACTATCCAGTCATAATCAATGCCAACTAAACTGTCAATCACTTCAAAGGGGCAGGCTTAAAATTCACTTACTTGCCAAAGAAGGAGCACTTCCTGCCCTCTCACCCATACTCCAGGCTAGACCCCATGACTCCCTCCAGTAACACTTAATGTAATTTTCTATATTTATATAGTACTCTTTAGTTTGAAGTACTTGCCCCATTTGGTTAATGTTACCTAGTAGGTCCCCTGATTTACTGTATGGCTTTCTTTCTTTTTGTTTTGTCCCTGGTATTTGTCTGACTTTTGTACACCCTTATAAACTTGCTTATCACTTGTTCTCATTGTTATGCTATTGCACAGGCCCCCTCTGTTGGAATGGCCTGTAATAGTGTTATTGTAAATCATTTCTGGACCAAATTGACATCCCTGTTCATAAAAATAATACAAATCCCAAATGAATTGTAGGTTTTAGACATTTGGTTGGCAGCCATCAAGCTCAGGGCATTTCCTCTCGTGCATTACTTGACTTATTTGGCCTTTATTCTTAATTGTGGTTTTCTTTTTCAGCAGATGTTCAGTGTTTGGCTGGTTGGAGTGGTTATCATATCCGAATGTTTGCACAGGATAAGGTCTATGAATGATTTGTAGGGATGAGCTTTGGTATTTTGGTATTGTGTTCTCCTGATAGTCCCCCCTGAATGGCAGTAGGACTTCGCCACATGCTAGTGAATGGTGGCAAAGAGAATGTTAAGTGAAAGTAATATGAGTATGGATTCCAGACTCTCAGCTGTACATGAGCTGGTGTGCCTAAGGATGGATGTGTACGTGACTCCCTTATCTTACAACTAACTAAAGAGTATGTACATATGTAAGAATAAAGCTAACTCTTTTATATGTCCTGCCACCTGCAGGCACCCGCTTCTGAAGTGCCTTCCTATGATGTACCAGTTTCCTCTGTGGGTTAAACAATTGATGTGCATGATGATGTCAGATGAGCTCAGGTCCTGACCGGTCAAGCATGTCATTTTGAATATGGACATGAAATCAGAAGTGTGGGTTCCTGCTGGGATTTAAGGGAAAGCAGATGTGTATTATACTTTTCTGTAACCCTAGGCCCATAGATATATTAGAAGTTGCATACTGTGCTGCATAGGAGAATATTTTTATGGGTTGCCCAATGTTAAGGGTGATCACATGAAGTGCAATGTATTATTGCATTGCTACTCGAAATGTGTTGATTTGAAGGTTAGGTTAGCTCTTGATGGACAACGCTTTTCAGGACACTGGAAGATTATAGATGTTTTTTGAGTTGCTGGGGAGAATTCATCAAGGTGTTAAGGGCAGTCCTCGAAATTAAGGAAGCAAAGTGAATTCTGCAGTTGGTAATAAGAAAAAGCCATCACTTCAAGCGGGATGTGGAGAAGCATCTGATTTCTTTCCATACATATGGTGTGGCTCTTGTCATTCTCAACTTGAGCTTAGATCTTCAGTGAATCAGTAATGTTAATTTCTCCTACAGGTGTTAATGTGTGTGTCTTCATAGCTACTAGATTTTCAGGTGATAGTGATTGCCTTTTCTTCGTGACTTTGTATGTCTGATTGGTTCACCTGGATGGACGTGTGATTCTTTTTCCGAGCGTTTTTGTTTAGTTTGTCCAAGATTGTCCATGTCTGAAAACAAACCTTAACTCACGGTACAAAAGCACGCACAAATACCATTGCATGCTGGTGTCACATATAGCACTGATAAATTGACTTCATCACACAGAAGAAAAAGGGTGAACAAGTCAGCTGACCTCTCACAACAAAAATGTAATTAAGTGTTCCTTAATACAGGGCTCCGCTTCGTCTAGAAGTCCTGTAGGATCATGAGTCCAGTCGGCATCACAAGGAAATACGTTTTAACAAACACACTGGAGGCGCACAAGTACTGAGCCAAGATGGACCCCTTTTGTTGAGCACTGGACCTGAGTCTAACTTATTTTTTACTTCACATGCATCTTACGCCGTGTGGTTCTCTAAATTTCAGCGTTGGCATAGGCTAGGGGAAAGTGCTGTGCACGAAAAACCTACATTTGCTGCCTAAAACAACATCCGGATGGAAAATCGCTATGCGCCATATAGAATCAATGTGTATGGTAATATTGTGATTTACTGAGTGACTGTGGCACTCAGGAGAACAACCCTAGAGGACTGACGTTGCAGGAAAGCAGGGTGCCCTCTCCCACCCTCCCCCGCACATGGGGCATACATCGTGCAGTGCTTGGCTTTGGATGCAGCATAAGCCTGGTGCACTGGGTATGAGGGGAGGCAAGCAGCGCAGCATGCCCCCTTACTGAGAACCTGAAGGTAGAAACCAATTCCAGTAGGAGACACCACCCTTACTTTCCTTTGTGAGTGCAATGGAGATGTGTCCGTTGCAAAAGGAAGATCCATGCCTGCTGCGTCTGCGCATCCTTCATGTAACTGCTACAATTCACTGACTCCACAGCCCCCATTTTGTGGGTTTCTGAGCCTTCATTGCAGACTGTCTTGTTAACTCTCTGGGAGTTGATGATCTAAACCCCCGAACAGTTTCCCTCAGAGTTTGCTGGTTACAGAGTCGCATACTTCTTGAGCACACTAAGATAACTATGGCAGTGCTATCCACCAATTGATATAGGAACTCTCAAGCCTACCTGGGAAGCGTAGACTCAGCAGGCATATCTGTGGGGGGTGATTCTGGATACATGCCTCTACTTATTCCTGCTTCCCCCTATGAGTGTGTTGTACTCTTAGCTATCTCAGTACAAGGATTCACACGAACCCGTGAATAATTTACATCGGGACACTCTCCACAGCACATACAAAGTGCCATAGCCTGAACAAGTGGGACCAACTTTGGATAATCTGCAGTGGGCAATCGAGCTACTACATCAGCTGTCACAATTAGTGCCCACCAGGGGGCTTCTGTAATTACTCTTGCAGCAGTGCAGAGACATTAACAAAAATAAGAGTTGGCAGCTACTTTAAGAAGTCTTTACTAAGGTGCACAATATAATGGTGTGTGCTGCGGAAAGGATTATGAGTAAACAGGGAAGTATTAAAACATAAATAACAAAACAATGAATACACTTGTGTCAAGGATTGGCTAACTCAAAGTGTGTCCCAAACCTCCCCTTGTAGTCATAGTCCAAAGGTGTTGGGCAATAGAACATTCAAACCTTTTATTTATGAATCCTTAAGCCTCCAGGCTAATCCTAGGTACCACACAAACACCCTCCGTGATTGGCCAACAACAATATGAATGAACCTATTCTTTCAACATCCTGCCCTATTATATAAAAACACATAAGTCCAGTTATTTCAGGTATTGATCTCAGATTTGTTTACTACTGTGTTCTGTTCACTACTATTCGCCCTCCCCATAGCATGTCAGAGCCTCTCCCAGACCACAGATGTCACACGCTTCTTTATGATCTCTGACTCATCATGTAAACTTATTTCCTTTGTTTAAAACACACTGCTCATGAAGCAGACATATTCCGCTACTGCTTCCACACCACAAGGTACTGAGCTCTAAATTCTGATCTTAATCGTACTCAATCAAGTCTTCTCAATGGTTTCTCTTTCTCAGCATCAGACTTTTAAGTCTGTTCATTAACTATAGTTACTCATTGCTCTCTCCACCACCTAAGGTGCTCCTTGATTCTTCATATGTCTGATTTAAAGCGCCCTTCATAGACTTCTTATCCACACAGGTTCTTTAGGCCTCTCCATGACTTCTTGTTTTATCAATCTTGTGAAGTCTCTCCACAAACTCTGATCTCTCAAGCTTCTCATTGTGTTACCATAACTTCTGGTTCTCTCAGACATCTTCAGGTTTCCCCGTGAGTTTTGGTTCTCTCAGGTTTCTCTCAGGTCAGTCCATGTGGTTTGATTCTATCAAAACGCTTTCTGGTATCACCAAAATGCTTGGTTCTCTTACATTTCGTTAGGGTCAATTCACAATCGTTGTTTCTCTCAAACTTCTTTTGTCCTCCCAATGCAGCACTGGCTATTTCTCTCCCACTCATTCAGGTTTCTTTGCAGTCAGGCAATATGTTCACCCTCCTTCCCAGAGTAATTCTTGCTAGGTTTTTTCAAGGGAGTGCTCATCCTTCTTTCTGCTATCTGGCTTGCTGTATGGCCTGCCATAAGATTTTCTCCACAATGCATCACCAACTCTGGAGTTTGTATCTTTCGTAGACCTTTGCCAGAGCAGCCGCTGCACAACAGACAGTAGGTGAGATGCCCCCTTCCAAAAAGCAGCCTGCCCATGTATCAAGGGAGTTTATGAAAGCATATCTGCTTCCTCCCAGGCTTGCTACTCACTGGCATTTTCCAACAACTTTTATAGTAAGGGCATGGGGGCTGAATCGCTAAGCTGACCCCGGATTGCTTCTTAGAAGGAGAGGTTTATTTTGTGTTTCCAGATTGGTTTGACTCCCATGGCCTCCAAGGGCCACCTCTAAGGGTCGATGCAAACACTATCTGGGCCTGTCTGGGTCCGGACGGTGCCACAAACCCACTGCCTTGTCTCCTTCACATGCTCCTGTGTCGCTACTGTCCCCTACGTTTAGACCATCCATCTTTTCCTGTCTGCACATCCTTCGTTACCCCAACCTGTGTTCCTACTTCCTCTCTCCCTGCTGCACTTAGCATGATGCCTGCATGTCCACCTTATTCAGTATCCTCTATCTCCTCTTTTTCGCCCTTCAGACGTGCCCCTTGACCAACTGGCTGCTTCAACCTGTTGCAGTATTGTCTCAGAGTGCCTCTTTGCCCCTCTCTGGTTTATCGCTTCCTCTCTTCTTCCTCATTGCCTCTGGGTGCCCCCTCGCCCATTGCTGCTTTCTCTACCTTTTCCCTACCTCTCTTATTTCTTCATTGCCCCTCGTCCCTCTCTGGTTTCTCTCTCCCTTTTTCCTACCTCTCTTCTGACTTCACTGACTTCACTGCTTCCGGGTTCAGCCATGGCTTCCACTGCCTGAGCCCCATGCTGTTTTTACCTACCTGTTACCGCTGGTTTGTCATTTCTCAGCCGTTGTGTTGTGCTTTGCATTTACTGAGCTTCAAGCACTGGTTTGACATTCAAAGCCTTTGCTGTGCTTCGCTATTTAATTACCTGCGACCATGGGCTCAAATTCTCAGCCCCTGTGCTGTGCTTTGAATTTAGCATCCTACAACCACAGGGTTGACATTCGAAGCCTGTTCTGTGCTTCGCTTATATACTAACCTGTGACCATGGGATTGACATTTTCAGAATCGTGAGATCCAGATCAGCCAGGATCCCTGTTTTGAGACATTTTCAACCCAACAGGACCCTCTCGTGTTGCTTTTGTCACTCTTCCAACCTTCAAACTGCTGCTGTTTGACCCTTTGAATACTTTTGATGCTGTATCATAAAAAGCCAAGCACATCACCTGTTTGTTTCTGTGAGGAATTTGACCATCCACATGGTGGTGGGTGTGCACTCGCCTGGGCTTTTTTACCATTATTCAATAAATGGAATTATGGTCGACCGACCTCTGGAAAATTTTCCTATCCTCACACCAAAATAAAAACATAGATCCATGTACTCTGGCAAGGGCACCACCTACAGGCACAGTCCGCCCTGTCATATTTATTTGGAATGTGATGGCAGAGGAGGGCACAAAATCATCCCGAGGGGGTGGGGGGCAAAACTTTCCCCTAGCATTCACAGCCTGATTAACTGGCAAAGTCTCCATGGAAATGCCCAGCTCTATTGTTATGCCCTGCAGTTAAACATATACCAACAGAGGGTACTACTACAAACAGGCCCCCAGGTGGCCTGGCTGCAGAGGATAACAAAGGTGACAGGAAACCCAACAACATTTCATATGTAACGGTGTCGACCTGAAGCAAGCTCCCTCACTCAGTATCTACGACAAGTGAATGGACATGTCTGTCTATTTTGTTGCAGTAGGCCACCCACGCTAGAGTGACCCCATTCATCAGATACCAGAATGTGGTTTGTTGAAGCAAAAGAGTCTGGTCTCTCAACATCTTCAAGGGAAACCTGACACTTCAATTAGGAACCACAAGGAGAACCATTTAGCAGGGAGACTTTGAACACAGCATACGTATATATAGCTCTTTCTGTTGAGAGGAGGTGCATGCCATCTTGGTTCTAGGACACCCTCTGGCTCTTGTTTTAGCCATTTACCTTTACTGTTGCTAATGACTCTAGTTATAACCGCACACACATAAACAATTGTTGCTGGGACCCCAGGATTGGTTAATTAAGGTAGGCTTGGCGTACCCCAATCACTGGGGCCTGCTTGGCATTAAAAGTGGGCTCGAGCCCCTCTTTTAGGAGATCATCTATGCTCTGCTGCAAGCTTCCTGGATAGGGAGTGCCAGATGGTCTCTGAACCTGAAAGAAAGAACAAGGCAGCTGCCTGCGACACACTCCCGAGCTTTGGGTCATCCTCTTTAAAGATGATGCAAGCCCAGGGAAGAAGCTGGGAGAAGTGCAATGACAAACATCTACTGTGTCCACCTTAAAGGACATTTACAAGTCAGTCGAGTTCCTCAATCCGCAATCAACTGCAATGCTGACCGCTGTCAAGCCTCGAGCTGCCACTGACAAGCTGTAGTCACTGAAAGAAACATGAGACATCTTGTACAGTGCTTAAAGCTGCTGATCAGCACTGAAACATTGGGCCTCATTATGGGTGTGGCAGTCTAGAAACAAGGGTGCTGGCCTGCCTGCCTGGGCTGCTGTGCCCGACAGGTCTGACCTTGCTCGGCGCAGCAGCCCCGGTAGGCAGACTCATCACTGAAGCACCCGCACTGGGAACCCATTCCCGTGGGGACTAACATTTTCCGGCACCTACCTTCTCGGTCTGCCGGGACTTGAAATGTCCCGGTGGCAGTGGGAAGCTAGGTGCGGTAAAATGTTACAAGTC
Organism: Ambystoma mexicanum; assembly: GCF_040938575.1. Lineage (NCBI taxonomy): Eukaryota > Metazoa > Chordata > Amphibia > Caudata > Ambystomatidae > Ambystoma > Ambystoma mexicanum. The sequence continues at coordinate 953,981,202 of NC_090926.1, read as the reverse complement.
CGGTGACAACCTGCCAGAAGCACCGGAAGGGTTACCACCGGACTCGTAATGAGGCTTAATGATTCCTGAACCAGAGATGCTGTGTAGGCCAGTCTGCAACCGTTCGTCAAGCTTTGCTCGCTGAGCTGTCTTCCCACATGATATTTGCAGCTGACTCCCATCTCAAACTCTTTCACAGAAGCCTGTAAAGCACACTGGAGCCTACTCGACCTTGTCGAGCAGCAAGAAAAACTACAACAAAACATCTATGGTGGTTCTGTCCCACTTGTCCTTCCCTGAAGGCACCTAGAGACATTTGAAGACCCCTTGTTGTGCGTTCTTCTGAAGCCAAGTAGCTTTAACAAACCATTGTGGTTATTAAACATACCAACCATCCTTCTGTCAGTATCCAGAGTGCATCCCTTTTTGCTTCGTAGAAGCTGTCTGATCTATGCATTCCTTTACAGGGTGTGTTGTATTTAGTAGTGTTATTAGATTGTCTGTTGTGATAATAATAAAGTAGATATTTGTATACAACCTTGCCTGGACACTCCTTTTATCATTGGGTGATAATTGTATTGTCACTGTGTTGCAAATAAAATGATCCACAACCTTTAGAGGAGATACGCCTGCCGTTCTGTCCACGTTACCAAAATTGGACGACGAGGTTATCATTTATTTTAATTATATGCTTGTTTAATCCCATTTTTTTGGATCCATTGTGGTGTATTGGGGTGTGGGGCTGTTTGATTCACCCCTGGACCACTGATACCATGGAATTTGATTTGTCACAGACTCGAACCACCAGCTCCTCACTTGAGCCCAAAAAAAGAAGCCAAATTCATAAAGGGAATCTGAATGGGCACATATTAGATACACTCATTCAGATGCCCCCCCCCCCCCTCTGTGCATTGATGCAAGATAGGGGGCATTTCAGCATATTTAAAAATTAATCCCAAATTTACATACAGGACTTGCTTTGAAATGCCATGAAAATAGGGTAACACTCCTGTACCTTTTGAAACAGGTGTAGGAGGAAGCGTAAGTCATGACATGATTGTTTTTTTTTAAGTGTGACAGCCTTGGCGGCCACTCTAGCATTTCAATCGTCCAAACAGGGATTGAAATGCTTTTCTTTTTTTGGGCATTTTACCTCTTAATGGCCGGTCTCAGTGAAATGAGCTCCCAGCAACCATGTGTTTGATAAGAGCCTGTCATAGATTTGTGTCAGGAACATGCCCCTGACACTAATGAATGCAAGGGGGCTAGACTTTGCACTACCATCCAGCCCCTCCTCAAATGCTTAGGTCACCTTTGTGAATAAGCTGACCTGAGCATTTCTCACAGCAGAGCAAATTAAATGAGCGCTATGATGAACTGCCATCTGGCAAGTGTGTGGAAGTTATTTAATTCTATTACTTAATACAATTATGCAGGTAATTTCATCTCTGAAAGGCTAGGCTGCTGATCGCATTTCCCTTTCATAAGCTCCATGCCAAAGCACAGCGTGTATCTGAGTCCTGCTGAATCAGTATCCTGATTTGCAGCAACTGGTCTACCAGTGGCACAGAGCACATTCAGAAGCCACAGTTGCTCATGTGACAGCCATGTTAGTGCAGCACAGGGGCTGCATTTAAGAGATGCACCCTTGCACCAAAACTATGATGATCATAAGTAGTCCAAGCTGGTGGCAGGGTAAACTCTAAAGAATAAGCTATCCCTGAGCTAAGACGTGGTACATGACACTACATATGAACATTGCAGCCATATCCAATTTGATATCACACATGTGTCAGTTCCTGTGAGCCAGCTCATCTGTGGAAGATATTGTGCATTCTGGCCAGACTGGCTGAGCCTGCCAAATGACAGACCAGAAACCTGAACGGCCATGCCTCTTCTTTCATATCTTTGTGAGGATAGTTAACTCTCCATCAGAAGTAGCCACACAACAGGCAGCTGTACTGGGCACCAGCATCAAAGGAGGACACACATTCAAAGGGAGTAGTCTCAAACCAGGGTGCTGCATTTCTAATGTCATTTGATCCTAGTAAGAAAGGAAGGGGTGCGTTACAGTAGACAGGATGGCTCTGAACAGTGGACAAAGACTTCTACTATTGCGTGTCTCTCTCTGACTATTTCTTTTTTCCTGTCACCTCCAAGTCCTCTAGAGCAAAGCACTTTGGATGTGACGTTAGAAGGGCAAAGTCCACTTTGTTCGTGAAGAGGGATTAGACCACTAAGGCAGGCTTTATTTGTCAAATCAATTGCTGACTTTTACCTTTAAAAGAAGGGTTCTCCCACCACTTATTTGAATAATACTTCAGACTTTAAATCTGAAAGAAGATTTTGTTGGGCACTGCCAGGAGAGCAGTCCCTTCCAGAGTCCACCAGTTGTGAGGTGTAGGCAGGTTTTCCAGTGCGGAGAAGAACTCACAGGCACTTATGTGGAGATGATATAGTGCTAGAACTTGACTTGCCAGCCACAGCAGTACCCAGGTCCTCAGTGTGTTGGAGGACCCCTAGAGATGTGTGCCAGCCTCCCCTGGGTTTATGAGCACTTGCACAAGGACCCCTGTATTGAACCTCACAGCACATGCAATCCAGAACAGCAAGAATCCCTGTGACTTCACTATTGTACCACTTTGAGGCGTGATTAGACAATTTTCAACACTGTTGGAAGCAACAGGACCCTCTGGAGCTTCATTTGGCATTCTTTGTTCTATGAACTGCAAGTTCACCCATTTGAGCCAGTTCATCACCTCACCATGCCAGCTGAGGTGCTTCAGTGCCATGGTTCGATCCAGGAAGTACCGCTGTCAGCGCATTTGCTCAAACTGCTCTGGAACCGCCACCTGCTTCATCGCCATCTCCATAATGATAGAGCCTGGTGTCACTGGAACCATGACCTTCAAACATCAGCACCAAACTGACTTACCTGCTAATCCTGGTACCAACACACCTCTGTGAATAATCAAATGTTGAACCATGCTGACTGGCCAATCCCCATCACTGGAGTAAAGTTTTAACCTGCAGCACAGTCTCATTCAACCCTGGCTCGACACCCACACACCTGCCTGAGCTTGATCATCGAGCCTGCTGCATCCTGAGATCGAATCAAACCTTCAAACTGCATCAGAAACCCAGCTTGATGTTGTCGAACCACTAATTCGACCAGCAAAGGTATTACTGACTGATATGTGCCCCATCTTTGGGACCTAGAGACTGGGCAGGTCACTTAAGTCACTTTCACAAACTCAAAACATATCCATTTAAAACATGGTGGGCTTTTAATTACCTGTTGCTCCCCAGGGCAGAGGCCAATTCGTCATGAGTGCCTTGTATGTGCTCCTTTCATTGCGCTGCTTATCAAGAATCTGTGGCCATGTCCTCATTGTCTGTATCCGAGACTTATTAGTAAAACATGTTGCAGATCTTCCACGCCTCCCTTCAGAACTTAGACATCGAGCATCAACAGACAATGTACATCTCTTTAGATTACTCGTCAGAGGCAGGCTGTCATATTAATATCACACCACAGAACATATGACATTAGTCCCAAGTCCCATCTGTCAAGGCCTCATATTCTTTCGCCTTAGTTTGATCTTTAGAGTCTGCAAGCTTACTGAGTGAGATGCTCGTCTGCAGCCATGAAGTTCTAGCAGGTGTTCTACATCGATACTTGTCAGATGCAGTTTCAGATCCAGCCTAAACTGTGACAGGAGAGACCAAGTGAAGTGACCCTTCCGTGCTAAATCAGATTATTTTGTTTCGAGGACATACTTTTCCTGGTATTTTGAGATGGACTGTCATGCACCATGTTCGAGGGTGTTTGTGGTCCTATATCTGCTTCCCGTGCTGCATTAGAGAAGCCTGAAAGAACGATCAGTCGCCTTTTCCAGAAACCTTTTTTGCTTATAGAAATGTTACCTGCTGCACCCAGTCTCAATATGTCGGCGCCATAGTCTAGTGCCCATGCTTGAAATGTTTGTTGTCAATTTACAAAAGTGTTCAGCACTCTCGAAAGACAAGTGGGGATGGCAGTGGGAAACGTGCACTCATTGTGTGTATATAGGCAGGCCCCCAATAAAACGAACCTCATGAGAACATGCCTTTGTGCAGACTTTTGTGGCTTTGGCCGAAACAAACATGTGCATATGTCAGGCATGTGAGAGGGAGTGGCAGGCGTATCACAGTGTGCTGTTAATATGCCAAGAGTGTGGCGTGGTACAGGATGATCTCCCCTAAATCAGCCCTAGAGTGACTCGGGTAGTGGCAAACATGCAGCACACGGCAGGCACATCTGTAGATCCGACCTGAATTGTGATGCTAAAAAGGGAACCCCGAATGGACAGATTCCGCGCCCGGGCAGCCCATGGACAGGCTTTCCAGAGCACAGATTCCAGGGAGGCGGTGCCTGTCTGCGGATTAACATTGAGGCATCTGCCATCCTGTGCCCTGCTCAGCGAGCCTGGGACCAACGACACCCCACTTCCGTGCATCTCCTTTAGACCCCCACTTCCGTTCATCCACTTTAGATCCGCACTTCCGTGCATCTCCTTTAGACCCCCACTTCCGTGCATCTCCTTTAGGCCCCCACTTCCGTTCATCCCCTTTAGACCCCTGTGCTCTCTGCAGAAGCTACACAGTGGAATGGAAAACATATAAAACCTCCTAAGAAAAAATAAATCAAGGTTACTAAAACACAGAACAAGCTAAGGGCGGTTCCCGTCTGGGTGATCCCGCATGTGCACATGCTACAAGATACTACATAAGGGAACATGTTAGATCTGTGGACAGTCTTTGAGATGGCTAATAGGGAATGGCTATGGCTGATCCAATAGTGGAGAGTCTAAATCCTGCCTCAATTATTATTATTATTATTATTATTATTATTATTATTATTATTATTATTATTATTATTATTATTATTATTATATGATGTTTATATAGAGAAACTTCACACAACTAAGCAACTTTCAAAAGTAGAATATTATACATTTAAACAGAATTAATTAAAGAAAAGACACACAAGAAAAAACATCCATAACTATCAGTTTTCCAGTTGCAAAAGTAACACTTAACCAATTCACTCTAAAAAAAAAATCACCAAACATGGATAAGACACTTTGAATAAACCGAATACAACTGCTGCCAAATGTATCTGTAGATACTCTCAAGTAATTATGAACAAACTGCAAATTCATGTTTTCATTAATTGTCACTACAGTGATAACTAATAAGACTGCTTCACCACACTGAGTAATAGAGATGCCACCCTGTATATAGTATTTGTCGATGTATGTAGTGCCTTTGATCAAGTCAAACAGGAGACACTGTGGGCCAAGCTAAGTGGATTACCTTGGCCTAGCTAATATTACATGTTTTGTTTACCTTACATAGTGATAACAGTGCTAGAGTTGAACTTGATAATGAGGGAGAGGCTACTGACCCTATTTGTGTTAACATGGGAGTTAAACAGGGATTTGTGGGGGCACCCATGCTATACAACTTGTATACAGCTGACCTATTACCACGGATGGCCACCAAAGCAAATTGCCCTCCTAAGCTAGGATATACACCCATAGTAGGTATGCTCTATGCCAATGACCTGATACTATTTGATCGAACGTTATCAGGAGTTAAGAGCATGCTAGAGGAGTTGGCCTTTTACTCGGCCCAATTGGGCCTAACTATTAATCTGGGAATAAGAAAGATAGTCGCGATTGCCAGAAATGGACCTAGCAGCTCTGGGGTTGAGACAAGTTTGGGTAGGATTAGTATTGATCAATCTTATCCATATTTGGGTTTGGAATTCAATGCTCACCCAAATTATAGTCTGATCATTACTTAAAAAAAGAGACAAGCCAAACCTCTTACACTATAGGCCTTTAAATCCACCAGGGGGGCGGCAGGGTATAGCATTGCTGTGATTATAAAACTTTACCAGCAGTGTTTTGCCCCGGCCATCCTGTATGGTCTAGAGACGTTAGCAATGCAGGACCTGAACTGGCTTAATATACTGGAGGGTCAGTATTGGTGTGCAGTATTGGGAATGGGTCCTGCCTGCCCCATTCAATTTCTAAGGCTGGAATTGGGTTTAACATCATTTAAAGGCATGGCTTTGCTGGCATGAGGTGTGTTCTACTTGAAAGCTCTCGCTACCCCAACCTGTAAAATACTTAGTTTGGCAGGCAATGACTTTGAAGCCGATAAGGCCCCCCATGGACATAGCTCCAAACAGTTAAATTAGTCCCTATTTGCTGATGTAGACTGGTCCCATGACAAGAAGAGAACAATGCCATTTGTGCATTTGAAAAAATATTTTATCCACATAATGAACAGATGGAACTGGAAACAGAATGACACCCATTTGTCTACCCTGAAGGGGTATGAGGCTGTCACACACGTCATCCACAGATGTAGGAAGACCCAACACTATCTGATGCACTGCCCTGACGCAGAGGTGCAACAATTTATGTAAAAGTTGCATACCAACCGACTACAGGTATTAACTGTTGTGGACCCGCGGCTGGGCATTTTGCCTAAAGATAGGAGTTGCCACATTTGTGGGACAGGGGAGAATCTGGAGACAACCAGGCATGTTTTAACACAGTGCCCCCGATTGGGTCCACTGTATATGTGCCTTTTGGGTAGACTGGTATGCCATTAGGATTCTATCATGGGAGAGCCCTTCTGGGACTACTGCTTAAATTCAGACTCTATTGGGACATAGCTGGCACTATATAGGGTATGGATCAACGTTAAAAGTTTGCTACTGAAGCAGCCATATGCCATTGAGTCTGGAGTGGAACAAGATTAGGATGTTATCCCTTGAAATTGATGCCATCTTGAGGGTCGGAGGAGAAGTCATCTTAGCACCTCCTACTATTATTATTTTCTGATTGTATTATTCATGCCACACTTTTATGTATTATGTTTTTAGGTTTTTGGGTACTCTTCTTATTTTGTTTTATATATATGATTCTAGTCTATTTGAAGCTGTGATTGTATGTATTAAGTTAATGGATGTATTTGTATTATTTGTGTAAAGTTCAGATTTTGGATTAATTCACAATACAATTATTATTATTATAAGACTGCTTGAGAACGTTTTTGAACCAAGTGTCATCTCACCATAGCATTTTGTATTTTCTTCTCCGGCCAAGTAGAGGTTTGTGTTACTCCCAACCAACATCCAAGACCAAAATCTATATACATTAGCACAGATTTGTGAGATTTAATTCTTACAGCGTGGAAATAAATATGTTGTAAATACTTTTTAGGTATGTTCCAGATCTTTAGCTAAAAGAAGGTAGTGTTTTCAATTCTGGGAAGAAGAAAACATCATGAACCTTCCAGTATCCATCCATGCCACAACAGAACTTCTCATTACAAGAGTAGAAATAGCAAGACTTTTTAATTGATTTGACTTTTCTCATCTTTGGAGGCTGAGAATATCATATGTACTTGGTGTACAGCTCAAGAGTTGAAGGCTCGCTTCTGACATTGGAACACCTTTCTACATGGTAAATTTGAATCTCAGCTGAGACGTCTCAGCCCTTCATCCTTCTGAGGTCATTAACTTAAGAATGATTCATGTATGTAATAATTAAACATATTTTTACACTGCTTAGAAGTGAGATGAATCTGACCTGAAACTGTAACTAAAAACATGGTGTTGTTAAAATAAAGAGAGAGAATGGACGCTACCCGCAGTTACTTATGAATAATGATAGGAAGTTTGATGGGTTATTGATAATAGAGAGAGCACTCCATTGTCGTTCTCTTGGAATGACAATCAGTCGATGGCTCTCTCATCCCCTCACTCATTTACAAAGGTTCTCCTCCACCCTCCCCACCTGTTGATAGGCTTCTTATAAATAAGAATGATGCTAAATTACATAGCTGAAATGTAAGATGACTTATCTTGAAGGAATGTTATCCCCACGCCTGCTGTCCTAAAAACCCATGTTACATGCACCCTAATCAGTCCAGCCATAAAAAAACAAGAAAAATGAAGCAAAATAGCAATTTCACCAAATGCAGTGGGTGAATCCTTTTGGCCACTGCACCATGGGTGAGACAATTGTACTTGGACCACAGGCCAAATGTTGCTTGCCATCCCCTGGAAGTCATTGACTAATAGGTCCATACATAGACGTTGACTGCAGCTTTTGTCTACAGCAAGTAAAAACCTTCTTCCACATCACCACATCATGATGGAAACACCAGGCCCCTTCGTGAGAGACCAACATAGAACCTGACAGCAACCTGAGCTTCCCACCTTTAAGTGAGAGATTTAGAAATGTGTCTTTCACCTACTGGTAGTCCAGTCATCGTCTTTGGTGGATTAGGCGGTATATTGTTCATAACTCCTCAGTACTGACTTGTACATGACAGTCTCGCTCCTTCTTGTGTGTCAAAGGCACTCCTTGGTGTTTATATACTCGCCAGTGTATGTATGTCCTGTGAAAGGGCTGACACCTACTGGGCAGAACCACTATTAGAGAAAGACTTTTCCAAGGAACAGGATGAATAGTTTAAGAATCTCCCAACAAGTGGTCTTAAATGTAGAAGTAAGATTATGCAAAGAAGTGTCATGTTGCTTCCCCACCTCTTAGAAATTAAAACAGAAATGTCTTAATGTAAATCAATGAGACTCTTCAGCCTTTCTGTTGGAGCCGCCAGCCTAAGAGATAGCAAAGGGACTATTATGCTCTGGAGAAGTGATGTTGACTCCCCCATTGGCTAATTTCGGTTTAATGTGACCCAGTACGGCTTGGATATCTAATAAACAGCCTGGAAATTGGACAATGAGAGGATAGCCACAGGACTTCCTCCTCACCGCTGGGCAGGGTTCTCAGGGTGGTGCTCCCTCTAATCATGGGAGCACCATGCTGAGAGCACCATGGACTGCACTGTTCCACTCCTCACCAAGGCTGCATCTGACAGATTTCTTCCCTCTCCTTACCTGAAAATCCAGGTAGCCCCTGACATACTGTAGCAGAGCGAATGTTTCTGCGCCCATAAGCCACACTCCATCTTGTCCAGGTCCAACTGGGCAGTTGCAGTTCATCCAATTGTAAGAAGCCCAACCCTACCCTCTTCCCTCAGCAAGTTTCTACTTGTTGAATAGCTAGTGGATCAGCTGTACCCAGCAAAAGCGAGGCAGCACAATTACCCAAGATAGGTTTACCAGTACATTTTCAAGTAAATCTATCCTCGACACATCGTTTGACTGAAACGAAATGACTCAGTGCTTTACCTTCCCATAATGTCCCGCAAGAACATTGAGATAGAGATATGTGTTTTTTTTCTTTTTTCGGGAGGGCTAGATCAGCTGCCTACTTTATGAACAAACCAGAGCCTGGGGAATCTGAATCAGAATCTGAGAGACCGTCAGAGATTGTAATATTTTAGAACATGGTCCTCAGGGATTTATCACAAATTTCATTGGGCTCTCCTGAATAACATACAGGAAATATATCTACCATGGAGTCAACAGCACTTCATGAATTGCAACAAAACAGCTCCAGCAAAATAAAACCTGTTGACAAATGTAGGGGAATTGTTATCATGGGGAATTGTTATCATGGATGTTGCTCAGTATGAGCGTATGGTAATTAACCTGATCTCTAATAGTGAACACTACACCCACAATAGGGTTAACACCACTGATTCCATCATGGTGTGGCTACAACTGCTATGTGTAGAAGGTTGCAACAGCGGCTTCCTGTCTCAAAAGGAAGCAATGTTCCTGACTGAAGTTTGTGTCCCCGCAATGCATGCCTTACCAAAATGCATGTGTTTCCATGTGTGGGTCCGTGTTGGAACCAGGAGACAAATACAGGGGCAGTTTCTTACAACCTCTAGTCAAGAATTCCAGATATTATTTACAGGATACCACCTCAGCTGTTCGACTCTAGGAATTACCTCGTTATATACAAACATTCCCTAAAACAGGGCCATCAATACCAGCACCCTGACCCACAGTCCATTCGAACAACTTTTTTAATTGAACTTCTTTGCATCATGTTATGTGAGAATTTTTTGGGGAATTTGATACTTTGGTGAAAATGGCTTTGTAAAACAATGCAAAGGTTGCAAAACAATGCAAAGGTTGCAAAAATGCTTAAATGGAGAAAACATTCTTAGGAAAGCAACACTAAACAGGTCCTAACACACCTGAAGCTACAATTTAAACAACAGTACACACTTACACTAGATCAGGATGGGAGAGAAGAAACACTTTGGATGGGAAAAACACACGTGTTAACTTTTTCAAAAATGTCAATTTGCGGCAAAATTTCACTATGCAATTCTTGATAAAAACAGGTCAAATACACAATGATGCAGTCATTAGTTGTGGATGTAGCTAAGGGACTTAGGTATCAGGGAGAGTTGAGATTTCGTTTCTATCTATAAAATTGAAGAAGTTATGCAGGATTGTGCGAGAGGCGTTTTTGCAAAAATAGGCGCGAAAAATGAAATCAGACATTCAGTTTTAAAATGACAGATTGCTTTGATTACACTATATTTATGACTATGAAAAAGAGAATGCCACACATGAATTTCCACAGTTACGTGACCAGAATAACCCTTCACGTCGTGGATACTCTATTTCTTTCTAGTATTTACTGTAGTTAGTCAAAATCACTAATGACTTATGGTTTTGTAACATAAATGAGACAAAATCAGCGCAGGAATCGTTCTGACAAAATTAAGGTTCTGAAATTAAAGATGGAATGGTTTGAGATTGAGATAAGACAATGCAAATATACTATGGGTCACTGTTCTTCCTATTAATACTTACAGTCCCTAGTAATTCAAATTGAACTGTCAAAGTTCTGGTCACTGGATCGGGTCAGGGTTACCGGCAGCAGGGCACCTCTGGCAGTATTGGATCAGCAGTGCGGTTCTAGTCAATTTTGGACTGCACCTCACACTGGATTTGGATGGGCCCTTCTGGTCACTGGTCACAGCAGATTAGCAGGATGTGCGTTTCAGCGGGCAAGCCTTAATGGTAGGAAGCCATACTGAATCAGAATTAAATCGCCTTAAGTTTTGGGATGGTTGAATTTGGGCCTAGCTAGATAGAGTTCAGCAATGCTAAACTCTGGATTCTGCAAATAAATCTGGAGTCCGCTGCAAGATGAAGTTCTGGATAGGATGAAGAAGTCAGGAACAAGACGCTGCGTGGAAATCTGGATGTGTTCTGGAAGCAGTGTGTGCTATGTGTGGTGAATTTCCTATATTTATCCTCCCAAGTGACTTCACAAAGTTTATGGTGTGGGCAGAATTTCAAAAACGCACCCCTACTGCTGTGAGTGGCCACAGGCACTTGCCTTATTTTGGTTGGCAGTCAGAACAGATCTGTCATCTTTATGATGGGATTTAGTAACTCCCACATTGATTTTCACCAAAACTTAACGTTTGCACAAATGTGCATTTTTAAAATGATGTCCTCTAATAAAATCTGACACATACATTGCATATTTGATGGGGTACATTCACATTCACTCCCCATCTCTGTGAGAACTGTCTTTGTCATTCTAAAGAATTTTACCAATTTTGATCATAACAGTTTAGATTAATAATTTCTAATTCGGTACATTTCTGGGCTATTATCACTGGAGCATGAATATACAATCTTAGGCTTGCAACATTAATCGTTCTGCTAAAATGAGGTTTTCCTGTAACTTTGATTCCTTAGGTGGTACAGGTTTCATCAATATCTTCAAAGCAAAAGCCTAAAATTATGTTAACATCCACCAAGATTTAGATTTATCCTACTCCAGGTTGCACAGTTAAAGAGATTCAAACTTAATCACAAATAAATATTTAATTATTGTGGCCTTCCTCCTTTAAAATACCAAAAAGTTCCTTTGAACAGAGTTTTCCTCTCCTTTCCAAAAACAACAGCTGTCAGATCCCTTTGATCAGGGTGGGGTGTAGAGGGAAGCATCCTGCCCCTGCCCAGCAGATTTCCATGTGCGGGAACCTCCAGCATCCCTTAGCCTTCCAGTTGCAAGGGAGTGTCAAACTGAAGTGTCAAACTTTCCCAGGCTGGTGGCTGTCCAATCAGAATTAAGCAGTTACTTAACTCAAATACTGGGTTGCTTTAAAATTCACAATACAGTCTTTTCTTTAACACATATAAAAATATGCACAGTTTATAAGGGATTTGGACATTTAAAACAATTAAGCCCTTCACAAACATGCTTTAAATAGGTGAATTTTGCAATTCCGTCAGGAAAAAGAAACACTTGTAAACTGGGTTTGACATCTAATTTTCTTATGCAGTTGTCAGGCAGTGAGGCCTGGTTTTCTCTGACTGCACTGGATGATCGGTGGTTCCAGCACACTTTTCTGGCCTTGCTTCATTTGACAGGTAACTGCACCCACTGGCATTGTCCTGCAGGGAGTTCTGTTTTGACATCAACTTTGCCTGTGTTTGGCAGGGGTGTGAAGCCTTTTGTGATTTATGAACCATGCATAGTTTTGCAGAGTTGGCGCGCATAGGGTTTAGCACATCCATTTTTGGCAGTTTTCTTTCCCCCATTGGCAAAGGGATGTAGTAGGGCACATTGGCATGGGCTGAAATATCCCACACTTACAAACAACAGGCATACATGCTGATTGACCGACTCTCTGCCAGAGGCTATCCATCAAAATTACTTAAGCATGCTGCAAAACGAGCCTACAACACAAAGAGGGATGCCCTTTTATAACTGAACCCTAGGACAGGCACAAGTGACTGGTTAGTCTGTGTGACAACATTCTCAAGCAACACATACAGCATGAAAAAAGTAATTAAATAAAACATTGGGGATTAGTCCGCAGCATAGGCTGTGCCCTCTTGAAAGGGCTTAATATTCATGACAAATTGGTCCATTTGCACCTCCAAAAGTTTAACACCAGAAATACAACCTTAACTGATCTCGAGGGCTTGATGACCTGACCAGTAAATGACCACTACCCCTGTTCACATTTTAGTACCTGCAAGTTCAATCTCACAACAGCTACTTTGAACCATGCCAATGTAAACGGGACATTGCACCAGCATACAAATTGTAATTCTACTAATGTGATGTCCATATGACAAACTATACATGATGACCACTAGAAAAATATCAACACGTATCTGCGAACATCGGTCGAGGATTTGCAATACAACACCAGCCTCTCCAGAACAAACACTACATTGAGAACAACCATTCTGACCGTGACATAAAGTGGATGGCCATTGGCCATGTGACCCCAGACCTGAGGAATTATAGTACAGTCACTTGTCTTTCCAAGCTTGAACAACAATGGATTCTCAGGCTTAAAACCTATGAGACAGGCTTAAACGAGGAGATCCAGTGCACATCCCTTATTTGAATAGATACGCCATGCAATGTTTGATGTAGCTCCTTGCATCCAGATTCATGCAGTTTGTTGCATTCAACATATATGCAGCCACAAGTCCTTTGCTGGCATTCTATGAGATCAATTTGTAACTACCATCATTGGCTGCACAGTTGCCGAGAACCAGGTTCAAACCCTAAACAGGTGCCAAGCCAATGAATAAACGTAGGAATCATGGTGGACAACATACCATCATGCAGCCAAATGTGCAACCCGTCATCCCCACGACCATGTTTTATTATGATTGAGTGGATCATACTCCTCTTTTAGTATGAACACAGGGAGATCAGGGTCCACTCTAACACGGCCACCTGGCATGCTCAGTTCCAACAAGATATGTCAGGGTCACATGAGAGTCTTGGTTGCATGACGTGACGCATATGCCGTGTCTGTGGAAACAAACATTAAATGATTCACCAGAGTAGGATTCCGGCTCACGTCAGTTGCGGACACCACAAGTGAATACTTCCAATACATTTCACGAGGTAGGGAGAAGCGACAGCACTAGACCTGGGCTAGTAGCTTTTCTCTATGTATTAATTGTTTGTAATACAAACGCGCACCACAGGGTTGGTAGTGACACAGGCTGCTGTCCTGTGTTTCCCCTATTTTTTAGCACATCTGCCACACTAGGAAATTGCTTTCTAATGCTAGGGGGGATACACACCCACAGCTATAGGAGCAGGCATTAAAGGGGCTGTGTGTTTGGTTTTGCAGTGCCCGCGAGTGCCAGTGTGACTGCTAATAAGCCAGTTGGAGGTCATCCCTGGCCCATTTTACTACATTGTTAGGAACCTTGGTGATCACTATTGACTTTAAAGTACAGTGCAACTTATATCCCCTTTTCATGCTTCGCAAAGGGCAGCAGTGGGGCTCACCTGGATGCTTAGACGTGTTGCCACAGTAGAAACTGCCAATAATTGTTTTATGATGCTTGATGCAATTAAGTTTAGCAAACCACAAAATGCCCAGGCTGGCAGACAAAATTGGTTGAACTGGGGAGTTGGGGTGCAGTTTACAGGAACTGTATAAACATATTGATGTAAATCTGTGCTTTCAAAGGAACACAAGCGTGTTTACTGGTATACATTGTTTTTTTTACAATATGTGCAACTGCCACCATATCAACAAGAACTGTAGGTGCCCTGATGAAGGTTTGACCCTAAAATATCACTCTGACCAATATTAGCCAAAACTCGAGTAGGAGAGACAACCACATTTTCAAACCTGCTTATAGTGTTTGCAGTTCAGTCATAGCCAGGGATAGAGGCACATTCAGGTGCCAACATCTACTCTTCTAACATAATTGTGAAAATTGATGAAATTCCAATTGGAAAGGCTGACATGTCAATGCAGACCTATGTTTATTACCCACAGGTTCTTAGGGCCCAGTGCAAATTACTTCTTATGCTCTTTCCCCACGGATATGTCTTTTTCATTTACATGTCACTTGGTCTGTTTGATGGTAGCACTCCTTTGTCTTTTTTCTCGTTGAGATGGTGTTATGGTGTTTACAATATATTGCCCCACCAGGGGCCCATGTACAGTTTGTATAGAGTCTATTAGTATCCCGTGGATTTGGGATCGGTGAATACTTGACAACTAAGGGCAATCTTCATTTTCTTTCGTAATCTCATTGAACCTCTTTTATTAAATATCTCTTTGGAAACATTCAAAACTAGCCTCACATTTTAGCCTCAAATGTCTGTTTAATTAATTTAAAATTACCAACAAGAAAACACATTTTTCTGGCTCTATGTGATAATGTCTCGGCCGAAAAGCCTGTGACAGAAAATGTTGCCATTTTAAATGCATTGTTCCACAAATTTATATGCGGGCGGAGACCTCCTGCAAACCCCCCATTGTCCTCTTAATATATATGCATATAACCATAACCCATTCGCCACATATAAATACGTTGGAAAATCATCTTTTTCTGCCACTGCTTTTTTTGTAGCAAGATTTTCACTGGATGCAATGTGTCTTTGTCTGATAGAGTCCACTTGTGGGTTCCTGTAAAATGATTGTGGCCTTCCTCCTTATGTTGTGTGTTCCAAGGAAACAGCCTGGGCAGATTTCCTCACGTTCTTTTAGTTTCTCTTCTCCATCCTATCGCAACAAGGACAATAACAATACGTTTATGGACATTTTTCCCTGTTGGGCAATAATGGGAGTTATGGGCTGTAAACCATATTTAATGCCTTTGCTGCACTCAGCCCTTTATCACAGTCATCAGGGTACATAACTCACAGCAAGGCAATGCGCAGGTTCTAAACAGCTTAATTCTTGCATACTTTAACAAAAAAACATTCGACCACAGTAGTGACTAGACCCTGGTGAACAAACCCAAAAGTGACACGTGAATAGTCACAGTCACCAATTCACAAGCTGTGTGACCAATGAATACGGGGTTGTCACAAATGACCCATGAATATTTGTGAGCCCCTTTTGGTGGCACACATTTTCCATACCCACAACAACAATTCATCTATGCGCTTTTGCCACCCACTATACCCCATGTCTGCCCTTTCCCACACAGCTCCCTAACCAATAGAAAACAGTTAGAATTGACCTTCTTCCTTGTCATGGTCTAGTAGACTACAAAGGGTTGACAGAGCATGTCATAGGGCTGGCTCTCTGGGTGATGGAATCAGCCTGCAAGGCCCAGGCAACGTCATCATGATTGACACGTGCTAAACAGAAAAGGGTTTCTGGACGAATTTCAGGAAAGTTTGGAAAGCGTGTGGGAATCACCTACTCTGAATTCTGGTCGTACAGTTAACAACACATTTGTTTTCCCAGGTCTAGTAATCACTGATGTACTGACTTTGCAAATCCATAATACAATTCCAGTAGAAAGGTTATAGGTTGTCATGCTTCCCTTGGGAGCATTAGGTCTTGTAATGAAAACGTGGTGACATGGCATGAAAGCTCCTCATAGTTGTAGTAACTTGCCAAGAGATGACAATATCGGATGATGAGTAATTTGAAAATCCCAAAGAAGTCTTTCAGCATATAAAATAATAGGTGAAACTTACATATTGCATTAACATAGTCAAGGGGCCAGCTTCAACGTTTGGAATAGAACAATAAGGATTTATGGGATTTTTTGGGGACAAATTATATAACATGAGATTGCAATATCTCAAAGAATGCACCAGAGACTGACATGGAAAAAAGGCTAACATGGCATGCTATCAAAGAAGCCCACAGCCAAACCGACAAACAGGCTGCATGCAAAGTTTCCAATTGGCCACTCAGTGATTAACTAGATGCACGAGTTTTTTGGAAATCTTCCATTTTGAACTTTAACTGCAGAAAAACAAGAACTCACATAGAGGATCTGATGAAATCACTGACTATAGACATAGGGGAAAATGCATTGCTGTGTCCAAATGTTTGGTATGTGGGCAATACCTACTAGGATCGCAATATTATGAGCGGCTTGGAGGACCACCTGACTTAACATTGGCCTTTGTGCTCCAGCAGTGAGTGCATTCTGCCGGTGCTCCGGTGGCACCCCTGCTACTCTTTGTGTCCACCATACTTGCTTGATAAGTCCTCGATTTCAAAAAGCCCTCCTCAAGAGCGGTCCTCTCCCTTGGTGACCCCTTCAATTGTCTTACATGACGTGGGATACTGAAAATGCCTTTTGACAATCCGCTCTCTTGATATTTAGCCACCCACTCGCCAACTCCCTTTTCACAACTCCGAATTTACTGTCTAAGGGATTGGATTCTGATGGTCCCAATTTCTTCGTCCTTCGCCCTTCACATATTAGACAACTCATGTACTTCTTCACGATAGCCCACACGCTTTCATCGTCTTCGAACACCTATTTTACCCATCTTGCTGAAGTAGATCATCTTCCCCAAATCAGTACTTTTCAGACTGTGGTGTATTTTAGAACATAGCGTGACATAACATCCAACACATCTTTAGTATGTTACCGTGCACATGGGCCAGTAGCAGCAAGGTTTATTCCACTCTTGTCATTCTGGGTACAATTGCATCAGTAATTACTAGGGGGGGGGGCTTTACCTCTATATTCCTCCAAGATCTCCCCTGGTGCATGCACAATGGGAGCTAAACACATCCAGACGCGAAACCTAAGGTGCACTCAATGGTGGTCGCGGGCGTCAAAGTGGACGGGCTAATCAACTCTTAAGAAATACTGCAGTCATGCCATGTAGAAAGCTAGAAAACACCTATAATAGCGCACATGAAAAAAATGACAGGAGTCTCTCTCAACCTCATCAAAATGTATAAAAATATTACAATCTCTCGTACTGCTTGCTGTCCCAGCACAATATTTTGACATCATTGGCGTGCTTCAGCGTTGAAAGGCAAAGGCAGAGTGCCCACTCGAGAGTGCCCATAACCTTCGGTAACTGTGTTTGAGTTTCATCAAAATAGTCAATTGCAAAGGAGGCGGAGGCGAGTGATTTAAAAGCACTGGGCCACTAGCACCCCTCAGAGGGACAATTACCCCGCGGCTACTGGAATATTAGCTGGCTCTAGCATTTCAGCGTGGTAATGCCTTCCAGCAGCAGATTTACATTCAGAGCAATTCCTTTATTTTTTAAATGGTCCCGTTTGGGATGCCACCACTATAAATAAAAAGTGTTGCCATGATACCAGAAACCTATAAAATGCGTGAATTCGTTTCAGGGTATACGGTTTGTTTTCTGGCGCCCAGGTCAGTTCTTGATCTCATCCGGCCTGGTAGCCAAAACCCATTTGGAAAAGTTGGCACGAAGGATGATGATGTTAGGCGAATGTTTTCGAATTTTCATAAGAGGAGACATAGCTTGCAGTGCTCGAACACTTCGCCTACAGAAAGGGGAATTGTAATTGCTGCTTTTCATCAAGTACTTTCAAGGCTCCCTCATCAACTGAGGGGTCATTCAAAATTTCACTAATGTTCATAAGACTACTGGCGGCACTGCAATTGCTGCTCTAATGTGAACCATTCAGAAATTAATCTATCTTAATTGTTTCTATTGGCCGCATATCTTCCTTTTCAATGTTAGCATTGGTTAGTGCCTACAGTGGTCTTTAAAAAGCCCACTGGGGAAAGTGATGGAAGAATTGAGCTAGTTGCAGCTGTAAAGTAGAACACATGCACACGGCCATACTCCCTCCGCTAGCATCACCCCTGTAGGTTTCATTTTGGGTCGGGCGGTGTTCCAAACTTAAAATATCTGAATGAGGAAGCAGCAAAGAACTGGTAGATGTCCAATTTTTATTGAACCCAGCGCCAAAATGGCAGGTCTAGCGGAAGTGACATCACACGACCCTTGACCTATGATGACATCTCAGGAAGTGATGTCCTTTCACCCCACCCCAAAGTGACATCACGGGAAGTGATGGAACACAACTTTTCACCCCTTGACAAAACAGGAAGTGCCATCTCATAGCATTGTTTCTAAGTACACTAAGAAAAATATGGTTATGATATCACTGTAAAGTTATATACATTTCATACAAGAATGGATCTCCATATGTATTATTAATCTTTGATCTCAGGAAGTGGCTTTGCGGAACATATTTTAAAATCGGGTGTAGCCTCTGTGTATGTGATGGAGTGCCAATATTTAGTATGACAGGTGGTGAGGATGGTCTGTGTCGAAAAGATAACCTTGGTCATATTCGCATGTGTGATGGGCAGGAGAGTAAGAAATTGCTGATTTGAAAGACTGATGCATGCTCAATGGGAAGGACAAGTAGAGAGAGGATTGGAAGCAGAGGATGCACAAAGTAAAGTGACAGAGGTGGGGCACATTAAGGCCTGGTCTGAGGTGTGTGAACAGAAGGTATATAGACTGAAAGAGAAGAGGGACAGCAAGGCCTAGTCCCAGATATGTGAAGAGAAGGTAGAGTGGCAGAGGAGAGGGACAGAAGGGCCTAGTCTGAGCTGTGTGACAGAGAAAGTAGACAGAGTAGCAGAGGAGTGAGACATAAAGGCCAAATCTGAGGTATGCGAAGAGAGGATAGAGTTGCAGAGGAGAGGGACAGAAAGGCTATATCTGACAGAGAAGGTAGATAGAGTGACAGAGGAGAGGGACAGACAATCCTCAGTGGGGCTAATGCTTGCCAGCAATGTAAACACCCCGAGACCCCAGCTGTGGGGCCCAGGGGAGGGGTGATGTGAGTCCCTCTAAGGCAGAGGTTGCCCGTAGGGCCGGTGCAGGGACGTGCCTTACCATATATACAGTTTGTCGAAGACCTCTGAGTCACCCTTTCCTCCCTCAGTACCCAAGGTTTTTTTTTTCTTCTGAAAGGGAAAGAAAAGGTTATTAGAAGTAAAGATTTTCAACTGTGAGGTATCTGTGGCTGATTTTAGAGCTGGCAAGGCTGCCCTGCTGACAGAGCAATGGACTTTGTCATCTCATACAATAGAATTTCAATGGGACTTAAGGATGGTGGTGGCGAACGCCCAACAAAGGCTTTCGTTCTCTTAAATGTGGCCTATTCAGAACCAGGACAGGCTTCCAGGCCTGTGGGGTACTCAGCAGGGGTCCTCTTCAATTCACCTCTACCCCCTTCCCTAACACTGGCGCTGCCGGGCCAATGCAAAGCAGAGTGGCGTACCTACGGCAATATTACATAATAATAATATTTACTGAGCGTGTGTTAAAGTCCACAGCCGCAAACACTCTGCTGGTTTGGTCCTTAAAGTATTACAGGCGCGGCTACACCACACCACCTCTGTTACATCTAGCTGTTCCCACAGACAATACACGCACAAACTGCACAATAGCAGGCTCGGGCGTGCTGGTGAGATATCACACATGCTGCTGCTGCCTATGTTCTTTGTGGTCGACAGGGAGACAATGATGACCACAACTTATTGCTGCAATATGCAAGGACATTGTTGTCATGCCATCTGTCCACCGCTACTATGTATTAAATATTGCCTGCACGGAAATGGTGCCAGGGGGAAGGGAGGATAAAATACCGTCATGCTGACCCACACATTCAGGGCTTCGCTGATACTGCAGTTCCCCCACTCAAGGTCTCCACCCGTGGTTTTGATCATTAATGTATCCCTCCCTGTACACTTGTTACAAGAGATGAGTGTTCATGCTTGAAGAAAAACAGCTGTGCCTGCTTAGATCTTCTGCAGACCCTTGATTTGTGTTGGAACAGGGGGGTCATTTGCTTGTCAGCGAATGCTAAGGTGTGGTGGTCGGGTCTGTGGTGTGGGGCTGGCTCTGCACTGGCTGGGTGTGGGTAAGAGGCCTACTGGCAGTTTAGTGGAGATGAATGGGTGCAGTGCAGAGCCTGGTGTTGTCTCATGCTCTTGCAGGCATTACCTTGGAAGATACTAAATATGTGCAACACTGGAGGGACGAGGAGTAAGTGAACTTCTGTGGGAACGGGGCTCTGTAAGTGAGCTTCTGTGGGAACGGGGCTCTGCAGATCCATTTTGTTTTAATGAGATTTGGCCAAGTGAGCTGTGTTCATGAAGAACACGAGTTATGCAAGCTCCTATTGTTTGTGACTAATACAAAATGGAGTTGAGTGCATGAAAAGGGACTTGCCTTCACTTGGCTGAAATGGCGTATTCTACTTTAAAATAAAAATGTGGGCCAAATACAGAGTAGGTGAGCTTATAAACTGTCTTCAGATAAAAAACATATAAAAAGACAGATGTGTGTTTTGGAAGAAAATATGTGAAAATGGACAAGGAGAGTTTGTGTCGAATATTGGTGGGTGTTAGAGTGAACAATAAAGGCAGAAAAGGAAGTTCACCAGACAGCAATGAATCTGTTAGGTGGCGTTTGAGCTAAATAATTATACAGGGTCTCCACACTAGTTTTGGTCATTTGTGATCCACTTATAAAGATGGCATTATTTTATTGTTGTTGTTACTATATAGAATGTATTGCAGTTCCTTAAAAATAATAAACCAGAATTGTTTGTGGCTTATTTTTGACACCCTAAACATTAGATTTCCTTTCTCTCTTTCAATCTCGCTCCATTTCTCTGCCAAAATCCCTGCCCATCCGTTGTTTAATAGATGTGTACTCATCACGCATTATATGTATTTGAAATGATTTGAAATGCCAACCTAACCAGTGTACAGTGCATTTGGTATCATCCTGAAAATGCATCCTTATTTGTGATACTATTATTTCACTTCTAACTTATATGTCATACTGAAATTCGACATGGCTATCAATGGCGGATTTCAACCTGCCTCATTGGGGTGATAGGAATAACAGGAGAATGGAACCGAGAAACAAATCATTTGGTGGCTGATCAAATTAGAGAACAAGTCCTCTTTCTAATTCAAAAAGCTTGATCAAAACATCTCCATCAATCCAGATTTGCCTCACCAGGCAACTTGAAACATCAATGTTTTTGTCTCTTCAAAAGCACAGGGGCCATTATGATGGCATTTGTCTGTACTAGATGCCCACTACAATATACCATTTTCAAATTACTGAAAGCAACAACATGTGGAAATTTCAAAATAACAGTTTCTTTAGCTTTTCAATGATCAGAATACAACCATTGATTTGCTGTTCTAATACGTGCATCCCATGAGTTTATTTTCTGCCTAGGCCCACCACTTCACAGCGCAAAAATGGGAGAGAGTTTGGAAAGTGCATCCTTATGAACGATTGCCATCTGTCATGACCTTAAGAGCCCTGGCTTTTTTATTTTGATTAATAATAACATAATGCTGGCAATCCATCTAAAATATGGTGTTCTACTAAACAGACTAAAGTCCATGACAAAAGGAAAGCGTACATGCGCCCTGCTGCATCAGTATAGAACAGGTTTAAAGGTCACAGTTGCCCTGTTTGACAGTTACTGTGAGAGTAAAGGCACTGCAGTGCAGAGGCTGCAATGACATCTGCACCACTGTTCCAAAACCATGATAATTATGATAAACTACCCACCTGGTGGAAAGATCATCTGGAAATTTAAGCCATATGGAGGTTTTGGTATGTACATTGTAGTTTATTTTATCATAAAGCCATACCTGTTTTGAAGAATACCAGCATCCTTGTGAGCACATACTTTTCTGCATTCCAATGAAAAAGATGAAAGGCAAGATGCATTACTCTGTTGATTCTCTGGGAGGAAAGATAACTCCTCCCTGGCCAGAATGGGGTCTCCCAGCTGGGGATGTTCTGGGATCCTGACTTCACAGAAACAACTCCATAACAAACCCATTCATCACTCATGGGGATGCACACCGGAGAGACTTAGAAGTTGCAGGCTGGGGAATGGCTGAAGTTAGAATTAAAGAGCACAAATGTGTTTGAGGAAGAATTAATTTACGTGCATGTGGGATTTTCTCTACATCGTGCCCCATCTATTTCCAACAAGACAAGGCACTCTGGTTTTTACATGAGTAGGCAATGGTCAATTGCCTCAAGGATGGGGATTTGACAGTTAATGCAAGCTTGCTGTGCTCCAATCCTCTGTGGCCTTTTAACTAATATTTAGTGGGTATAACAATTTGTCTTTGATTCCATCCTAGATTTCAAGAAGAAGTCATGTGGCTCTTTTCTGGGAGAGTTGACATTTCCAAACGTCCTCAGTCATCGAGGTGAAGAAGGAGTGCTCCAAGGCAGAGGCAAGCTCTGCTCCCTACTCATTCTCAGAGTAGGCTTGAGCATAATCGTACAGAAGATTTAGAAACATTGCATCATTGTGCCAAGAACCAAACTACCAGGACATTGCAGCTTGATTCAAATCGATGTATCACTGCATCACTCATCAACCTTAACCAGCGGTATTCATCATTTCCAATGACACTTAATCATTGAACCTTCCTAGATTCCCATTGAATTTTAGTGCTAGACACCCCCTTTAAAAAGCACGTAACACCAGCACAAACCTAATTCAATGCCAACTCGACACCAGGGATCAACACAATTCAACATCTCCAAACCCGGATGGAACTGCAAGCAAGAATAGTCCGAAGCCAGGAATGGCATCATCGAACCAGCTAACATTGGAATCTGGTATTTTTAAGTGACCATATCTCCCTGGTAGACCTTTTGGGGCCTAGAGACTGGTTAAGCCCCATTTTCAATTTTTTCCACCAAAGACATAGGTTGGCATTACAAATTTGCCAGTATGCTAGCGGTAAATCTGGCAGGATAAGTGCAAATGGTAATACTGTTAATGGCACTCAGTCCGCCGTAAATACTGCCAGATTATGAGTTCCAGTACGGGTGATATTTTTCCCGTTCCATGAAGTCCTATAGGAATTGCCGGTTGGAATTGCTGATGGGGTGTTGGAATTGCCTCCAGCTTGTAGCTGGAGGTTATTCCTACAACCCACTGGAAAACGTGTACCCTGCCAGTTTGGAAACATGCTGGTATAGGGTAATACGGGCACGATAATTCCATAATGGCAAAAGTGTAATGACCTCATAGTCTTTTGAATTACATGTTTGCATTTCTTGCCTATCTCCTCCCTGACAAAGTATCCAGCATGCTTATAACTTATTGTTCTGCATTTTCAGTCTTCTTTACCACTGCTGGTTTATAGAAGTGTGTGGTCTAGGTAGGCAGTCAATCCACACTACTGATCGTAGTACTCCTGCAGAGAAGAAGTAATTTTGTCACAATCATAATACATAGTAACCCTTCTAGCATATTGAATTCCAGGTCGTAGTTTGCATAAATGGGATGGTATAAAACAATTCTCCTTGTCCAGAACCATGTAATCTCTCGTTCGCTCTACTAATCATCGGAGGTAAGGTACAGTAAGGTACAGTCTTCTGCACAAACTCGGAAATACTTATTTTCATTATTTTGTTTATGCAAGCAGTCATGGTTCTTGGAGAAATGTAGAAGTCAATACTTTTTCTTGCATAGGTTTTCAGCCTCATCTGTTAAACGTTTTTGTTAAACGTTTTGGGAGTAAAGGTCACTGGTAAGGACGTTCTGGAAATGCTCATGAAACAATAGTGGGTCATATATGACACAGTGAAGCATTCACAAACAACCATCTTACGATCTCTTTGATGTGAAGGAGGCATGCCTGGGTGAGTGAACACTGCTTCCAGAGATTAGTTTGCAATTCTCAGCTGTAATGTTGCCTTTATCACAATATGCTTTCAGAGGAAAAATTAAATTTCCTGCAGTTCCTTTTGGCCGGTGGGAGCCATCGATATGCTTCACTACCCCTTCTTTCTCCTTCCACGCCTTGGACCTTTAGCAAGCTCCCTCGTCCCGTAGTTGTGTGTCTTGGTAGAGGTACTGTATCCCTTAATTGAATATTCTTTTGGTAAAAGATCTGCTCCTCTTGAGAGGGACATAGATTAATCACACTCTCTATTTCTGTGTTACAGACCCTAGGTTTCATCCACAATAATATTATGACAAATATATTACAGGTGCTGTCATTAGACTTCTTGGACCTTCTGCTAGACAACCTGACTGTGCTTGCAGAACTTCCCAAATGTAAATTCAAATCCACGAGAAACGCAAAACGCAAAACTCCCAAAACGCAGCTTCTACCCGTTGGATTTGGTCTCAGGTATTCTGACTGCATCTTTCCAAGAAATTGCCCACTCCTTTTGTATCACCAACTCTGTCAACATTTGAAGGTTAGTAACCTCTTCAATGGGTGTAGCTGCTAAAGAATATGGAGCTCTCTTCAGGAAAGGAATGAGCTGTTTTAGTGCTTGACCTATATATATCCAGTGCTTGCACCTTAAGGTAAGTGTGAGCAACTTGGGTAAGGGCACCAGAGTCTTTATGTGGGCTTGAGGCCCTAGTCAGTGTATTTGAAGATTTTCTTGGTGCCTTTCGCTTGCATAATTGTTTGCAAGATGCTGGACTCCAATAAAAATGGCTGCATGCCTTTTTAAGAATCATCAAAGAACCTTCTGTCAGTTGTGTCATTAGTGGCATCTTTTTTTCTGGTGCAAAAAAATAATAATCCTTGTCGACAGTTGGCTGGTGGAAAGGCTGCAGTGGTTGACATAACTGTGAAACCCCATAAAAAAAAGAAAAAAAAAAGAAACACACCTCAGTACACATCAACATGCACTCTGTGATCTCTTTATTTGGCATGGCATTGTCAAATGCCAAATTTGACAATGCAGGTCACACTTTCTTTCACTGCTTTGTGGAAATTGAGCTAGCTGGCAAAACGAATCCCGTGTGTAAGCACCAGCACTAATTGCTGTAAGCATTGATGCAGGTATAGGTGCACGCAGATACTTCTCGTTCTCTTACTGTTGACAGAGGCTCCACCTGTGTTACTTCCCACCACCTGGCCCTTCAAGCAGATCCAGAAGAAGGTCTGCATCCATTACAGGAGAAGAGAAGTTGATGTCTCTGGTTTTTATACGATTCATGTTATATACAAGCTCATATTTTTTTAAGCAAGACTTTAGGCCTCCTTCGTGAATGGGGACCATGTTACCGGGAGATGATGCATTTAATGATAGGATCTGTGTATTCTTTATGGTCAGATGAGGTTTTGTCAATGTCGTTCCTTCTTTGTGCATGGTCGTATTCTCATTCCACAATCCACATGGTGGATACTGTTTATCACGGGCAAACATACCAATGCCTTTGCCATGAGACTTTCCTTTCTCCACACCAAGAGTGGACAGGAAGTTCTGGTCTGCCACCTCCCTTGAATTTGAGTGACCAACATTAAGGGCCACAGGGATATCCCACATAAAGTCAAAAACAGCAACTATGGTATGTGACAGTATTCCAACACGTTTCCTTATTTCCCAATGACACCAATGAGACTTTCAACATCACTATTGCTGTCATATTTATAGGGGATATCACCTTACCATTCCACAAAGTGTGAGCAATGATAAATCAAAGGGAGATTGGTTGACCCATATAGGTCCAACTGTGCTGTCACCGATAAGATGCATGAGTGATTCAAATCGAAATGCAATTCCATTATCAGATTCCGAGTTTAATAATGTCTTCTTACCTCCTCAGACTACAGAATTCACAATGAAAAACAGGGTTAGCAACTAATGTGTACTCATTTATAGAGGACTGGATGTTGATGAACAACCTTGCTCTCAATAAGAACAAGACGTAGCTCCTTATCTTGGGCTCACCTTCCTCGTTATCCAAACTGGGCACATCATATCTCCGTTTTTGTCTTGGCAAAGTTTCAATAGCACCTTTGAAAAAGGTTAAAACCTTAGGGGTTGTGTTAGATCACAAGCTCTCAATAAAAGCTCACATAGGAAGTCTTTTCTCCACTGCATCTTTTCACCTAAAATAGCTCACCCATCTCAGGCCTTACATTAATCAAACCAATGCTGAAACCTTAGCTCGAACGATTATCAGAGCCAAAATTGACTATTGCTGCAGTCTCCTAGTGGGCATAAATAAGTCAGACATGAACTGACTTCAGGTTGTACAGAATGGTGCGATACGTGTTGTGACGGCCTAAAACGCTGCAACCATGTCTCTATTGCCAGAAGTAGTCTGCACTGGCTGTGGAGGCCAGAGTGCAGTATAGGCATTTGGTGATTACTTTTAAGTGTATCCATGGCACCATGCCCGGATACTTGAGGCAGCTCATTACGGGCAAAATACAAGGTCGTGCCTTGAGATCCAGCACTTCAAGACTCCTGAGTATTCTCTTTGGGCCTAAAGTAGGATCTTTGGCTTGCTTTTTGGTTTTTGTCAGCGCCCTAATGCCCAACGGTATTTGCAGTCCACGGACTACTCAGTATGAAGAGAACGGGTGGCCCCATGTAGCAGATGGGGCCACCCAGAAGATAAGAACATGAGGAAGAGGGCCCTAACACCATTAAGGGGCAGACCTCATGTCCAAACACCACAACAGAACAAGTAAGGTACTGAGAACTGGTGGATAACTGCAGCAGTCAACCATATGTTACATATTGTATTATATGTTTCATGTCAGTGTTTGTCTGTTATGTATATTTATGTATGTAGTTAGATGGCTGTTTATGGTTGCAAGACTGTGTAGTTATAGAGTAGGTAGGTGGTAAGATGTTATGTAGATGTAATGATATGTTGATGATATGTTATGTATATGTACGTTTATATTATTAGGTTTAGGTTTTAGAGAGGTGTGCACCCTGGTGTGAGGTAAGCAATGGAAATGGAGGCCTGCCTGTGGCCACCTAGGGGTCAGGCGGTTGTACCAAGTTTTGAGTATGAGGTCTATTACACCAGCCCCACCTATTTGGGTATCCCTGTGACCCCGCTAGGGAAGGGCAGGCTGGCAGGGCAGACCTCTAGTCTGAAGGAACTCGTGACAGGGGAACTTAAGAAGGGGAAGTAGGCATTATAAGTATTGACATGTTTAATTTAAAATATTATGTGTGATTTAAAAAGAGTCCCTGTTGGGATCCCTAACAAATTCACCTTGGTGTCTGTGTCCGATTGAAGTAAGTTAAGAACTGGGTGTAGCCCATGTCCTGTTAAAGACTGGACCTCCAGGTGCTGGGAGCTCATTTTGAAGTGAGCTTCCAAACAATTAGCATATCCATCTATCATCACCTCAGTGGTCTGCTTGCAATTAAGACATTGAATTTGTCCTTGGAAGTGTTCTTAGCTCTGTAGAATTCACGGGAGTGAAGGCACACTCTGCCCTCATGCGTAAGTGTGATAGTCCTGTTTGCTCAACTTCATCTGTCCATGTGACTGTAGACCATGATTTCAAGCCTTTAGTGTATTAAAAATACTATTTTCTAATTGGCCTCTGACTTCTTCCTTGGTTTGTTCATGCCGTCTGAACAGGAGCTGTTCTTTCATTTGATATTGTATCCAATGCCAGCTCACACCAGCCTGATAAAAGCTTGGCTTCTTGGCTTGGCTTCATTGCTCATCCAACCTCGCCATTCTGAGATTCACTTTTAATATATTTGTTTTCCAACTGCGACACACTGAAAATGAGGCCTTCCTTTTTTAGTCCAGCTCTGCTATAACACGTAGTGGAAACATCCATCCTTTACTGTTTATGCATATATGTATGTGTTAGCGCATTCCACAATCTATTCACTATAAAGCTAGCCTCAATAATATTTTGTCTGCTTGCATTTCTTTGCATCTGTACACGTGCACAACAGCTTGATATCTTCATCATTTCGGTGGCATAAGCTTCTTCATCTTGCTCCAAAGATGTCACTTATCCTTGATACTTTCTTGATGCCTTATAGAATATCTTCATTCTCTTGTCTCTGCATCTCTTTTATGTATGTCTGCTTTACTCTGCATGACGTTGCCATTCATCTTGTTCGTTCATTCGCTCTGCTTCTTCTGGGATTTCATTCAAATGGCCATCATATTTTCTCATATGCAGGTATGGTTTCTCAATGAGAACCTTGCTTCCAGGATTCTCTTTGGTATCGGCATTCTTAGTGGTACCGCACGTGTCTCACACTCTGGCTCCAAACATACAGGCAATATGGGTGATGTGGTTGAGGTGGGGGTACTTGGGTCCTTCTCTACGCTCCCCCCTCTGGGCGATTCATCTACCACTCTCCCAACATCCTTCAAACCTAGACATCCTTGTCTGAAGAAATATTTCTTAGGGATCCATATCTTCATGACTCCCTTCAGGCATCCAGCTCATTTCACATGCTAATCCTTGTTCCATGTCATGAGTATGCATTGTCCACTTGGGCTGCAATAGATCAATCTTCCCAAATACTTCTTATGGTTCTTTGGATACAGGAATTTTGTTCCCTCAGTTGAATGGATACTGGCCTTCACAAAGTCTCTGATTTCTTCATCTGTAAAGTCTCTGGCCTTCTATCCTGATTCGACATAGATCATGATTTTCATCCCTATGGCTTTTTTTGTTGTCTTCTTACATTGTGTAATTATTATCTTGATTACACAGACTCCAAGCAACTCCATCACGATCAGGGAACTCAAGAAAAAAGTGATCCAAACCAATTGTAATCAGCAATGTCCTCTACTTCGTCTATCATTTGGACGTGTAGCTTCGTGCACATCTCTATGGCCTCTGTCAAGGTTCCATTCTTATCCTCTTGAGCAGGTATGAATGTGCAACATGATTCTCCGATTTTTGCATAAACACATCCATCCATTGCAGTAATCATGTCCAAGACTTATCTGTTCTGGAGAGTCATCGTACGGCTCTCATCTCTTCTCTGATAGCATTGTATCCCTTTATGGCTGTGTTGACCGTTTGCAGCAATTCTCATTTGGTAATCTGCAGCCATTTTGTATTTGCTCCAACCTGGGTTCTCGGCATGAAGATCAATGTGAAGACTTATGAGGTCTGGCTGGACAGTCTGTGCTCATAAGGAATGCCATCAAAAGCTTCTATTGATTTTGCTGAGAAATAGTTCTCTTTCTTCATTCTTCTTATCAGCTCCACAGATCTCTTCTTCCTGGGGTGTGCATCTGCTTTCGGGAAACTTTCAAGATTCAAGTCACTTTTAGGAATCACCAATGCTGGAACATGAACATTCACCAGTGAACATCGTCCTCCCCAATCCTTGGGTAACCTCATATAGGCTCTGGATCTGCAAGCCCAATAATGATCCATGATCACTGCTGTTCCATGTTTCTTTCCTGGTACATCAAAGATTCAACCACAGTTCTGTTCTCTCCAACGTTTCTTGTGCCATTATTTCTGAAGCACAGCTTTGCACTCTCCAAAGGCACTATCTGCAAGGGTCCTCCTCTGTCTTCGACCCAAGTCAGTAGCTTAGCAAGTCTCGACCATAATGGCTTGCTTCCATTTTGCATTATATCAATGACTGGCTGATAACAACCAATGACCACCCAAGCTCTGCAGATAACCACTCCTTCTTCCCATCCATCAAGTGATAGCACTGATCCCCAAATCTGCATTTGGCCTCTGTTCTTCCATCTCCAAATTTCTTCTGCAGATTTTATTGGACTCTCAAGTCTTTTGTTTACTTCCCATCTGATTCCAGCACCTTTTACTCCAGATTTTTCATATCTGATCACATGATTCTTCGTGTGAGCTCTGTTTCTTGTCTTCGTGGGCTGGACATAGTCATCTTCATCTGGATCTGTCCATTCAGTTGTCCATTTGAGATAGGCATAAACTGGCCTCTAGTGCAGCAAAGTGCAATGTGTGATAGAAAATGTGCTGCCTGGATATCTATTTCAATAGCTATGACAATTGTATACTTCCCCATGATATAAGGCAGGAGTGCACATACAAAACATTCCTCCTTTGAGGTTCTCCTTTCCACTTCTTTCATATGCTGATACCATATGTTGTTCCCCAAGTGCGCTGTACTGTCCATATAGTCAATTAGCTAATTATCATCCTCTTTAGCACTTCTCTTAGGTCTGGGCCTTTCTTACTAGCTTCTTTGACCATCTCATGCAACATGCCAGCATAGTTCTTCTTTACTAGACCACTTATAGACACATTTTTCAGTGGACAGGGTGTGTTTACATGTGCTACCTGCCAAGGAGAAAGTTCCAGAAGTTTCATCTTATCAATATAGATTGTAGGCATCAAAATGTCTTGCATAATCTCTATAGATGATCTCTTTCTAAACGGTAACCCAGGTTTATTCATCACAGGACCAGGCGCTCTCGTGTGTATCTCTGAAGTAGGAACAATCACGTAAGGTCTTGGCTGCCTTCTAGTTGCCACATTGGTACCCTTCTCTTGTACAGGAGGAGACACAGGAGTCTTTGCTCCACTTACATCTATGTAATAAGACGTGCACACTGTAAGTGAGAGCTATATGACTATAAACAAAATGCAAACATAAATCAGGCAGAGGTATGTCCACCTACAGCAATTGCTTTTTATACATCGCGGACGCCTCTTAGGATCTGGCATGACGATATTGCTACTAATGCTGCCCATTTTGATTTTTTAAGGAAGGAAAAGCACTTTTTAATGGGGCAACATTATGCACTACTTCTGGAAGATGCTGAATCAACTCTGTAAATCTCCTCAATCCGCAGACTGCTCACTGAATGATGAACACAAATTCCCAATGAATGCCATGAATTGGCCTTTCGCCAGATGACATAATGATTTTCTTTCAGCATGAAACAAAAGTTCTTTAACCAGTAGACCTTGTATATGTCCCTCGAAAGAAATTCTCATTCATTTCTTACTGTTCCTGCAGAGTACTTGTTCACTTGTATTATAATATCTCTCAAAATGTCATTAAGTGCTGCATTGTTTCTCGTGTTCTACCAAATTTGGAACAAACCAATCCTCTGCAATAGTTGCAGTGAGGTTCTCTCTAGTTGTTTGTGCAGGGTAGTGTAGCTGGTCCACCGGCACCCTTAATAAGGCTACAGGCATCGATGGTTTACCAGTGTTGTGTTGTCGCTACATAACTTCAGAGGGGTTTAAAGAACACCATCTCCGCATCCAAAAATCCTTCTCTTCTTGGGGTGCTTCCCCTGGATATCTATCAATTGAGTTCTAGACAGATTGTTATAATAATCAGACACACTCATCATCACCACCATGCTTTCATTCACATTCGGTTTGTCTAATGACATAATGTCATCTGAGCATGCAACACGTTTGGCTTCTTTGTCTGCTTTTTGATTTCCATGTGAAATAAAATCTGCCTTTTTAGTGTGAGGTGCTCATTTAACAACTGCGATGGCTACTGGGTTTTGTAGTGCTTTAATAAGCCTGTCCAATAGGGCTGCATGTTGCACTGGAGTGTCGTCCGCTCAGAGGTAGCCCCTCCTTTTCTAACGTGCTAGCCCTGTGTGCACCATTGACGTCACATAGAAGGAGTCACTGTGCACTGTTACTTCCTGGGTTGTGTGATTCCCGAGCGTGACAATCAGCGCCACTAATTCTGCCGCCTGTGCTGAAAAATGAGACGGTATTCGTGCACTTATCAGTACCTGAAACTCTCTATTATCCATGTGCTTTACCACAGCGGCACCTGTATATCTTTGTCCTCATTCTGATCGATTCTCAAAGAACCATCAATAAAAAGAATCTCCCCAGCTGCCAATGCATTTTCTTTTACCATTGGGATTTAATCATACAACTCTTCATAGTTCAAGCAATCATGTGTATGTTCGTCCTCTGCCAGTGGTTCAGCTACACACATGGCAGGATTCATTATTCTGCATTAAACTATTTTGATCGCCAGATTCGATATGACTACCTCATAGGCAGAAGCCCTTTGAGATGTCAACGTGCCCTTAGGTTTCTCCAAAACGGCAAATAATGCATTTTCAACAAACAACATCATGGAACACCCCATCACTATACTAGCAGCCTTCCCAATGGTGAACGCGGTGGCTGCCAAAAACTGTTCGCAAGGAAAGTAACCCCTCATTACTGGTTCTAGAATCCCAATGTAATATGCAAGGGGCTTATACCCCAACATGGTTCCCTGCCTGAGGACTGCTGTCATAACAGTACCATCCGTGTGTGAAAACAAAAATACTTCCTTAGCATAATTGGGAATCCTTAAAACTGGAGCTGTGCAAATTGCCTTTTTTAATTCATCAAACCCTTCTTCCATTTCCTCAGTCCAAACAATTTTCTCTTGATTTGGCTGTGCTTTCTTCAGCGCTTGCAATACGGGCCTTACGTATGAGCAATAATCAAAAACCCAGGCTCTTACATAGTTACATAGCCTAACCTTCATTTATTTCTTGAAAAATTAACTGGCCAATGTACAATACTTCTTCTTGACAATACTGCAACTTCTCTATGTTGACTCTATATCCTTTGTCAGCAAGAATGATCATTAGCTGAACAGAATCGCATCTGCACTTTTCCTCAGTGGTGCTACAGACCAATATATCATCTACATACTGCAACACAACACTTTCTAAATCAATATTGCTTAAATCCATCTGTAGGACCCTATTGAAAATCGATGGAAACTCACAGTACCCCTGTCGTAAACATCTGCTTTTCAGGCGAGTTTGTCTGAATGTAAAGGTCAGATCTTGCGAGTCTTTATGCAATGGGATTGAGAAAAACACATTTTTCAAGTCAATCACAGTGAAATATTGTGCCTCAACAGGTATTGCATAAAATTGTTGCAGGATTAGGAACTAGAGGGAACTCTGCCTGTACAATCTGGATAATCGAGTGTAAATCTTGAATTAAATGCCACAACCCCCTTTCCCTTTTTTCACAGGATAAATTGTGGTATTACAGGGAGATTCTGACATCAATAGGATGCTTTGTTCCATGACAGCTGATATTGTCTTGAAAATACTTTCACCTGCCTCTCGAGACATAGGGTACTGTCGTGCTTGAGATAGAATTGCTCCTGGTTTCAATTTAATCTTCACTTCTCCAACCCCCTTCATTAGGCCTACAGCATAGGGGCCTGTCGTCCATAATGAAGCTGGCACTTTAAACATGTATTCCTCAAAATACTCAGGATGATTCTGTGCTAACATCATTTTCTGAGGTACCTCATGTTTAATTGCTCTCACCCATTAAGTAATACTTATCTCAAATATCACTTTGTCATCTGATGATCTCCAAAAATATCCTCATCAGTGATGTCAGTCAATCTGTAACCCTCCCCAATGGCAATATCTGTGCACCATCAAGGAAAGCAATTTCCCCTCGCACTATGGCTGCTTGTAATTCTAAAGGAAATATTCACCCTTCCTCTTCATGCATAAATATCTTTGGCCTGAATGAGAATTAATCGGGTATTCTCATAGTCCTGCCCACTAAGCCTGGCAGTCATGTCAACTTAGTTTGTACCCCATAGTGAAACACTTCTGGTTCTAACAGGAATCCTTGTATGGCCACTTGTCCAGCAAATTCAATAATACATTCATTCACATTTAAAAAATGCATTCCTGGTGTTGAACACAGTATGCCCTCATCAGTGATCAAAATTGTCATATTTAACTTGGTCATTAAGTCTCAACCCAATACATTAACAGGTGTCTGTCATGAATATAGCAATTGCACCGACATGTCATGCTCTCCTATAGAGACAGGTAGATCTTTAGTTAAAGGAACTCTGTTTGTAGTTCCTGTGAAACCTTGAGCATTCATGGCCTTTCCAGACATCACAAATGTCCCCTCTCGTATACATGAGCGTGTTGCATCCGTGTGTACTAAAAACAAAATATTCTTGCCTCCTATACTGACTTCAACCGTCGGTTCCTCTTGAGGATTCGGCATCACTAATAGTATCAAACACATCAAGTCTCCCAGTGAGCTGCCCTATTGTGGATGCAGCCTCATCCCTGTGAACAGATTTCCTCCATTGACAGTGACTCCCCTACCCTTGTAGTCATTAACTGTCCAGTGCTCGTGCTTTGCTCTATCTGCATGGGCGAATGCTGTGACTGCCCTTGTGGCAGACTCATTTATGTCTTTTGAGTCTGTAAATCTTGCTGCACTCTCGGCACTTGTGTCTGCTGTGTTGTTTTATTCTGAGCAAACCCATCTCAATTCTGCAGCGAATATGCAGCAGGGTTTGAAGTCCCCCCTCTCGGAAATGTATTATTCTGCAAAAATGTTTGACTTCTACATACGTGGGCAAAATTACCTTTCATACCACATGTCCAACATATAGGCAGAGGTCTCCTCATCTGTCCTCCCTGCATACCTTCATTATCATTTTGCATGTTCTGGAATCCACCTTGATTATTCTGAAAGTTCCCCTGGTTATTTTAAAAACCTCTTCCTCAAAAACCTCCTCTTCCCCGTGGTATAAACCCATTATTACCTTGGTCAAACTGCCTTTGGTTATTCATCTGTGGCATGTTTGCTGCTTGATGTGAGCTTGATCTGTCTCCACTAGTTAACATTGCCTCTTC
The DNA here is from genome assembly GCF_040938575.1 of Ambystoma mexicanum. Taxonomy (NCBI): domain Eukaryota; kingdom Metazoa; phylum Chordata; class Amphibia; order Caudata; family Ambystomatidae; genus Ambystoma; species Ambystoma mexicanum. The sequence goes on along the minus strand of NC_090926.1, from coordinate 953,946,057 downwards.
AAAGGCGTACTTGGAGAGTTTTTTCTGTACTAACTTTGCCTCTTCGCCTTTCCTAATATCGTCTTTCTTGTGATAGTTTTCTTGCAAGAGTCTGCAATAATGTGCAATGGTCAGCTGTTTCTCCGAACAGGGTTTTGCTTCCATGCCCACTAACCTCTTGAGCTAGTTCTGTACTCGGTCTAGCAACCCCTAACATAATATATGATAAAACACAGGTATAGATTTCCCCCAAAACCATGCGTGTTTCCAAAGCCCATTGCTCTTGGAAATTCTGGATATAAACAAGCCGATCATCTCCTTCCTGCATCTTTTTCATCATTATAGCTCCCATATCTGACATATCTGGATACATCACTCTAAGCGCTTTGCAAACTGCTGCTCTGCAATTATTGAACAGTGCTCCATCATGAGGAGTTTTGACCATGGTAACACCAGAATATCCTGCTCTTGACCAAACATCATCAGCTATTTCCCAAAGGAAAGCAATTAGGAGACCCTTAATGTCCCCTATACCTAATGTATTACCTCCTGTAATTTTCTCTAGCTCATGTATCCATTTCCCAGCCCCAGAAGTTAAACTCAGGAGTTTGCACCTTAAATTATGCTTGTCCATCTGCGGCCAAGCTATATACTGTGGTCAGGCCCCTCCCTTCTCTAACAAAGGAAACTGTGAGACCCCAAATTTGCTCTCATCTCCCATTGTTTGCCTATCCATAGTAGGAACAATGGTTCCACACCACCTTCTTCCTGGCAGCGACCTTAACCTGCTCAAATAAGGTGGTGTGTCCCTCCTATGGGCATGGGACCACCCTTTACGTGGTGGATCTAGCTGCATCAATGATTCTGATGCCCGAGATATTGGTAGGTCTAAATCCGACCATCTGACTTCCTTATCCACTGTAAAACATCCCTCAGGTCCATATGTGGTACCTCCCTCGCAGAATGGCTTCTCTGTCTTCGTCTGACATCTCCTGTGCCCAACTCGTTGACCTCTCTCCTCTTCATCTCTATCCAGAGTCAGTCTATCTAGAGACAGCTCTTTGGGCTCAAAACTACATGAGGCTAACTCTTTATCGTACATCTGTGTACTCTCAAGTTGATCATTTTTACCCTTCCCTTGCAACACTTTCTTAGTCTTCATATCATGATGGACTTTATCGATAGCATCTCCAATGCTACTAGAGTCAAATTTATCCTCTAGATTTGCTCTAGACGGACGTGCTATTGGATCATGTTCTGGGAAGAATTCTTCAAAATCTTCCCATGATACTACTGGATCATGATCCATCACTTCCTTCTCCATGTGATCATGATTGCGTGCTCTCTGCCTTCTCTTTCATTCTAAATTATCGTCAAACTCTCTACGCTTTCTCACTTCCTCTCGTACCCTGTCTTCCTCCTTTTTTTTCATATCTCTTCTCTCATTTGCTCTTTGAATTTCATCATCTCTACGTATTTGCATTCTTTTATCCCTTAATTTCTGTTCTTCTTCTTCCATTCTTTTCCTTTCTAATCTTTACCGCTCTTCAATTGCTCTCTTTCTAATGTCATGTTTTCTTTGCTCCTCTGCTCTTTCCTGTTTCTTCAATTGCTCATATTGATACAACTGTTCCCATCTCTGTCTATCCTTCTTTGTGCCCCATCGTCTTTCAATCTTTCCTCCCTCTCTTTGTCTTTTTTTATCCTGCTTGTCTCGATTTTCCCTTTGTCTTACGTCCTCGATGCTCTTACCATCAAGTTTGAGCAAAATCTGACCACCCATCCATTCGTTCTGTATAAGCGCTAACTCATCAGCCTTATCTTTTTGTTCGTTCCATCTCTTTATTTCTCATTCTATATCTAAAGATGTACTTGGTCAATCACTTCTCTCTTTATCCCGTCTGCCCTTGTCCCTCGGGCCCTTAGAGATTACATCTTTCTCAGTATTTTTCACTGGGTCCTTGTCGCTGTGTAAGCGATATTCAATCAACACTACAGCCAAGTCAATGCCTAGTCTGGGATGCTGAGGAAAACCCTTATTAATGTATTTTTATGTCTAGTTCAGTACTCTGGATGACCACCCTTGTATAACACCCCCTCTTAGAATCCCCCTGACCCCACTGAGCCAAGAAGTAGGTTTGTTTTGCAAATTAAAAGGTTTATTTGAAAAATTAACCAATATATATATATATATATATATATATGTATATATATATATCACACTTTTATAATAAATTAATATCTGATAGTACACTGAGACATATGATGTTGATCAACAATGGGTAATCTGGCACTAGCACACTTCTTTACAATCAATGAGGAGTTAGTATAGGATGGATAAAGTAGCAAAAATACTTTTATGATTTCAAGGGAAAAGCAATGAGGAATAAATGCAGTACAGGAATACTTGATATGATTTTAGCAAAAGATAAGATAATCACTTTTTCTCTGGCAATTCACCCCCCTCCCCTATGCAATGTAAGAAATGGAAGGAGATGGAAAGAGGGGCACACAGTTCTCAGGAATGCAATCAAATACAATACGAAATTCAGTCCCCCCCACCCCCCCAGCAAGCTTAGAGGAAACAGGTAGGAGTTTGAAACACAGGCCCAAAATGCTTTTAAATGTGATGGCAATGGATGGGAAAATGTGCCAACTGATTTTAATTCCCTCTAGAGATTCAGGGTGAGTGGGAGATGCGTGTTGGTATTAGTTCAGGCTCACTTTAGCAATGCTCTATGAGTTATTACCAAGTTGCAAACGGATTTTAACAAAAGAAAGAATGGAGCTGCTATTTTGACAAGTGGAGAAATTGAGCCAAAATCGCAAATCGCTGTAAATTTCGCCAGTGCGTGAATCGTGATTGCGGAAAAAGTATAAGATCCTAAGCTTTCAGAGGAAAGTTAAATCTCGTTCCTAGCCCAAACGGTTCCAGAGATACGGACGATTAAATAAAGGTAGTTTTTCAGATTTAAAGTAAACTCAAATGACAGGTGACAGCTGGCAGCTGCAGAATTGACAGGTGACAGTTGTGCAGCTTTAAAAATGACAGATGACACGATTTCTAGGAGGCAGTTCTACTTAGGTTAAAATAGTTTGGATTAGATTATTTTAACTAAGAGATTGGTTCTGCACAGTTCTGCTAGGTACTCACAATATATTTTGTGCGGAATGGGCCTCGCCACGGATCTGATCAGGTTTAGGACTGGACTCCGGTTCTGGTCTCGGCACTTCACAGTAATCTGGGTCACTGGTTCTGCTCACAGCGGTCTAGGTCAGCTCTCCTCTGCTGGTCTAGCCTCTCTGGATTCAGCGGCCTCTGGTTCTGGATACTGCTCTGCTTTCCGGTCTGGATCAAGTGGATTCTGGATGTAACACTGCTTTCTGGGTACTGGCAAGAGTTCTTGGCAAAAGAATTCAGACAGCTCGCCCGGCTGTGGAAGAGTTTGCAAATGATTTTGAGGCCTGCTGACAAATACTTTTGCTTGCAGTGGGCCTTCTTGGTTCAAAGTTCTGTAGTCTCTGTTTAGCTTGGAAGTGTTGGATCTCTGGATGTGAAGTTGTCGGTCAGCATGCTCCGCAGCAAATGGAATTGAATGTCTCTACCTGTCCCAGCAGTCTCTTTTTATGTGTTTTGAAAATGGGTGGGTGCCTGGGCCTAGCTAAGCCTGCCCCTCTCTACTTGTCATTGGCCCAATTCTCCCCTCTCCCATGATTGGTGGAAGGAAATGCATTGTCAGCATGATGAAGTCTGTTTATGGGTCAGAGGATCCTCCCCTGGTCAGTTTGCCCACAAAACTATATTTGATTCAAATACATCCTTCCCAGATATACAATTTGTTGAAATTACATGTGCACATTATATATTCCTTATGGTCCATGCTTGTCCGCCTCTGATCTTCCTGGGGGCTTGCATTCAAAAATGACAACATTTTGCGCTTTTTAACTGGTTTTGCAATATCGGACATTTACCCAAAATTACACACATGTGCGCAAGGAGTATGGACATTAATTGATGAAGTGTCAGATTTTTAACATGCGGACATTTGGAGTGAGATCCTATTTTCCGCTAGCAACCCCCCAGAATACACCACAGGGTCCTAACGCCTCTCAAAAGGTTCACAGAAAAATCACAAAAATAATGATATTACTTATATAATTCTGACAAATCCACACTATGAGTTATCTATCTTTTTAAAATTATGCCCTGGTCAAAAAGGGGTGTGGCTTCCCACATCACAGGGTGGAATAACTGGTTCATCCACTACCCCCAAGCTCAGCTGCTAGCACTGCCCCTCCCAGTTTCCCCTAAGAGGAAGCCACTTTACGGCCCCCCAATATAACATTTGCCTGAGTCCAGGACAGGCCTTTGTTCAACTTCCTGTAGTTCCCAGCTGCTCCACCCCTAATCTAATCAGAGAGGTGACAACTCCTTTTGGCAAGGGGAAGAGTGGCTGAGCAGGTTTCAACTCCTGTCGGGGGTAATTGTCAGGCAGAATCCAGTTTCATTAAGCCAGGTTTCAGCTAAATGTCACTTTTTGTTCCCAGTTTAAATCACTTACAATATGCATTAAATAATTACTTCCTTCAAGTCATTTCAGAATATAGTTTTACATTGTATCCACCTCTTAGCAAGTCTTTCCTTGGTCTGGTTTTGTTTCATTTGTGCAGTTTTACACAAAAGTCTGGTGGTTTTAAAACGCCGGCTTTCTGATAGTGGTGAGTACTGGTAATGCAACCATTTTTGGGATTAAGAAAATGAATTCCCCACAGTTCTGAGTTGCTTTTTTTGGCAATCAGCATTGCCATTCCCAATGGTTTCAGGCTACTGTGTGTGTAGCCCAATGGTGGTTTTAGGCAGTGCCCTCCTGTGCTCACAACATAGGCAAAAATGGGTGGCAGCCTATTCTTCATGTTTTCCCTGTGCACTCTCTGGGGAGTTCTGGCCATCATGATGTTTTCCATGCCAGTACTGCACAGTTTTATTGTAGGGCTTGGATGCATGGGTAAAAAAATCCCACAGCTGCTTTGCACAGGTGACTCATATGCTGGGTTACTATACCCTGTCGCTGCCTTAAGATCCCTCAATGGGTCCAGCCCATCATCATTCTTACTATCGCTGTCTACTTCAGGCGCGGCAGGTGGAGCAGAAGACTACTCACCCCCCTCTTTGCATACATTAATTATCCAATCTACAGGAAGCGGGTCTTCTCTCTCCTCCTGGTACATCTCTAAGCTCGCTCTTCGTTTGTCTAACTATGTTCCCTTATATGAAGCATCCAAATATGGCATCATATGCTGCAGTACTACCTTTGATAGTGATCCTCAAGTGGCCATGGCATGAACATTTTGTCTGCCATTCCTTTAACCCATTCTGCACTGTACTGTCTAAGCTTATGTGCATCTTTCGGCAGCTGTTTGCAAAGGTGTATAAGCAGAGTAATATCCTCCATTTTGACACGTCACTCCTTGACCGTCAATACTCACTGTTTTACTCTTTGCAAATTTCAATAATAATATTCAAGAAAACAAACCAATATCAGCGTGCACCAATCGTTGCAGGCTCCAAACCCATTATATCACGTTTTTTACTTTAATCTGTTAAACATATCAGCAATTCAAGTTAATTAAAATACACGCTTAATTCTTTAACTCTCGTGTTTCTCCTTTTTACATTTATCAATCTCCCACATCTTCTAATCCTTCATCTCAAGCTTACCATGTGAACTACACTAAAAATAATATACATTATAATGCTCCCAAATCCTTGCACTACCTCATCCCATCTCCTGCCTCTCAGATATTCTTATCTCTCCCCATCAGTGTGGAACCTAAGTCTCTTTCAACACTCCTCCTGCATCTCCTCCACAACAACAGCAGTCCTCTCCCACCACCACAGGATTTGCAGGATCTACCCACACCTCACCTTTTGCAAATACTCTGATCACTGTCTTCACCTTGGGAAAAGTCCCCTATTGCAATACCCTCCTTATCAGTTTCTACAAATTTGCTTCACACTGTGGATAAAGACAACTTTGTAAAACAAACACTCATTAACCTGCCCTATGTCAACTCCGTATCATGACACAATCCCTTGGCATAGAAAAAGCAGTATTTTAAATGAGTCCTGTTAGCCTGAAATAAATATGAATTGATTAAGAACTGTGTCCACACATCCAAACTCATTTGCTCCCCTCATGCTAATGCTTCCTCCCCATGCATAAACCCATGCAGAGCAAAATAATATACTCTGCAATGCCAGCATTTGAATTAGGTAAACCTGGGAGCAATGCTCGCCTTTCCACTGTTTAAAAAGTACATCAACGCCAACCTGTTGAGAGACAGATGAATATGTCATTCATGGCAACGGCCCCTCCCCAGGCCCAATATCATAAAAGTCAGAAACTCTATTCACTGAGACAGATGCATTACACATACCCCAAAGAGGTGCAGCAAACGGTGCAAACAATGTGAGTTGAAGATGGCGAGAATGACCAGATTAACGATAGAAACATAGATGCATCCATTATCCATGAAGAACACATACGCACAACACGAAGAAAATGCACTAGGTCAACTATGCATTTATGCATAAAAAATATTGATTGCAACCACATAGACATGAAGAACATAAGATAAGTAATGTATAAGTTGAAATGCAACATGAACGAGATTCGTATATAGCTCACTAACATAGAAACGTGACAGGAATGGACAGCCATATTTTTCAAAATGTGAGCAGCAGCACACATTAAAATGAATGGGCGCTGGGGCGGTCAGACCAGGGCAAGGGGGGATTCCCCTCATGATAGAGTAGGAAGGTGGTGGGCAGGTTTGGTAGCTGGCTGGCGCAAGCGTGCAGGAGGGAGCAAGGTCTCAATCCGCACCAAGGTGCTTACCAAGGGAGAGACCAGTGTGGAACCCAGGAACACGCCAGGCACGTGCAAAGAGGCCCTGGGCACATGAAAAGAAGTACACGCCCCTGGCACTCTAGGGCTGACAGGACGTGGCCCAAAGGTATAAAACCATGCCCAGGACCACACCCGGTGCTTAGCGTTTCTTCTTCTCTCAACAAGAGCAGTGTCTCGCTTATTGACCCTGTTTTCATTGCACGTGCAAAGGACTTCCATGTGAGTGAGACATATTAGGCACTCAGCAAGAATCTGAGTACCTTCGTCGTCGCTGCTTCTGTCATCCCCGAACCTCACCTGGAGTCCAGCAAGTACTGTTACTCATCCTGGACATTGGCTCCTCACTGCCTCAGCTTTGCTTTCACCGGATTATGTCCGAATTCTGCCGTTCCTGCTGCTTCCAAGGACTTGGAATTAAAGAGACAGTGTGAGAGTTGACATTCCGCTTACGATCGTTTCCCGACACTGGTACATAACTTACTAACCTGCACTCTGTGACTGGCCATACACCCGCGGCTCTCCACTCCTGTGTCAGCAGTCAGTCGTTCTGCTCCTGAGAGGAAAAGACAAAAAGACTTTATTAAAAGACTACCCAGCTACAGTACAGAAAGAAGTTTCACCTCAACAATTTGGAAACCGAGACTTACCTGTTTACCTGTTGTATCCTGTGTGTCGCAGCCGGTCTGGACCACAAAACTTCAGTGAAGTAACTGGAGTCGATACGTACCTGACGACCACTGATGACCACGAGCTTCATCACAATCAATACAGTGAGCAGCACTCGCTATGCGCCAGCCAGCCAACTTAAGGGCTAGAAGGGTTGGAAGTAGGGTTGGGAAGGAGCAGAGAAGGGCCAACACTTACCTTGCACTTACATTTAGGTAATCCAAACCCCCAGAACGCCACTTTCCAGAAGTCCCAAAACCACCCAAGTCCCCCCGAACTGCACGGTCCTCTGGAGGTTAATCCCCAGTCAGTCAGTGGGGAAAGGAGTGTCTGGGGCAATCGTCAGGGCGAAGGCATCCAGTGAAGGGGGGGGGGCAACGCTCCAGAACAGACCAGACCAGGCACTCCGGCAGGGCACCAGAGGTAAGCATGACAAAACGATAAGCCCATGTTACAAGTCCTGCCCGAGTAGCATGGAATCATGGGTGGACCAGTTGTCAGCCCTTTTAGGGGAATTGCGGTCAGAGGTGCATGCAGCCCGCTCAGAGACAAATGCAATTAGAAAGGAGGTGATAGTAAAAGAGAGAGAATCGAAGATTTGGCCAAGCAGTTGTTGGTCCCTCAGGCTGGCCAGGTTCCCTTGCCAGATCCCACTGATAGAGTAGCAGTGCAGCCAGGGGTCTTTCCCACGGACCACGCTAAGGTGGTCTTTTTCTTGTCTTACCTGGGTGGGTCACGTGCCAACTGGTCTGTGCTGCTAGTCAACCGAGATGTCCCCATCTTACATAATTTTGGTGCATTTCAGTGGGAACTGGACAAGCTATTTGCCCGCAAGAATCAAGGGGCAGCCCTGGATGGAGAACTGTTGGCCTTGTGGCAGGGGTCACAAGACCTATTGGTATACATCACAGCATTCAATTGGCTCGTGGCGGAAACGAATTGGCCAGAGGAAAACAAACTACCCTATTTTATTGAGGCCTCCGAGGAGAGTTGAAAGATGTTTTAGCACAAGTAGTCAATCCACCTGAGCATTTCACAGAATATATAGACTTGGTGATACAGTGAACATTCGCTTGCAGGAGAGAAAGGCGGACCGAATAAGGGCAGAGGCCCGGTGCGTGTATGCGCGCCCACATGAAGTACAAGCTCATCCACCAGTAAATGTCTCGGGAACCCATGCAGCTGTGGAGTGTGAGAGGGCCACTCTCCAATGAGGAAAGAGAGAGGCGTCACCAACAACAGTTGTGTCTTTATTGTGTCAAAGCAGGCCACTTCCTAAAAGACTGCTCTAGCAAACCTAGTAAAAGTATCCTGAGTACTGCTGGGGAGGCTGTGACCTGTGTAGAGAATCCCTTGCCACAGTCGGAAAACTGCTGAACTCGACAAGGCTAGGGATTGTTTTGTCGAGGGGAGCAAAATCAACCACGGTCTCACATTTTACCTTGCCCGTTATCCTAATCAGATCAGGGCAACCTCACCGGATGTACACCTTGGAGGCCTATATAGATTGTGGCCATCGGCAATTATATAGATATCGGAGTAGCTCGGAGAATCGGAACACCGGGGCAGCAAAGGGGTAAGGTAGACAACTGTTACGCTCAGCTGGTCTCTGCGGAGGTGGTGGGACACGGTTGCAGCCCTCCCAGGAGTTAGATCACCCCTGTCAGGTCTCTCCCCCTGATGATACGCTGTGGACGGTGACAATTGGTGGCACTGCTCCTGTGTGGATATGAGAAAATGGGAGTGCGCTGGTCAGTGACTGTTGTACCTCTCTAACACTTCAACCCAAGGTGTGATTTCTGTGGGCAAGTATTGGCCCATAAGGCTCACCTGTTAAGTATTGATGATGAGCTCTCCGTCCTGCTACTTCGGGCAGGGGTGCTTGTTGATGGGATCTAGTTCCTTCACTGATTCCTGGTAAGTAATAGTCCATTACAGCTGTGACTATGCTTTCCCCTGGTTGATGGTAAAAGTCTCTCAATGTCTCTTGTCTTTTCCCCTTTCTGTTTTCTGTCTTGGTATTACTGGTCTCAATATTGTTGTTAGTTCCTAAATAACGTTTTCTCTTCTGTTTTCTTCCCAATAGGTGGAAATGCGGCCCAAAATAAGCTGTGGAGGCGAGGAGCGCGGGCGGTAGGAAGATGGATGAAACCGCAATGTCTGACAACAGGTGAGTGATGGTTTAAGGAAAAGCGCAGTGGTAGCGCAACCTTAAACTTAATGTTTGGTAAGTGTCTAACCTTGCCTTTTGTTTTTACTTGCAGGTGCTGCGGTCACGGATGGTGTGCGTCGTGCTGTGGTGTCAAGATGAAGGTTTCAGCGTCCCGGAAGGTTTGAAGGTGAGCTGCGGTGCAAAGGTGACGATTTCAGTGTTCCGGAAGGTTTGAAGGTGAGCTGTGGTGCCAAGATCAAGATGTCAGCGTGCCGGAAGTTTTGAAGACACGCACAGGTGGGAGCACAGGTGGGAGCAGGTTCCTCAGATGGTAAGTATGGAGACAGATAACAGGAGTTCCAAAAGTAAGATTAACCCCAGGCGGCGGTGAGCGTTACGCTGCATGGAAGTGCAGAATAACGTGAAGCGTCTGCCTCTGGGATTGGAGCAGTTTATATAGCTGTGATCGTGGGCACGCCCACTAGGCCTGGCTTGCCTACCACACCCTGCCACTCCCAGAGAGTCAGCACGTGCAAGGCAACCCAATAGTAGCAGCCCCACCCAAGAGCACACGTGGGGCTGCTGAATGAGGTGCCATCTTCATAATAAAAGTATTCTTTTCCGAAATAGATGTCCCTGCTTATTGTTTTTCATGAGCCTGGCACCAAAGGCGCAGGACTGTGTCCATCCGGGCCCCCTGTGTAAGTGGCCCTGTAATGTTTGTGTCCTTGGCCGATGGCCATGACAGCACTCCCCATCAAGCCCCTCTCAAGGGTGTTCCTCCTCCTGGTCCTGGCTTGGTGGGATTATTGTGATGGAATTGCCTGATTAAATGTGGATCATGGACGTGTTCACTGGGTTCCCATGTTCGGTCTTGAGGTCCGTAACCTTTACAGTCTATAAGGTAATAAAATTCAGACCAAACCACCTTGGAGTCCAGGATGGATTTAACTTCATACTCTGGTTCCCCATCTATTAATTCAGGCTCTGGTGGAGAACTAATCTGTGTATCTGGTTTAATTGGTTTGAGGAGAGAGACATGAAATGCTGGGTGAATCTTCATGTGAGATGGTAATTCCAATTTCATGGCAGCAGTGTTGATTATTGCTTTAATAGTATAGGGTCCCAAATATCTGGGGCGGAAGCCCCTTGGCCCTTTCAACAGTATGTAACTGGATGCTAACCAGACTTTATCCCCAATCTGTAATTGGGAGCTTCTTGTTGGTGCCGGTCATCAGTTTTTGTCTTTCTTTGGTGTCAGTCAAGTGTTCTGTTGCTTCCTCAAGAACCTGAGTGGTGGTTTTATGCAAGGTTTTTATTGCTAGCATTTCCAGAGTATCGAGTGGATCAAACATTGATGTCCACGGATGTCTTCCGTGCACAGTATAGAATGGGGTTTGCCCCGTACTTGTGTGAACAGAGTTGTTGTGTGCATATGGGCTATCAAGATTATGTTTTTCCAGGAGTCTTTGGAGTGGTGTAGCATACACCTTAAATACTGCTGTAGCGTCTGATTAGTTGGCTCAGTTTGCCCATCAGTTTGAGGGTGATGGCTTGTGAACAACCAGAGGTCAATTTTGGCAATTGTACAACACCTTCTCCAAAAGGAGGAAACAAATTGAGTTCCACGATCCTATATTAATATTGACGGGAATCCATGCAATCGGACAATGTGTTCTAAGAACACAGTAGCGAGAGTCGGTGCAGTTGGAAGTCCCTTCAGAGGGATGAAATGGGCCATTTTGCAGAATAAATCTACAATGACCACGATGGTGTTGTAACCATTGCAGGGAGGAAGATCCGTGATAAAGTCCATTGATAGAGTATGCCAAGGTGCTGGTGGTACCATCAAGGGACGTAGTAAACCAGCAGGGCTTTGATTCTGAGATTTGTGTTGCGCGCCAACACCACAGGTTGCAACAAACTGGGCAATATCTTTTTTCCAAGTTGACCACCAGTAGTTTTTTTTATTTTTTATCTTAGCCTGCGTTTTGGCTATTCCTGGATGTCCTTCCACTAATGAATCATGAAAGTTCATGATGAATTGATTTTGCGGTTTCTTGTCCTGGATATATAAACGTCCTTGAAAATATGGTAGATTGTTTTCGATGGTGTACCAGTCTCCCTTTGAAAGACATTCCTGTTGTGTTGACTGATTCATCTGGGGCTGCAAATGGGTTTTTAAGTGATCTACACACATGGTGGCAGCGATCTTGGTTTGGATTCGTTCTTCGGCAATGATGGCCATGGGATCGGATGTTGTAAAAGCCTCTTTTTCTTCACTCATGCTTGATAGGGCATCTGCTTTTCCATTCCAAACTCCAGGTCTATAGATGATAATAAAGTCATAGTCTGTGAAAAAGAGCGCCCAACGAAGTTGAAATGAGGAATGCGCTTTAGCAGTCTTCAAGTATTGTAAGTTACGGTGGTCCGTGATGACGGTGACTGTGTGTCTTGCCCCAAGAAGGTAGTGTCTTCATGCCTTGAATGCTAATTTAATCTCCAGTAATTCTTTATCCATGATTGCGTAGTTCAATTCGGGGGCAGAAAATGTGCAGGACCAGAAGGCAATGGGATGTAACTGCCCTTTTTCCGGGTCCTGTTGGGACAATACCGCTCCCATTGCTACGTTAGAAGCATCTGTTTCAACTATGTATGGCATGTCTCGTCGAGGGTGTTGAAGAACTGGTGCTGTTGTAAATGCTAGTTTCTGCTTCCAAAAGGATTCTTCAGCTTCTGTGAACCAATGGAATTTCTTATTCTTTCTCAGCAGGGAGGTAATTGGGTGTACAATTTGTGAGAACCCAGGTATAAATCGGTGATAGAAATTAGCAAAGCCGAGCACGCTTTGTACTCCTTTCGTGGATGTTGGTGAGGGACATTGGAGGGACATTGGAGGATTGCATCCACCTTTACGTGTCTCCATAGGTACGCCCTGTGTTGTGAGCATGAAATTCGACCTCAGTCACATGGAAGAAACATTTTTCCAGCTTGGCATACAACTGGTGTTGTTGAAGCTTCTCTAAGACTGCCCGGACATGACCAATTTGTTCTTCCTTGGAATTTGAGTAGATGAGAATGTCATCTATGTAGACAAGTGCGCAAATGTCCAATAGCTTATGGAGCAAGTCCATAAAGAATTGGAACGCCGCAGGGGCGTTACATAACCTGAAGGGCATGACCTGGTATTCTAAGAGGCCATACTTCATGCGAAAGGCTGTCTTCCACTCCCAGAGAGTCAGCACGCGCAAGGCAACCCAAAAGCAGCAACCCCCACCCAAGAGTACACGTGGGGCTGCTGTATTAATTAAAGTTTCCGATGTTAAATACACTTGCTACCCAAAATGATGTGCCATGTTCATAATAAAAGTATCCTTGACCCAAATACATGTTCCTGCTTATTGTTTTTCATGAGACTGGTGCCAAAGGCACCAGGACTGTGTCCTTCTGGGCCACCTGTGTAAGTGGCCCTGTAATTTTTGTGTCCTTGGCCTGATGGCCATGACAACAACGTTGTCTCGGTGGATGGTTCCCCATTGTCATCAGGGCCCGTAACACAGTGCACCGAAGAAGTGGAACTACTGTGCAAAGACGGCCACAGAGAACGTATGACTCTTGATCTGATTAATGCCCTGCAGTTCCAACTCATACTCAGCATGCCGTGGCTAGAATACCATAATCCTATTATCAATTGGAAAACACATGTAGTAATCTTCCCGTCTGAGTGTTTGCACACCTGTTACCCATACCTAGCGCCGGTTCACAGAGCATTGAAGCTGGGGGCCGTGGCATTATCCAGTGCAGCTCTGCAATTGCCCCTTGGTATCAAGAAATCTAGGACATTTTTCAGAAAGAATCAGCTAACATCCTTCCCCCGCATAGACCATACGATTGCCAAATTGACTTGATACCCGATCCCAACTGCCGTGCAGTTGCATTTACGCGCTTACCAAGAAGGAGAACCAGCACTTGCGAGAGTATCTGGATCAATATCTAGCCAATGGGTTTATCCCACCATCCAAGTCTCCGGCCTCATCTGCTCTGTTTATCATACCGAAGAATGAAGGGGACCTCAGGACGTGCATCAATTACTGAGGGCTCAATAAAATCACTGTAAAAAAACTGCCTTTAATTCCCGCTCTGTTAGACCAAGTTAAGGACATGAAAATATACACTAAATTGGACCTGCACGGAACATGCCATTTAGTCTGTATAAAAGAGGGGGATGAATGGAAGATGGCCTTTCGAACGAAGCATGGGCTGTTGGAATTTACTGTAATGCCCTTTGGCCTGTGCAACACCCTGGCGGTGTTCCAGTTCTTCATGACAGATGTCCTAATGGAGCTATTGGATGTCTGCGCCATGGTATATATTGACAATATATTAATCTATTCAGCCATCTAAGAAGAACATGTACATCACGTTAAAGCCATCCTGGTTAAGCTCCTCCAGAACTGCTTGTATGCAAAACTGGAGAAATAATTGTCTACGTGACCACAGTGGAATTCCTCGGCTTCATCTTAACCCTGCAAGGTATCCAAATGGATAACATCCCATCACCTTGTTGCTCAGGAAGCACAAGACCTTTAAATGGTCTCCGGCAGCGGAGAAAGCCTGTAAATAACTCAAGATGTAATTCACGACAGCGCCCATCTTGAAACACCCAAGCCTCGAGCTGCCATTCATGGTTGAGACAGATGCCTCTAGTGTTGTGATGGGGGCAGTATTATCTCAGTGGGACCCGATGACCACCCACCTACACCCTGTGGCGTTTTGGTCGAAAAAGAAATCACAGGCACAGCTGAATTACTCGAAAACCGAAAGGGAACTGCTAGCCATCAAAGCAGAATTCAATGAGTGGCATCACCGTCTTCTAGGCACATGACATACCATCATGGTTTATACCGACCATCTAAATTTGCAGTACCTGCGAACGCCGCAAGCTAAATCTCCATGCCAACTTTGGTGGGCTCAATTCTTTTCGGAATACGACTTTGTCATCACGTTCTGCCCGGGAGTCAGGAATGGCAAGGCGGACACACTATCGCGCATTGGATGGAGTCTAGAAGGAAGAGATGCCTATGCGATCCCAGTACTCGTGTCCATCTTCCCAGGGAGTACGTTGTTGAGTCTGACCAGTCCTATGCTGCCTCCATTAGACCAGTTACATAGCAGCATCGAGCAATCATTAACACCGGAGAAGTTGCAAGAATGGGTCACTCAAGATCCGCACAGGACCGTTGAAGGGGGGCTCCCATACTACAAATGACGGCTGTATGTACCAGAACCAGAAATGCAAGGGGAGATTCTATTTAAGTACCATGACACACTGACAGCGGGTCACCCAGGAATCACCAAAACTCTAGGGAATATTCAACAACATTATTGGTGGCCTACGTGGAAAAAGGATGTGTCTCACTATATCAAAACCTGTGATGTATGTGCCCAAAGCAAAACGCCTAAAACTGAGCCATGAAGGTTACTGGACCCCTTGCCTATACCACCAGTCCCGTGGCACACCATCTTCCTGGACTTCATCACAGAGATCCCTCTGTGTAATGGGTAGAATACCATCATGGTGGTTGTGGTCCTTCTTATCAAAATGGTACACTTAGTCGCCCTACAGGGTCTATCAAACGCAGGAACCCTAGCCACACTTTCTGAATGGATGGATTCCCCTCAGTCATAATTTCGGATCGAGGAAGTCAATTTGTCTCTAAATTCTGGAAGCATTGCTATGACAAGACCCAAATTGACATCCTACTATCCACCAGCCATCACCCAGAAACGGATGGTCAGACCGAGAGAACTAACCAGACCCTGGAACAGTATCTGCGATGCATTTTCACTCAGGACAAATGTTGGGTAGACCTTCTTTGGGTGGCAGAATATGCCTACAACAACAGTATAGGGTTCTCACCTTCTATACTTCCTTTATGGACGGGACCCACGGACCACAGCCCTCGATCCAGCGACAGCCCTGGAAAATCCCACAGTCACGTCATTGCATACCAACATCCAAGAAAGCCTAAAAAAGGGCATCAGGACCCTGCAAGAAACATAAATGCCCCCAAAACCTTTGCCGACAAACGACGAAAAAAAGCACCAGCGTACCAAGTGGCCGACAAGGTCTGGCTCTCAACCAAGCATGTTTGACTAAAAGGCCCGAATATGTTCCACCCAAGTTCATAGGCCCCTACCTAGTAACGGCAGTCATTCATCCTGTTGCGCTCAAACTTGGGCACTCCCCCACCATGAAAATTCACCCAGTCTTCTACGTATTACTGCTTAAACCAGTACACCCAGGCACGCAAAATTCTCTGGTTAATCCTCCTCCAATAGAAGTCCTGGGGGGAAGAGAATACAAAGTAAACGACATCCTAGATTCCAAAATTAGTAGGCTATGTTCATATTATCTAGTTGATTGGAAGGGATACAGCACCATGGACAGGATTTGGGAGCCAGTAGAACAAATTCATGCCCCACGGTTAGTGGCCCGATTTCACCTCAATTATCCCAACAAGCCAGGACCTGGGGTGGCACTCCTTGGGGGGGTTTTGGAGGGGAGTGCTGTCACAATTCCACCATGGGCGCTGGGTGGTCAGACCAGGGGAAGGGGCGTTTCCCCTCATGATAGAGTAGGGAGGTGGTGGACAGGTTTGGTAGCTGGCTGGCGCAAGCGTGCAGGAGGGAGCAAGGCCTCAATCTGCACCAAGGTGCTCGCCAAGGGAGAGACCATTGTGGAAGTCAGGAACACGCCAGGCACATGAAAAGAGTTGCCGGCCACGTGCAAAGAAGTACATGCCCCTGCCAGTCTAGAGCTGATAGGATGTAACCCAAAGGTATAAAACCACACCCAGGACCGCACTCAGTGCTTAGCGTTTCCTCTGCTCTCAGCAAGAGCAGTGTCTTTGTTACTGCTCCTGTTCGCATTGCACATGCAAAGGACTTACATGGTAACTGGAGCCAGATACGTACCTGAAGACCACTGAAGACCACAAACTTCATCACAATCAATACAGTGAGCAGTGCTCGCCACTGCCAGCCAGCTAGCCTAAGTGCTAGAAGGGTTGGAAGTAGCGGTGGGAAGGAGCAGAGAAGGGCCAACACTTCCTTGTTCTTACCTTTAGGTCATCCCGACCGCCAGAATGCAACTTTCCAGAAGTCCCAAAACCACCCAAGTCCCCCCAAACCTCACGGTCCCTTGAAGGTTAATCCCCAGTTGGCATTGGGGGAAGGAGTGTCTGGGGCAATCGTCATGGCAAAGGCATCCAGTGAAGGGGGGGGCAATGCTCAGAACAGACCAGACCAGGCACTCCTGCAGGGCAGCAGAGGTAAGTGTGAAACCCCTGCCAAGGCTACTGGAAGATTAGTGAGGATTTGGACAGTCCAAAAGAGAACATGAGATAACAATTCCCAAGGCAGGACATATTTCTTCAAGATTAATTACAGAACAACCAGGCTTTCAATGCTAGGTGCCAAAAAATGTGAAGTTAAAACCTCATAAGGAAGGACTGACTAAGTGTCTAGTGGACAGAAAAGTAATAACACCCGCGTTCCTATTAGTTTAAATCTTAGTAAATACAGGGTGAAATAATTCAGAGTACAGTGCCCTTACACGTGACCCATAATTCGAGAACACTGTCCATTCCTTATCATAAGATACAGATAAAAACCTGTGTTGACTCCCCACATATTCCCAGACGTTCGGCTCCATGCAAGGGAAATGACAAAGGGGTGACTCTGGCTCAGGGCCTATGACTAATGGATGGTATCATCTTTAATTGAATACAAACAGTTTGCAGCACTTCCTCCCCCTACATTTTGGCACATGTGTTGATGACCTGTCAGTTATTCATGTTGGTCAGTAAGATGCCAACCAATGAGACCCCTCAATATTATGCTGCCCAGTATATATTGCACTAACCAATGAAGCACTTAAAAGATTAAATGTATTGTCTATTATCAATTTAGAGGTGGTCCTAGGTGGAGCCATAGTCCCTTCTCCCATCCCATGGCGGCCATCTATACAATAGCCAATTAAAGTGCTAACCCGTAAACAATGTGTATATAGTCTCTTCCCTTAACCAATCCCTCAACCCTGTAGGTTTTCAGAACCAAGATTGTGATGTGACATCAATGATAACATATTTTCTGTTTATAAACCATCATCATGGTCGAGAAAGGCTGAAAGCTTTGAGATTATTTTGCTAGTATGCTGTCACTGATTTATGTGGATTGTTAATAAAGCAGGTTTTGCCATTTTCTTTGACTATTTCCGTTATTGTGTCTGGGATTTCCTGGCCCACCATTTCACCTTAAACTGGGGTTTCCCAGACCATCATTACATATGTTAGTGGGTCAGATGTTTCGACAAGGCACCCAGATGGTAAAGCTTCCTGTCATGCATTGAGGAACTGTGAGGTGATGTGTGTAGACCGATGTTATGCGTGAAACTTAGAAAGGTGGACAAGAGCCCCCTTTGCGAGACCCCTGGCTGATCCTTGGGTGGCACCCGCAGGGTGAAGGCGCCTGGCGGATTGAGGGAGGTTTGATACCAGACGTCTTCAGTTGTTTCACAGATGTAAATATAGATCATTGGCCTGGCAAAATGGGGAAGTTGATTGTTTGAATTTTGAGGACCTGTGAGATGATAAAGGATTGGTTATAGTGAACTACCTTTAACAAGGTACAAAAATTATTAGCAATGCTAGAACTGTGGAGAATTTATGGGGATGAGACAGAAGAGCAACCGTGAGAGAGAGGATTCTTAATCAGCAGGAAGGGTAGGGCACAGCACCCTCGGCTCCTCTTGTTTTTCCTCCTCTGAGATACAGGGACTACATCCATTGCAAAAATTAAAAGCAGTGGCAGAATACACTAACGTACATATGCACCCACCCACCCTGCTTACAGCAGCAAAGATGTTTTAAACAGAGTAAGCATAAATAAACAAAATTCAGTTTCCACAAGCAATCAATACAGTGAACATCGATAGCTGCAGGCAGAATTGAAAGAGGTTGAGGAGAGACAGACAGGGCAATAGGGTAGAGACAGTGATTGACCCGAATTATTGGGTATCAGGGCAAATACTGCTTAAATTAGACAGAAGAAACATGGATGACTAGAAAGAAAGAGAAAGGGAAGTTAGAGAGAGACAGGAGAAAGAAGAGGAAGAGAAAAGAGAATGGGAAAGAAGGCATAAGGAGAAGAAAGAGAAGGAAAAGAAACAAGAGTACATCAGAGAGATGTAGCAAAAATGAAAATAAGAACAGAGAAGGAAACAGCAGGATAGGGGAATTGAGAGAAGAATTGAAGAAAAGGAAAGGATGAGAAAACAAAGAGACAGGAAGAAGACATTGAAAAGGAGAGATAATGGGATGTAGAGAGAGAGATGAAAAAGAAAGAAGAAAGAGTTTTAGAGATATAACGAGAGATGGTAAAGAGCATAGAAAGGTGACGCAATAAATCGATGAGATTGTTAAGGGGTGTGTGCTCCAAGAGAAAGAGAGTGGGAAGGAGTAGGAGCAGAGAGACAGGGAAAGGAGTTTAAAAAGCCTTAGTAAGGAACTGGATAACATACCCAAAATGTCTGCATGGGCAGATAAAGATGAGGGAGAAGTCATGTGAAGGAGGTTTGGGAATTTGTACAGGAGCAGGAGGGACAGAGGTGTACATAGAATAAACAGAGATTCAGTTAAATGCAGTCCACCACTGTCGGCTGAAACAAGAGAAAGCCAGAAAGAAACTCTAGGAAAGAAAGCTGGAAGAAGAAAAATGATCAACATTTTCAGTGGAAGGAGCAATGTTAACCAGTGGAGAGGGAGTGACTACACAGGAGTCTCAGCAGGTACAACCAATGGCTGGTGGAAACTTTGCAGGATGGGGAAAATACAATTAGTTCCCAAGAGGAAGAGAAGAGCAGAATGTTCAAATTTCAGGCTCTACAGAGAGTAGGATTCAATGGGGGATAACCCAGGTTTGGAGGACAGCCTCAAAAGTGTTGGATGTGTGGAAAACTTGAACACTTTTACTGAGTGTGTAGACGCAGTGGTGGGATGAACTAGAATTGGCAAGATCAAAGATGAGGGCATCATATTCTCCACTGTATAGCGCAGAACCACCTGAACATTATACCGAAGAT
The DNA here is from genome assembly GCF_040938575.1 of Ambystoma mexicanum. NCBI lineage: Eukaryota > Metazoa > Chordata > Amphibia > Caudata > Ambystomatidae > Ambystoma > Ambystoma mexicanum. Next base: position 953,926,205 of record NC_090926.1, on the reverse strand, counting down.
CACACACAGTATAAGACACAGTGCCGCAAATGCAACCTGCAAAACAGGGAAGACCAATACAAATGCAATAAACACTATTGCAAACAGAGCAAGCCCCCATGTAGACACAGCAAATACTTATGCAACCACAATGACATCTTGCAATGAAAACACAATGCCCCAGCCACACACACCCAGAATATGGAGTGTGACCATGGTTGGAGGGAATCCTTTCACTGGCACAGGGATAAACATATAGCCACAAATGGACAGCCTACAGAAAGACTTGATGTGTTTCATCCTATCAGATACACCAGCCCCACAAGAAGAACTTAGAGCTGGGGTAATCGTGGTGACAAAACATGTTCCTTCAATGTTGATACAGGGGCAACCAGGTCCCGTGTTATGGGGGGAAGGTTCCCAATATCATGCAATTGCCATGAATGCACACCGTTTTTTTTCTGAGGCGATAAGTATGGTTACTCTTATTGATGACTTACTGATTACTATAGGAGAACATGGCCTTTTCATGCCATTATTGTTCTCCCGGAAGACACCAGTCAACATACTGGGGAGAGATTTGATGAGTAAACAGAACTTGACAATATCAAACACTGACCAAGGAAAAATATGTTCTACTCCAGGGATTCATTATGTAAATGCACAATAAATCATATCAACATTGTATGACCGGAAAGTGCAAAGGGGCATGTCATTAGACCTTTAAATCTTCCTTTATCACATATACATACCATAAGCATGGCTCCCCAGAATAAGAGGCAGAATGTTGCGACTACCCACAGAGGTTTTTTTCAGACCAGAAGTAACCTTGGATGATGAAACAGGGCAAGTGATTACATTTGGGCTAGAAGCAGCGATAGAGAGAGATCACAGGGTGATTCTACGTGGAATTGATGATGATGGAATAAATTGGAGGACAGTGATAGTTCTTGATGAGGGACACAGACTGACCGATTTGACAGATGAACACTTGATTACAGAGGATGACTCAGATGAAGAGGTAGTGTTTAACATAAGCCTTACCTATCAGCTAAAAATTGAGAACAGAGAAGTTCCACAGAGAATGTAATTGATAAAATAAGATATTGGGCCTCATTACACAGTAGGCGGTAACCATGGTGCTATTAGCGCCATGGTTGCCGCCGGTATTTTACCGTGTCCGCCTTGGTGGATGTCGGAATTACCGCCCTACTCCAAGGTGAGCGGGGGTGGTAATTCCCCATTCACCAAGGCACTTCCCCATTCCCATTTTTGCCCCCATAGGGCAGAATGGGGAAGGTGCTAATTACGGTACCGTAAATTGCGGTACCGTAATTAGCACCAAAGTCCCTTTGCGGCACCCTACTTTAACGGCTGCTAAAACCAGCCGTTAAGTTCGGGTCCCACAAAGGGAACTCGTAGTAAGGCGGTAAGGGTTTACTGGTACTGATGCCCTTACCGGTACCGGTAAACCCTTACCGCCTACCCTGTAATGAGGCCCATTGTCTTTTCTCCAGGAAGATTTGGAACAGGTACCAAGCATATTGTGGACCAATAGTACATACGATGTTGGCCTACTAAAAGGAATAGTGACAGTAAAATGACATTGAAACCAGGAGATATTATGCCATGGGTGAGACATTACTCAATGTCAAAAGAAGCAGACACTGGTATTTATGATACCATTTTCACTCCTGTGCAACAAGGGATACTAATGCCATCAGAATCCCCATGTAAAATGGCAGTCTACCGAGTAAAATATTTGACAGGGGGTTGTAGTCATTCAAGATTGACACCCCCTGAAAAAACATTGTTGAAGCAGTGTTCCCATTGGTCCAAACCTCAGCCACAATATTGTGTAATATCCTGTCCAGAGCTCAATATTTCACTGTGATCGATCTGAAAAATGCATTCTTTCAATCCGGTTTCAAGACTTGACTTGGTTATCCTATCGTACAACCAACTGTAAACATACAAGGCTTCCTCAGGGGAGCTGTGAGGCGCCCTTAAACTTCAACTGAGTACTCCTGGTGGACCTGGTAAACATACACCTTGACAGTTTAGTAGTACAATATGTGGATGACACTTTGGTCTGCAGTGAGACAGAGGAACAGAGCAGGAAATTCTCATTACAGATGATGACAGTCTTGGCATTGAAGGGGTACAACATAGACAAGGAGAAATTACAATAGTTCCTGAAAGAGGTCCTCTATATAGGGCAGTTAAAATCTCAAGAAGGAGAAAAGTGACCACTGAGAGAACAGAAATAATTATGACAAGAGACAAACCAACAACATCAAGAGAGATGCAGCAATTTCTCGGCCTTTGCAAATACTGCAGAGCATGGGTATTTGACAATAGTACATTTGTCAGACCACTCTTATAAGGACTGAAGGACTGAAGGAAGCACAGAAAGATAACAGTGACAAAGCCTGGACAGGTGAAATGATAGATGCCTTTGTCGAGTTAAAAATGGAAACACGCATAGCACCTGTGTTAGTGATCCCCGATTACAGCCCATATTGTTTCTTAGTCTCCCATTCAAGTGGAGTAGTAATGTCAACAGTCATTGCAAAGAAATCTACCGTGGGACACAAACCGCTAGCATTTTTACAGCTGTATCCTAGATCCAGTAGTGAGGGGTAATTATCCCTGTGATAGAGCATTGACGGCAGCAGCCTTTGCAATTGAAAAGTCTGCCAGTATTACAATGGGCTGTTCTGTAACATTATATGTTGAGCATAACCTGGTTGCATTCCTTGAAATGCCTAAAAGAACCTCTGCTATGAGGTAATTTTTTCAAAATTGTCAGCTGCTGAGTAGTGAATCTAGCAAGAATCAGAACAGAGCCAGTTGAAGAAGGATACTAGTGGCAAGATTGCACCAGGCATACTGAATATCATGATGAAATACCGGACATTAAAGAAAATGCCTTATGATGGGTGGAGTCATCTGCATTGACGGGTCATCATCAATTGATCAGAGCATGGGTAACAGCACACTGCGACCACAATGGTAATAGTAAAACCGAATGACAACTTTGAGACAGTGGCAAATGCAAGATTGCCTTTGCATTTCTCAGTACAAACAGCAGAATTGGTAGTACTCATTTTGGCACTTGAAACACATGAAGAAGACGTAGTAACAGTGTTTTCTGACTCTGCCTACATGACGTAAATAGTACACACAGGACTGTCACATTGGAAGGGCTGTGGCTTCTTACATTCAGGTGGCATGCGAGTCCAACATCGGCCACAATTTGACAGGCTCATGCATGAACTACAGTTCCCACTAGCCATCGCCATGGTGAGATGCCCAGTCCACATTAAAGGTACAGATTTATTTTAGTGAAAATTTTTATACTGCACCAATTAAATATACACAAGCACTAAACATTGCAATGAAAGATGGCTTCAATACACTTACAATAGCCTGAATTATTGAGTTGCAGGGACAAGACACACCAGAGGATCAAGAATTGTGGAAGAGAAGGGGGTTCTCAGTGTCCTCTACATATGCATTGTGGCGGAAGGACAGCCCCGGGAAACCAGTTATGCCCCTGATATTACTTAAAGTAGCATTCATTCAAATACATCACCCAGCGCACACAACACAAGAGTGCCGTGCAGCCTTGATCTCTGAAAATCGGTCTGTGACCAATAAGGCGGAGCATGCTGCCCCCTTTATTGTGAATTGCTTGACTTGCAAACAATATACAGCAGGGCACAGGCTGCGTACAGTGAGAGGAGAAATATCCCATCCTACTGGACCCTTCCAGCATTTGCATATCAACTATGTAGATCTGCTCCAAATTTGTAATGGCTACAGATATATGCTAGTAGTCAAGTGTGCTTTTTCCCGATGGAATGAGGCTGGTCCATGCACATATCATGATGCTGCAATGTTCCTCGTACGTGAATTGTTCCTAAAATGGGGAGTGTCTGACAATGGAGCATATTTTGTAAATTAAGTGTTTGAGTACATCACAGTCCTGTTGGGTATGAAACACAAATTGTCTTTGCTTACCCCTGCTAGGCAATAGCATTTGTGAGTGCCTCAAAGGCCTCCTCAAAGAACGCATTGCCTAATTGAAAGTGACCATGAGAAAAGGATGGCTCCATTGCCAACCCTTAGCACTATTTGCATTATACAATCAGACCAGCTCAGACCATCACCTGACTCCTCATGAGTTGGTGATGGGATGCTGTATGCGTGTACTTGTTGCTCCTCCCACTGGAGCGCAAACTGATGCCCATAGTGTATGAAATGTACTTGGAAATGAAATTCTTGATTATTTGGCTGCTATGATAGAGTGTGTTGATTTTATTTCTCGATAACTTCATGCATGGCAGGGGATAGCAAAGAAAACTAATGCAGACACTGAACAAATTGATCCTGCAACAGTGTTAAAATCTGTACTGTTGTATATGGGGTCAGGGTGTTCATTAAAAATCATGTGTGGTGCTGGCACAAGCTGCATTTTGAAGGTCAGTTTGTCGTAGAGGAGGTGACCCCAATGCCTGTTAAGGTGCAAGGAATGTGTGCCTGGCTGCACCTCAGTGGCATAAACACTACGAATGCGGGACTCCCCTTCCACAACTCCCTGAATCCAAGGTGAAAAAGAGATGACACGCCTCTGCACGAGAACCAAGCAACAGCCAGAAGAATGAGAAGGACAGTGTCTGTTTGTTTTTTTTTTTTAAAAAGAAGGAATTTTGTGAATTTTTTTCTAAATATCATGCCTGCATAAAACAAACAATAGCACTTTAACGAGAAAGAAAGCATATACACTAACGCTCTGATTCATGGAATCGGGTGCAGAAAAGGTGCAAGGGCCGCTCACCAAGAAGGAACCTGCATGTGCCATTGCGCAGACAAAAACTTGCGTGGCACACATATTCATAGATTTCAAGAGGCATAACTAAGCGTTGTGCAAGTAATAACAAGCTGTGCGAGGAACACCCCAACACGGTTCCACACACACCAAAAAGCAAGTGAAAGGACTAACATGGCACAAGCCTTTTGCACCATCCCTGGCCCAGCATCCAGTACCCCAGCTAAACACGTTGCATTCCCAGTCCGCATCCCAGATCAAACACGTGCCCTTCCATTCAAGCCCAGGCCAAACCCCAGTGAAATCCCTTAACAACACCTTGCAATACCCTGCTGCACCCCAGATAAAACATGTGCCCTCCCAAGAAGCCCAGGACGTATCCCAGCCAAATTGTGCAACAAGACCTCACAATCCCCAACTGCACCCCAGAGAAAACACGTGCCCTCCCACACAAGCCCAGGCCATACCCCAGTGAAATCGCACTACAACACCTTGCAATCCCAGGCTGCACTGCAAATAAAATGCGTTCCCTCCCTCGCAAGACCAGCCTCTACCCCAACAAAATCCTGTGGCCCCTTTTAAGTGTAGGCTACACCTGTTACAAACACGTGAGTCCCCCCTACACACTCGGCACCCACCCTGCCCACATACCCACTTACTGCACATGAACCACTGTAGAACGCACATCACCCCCAGGCCCCCTCACCTGTGTCACCGCCTGCAGGAGGCACACCACCCCACAGAGGGGGCTGCCTGCAGGGGGTGTCACAGGTGAGGGGTGCTGTGAGATGGTGTCCCTTTTGGAGGGGGCTACTGCAGTGGTGTCACAGGTGAGGGGTGCTGGGGAGTCCGCTTCCACCTTTGCCCTCCTGGACGTACCTCCAGCAGTATTTCCCGATAGCCCCAGTGCTGCCCCAGCCACCTCGGTCCCTGACGATGTGTTGTCAGGTGGTTGTGGCTGCGCATTGCGCCTCTGCCTGGTGGAGACATCCCTGCTGCCATGCTCCACGGCACTGCTTCTGTCCTAATCCGATGCAACTGTGGAAAAGGAGACACAGAACACCATAAGTGTACTGCACCAATGTGTGTGTGGCAATACAAACATTCATATGAAGTTCACTAGTCAAGGGAACAATCATCATCCTCCACCACCACACACATGGACATACAATCCACATACATGCACATGCATGCATGTCCATCACTACAGACATTCACATCAGGGTACATGCCACCCTCACAACCAATCAATTGCATATGCTACACATACATGCATCATGTGCTCATACACATGTCATGCACACACATCAACGGTATCACGTAATAATAACTCTATAAAAAATGTGTTATACAAAATATCGCAGCTATAAATGCACCTCACGCACATACATATCACCTCGCTGTATCACCTTATGCCATTATAATTCATATCGCTGAGAAAAATGTGCTACGCATTCATTTAAGTCTTGTTTCCGTGTTACTGCATACTGCTTATTTATTTACGGGCACCAAGCAACTGTGACACAGAGAGAAGAGACCATGAAATGTATGGCATTACGAAAACTGCCTCCGCTCTCTTAATGCCATCACCTGCAGAGGACAGCATCAGCAATGCAGGAAACGTCACCATCATGGTATTCGAAGGCTTGATAAATCATTTAACACTGGGGCTATTTTTATTCATTTCATTATTAGGAATGCTCATGGAAGATAGGTGCATAGCAAAATGGGGTCAGACCCTCATTCGCATTTTAACATTTTGGTGGTTGAACCCGAGGGAAGGCTTTGTACCCTATCACCTTTGCGTTTTGACCCTTGATGTCGAGCGCCTGACTGCTGGTGTTCACATGACAGTTACATTAGGAGCGTCACTGCAGGCTAAGAGGCCTGTAAATACCTCTGGCATGACTACCCTGGCGAGGCGCCCATCTCTGCACTTACCCACTTCTATGTGTGCACTTTTGGTGAGGGGGAATTATTCACGACGCAGTAATTAACTTCACCGGTGTCTAACAGTGTTTTTGTAGCCTCTTTCCTTTAAATTGCTTGTAAGGAAGTTTTGTAAACAGCCATTTTCTTTGTAATGTCAACAACAAACAATCATATTTTACTATGTTCTCGTACCTGTTGTAATGGAAATGATCTCTGAAGAACTTACATTGCGGGATTGAGACGCACATCACAAGATGGAATAAATGTGTAGGTGAGTTCATTCATGTATTACTTCATTACTTTTATTTGCACTGAAAAACATTAGCATGGAGACATTATCCCAGGGATATTTTGACATGGAACCACATCAACTGAGAGTCCACAAGCAGTGTGATGAGCAATCACATCAGAGTCCCGTCAACTGAAATCCTGTGACATGACTATGTCTGACATTGAAAAGCATTTGTTGCATCTAGCCATTACTGATGGCCAGTCACATATTCCCATCGTTGACACATGCACATGACGTAACCAACACTACCTCACACTTGTCACATTGACACGTCTTAGACACAAGTAACAAAACATGTGCACGGTCTGAAAGGCAGCAGTACAACACACAATGCAACGGACATCTCATTAAAATGACATATGGTTCAATGCACACATGAAGAGCACAGTCTGGGGCATGCACACAGACCTCCGTATCAGAGGCATACTTGCTGAAAGCCTAAGGTGCTCACTCCCAACATGCAGGAACATGCACACTGTGAGGCATAGCAACACATGGATACTCACCAGATGACTCCAGATGTTGGCGCAACTCGCAGACCTGGGTGTGCAGTGCTGGGTAAAACTTCTTCAGGACCCACATGTTGGTGATGTTCAGCTGGCATCTGCACCCTTCTATGGTGGCACCGGCCTTGAGGAAGCACAGGGCCTTGCTAGGGGTCCTGGATTTAAGGTCCTCCGAGTGCTTGTATACAGCCTTGAAGGTCCGGGGAGGCCACCCCCTCTGCGTTGATGGCATCTGTTATCCTTTCCCAGATCTGCTGACATCCATCCTTGCCGTGTTGCATCAGTGGGTTGAAGAGGGCATCATAATTTCCCAGAACTTGCTCCACCGGGATGTCAACTTCCTTGTTAGTGAAGTTGTCAGCCCACTGCCTCGCTGCCATGGGATTGCCACTCTGGTCAGAAGGTGATGGTGCTGACAACATGGCTACCCTGAGGCAGGTGTGGGTGGGCAAAGTGGTCCTGGAGACGGGCTGTGGAGCAGTGGTGATGGCATGGCACGTTGGGAGTCCAGTGAATCAGGTGAGGTGGTCACAGGGCCAAGGACAGGAGCTCTGGCAATGACTGGACAGCAGGCACTCACAATTCTGGACAAGTGGGCAGCAGGCACACACACTGGGCAGGCAGCAGCAGATGACTCAGTAGGAGGCTGCTGAGGGCAGTAGGAGGAAGGTGCAAAGGCTTGTAGGCTGGAGTGTGGGACTTCCGTGTCTAACGCATGGGCATCCGGGAACAGGGTGGCGGTTACTTCTCATGTTTGAAATTAGCACAGACATGTGAAATCCAAGGAAAGGCCCTCAGCGCATAACTTAAGTGACATGTGGTGTGTGCTGGCATTCAGTATGCCGGAACCAGGCATATAGAAGTACGCCTAGAAGCAAATCAGACCGTACGTGCAATTGGGACTAGACAGATGAGTGGATTACTGTGATTGTTGGGGTGCCACGCAATTCGTTCACTCCTGGACATTACAACTTCTATTTTGGTGGGGGATTTGCTTCCATGCATACGCACGTCTACTTTTATTTTTCCAGATGCTAATGATGAGTCACATTTTACATACTCTGGGAGCCTATGTGTATCACATACCTCCATTCTTACCTTTACTGTAACTTTCCAGGCTTTGCGTACATATGTTTTGTGTTGCTAGGTGCCACTGCGTATCGCATAATGCTTTTTCTTTTTATGGAAGCTATCGAGGTCTTGCCTATGCAATTTTTGTATATTTCTGGGGTGCCTGTGTATTGAGCGGCCCATATTTTTGTCACCAGGGGTACTTTTGAGCCTTTGCTGGACCACATAAGTATGTTTTCCATCACGTTAACTGCCCCCTCACTCGAATTGCCCAGGACAATTGCTTGCTGTGCCTTCCATTGTTCAGGTACACCTAGAACATGAATGGAAAGGCCCCAAGATGGAAAGGTGGCAGAGGTGGCCAAGGTCAGGGATGTGCAGTGGAAGCTGCTGTCCCCCCTGCGGTCAGGGCCCTGCAGTGGAAGTTGCTGTTCTCCCACAAGGGTTCAGGCACTGGCAGTTGAAGCTGCTTTCCCCCTCAAGGTATCAGGGACCGGCTTTGATAGCTTCTGTCCCTATCAAGAAGGGTGAGGGATGTGCAGTACAAGCAGCTGTCTCACCCTCAGAGTTAAGGGACGTGCATTGGAAGCTGCGGTCACCCCAAGGGTTAAGGTACTGGCAGTGGAAGCTGCTCCCCCTGTCCAGAAAGGTAAGGGACATGCAGTGAAAGCTGCTATCACTGCCCAGAAGGGTAAGGGATGTGCAGTGGAAGCTGCTGTCTCAGCATCAGTGCGTGATGCCATGGCCCAGGCCACTAGGGGTCCAGCATCCGGTGCCCTGAGTGGTCCAAGCCACACAGGGTCGGCTCCACGGCTGCACAGGAGGAAGAGGCTCAACCCCATGGCACGGCACAGGACACCTGCATATTGAAGAAGAAGAACGTCAATGATAAAGAACTCCAGATCCTCGTGGACTACGTGGCTGATCACCACCATGACATGTGCCTGCAACCAGGGAGAACACATATACCTGCTCAGCATATGGTGCATGGGCAGCATGTCACAGATGACGTTAATGCCTTAGGGTATGAGAAGAGCACTGCTTCTCAGTTAATGAAGTGGTGAACTGACATCAACCATCACACCAAGTCCAAGTAGGGTGCCAACCTTGCCTCTGCTATGGCAACTGGAGAGGGGTCACCAGAGGAGGAAGATCTCACCCTTCATGAACAGGCTATGAGCCAATTCATTCATATGGATGAGGTGCAAGGCGTGCAAGGCCTGCCAGATTACGAGGGCACGATGACCAAGCTTGTGCATCCTGAGTATGTGTAGGGAAATAAAACTGAGATGTATGATTGTGTTGCACTTCTGCCTGCATGTAAATGACTGCCCTGGCTGAACCATGTATGGTGTACTGACTCATGCCCAGTGAACTCTAGAGTGGACACAAGCCATGTGTGGTACGTCCGTTGCACATGGTATTGTGACAGAAGTTATCCCCCACCAGCATACACAAACAACATGTTCAACATGCTACCACAACGTGCCATCTAGTTAGTTGCATCAGTGATGTCATTGACTCTGCTCTGCTAGACAAGTGCTTGTGTCTGAAGCACATACTACACATCATGCACTTCATGGATTAGATTCTCCATTCACTCAGGTACATAGGTGGTTCCATGCTACAGATAACTTCCATGAAGAATACCCGCAGGACTCACAATGTGCCACAAGTGACATTGCATTTTGCAACACTGTGCACATTCTCAATGCAGCTATTGAAATGACCCCTGGGTCAAATATTTGGGAGGATTTATCTCTGTTACCCACTCACACTCAGCACACACTCCATGGGTCCATGCCCCTGTCCCTCTTGTGTATTACTGTCCCTTCGTCCTTTCTCCCAGTGCATGTAATTACTCTCGACACACCACAGACCTTGTCTAGCTGTTACTCTTACTGTCATACTTCGACTGGGATTCCACACTCAGGCCATGTCCACATTGTGTGCACCCCCTGTGCCAGTTCAACACTGCTGTGGCATGTGATTGATGTGCCCTTGGATGTGAATATGTGTGTACGTGTGGGCATGTAATTTAATAGCATGTTACAGAGCTACATAATCATGTCCGTTTAGCATGGATTGTCAGCAATGTGTCCACTGGCTAAATGGAAAGGAACATGGAATGTTGCTGCATGTCTGCATATGCCATGATCATATTGCTTCTTCTACATAGTGTGTGTATAGGATTTCTTTCATGGTGACAGGTCTGGCATTGTGTTGTAGGGTAGCAATGTAATACAGATGTTTACTGTCAGCACAATTCACATGAATCATCATTTCTTTATATGTCCTTGTGCAGATGATGAGGCACCAGATGCAGAGAAGGAGGAAGAGGAGGAACAAGAGTATGTGCCCATCCAGATGACCAGTGGAAGACGTGGTGTGGAAGCCCTGGAGATTCCACTGGGTCTACAGACCATCCTGGGAATGTCCAGATAAGACACTCACTCTGATGAATCCAGTAGCTCTGGTGCTGAACTACATAGCCAATCCTCAATGCTGTTGGAGGTGAATGCACCAAGTATTGGAGCAGTTGGGACCCGTTTGTCTGCAGGGGATCAGGTGCCTTCACAAGGACAGTAAGTGGTGTCACATCCATCTCTGGTGGTTACAGCTGCAAGGCCATGCTCCCAAGTATTGGGTTCTGGTCCTGGGCCAGATGTCCAACGGAGGGATTCGGTGTCCTGCAGCCTGAGACAGCGGCATCACAGAAAGGTCCATGCTCCCTTAGATCAGGCAGGCATTGGCCACCCACACGTGGGGGACGTATGCACGCTGGGCAGACAGTGTGGGAGAAGTTGATGTTGCGTGCTGGGCAACAACAGGGTGCTGTCTATGATCATTTTGGTCAATGGCATGGATAGGGTGGCCAGATCTATGATCCCACCAGCAACACAGGTGGAGCACAAGCTGCAGGCACTGCGGTCCACATGCCGCTCACACAGGTTGCACATGAAGGCCAACATCAGGAGCTGACGGGCCGATCTGGAGTCTCTGCAGTCATCCCTGCTTTCAGAGGGTTGGGGCCACAGGGAAGCCCTGATACAAGGGCTGTTGGCCCTCAGAGCTGCAATTGAAGAGGAAGTGCCAGCCCGCAGGAGATTGCACCAACTAGAGATGCAACTAGTGAGGGAGACCATCTCGGAGGAACTCCGTGCGTCCCTTGAGGTTATGCATGGTGAGCTCCAAAACCTCATTGTGCTTGTGCATTCATCATTGTCACGCCTGGCCGCTGCCTCTGAGGAACAGGCCAGGGCACTGAATGGTGATCCTCCGGCACCACTACCACCTTCTGATTCTACCCAGGAAGGTGGTGCCAGCAGAGACATGCCTTCCGGTCCAACATAGCTGCGCGATCCATGAGGCAATGGAGGAAATGTATTTTTTCAACATCCACCCATGTGGAAGTTGACATGCACCCTGGCCCTCCCCCCTCCTAGGTCGACCTCCCACCCTCTGTCCATGATGGATATTTTTTAAAAAACAATTTATTTTTTTTATTGTACACACCAGGCACGGATGTTGGTTTTGTATATTTTGATTTGCCCTTTCCTGGTGTTTATGTTTGTTCATTTATTAATTTATTTCCCTTGAGGTGTGCCATTAACATCTCAAGGTCAATATGTGTACAGTGGTGTACATGCATGCATGCTTAGTGAAGTCAACTAGCATGTTTGCATGGTGGTGCACAGGATGGCATGTGCAGGTAATTATGGGTTTTGTGTTCTGTTGCATATGTGTGCTGTGTCAATGGTACTTCACAATGGCAGTTTTAATGTCTTCTCCCATGTTGTTTCAGTAATCCATGATCTGGCAGTGACTGCTGTCCCGGGGGAGACACCCTGCACCCTTTGTTGTCCGTGCTCCCCATGCCCTCCACCAGGCACTGTCCTTCCTGTACCTGATTAGGAGACACAGTTCCAGGTGAAGGTGATGCAGGATTGACACCATGCTGACACAGTCATCAGGTAAGCTTTAACACTGTCTTGCATGTTGAGCACCCGTCATTGGTGATATCTGATATGATATGATATGGCATTTATAACGTGCCTATACAAAGTGTTTCAAGGCGCGACGAGGCGGGGGAAACAAGGGGAGACAGACAACTATCCTACTAGGCCAGGTGTCATTCAGATCATGCAAGTGCAGGGTAGAGGGGAAGGGAAAAAGTGCAAGGGGAAAGGGAGAGGAGAAGTGCAGTACAGGTTTAGTAGAAACAAGATAAATAATAGGGCCAGCTGGTGGCAAGTGCAAGATAAGTGCAGACAAGTGCTGGGAAGGGGGGCTGTAGGGATACAGAGACAGTCCCACAGTGCAGGGCTTGCCAGGGAGGCAGTGCAGAAGAGAGTGGCTGGGCCACGGACCGGGATAGGTGAGTGCCCCCTTGCAGATTCAGTGCAGTTTCAGTAATATGAACAGGGGAGAGGGGGAGAGAAAGCGGAAGCAAAGAGGAAGGTTTTGAGGTGCTTCCAGAACCGGAGATGGTTCTCCTCAAGTTTCAGGGAGGCAGGAAGGCTGTTCCAGAGGGAGGCTCCTGCTGCGGAGAGAGATCTACTCCCAGCTCATTGCTTAGAGAAGCGGCTGACCGTGAGGGAGTTGGAGACGGATGAGCGAAGAGCTCGAGAAGGAAGATATTTAGGAAGAGAGAGTTGAAGGTATTTTGGCCCGAGGCCCCAGAAGGCCTTGTGGACAATGCAGAGGGTTTTGAACTTAATCCTCGCAGCTACTGGGAGCCAGTGTAGCGATTTCAGTCCTGGAGAGATACGGTCCCTGGGCTTGAGGCCAAGGACAAGTCTCGCATTCCTGTTCTGGATGACTTCCAAAGGGACGGAGAGTAGTGGCAGGCAGATTTAGATAGAGGCTGTTACAGTAGTCCAGCTTCGAGAGAACCAGGGCTCTAGAGACAGTGAGCTTCTGGGGGAAGGAGAGGAAAGGAAGGATACCTCTGAGGAGGTGTAGCTGGTATGTTTGCTGCATGTCTTGCTTATCATATATTTCCTTTGCATGCTGACATACATGTATGGAAATGTAAGTGGTGCTCATGTCACTGTGTTACCTACCTACGTGTATTCCTCTATGGGCGCACCTACTGTGCTGTACCGCATGTCAGTGTACATCTGAAAACCAGGCATTGTACTCCTTGATCTGGCATTTCCATGGGATTCCCTCTCTGTGTCTCTTTCTCTCCCTCTCTCTGTTGTTGTACACTCTACTCCTGGGATAGTCACAATCTATTTCCATTCAACCTGTGGCACCCTGTGTTGGTCCTGCAGTGCATGGTGTCTGCATATTTTCTTTAGTTAATCATGTGTTGTCATGCATGTGAATGTTGTTTCTGCTGTTACTATGCATAGTATTCTCTTTAGGGGAATAGTCTCCCGGTGGTGTGCATCGTATGCAAAGCAGGTGGGTTCCCTGGACAGGTAAGTGAATGGCATTTGTTCAAACTTGTGTGGTGTTTGCATGGGAGTGTGGCACTGTGTGTGTTCACTTTGGATTGACTTAGCCTTTAGTCCAACACTACTTCATAAGGGGGGCATGTTTCACAGGAGGTGCTTCTAATGATTGGTATGAAATGTTCTTCAGTTGGATTCTAACGGTGTGGGGCTTTCATGGTTGTTTGGGAGTGGGTAGCATGGTGAACTGTTTTGGGCCTATGGCAGGTGCTGATGGTTGGGCTGATGTGTTTGTCATGGAACATGTATCATTTGTAATGAGTGACACTTCAGATCCCTAGCAGAGTTTGTGGGAATATGGCTGTATGTCTCGTTTGTCCTTACTTGATTATGGCTACACAATTACGGTGTGCAGCAGCAGTTTAAAGCCACAAACATTTTGGTATGTATGCATTTTTGTGGGATGATATGTTGTGTACCAGCACATTGGCATTAGTTGTGTTTGTGGTTTCTCGTGAATTTCCCATGCATGCTTCACTATGGTGTTTACAGCTTCTAGTGCAATGAGGCTGGGTGCATGGTACTGCTGCATTTGAAGGAATGCAGTATTTGACCATTTGTTTTCTGTGACAATGAAGTCTGCATTGACCATGGTCTGGTGTTTAACAGTGTACTTTTAGCATGATTTTATCATTTATTGATGTATTGCATTGCTTTATGTTATCTGCTTATGTCTTTCATTGCAGCTCGCTCGTGGGCAGCAATGCATTGTGACATCAATCATGGTTCCGATGGAGGTGCAAGAGGTATTTCAGTAATTTCCAGCCCATCCACTGTATATTGTGCAAAAGCTCCTTCACAGTACCTTTGGAATGTGCTTGCATCCCATATGTTTTGCAAATACACATGACTGACTAACCCTACTTTTGACAGGCTCTTCAAACAAAACCCTCCACACCTCTGACCCCCCTACCACTCACCCTCATCATTCCTCATTCTTCTCATTCACTCATGTCTCCCCTGAAGTAGTAACCAGAGTTGACAACTCCATGAAGATGTCATCCCAACTGGTGTGCGGGTGATCCTACAGAACCATCATTGGCAACATCTCCTCTTTGGCAACTGCTCTTGCTGATCTATGCAACCACTCCTTTCCTGTTGTTTAGTTTACATCCTCTATCAAGTACTACTTATGCACACGATCCTTACTATGCCATATGCAGAGCCTTCCTGACCAGCAAATTACTGGCACATTTCTTTCAACACCTTCCTGGGAAAACTGCTTGACAAGTTTTCACTCCCACATATCGACACCCATAAGGTCGTTGTTCGGGATGTCCATGGACACCAGTGTGGATTGAAACGGTCCAAAGCCACAGACACTGTTCTCCAGAACGCACATGAATAAACGGTAGCATCCCTCAATTCATAATCCCTTGCTGTCTTCATCCTCCTTGATATCTCATCTGCTTTTCACACAGTGAGGCATTCCATCCTCATGAAAATGCTCCATGAATGGCTAGTGGACTTACTTAGCTCATTTCTAAACAATGATTCAAAAGAAACCATTCTGGGTCCTTTCTTCTACCCTACTTCAGCCTCCACCTGTGGTGTCCCGCAGGTGTCCATTCTTTCGCCATACGGCTTTGACATATACATTTCTCTGCTGCAATGCTTATTTGGCTCATTGTACAACAAAATCATGTGCTATGTTGACAACACACTACTCTTCAGCAATGTTCCTACTGACACACTTGCACCGTCATTCACCATGACTGCCTCTCAGCCATCCTGGCCTGTTGCACTGCAAATGACCATGGCTTGTCCGCCGTGCAAAGGTTAGAGTTTCATGATTGGCTCCCCTGCAGACTGCTTATGGCATTGACTCGGTCCTTCCTACATGTGCTCAATCCCTGGTGCCTCATCCCAAGGCAGGAATCTTGGATTCATCTTTGACTACCCCTTCCCTTCATGTATCATATTTGTGACAGTATCAAGAAGTCCAATTTTCAGTTCTTGATGGTCAAAGTAACGGTACCCTTCCACACCATCACACAGAGGTGCAATGTTAAAATTGCTGTGGTACTCTCCAAACTACACTACTGCAACAGACTAATGCTCAGTGTTCCTTGGTCCACCCTTAGACCCCCTCAGCTTATAAAGATTATGTCTGCAAGACTCATCATTTGACTCAGGCCCAGGGATCACATCTCTACTGCAATATGCAAGACTTCAGAGGCTCGCAGATCCAGCACAGATTACATTGTAATGACAGTATATCATCCACTGGACTGTCTGGGTCCCTGTACTGTCTTCAGCGCGTGCTGATCAAATACTCCACTTCTTTACTCTTGCATTCCTCTGGCAACTACTCCATGCATGTGAATCACTTTGGTAATGAAAGGGCTGTCGGAGGGTTCATTTCCTATGCGTGATGTCTTCTGTGTAATAGACTCACTCTCCCTCTGCGTCTTGAGCATGAACTCCTTAAATTCCCATTTATCATTTAAGTACTTCTCTTCTCCACTTCCTTCTCCCTTTCTCTTCTGAGCTATTGATGCAATACTGTGCCTCATGTCCATGGGCCTTATGTGTCCTTGGTGCCCTGACCCCCCACATGTATCATGTAATATACTGTGTATAAACTAAACTTTCTAACGATCAGCATCACCACATGAGTTAGCACTTCCGTTTGTGTATTATTTTCTGCCCATTTCACTGCAAGATGTTCTCCATGCCCTAATCCGAACCTTTTCCCTTAACACTATCACCTGTACACGTGTACATTGTGAACACTCAGAAGGCACTGTGAGCTTGTCTCCCCTCCCAGTTATTGTCATGATTTGTTGGTAGTATTGATTGTATGATTGATCTCTGTTAGCAAATCTTTGGGCCTCATTACGAGGTGGGCGGTAAGGGATTACTGGCACCAGTAAGGGCAACGGTACCGATAATCCCTTACCACCCTACTATGAGTTCCCTTTGCGGGTCCTTCCTTAACGCCTGTTTTTTTCAGGCGTTAAGGACGGGACCCGCAAAGGGACTCTAGAGCTAATAACGGTACCGCAATTTGCGGTACCGTTATTAGCGCCTTCCCCATTCCATTGAGCCCTATGGGGGCTCAAATGGGAATGGGGAATGGCCCTGGTGAATGGGGAATCACCGGTCTCGCCAACCTTGGAATGGACCGGTAACTGCCCCATTCACCAGGCCAGAGTCGGAACGAGTTTGGAGGCAGCCATGGCACTAATAGCGTCATGGCTACCTCCAACCTCATAATGAGGCGCATTATCTACATTCACCTGTCCAAAAACTTTTGCCCTGTGTGCACTTGGCAACTCTTGGGGTTATTGGATGAATGCCTAAGCAATGAACAGCACATGTGTTTATTGATAATGTGCTTCTTGACTGTGTGCATTGCACTGTCCCAATACTAAACAGGTAAGGACCACCCTTATCATGACATTGGTAGTCTTCCAAGGGTTGCCCATGCTTTGGTTGGAATCATTTACATGCATATGTGCTGTCTTCACATTTTCATGCATCATGGGGAGTGAAGTGGGCATTGTGTATGTGACATTGTGTAATGAATGGGGATGTGTTGCATGCACATTTGCTGCATGTCATTGAGGGGGACAGGCAGTGTGGGTGATGTTGTTAGGTGTGAGTCTGTGTGTATTGTCTGAATTGCATGCAGTGTGCAGGTGTTTGTGCATGTGTTCAGGGACACATGTTGATAGCTGTATTGGGACGTGTGCATTGCATGTGTTTGTTCTCACTGAGGTGTGACTGTGGCTCTTCAAGTATTGTTTTGCATTTATGTGATACATGAACTATGTTTCATGTTTTTATTTGTCTGCAGATCCTTACGTAAGGTAATGATGGCCCTTTCATGTCATGAAATTTGAGTGTCAACTACATTGCGAGGGGACAGGTAAGATCTTATTTTATATTAATCATTATGGAATGTTACATATTTGACCAGTATGTTAGTTAACACAAAAACTGATGTAGATCTGATGTAGATCTGCACCAGTTGAATATCAAACATCCAAGTTTAATAGAAAAAAATAATAACATAAAGTCCCTTTGTGATGGCACGTGTTTCGGCATTTGCCGCCTTTTCAAATCAGAGCATGTGTTTTTTAAATATATTTTCAACAAAAGAAAACACTGTGTACATACAATGTGTCCAAAATAACCAAAGTATATAATCATTTAGGGCCTCATTACGATTTTGGCGGTAGCCATGCCACTATTGGCAGCATAGCTGCCGCCAAAATTGGGTCCGGGCACGGGTTCCCAAAATGTGGAATTACCGGGCCATTCCGAGTTCGGAGGGCCCGGTAATTCCTCCCTCCAGGAACCCGGGCCCGGACCTTCCCCATTTTCATTTCAGTGCCCGTAGGGCTGCATGGGAATGGGGGAGGGAGCAAACAAAAGGCCAATTACAAGCAGCCCGTTGTTTGCTCCCTCTTCCCCTCGTGGGACCCAGTAAGCACGCCTGGTTTGACCAGGCGTTACTTACCGGGTCCTGCGAGGGGAGCTTGTAATGAGGCGGAACGGGATTAATGGATCCGCCTCCTTTAGCGGGTCCCGTTAACCCGTTCCGCCTCACTTGTAATGAGGCCCATACAGTATAATCAAAGCGACAATATAATGTGCAATTGTGTGACAGAAAAACATGGGTTGGTATTGGAAAGGATTAATAGGAGGTAGGATAGAAGTGTGAAGCACGTATAGCCTCGTTTGAAAAGGTATTTCGTTATAGAGTTGATTCAAAAATGTTGATTACAATATTTATGTATGCCCATATTTGTATCATGATACATTTTAAATTATGAGCAATTTAGTTTACCTAGGTTCAATATTCAATGATATTAGTTAAAGCGGTCATTCTCAGCATGGTTCCTATTCCTTTGTAACTGGTTACGCAATTCGAAAAAGCTATTAGCTCCATGGCTGCCACCAAACCGGCCTCATTTACCGGGTTCCTACAATGGGGACTTACCGGGTCATTCCGACATAGGAGGACCCGGTAAGTCTTCCTTGTAGGAACCATTCCCCATTCCCATTTGAGCCCCCATAGGGCTCAATGGGGATGGAGGTAACAATGGACACATTATGAGTGTCCCGTTGTTACCTCCCTCTTCCCCTCGCAGGACCCGGAAAGGAAGCCTGGTTTTAGCAGGCATCCGATCCGGTTCCCGCAAAGGGAATCTTGTAATCAGCCGTGACGGAATGAAGGGGGCCAGTCCCGTACCGGTAAGCCTCGGAATGAGGCCCTGTGTGTATTTCTACATTGTTGAATCTCGTTTTCTTTCATCTTCTGTAATTATTCTATTTGATAAGTTTAAGACAAGATCGTTCATTTCTTGTCCTGTTCACTTCTCTCACGCTTGCTCTTGTGTCCCTTTTGTTGAAGTTCTCCAATGCTTCTGGGTTCCCTGAGTATTGTGACCCTACTCCTTCCTCTACTCCTTGAATGGGTTGGGTTGGTCTCACAGTTGTTGGTAGCTGAAAACAGACCTGCTTCTGTGGGAAATTCCTGTTTCCTTTTTTGTATCTATTTTGTGAGCCTTCCATTGCTGTATTCTCGGTTTCTGTATCTACTTCTGATTTGGATGAGGGGGTGTTAGGTCTACTGTTCATCAAAGTGAGTTTTTGACAGTATGTTAGTTATCCACATTCACCAATGAAGAAGCAGTCCACTACAGTGGGTATGGTGCACAGGGTTCAGAGATCAGGCTATGGTGTGGTTAACCTACTTTCTTTCTGACAACCCATCACAGGTGGAATTCAAAGCCTTTCCTTCTTCTATGGCTCTTTCAAACTGTGGCATTCCCCAGGCATGTAAGCTATCCCCCATTGTTCTTCTACGTGTACCTGGCTGACTTTGCACGTGTGATTATCACTTTCACCTCTGAATTACAATGTTATGTGGGTGACACTGAACTTTCTTTCAGGCTACCCTCAGACGTCTCCTCTTCATCACTCATATCTGACTGTCTGTGATTCAGTCATGGTGGGCTGCAAACAGCCTCTACCTCAACACCACCAGGACTGAGTTCATTTTCATTGAGACCACTGCTCCAGCTTTCCCACTTTCTCTCTGGCCAGACTCTATTGGCCCTGCAGCCGCAACCATCTGCATGGATATTAATCTTTGGGGCCATCTCTGCCTCCACTCTCTCCTTCTATTTATTTTATTTTTATTTTATTTATATGTTTATATTGCGCTGCAGCCCGCGGGCATCAGAGCGCATTACATAAAGACAGACTGGAAATGTAAGAGAACAGGACATGGCGAGGACCACATAAAACAGAACATGTAGAAAGTGATGTTGGGCTAATTGAAGTAACTAAGAGTAGGCTCCTATTTGAAGAGAAGTGTCTTTAGTTGTTTTCTGAAGAATAGATGGTTGGTTTCCAATCTCAGTGCGGGAGGAAGTTTATTCCATTCAAGGACTGCTTTGGTCCTGAACGCCCAACCTAATCCCTTTGCTTTTTTTGCTGGAATAACTTGGAGAAGACCAATCTTATTTGATCTCAGGCTGCAGTATTATTCATACCACATGAATTGTTTTTTTAGGTAGGTTGGCACTTTTCCATATAAACATCGGTATACTAGAGTGATGGCTTTAAATGTGATGTGTTCCTCTAGCCAATGTAGATCCTTTCTGTCCTTTGTGACATGCTCTCTCTTAGGTTTGCTGCTGATTGTTATAATAGCGTTGTTTTGGACCACTTGGCATTGTTTTAGACATTTGCTGCTGGCACCCAGTAATAAAGAGTTTCCATAATCCAACCGGGAGAGGATTATGGCTCTCACTATAGTTGTGCTGTTTTTCAGTAGTTTCTGGTGATATTGGCAGTTCCTTTTAAGGTAGGCCATATGAGCTTCTGCTCCCAAGGATGCCTGTAAGTAAATGCCTAGTGTTTTAACTTTTTCTGCTATAAAAATCTGTGTCTCTTTGATCTTGAATGCAGTGTATTGCAGATAAAGTTTTTTCCTAGCATGAAGTGATTTGAAAATCATGAGCTCTGTTTTGGTGGCGTTTAAGCACATCCAATTGTCCTTCATCCAGCTTTCGATGATGTTATAAATTCTCAAGAGTTTTTCGCTGTCCTGTTCATAGTTTCCACTTAGTTCGAACACCAATTGGGTATCGTCAGCGAAGTTGGTGAAAAATATACCGAGCTGGGTCAGCCGTGAGCATAGGCGGCGCATGTATAAATTGAACAATAGGGGGGAGAAGCTTGCGCCCTGAGGGACTCCACAGTCAACTGGTTTTGGTTGTGAGGAGTGTTTGCCCCAGACAATCTTAGATTGTCTGTCCTGTAAGGAGGATGACACCCAGTCTATGGCCTCTTTAGAGCGGTTTCCTGATTGATCTAGGGCCTCTTGGAGCCTCTGATGATCCAGCAGATCAAAGGCTGCTGAGAGGTCCAAAAGGATCAGCAAACCAATTTTACCTTTGTCGAGGATGCTGAGCATTTCTGTTTGCAGATCCAATAGAGCAGATTCCGTGCTGTGGGCTGTCCTAAAGCCTGATTGTTGTGGGTGTAGTAGATTGTTGTCATCCACAAACTCCTGGAGTTGTTCAGTGGCAATCTTGTCCAGTATTTTTAATAGGAAATTGCAGTTGGTAATTGGCCTTAGGTTCGCGGGATCTTGTTGATTGAGTTCAGGTTTTTTTGGCAATGGTGTTACCGTAACAGTTTTAATTGTGGCAGGGACATTGCCGTCTCTAAATGAAGCATTTACCATTCTTGTGAAAAACGGCACGAAGATTGCAGCGTTGTCAAGAATTAGTTTTGGCGGCAACACATTTTCAATGCATGAGATACATTTAATACTTGAGAGGGTTTTATTCATGTCTTCCAATGATATAGGTTTAAAGTGAAATTTTGGACTTTGTGAGTCGATCTTGTTTCCCCTATATTGTCAGGGATGGGAATGTTAATTGCCTTACAGTTGGAGATTGTCTCTCTTGCCTTGATAATTTTATTGTGAAAAGCAGTTTGGACTGCTTCACAGTCCTTTTCAGTAGGCTGAAATGGTGGGGTTAGTGCTATTGGTTTTTCAATGTTTTTGAGTATCTGGAAGAGTTTCCCAGTCGAGTTGGATGCAGTAGCACACTGTTCATTATAATGATTTTTCTTTAAGTCAGTTATTTTAGTCCTGTATATAGTGTTAGCAATTTGCCAGTTCTTTTTGTTACTTTCTGTGAAGTCTTTTAACAATGTCCTTTTTAGTTTCCGTTTTTCCTTTTTAAGGTTCGAAGCTTCTGTGTTGAACCATTTTTGGTGGTTTATATTGGGTCGGACTTGTTTGTTTTTTAGAGGGGCATGTTGGTTTAGTAGGTCATTCATGTATTTGTTGTATATGGATATAATTTCCTCACAGGGATCGGCATCCTTAGTTTCACGTATGATTTGCATAATACATTCTGACAGGATGGTTGTCGTGATTATTTTTAGATTTCTATCTAAGACCATTTTTGGGGAATTGTTTGGCTTGGCTGCTTTTGATTTAAATACTAACTCGGATTCAATTTAGTAATGGTCTGACCATATGCAGGGATATGTTCCTAGTACTGTCATGTCCATGTTATTTGTAACTATTCAGTCTAGCTGGTTTCCCGTAGCGGCTGTGGGATCCTTATTTATTATGGTATAAGAACAGTTTAATAGATCTTCGTCTAGGCTTATGGCATCGGGGTCTTTGATATTGCCCCTCCATCGATTGATGTCTCCTAATAGTATTGTCACTGTGTTAGATGTTTTCAGATTATTCAGTAAGTGGGTTAACTCATCATTGAAGTCTGATACAAGGGATGGGGGCTTATACATGACTATCAGGTTGATACAGTCATTTTAAGTGTGGGTCATTTTGAGATGAAGGATCTCGCATCCTGTGCATTGTGTAGGAGCTGAGAAAAATTTGAGGTCTTGCTTGGTGATTATGGCTACACCTCCGCCTTTTCCTGTCACTCTATTATTGTGTAGATGGTATAGTTGCTTCTCATGTCACATTTCAGACATCTCTATAACTATCAGCTACACCTCCTCAGAGGTACTGTACCTTTTCTCACTTTCCCCCAGAAAGTCACTGTCTCCACAGCCCTGGCTTTCTCCAGGCTGGACTACTGCAACTGCCTCTTTCTCAACCTCCCAGCTTCTAATCTTCACCCTCTATGACTCATTCAGAACCTGACCGCAAGAATTATCCTTGGCCTCAAGACCAGGGACCGCATGTGTCTGGCATTGATATCCTTCCACTGGCTACCCGTGACTGCAATGGTCACAATTAAGAAAATATGCACTGTACGCAGGTTTTGTGAGGCCTGTGAACTACCTGTGAACTACCTATCTGCAACTATTCAAACCGAAATACTCTCCCTGCTGAGTCATCTCCTCATGTACCACCAACCTTCTTCGAGTGAGCCAGTTCTCGAAGAAGAGATTTGGAGGAAGATATTTATCATCAGCAGGGGCCTCCTTCTGGTGTAGCCTCCCTGCCGCCCTCCGTATGGAGCAGCATATACTTAGGTTCCTGGAACTCATCAGGAATGTCCTCTTCTACTCTTCCTTCTCTCTCACTCTTCCCTGCTAACCTATCGCTCTGGTGTCCCTCTCTCCATACTTTTTTGCTTACAGCTTGATGACTGGCTGCCTGATGTACCTCAGGGTTTCACAGGCCCATGTCACCCCCTGCAGTGTTTTGTACACGTATCTCCAGGATGTGCACTAGGCTCATCTTCAATGAACTTGCTGAATGACCCTAGAGAGTTGCATCTCTCTGCACTTACTCCCACCTCCACTGACTGGATGCACTTGGAGCACTTCCAAACTTGTTGCCACCCTCCACCTACCACCCCCTGTAAACGTCTGTGCACTTGCTTGTTCTGATTGCACCATGCCTGTACATCATCTGTCTGTTCCACCCTGTCCTCGGTCCCTGCATGGTGGCACATGGTGGTTCCATCCATTCTTGGGTGCATTGAGACACTTGCCTTGTGATCAGGCCTTTTGGAATATACTTTTGCATAACATGCCAGTCTAATGATCATTTTACATGACATATGGGATGGTTTGGGTGGCACAGAGGTGATTTAATTAAATGGTTGTGTGTAAGAGATACTAGACCCCACCCCCGTCAAACTGAGCACAGGTAACATGATAGGTTGATCAATGGTTCCAGTATTGCAAAAATCAGAATGATGTCACTTTCAGTTTTAGGTAAAAGGTGTATAAGAGGTGACACATTTTTTGGGGTCAGAATGACTCAGGAAGTGAAGGGTGTCTCACACACATCCTAATTATGTAAAAATATAATCTGTAAACTGTACAGAAAAGGAGTTATGTTATGTTATGTGAATTTATAGAGCGCAGCGTATGCCAAAAGGCATCTTGGTGCTGGGGAGTAGAAGGCGAGAAGAGAGAACAGAAAGCTAGAAGAGAAGAGTCTTCCGTGCACGTCTGAAAGCCAGATGATTGGCGGTGGCACAGAGAGCCCAATGAAGTAGGTTCCATGCTTTAGCTGCAGCCACCGAAAAGGCACGGCCTCCCATTCGAGTGCATTTAACCCGGGGAACCAGAAGGAGTAGAGCGGATTGGGAGTGCAGAGGATGGTTTAGCACATAATGAGTAAACTTCTCCTGCAAATATTCAGCTCCCACTTTGTAGAAAGCCTTGTGAACAAGACACATAGATTTTAACTGGATCCGTTGTTCAATGGGCAGCCAATGTAGCTGATGAAGGAGGGGGCCATATGCGAGCGTGCTGGCGGGCGCAATATTGCACGAGCAGCAGCATTCTGGAGCATTTGGATCCGATTGAGCAGTGGTTGGCCGCGGTACAGTTAGCTACAGTAATCCACTGTACCAAGGACCAGTGCTCCAACCACTGGGGCACGAAACTGACCAGGGATGAAAGGAAGGACTTTTCTTAATGTCTGCAGTTTAAAATGGCCAGCTTTGCAGAAGGCGCCCACTTGTTCAGTCATCATTAACGAAGAGGAGAACTTAACACCCAATTTTCTCATCGTAGGAGACGGGAGAGGGACGGGGCCGAGAGACGTGGGCCAGAAGTCCGGGGTCCAGTAATTGAGGGGGTATTGGTGCCTACCACCAGGACCTCTGTTTTGCTACCATTAAGCTTAAGGGAGTTGGTAGCCATCCACACACCTAAATATTCAAGGCAATTCCTGAGACGGGCTGCAGTGTCAGGCCGAGAAAGATCCAGACGTACCAAGATTTGCGTGTCATCAGCATAGGAATAGAATCGAAAACCATGAGATACAATGAGAAAAAGAAGAGGGCGAATATAGATATTAAAGAGGATGGGCGACAGGGCAGAAACCTGAGGCACTCCACAGATCAGTGCAACAGATTTTGAACAGTAGAGAGGCAGAAAGACCGATTGAGACCGGTCAGCCAGAAATTCTGCGAACCAGTTCAGCACTTGGCCCCCTAGGCCCCCATCCAACAGACGGGATATAAGTGTAGAATGATCAACCGTGTTGAACGCGGCCGAGAGGTCAAGTAGTAGCAAGGCACCCACCCCGCCCTGATCAACTAAACGGGTGAGGTCATCGAATACGGAGTTGAGGACCGATTCTGTGCCTCTCCCTGGATAAAAACTGGATTGAAAAAGTGTCAAAGTAAGCTGCGGTCTCCATATAAGTAGAGAGGATGGGAGAGACCAATGCCTCCAGCAATTTCATCATGGCTGGGAGAAAGGATATGGGACGGAAATTTGCCAGAACAATAGGGTCCAGAGAGGGCTTTTTCAGGAGCGGAAGCAGCCGGGCATGTTTCAAAGAAACAGATATCACCTCCTCTTGGAATGATGTGTTAATGGCAGTGGTGATTTCGGAAATATTGTCAGGTGAGATGGCTTTAAGCACATCTAAAGGGATGGAATCAATGGGAGATGCTGACTTAAGACCCTGAATGTCTTTTAGAATGTTCTGATCAGAGACCGCCAGAAAAGTAGACCAAAAAGCAGTGGGAGTAAGAGGGTCAGGGAAGGATGCAGTTTTGTTTAAGGCATCTAGTTTGACTTTGATGTCTTCGCATATGATGATAATCTTAGAGTGAAAAAAAGAGGAGAGAGACTCGCACAGAGCTTGTGAAGGCTTGATCGAAGGACCAGAGTTGGAAGGCGTAGAGAGAGATTGCACCAGCTCAAAAAGTGCCTTAGGCTTGTTAACAGCGTCCTCAATCTTCCTGCTAAAATTTTTTTTTTTTGCTGCTAAAGTGGCTTTTTGATAGGTTGTGAGAGCACAGCGAAAGATAGCCCTTGTATCGTTAGAATAGCAGGCCCTCCACTTGCGTTCCGCTTGGAGGCATCTGAGCTTGAGAGCTCTGAGCTCATCAGAGAACCAGGGTTTGGACACATGAGCTCTTCCTTTACCAAGCTTTGCTGGTACTAGTTGGTCTGCGACGGCTAGGAAGGAAATACCTAAATTCTGAAGTGTTCAGGGTTTAGGAGAGGCACAAGGGAGGCAGAAAGAGTAGAAAGATCAAACTTGCGCCAGTTCCTTTTTAAGGTGGACAGTTTAGAAGGGCGACGGACAGGACTGGGAAGCACAACCGTAAAAGAAATCAGATAATGTTCCGACCAAAGTACTGGACAAGAAGAAGTGACGGTAATGAAAGACTTGGATGCACAAATAAAGTCAAGAATGTTGTCCAACTGATGAGTGGGTGCTTGTATCAGTTGAGGAAGATTCAAATCACTCATCAGTGACAGAAAGAGATCAATCTGAGTTGCAAAGGTGGAATTGGCAGGCAGGTTGAAGTGTCCTAACACCCATAGATTGGGGTGGCTGACTTGAAGAGCCGATACCAAATCAGGAAAGTCAGTATAGAAAGTGGCATCAGCCCCTGGGGGCGATATACCAATAGGGCAGTAAGTGTCATTGAGGCCGATATGGATATAGTGGCAAGAAGACATTCCATCTTCAGTGAGTGAGCTGGTATAGACTATGATATTTTTAGGGAATCGTGTATGATGCCCACGCCTCCACCAGGATGTATAGAGGGGCAATCAACATGAATGAAACTGTAGTTACAGGGGAGGTCTTGTACAGTGGAGGGGCCCGAAGAATCACAGATCCAAGTTTCAGTGAGAAACAATAAGTCAAGTTGAGTTCTAGCTATCAGATCGTAGCAGTCCAGGGCATGCGCGACCAGTGAGTGTGTATTAAGTCATCCCCAATAAAGCAAAGGAGTGCTAGTGGAGGGGAAATTATTGGATGGGATGTTAGTTTCCTGGGTGACCGATGCCGGTACGGATGCAGGAAGGCTTTTGGAAAAGCAGACAGGCCAAGTGGTTTCAAGGGGTGCCAGGGAAATGAGAGCAAGTCGGTCTAGGGCTCCATACAGTCCTCTTGGCACATACCTGGCACGGATGGCTTGCGTTGGTAGTGCGCCTGCTGCGCGAGCGGAAGCCCTGACACATTTAAGGTCAGTGGATGTCACATGGGATCCGGGAAAGCCCTGCCTCATGGGCCAAGAAATACAGCAATAGCGTGTGCCCCGCAGTCAGGATTACAGTATTGAGCTAGTTGCCAATTAGATTCAGTCAGTAAAAACAGTGAAAACAAACAATCACACCTAAAAGTAGCAACAAGAAGGCTTTGAATGGGCCCCTAGCAGACACCTCTCCTTCTACGCTGTGCGTGCGGAGACCCTGCCACTTTTAATGTCAGTGGATGTCACGTGGGAGCAAGGGGAAGCCGGGGAAGCCCTGCCTCATGGGCAAAGAAATAAGACTGCGATAGCATGTGCCCTGCACTCAGGATTACAGCATTGAACTAGTTGCCAAGTAGATTCAGTCAGTAAAAACAGTGAAAACAAACAATCACACCTAAAAGTAGCAAGAAGAAGGCTTAAAATGGGCCCCTAGCAGACACCTCACCTTCTACGCTGCATGTGTGGAGGTCCTGCAACTTTTAATGTCAGTGGATGTCACGTGGGAGCCGGGGAAGCCCTGCCTCATGGGCAAAGAAAGGGGACTGTGATAGCATTACAGCATTGCCGCAAAACAAACAGGTGGGTTTCCCCTACTTCGCTGGCAGAGAGGAAGCAGCAATCAATATAAATGAAAATCCAGCCAGCTGAATAAATTGAAGATACTCAAACAGGCCACTAAAAGGCCACCTAAACGGGGAAGGGCCCCCAAGGGTTACAACACAGATCAATCCACTAAGAACGAAACAATCGTTAAAAATACTGTATTTATTTAGAATTTGTACTTGTTAAAATAAGTATTAAATCATCTGAAATTCTATACAAAAAATACGCAAGGTGACAACATTAATGTATCAATCATAAAGTGCATCGTGTAAAGTGACTGAATGCTAGTTTCACTGTTGGCTGTAAGTGAAAAAGTCATCACAGTAGACCTAGATGCTACTAGATTGATCCCAAAAAGGGGTTTCCCATGCGAGTGATGAAAGTCACTCGGTAAGGGAAACCACAATCGCCTATTCAGATCTGAAAGCAAAAGGGCCAAAAAATAAATCAACAAAGGACAATCTGGTCACTAAAGGATCATGCAGCCAACCGCAATGGTTAGTTACAGCACTGCACAATATAATGAACACATAAACATTGAAAAAAACGCTAAAGTTAGCCAAGGGATGCTATGCATCAACTACTCTTGTGTCAGGACAGGAAAAATGTGACATACAGTACAATAGACCTGGCACGATTAACAGATAGTAGTTTCGATGGAGACAACACATCTAACTCGAAAGCCGATGATATCCATCTTCATCATGACGTGGCATTCCCGTAGGCATCATGATTCTTTGAAATTCATCTGTGTCTTTATTTACACAATATATTTAGAAAACAGGGTTAAACATTTCACAATGTATAAAACACACCTAAAATGTAAACACAGACGAAAAAAGAAAAAAATAGAAAATGTAAACAGTTACATCAACAATATGAAAAATATACATATAAAAGTGGATGATCTGTGAGTGAAACCCAAAGGGCCCAACCCGTTAACCATAGCTCAATTGCGTCATGAGGTCTGAAAAACAATATGGGAGAAAAAGATATTTACCATAGTCTCAACCAGTTAGGCTGGTCCCGGGATCCTGTCGATAAGTCCAGGAAGTATTAATCAGGCCGTTCCATAGACTAGATCTCTATAAATTAGACCTATATGTAAGGGTATAAAATCACACATAAGAATGTCTCCAAAGGTTTAGGTACAGTGAAACAGGAGTATCCAAAGTGGCAAGTTCAGCTACATATAAAAAAAGATGTAAGAAAAAATAAATCCAGAAAAGCAAAAAGGAAAAGAGAAGGAGAAGAAGATTTAATGTAGAACCATTTATATCCTAAAAGTGCAATGGGGAACGAAGCCCCTCCCAATTGGACTACCATATATGTAAAATATGTATCAATGCGAACATTAAACTCACCAATGTAATGCTAGAATCCAAAAAAGTGTGCTCCCAATTACGCGACCCTCTTTATGTGGGCCTTTGAAAAGGACTCCATTTTTGACGATTCCATCCCTTATCAGCAATCCATCATTTTTTATAAGAGATATATATATACGATATCATCATTATTTGGGAAAAAACTAAGGGAAACCATGATCAATTTTTGACATGGATTAATTCCCAAAATAACCATCTACGATTCACTATGTCTACCAGCAGCACGTCTATTTCCTTTTTGGATCTCCAATTAAAAACAAAGGATGGAATAATTACAACAGACTTGGATCGTAAAACTGGTTTGTTTATTTTAAGTTGAGCAAATTTGTTGGTGATTTGCAAGAGCCAAATGCACAGATGAGAAAAAGAGGGAACATTTTACATTAAGCAGTGTTTAGTACTCTATGAAAAGGAGCACAGATTGCAAATTAAAGCACATGTGAGTTCTGTGGGTGACCAGAAATATGATACTATTGGTAAATTGGGGACAGAGAGAAGGTCTGGGAGATACACCATAAATCATGTAGAGTCATGGAAATGTTATACATGCAAATTCAGGGGTGTGCACCAAGGGCAGAGCTGAGAGGGCACAGTGTGTCCCCCACTATATAAAACAAACTACATAATATAGGGGCATCTGGAAAAGAAAAGGAAAACATATGTCTAAGATCACACAAATTGTGAAGCATGGCGCTGAGAGTAAAAATGTAATTATGAGTGCAGATTACAGTAAAAAGTATATTAATGCTGTAATGAATGGCAATAAGCAAAGCACATTTAATATTTATTGGGAAAAGTAAGAATAAGTGAAACAAAAAACACCTTTTTGGTGAAAGGGCATGTATTAATGAAACATTTGTATTTATAATGAGGAAGCAGTGGGTAATGAGGGGAAGTGCTCACAAGGCGCAGTGGGGCTAAGGTCATACAAAATATGGACAAAGGGGCATGATATATTTAAATAGTTGTATTGAGAAAACATTCGGTTAAAAAAACATGTTTTTATAGAAACACACGCACACTAATTGGCTTAACATCTGAGCGTAAGAAGACCACTATTTATGGGTTTTTGCAGGGTTTTGTTACATGAAAATGCATTTATAGATAAGTAGAAGCAGGCTGAGCACTGATAAAGAAGAATGAGGGAGGCATGGCACAATTATTGAATAATGACATGGATTATTATATGTGATGAACTGATGTACTGGGGAAAGAAATAGAGATGATTAAGGTGAGACTCTCTGTCATAATATGCTTACAAGAAGAGGGGGAATGATACATACACACACAGGCGCACACACATTTACACACATGCACACACAACACACAAGCATACAGACACATGCACACACACATGTATACACACATGCATGCACACACACACATGCACATGTGCACAGGCATACATACACACACATGCATAAACACATGCACACACACACACACACATGCATGCACATGCATACACATATTCACACACTCACACACACATGAGAAGGCACACATACACACATGATCTTGTGGAAGTACAGGAAATTA
Source organism: Ambystoma mexicanum (assembly GCF_040938575.1). NCBI lineage: Eukaryota > Metazoa > Chordata > Amphibia > Caudata > Ambystomatidae > Ambystoma > Ambystoma mexicanum. The sequence goes on along the minus strand of NC_090926.1, from coordinate 953,895,175 downwards.
ACTGATTGCAGGCTCAATGCACACAAATCACACACAGGTAGTCAGAAGAAGGATTTCAATATTGAAATAAGAACACACACACATACATACATGCAGGTTGCTTTCACTTTATATTTGGAATGCCATTTAGGGATATCATGTTTTGCTAAAAGTATGATATGAATGAAATTAGATTTTTTGAAGAAAGTATATAAAAGAAGATGAACATCTGCTTGTTTATATTCAGGAGCACTGTACTCTTGAAGAGCATGATCCGAGGGGAAAACAGTGGCAGTATTTTACCACATTTTATGTCAGGGATTGCCTGGGCAGGTACAGAGGCACTTGGGAAGCAAGTGGGAATGGAAGTGAAATTGTGGTTTAAGATACAGTTGACTATAGTGCAAAAGAAAAACTGGAAAAAAGACAATGTTAGAAAACTTGAGGAAGTCATGTTAGTTCAGAAGACATTGTCAAAATATGCCATAAAAGGGACAGTAGTGAAAAAGTGGAGAAGGGCTGGGAATACAGCAAGCAGTGGGTACATTACAGACAAATAATAATCGCCAAATGGATCAAGTAGGGAATGTGTTTGTGCCACAAAGCAAAGGATAACAAAGGCTGTTTTCAGAATATGCAGAATGATAATCAGAATGTGCAAGGATCATTTAACCAAGGAGAACTAGTCAGAGGGGCTCCTCCTGTGTATTGGACCTATGGGATGAGAGGGCACATTGCGCGCACATGCGGGAGCCAAGGATCTGTACAAGATTGACAATTCTCAAGAGGGGGGACAGCTTTTCCTCCAGCATATAGCTCACAAGTTGGGGAACGGTTTGCCCAGGATCAGAAATTTTATCAGACACAAGCGCTGAGAGTGCAACATGTACAGCAGCTAGAGCAAGTGCAAAATTAATTCACTACAGGGAAATTGCAGCAAGCCCCAATGCAGATTCAGCACATGACATGTATGGAAATCCAAGATAAGAGATGCCACTGTGGTAGGAGGATATCCTTTCACAGGAACAGGGGTATGCATGCACCCACAATAGGACAGCTCACAGGATGACTTAATGTGCTCAGAATTATCAGTGACACTAGGCCCCAAGAGAAGCCAAGGGTTAATGTGACAGTAGGATGGGAAACGTTAGCTCTATTGATAGACACTGGGACTGCACACTCATGTACATGGGAGGAAAGATATTCAATGGTAGGAATTGGCATAAATGATTAAGGGCTCTGTGGAGCTAGAAAATGAGTTCCTGTTTCGCCAACTTCCTGAGTCGGTTTGATTTTTGATGTTTGAGTACATTCTGCATCCCCATCCATCTCTAAGTATTGCTACCTCATATTAAAGGGCCTAGGTCTATGGGTGAACGTGGTAGAAGAGGATGGTTTTGATCCATGAACTTCTGATTTATGGGCCCACTAAGCTTTTAAGGGTCTCGAAATATCGGATGTCCTCTGCCATTTAGCTGGAGGACCACAAGGCTTCCTGTGGATAGAGGCTGAAATCAAGATCTTCCAAAACAAATGAAGCACTTGGGATGTATCCCTCTTTTATGGTATTCCCCTCCCAGCTTCTACAGGCAGCTGAGCGGACCAAAGGCTATTGTGGCTGGTTGAGGAGGAGACGATCCCGAGGGTCAGGAACTGAAAAGCGAATGGTGAGTAGATTGAGAAAAGTGGCAAAAATAATTGTGTATTAAGTGGGGAAAGTAATAATAGGGAGAAAGTAATAGAGGGTTGGTGGGGTATTAGAGTTAATGACAAAGAGTGTCAAGTGAAGATATATGGACGAGGTGCGATCTATAAGATAAACCCACAATCCTACATCAATGATGTCTAGAAGGAGTTGTTTTAGAATCCAATTGGATATATAGGCTACAAACAGATAGATCTGTTAATGAAAACAATTAACTCTCCCATCAGAGTAATTTTAGGGGTGAGAGTAGCCACGAGGATCATTGGCAGAAATATATGTGGGGCCGGCCAGTCTGTCTGTTTGTATATTGCATGTGTTGTATGTGTTAAGGAAATGATGAAATGTCAAAGAACGACAACTAATAGATTGTGTAAAAGGCTGAGAGTAGATTATTTATTTATTTAGTTGTTAAAGATATTGACTGAACAGGTAGACTGAAGTAAAGTGAGACATAAAGGTTTGCAGCTGTGACGATTGGTGCACACTCATATTGTATTATTTTTCTGAAAAGTATTTTCTGTGAAAAATAACAGTAGGTATTGACAGTTGATTGTGACTAGTCATGATCGAAGATGTTACTCCGCTCATGCACCTGTGCAAACAGCTGCCAAAACACGCACCCAAGCTTAAGCAGGATAGTGCAGCATGGGTTAACGGTACAGCAGATAAAATGTTCATGCCATAGCCAGAAGGGAGATCACTGTCAAAAGCAGTTTTGCAACACATAGCCACATACTTGTATGCTGCGTACACAGGAAAGAAGTCTGAAAAAAGGTTAGCTGGCCTGGAGCTTTGCAAAATGTACCAGGAGGAAAATGAAGACCCGCCTCTTGACGACTGGATGCTTATCCAGTGTAAGTAGGTGGGTGCTGAGCCTTCTGCTCCCCTTACCACAGCTGAAGTAAATGGCGATAGTACAAAAGATAAAGGAGTGTATCAATTAAGGGAGCTTAAAGCCGCGGCAGGACACAGTAATCCAACACATGAGATGCCTGCGTATAGCAGCATCGAGAATCCAGTAAAAACTCCAGAAAGGGATGTGATCTCTAAAGTCTTAAAAGACAAAGAGAGAAGTGAACTACCGAGGAAGTCTCTAGATATAGAACGAGAAATTAAGAGATGGAAAGCAGAAAAGAACAAATCTTACGCGATAATGCTCCTACAGAACAAATGGATGGGTAGTCAGACATTGCTCAAACTTGATGGGAAGAGCATTGAGGAAGTATGGCAAGGGGAAGATCAAGGCGAGCAAGATAAAAAAAGGCAGGGAACGAGAGAAGCGATGGAAAGAAGAGAAGACTAAAAGAAAGTGTAGACAAAGATGGGAACAAACCTATAAGGAAAAGCAGTTAAGAAAGGAAGAAAGAGCAGAAGAGCAAAGAAAATATGACAATAGGCAGAGAGCAATTGAAGAACGAGACATGCTAGAAAAGAAAAGAGAACAAGAGGGAGAACAGAAATTAAGAGACAAAAGAATACGAAGACGCAAAGATGACGAGGTGCCTAGGGCAAATTAAAGAAGGAAAGCAAAAATACAGGAAGAGGAAAGGATTAGGGAGGAAGTAAAGAAACAAAGAGAATTTGATGAGGAAATTGGAATGAAAAGAGAAAGCAGAGGACTTGCAACATTGATCGCATTGACAGGGAATTAATGGAACCAGATCCAGTAGTGGCATGGGAGGACATAGAACAGTTCCTCCAGTCTCAGGAACCTATGCCAGGACCCTCTCAAGTAAATCTAGAGGAGGATTCTTAGATAGGAACTATCAGAGACAAAATCGAGAAGGCTTATCAGGAAATGATGACAAAAATTGAATCAAGAAGTAAAGGGAAAGACGATCGATTTGAAAGTGCTCAGTCATGAGGCAAGAAGGGGGGCCTGTTCAGACTTGTGCATAGAGCCTTGTCTTTAGACAGGTTGACTCTAAACAGAGACGAGAAGGAGGACAGGCATACTAGTTGGGACAGGATATGTCAGACAAAGACAGGGAAACCTCACCTCGGGAGAAGGGAGCTAGAGCTTGTGGTCCCGAGGGATGTTTTCAGACAGACAAGAAAGTGAGATGGTCAGAATTGGATCTGCCTAAAGAACGGATGCCAGAGTCCATGGTGCGACCAGAGCGACCTAAAAGGTGACCTCTTAGTGAGAGGGGGGAATAGCCACCATATGTGAGCAGGCTGAGGTCATTACCAGAAAGAAAGCGATAAGGAACCAGTGTCCCTGCTATGAACAGGCAGACGATGGAAGATGATTGTGATTTTGGGATTTTGCAGTTTCCATTTTAGAAAAAGGAGGGGTCAGACCACAGTATATTCCATGGCCCAGATGAATAAGGATAACCTAAGGTTTAAGCTCCTAAGTTTGACTTCAATCACCGTAAAATGGATCTATGAATTTGGTAAAATGACAGGAGGAAACACGTTAGCTATAGGGGGCATTAAGGGCCCTCTAGCAGTTATTCTTGGGGAAAGTGCTGACGGCATTTGGGCCAGAGCAGGATATGCAAGTGTCACAGCACAGAAAACAGCACATGATGGAGCCCTGCTTAATAATTGTAGAGCAGCAGTCTGGAAAGTGCTTAGAGTGCAATATCCTGATACATCAGATATGGGCACAATTATGGCACATAAGATGCAGGAAGGTGAGGATCCGATTGTTTACATTCAGAATTTTCAAGAGCAGTGTTCTTTGGAAATGTGTGAGCCGTGGGGAAAATTGATACCTGTATTCTATCATATTCTATGTCAGGGATAGCTAGACCAGGTACAGAGACAGATAAAGAAGCTGGTGGATATGGAGGGAAATCCATGACCAGAAATACAACTGACCATTGCACATCATTGCCGATTGTTACAGGAGAAAAATCGAAATAGAGAAGATGCTAGGAAGATCTAGGAAGCTAAGCAAGTACAGAAGAAGCTATTGAAGTATGTTAAGGAAGGGGCAAAGCTGACTAAAAGCAAGGGCCAGGATCACAGCAGGCAACAGGTATGCCACAGGTGAATAACCAATGGCAGTCAGATCAAGGAGGGAAAGGATTTATCCCGAGAGGCAGGAGAGGTTTCTGTGGAAGAGGAGGCTTTCACAATAATTAGGGAAACTTTCAGAACAACCAAGGTGGTTTTCAGAATATGCAGAATGATAATCAAGGCATGCAGGGAGGGCAAGTTAGGAGATTCCCTCCTGTATGTTGGACATGTGGAATGACAGGGCACATTGTGCCAACATGTGGGAGAGAAGGGTATGTGCAGAATGGGAAGGGTTCACCCAAGCTCAGACAGTGTATCAAGCACAAGTGCTTCGAAAACAACAGGCTTTGCAACTAGAGCAAGCACCATAGAATCCACCACAAGGTCAGTCAAAGCATGCATCCACGCAAAAACAGCAGAGCGCAAACACAGGACAGCTATTGACTCCTATAGTAGGGGGTGTCATTGTCATGGGAGGGAATCATTTTACAGGTAAAGAAATAAGTATGTACCCACAATAGGACAGCTCACAGGGTGATGTGATGTGTTCAGTATTATCGTTGATGCCCAATCCTCAAGAAGAACCGAGGGTTGAAGTTACCATAGGAGGCAAATCCTTTTCTTTTTTAGTAGACACAGGAGCAACTCGCTCATGTATGCGAGAGGGAACATTTTTGTTATCGGGAAGTGCCATGAAAGCTCAAGGATTCTCTGGAGCTACAAGTAGAGTTCCTTTGACTCAAAAATTGCCAATCTCTAAAGGAGAATGTGATATGTCTGCCCCATTGTTGTATTCAAGGAAGACACCAGTTGATATACTGGGCCGAGATTTCAGGACACAGTTAAATTTGATGATTTCATTCAATGTTTAAGGCATTATGTGTTCAATGCCAGGAATACATTATTTAAATGTGGGCAAATTTATCATGGCATTTACTGGGCAAATACATCTACGGGGAACGCCGTTAGAGCCTGAAGTCTTTCACTATGCGATATGCATTTTGTTAACGTGGCTACCCGGTATAGTGGACAAGATTATGAGAACACCTGAGGAATTTCTGTTCAGGCCAAAGACACCTATGGACGAAGAGGGGGAACAGGTTTTTCCCTTAGAGTTGCAGGCAGCCATTATGCATGGGGAATTGGCCATGCTCGAAGGTTGGTATCGAGGCAGGCAATGGAGAAAGGTGATTGCTATTGGGAAAGGATGTAGATTGACTGACGTCACTGATGAGGATATCTTTAGAGACAACCCGTCAGATGACGAAGTAGTGTTCGAGATGAGAATTACATATTGGATCAGGACAGAAAGACGAGAGGTTCCACAGAAAATGTTGATAGTGCGGTAGCGTCCCGCATTTAATGATGAAGATATGGAGAAAGTGCCAATTTCTTTATGGGCTACAGGTCCCTATGACGTGGACCTGTTAAAAGGCGTTGGGAAAGTTAAGATTAAGCTGAAACAGGAGCAATTTTACCTTGAGAAAGGCAATATCCCCTGTCTCGAGCGGGTTTTTCAAGACTATATCAGCCATGATGGATCAAGGCATCTTAGTGTTGTCAGAATCACCATGCAATATCCACTGTGTATCAACAAATCAAAAGGTGGTTGTGGCATTTAATTCAGGACATAAGCTGGTTAACCGGATTGTAGAGACATAATTTCCTCTATTTCCTAATTTAGCTATGATACTATGTAGCATCCCAGTTGAGGTGCGATATTTCACGGTGAATGACTTGTAAAATCAACACAAAAATGTGTTTTTCTCAATCCTGTTGCATAAAAATTCCCAAGATCTTACGTTGCTTATGTTTCATCAGACTAAGCTGAAAAGTACACGTCTGCCTCAGGGGTAGTGTAAGTCACAATCAATTTTCAATAGGGTCCTGCAGATGGACCTAAGCAATATTTATTTGCCCAGTGTTGTGCCGCAATACATAGACAATATTTTGGTCTGTAGCACATCAGCAGAAGAGTGCAGACGACACTCGATTCAGTTAATGATTGTTTTAGCAGAGAAAGAATATAAGGTGGACAAAGAGAAATTGCATTATTGTCAAGAAGAGGTGTTGTACATAGATCTGTTAATCTCATATGAAGGAAAATAAGTTACACATGAAAGAGCTGAGGCAATTTGAAACCATTAACAAATCGAAACCACACACGATAAAGCAAATGCAACAGTTTTTAGGACTATGCAATTATGTCAGAGCATGGGAATTTAATTATAGTTCAAACACAAGACTATTGTTGCAGGCACAGAAAAAGGCATAGGGGAATCAGAAAATAATTGAATGGACTGAGGAAATGGAGGAGGGGATTGATGAACTAAAAAAGGAAATTTGCACAGCTACAGTTTTAGAGATTCCCAATTATTCTGATGAGTTATTTTTATTCTCACAAATGAATGGGACAGTCATGACAGCAGTGCTCACACAGAGAACTTAATTGGGGTACAACCCCTTAGCATATTACAATGGGATTTTGGACCCAGTAATGAGGGGTCATTTCCCTTGTGAAAAATCATTGGCAGCAGCCGTGTTCGCAATTGAGAACTCTGCCAGCATAGTGATGGGTGTGTTCCATGACATTATTTGTTGAGCATGCTTTGTTTGCTGTTTTGGAGAAACCCAAGGGTACACTGACGTCTCAAAGAGCTTCTGCTTATGAGGTAGTTACATTGAATCCAGGAGATTAGAATAGCCAGGTGTGAAATGGTGAACCCTGCCACATTTGTAGCTGAACCATTGGCAGAGGATGAACAAGTGCATGAGTGCTCAAATTATGAGGAATTCTGTGATGAAATCCCAAGAGTAAAAGAAAATGCTCAAGCAGCTGGGGAGATTCTCTTTATTGATGGTTCTTCAAGGATCGATCAAACTGATGGAGAAAGGCATTTAGGCTCATCTGTAGTAAGGCACAGAGCTAATGGGGAATTTGAATTAGTACAAGTGCAAGGCTACCGTCTCATTTGTCAGCACGGGCTGCAGAATTGGTGGCGCTTAATGTTTCATTCGAGAATCACACAGACCAGGAAGTAACAGGGTACTGTGACGTCAGCCGGGAATTCAGGGCTAGCACATTAGAAAAGGAGGGGTTACCTCAGAAGGGACAGAACCCTGGTGCAACATGCTGTATTAATGGACAGGCTTATTAAATCACTACAACTCCCAGGAGCCATCGCAATAGATAAGTGCGCAGCGCACACTAAGAGAACAAACTTTATTTCATGCGGAAACCAAGCTTCAGACAAAGAGGCCAAATGAGTTGCATATTCTTCTGAAATTTTTAATTTTGATACACCTCATGTGAAAGAGAAAATCTTTGTGATGATGGTTATGAATGAAAGCTTTAATCACTTATCACAAGCACAGTTTATGGAAGTTCAAGGTGGAGCTCGACATGAAGAGAATTAATTGTGGATGCAGAGGGGGTGTTCTTTGTCCCCTTCCAATGCATTATGGCAACAAGACAGCACAGGTCAGTACGGAGAGCCTTGCAGCAACTATTGCAGAGGACTGATTCGTACTGAACCTGTTAGAACAGTTTGATTTTTATGTAGTAAATTGCATCGTATGTCAAATGTTTACCGCTGGGTACATTCTGCAAAGAGTCAGAGGAGAATTCCTCAGCAGCCAAATGGTCCTTTTCAGCATTTACATAACAATTAGGTTGACATGCTGCAGGTCTGTAATGGATATAGGTACATTATAGTGGTAGTGTGCCCTTTCTGAAGTTGTATTGAAGCTGGTCCATGTGCACATCCTGATGCCACTTGTGTTGCAATTTCTTTAGTCCAAGAAGTATTCCCTAGATAAGGAGTATGTGAGGTACTGAGATCAGATAATGGCCCCCATTTTGTGAATGAGGTATTTGAACAAATTAGCCTACTACTTACCATTGAACACAAGTTTTCTTCTGCTTATCAACCACCAGCAAATGGATTATGTGAAAGAAAAAACGGCCTGCTCAAGGAGAGAATAGCTAAGTTGAAACTGACACTGAAAAAGGGGTTGCTGTACTGCCTTTCCCTTACATTGTATGCATTAAGAAATCAGCCCGGCTCTGACCACCACCTCACACCTCATGAACTAGTCACAGGGAGGAGAATAAGAATGCCTCTAACTCCTCCATTGACGACGATGAGTATTGCCCAGACAACTGAAGAATTTTTAGGAGATGAGCTGCATGCATACTTAACATATATGACGGCCAGTATCTCTGTTATTTCAGATCAAGTCAAGTGGATGGGGTGTCAGTCTCAGGACACATATGAAGACCATACAGCAACCGGAACTATTTTTACCTAAACTGTTTGCTGGAGATCAGGTGTTAATCAGAAATTTCACACGAAAGTGGAACAAGCCTAGATTTAATGGTTCTTTCTTTGTGGAGGACCTTACTCTGTCAGCCGTCAAAGTCCTAGGGAGACAAGCTTGGATACACCAAGGTGATGTGAAAGTCTACCCATGAGAGGCCGCCACACCCCCAGCCCATTCTGAAGCAAGTCAAGGAGAAGAAGTTCAGCACATGCAGACACAATCAATGACGAGGTCAAAGGATGCAGACACTGGGCCTCATTACAAGTTTGGCGTTAGCCTTGCTGGTAAAACCAAACAAAGCCAAACTTCCACTTTCCCGGCACCCACAAATGGGCAATTACCGGGTCATTATGGCCCAGCCGGACCCAGTAATTGCCTATTTGCATTCGCCAGAATGCATTACTCCCCATTCCCATTTGAGCCCAATAGGGCTCAATGGGAATGGGAAGGTCAGATGCACTGGCACCATTGAGAATGGTGCCAGTGCATCTGACATGCTCTGCTTGCGGGTGCCGGTATGGCCGCCAGGACAGACCTGGCACCGTAATGGCACCAACAAGCAGAACTCGTAGTTTGCTGGTCCAGGAACTACGGTACCAGCAAGCTTACTGGTACTGTAGTTCCCTGCCGGCAAACTTATAATGACCCCCACTGTCTGGTAGACAGATAAAAGTGTACAGTGGACTGTGATTCCCCTGAAACACTCTTTGTAGCTGCTAAACAAGGAGTGAGTGAGTTATTGTTCTTGATTCACAGGAGTTTGCTGACATTGGACTGTGGAGTGCAGAAAGTAAACAAATCATGCCAGACTTGGACTTTTTGTTCGACGACTGGAAGAGGGAGCAGTTCCCTGACTTGTTTCTCACTGAGTTTCTCTTTGGAGGTGCCTATGGTGTTATCCAATGTTGATATACAGAGACTACTTCTTGCTGTCTTCATATTTATACTCAGAGCTTACCCTGCTCTTGTTGGGAAGAGCACTGACATACACACTTTTATCCAGGATCCTAAGAATGGCCCGACTATTAGACGTTTATTGCCGCAATTATAGAACAGATCAGACTATTGCCTGACCATCTTTCTGGAGAAACAGATGGTCCTGTCTAACGATGATGCCCACAAACTACTTGTTATGATCTTTTATTATTTGCTTCAAGTTCATCTTTATCTTGTTTGGTGAGAGACCAATACTTTTGTGTTTATGCGAGATCCTATAAATCATCTAGAAATCAGCCAGTTACTTGTGAAGATCATGGAGCAAATTTGACAACTAGCGGGGCATCTGATGAGTTTGCCTGAATAAAACAAGTTTGTCCTTCCTTAAAAGTAATTACAGGCAAACATGTGGTTCATAGAGCATATTGCAGGTCCAGAAAGTGAGCAATGCCAACGATGTGTGGAAAGACATTAATGGTGGAGCCTCATGTATTGGTGCATAATATATGCCTGTTCTGTGTTTATCATTGCTTTTCTGATTTTGCTAATCCACACTGTGCATTTCATTGGTCCCAACAAAGCAGTAGTCCCTGTGATCCTTCCCACTCCTGTCACCTTGGCAGAACTAGACATTGGGAGAAAGCCAAGGCCTTATTTGATTGTCCCTACTCTGGTAGCTCATGTGAATGCACCAATTTTTCTGACAAGTGTCCTAGAAATCCTTTTGCAGGAAGGACTCTTTTAGATATCCTTACTGAGCGCCATATACTGATTCTTAGAGAGAAACAAAGAAAGAGACCTAAGAGAAGTGCAAGGGAGGATGATTATGAATTAAATCAGTATTTAGACAGTACAGCAAACTTGCAGATCAACACATGCTATCAGCACATGAAAGAGGTGGGAAAGAGTAATTCTGAGGAAGATTGCTATGTGTGTGCACTCCTGCCTTATGCTATGGGAAAGTCTAAGATATTCATAGCTATCAAATTAGATGTTCAAATGGCTCATTGCTTTACTCACCTTGCCCTCTGCCATACAAGTGGTCAATTCCAAGGTTGAACAGCATCCTTGATATGGGTGACAGAATGGACAGCACCAGATGAAGATGATTATGTACAAGATAAAGAGACAAGAGCAGGAACACACACCAAATATCATGTGATAAAATTTGAACAACACGGTATGAAAGGAGCAGGAACCAGGAGGGAAGAAAAAAGAAGACTCAATAGCAAGGGAAGACTGAAGAAGAAATTCGAAGATGCAAGGAAAGAGGTCAGATGCAGATCTGGGGAACAGTGCTTTCTCCAGACGAATGGGAAGAAGGTGTCATATGCAGAGCTGTGGCAGTAACTGGTTATCGCAAACCAGTTATCGAGCAAGTGGAAAATGGGTGCAAAGCTCAATGGCCAAGGCTTGAAAAACGTCTGACGTGGGTCGAAGACAAAGGAGGTCCATTGCAGATAGTGCCTCTGGCTAGTGCAGAGCTATGTTTCAGAAGCAATGGCACGAGAATCATTGGAGAGAATCAACAGTGCAGACAAATCCTTGCCAGGAATGAAGGATGGGACACTAGTGATAATGGATCACTATTGGGCCTGTGGATCAGAGCTTACATGAAGCTGCCCAGAAACTGGGGAGGACTATGTTCAGTAGTGGTTGCTCATGTTCCAACATTGGTGATCCCTAAAAGTGACTTGAACATTGGTGAGTTTCCAAAAGCAGATGCTCACCTGAGGAAGAAGAGATCTGCTGAGCTCTTGAATCACATGCAAAGAGATAACTTTTTCTCATCCAAATGAAGCTTTTGATGCCATTCCACATGAACAAAGATTGTTCAGTCAGACTTCAGCAATATTCATGACAATCTTTATGCTCAGGGTCCAGGTGATGACAAATGCCAAATGGTTACAGATTACCAGATGTGAGCTTCTGCAGACCATCAACACCACTATAAATGGATTCAATGCTATCATGGAGGAGCTGAGGGCCATAAGACTGATAACACTTCAGAACAGATATTACCTGGACAGGATCACAACTATGGATTGAGGTGATTGTGCCAAAATCAGAGAATCATGTTGCACATTCATACCTTCTCATGACGACGGGAATGGCACCTTGACAGAAGCCATAATGATGCTGACAAACCTACACATCAAGATGGAAGACAAGGAGGAAGACATTGCTGATGACAGTTTGTTTGCATCAATCTTCTCATGGGTTCCACAGTGGATGGTGTAAGTTACTTGGAGCACTGTTGATGATGATCATGTTTGGATTTTGTGTGATATGATAATTACAAAATCCAAGAAGAAAGCAGTAGGAATGAAGAATGTAATATATTTTGAATCAGGATTTGAACCTAAAGAGCTGACAGGTGAAGAAATCAGAGATTACGGAAAGGCCAGCATCCATTCACCTGAGGGAACAAAGTTCTTGTACCCAAGGAACCACAAGAGGTATGTGGAGATATGGATCTACTGCAGTCCCAGTGGACAATGCATGATTATGACTTGGAGTGTTGATGAGCATGTGAAATCAGCAGGATGCCTGAAAGGAGTCATAAGGATATGGGTCCCAAAGAAGCATTTCTTCAGATGAGGATGTCTTGATGTGAAGACTGATGAGAGAGTGGTATATGAATGGCCCAGAGGGGCGAGTGTAGAGAAGGAGTCACGTACCCCCACCAAAAGCTTTGCTCCCATGCTGCCAATATGTTGGGAGCCAGAAACTGTGACACGTGCAGTACCAGTGAGGAAGCTTGTACCGCAAAGAATCCTTTCGACAAGGTATCCATTGAAAATACCCTATATGCATACATGAGGATATGATGACCTTCTGGAAAAAGTCCCGGAATAAGTGTGAGAATGAGTGAGAAAGAGAAGCAGAACTGACACACTCAGAAAAAGATGCATGAGGCAAAAGAACAGACATTCTATAAGATTTGTAGAGGAGGTGTTGAAGATGAGCAACATTTTGTGCTCGAGATGAATATGCTCATGCTACAGAAACACTGAAGAAGATGCAAAATCAGTTTACACTTGTGCAGATGCAGTAACACAAGTAGACAAAGAGATCTTAAGGCTGGCTATGTAGTGAATAGTGTGCAACCATGTGCAAACCTATATACAATGGAATGCATAGAATCTGGATATTCCACAATGCACGTTGGCTTGAAACCCTGTGACTGGAAAGGGTTTTCAGTGGTGTGTAGTTGGAAAATAACTGATGGCAAAGGAGAAATTCAAGAAAGGCTTGGCTGGCCCATCACGAAGAAGTCAAGGCCACTGTGAGCCTGGTTTTCCAGCCAGTAGTTACATGAACGTGAGAAATAAACAAACTTCTGTTTGATGTGCAATGGAAAAACATTGAAGGAGTCAAAAGTACATAATTTAATAGTATTAAATGCAGCAAAGAGCTTGAAAAAATACGTTCTCCAGTCGCATGGTCAGATCAAAATCGACATTGGGTCAAGCTACACCTAAACTAGAAGAGAAGACACACTATGCCTATACTCCCTTCTATTCTCAGGCACAGAGACCTTCTTCAAGGCCAAGTACAAAGCCTGAATTGACTGTCAGACTGCAAAAGTGATAGATGTTGGGCTAATTGGGAGTGGAGGCATGACCACGCCGGCCCTCCATGAACCTGAAGTCGTAGCCTACGTCCTGCTAGCGTGTGGAATATTCCAGAAGGGTTCAAGGGTGACAACCAATTGTAGAGGGCCACGTATCAAAGAGCCCCATAATTTGTGTAAACAATGAAGTGTTTATTATTAGTATGACACGGAAGATGACTTGCATTGGGATGGGCTTAGTTGCTCACCTGACAGTAGAGACCCAATCACCTCCCCCGTTGGTATGGGGCATACACTTAGATGTTCCGTGTAAACCTATCACATCCCCAAGTACGTTTTTGTAGTTTGCCACGTAGTGTGACATCACTGATGATGAGTTTCTACTATAAAAGTTGTGTTTTTTTTATAAAATTTGTTGAGAGAAATCGAGCGAAGTCCGTTGATGTGCGTTGTAACTCCCTGTTTTAGATAATTGCATATAAAACAGAATCCTGTTTTGCCAACTTCCTGAGTCAATTTGATTTTTGATGTTTGAGTAAATTCTGAATCCCTATCCATCTCTAAGTAGGGCTACCTCGTCTTAAGGGGCCTTAGGTCTATGGGTTCAATGTGTTTTCTGTTCAGCCAGAAACGTGCTTGCATTTAAGACAAGAACCTATTCCAATTTGATCTGAAATTTGAAATTTAGATCCTTCCCAAAGTGACAAAAAAATGTCCAAAATCTGTGGTAGAAAGCTATCATTGATACACTCTAAAAGACTGTGGTGCTAACATAACATTAATTACCATACAATTCCGAGCTTGGACGTGTGTAATGTTTTCAAAAAATAGAGCGACATTGAGATATTTAAGCTCCGGAAACATTTATGGCTGTATTACAAAGTCCTCTAACACCGTAATACTGCACAATTGCCTTTAATGTCCGTGTTATGCCAGAAACATATAACTGCTCTCCAGGGCTTTATAGGATTATAATGCCCTCAACAGATGACTGCTGCCTAATTTTATGTTTCTTGCTTGGGCTATGGCCAACTCAACCCGCAGTTTGCTTGAGACGTGTTTAACGGGGCAGGCCCCCTCCCCGCATAAAATCCAGACATACATTGTTCAACAGGGACCCTTAATTACAGGGTTGCACAGTGCATAATGTAGGGGATACATTTTCTACGCTAGTTAAAATAATCACGCAAAGCGATGTCAGCCATTGCCTTCTTTCACTTAGGCATATTATTGTTTGACTTGAAGGAGCATACTGAAGTTTAATTAGAGCCATAAAGGCATAAGAGTTAACAGATACTCTGTTTTCTGGGATATTGCCTTAAAATCACTTTAATGAGGCCTTTCAGACTGAGGGAAATTCCTCCCTGGATAGCTAGCATAGTGGTCTTTTACTGTTTTAAACTGATCTTATTATAACAAGGTAGCAGCAATCTGCCACTGGTTCTTGTGCTTTCCATCATTCCGTTACATGATCCCTGACGATTGCATTTTCTTTGGCTCCGGCTGCCATTTTCTTTTTCCTTGGGTGCCATGTCTTGGTGTTTGGTGCTGAAAAAACAAGGGCTCCGCAACATGAATAATGGACAACAATCAGAAGCAAATTCCCTCGCTTGCTTTTTTTTGGGAGGCCCATGTCCACCGCAGGCAAACCTTCCGACCTCAAGAATGCACTGCAGGGGAGGAACAGACCAGAAAAACAAGACCGCGCGAGAGGGAATGGCGAGACTGGGCCTAGGATGGGGGCGTCTGCTCCTGCCGCAGCACGTGTATCATCGCTCTTCGGTTCTCGATGCCTGTCAGAGATGAGCAGGTGCACTAAAGGTTAAGGTAATGTTATGTTAATCTTTCACTGGTTTAGGTTGGATGTTAATTATTGAAATGGTTAACTTCTGCACAGTCAAAACATTATGATCTCTGGGCAGGTCGGGCTGAAAATGTACAAGGACCCATTTCAAAAGCATGTCTGTTGACCCCTCCTGCCTTCAGCTTGGAAACCCTGCCTCCATATGTCTGCAATGCCATGCAATGACGGGTAGTTTAAGGTTTTTTAAAAGCAAAACTTCTGCGGACCAATGTTATATACAGTCCTGGACAGGCCTATAGTGAACTCTGGAGATTTCTGGTAGGCCTCTGCACTCTGGGCCTAGGGACGGCATTTCAAAAAAATGCCAGGCGTAGGAAGTAACACAACATGACCCTTGACCTCTGATATCACAGGAAGTGATGTCATTTGACCCCCACCCTGAAGTGACATCACGGGAAGCGATGGACCACGACTGTTTACCCCTTGATAAAACAGGAAGTGGCATCACATGGCATTGTTTTTTAGTACATTACGAACAATATGGTTACAATATCACTGTAATGTGATATACATTTCATACAAGAATGGATCATCGTATGTATTGGCCGAAAAACATATGCTATAACTGCAACTTGCAAAAAGCAAGATACATAGTCCGAAATGGATGCTTAATCTACTCTAGATGTTTGGGGAAGTTTTTGTCTGCATTGTGAATTTGAGGTGTTTAAGAACAAACTATATGAGTGACTCAACTCCTGAAGTGTGCCTGAAATAAACCTTTAATGAGTCTAGCAATTATTGTTTAGGATTCAGGAAAGACCAATTGTCATTCCTATTCATTCTTATTTAGGGTCACTACTCAAAGTGTTACACTTGTGGAACCCCCTGTTTTTTTTAAGGACGCCTGAAAAAGACACCAAGCCACTTTAGAAACAAAGAGGCACATGGCATTGGCCAGAGTCCAGCAGCTACAATTTGTACATTACATTTTTTAGGGGTTGCAAGTGAGACCACACGGGTCGCAATTGCAACACCTGGCGACCCATATTGACGTCCCTGCCTGAGCCTCTTTTGTGTGGTATTTCCACATTTTTCCATAGGAAAAGGGTTGGGCTTTCTGAAAATATGCACTATGGGGCAACTTTGAACATTATTTCTAGGGCCTCTTTTGGTTCCCAGTCCACCCCATGGTATTTATATATATAGATGTTTGGGCCACACAAACTTTCATTACTGCACATTTCTATGCCAAATGCAGCCACATGATTACAAATTAAAACCAAGGGCTAAATTATCTGTTTTCCATATCAGGTTTCACAACACTGTTAACCTCTTGCTTCCTGGATTACGGGTACCTAGAAACACATATTCAAAAGACTGTGGCTTGCTTAGTAAATATTTGTTAACCCACAGTCTTGGCTTGTGCCTGATCATATGGCTAGATTAAACAATGCAGGGTTTGATGGGCATGCAGCATATGAAGGGGCTGGTCTATCACCTCTTGTTCGTCGGATGGGCAGGAGCCTTTCTGCCTCACCAGCTGAAACCACACCAGCGGATCTGCTGTAGCATGATCCGAAGTGGCATCCAGCCTGCAAACAGCTGGGTAACGAAACTGCTGCTTGCCTTGAACGACCTAAGTACCTCCAGCTATGCGGCACAATTTTATTTTCGCAGTATATTGACATTTCTCCCTGCAGAACCGTGTTGAGATCCTCAAAATGGCCGCCACCACCTTATTGTTGTTGGATGCCTAGCAACCCTCTCCGCAGCTCATTGGAAGAGTTTCTGCTTTTGTTTGGGTCGGTTCCGCCGGAAGGTGAGACCCAGCACCTCCATCAAAGGAACCCTTCTAAGGCACCAGGCCTGTCTGTGCCTGCCACATCGCCTTTTGTTCGTCTGATGGGCAGGAGCCCATTCATTTCTGCCTCACCAGCTGAAACCACACCAGCGGATCTGCTGTAGCATGATCCGAAGTGGTATCCAGCCTGCAAACAGCTGGGTAAGGAAACCGCTGCTTCACCTTGCCTTGAACGACCTAAGTACCTCCAGCTATGCTGCACAATTTTATTTTCAAACTATATTGCCATGTCTCCCTGCAGAACTGCATGCAGATCCTCAAAATGGCTGCCATCACCAATTGTTGTCGGTTGCCTAGCAGCCCACTCTGCAGCTCATTGGCGGAGCTACGGCTTTTGTTTGGATCGGTTCTGCCGGAAGGTGAGCGCCGGCACCTCTATCAAAGGCACCCTTCTAAGGCACCTGGCCTGTCTGCACCTGCCACATCACCTCTTGTTCGTCGGATGGGCTGGAGCCCATCCCTTTCTGCCTCACCAGCTGAAACCACACCATGGTATCTGCCGTAGCACGATCCAAAGCCACATCCAGCCTGCAAACAGCTGGGTAAGGAAATTGCTGCTTCACCTTGCCTCAAAGGATCTTAGTACCTCCAACTAGGCTGTACAATTTTATTTTCACACTATATTGCAATTTCTCCCCACAGAACAGCGTGGTGATCCTCAAAATGACCACTGCCACCTTATTGTTGTCAGTTGCCTAGCAACCCACTCCACAGCTCATTGGTGGAGCTTTTGCTTTTGTTTGGCTCGTTCTACTGGGAGGTGAGCGCCGGCACCTCCATCAAAGGCACCCTTCTAAGGCACCAGGCCTGTCTGTGCCTGTCTGGGCCGACACACGACCACAGGACGGAATAATCTGCTTGTTCCTCATCCTCCATGGGACCCGCTTGGTCTGCTGCATCTACAGACCCATAGGGTAAGCCCACTCTTTTATCGCTACTTGTACCACCTATCACTAGATCTGAGGTACTCCCTCTGACACCCTGGACATACCGTGCTCTTCCAGAACTGTCTCCCCTAAAACTGACCATATTGTCTATCCTCATTCAATTGATCGCTCCTTGTGACAATTGCTGACACCTGTATAACTGTGCCTCACCAATAACAAGTTACATGTAAACAGTACTGTATGCCTTTCATCTGATTTGACTACCACAAACTTGTAATCTGTCCAGCCTACCATGTACATCTTCCATAACGTCATAGTATCAGTCAGCCTCACACCCATTTTCATTTTATACTTAATAAGCACCTTTAGCCTAACTTACCTTTGTGCTTTGTAAGGTCAGCCTACTCCACCTCTCCAAGCCCTCTTTTGCATAGTCAATGGCAACCGCGTTATCTGAAACATCATGTTGTTCTTAGCCCTGATTGATTATCTAACTACCACTTGCGGGTCTTGCAAATGCAATCCGTGGTGCTTTAGCAGCACCTTTAGATTTATATAACCAATTTAGATGATCTAGCCTTGTCATATAGTTGTGCCAATTAATCACGCCGCTTAACTGTGCCTTTCATTTGAGACACTTAGGCACGCCGCTTAATTGCATACGTAGAAATACTTCCAGACTATGACAACCATGTATGTTATCTAGCCTTGTTACCATAGCAATGTCACTTAGCTTACCCTTGCAGCAGTGTTTCTAGCCGGGGTCAACTACTTTTATACCTAGTTGACTTATTCACCTGTACTATTCAGTAGCACTGTCATGTAGAGGAACTCTGACTTCATGACCAGCTATCTGCTATTGATCTCATCGCAGTATAGTATGACATAGAAGGTTACACTGTTATTCGATGAACTGTGCTACTGACCATAACGTAGATTACTTCTGCACTGCCATTGATCACATAGTAATCCTACTGTGCCTGCATGACTACGGTATTGCTTTTGACCACACAGCTATTTGATTAACTGTACTGCTATTGATTGTAACATGCCATCTAGCCCTGCACTGTGAAAAGCGTCCATGCTTGCCTCGACCTGGCACCACAGAAGATCTTCATACTGTTTCTACTGTAGTTGCTACTTTGCTGCATCTAACTTTTTACATTAGAAAGGTTTCCTATCACTTCCATTATAGTTGGCATTCATGCTGCATCTAGTCCCGCACTGTAGAAGGCTCTCATAGTATATCCACTGCAGCAGGCTCTCATGATGCACCTACTGTAGAGGGTTATATGCTGTATCTAGGTACAGCACAAAGTTAACGCCTGGAGTGCCCACTACAAACAATAGGTCTAGGCTACTAACCTCTCCTCAACAGCCTGGCATACCCAAGTTCCACCAATGGGTTAGGTTCTTCCTAAGGTAATACATAAGACTGTATTCCTCGCCCAACCTTAATCATGCTACATGCCCATTTAACGGTTTCAGTTAAACCACTGCTACTTTTCTTTACACTCATCCAACTTCTCCTGAACCTTACAACTAACCATATAGCTACACCCTCCCTATTTCAGGGCGGTTTCAGACCTGTAAATAAGATGAACTTCCTGCCTTCTCTGATTAGAAGAACTCCTTCACAATCCAACTAAATGTGTCCTATGTACTTCATGACACCTCTTTATCCTACACAGGACAGAACACCCTTGCTATCAGGGACCATCAAATCCCTACCTGACCTTATGACTCCAGCCCAATGGATCCAGAAATTCGCAAAGAGACCCAAACCTAACCAACCCTGCCCCACTAGTGTACAAAACCATAGATTGGGCTCCAGACACACCAAATTCCCATCAGCTACATCCAATATAGACATCAATCAGACTCCCACTAAACCGTGAAGAAGGAATACTAAACATCACAAAATCCAACTTGGGTTTGAGGGCCATACAACATCCTCCACTACTCTCGGCCGATCTCCTTTCAGTTAAATTGCCCCTGTCAGCCTCACATACCATCACAATGCACCTCAGTTATTAATACTTGGGGACTTCAACTTAGGCTTGAACGACCCTAACGATGCCAATGTTTCTACCCTGGCCAATACAATCACTAAAGCCAGCCTTACTCTCAGATGTAATAACCCTACGCATATAAAAGGCTGCACCTTGGATTGGATTGCAGATATAAACTGTGAAACTTCCATAACCGCTATCGAACTGTGTACATGGACAGATCACCATCTGATCTCATTCACCATACAAGACAACCTATTAATCAACTCAGTCAAAGCCTTGGCCCCACCAGCCCTTACAAGAAATAAACTAAATATAACAATCAGCAACATCCTGCCCCTCATCCAACCTATCACCAACACGGATAACCTCCCACCAGACCCTACCTCATTCTTTGAACTTTACAACACTACTATCAACCGAGAGACCGACTCTATTGCGCCGCTTAAACTCAGCAAAGAGTAACCTCGGGCCCATTTAAACACCTGCTTTACTCCTAGTCTAAAAGCATTACGTAATGAAATAAGACACATGGAAGCTCAATGGAGAAATAATCCATCTGAACTGAATAAAAATAACCTAACTATTCTTGCAGACAGATATAAAAAGGAAATCATCCAAACAAAAAAGGTCACCTTTAACGAAAGAATTGAAAAAGCAAACTCCAGTACAAGAGAACTATTCTCTATCCTAAGGGAACTAGAATCCCCTGTCATCCCTATCGATACGTGCACCAAAACCAAATATGATCTAATAACATACAAAATGCCCTTTGTAACAAAATAACTATGCTTCAAGAGAAAATCATAGCCAAAAAAACTTGCTCCACCAGAATGTACTAATGGCACAAGAAACTATACTTCAGGAAGCCGCTAACAAAAAAACTAAACCCATGGTGTACCCAGACCAACCTAACAGACGATCGCATTTTGAGAGGGGCAAATTGCCACCATATGTGAACATCTTGAAGTCATTGCCAGGTAGAAGGCAATCAGGAACCATTGTCCCTAATATGGATAGGCAGACGATGGGAGCTGATTGGGGATATGGATACGCATGTTTCCTCTTATTGGAGAAAGGAGGGGCCGGATCGCAGTATGTCCCTTTGCCCCAAATGGGCAAGGATAATTTAAGATGTAAACTCCCTAGTTTAAGGGGGTTGCAGGAACATGGATTTATGAGATAGACAAGATGACAGATGGAAATACTCTAGCCATTAGAGACATTAAGGGTCTCCTAGAAGCCATTCTTGCAGAAACAGCTGATGACATTTGGAAAAGAGCAGGTTACTCAAGTGTCACGGCAGAGAACATAGCTCATGACGGAGCACCATTTCATAATTGCAAAGCAGGTATTTAGAGAGCACTAAAGGTATAGTATCCTGATACGTCAGATATGGGTGCAACTATGGCACGTAAAATAAAAGATGACAAAGATCCACTGCTTATATTCAAAGTTTTCAGGAACGCTGGACTTTGGAAATGAGGAAGCTATGGGGGAAATCAGTGCCAGTTTTTACCATATTTTGTGTCAGGGATTGCCAGAGCAGGTACAAAGACAGCTTAAGAAAGTAATAGGAATGGAAGAGAAGTCATGGGCAGAGATACAGTTGACTATCGCGCATCATTGCCGATTGTTGCAAGAGAAAAAAGGAAGTAGTAAGATGCTAGAAAACTTGAGGAATTTAAGTTCGTTCCGAAGAAATTGCCAAAGTACACCACAGAAGGGGTTGTACTGACAAGCGGAGAGTGGCTGGGAATGCAGCAAGCATTCGGTATATGACAGGCGAATAATCAACGCCAATCAGATCAAGGAGGGAATGGGTTCACACCACGAGGCAGAGGAATGGGTTTCAGAGGAAGAGGTGGTTTCCGGAATAATCAGGGTGGGTTTCAAAATAACCAAGGAGGGTTTCAAAATGTGCAGAATGATAACTAAAATGTGCACAGAGGTTTTAATCAAGGGAGGCTAGTCAGAAGAGCCCCACCTATATTTTGGACATGTGGCATGACAGGGCACATCCCGCAAACATGTGGGATCCAAGTATATGTACAGAATGGACAATTCTCAAGAGGGGACAGCTTATCCTCCAGCATATAGCTCACAAAATAGGGATGGGTTTGCTGAAGATCAGACAGTGTATCAAGCATAAATGCTGCAAATGCAACAGGCTTTGCACCCAGAGCAAGCACCATTGAATCTGCTGCAAGGGCAGTCACAGCATGCAGCCATGCAGATACAACAGAGTGCACACACGGGACAGTTATTGACACCTAGAGAAGGGGGTGTCACTGTCATGGGAGGAAGTCCGTTTACAGGTACAGCAAATAAGCATGTACCTACAACTAGACAGCTCACATGGTGACTGATCTGTTCATTACTATCAGTGACACTATACCCCAAGAAGAACCAAGGGTTAATGTTACCATAGGATGGAAATCTTTTTCTTTTTTAATAGATACCGGGGCAACTCGCTCATGTATCCAAGAGGAAAACATCCATTATCGGGAAATGCCATGAATGCTCAGGGCTTCTCTGGAGCTACAAGTAGAGTTCCTTTAACTAATGAATTGCCAGTCTCTATAGGAGAGTGTGGCATGTCTGTTCCATTATTGTATTCAAGGCACTGGTTAATATTTTGGGCTAGATTTAATGATGAAGCTAAAAATGATGATTTCCTTTACTGATCAAGGCACAGTGTGTTCCACTACAGGGATACATTATCTAAACGTAGGCAAATTTATGATGGTGTTTACAAGGTAAATGTCTATGTGAGGAATGCTGTCGGAACCAGAATTCTTTCTTTAGGCAGCACGCATTTTGTTGACATGGCTACCCGGCTTAGTGGGAAAGATTATTAGGATACCTGATGAGTTCTTGTTCAGGCCACAGGTACCTATGGACAAAGAAGGGGGACAGACTATTCCCCTAGAGTTACAGGTACCCATAGTCTGAGGGGAATTGGGCATGCTCCAAGGAACCGATGACAAGGGCCGGCCATGGAGAATGGTAATTGCCATTGGAGAAGGGTATAGATTTACTGACATCAAAGACGAAGATATGTTTAAAGATGATCCCATCAGATGATGAAGTAGTATTTGAGATGAGTATTACATATCGCATCAAAATAGAGAGAAGGGAAATCCCACTGCAAATGGTGATAGTGCAGCAGCACCCAGCATTTTTTGATGAAGACATGGAAAAAGTGCCTACCTCTTTTTGGACTACAGGCATCTATAATGTACGCCTACTGAGGGGGGTGGCAGAAGTTAAGATTAAGACGAATCCAGGAGAAATTTTACTTTAAGCAAGACAGTACCCGATGTCTCGAGAAGCGGAGGAGGGCATTTTGAAGACTAAATCAGCCATGATGCAACATGGTGTCTTGGTGATGTCAGAGTCACTGTTTTATACTGCTGTGTATCCTGTGAAGAAATTGAAAGGGGGTTGTGGAGATTAATTCAGGGCATGAGGCCAATTAACCAGATTATAGAGGCAGGGTTTCCTTTAGTTTCAAATCCAGCAACAATTTTGTGTAGTATCCTCACAGAGGCACAATATTTCATGCTGTTTGACTTGAAAAATACATTTTTCTCAATTCCGTTGAATAAGGACTCCCAAGACCTTACGAAATTCATGTTTCGTCAAAATAAGCTGAAGAGTACTCGTTTTCCCCAAGGGTATTGTGAATCTCCATCAATCTTTAATAAGGTCCTGCAGATTGAACTCGGTAATATTGAATTGGAAATAGTGTTGTGCTGCAATACATAGATGAAATTTTAGTTTGCAGCACGACAGAAGAGGGCAGGCACGATTTAATTCAGTTAATGACTATCCTAGCAGACAAATAATATAAAGTAGACAAGGAGAAGTTGTAATATTGCCAGGAGGAAGTGTTCTACATATGGCAGTTAATCTCACATGAAGGAAAGAAAATCACAACTGAAAGGGTTGGCATGATTATGTAAACACCAAAACCGCATAAGATAAAGCAAATGCAGCAGTTTTTGGGATTGTGCAATTATGTTAGAGCCTGGGTATTTGATTATAGTTCATACACAAGAACACTTTTGCAAGCTTTAAAGAAAGCCCAAGTGAACAAGGAAAAAAACGAATGGACTGAGGGAATGGAAGGAGGGTTTGAGGAAATGAAAAAAGAAACAATTTGTACAGCTCCAGTTGTAGGATTTCCAATTATTCTCAGGAGTTCTTCCTGTTTTTGCACAGGAATGGAACAGTTGTGACAGTGGTGCTTGAACAGAGGCCTATACTAGGTACAAACCTCTGGCATATTATAGTGGGATTCTAAATCCAGTTATGAGAGGACACTTTCCTTGTGAACAATCGCTGGTTGCAGCCGTGTTTGCCATTGAGAAGTCTATAAGCATTATGATGGGGTGTTCCTTCACTTTATTTGTTGAGCATGCATGTTTTGTTGTTTCGGAGAAACCTAAGGATACACTGGCATCTCAGAGGGCTTCTGCATATGAGGTAATTATATCGAATCCACCGAACAAAACGGTCATGTGTAAAATAGTGAACCCTGTCACGTTTGTAGCGAACCTGTGACAGAGGATGAGCTGGTGCATAATTGCTCCAATTACAAGGAATTCTATGACGATATCCCAAGGGTAAAGGAAAATTCTCTAGTACGGAAGGTTCTCTTTATTGACAGGTCTTCAACAATTGATCAAACTGATGGGGAAAGTCATTGAGGTTCAGCTGTGGTAAGGCGCATAGCTAAAGGTCTACCTCCGAGCAGATGGCACTCCAGTGCAACATGCAGCATTATTGGACAGGCATATTAAACCACTACAACTCCCAGTAGCCATAGCAATAGTTAAATGCGCTCAGTAGCCATATCAATAGTTAAATACACTGCACATACTACGATAACTGATTTTATTTCATGCGGGAGTGAAGCAGCATATGAAGTGGCCAAAGGGTTGGATATTCACCAGATATTTCAAGTTTTGATACTGCAGATGTAAAGGAAAAAGAGGTCACGATTATGATTGTAAATGATGGGTGTAATCATTTGTCCAGAACACAGTTGATGGAAGTTCAAGACAGTGCTCCATAAGAAGATCAAGAGTTGTGGAAACAGAGGGGGTGTTCTTTATCCCGCTCTGAAGTATTGTTGTGACAGGACATCACTAGTAAACCGGTCATGCCTGTAGCATTATTAAAGGTAGCATTTGAACAGCTACATTAACCTGTGCATGTAACTAAGGTAAGCCTTGCAGCAGCTATTGAGGAAGGCTGGTTTGTACCGAACCTGTTAGAGCACATTGCCTTTTATGAAGTAAATTGCTTTGTATGTGAAAAGTTTAACACTGGGCACACACTGTGAACAATTAGAGGAGTGATTCCTCAACTGAACGGTGCTTTTCAGCATTTACATATCTACTATGTTGATATGCTGCAAGTATGTTTTGGATATAGGTATATAATAGTGCTGGTGTGATCCTTTTCGAGATGGATTGAAGCTGGTCCATGTACACACCCTGATGCCACATGTGCTGCGCTGGAGAGTTTTTAGTCAGAGAAGTCTTCCATAAATAGGAAGTATGTGAGGTGCTGAGATCCGACAATCGGCCTTATTTAGTTAATGGAGTATTCAAATACATCAGTATATTGCTTAGTATAAAACATATGTTTTCTTCTGTTTATCACCCGCAGGTGTATGGAATAAGTGAGAGACTCAACGGTCTTCTTAAGGAAAGAATTGCTAAAATCAAATTGACATTGAAGAAGGGGTGGCTGTATTGCCTACGCGTTAGGAATCAGCTTGGGTTGGACCACCACCTCATACCCCATGAGTTAGTGACAGAAAGGCAAATGAGAACACCCCTATACTCTCCATCAAGAAGTAAAAGTGATGCCCAGATGACTGCAGAGTTGTTAGGAAATGAGCTACATGCATATTTCACATGTATGACCGCTAGTATCTCTGTCATTTCAGATGAACTCAAGGGTAAGGGATGTCGTTCACAGGACACAGATGAAGACCATTCAGCAAACAAATGTCAGAAACTATCTGTACTCAAGTTGTTTGTTGGAGACCGCGGTTTACTGCGTAAATTCAGAAGGAAGTGGCGCAAGCCCCATTTTAGTGAACCATTCATCATCAAAAATATCACTCCCTCATCAGTATACATCTAAGAAATGCACGCCTGGATCTACTTGGTCGACGTGAAGCCCTATGCTGGTGAGACCGATACACTCCCATCCGTTGATTTGGAAGCAAGAGTAGAAGAAGCAGTTCAGCACATGCAGACTCACTCAATGACGAGGAAGAAGGACACTAAGATTGCTGATTAAATAAATGCAAGTGTGCATTTGGACTGTGGCTCACCTCAAACACACTTTATAGATATTTTAGCAGCAGTGCAAAAGTCAATGTTCTTGAGCCACAGGAATCTTTTTAATTGGACTTTAGAAAGTGCTAATGTGCTAAAAATGCAAGATCTTGATTTCATATATGATGACTGGTAAAGGGAGCAGTACCCCGATTCATTCCACATAGAGTTTCTCTTTGGTAAGAACCATGGTTCTGTCTGATGTCGATATCCATAGGCTCCTTCTCGCTATTGATGTTTTTATACTCAGAGTTTACCCTTCTCTTGTTGGGCAAAGCACTGACATGCATACTTTTGTGCAGGATCCTAAGAATGACCCTATGATTAGAATATTGCTTGCAGCTATACTTGAGCAAATTTGGCAGCCACCTGAGCATCTAACAAGGCTGCCTGATTAAAACGTTTTTTTTCTTCCTTAAAAGTAGTACACTAGCACAATGTGTACCATTGAAAATAATGCAGTTCCAGAAAGTGAGCAGACTCAACGATGTGTGGAGAGACACCAGTGGTGGGGTCCCATGTATTGGTGTATAATATATGCGTACTCAGCATCTATCACTGTTTTTCTGTTTTTGCTAATCCACACTGCTTACCTTGCTATTCCCAGAAAGGTAGGAGACCCTTTGATTCTTTCCACTCCAGTGACCTATGCAGAGTTAGATGTTGCAAAGAGACCAAGGCCATATGTAATTATCCCTACACCATTGACACATGGAAGCTCACCCATTTCTCTGACAAGTGTTCCTATGTTTCCCCCTGTAGGAAGGATGATGACTGATATACTGCATACGCATTATTCATGCATTTTCCTTGCAAGAAAGATACCTAAGAGAGGTGCAAGGTAAGATGATTATGAGTTAAATAACTATCTAGACAGTACAGCACATTTGGAGAACAACATGTGGTATCAACACATGACAAAGGTGGGAAAGTGGACCTCTGAGGAGGATTACTATGTATGTGCTCTCCTACCTTATGCTTTAGGGAAGTCGAAGATAGTCATAGATACATAAATAGACATCCAGACAGCTCATTGTCTGCCTCACCTTGCACTCTGCCATATAAGAGGTACATTCCAGGGTCAAACAGCATCGTTGGTATGGGTGACAGAATGGTCAGCTCCAGAAGAAGAGGATTATGTTCAAGATTTAAAGACAAGCGCAAGAGCACCCACTAGAGATCATGTGATAAGATACAATCAGCATAGGTTGAAGGGAGCACTAATCAAATTGGAGATAAATAAGAAGCTTAATTGCCCAGGGAAAACTGATGAAGAAAAAAGAAGATGCAAGGAGAGAGGACAAGTGCAGATCCGGGGGAACAGTATTTTCTCCAGATGGCTGGGAAGAAGGCATAGTCATATGCAGAGCTGTGGGAGTAACGGAATATCACACACCAGTTATAGATCATGTGCAAAAAGGATGCAAACCTCTATGGCCAAAGCTTGCAAAATTGCTGACATGGGACAATGACAAAGAAGGACTGTTTCTGATAGTGCCTCTGGCTAGTGCAGAGCTTTGATTCCGAATCAATGGCACAAGAAAAGTTGGAGAGAACCAACAGTGCTGTTGAATCTTCGATGTACCATGAACGAAGGATGGAAGAGTAGTGATAATGTATCACTACTAGCCTGTGGATCCACAGCATACATGAAGCTGGCCAGAGACTGCGGAGGACTATGTTCTATAGTGATTATTCATGTTCCAGCATTGGTGATAACGAAAAGTGATCTGAACATTGGATAATTTCCAAAAGCAGATGCTCATCTGAGAAAGAGGAGGTCAGTTGGATTCCTCAATCGAATATAAAGGCAGAACTACTTCTCAAATAAATCATTAGAAGCTTTCATTGACATTAAGTATGAACACAGATTGTTCAGCCAGACTTCAGCGATATTCACGACAATCTTCATGCCAGGGATCCAGATGATGGCAAATGCCAAATGGTTACAGATAACCAGATGGGAGCTCTTTCAAACGAGCAACACTACCATAAAGGGATTCAATGCTATCAAGGAAAACATGAGAGCCATAAGACTGATGATTCTTCAGAATAGATATGTCCTGGATATTATTACAGCTATGGATGGTGGAGTTTGTCCCAAAATCAGAGAATCATGTTGCACATTCATACCTTCTCACAGTGATGAAAATGGGACCTTGTCAGAGGCCATAAAGATGATCACGAACGTACATGTCATGATGGAAAATGAAGTAGAAGACATTGCTGATGGCTGATGGTTTGCATCAATCTTCTCATGGGTTCCACAATGGATGACGAATATCTTCAAGTTTCTTGGAGCACTGTTGATAATGATCATGTTTGGATTCTGTGTGATCAGAATAATAATCACACAGTGCATAAAGACAACAAAGAAGACAACAGGAATGAAGATCATGAGTGATGTTGAGTAAGGGTTTGCACCCAAAGAGCTGACAGATGAAAAAATCTGAGACTTTGCAAAAGTCAGTGTTCATGCACCTGAGGGAACATTCCTTTATCCGAAAAACCACAAGAAGTATGTGGGAAGATGGATCTACTGCAGCCCAAATGGCCTGGAGTGTTGATGAGCATGTGAAATCAGCAGGATATCTGAAAGGAGAAATAAAGATATGGACTTCAAAGAAGCACTTCTTCAGAAATTAATGTCTAGATGTGAAGACTGATGGGAGAGTGGTTGATAAACAACCAGAGGGGGGAGTGTAGAGGAGGAGCCACGTACCTCTACCGGAAGTCCTGCCCCCATTCTGCCTATATGTTGACAGCCGGAAATTGTGACATGTGCATAGCCAAAAATAGTACCTATAACGTGAAGAGTCCTTGAAACAAGGTATCCATTGAGAAAACCTTTTATGTATCTAAGAAGAAATTATGGTCTTCTGATGAAAGTTTCAGAAGAAGTGTGAAGATGAATGAAAGAGGAGACTGGTGATGTCACATGAAGCAGAAATGATGCACCCAGGCAAAATGCCGATGAAGAAAGAATACAGACCTCATAGAATCTGATGGCAAAGTAAAGAATTGAGCAACATTTCATGTGCAGAATGAAGATTGCATGTGCAGAGAAGCACTGAAGAAAATGCAAAGACATTTTACAAATGTACACAACAAGTAAACAAACTAATCATAAGGCTGGCTATGCAAAGTGAATAGACTGCAGGTGGTGCTGCCAATATATATATATATATATATATATATATATATATATATATATATATATATATATATATAATCTGGATGTTCCACAAAGCAATTTAGCAAACTTGGACCCCATGAATGAAAGGGCTGGAAGTGTGGAACAGGAGAATAGAATAATTGACAGTGAAGGAAGATTCAAGGAGACTTGCCTGGCCCAGTGTCAAGAGTTGGGGCTGCCAAGAGCCTGGTTATCTACTCCAGAAGATACAATGAAGGTGAGAAGCAAGACAAGCTCCTGTTTGAGGTGTAAAGGAAAAACACTAGAAGTGCCAAGATTTCTTCATTTAATAGTATTAAGATACAACAAATGAGCTCAAAACGTGGTCTCGAGTCACATGGTCAGATGCAAAGAGACTTTGAGGCGAGCTACACAGAGACCAGAAGATAAGGCCATGCCTTTACACCCTTTTATTCTCAGGCACAGTGAGCCTTTGCAAGGCTTGTTTCAAAAGCCAATTGACTGGCAGTCAGCAGGTGTGATGATGGATGTTGGGACAATTGGGTGGGAAGGCATGACCAGGCCAACCCCTAGCACCTACTGCTAGTGACTGGAATATTCCAGAGGGGTACAGGTGTGCCATCCAATTGCAGAGGGCCACATAGCAAGGAGCCCTATAGTTTGAGAAGTCAATAGAATATTGTGCATTAGTCTGACACAGAAGATGACTTGCACTTGGGGTGGCTTAGTTGTCCACCTGATCTTAGAGATGAATCACGATCCCCGCTCTTATAGGATGTATACTTAGATGTTCCCTTTAAGCCTATCACATCCCCTGTTAGGTTTTCTCATTTTGCCATGTAGTATGAATCCACTTATGACACATTCATGTAGAAAGGTGTATTTTTTCATATTATGCTTCGAGAATAACCCTTGAGAGAGACTGCTGTGTGGCATCTGTGATGCCCATTGTACTCTCTTTTTTAACAAGTGTAATTAAAACAGTTGTGTTTTTGCCAAACTTCCTGAGTTTGTCTGATTATTGATGAGTAAGATCTGCATCCTCATCCATCTCAGATAATGTTACCTCATCTTAAAGGACCTCCGGGTTCACTGGTCTAAAGGCATTCTGGACATTGGTTGGTAAATACATTCTATAAATTGCCAGAATACCAGTGCAGCAAACCATGTTGAATCAGAATATACATTCCTTGAACTCTATTAAACTAAGTAACTGGAAATTCTGCAATTGTCACAGTCCCAAAGTACACAGTTTTATTCTGCTCCCAAGCCCTTGAGTTCTTTTGTTAACCAAGTTTGTTACCTGTTGCCAACTAGCACACATTTAGAAATAGTTAAATCAAGTCAAATAAAAAATAAAAAAAGTCCCATTTTCTAAAAGACCAAAACATATTTGTGTTTAAACTGTTTATACTTTGTCCCAGTGGATGTCACTACCCCTCCTAATCCATTGATAAACATATTTACTTCCGGAGAGCCAGAGACACCTTGTGTCTGATTCACAGATTGTTTTCCAATGGGGGTTTGCCATTATAAAATGCTTCTGTGATTAAGACCCCTTATGTGTAGCCTACATATGTGTCGTCATGGTCCAAAGTGTTTTCTTGGCCAGGTGTTTAGTTAGGGTTTTGAGGCTGCATTGTTGGCATTTTGACAGCTGTACACAACTTGCCGTACCTGGCATCTCACTTGCCATTCTTCTACTCTCGCTGTTTCTCTTTTGGCCTGACTGCCTTTCTCTCTATCTGTCCTTCTCATTCTCTCTTTGTGCGCTTGTTTTATTCTTCTCTTTCTGCATATAACTACCTCTCTCACTATCGTGTC
The DNA here is from genome assembly GCF_040938575.1 of Ambystoma mexicanum. Classification (NCBI taxonomy): domain Eukaryota; kingdom Metazoa; phylum Chordata; class Amphibia; order Caudata; family Ambystomatidae; genus Ambystoma; species Ambystoma mexicanum. The sequence goes on along the minus strand of NC_090926.1, from coordinate 953,863,778 downwards.
TCATTCTATGTGGGTGAGAGTCATGTAGACAGGTGCATTCTTACTAAAGCCACTCCAGTTGTTGCTGACAGGTGTGAAAACAGGGAAAATAAAAACAGATATCTTGAAGAGGGGACGTGTTTTTGTGCTAAATCAACCACTGACAAGTGACATTATTTGATTGTTCTAACATTCTCGTTCACTATCTTTCTCTGTGTGTGCTCTGTTTGTCTATCTGTGCTCTCTCTCTCTCTTCCTCTGTCTCTTTCTGTCTCACTCTATGGGCCTGATTCAAATAGCATTTTACTACGGGATTGCACCATTATGAAACACTTCTGTGAATCAGGCCCTGTGTCGCTTTCTATGTGAGTGAGAGTGGTGTAATCACGTGCACGTTTACTAGAGCCACCACACCCGTTGCTGACGGACATGCATACAGAGAAGAAACAGATATCTTAATGGTGGTGGTGAGAGAGATGTGTTTTTTGTAAAAGCAGGCTTTATATAACAATAAAAGGAAATGATATCATTTTTTTATCATTGTTAATGTGTACCTTTTAAAATTGTACAATGTTTGTTTCTAATTATCATTTCCGGTAAATATTTTAGTCGTATTAATAATGTTACATTATTGCCTTATAGAGCAAAAGAGCAAACATACTTTATCAATATCTAGAGTAACCTTACGCTATGTTTTCTAATCAAAGATTATGATTTCAAGATGGACAGACTGGTACACTCCTATTGTACTTTTTCAAAATAAGGGGCATGAGACACATAGCACCAGTAAGTCTTTAGGCCTGCTTTGCATGCAATCAAAGAGCATTTTGGAAACAAATGAATGACTACAGCATTTAATAATGTTAACCTCCAGAAGCTGTGGGCCATGATCAGGTTGCTAAAATGTCCAACGGAAATCCTAAAAGTTCTATGCATGATGCATCATGATATGATATATCAAGAGTGGGTAGAGGGACGATGTAGAGACTATTTTTGGGTAGAGGTGGGTATCAGCCAGGGATGCGTTTTGGCATCCCTGTTGTTGTGCCTATTTCATAAAGGTTTAAACAACATTCATATCATAACGGGGGCTGACGTCCCCAAAATTAGGTAGCACTGTTTTCCCGTGTTGGCTTACGCGGATGACACAGTCCTATTGGCCGGCACGGCTGTGGCCTTTAGAAATTAATGACAGCATATACCTCACTTATGACTTATCTAGATCCTAAAGTAAATGCAGGCAAGTCTGAGGTTATGGTATTCCAGATTGCAAGCTGGCGAGTGATATTCCCCCCAATATAGACCAACAATTCTATAATTCCTTCGCTTAAAGAATTCAGCGATTGACGAATCCAGTTTGCATCTTCATTTTGTGGTATGCCACATATGACAAAACATATAGGATTAAGGAAGCACTGGGTGGAGTATCCAGGTTCATGCACAGTTCCAAATCTACAACTCTTGATTTGATCAAGAAAATCTACAGTGCCAAGGCTGGTGATGTAGTGGACGTCCTCAAAATGCGGTTTTGTGTAGGCTACCGACCTTCAAGTAGCAGATTTTCAAAAAAGACATGATTCCCACGATCAGCGTCAAATGATGGCATTGATTTAGAGCTGGATTGACTTTCATAGATGACGGGCTAGTGATCCATCCACCCTTACATTGGCTACGTCTTTGGAGTAACAAGAGTGCCTCCCTCACCCAGTCGATCATAAAAGCGCTATTACTAATTTCACAGGCACTTGAAATCCCTTGGCTCAATCATGTTTACACATAACTAACTGCCATTATGGCACAGATTTATTGTAATGGCATTTCTTTTATGGAAAGCAGTAAGGCGATTGCATTAAAAAAAAAAAAACACGAAGGAAAATCAAAGAACAAGGTGATTTGCAACCAAGTCGTCATAATAAACACGTATTGGAACCCCCAAAAGATGACAAACAAAACGTACTGCGCAAAAATGGCAGAGATAATAGACGAAATCAAAACAGAACACATGAATGCGGACATCATCATATGTGGTGACTTAAACGCCGATTGTAGGGAGGGGAACGAAGAAACAAAGTTGGGAAATTGTCAAGGCACGACCCGAGAGAGAGGTATCGCATGGGAGACCTTGATTAAACCAAGAAATCTTCATAACATCGCAGCTCTATTTCCGAAGCAAAAGAACATTCCAACTTGGGAGAGCTTGAATGTGAAGGCTACCCTAGATTACATCTTTGTGTCGACAGAATTCCTACCCAGAAGTGAGGAATACAAAGTTCAAAGAACCACACACAGTGATCATAATTTGCTGACATGTAAATGGACAGGATCACAAACAGAAAATCACGTGTACAAACACAATCTCGAAATAAACAACCAGCAATCTAGAGTCCGTCTAACAGAAGAAGATGTAAAAACGATAACAGCAAGATATAGACTTCCAGATGAAGCCCAAGGACAAGTACCACAAATTCGACCGAACTACCTACCATTGCTAATACCATATAAAAAACCATCAAGGAGTCAACAGAAGAAAACGTCAAATGCATTGCACACATATGATAAACTGGTGGTTGAAAGAAGAAAAGTGGTGAGGAGGTTGCAATAAAAACAGACCAGCAGGAAGACTGGGAAAACTGGCAGATGGACGCTAAGAAATATAATCAGTGGCTAAAGCAACATAGATTAAGGATGTACCAACAAGACGCGGAAAGTATGTTGAAAAGTCTTGGCTCAAAGAAAACAACCGATTTCTGGAGAATAATCAAAGCAACAAATCCCTCGAAGCCACCGGAACTGACAAATCAAGTCCCTGAGTCAAGTTGGAAAGCATATCTAATGGCACAATTTGAGCGACCGAAAAATACAAACAACTAAAGGATTATCGGACCCGACAGCCACTTGGGTGAACGTGGCAAACGCTACAGACATTGAAAGGACTATCAAAAACTTAAAAACATCAAGGGCCCCCGGAACCGACGGGTTGTCAAATGCCGACCTAAAGCAATCGGCGAACGCTTGGGCAGTGATAAAAAGCAAAATCTTCTCACATTGTGCCCAGACAAAAATGGTCCGGGAAACATGGCTAAAGGCCATAATTGTACCAGTGTATAAAAAAGGCGAAAGAGAAGACCCGGAAAGCTACAGGCCCATAGCGCTGTTAGACATTGTGGGCAAAATCTATGCAACCCAGCTGTTGATCCATTTCAGAACATGGGCAAATACTGCACCCTGCTTCGATATTTTTCAGACAGGATTTCAGAAGAAGGGAGGCACAACAATAAATATACTGATCCTACAGATCCTGAAAGTGAAAGTAAAAGAAGGAGCCCCAAGAATCTACCTAGCGTTCGTAGATCTATCAAAAGCTTTTGATAAAATCGACCGAGAAAAACTATGGCTAAAACTGAGCAAGTGGAAATGCCCAACGTCCATCATGGCCCCAATAAAAGCGCTTCATGAAAATACAAAAATTAGAGTAAAATTGAGCAAACAAGGCATCTTGTCGGAAGAGATTGCAATCCAGCGAGGTGTAAAACAGGGCTGCCCACTAGCTCCAGCCTGGTTCATTGCTTTTTTGGGTGACTATCAGATCGAAGAGGAAAAAATACGAGCTTTCCCACCAAAAAATGGAAATTAAATCATCCCACGACTATTGTACGCAGACGATGCCATCATTATCGACCAAACTCCAATTGGGCTGCAACGAAAATTGAACAATCTGGCAAACTACATGTCAACAAATAATTTGGAAATCAACACAACAAAAACTAAAGTGATGGTCTTCGAAGAAAACGCAAACAAAAATACAAAGCAGCTGAATTGGCATTTGGAGAACGCCAAATTGGAAGTAGTCGACAAGTTTAAATACCTAGGGGTAACCTTAGATGGATCATCAGGCGACAAAGCAATACAAGATCAGTTATGGGACAAAGTTAAAAGACTTACAGCACAAACTAGACTGGTTGACAAAAAATTTGGGAAATTTTCCATTGTCCCAGCGATAAAATTTTACAAGGCAAAGGTTGTGCCTTCTATCATCTATGGTATGGAAGCCGCCTTCAACTTACCGAACGCAATATGGCAAAAACTGGAAGGTCACGTGTGGAAGGAAGTATTAGGCCTACCCAAATAAACCTCCATGCCCGCAATTAGAAGGGAATTGGGCCTGGTCTCTTTGGCCTCATCAGTGAAACAAAGCAAGCTGAGACTATATAGAAAAATCATAATGGCCGATTCCTTACCAATATTTGCGGTGATATCAGAAGAATTGAAAATGGGCACCTGTAAAGCGCTCAACAATTGGGCAGCAACAATACAAGAAACGCTAAATGAAATATCATGCACAGAAGAAGATCTCAAAACAACTCCAGACCGAATAAAGATAAAAATTGAACTCATGGATTGGATCCGTACTGTAGACACAGCGAGAGTAAATAAGCTACTCACCCACCTTCCACCGACTTTTAATAGGGTGAAAGAGCCACAGAATTACTGCAAAACGTTTCCGAATAAAAAGATGAGGAGCACATTTTTGAAGGCAAGATTAAACCTGCTGATGACCCACCAAATTCTAGCCATTAGATCATCGAAAATGGATAACAGCTGCCGCCTATGCAAAAATAAAGAAGAAGTGGAAACATTGCAATATCTAGTCCTAAGATGCCCAAAAACCAGTACAAACAGAGACAGATATTTACAATCATGTCTGCAAATGGCGACGACGCTAGATGAAGAGGCGGTCTGGAATAGGCTAATCTCAGGAGAAACAACGAGATGGACCATAGCGGCAATAAAATTGATAGATCTAGCTTTCGAAATGATTTCCATCACACAGGCCCATATGAAAACAGCAGAGGTGCCGGGCCAGTGAAATCGCCTATTGTAATCTAAATACGAGGAACAATTAAATAACAGGGTAATCCTGAGAGAGAAGGCGTAAAATGACTATGACCTGAGAATTGCCATTGCAAAAACGACCATGAAAAGCGCCTTGGCGCATCTGAAGAAGAAGAAAGGTTCTTGTAAAAATCGTTAACATTTTTCGATTAAAAGCAAGTAAATTAAAAAAAAAAAAAAAAAAAAAACAGGCTTAGATCCCAACAACAGTCAAATACAGAGTTCTCTTAGCTAGCAAACATGTTGAACCAGCATCATGTCATCATTTCTGCATGAGGGATACTAAAGTACCTGATATGGGCGAAAGAGCTCAGCATACACCTCTATCAGGAGTCGCACCTTGAAACCTCTATTAATGGAGGCTGGATTACTCAATCTACACCCGCCATTGCTATATTGATTATGAGCAGATTCTCCTAAGGTGGACTGGACTCTTTCATGTATTTGAAGCAAGCATGGCAGAGACAGAATCAACTTCTTGTGTCCTAATCACTTTCTGAATGTGCACTTTATAGATTACTCTCATTTAAATAATGTTGACATGTTATCTGGATTTCGTTTAGATGCTTTCGGATTTCTCGACACACGCAAGGTTTGGGCTAATAGCACTGTATTGCATCTTTCTCATGCACTTTATGCAGTATGCCTAACTTTTCTATTCTCAAAATGCATGTCTAAAATGTTCTTATTCTTTGTGAAATGTATTATGGAAGATGTATTTACGAACACACATGAAAAGAAAGAAATGAAATACATTTTGACAAATGTGTCTGCAATGAAATGATTGAATGCTCGAATCTCCAATTAAATAATGCACCTTTATATTAAACTATGTGCATCCTTGAAGCATAAATACTGACTTGGATGGATTTAGGATTTGGATGCGAGGATAAAATGACTGTGATATCAGTCAGTCCAATGGGGGTCAAAGGCCATTTGTTCCAAAATGTGAGCACGGTCTCAGAGTAAGGGTGGTTGTGCACATGTTTTAATTCCAATGCCCAGAAATCCTAAGATCATTCAATATATTGGATGTCATATATAATTACAATAATATGAGTCAAAAGCAAGTACTATAGGCTATGAATGCTACTGGCAATATAACATTCGCAAAATCAGTCCAAAGATGTTCACACAGAACGTCTAGGAAGGATGTGGATATATTCTCGTTTTAATGCACACCCCACGCCAGTGCTAGTAGGATCATTGCTGGGGCAGTTATGAGAAATATGCCGGTGGCATGCAGAACCAGACATTCCTCTTTCATATATGTACGCATGATGTCAAATATCTGTGACAAGCAAGGGTAACACCAGAGACTCTGTAAACATCTGTTTCAGTAAAAGGCCGAGAATCGGGTGTTGTAGATGACCCTGCACACATATGTGTAGGTCTTTGAAAACCCTACGTCCTATGGAGCTGCAAACACAACGAGTTCTTCCGAGCAGAGTAACACCCATCTTTCAGGAGGCTAAGGTCCTTGCTGCTCATCGGGGAACATGTATTGGGGTTCGGTTTATACACACTGACTCTTTCTTCACTTGTACCATCACTTGCCCCTCACTTTGTCACACCCCAACTTTCCTCTCACCCCAGCCCACTGACTGGTTCTCTCTCCCAATCCGCCGTTAGCATGGCATGTTGTTATGTTGCTCATTTTCTAGGTTTGCACTATAGGAATCGCTACACTACACATACATCCAAACACGTATGCGTACAAGGACTTGCATAGGGAGCAGCACAGCCAGGGTTATACGCGATGGCCAGACCTATGTGGTCAGTATGAGAAGCTCAGGTGTCCTTCGAACAGACACATGAGCTAGCGCAAAAACACAGACTGTGCAGAATTGGGCGCGAGTCAAGGCGTCTTTCCCTCTCGCAGCACTTTGTAAAACAAATAATTCTGAAACTCTGCGTCCACTGGCGATCCATCAGGCCGCAGTTTTTCCTCGGGTTGTCCCAATTATGGTCTCATTAAGATTCCTGCACAGAAGTCCGGAGCTCCAGTGGAAAGGGAAGGCAGACATGGCTCCGGTATCTCTCCCGACACACCGTGTTTCTCAAATATTTGCATTTGGAATTCCTGACTGCAAATAATTCCAAGCCCAAAGTCAATACGACACTTAGCTGACTCCCAGCAAAAACATTCTTCTCGGCCCTTAATCCCCCAAATTCGGAAAAAATGGACAGAACTCTTGCAATGTTTGCTGGATTTCGCATATCCTTCCATCTGATGAGGGGGACAGGTTACGGGAACAGATGTTCCATTCTGTTCCTTGTAGAAGTCTCTGCAGGATGGTTTGCTAACTATTTCTTCCCATCACTTGCCTATAGAGTCCCTCAGGACACTGCACTCTCAGAATGAAGACTATGCCCTGCATGTGCTCTGCACTCTACGGTTGACCGCAGAATCCAGTTGTAAGGCCATGGCCATCAGAGATAGTAGCATGTCAATGGCATCATCGGGCGTCATAGGAGGATGCATTTCAGCCTTTGCATGGCAATGCATGATGCTCCTTTGCCCATAAGGGGGATACAAATCATGATATTGCTGTATATCTTCCTTAGAGTGTCATATCTCTATATGCTAATTTTAGTGGACAGTGCTAAATCCTGGGTGTTGTTTTGAGGAACTTCTAAAGGCACAGGAAACATGAACGTCTGATGCCTGACAAGCGCTTGCATCTAGATCTCCATAGGTTCATTATAGTATTTCTTTTTTTATTGGTTTAGTTAAACATTTAGTAATAAGTCCAATAAGGTAGACATAACAAGTGTCATCATAACACATAAATGCATACTTTTAATTTCTCATGAATTAATAAATAAATGTTAAGAGCAAAAATATATTTCATTTTGCTTACAATCAATTGTTCTAGCACCTTGAAGCATCTCGTATAGTAGATTGAATTACAAATAAAGATCATAGACCAAATAACCGGACAGACTCAAAGAAAAAAGGTCTAATACCCCAATGTGCGTCATCTATGGTGTCATGCTATGTGGCAAAATACAAAAGCTATCGAGGGGAGGGATTGGCTATGGGACCATATCTACTTATAGAACATATAAGTATAAGTGCATCATTGGCGACCCCTTATCTGTAGAGCACACCTTAAACTACCTCTAAATATGTACAGCATTGATTATAACGACAAACTAAGTGGATTGGTCTATGCAACATTGTATGTTAGGTTATCCCTCAAACCCACTGATTGGTTGGCATTCCCACCCAACCTTGTACTTTCGACTATATAGTAGAATGTCAGTGAAATGAAACTTAGGTATTTGATTCCTGTCAGCCTACTTCACGTTTTCCCAATTAATCCATCGCCTCTCATCGTAGGCCATAAGTCAAAATCTTCCTTTTGTAGTTCTACTTTCTGACTGCTCACTGATGTGGAACATTTAAGGGAGTGTAAGCACACAGCTATCTTCTTTGGAGGCTCAATGAATAGCCCGTGTTTTCTTCTTCAAAAGCATGTCTTAGCAGACAACAAATTTGTTCATTTAGACCTTCTATTTTCTGCTATTTAATTTATTTTGCTGGATCCACTTGCTCCTCTTCGTCTCTAGAGACATGCTCACTCTATCTCAAATTAACTTTGTACACGTTTAATTGACTAACAGTTGGCTCTTGCAGATGTTTTCCTCTTCTTCAATCTATGAGGAATGTCCCACATTCAGAGCTTATCCATGTAACTCCCTTTGTGCTTTCTGCTTATTCCGTAAAATAGCATCCATAATTCTGGGCGAACTTTGACTCAACATTGGTTCTGTGCACAGAACTATTCCTCTGTGTCTCCTGATTCTACAGCTTTGGTCTGTCTCTGAGGTAGCTGGGTTAAATCAGACACGAGTCAGCATCCATTTTCCTACTATGGCTGTCCTAGCCACTTTATATGTACCTTTGTAGCACGTTTCTATATGCCTCTTCTATCTTGCGTTACTGCGTATTTACAGTTATTGATTGATTGATTGATTGATTATTTATTAAGCCCTTCTACACAAGTGCTTCAAAACAGTAAAGATCAGTAAGTAACTTCATCTTCTTTGTAGTCATGATTCCTTTAACTTTTAGGTACATGTTTCTCTTCCTGGTTTAATTACGTTGTTACTCTTAAGTATTTTTATTTTGTTTCAACATATGTTTGTATATCTTTTTTATGACATCACTTCACGGTTGTCAAGTTTCCACTTAACACTCCAAAGTGGCCAATGGTGAGTGCTGGGATCCATTTATGCAGAATCCTTCGACTGGCTCAACATGAGTGTCCATTCTGTATGGCTGTGTGAGTGCAAAGCGTCTCTCATACACTCTATGTGGTATGGGAACAAAAGAGGGTTTATGATTTACTGCTCTTCTCCAACTATCCCAGTATGATGGCAGAGAGTGGTGGGAACTGGTGAGAAAGTGTATACATGAGCCTCTACATTCCCCCCTCTGGTCGAATCCTTGACCAAATTCTCTTCTTCAGTTGCTTTCATCATTTCTTCATACTGTTTTTCATTCTCCTTTCTCATCTCTTCATATGATCGTTTCTTTGGGATCCAAAACTTTGTCACCCCCCCTCAGGTGTCCTGCATTCTTTATATGTTCTTCCAGCACTCTCCAGATGGTGAACAGAATATCAAACGTCCTACATATTTCTTATGATCCTTGAAGTAGTAGAACATTGTTCCTGGAGGTGCAAGGGAACACTTATTTATATTCTCAATGGTACTTTCCTCATTCTGCGCTTCTCTTCCATTTTCAGCATTTATATCAAGCATTATTTTCATTCACACAGCTTTATTGGCTGTCTTCTGGCATTGTTTCAAAATCAACCTTATGAGACAGAATCCCAGCAATACCAACTCAAGTCTTGTTCCAAGTATTCCCAAGTACTTCAAAAGCCTTAACAAGCCAGTTTGGAATCAATTTTTATAAAGATGAGAACCAGTCATTTGGCACTGTCTCATCAGCTTTATCCTCCATTTTTGTTTGCAGTGCCATCAGCATAGTTATTACCTCTGTCAGAGTTCCATTTCCTGTGTCATGAGATGGTAAGAACGTACAGCAAGAAGGCCCTACCTTGGTGCTCACGCCGCCTTCCATTGCTGTTCATTCTTTGTGACATCATATCCCATTGTATGTTATCCATTATTACGACTTGTACCCTCATCACCCATCTCCAAGTATCTCTGTACTTTATGTTCTGTCTTTCTCTTAACACTTTTAATTCACATCTATATGCTATCTTATGCTGTGGCTCAGTGGATTTACTGCTTGATGATCATTCGGGGTGTTATCTGCAAGTTGTAGCTTCAAAACCTGGCAAGGCCAACTCAGACTTGCATCCTTCCGAGGTCGATAAATGAGTACCAAGTTCGGTTGGGTGTTAGTGTATGTAAATATGTTCTATGTAAAGCTATTTAGCAAATGTGCTGTATAAATAACACATCCTTAAATGCTTTTTCCACCCCGCTTCATTAAAAGACTCCCCTTATTCTCCTCAACATTAAAACAATATACCACATACAAAAACCTGCACTCTTCTTTCAGAAATCCACTCTCCACCCACTGCTTCAAGAAATTCACAAACAGACGTCACACCTGCCGCAAGACTCTGAAACCAGCTCCCTGCTTGAAATCACGACCATTGTCCACCATCTGACTTCTAACAAGCCCACACGTTATTTTTCTTGCAAAGAATTGATGCATTTGTGTAATTCTCCGCAGCCTGGATACAGTGCTTACCGTGAACAATGTATTTATTGCACTTAGGAAGTAAGGTCAAGTAGGGAAGACCTTACCACTTAACTGTTATACATTTGAGTACAGAAGATGAATGGGAGATGTAGGTGGTGAGTTTCACATTGGGCCTCATTATGATACTGGCAATAGCCATGCCGGTAAAACCAACAAGGCTTCCAACAATATAAATTTTTTTCTGGCGCCTGCAAATCAGCAATTACCGGGTCATTACGGCCTTGCTGGACCCAGTAATTGCTCATTCGTGGGCGCTGGAAAATATTCCTCATAGGGCTCAATGGGAATGGGGAAGCCGGATGCACCAGCACCATTTTTGAATGGTGCCGGTGCATCCGACATGGTCAGCTCGCGGGAGCCGGTACGCCTGCGAGGTCAGACCTGGTGGGCAAAAAGGCACCCGTGAGCAGAACACGTAGTTTGCCAGTCCGGTAATATTGGTGCTGGTAGCTTACCAGCGGCATTACTACCGGACCTGCAAACTTATAATGATGCCCACTGTGTCTTTAAAGCGGAATTCGAGGTTGCCATGGAAAATGGGAAATTGTAGTCAAGCCATTTCATTGATGGATAGAGAAACCAAGAAGCCGATTCATGGAATAATTAGCGCGGCGCAAGTGGCCAAAAACGTGCGAATCGCAGTGGAATTGCGAAAATCGCAGTGCAAGTGCGAAAATCGCACGAAAAGCAGCGCACATCGATTCATGGAAGGCCGTGCGCGAGAAAACCATCGGATGTGCGATAAAAAAGTGCGCGGCGCACGTTGGCGCACAGGCCATCTAACTGCGTGCGCCAGGTCACAGCGAAAATCGCACAGGCCACAGCGAAAATCGCACATAGCGCGGCACACGCAACAAAAGTAGGTGGAACACGGGGCGTAACACTCGGAATGGGGAACAACTTGCCAAAATGTGGGCGTCACGGTGGAAGTACAGGGCACAAGTGCGCGGAACGCCCACACGCTCGCCTACAACACGTATTCATGGAATAGAATAGGGCAAAAAAACACACGCTCAAACCAGCGCACAGGCACAAACACGACCGCCACAAGAAAGCAGGTGGTAGTGTCTCTGCGCCTGTAAGAAATATGCGCCAAAAGGTGCGCCAACAAATAGCACCTATATACTGCCATGATGAATGTCAATTACTGTGGCCCTCCAGGACAAATGACGTGCAAAGGGGTACCCACAAACACGTACACCCGCTGACAAAAAATACTTGTGCGTGTATACTGGGGTGCGCGGGAAGTCTCACACGCGATTTGGCCGTGTACGTGGATTTCTGGGGTGCGCGGGAATTTCCACACGCGATTTGGCCGGGTACGTGGATTTCAGGGGTGCGCGGGAAGTTCCACACACGATTTGGCCGGGTACGTGGATTTCAGGGGTGCGCGGGAAGTTCCACACGCGATTTGGCCGGGTACGTGGATTTCAGGGGTGCGCGGGAAGTTCCACACGCGATTTGGCCGGGTACGTGAATTCCAGGGGTTTGCGGGAAGTTCCACACGGGATTTGTCAGGGTACGCGGATTACAGGGGAGCGCGGGAAGTTCCACACGCGATTTGTCAGGGTACGTGAATTCCAGGGGTTTGCGGGAAGTTCCAAACGCGATTTGTCAGGGTACGCGGATTACAGGGGTGCGCAGGAAGTTCCACACGCCATTTGGACGTGTACGTGGATTACAGGGGTGCAGGGAAGTTCCACACGCGAATTGGCCGTGTACGTGGATTTCAGGGGTGCGCGGGAAGTTCCACACGCGATTTGGCTGGGCACGTGTATGACAGGGGTACGCGGGAAAATCTACACGCGATTTGGCTGTGTGCTCCCAGGTATTCCCTATACACCCTCCACGGCCCCTGCAGGCAGCACACACCACAGGGGACTACCCTGCACACCTGCTCATGTCACCCAGCATTCTCACCCCCCAGCCAGCAGGTGCACCCTCCACCAGGCCCCCACTCATGTCTCCCACCACCCCCACCCCCCAGCAGTGCAGGGGCAGCCTCCACCAGGCCCCCACTCATGTCTCCCACCACCCCCACCCCCCAGCCACCAGGGGAAGCCTCCACCAGGCCCCCACTCATGTCTCCCACCACCCCCACCCCCCAGCCACCAGGGGCAGCCTCCACCAGGCCCCCACTCATGTCTCCCACCACCCCCACCCCCCAGCCACCAGGGGCAGCCTCCACCAGGCCCCCACTCATGTCTCCCACCACCCCCACCCCCCAGCAGTGCAGGGGCACCCTCCACCAGGCCCCCACCCATGTCCCCTATCACCACCACCCCCCAGCCACCAGGGGCAGCCTCCACCAGGCCCCCACTCATGTCTCCCACCACCCCACCCCCCAGCCACCAGGGGCAGCCTCCACCAGGCCCCCACTCATGTCTCCCACCCACCCCCACCCCCCAGCCACCATGGGCACCCTCCACCAGGCCCCCACTCATGTCACCCACCCCCCCACCCCCCAGCAGTGCAGGGGCACCCTCCACCAGGCCCCACTCATGTCTCCCACCCCAACCCCACCCCCCAGCAGTGCAGGGGCAGCACCACCAGGCCCCCACTCATGTCCCCCTGCACCCCCACCCCCCAGCATCCAGGGGCAGCCTCCACCGGGCCCCCATTCATGTCTCCCACCACCCCTACCCCCCAGCATCCAGGGGCAGCCCCCACCCATGTCTCCCACCACCCCCACCCCCCAGCAACCATGGGCAGCCTCCACCAGGCCCCCACTCATGTCTCCCACCACCCCCACCCCCAGCCACCATGGGCAGTCCCCACCAGGCCCCCACTCATGTCTCCCACCACCCTCACCCCCCAGCAGTGCAGGGGCAGCCTCCACCAGGCCCCCACTCATGTCTCCCACCACCCCCACCCCCCAGCCACCAGGGGCAGCCTCCACCAGGCCCCCACTCATGTCTCCCACCACCCCCATCCCCCAGCCACCATGGGCAGCCCCCACCAGGCCCCCACTCATGTCTCCACCACCCCCATCCCCCAGCAGTGCAGGGGCAGCCTCCACCAGGCCCCCACCCATGTCTCCCACCACCCCCACCCCCCAGCCACCATGGGCAGCCCCCACCAGGCCCCCACTCATGTCTCCCACCACCCCCACCCCCCAGCCAGCAGGGGCACCCGCCACCAGGCCCCCACTCATGTCTCCCACCACCCCCACCCCCCAGCAGTGCAGGGGCACCCTCCACCAGGCCCCCACTCATGTCTCCCACCACCCCCAAACCCCAGCAGTGCAGGGGCAGCCTCCACCAGGCCCCCACTCATGTCTCCCACCACCCCCACCCCCCAGCCAGCAGGGGCACCCTCCACCAGGCCCCCACTCATTTCTCCCACCCCCCCACCCCCCAGCATCCAGGGGCAGCCCCCACCAGGCTCCCACCCATGTCTCCCACCACCCCCACCCCCCAGCAACCTTGGGCAGCCCCCACCAGGCCCCCACTCATGTCTCCCACCACCCCCACCCCCCAGCCACCATGGGCAGCCCCCACCAGGCCCCACTCATGTCTCCCATCACCCCCACCCCCCAGCAGTGCAGGGGCACCCTCCACCAGGCCCCCACTCATGTCTCCCACCACCACCACCCCCCAGCCACCAGGGGCAGCCTCCACCAGGCCCCCACTCAGGTCTCCCACCACCCCCACCCCCCAGCCACCATGGGCAGCCCCCACCAGGCCCCCACTCATGTCTCCCACCACCCCCACCCCCAGCAGTGCAGGGGCAGCCCCCACCAGGCCCCCACTCATGTCTCCCACCACCCCCACCCCCCAGCCACCATGGGCAGCCCCCACCAGGCCCCCACTCATGTCTGCCACCACCCCCACCCCCCAGCAGTGCAGGGGCACCCTCCACCAGGCCCCCACTCATGTCTCCCACCACCCCCACCCCCCAGCAGTGCAGGGGCAGCCTCCACCAGGCCCCCACTCATGTCTCCCACACCCCCCCGCCCCCCAGCATCCAGGGGCACCCTCCACCAGGCCCCCACTCATGTCTCCTACCACCCCCACCCCCCAGGAGTGCAGGGGCACCCTCCACCAGGCCCCCACTCATGTCTCCCACCACCCCCACACCCCAGCAGTGCAGGGGCAGCCTCCACCAGGCCCCCACTCATGTCACCCACCACCCCCACCCCCCAGCAGTGCAGGGGCAGCCTCCACCAGGCCCCCACTCATGTCCCCCACCACCCCCACCCCCCAGCCAGCAGGGGCACCCTCCACCAGGCCCCCACTCATGTCTCCAACCCCCCCACCCCCCAGCATCCAGGGGCAGCCTCCACCAGGCCCCCACTCATGTCTCCCACCACCCCCACCCCCCAGCCAGCAGGGGCACCCTCCACCAGGCCCCCACTCATGTCTCCCACCACCCCCACCCCCCAGCCACCATGGGCAGCCTCCACCAGGTCCTCACAATCCCCAATCATGTGCGTCATGGTCAGCCTCCACAGCCAAAAAGCCCAACCAAGTAACCCATTCACCCACATGGAAAAGGAAATTACATGTTACACCCCCATGTTCATAAAGCTAATGAACCCATGTCCGTCACACACAATGGTTGCAATTGAATGGGAAAACACCCAACATGACATGCATGAAAGCAATGAGATGATACCACACAGTGAAGTATGAAAACAAAATTGTATTAAAAAAATAAGAATGCAAATGAAATGAAACAAACTACAATGGGAATGAAAAAAAGATAAGCTGCATGTCTGTTAAAAAAATAAAAACACCAAATCCCAATCCAAAAAAATGTAGTCCAAAGTCAAATGAAAAATAAAATCAATCCAATGCAGAACTATGTACAAAACATCCAAGAGTCCATGAGCCCAACTGAACAAAGGAAACCTACAAAAAACCCTAACTAAAATGCAACTATATACAAAAAGTGGAGCAGTGTCCGTCGACTCCAAATCATAAGAAAAAACAAAGGAAACCTAAAACTAAAGAACTATATACAAAGGCGGCGGGCAAGTCCAGGGGCTCACTCCGTGGTGTTCCGGGCCAGGGCATCATCGAACTCCTGCTCGATGTCCCGGAGGCGGTCCAGTTCCATGGCCCCGAGGGTCCGCAGGGACGACGCCGTGTCCTCCTCCAACCCCCTGCGGATTGCCTCGAGGCACTCGGCCCGCCTCAGGGCCCTCCGCATGGAGTTCTCCGCCCTGACCATTGTGAGCCGCGCCTCTTCCGCCCGCCGCCGCTCCGCACCTATGGCGTGGCCCAACCGCTGCCACACGGAAGACACTCTCTGTCCTGGGTCCTCCGGCCCTCCGGCCGATGCCTGCCCCTCCGATGTCGAAGGCCCAGAGCCTTCATGTCTCCCACCATGTTGCTGCTGCTGCTCTGCACATCCTCCGCCGGCTGGGGTGCAGTTGTTGATGTGGCCACCCCTGCTGGACCTCCGACTCCCGACTGTGGCAGGGATGCCTCCTCCACCAGCCTGGCCGCACCGTCAGAGGCAGCTCCACAGGGCACCCAGGTGACTGATGGGTGGGAAGATGGCACAGAGGACGACTGGCGCGTAGGGGGTCCAGTTGATCAGGGGGTCGGAGCAAGCCCCATCAGACGGAGGAATCCGGCCTGGGTGACCTGTCCCAGCAGGCTGACGTGGTCAACGAGCCATTCGAGATGACGTGCAGTCTCTCCATGAAAAGACTGCAGGTCACCTTGCATGGCCCGCTGACGCAACGCCACACCAGCCAGGACAGGCTCAACCCGGACCTGGATGGCCACGTCCGCAGGCAGAGGAAGGCCAGTTGACGTCAGCTCATCCCCTGCCTGAAAATGGGTCTGGACGTAGGCATCCCTGCTGGTGCAAGATGATGCAGGGACAGGATCGGGGACAGGATTGCACACAGGCACCTCCGCGGCGGCCTGTGCTGCCTCCTGTCCCTGGTCCTGCACTGCACCACTAGCACCAGTGGGATCCCCACCTCCAGACCCCATCTCTGGTGCTTGCATGGCCTCCTCCTCCACCAAACCCCCCACCAACCTGGATGACTCCGTGCCATCTTCCCCTGTTGGGCCCTGTGGGGTCCCAGCTGCCCCTTCTGCTGCCGAGGAGTCCAACTCCAACCTCCGCCTCTTGGACCTCCCCCCGGCAGCTGCGGCCTGGGACGCGGCACCGGTCTCCTCACTCCCCGACGAGATGACAACACGGGAGGGGAGCCGGGCCTTGCGTCTCCGGCTGGCGGTCGGATCCCCGCCGCTGTGCTCCACAGCACCTTCTCCGCCCTCTTCATCAGTTGACGCTGCAGACAGGGAGAAACAAAACACAGGCATCAGGGCACTGTACAATGGACACATACACACATGACAGTTGCACATGAGTGGCATTGGCAAACCTCAGACATGTCATCACAATCCCCAACACACATGTCATTACAACTCGCACACATGAGCCATACCACAGCCATATCGCAACTGCCACCACCATCCCTACACATACAACTGCATGAGCAGCCAAAGGGGAGCCAGACATCACATGCAACACAGGAAGTGCACCACACATGTACACACACCACCACACTTGCATGCATGTGTACACCTCTGCCAAGTGTCGCACTGTTCAGACGGGCATCCATGTCACATCTGCCAATCAGGCTTCCACATACCGCTGTCACATGCATCCATGTTGCATCGCTGTTGCACCCTTGTCAAATACACACACATGCACATGTACACAGTGCTCATACATGCAGCCGAAAACAGCATACATGTGTGCCATCACGGACATGTCTACTTACATACACATTCATCCAAACATGTGTGCACGCACAACTGCATTTGGCATGCAAGCCTACACACACAAGCACCATCCATGTCTCACACATTACAGCCCTCACATGTGTCAGCCCCACGGCCCTGTACACCCCCACCCATACTCGACCCCATACAAACAGATGTGCAACCTGCACACTACCGAATAATCACCACACGCACTGCTCACAATCAGGATGGATGTACACTCACCGCTCGACTCCAAACGGGTCTGCTTCTCTAGGACCTGGACGTGGAGCGCTGGGGATATGCGTTCCAGGACCCTCATCTGTTCTTCCGACAAGTGGCCCCGGCGCCCCTTGGCATCCGCTGCCTTCAAGAGGCGCCCGGCCTTGTTCAGGGTCCTGGACCTGAAGTCCTCCCAGTGCTTCCTGACATGTTGTAAGTCCCGGACTGCCACCCCCTCCGCGTTGATGGCAGTCACAATGTCAGTCCAGATCCGAGTCTGTCCTTCCTTGTCGGCGCGGGAACTTCCAAAGAGGGCATCATACTGCCCCAGGACTTGCTCCACCAGGACACCAACTTCGATGGCACTGAAGCTGGTGCCCCTCTGCCTCTCTGGCCGGGGGTTGTCAGTGGTCACAGATGGTGTTTGCCCCGACATGACAACCCCAGAGGCAGGAGTGGGTGGGCAACTGGGTCCTGGGGCTGGGCTGTGGAGCGATGGAATCCCAGTCGGGAGTCTTCAGTTCCAGCAGGGGTGGTCACAGCAACAGCACCCCTGGCTGATGTGCAGGCAGCAAATGGCAGTGCACGTGGGCAGCAGGCAGTCAGGCAACAGCAGATGGCAGGTGGGAGCGTGCTCGGGGCTCTGGGGGGCAGTAGTTCGGCCTTCTGGGCAGGAGCGTGGTCTTCCGTGTGCTTACGCGTGGCCAGCTTGATACGGAGTGATTTGGCACGTGAAAATCCTGCACGTCAGCGTGAAAATCGAGGAAAGGCCCTTAGCGCGTAAGCGCGTCAGCACGCATATGCGATTCTATTGGACCAAAGGCCCTCAGCGCGTAAGCGCGTAAGCGCGTCAGCACGCATACGCAATTCTATTGGACCAAAGGCCCTCAGCGCGTAAGCGCGTCTGTGACGTGGCCCGCACGGGTGTTTCCCACACAGCACGTGATGACAGAGCACACGTGGAAAGACTGCACGTCAGAGTGTCATCGCGTGTAATTGGACAGCACGTCAGAGTGTCATCGCGTGTAATTGGACAAAAGTGCGCGCACACGCGATTGGCCTATGTACGTGTATATCAGGGGTGCGCGGGCACTTACACACGCAAGTACGTCAGCGCACCTGTATCCCGGGGTGCGCGGGAATTTCCACACGCTATTGGACTGGGTACTGGATTTCAGGGTTGCGCAGGTCACACGCTCGCCTACAACACGCGCAACGCATAAATTTGCGCGCTAACTAAATAACAAGCTCAGAGCCAGGATGAACATACCGTTCCTAGCAGCAGTGGGCGTGGGCTACCAAAGGAGGAGGAGGAGGATAGTCAGGGCCAGAATATTCACACCCAGAACCAGCCTTTTCGGGATGCCTGATGACCAGGTGTATGGGAGGTACAGGTTTCCACCACACATAATACTGGACCTGGTGAGTGAGTGGGAGGATGACCTCACATCACCCACCCTGTGCTCCCAAGCACTCAGCCCCCTGGAGAAGGTCCTCAATGTACTGCACTTCTTATCCACTGGATCATTTCAGCGGACAAGTGCCATAGTGGGTGGGGTATCACAGGCCACCCAGTCACGCTGCCTACACCAGGTCTTGAACATCATCACTGCACGCCCATCAGTCCGCCAGCACATATACCTGCCCAGAACACCTGCAGAAAGGCATGCTGCCGCCCTGGATTTTTACGGTGTGGCACGATTCCCCAAAGTGCTAGGTGCCATCGACTGCACCCATGTGGCTCTACGTCCCCCCAGGGCATCAGAGCACATCTATAGGAACCGCAAGCACTGGCATTCCATCAACGTGCAGGTAGTATGTAATGCCAAGGGAATCATCACCTCAGTATATGCCAACTATCCCGGCTCCACCCACGACAGCTTCATTTACCGAATGTCCACCCTAAGCCGGGACCTAGAAGCTGGGCGGCATGGCGATACATGGCTGCTTGGTGAGTATGAATGCCACTGCACATGCATGCATGTCAGATACTGAGCAAGGTCACAACCCCACCAATGATACCAATCACCACCTCCACAGGGGACAGTGCCTACCCTCTCAGCCCCCACATGATGACGCCAATTCGGAACCCCACCACGCCACCCCAGGTAAGATATAACACAGCCCACATTACAACATGGGGCATAGTGGAGCGCACATTCGGAGTGCTAAAGTCACGCTTTCGCTCCCTTGACCGTTCTGGCGGGCAGCTGTTGTACGCTCCCCCAGTAGTGTGCAGGATCATAGTGGCAGCATGTGTCCTGCACAACGTTGCAACACGCCGGGGCCTGGCCGTGGACATGGTGGTGGCCCCACATCCCCAACCACATGCACAGCCGCTGCGCATGGGAGGGGAAAGGGCACGGGGGGAGGCAGCCCGTACACAGCTAGTGGCTAATTACTTCACATAGAAATCACACCCCTGTGGAGTGCACACTGCCCTGGCACATTCCATCTGACAATCAATGATGACTCAACCTGACACTGATCCTGAATGTCTGGAGAATCAACCGTGAAAACCATATCAGCCTGAGATTGTTCACCTGGCAGTGTTACAATGTGTGCATCCCTACCCACACAGACACCACCAATGCAGTTTTGTGAAGAAACACATCCAAGCAGCTAAAATGAATACCCACTTGCAAAATGCAACAAGAGGACAGTGCCATGTCAGCCAACCCATCCCCAGCACCGCCACACGACACACCGTGCCATGTCATGCCATTTGCAGGTAAACAAAGTAATCCCCACAACATGACACTAGTGTCACTATGTACAGTGTCCCTAATTTAAACTTGCAACACCTGAAATGCTCACAGTAATGCAGGACCAACAACAAACTTGAGCAGGTACTACCATTAACATGACATCACAAATGTAAGAAATTAGTAGTCTCACCACCTGGAAATGCCTGCACTCCCACCACTACCAACTGTGCAGTGTTGGCGCCATGTAGAGTAGTAGGTGCACTGCTGCCAACATGGACCCCATCTCCAAACTAGAGGGCCTTGTGTAGACATGAGGAAGGGACCTGCAATTTGGGAGGTAGACACAGATGATGAGTTACACATCAATGCAACATGCAGTGTACAACACAACAGCAATATGCACTAGGAATGTATACACAGTATTGACTAGACTACCCACACATGTAGTGGGAGTCCAATGTCACCATGTATGTCAATGTCACTTGGGCACACCCTTTGCAAGCCCATGGAAACGGGAAGCAGGAGGGGTGTGTGTGACTCAAACCCACGCATCTGAACCAAATACATGAGAAGCCTGCATGTGCCCAGCCACAATGCAGCGTATGCCCACAAGAACCACGGAAGGCAACAAATTGTCCCAAAAAAATTGGGAAAAATAAATTTAAAAATAAAAATAAAAATAAAAATAAAAATAAAAATAAAAATAAAAAATGGCCATTGATGTGAGTTGGGAGGCCACCCAGAGGTCCGAGGACAGGGTGCACACTAAAACCCACCTGTGTGGATCCTGGGAAAAAAAACACCTCCATGGGCTCATGGCCCACACGGCTACCCTATTGTGGGAGTATCACTGCTGTCGCTATTATCACCCTGTGCAGCTGCATCCGGAGGTGGTTGCACTATGGGAGGCAGCCCACGCAAGGCCCTAGTCTGCTCCTCCATGGCTGCAAGCATGCGGGTGTGGTAGGTCTGGTTCTGGAGGATGAGTGTGCGAGGTCCCCATGCAACAACTCACGGGATGCCCGGACCTCCGCCCTCGTTGCCTGCATCTCAGCTGAGAGCGTACGGGTGAGACGCTCCAGCTGCTGTTCTGTCCTTTGGTGTGTTGAAGCCTCAAGCTCAACAAGAGTCGTCCTGAGGTGAAGGAGCTCCAGCCTCAGGGCTTCCCTGTGGCCCTGGGACTCTATGGAGATGGCCTCCTGCAGAGTCGCCAGTGCCGCCCGCCTGTCCCTGTTGGACGCCAACATGTCCTCCCTGTGTGACTGGCAGATGGAGTCGGTTGCCTGCTGTAGTCGCTCCATCAGCCTTTCAGGGGGGACAATGGAAGTGGCCACCCTATCCATGGCCTGAGCCATCATCTCGGATGATGCTGCCTGTTGGGTTGCCATACCGTAAATGGATTGCTCCCATGCGGTATTGCCAGGTGGCGTACGGCCACCACGTCGGCGGGCACCACACCTGTCTGGGGCAAGGCGAACTGCGCCTTGCTGTGCCGTCACTGCCTGAGGCTGCAGGACTGCATTCCCCCTCTGATCTGCTGGCCCAGGAACAGGATCAGATGTCGCAGAGTGTGACCCTGCATCCGTAACCACCAAAGGCGTTGCTGCCAACACTGACATCCCCATTGAGGGTTCTGACCCTGGTGCAGGTGGGTGGGACAGAACAGAATCCCTCCCTGGAACACTCACCTGCGACGGCACGTAGGTCTCATCATCCGAATCAACACCTGAGTACAGCTCGGGGGAGGTGCAGCCAGAGACACCCCTTGACAGCACGACCTGCAGCACTTGTGGGTTCTCACCCACCACCACACCACGTCCCTCACTGGTGGTTGGTCGGCCCTCGGACCCCTCCTGGGTCTGCACCATCTCCACAACCCCAGCAGTATCAGGTGCGTCTTCCCCTGCAAAGACATAAAAACAAAGAAATGGAAACAGGCATTAGCACCATGGAACACAATGAGGGCTGAGAAGCAAGAGAACCGGTACTTGATTGACACATGTCCCACATGACTAAAACCCTCCCATGCATCCACCCTCACTGCATATGAAGGCAGGCAAATGACACACACTGATGACACTAAGATGGAAGATGAACACATTTTCTGCATGCTGCCTGGCAGTGGCATCACACATTGGCCTGTGATTGCCAGGTGAAACACACATGCCATCACACAGATGGCATGTACCATTGCTATTGAGTGAAGATGGAGAGGAGGGCAGCACCTATTCATTCAGTCCAGTTCCCGCATGTAATAGCTTTTCTAATTCAAACAGGTCAGTTTTTTCACCTGGAGCTGCCAGTCCAAAATGGTCCAATTGCACAGGGACATGTGTGAACAAATGATATCCAGGTAACAAAGTCACTCCACCTTACCATAGCCATGTCAGACATGTGAGTAGAGGACTGCGAAATGCCTAGTAAAAGTGGTGGAATGCAAACAATCTGCCTGAATGAACAGTGAAAAATAAGCAACAATGTTGGTGGCAAGGTGACACTTCAAGGGCAACTGGCGTGCAGTTGGGCTGGAAGTCTACTGTTGGCAGAAGGGATACTGCTATGGCCTAATGCAGCTGCGCAGGATGTATTGCATGAAGCACATGGCTGACCCATACGACTCAGGCGCACACACTCTCACCTGGCACACAAACAGAAGCCCTCACACACACACCATGCACATGGATGACACACACATGCATGTGCACTCACCGGACAATGCCTCGTAATCAGGCAGATCTCCCACGCCTTGTATCTGTTCCTCCGTGACGTAGGTCCCAGCAACTGACTCATGTGGAGTGAGTTCCATGTCTACTACTGGAGACCCACCTCCAGTCACTAGAGTTGCGGCATGACTTGAGGCCAGCTTACTCTTTGCCCTGCGCTTTAGGTCATTCCAGCGCTTATAGCAATCATTGGCTGTGCGCCTCACGATTCCAAGGGCACTTACGATGTCCGCAACGGTCTGCCAGTGTGCCTGGCGTTGTACAGGTGTGGTCTTGGATCCTGCAACAATGACCATCTCGTTATCATGTGCGGACACATACTCGACAAGTGCATTCAGTTCGTCATCCGTGAAGCTGGGCTTCCTGGACGGGCCGGACTGTGTAGCCGTGTCTGGGGCATCAGCCTGTGCCGGACGAGCACTCTTCCTCTTCCGCTTGGAAGGTGGTGGTGATCCTGAGTGTCCTGCGCTGCTCTGGACACTAGGGGCAGGAGCCCCGGTGGACTCTGTATCAGGAGTGTGGGATTGCACACTCAGCATGGGAGTTGGTGCAGGCATTGGCTCAAGTGTAATGGTGTCAGGGGGAATGTCAGCAGGATGGACTAGGACCGACACTGTCCTGGCTGGGTGTGTGAGAGCTGGGGTGGATGGAGCCGCAGCTGCCCCTGCAGCCTCTCCGCCCTGCCTACTTGGGGCAGCAGATGACCTTGCTGCCCCAGATGCACGTGGCATGATGACATCAACGTGCACCAGTGCATGTGTCATAGGCCTGCTGACCTGGAAGTCAGCCATGGAGTCAGCCAGGTCTGGTGCCACAATGGGCTGGTCCAACAAGGGCTGAGCATGGATGGTGTCAGCCACATCAGCCTCAACGGGAGGGGGGGGGGTTATGGGTGCCCTTGACTGGTCCTCCACACATGGGGGGACAGGCTCACCCTGCAAGTAACGACCACGTCCCCTACCGGATCCACCACGGCCACCACTTGTGGCTCTTCCACCTTTGCCACCCTTACGGAATCCTCGCCTCCCAGCCATGGCACTGATGTTAATGTGCGTATGGGAGTGGCTGTAAACTATTGTCCTGGGCAATTGGGGTCAAAGGGGTTGGGTACCAGATGGTAATTGTACCCTAGTGCTCTAGCAAGGCTGAATGTAACCCCTGGGGAAAGATGACAGGTCACGCTACGCACAGGAGCCCCAAAAAAGGGAGATGAGGTGCACGCAACCCCTCCTAGACCACGTGTGCAGAAAGAAAAACCTGCACTACGCTGTGGCACCCAGTAACACAAGAATGAACGTATGCGTGTCACACGCAGCCTAGAATGACCTCTGAAGGGGTAGGCTACACACGGGGCAAGCACAGATGTTAGATACGTGCGTGACTCACTGTCTGCCAGGTAAAAGAGTGTGAAAAAGGAGCGCGTTTGGTTGGCAACAGCCCCGCCAAAAGAAGATTTGTACGCTGTCTGAGGAGACAGGACAACAGTAGAAGGGAACACTGTTTGAGGGAACAGGCCCAGGTAAACCAGTAAAAGAGAAAAAGAGAAAAAGCTGTCAGAGGTAACAGGGAATACGAACTTGAAACGCCGTGAAGTAAATCGCTTGTGAAACGACAAGAAGTACAGAATTCACCCACTCGCTCTCCACGAAAAGCACGTACAAGGAAATTGTGTTCTACACGTACCTTTTATACAGGCCCACACGCCCAGCGTCACTTACGCGGCGTGTACGCGCTAGGGCCATTTCCACCAATTACACGCTTTGTCACTTCTGCGTGTAGGGCCATTTCCACCAATTACACGCTTTGTCACTTCTGCGTGTAGGGCCATTTCCACCAATTACACGCTTTGTCACTTCTGCGTGTAGGGCCATTTCCACCAATTACACGCTTTGTCACTGCCGCGTGTACGCGCTAGGCCCATTCCCACCAATTACACGCTTTGACACTCGGACGTGTCTTTCATTTTTTTCACACGCAACATTTTGAAACGTGTGCCCAATTCAACGTGCACGTGACTTCATAGACGCGCATACGCTGGCGACGCGTTTACACGCTGAGGGCCTTTGGTCCAATAGAATCGCGTATGCGTGCTGACGCGCTTACGCGCTAAGGGCCTTTCCTCGATTTTCACGCTGACATGCAGGATTTTCACGTGCCAAATCACTCCGTACCAAGCTGGCCACGCGTAACCACACGGAAGACTACGCTCCTGCCCAGAAGGCCAAACTACTGCCCCCCAGAGCCCCGAGCACGCTCCCACCTGCCATCTGCTGCTGCCTGACTGCCTGCTGCCCACGTGCACTGCCATTTGCTGCCTGCACATCAGCCAGGGGTGCTGTTGCTGTGACCACCCCTGCTGGAACTGAAGACTCCCGACTGGGATTCTATCCCTCCACAGCCCAGCCCCAGGACCCAGTTGCCCACCCACTCCTGCCTCTGGGGTTGTCATGTCGGGGCAAACACCATCTGTGACCACTGACAACCCCCGGCCAGAGAGGCAGAGGGGCACCAGCTTCAGTGCCACCGAAGTTGGTGTCCTGGTGGAGCAAGTCCTGGGGCAGTATGATGCCCTCTTTGGAAGTTCCCGCGCCGACAAGGAAGGACGGACTCGGATCTGGACTGACATCGTGACTGCCATCAACGCGGAGGGGGTGGCAGTCCGGGACTTACAACATGTCAGGAAGCGCTGGGAGGACTTCAGGTCCAGGACCCTGAACAAGGCCCGGCGCCTCTTGAAGGCAGCGGATGCCAAGGGGCGCCGGGGCCACTTGTCGGAAGAACAGATGAGGGTCCTGGAACGCATATCCCCAGCGCTCCACGTCCAGGTCCTAGAGAAGCTGACCTGTCTGGAGTCGAGCGGTGAGTGTACATGCATTCTGATTGTGAGCAGTGCGTGTGGTGATTATTCGGTATTGTGCAGGTTGCACATCTGTTTGTATGGGGTCGAGTATGGGTGGGGGTGTACAGGGCAGTGGGGCTGACACATGCGAGGGCTGTAATGTGTGAGACATGGATGGTGCTTGTGTGTGTAGGCTTGCATGCCAAATGCAGTTGTGCGTGCACACATGTTTGGATGAATGTGTATGTAAGTTGACATGTCTGTGATGTCACGCATGTATGTTGTTTTCGGCTGCATGTATGAGCACTGTGTACATGTGCATGTGTGTGTATTTGACAAGGGTGCAACAGTGATGCAACATGGATGCATGTGACAGCGGTATGTGGAAGCCTGATTGGCAGATGTGACATGGATGCCCGTCTGAACAGTGCGACACTTGGCAGAGGTGTACACATGCATGCAAGTGTGGTGGTGTGTGTACATGTGTGGTGCACTTCCTGTGTTGCATGTGATGTCTGGCTCCCCTTTGGCTGCTCATGCAGTTGTATGTGTAGGGATGGTGGTGGCAGTTGCGATATGGCTGTGGTATGGCTCATGTGTGCGAGTTGTAATGACATGTGTGTTGGGGATTGTGATGACATGTCTGAGGTTTGCCAATGCCACTCATGTGCAACTGTCATGTGTGTATGTGTCCATTGTACAGTGCCCTGATGCCTGTGTTTTGTTTCTCCCTGTCTGCAGCGTCAACTGATGAAGAGGGCGGAGAAGGTGCTGTGGAGCACAGCGGCGGGGATCCGACCGCCAGCCGGAGACGCAAGGCCCGGCTCCCCTCCCGTGTTGTCATCTCGTCGGGGAGTGAGGAGTCCGGTGCCGCGTCCCAGGCCGCAGCTGCCGGGGGGAGGTCCAAGAGGCAGAGGTTGGAGTTGGACTACTCGGCAGCAGAAAGGGCAGCTGGGACCCCACAGGGCCCAACAGGGGAAGATGGCACAGAGTCATCCAGGTTGGTGGGGGGTTTGGTGGAGGAGGAGGCCGTGCAAGCACCAGAGACGGGGTCTGGAGGTGGGTATCCCACTGGTGCTAGTGGTGCAGTGCAGGACCAGGGACAGGAGGCAGCACAGGCCGCCGCGGAGGGGCCTGTGTGCAATCCTGTCCCCGATCCTGTCCCTGCATCATCTTGCACCAGCAGGGATGCCTACATCCAGACCCGTTTTCAGGCAGGGGATGAGCTGACGTCAACTGGCCTTCCTCTGCCTGCGGACGTGGCCATCCAGGTCCGGGTTGAGCCTGTCCTGGCTGGTGTGGCGTTGCGTCAACGGGCCATGCGAGTTGACCTGCAGTCTTTTCATGGAGAGACTGCACGTCATCTCGAATGGCTCGTTGACCACGTCAGCCTGCTGGGACAGGTCACCCAGGCCGGATTCCTCCGTCTGATGGGGCTTGCTCCGACCCCCTCCTCAACTGGACCCCCTACGCGCCAGTCGTCCTCTGTGCCATCTTCCCACCCATCAGTCACCTGGGTGCCCTGTGGAGCTGCCTCTGACGGTGCGGCCAGGCTGGTGGAGGAGGCATCCCTGCTACAGTCGGGAGTCGGAGGTCCAGCAGGGGTGGCCACATCAACAACTGCACCCCAGCCGGCGGAGGATGTGCAGGCAGCAGGAGGCAGTGCACGGGCAGAGGCAGAGCAGCAACATGGTGGGAGACATGAAGGCTCGGGGCCTTCGACATCGGAGGGGCAGGCATCGGCCGGAGGGCCGGAGGACCCAGGACAGAGAGTGTCTTCCGTGTGGCAGCGGTTGGGCCACGCCATAGGTGCGGAGCGGCGGCGGGCGGAAGAGGCGCGGCTCACAATGGTCAGGGCGGAGAACTCCATGCGGAGGGCCCTGAGGCGGGCCGAGTGCCTCGAGGCAATCCGCAGGGGGTTGGAGGAGGACACGGCGTCGTCCCTGCGGACCCTCCGGCCATGGAACTGGACAGCCTCCGGGACATCGAACAGGAGTTCGATGATGCCCTGGCCCGGAACACCACGGAGTGAGCCGCTGGACTTGCCCGCCGCCTTTGTATATAGTTCTTTAGTTTTAGGTTTCCTTTGTTTTTTCTTATGATTTGGAGTCGACGGACACTGCTCCACTTTTCGTATATAGTTGCATTTTAGTTAGGGTTTTTTGTAGGTTTCCTTTGTTCAGTTGGGTTCATGGACCCTTGGATGTTTTGTACATAGTTCTTCATTGGATTGATTTTATTTTTCATTTGACTTTGGACTACATTTTTTTGGATTGGGATTTGGTGTTTTTATTTTTTTAACAGACATGCAGCTTATCTTTTTTTCATTCCCATTGTAGTTTGTTTCATTTCATTTGCATTCTTATTTTTTTAATACAATTTTGTTTTCATACTTCACTGTGTGGTATCATCTCATTGCTTTCATGCATGTCATGTTGGGTGTTTTCCCATTCAATTGCAACCATTGTGTGTGACGGACATGGGTTCATTAGCTTTATGAACATTGGGGGTGTAACATGTAATTTCCTTTTCCATGTGGGTGAATGGGTTACTTGGTTGGGCTTTTTGGCTGTGGTGGCTGACCATGACGCACATGATTGGGGATTGTGAGGACCTGGTGGAGGCTGCCCATGGTGGCTGGGGGGTGGGGGTGGTGGGAGACATGAGTGGGGGCCTGGTGGGGGCTGCCCATGGTTGCTGGGGGGTGGGGGTGGTGGAAGACATGGGTGGGAGCCTGGTGGGGGCTGCCCCTGGATGCTGGGGGGTGGAGGGGTGGGAGACATGAGGGGGGCCTGGTGGAGGGTGCCCCTGCTGGCTGGGGGGTGGGGGTGGTGGGAGACATGAGTGGGGGCCTGGTGGAGGCTGCCCCTGCACTGCTGGGGGGTGGGGTGGTGGGAGACATGAGTGGGGGCCTGGTGGAGGCTGCCCCTGCACTGATGGGGGGTGGGGGTGGTGGGAGACATGAGTGGGTGCCTGGTGGAGGGTGCCCCTGCACTACTGGTTGGTGGGGGTGGTGGGAGACATGAGTGGGGGCCTGGTGGAGGGTGCCCCTGGGGGGTGGGGGGGTGGGAGACATGAGTGGGGGCCTGGTGGAGGCTACCCTGCACTGCTGGGGGGTGGGGGTGGTGGGAGACATGAGTGGGGGCCTGGTGTAGCGTGCCCCTGCACTGCTGGGGGGTGGGGGTGGTGGGAGACATGGGTGGGAGCCTGGTGGGGGCTGCCCATGGTGGCTGGGGGGTGGGGGTGGTGGGAGACATGAGTGGGGGCCTGGTGGAGTGTGCCCCTGCACTGCTGGGGGGTGGGGGTGGTGGGAGACATGAGTGGGGGCCTGGTGGAGGGTGCCCCTGGATGCTGGGGGGTGGGAGACATGAGTGGTGGCCTGGTGGAGGCTGCCCCTGCACTGCTGGGGGGTGGGGGTGGTGGGAGACATGAGTGGGGGCCTGGTGGAGGGTGCCCCTGCACTGCTGGGGGGTGGGGGTGGTGGGAGACATTAGTGGGGGCCTGGTGGGGGCTGCCCATGGTGGCTGGGGGGTGGGGGTGGTGGGAGACATGAGTGGGGGCCTGGTGGAGGGTGCCCCTGCACTGCTGGGGGGTGGGGGTGGTGGGAGACATGAGTGGGGGCCTGGTGGAGGCTGCCCCTGCACTGCCGGGGGGTGGGGGTGGTGGGAGATATGGGTGGGAGCCTGGTAGGGGATGCCCATGGTTGCTGGGGGGTGGGGGTGGTGGGAGACATGGGTGGGGGCCTGGTGGAGGGTGCCCCTGGATGCTGGGGGGTGGGGGGGGTTGGAGACATGAGTGGGGGCCTGGTGGAGGCTGCCCCTGCACTGCTGGGGGGTGGGGGCGGTGGGAGACATGAGTGGGGGCCTGGTGGAGGGTGCCCCTGCACTGCTGGGGGGTGGGGGTGGTGGGAGACATGGGTGGGAGCCTAGTGGGGGCTGCCCATGGTGGCTGGGGGGTGGGGGTGGTGGGAGACATGAGTGGGGGCCTGGTGGAGGCTGCCCCTGGTGGCTGGGGGGTGGGGGTGGTGGGAGACATGAGTGGGGGCCTGGTGGAGTCTGCCCCTGCACTGCTGGGGGGTGGGGGTGGTGGGAGACATGGGTGGGGGCCTGGTGGGGGCTGCCCATGGTGGCTAGGGGGTGGGGGTGGTGGGAGACATGAGTGGGGGCCTGGTGGAGGGTGCCCCTGCACTGCTGGGGGGTGGGGGTGGTGGGAGACATGAGTGGGGGCCTGGTGGAGGCTGCCCCTGCACTGCTGGGGGGTGGGGGTGGTGGGAGACATGGGTGGGAGCCTGGTGGGGGCTGCCCATGGTTGCTGGGGGGTGGGGGTGGTGGGAGACATGAGTGGGGGCCTGGGGGAGGGTGCCCCTGCACTGCTGGGGGGTGGTGGTGATAGGGGACATGGGTGGGGGCCTGGTGGAGGCTGCCCCTGCACTGCTGGGGGGTGGGGGTGGTGGGAGACATGATTGGGGGCCTGGTGGAGGCTGCCCCTGGTGGCTGGGGGTGGGGGTGGTGGGAGACATGAGTGGGGGCCTGGTGGAGGGTGCCCCTGCACTGCTGGGGGGTGGGGGTGATAGGGGACATGGGTGGGGGCCTGGTGGAGGCTGCCCCTGGATGCTGGGGGGTGGGGGGTTTGGAGACATGAGTGGGGGCCTGGTGGAGGCTGCCCCTGGTGGCTGGGGGTGGTGGGAGGCATGAGTGGGGGCCTGGTGGAGGGTGCCCCTGCACTGCTGGGGGGTGGGGGTGATAGGGGACATGGGTGGGGGCCTGGTGGAGGCTGCCCCTGCACTGCTGGGGGGTGGGGGTGGTGGGAGACATGAGTGGGGGCCTGGTGGAGGGTGCCCCTGCACTGCTGGGGGGGTGGTGGTGGTGGGAGACATGAGTGGGGGCCTGGTGGAGGGTGCCCCTACACTGCTGGGGGGTGGGGGTGGTGGGAGACATGGGTGGGAGCCTGGTGGGGGCTGCCCATGGTTGCTGGGGGGTGGGGGTGGTGGGAGACATGAGTGGGGGCCTGGTGGAGGCTGCCCCTGGTGGCTGGGGGGTGGGGGTGGTGGGAGACATGAGTGGGGGCCTGGTGGAGGGTGCCCCTGCACTGCTGGGGTGTGGTGGTGATAGGGGACATGGGTGGGGGCCTGGTGGAGGCTGCCCATGCACTGCTGGGGGGTAGGGGTTGTGGGAGACATGAGTGGGGGCCTGGTGGAGGCTGCCCCTGCACTGCTGGGGGGTGGGGGTGGTGGGAGACATGAGTGGGGGCCTGGTGGAGGCTGCCCATGCACTGCTGGGGGGTGGGGGTGGTGGGAGACATGAGTGGGGGCCTGGTGGAGGCTGCCCCTGCACTGCTGGGGGGTGGGGGTGGTGGGAGACATGAGTGGGGGCCTGGTGGAGGGTGCCCCTGCACTGCTGGGGGGTGGGGGTGGTGGGAGACATGCGTGGGGGCCTGGTGGAGGGTGCCCATGGTGGCTGGGGGGTGGGGGTGGGTGGGAGACATGAGTGGGGGCCTGGTGGAGGGTGCCCCTGCACTGCTGGGGGTGGGTCTGGTGGGAGACATGAGTGGGGGCCTGGTGGAGGGTGCCCATGGTGGCTGGGGGGTGGGGGTGGTGGGAGACATGAGTGGGGGCCTGGTGGAGGGTGCCCATGGTGGCTGGGGGGTGGGGGTGGTGGGAGACATGCATAGTTGATCAGTAGTGCAAGGTGACATGTGGGTTGGCTGGGGGGCATGCCCATGGTGGATGTGCTGCCATCGGGACATGAGCAGGGGTGCAGGGTAGTCCCCCGTGTTGTGGGCTGCCTGCAGGGGCCGTGGAGGTTGTGGAGCGTACACCTGGGAGGACCCACACGGCCAATTCACGTGTAGTACTCCCCAGAACCCCTGAAATACACATACCCTGCTGAAATCGCGTGTGCAACTTCCCGCGCACCCCTGAAATACACGTACCCTGCTGAATTTGCGTGTGGAACTTCCCGCGCACCCCTGGAATACACGTACCCTGCTGAAAACGCGTGTGGAACTTCCCGCGCACCCCTGCAATACACGTACCCTGCTGAAATCGCGTGTGGAACTTCCCGCGCACCCCTGAAATACACGTACCCTGCTTGCACGGGGTCAATCGCGTGTGGAACTTCCCGCGCACCCCAGAAATACACGTACCCTACTTGCACGGGGCCAATCGCGTGTGGAACTTCCCGCGCACCCCTGAAATACACGTACCGTGCTCGCACTGGGACAATCGCGTGTGGAACTTCCCGCGCACCCCTGAAATACACGTACCCTGATGAAATCGCGTGTGGAACTTCCCGCGCACCCATGGAATACACGTACCCTGCTCGCACTGGCCCATTCGCGTGTGGAACTTCCCGCGCACCCCTGAAATACACGTACCCTGCTGAAATCGCGAGTGGAACTTCCCGCGCACCCCTGAAATACACGTACCCTGCTTGCACGGGGTCAATCGCGTGTGGAACTTCCCGCGCACCCCTGAAATACACGTTCCCCACTTGGCGTTTGCTGTTTGCCAGCCCGGTGAACTGGTCCAGGGTTAGCGCAGCCCTTTGCGATGATTTAGCAATTTTGATGGCTTTTCCTTGCGCGAGGGCGTTCTTGGGGGCGTTACTAGCGCTGCTGCAGGGTCGCTGCGATTCTCTGCACCACGGCTGGTTTGGGAGCCTAAAATCCATGAATACGCTGTGCGCGGAAATCGGTTTTAGCGCACGTGCCAGGCGCAGTCAATCGCACGCGGACACTCTGCGCCAGCCGCTTGCGACACTTTTCTGCAAAATTCTATGAATTACCCTGCAAGTGTCAAGCAAGGCTATTGCTTTGCTTTTATTTTGGGACTAGGTAGACTTCATAAGCTTTAAAATAATCCTGCCACCAGTGTTAGTAATCATACTTTACTTATCTAGATCTGTTGGCTTTTTGTTTTTTTCCAACTTTCCCACACCCACCAAACATGTCATAGTCATCAGCATTAACATGTACTGACATTCAAAATGAGAGATTAAATAAGAATGGGTAGTCGCATAATGGGAGAAGAGAAGAGGACCACAAACGGATCCTTGAGGAAGCACACTGAGAAAAGGAAGGGAAGGGGAATTTTCACCAGGCCAAGGAACCGAAAAAGAGCAATTGTGGATATGAGAGGAGGAACAGTGAAAAACAGAGCCAGAGAAACCAAAGGAGCAGATGGTGGAGAGGAGAGTAGGCTGATGAACAGTGGCGGACAGATCCTGTTTCCATAGAATTAAGAGGACGGAATCCCGATTGGGAAGAAGAGAGCCAAGACAAGATAAGATTTGGGTATGCATCACATGCTGAAGTTTCTTAGATAGGTAAGGAAGTAGAGAAATAGCACAATATTTGGTCACCAAACAGGCATAAAGGGGAGTTAAAAAAAAACAAAAACAAAACCAGGAACAAAAATCACCTTCTTAGAAGATGTGGTGAAAGTAGCAGCAGAGAGAGGAGTTAATATGCAAAGTTAAGAAAGGGAGAATCAAACCGTAGATTTTGAGAATAACTGCTGATGGCATAGGATCGAGAAGGAAATGAATGGGATGAGCATAAGCAAGTATGTGAGCAGTGTCAGAGTGTGAGCGAGGAGAGAAAGGGGCAGGATTGATACCCAGAAGATAGAGTAAAGTTTTGTAGGGAGAGAGGAGCAAAGCAAAGTTATATTGTCAGAGAAAAAAAAACAGTCAGATGAGGATAAAGGAGAAAGAAATGAGGAATCAAAGATGGGAGGGGGAGAATTTAGGTGGAGAAGAAGACGAGGATGAGATGAGTATGAAAGAATACCATCAGAATATTACTTCCTTTTTGCCAGTAGTAGGGAAGTATCATGATACGAATCATGAGAAGAGTGCAGAGAGGAGAGATGGAAAGGATTAGCTTTGGAAGGGTCCTTTCTCCATGTATGATATATTTCTACCACGCAACTTATAATTCCCTCAATGCTTACACTGAACGGGCATTTCCCACTGCATTCCGTTCCACTTCTCAATGCTCACCACTTTTCTCCTCACAACCTGAGGTGATTCTCCCCATTTAGACATGTGGCCTATCATTTTCCCTTTCCCTTTTCCCAAGATGTGGAGCTGGCTGCATTTTTGCAGAAGCCATCGTTCCCTATTCTGCTCTTTCTCTCTCCCATCATGTTTTATGATGGCTGCATTCCTGGGTTCCTTTAATGCTGACCAGCAACAGGAGAGAGGGACTATGCGCTTATCTGATCTCCACCCTCACTTCCACACTCAAGGTAGGAGACACCTACACCATTTCTCATGCAGGTTAGATTTTTCTCTTTCATTTTGCTGCAGCCCAACATTAAGGTAAGACTGATGTGAATGGCTGGACTGCGGAGACGAGCCAACAAAGAACCTCATCTGGATGATGTACCCATTTTGTCCTTCGATTTTTGTATGTGTGTATGAATTTGAAAATTCACAACTGTTTTTACTCTGTGAACGTTTCGTGAGTATTCTGCCAACAGCACCACATTTATAAAATGTACCCAACGTTCTAAACTGGTTTAAGCGTTTTCCATTATTACAGGCCTCTATCGCAGAACCATGAAGTGGAAAACACGTTCTTAAAAGAACAGCAAAATAACAAACCCAAAACATTTGACAGAAAGGTTTTCTTAAGCAATCATATCTGCGCCACCACTTATGTAAAACCACCATAATTCAGCCCCTGCTGTGCACTGCTCATGACGTCTTTCGGTGCAATAATTGCCATAGAAGGTCAGTTTTTGTGTGTTGTCCCTCAAGTAAAATGTGAACAAATGACAAACGTGTTTTTTGAAGCACGAAACATAAAACCTGTCATTTGTGTTGGCATATGCAGGGTCATGAGCATGTCATGGTGGTGGCAGTGTTATGGTTGTATAATTATAGCGGTTGTTCAGATTTCTTTGCCTTAGAGACCGTAACAGACAGTTCTTTTTTTAAATGTGCCTTGGGTTGCAACTTAACCATAATATTATTTTACCTAAGGTTTTTTCCAATGGATGTTTTTGTGTAATGATATGCAATATCATATCACCATTACCCACAGGGCACGGTCTATGGCAATTCCCTATCGGTACTTTGCCATAGGCATGGCCTTTGGTCATGCTACTGACCTCACCAAGGTTCCCAAAATGGCAACTGGGCTTGGCCTTTGGCCACAATAATTGGGCACGTTACAATCACTGCCAGTCCATGAGCCAATGGCTATTTCCACTTTGTTTGGGCATGTCTTGTCCATTGGCCATTGCGCATAGCTTGCACAGTGCCCAATAGACAGTTTTCCCAGGGCCTGGCCTTTCACAATTCCCTGTGCCCTGCCGAACCACCCAAATTAGCTATTGGGCCTGTTCTCCATCCAGGCTCATTAGCTGATTTACCCCATTGCATGTCCATGGGGCATGGCCTTGGGGAACAGTGTTACACCATGTCATGTTATCATGACACTATCGATATATAGTTAATGTAGGGACATGGGGCACAGTGCTTCACCATGCCTTTATCAATATACAGTTTATACATATTGTAGGTACAACTTTACAGGCAACATACTCAATGGAATAACACAATATGCATTAACAGTGACGGTACACCCTCGTCATACATTCATGATTGTCCAAGGCATTAGCCATATTTGAAGTGCGCCCACTAGTCACAAATAAACACAATGGGCTTCATTCCATGTGTGGCGTGCTGGAAATAAGGGGTCGGTTGCCCCGTACAAGCACCCTTTATGGACAGCCACACTCCAACTCTGTGTTCCTGGGCCGTTGCTTTCAGCAGGTCAGACCTGCTGGGTGCAACGGCTCCGGTTGGCGGAGTTGTCACGGAAGTACCACCTCTGTTAGCAAATATGCCGGTCCTTCCGTGTCCCCATTCCCATGGAGTCCTATGTTACTCCATGGGAATGGGGACTTACACTTTCCACCACCTGATATCCTGGGTTGCAGTGACTTGTAATGTCCTGGTGGCACCGGGATATCAGGTGGTGGAAACAGTGATACTAGTCCGGTGGCATCCCACCTGTAGCACCGCCGGGTTGCCGCCAAACTCGTAATAAGGAGCATAATGTCTATAAGAGGACAGTGAATGATGCATATACTGTCGACACACATCATGGCAAAAACACTTTTGATATTTGTCCTCTGCCAAGGACAAGGCCGAAAAAGGTACACATATTAAAGTCCAATTGTTATACTTTTCGATGTAGGAATTGTATACATGGGCAAGAAACTGCATTCCTGTTGAAGGCCTGTGGATACCATTTCTAAAAAACGCATTCCATAATGATTGATCAAAAACTCTCACCCTCTCAAACTATAATTTACCCTAAACTACCTCTTCACATCTCAAGTCAGATATTTCTTTTCACACTGTAATTCGCGTTTCTTTCTCATGAACTGGGCTCCTATGACCTAAACATGTCAATTGTCTCAAAAAATATGGCCATATCAAACCATTCTATGCCATGTTCTCTTACATAGGACAGGACAAGCTTCAGAAGGTTTCTATATGTCCGTTTTTTTAACATTTGTAAGTACACTGTTTGATAGGCAAGATTGTGTGCAGTACCCTTTGGGAGACTACAGCAACCTTGACCTTGTGGCAATTGGAACACAACATTTGGTATAAGTCTGTACTAGACAGGTTGGTATGTCGGAATTGAAACAATATTATGCCTCCTATCGCAGCAATTGTATGTGTATTGGCCTACGCCAAGTTGTCTAAAACATCATATGCGAACAAACTCCGCGGCAAGGTCTTGACCTTAGAGACAGTAATGTAAGTCGCCATCTTGGATTAAACCGCCATTTTGGGTTCTCTTGTAATATGGAAGTCACCCTGAACATCAAAATGGAGGCCAAATGACATTCTCAGTAAGATTCTGGCCGTTGTGACCTCCGTACACACGAATAATTAATATGCCTGCAGGCCACTTGTCGGGGTCGCGAACTGAGACCTTGTCCTATTGTTGACCTATGTGTAAATGTACAACTATATCAGTGAAACTAATCAAAATGCATATATTATAGGATTGACCTAGCTAGGAACCCATAGGCCCGACTCCTATAATGGTTAACCCGCGAGAGGGTTGGCCAAGGGCTGGACAAACCATATAAAAGACCCAAGTATTCCAATGTACGGTCTCTCTTACTAATGCATTGAACTTTCGTTGGAGTTCGTTACGTTACTCTGAGAGCCGAATAGCTATCCGTTTGTCAATTGACTTTGGTAACTGTTGTAGCTTTTAAATAAAGCACTTGTATGTTCTTTGTAACCTGTGTTGGTGTGTTTCTTTTTGGGCTTCCCGGCCTCATATTATTTTTATGTTTTCACAGTTGGCGCCCGAATAGGGACCCTCAGGATTGATGCCGGGTCCCTATTCAATCCCTCAGGATTGAATAGGGACCCTCAGGATTGATTCAATTGAAGGTTGACGCAGACTATCAAACTGGGATCGGACAGTGTGATACTGCGGGCCCGACTGAACGAGACACGATACCTCGGCAGCGCTGCACGATCCGATCCTTGGACGATAGTCGTGTGGTCTGACACGGCATCTTGACGAGGGTCCATTTTTGAGGCGGGCAGATTTGTCAAAACCACCAAACACGAGGTAAAATTTGTTAGGTAAGTTCTTTGGTAAACCGTACGGTCCTCCTTAGGTTTGGTCAGGTGCAGTCATGACCCGGCTCTTAATTTAACCCTGACAATTTGAATTTGGCGTATTGTATCTGCAGACACAATTACTGACCAGGTAACACCAATTTTTTGTGAAATGCCTGGGAAATTGTCTAGCTGCTTTAGGGCTCTGTTCCGCAGCGATCGACAATCTTTGGAATTTAGCAGCCCGGCACCACAGGAGGGGTCGCCGGCATGTACTATGTACTGTAAGTATGGCATTGGAAGTATAGTATTTAATGATATTTGGCACAGACAAACCAGACATGCCTCCGAATTTCAGTGGTCAATCAATGGTAGTTTCGAGATCCCCCGTATTGAATACCTAGAATCGGTCTTGCTAAAAAAGAAGGCCAGACCTGCAGCATTTGATGTTTTGCAGAATTGGAAAAAAGAAGCGTTGCAGCAGCTTAAAAGTAGGGATAAACATGCACGCCGTCATAAAACAAATGCCGAAAAGGTGTTGTTATATAATAAGGAAAAACATTCGGAGTCAGTCAAAAATATGGATAGGGCTTTTTCACTAGGTATCCAGAAAATGTATCCCTCTAAAGATTTCCATGTTTCTGAAGATTTTATTGAAAAATTGTTAAACGAACGCAGGCCTGGTGCCTCTGCGCCACCTCCGTATGATCCTCTCCCGGGTGCTCTGCCCATTCCTGCTGTTGTTCCTGCTGTTATTCCTGTTCCCCCTGTACAGCCTATTGTTCCTATTCCCCTAGTTGTTGTTCCTCCACCTATCCCGCCACCCCTTTCTCTTGCGCCGATAGTTGCACCCTTATTGAATTTGCCCACACCTCCGCTCCTGAGTGGTTCTGTATTGACTGAAGTTGATCAGGGTGCGGGGTCAAAGATTGTCACTCGTAATACTGTTTCCGCAGACAAGAAACAAGAATTATTTGCATGGGCTAAGCACTGTATGGAAGAAGGTGATCAAGTTAACGTTTTTCCACATTATCAAATTTGAACAATTTTCAAATGTTTTTATCGAAGGTTTGGGGACTCATTTATGTGTGATGTGGGGTAGATTACAAAATTCGGATCTCCCACAAGGGGTGAGGGATCTAAATGCTTTAGCACTTTCGAGGGACACAGAGGAGAAAGTACATGGTCATGTTGAAAGATTGTTTGAGTATAGGAGGGACTTTGAGAAATCACAAGATGAGGATGATCATGACGACAGTATGTATGTGCAGAAACGGTTCCTTCCGTGCCGTAGATCGGCACCTGAGGAAATACGAATTTGTACCAAAGATGCGATTCGATGGATCTCAGATTCATCGATACCGCCAGATGAAGTATATGACACGTATAGTCAGTATACAGTAGAAATGCAAAGGAAGGTGATTCAGGTAATGGTACAGTACCTGCATGAAGAATGTGTAAGGAAGAAGGTTAGTTGTCCTATAGAGTTATTGGGAATTTGTAAAAGGGCTTTTTCGTCTGACACTTCTTCGACTGCCTTAGCGCTCGACCTGGCTCTGTTGCTTAGTAAGCGGTCAGAGTTACCTACATCTCAGTTGCCTATGCGAGAGGTTCCTCCGACATTTGTCCCGAAGGTTGAGATTCCCGCTAACGCTGGGACTGGTGCACCCGCTGTGGATATCCCTGCGCATTATGTATCACAATTTGTTCACATCCCGTTTTCACGACAGGAAGTGAACACTATTAGACAATCAATTCCCGATATCAGGAAAAACCCGACATGATTCTACAAAGAGATGGAGTCCGTTTTGCAGTCCTCTGTGTTCACCTTAAGTGATATTGACTTGCTATTCCCTCTACTCCTACCGTAGATTTATGGAAGCAGGTTCGGACAATAGACGATGTGCAAGGGTTGGGAGATACGTGGGCTAACATGACTAGGTTTGATGGGGAAAGACCAGCTGGTGAGAAACCACCTCAGGTAATACTTTGCCTGATAGAATTGTCGCAAAATTGAAAACCATAATTCCTGAGAAAAGAATTATTTGGGACAAGCTTACGGCCTGTGTTCAAGGAAAAACTGAAGGTGCCACCGAATTCTTTAATCGATTCGAACAGGTATTCTCTGACTTCAGTGGACAGGACTTGGGTACAGAGTCTGGGAAAAGGTTGTTTGTGGACAAATTTGTACGTGGATTGTTGCCCGACATCCAGTCACAGATTATGTCCTCTGAGAGCGCTTGGCAGGCGAAATCACAATCTGAAG
Organism: Ambystoma mexicanum; assembly: GCF_040938575.1. Classification (NCBI taxonomy): domain Eukaryota; kingdom Metazoa; phylum Chordata; class Amphibia; order Caudata; family Ambystomatidae; genus Ambystoma; species Ambystoma mexicanum. Next base: position 953,824,056 of record NC_090926.1, on the reverse strand, counting down.
TTTTGCACATGGCTCAGTATTATGAGAACCGTGTTAATAATGAAAAGAAGAAAATAGAGAAGAGGAAAGGAGATTTGAAGACTAAAGTATTGTTACAACAAATTTTTAGAAATCCCAGAGGAGGTACTTCACAGATCAGAGGTCAGTATGTCCCAAAAGGAAACGCTCCTTTGGGTCCTGTGAATGTTAATCAATGTGCCTATTGCAGCCAGGGAGGTCATTGGTGAGCACAGTGCCCCGTCCTTCGACAAAGGTCAAACAATGCGTTTGGGAGTATGGGTAGACGACCTAGAGGTCGCCCTGGAGCAGGGGGCCCTGATTTAGGTCAGTTTTCACAAGATCCTCAGCAACCTTTTTCACAGGAAAATCAGACTTCGAGTGTGGATGCAAGAAACATATTTGATCACCCTTCTGCTGCCTACCTTTCTGAAGAGTTTCTTTCCGATAACATTTTGTTTCGTTAGGACTGCCCGAAGCAGGGTTTGGAACCCTCACCTATTCCCGTTAATCAGAAAGGTCCCTACGTTGAATTGTTAGTGGGGAATAGGAAACATCAGTTTTTGATAGACACTGGAGCACAGAAGTGCTCCATTGATCATTCCCGGGTTCCAAACATTCCACTGTCAGGGCAAACAAATGTTTCTGTAGGGTTTTCTGGTATACCAATTGTCTGTCCGGTTTCTTCGCCGGTGTCTGTTTCCTTGGGTCCCTTTACGGATCATTGCCCTTTCCTTCTGACTTCGAACTGTGGAGAGAATTTGCTGGGGTTAAATTTGTTAAAGAAACTGAATGCAGTAATTCATTGTTCCTCTGATGGAGTACGACTGACGGTTTCACCACAGCAACTTCCCAGTTCCCAGTTTCTGACTCGACCATTGCCTCCTGAGTTTAGTGTTGTCCCAGAATGTTTATGGGCGGTTGACGACAATGATGTTGGGGTACTACAGTTTGAGCCCATTAAAATAGTTTTGAAACATGGAGTTAAACTACCACGCATTCCGCAATATAAAATATCAGTTGAGGGCGAGCGTGCTTTGAAGTGCACTGTCTCCGATTTTCTGCACCGAGGGGTGATCAAGGAGATTGCACGTAGTTTATGTAACAGCCCGATTTTGCCTGTATACAAGAAAGGCGACAATGCAATCCCATACCGGTTCATAATTGATCTTCGTGCTATTAACAAAGTTGTCGCCTCACAATTTCCAATTGTGCCTGATGTAACAACGATACTAACAATGATCCCTGCTATGGCTACGCACTTTAGTGTTGTGGATTTAAAGAATGCTTTCTTTAGCATTCCTATACACAAGGAGAGTAGATATTTGTTCGCCTTCACCTTGGGAGGACGTTCATTTACATTTACTCGGGCACCTCAAGGGTATACTGAAAGTCCAAGCATTTATAGTAGATCTTTGAAAGAGCAGCTCGACACCCTTGAATTGCCACCTACTTGTACATTACGTCAGTATGTCGATGATTTGCTTTTGGCTGCAGATTCTGAAAGTGCTTGTAAAGAAGGCACTGTATTGTTACTTATTCATCTGGCCGAAAACCGTCATAAAGCTTCGCTCAAGAAATTTCAATATTGTTGTCAGGAGGTCGCCTATTTAGGCTACCTCCTGTCAAAGGAGGGGAGAAGATTGACACCTGAAAGAATAAAACTCATTTCGGTTCGGGCATGTCTGTTCCAAATACACAGAAGGAAGTCAGGGCCTTAATAGGTATGGCTTCTTAATGTAGGTTGTGGATCCCGAACTTTTCACTAGTGATAAAACCGATGTTGGCTTTGACGAAGAAGGGCATTTCTCTGCCGCTGCCATGGAAATCGGAACATCAACGATCATTTGAGCTTCTCAAAACCGCGTTATGCTCTGCACCGGTTATGGGTACTCCAAATTATGACAAGGCCTTTGTGTTGTTTGTGCATGAATGTGATGGATGTGCTTTGGCTGTGTTAACGCAGGAACATGGAGGGAAGAATAGGCCGTGCGGCTACTACTCCTCCGCCCTTGATCCTGTTGCATGCGCTTTGCCGAGATGTTTGCAAGCTGTCGCTGCTGCTGCCGTGTCCGTAAAGCAGAGTGAGGGAATGGTTCTAGGCCATGATTTAATTTTGATGGTACCTCACTCTGTAGATATCGTATTGAATAAGACTCAAACGCAACACCTCACCTCTGCACTGCTGATAAGGTATGAATTAATTCTGTTTCCCCTCACATTCAAATTAAGAGGTGTTGTGTTCTTAATCCGGCTGAACTTCTACCTTTCCCGCAAAATACTGTTTGCGTTGATGAACTGCCTGTATGCCACTGAACAGGAAACGAAGGGCAGGATAGATCTTATAGATACTCCTTTAGGTAATGCAGAAGGGGAGCTGTTTTGTGATTACTCCTGCTTCAAACTCCCAGATGGTACATCTACAACTGCAGAGATTATAGCGTTGAACCGAGCTTGTGAACTCTCCGAAGGGCGTATAGTAAACATATATACTGATAGCCAGTACGCCTTTGGGGTGGCTCACAACTTTGGGAGGCTCTGGTCGGAAAGAGGGTTCCTAACCTCACATGGGACCAAGATCCAGCACGGTCCCCTGATAGTGCAATTGCTCTCGGCACTCTCACTTCCTAGGCAGTTAGCGATCATGAAATGTGCAGCACATCGTAAGGTCATAGATGATGTGGGAAAAGGGAACGCTTTTGCTGACCAGATAGCCAGGCAAACGGCTACAGACCTTAACGCAGACATGTATGCTCTAAGGGAAACAAAAGATGCCTTTGTAATGGGTGAGGGTATTGGGGCTGTGCGAGATATTCAAACTGATGCCACAATAGAAGAGTCTAAAAGGTGGGCCGAAGGAATGGGGAAACTGGATGACGATGGGTGTTGGGTGGATACATCTGAAGGAAAATGGTTGCTCCCTGATTCATATTCATATGTGCTGGCTGGTTACAATGGCACACGGTCCTACGCATGTGTGTGCTCAATAGATCACGAAAATGTTAGAACAAGTATGGGTGAATGATAACATTTTGAAGATTGCACAGCGCCATGTTCAGAATTGTATGATTTGCTTACAGCACAATGTGGGGAAGGGGACAGTAACTCCAAGGGGAAGCTTTGGGCCCCCTTCTGTTCCCTTCGAGGTCTTCCACTTTGATTTTATTGAGATGGAACGGTGTAACAATCTAAAATATGTTCTTGTGATTATTTGTGCTTTTAGTAAATGGGTCGAGGCTTTCCCCGTTAACGATGCTACTGCCATGACCACTGCAAAGACTATGGTAAAAGAATTCTTTCCACGATTTGGGCTTCCAAGGGTAATTTGGTCGGACAATGGTCCCCATTTTGTTGCAGCCGTAATTTTGCAGATATGCACAGCGTTACACATTGAAAAGCGATTTCACTCGGCTAGACACCCTCAAAGTGCTGGGTTGGTAGAGAGACATAACGGTATCTTAAAGAATAAGCTTGCAAAAACATGTGCTGACACCATATTGAAATGGCCAGATGCCTTACCTATTGTATTGTTAGCCATGCGTACCACACCTCAAACTAAGACTGGGCTTTCTCCATTTGAGGTAGTGATGGGGAGACCTGCTAACATTTGGGGTCTTCCAAAGCCTAAAGCATTGAGGGAGGTAGAAAATGTATTGCTTGTAGACTACTGTAACCAGTTGACTAAAAATCTGTATCTCATTTATCATCAGGTCCAATCAGCTTTACCTGTACGGTTTGCGGGCCCAGGACACGATATTCAGCCTGGAAGTTGGGTCCTAGTGAAGGCCTACGAAAGGTCTTCCTGTCTCGCTCCTCGCTGGAGGGGACCCTACCAGGTGCTGTTGGTCACTCAGACAGCAGTGCGGGTGGCTGGAAAAAAACATTGGATCCACGCGACGCATGTCAAGAAACTTCCTCACCCGACGCCACACGTTACAGAAGAAGCAGAACCCCTCGCTGATGCTACAATCTCTGATCGTGGAGTAGCAAACAGCACTGTGAGTGTGTCGGAGAATTTCTCTGAGCCCATGGAGTTTGGGGAACAGTCCATTTCGTCTTCACACTCTTTGGAAAAGTCACTTCCGGAAAACATTGTTTCAAGTTCTGCGGCTTCCATCGCCTCCGATACGTCACTTCCCTCAGGAAGTGACGTCGCCTTGTTTCCGGATCAAACAGTTCTGGGTACCACCAGGTACAACCTTTGACGAAGAAAATAGAACTACGGCACGGGTCTTTTCCGTGCAATTGGAAAGAAGAAGTGATTGAAAGTTTTCTCTTGTAAAAGAAAGTTCCTTTCAAACAAAAGGAAAAAAAAGGGATTCTGCTTGCTAGGGTTGGGAAGGACTAAGAAGTCACGCGACCGTAGTGTCGCCAGCAACGAACATTGGGGTCGTCGATTGAGAAACTACGATGCCTGCCACCTCCACCGCTGTTCCCCGCACTGGACTTGTAAATAAGGGGGTGACCAACTCGGACAACGAACAATGTGCCTGGGCCCCGAAAACGTATTGTTGTGTTGTGTTAATAATAATTGGAATTTGTGTAATTACTGCTGTGGGACTTTGGAAATTTACCCTCTAAAACCTCTACTGCCAATTGAGATTGTACCTAATGCTTTGACTCCCTCTGTACACCTGCACACCTTGTCACCTAGAGACTCCCAGCATAGACGAAAGTATCATAATAACACTTTAATGATAGTAATGAATGCAACGCATGCCATTTTTAATAAGAGTAATTGCTGGATTTGCACCCATTTACCGCAACATGGGAACAAGGGGCTAGGATGGTATATTCACCCTTTACCTTTAACGACTGCTTGCTATGCTTCTCTTAGAGCACTATTCTTTGGCCGTTGGAATGATAGCGTCTCAGGGAACTTTGATGGAACTAATTTAAATGATTTTGAGAAACGTGAATTGACTCCCCTGGGATGCTCGCTTTTTGCAAATAGAAGTAGACCTAATGTTGCTTCTATTAGGCCATCTGATAAACAATCTCTTCCTTTTCAAACTCTAATTTCCTTTAAAATGGCTCCGATAGGCAATAAGGACACCGTGCCTCCTTCCTACTCTATTAATCATAGCCCTGATTCAGTCCCCTTTTGTGTACAAAGAAATGGCACTCGGCCAATGGGAGATTTTGAAGGTTGTGTAAACATTGTAAATTTGACTGGGGAGAACAGGCCTCTGTATGTAGGAGGGCCTGTTTATTTTGTTTGTGGTAGTTCAGCATTTCCCTGGTTGCCCAAGGATTGGCAGGGAACCTGTTATTTAGGAATCCTGTTACCTGGGGTATTTATAGCTAGTACATTGGAAGTTTCTAAGGCTCGCCCACGGCGGGACGAGGATGGGGATACCCCTGGGCAAGTATTGGGAGATATAGCGAAATCAGTTGTGCCCTTTTGGGGACAGATAGCAAACTCTGAAAACATTAGGGGGTTAGCAAGAGTACTGGAGAGAACCATCAACCAGACCACGGATATACTCTACAATATGACACTAGAACAAAAGGCAATAAGATTGGTAGCACTCCAAAATCGGATGGCATTAGATGTCATTCTGGCAGAACGTGGTGGAGTATGCAAATTAGTGGGGTCCGCTAGCTATGTTTTCATACCAGATTCCTCTCTGACAATTTTCAAAGCAATACAGAACTTGCACATCCTTAGTTCTGAAGTGCATGTTCCTGTGGGAGATTGGAATATTAGTGCCTGGTTCTGGGATTCTCTACGATCCTGGGGTTGGAAGGTGCTTTCTGTTATCTTGGTTATTTTGGGAATCCTTTTATTTCTTTGTTGATGTTTCCAATGTCTACCTAGTATATGTGCAATGCTAGGGGGGTGTTGTGCTCAAGCGGTGAGCACAGTAGGGCACAAAATGTACTCCCCAGATACAGCATCTAAAGAGTTTTTGTTACAAGAAGTTCTGATGAGCGACCTAATGGCTATAGACATTACAGATAATGATTCAGGATGTATGGACGACAATGCATGGAGTTATTTACAAAAGTATTAGAAGTGATATTAGCACTTGGCATAGGCCAAAAGGAGGGTTTGTCGGAATTAAAACAATGTTATGCCTCCTATCGCAGCAATTGTATGTGTATTGGCCTACGCCAAGTTGTCTAAAACATCATATGCGAACAAACACCGCGGCAAGGTCTTGACCTTAGAGAAAGTAATGTAAGTCGCCATCTTGGATTAAACCGCCATTTTGCGTTCTCTTGTAATATGGAAGTCTCCCTGCACTTCAAAATGGAGGCCGAATGACATTCTCAGTAAGATTCTGGCCGCTGTGACCTCCGTACACACAAATAATTAATATGCCTGCAGGCCACTTGTCGGGGTCGCGAACTGAGACCTTGTACTATTCTTGACCTATGTGTAAATGTACAACTATATCAGTGAAACTAATCAAAATGCATATATTATAGGATTGACCTGGCTAGGAACCCATAGGCCCGACTCCTATAATGGTTAACCCGCGTGAGGGTTGGCCAAGGGCTGGACAAATCATATAAAAGACCCAAGTATTCCAATGTACGGTCTCTCTTACTAATGCATCGAACTTTCGTTGGAGTTTGTTACGTTACTCTGAGAGCCGAATAGCTATCCGTTTGTCAATTGACTTTGGTAACTGTTGTAGCTTTTAAATAAAGCACTTGTATGTTCTTTATAACCTGTGTTGGTGTGTTTCTTTTTGGGCTTCCCGGCCTCATATTATTTTTATGTTTTCACAGGTAGTGTGGCTATAAGTCTGTACTAGACAGGTTGGTAGTGTGGCCGAGCAGCCAGGCTTATCTCAAGAAGGGTCAATGTGAGCAGTAGGGTTTTTACACAGAGATTCACAGTGACAAGTATTCAAATAAACTCTTACACTCAAGGTTTCTTGATTAAACAATTATTAATTTATTTAACAGTCAGTTCAATAAGGCTTCTTCAGAAGGGAGCAATATAAAAGAAACACACAAATATACTTCAAAAAAACACACTCTTATTTTCTCAAAATCAGCAAGTACTCATTTGGGACGGCACGTAGATGGTTCCTACACCCTGAGGTGACTGAAATAACTAGGACACTGTAGACACTGAGTTGGTGTCAAAGAAAAGGGGTTTGGGAATCAAACAAAGGTTAAAAAAAATTTCTGAAGCAAATAAGTACTTTTTAACCCTCCACTGTAAAGTAAATTAACCCTTTCCTGGTTGAAAGTTAAAAACACAAAGGTAAGAAGGGAGCCAGCCCAGCCAATGTCAATTGAGCAAAAGTCTAGGTGAACTGAAGCACTTGTTGCAGGTAAGTAAACATCTTGCACAATCTTTTAGAAGTTTTTGTAGAAAAATAGAATCACTGTAGGGCCACAAGCTGGGAGGCTTGTGAGGGGCAAAGTTGCAAGCAACTCTGCAAAATCAACCAAGACAGGTCTCAACTGAGAACAAGCAAGGTTCCCCAACAAGAGATAAGTCCCCTTAGTTTTGCAGTACCTTTGGTTAGAAGAAATGGGTCCAGTTGGCTTCTGTTCCTGTGTAGGTTTGCAGATTGTGTTGTTCCTGGGCCTCAGTCGTTGGGAGGACATCTGGGGACCCCTGCACTACAACTTGATGCTCAGAGGCAGCAATGAGCATACTTCAATTCAGCAGCACTTTGCGGTTTCAGCTCTTCGCATCTCTAGCAAATAGCAACACTGAGGGTCTCGGATACTACTTCAGACCGTCATTGCATCTGGGATTCAGCACTCCTCTGTTATGGTAGCTCAGGCTTGGTCAGTCCTGCTTCCTGGAAGTATGAAGAATCTCCTTGGAGCTCGGGTCTGAATTAAAGACACTCACTCGATTCTGGTGTACCTCTCCCTGGCACTTCAGTTCCTGCAGCAGCAATGGAAGTACAGCCAGCTCAGAGATGATTTACGGATGAGCTTGTCTTGGGGCTGATTGGTCCCACCAACCCAAGGGGAGAAGTCATTCTTTGCAGGTCTTCTCTAGTCAACGCAAATTTGAAGCATTAGCACAGCTGCAGGGCTTCACCATGCAAACCAACTGTCCAGCAGTTGCAGCAGGTGTATCTTTCAATTTCTTCTTCATATTCCTTTGTCCAGTGGTCGACTCTGCCTTCCAAGCAAAAAGCCTCACCTTTTATGCAGGTTTCTCCCATTCATCCGCAGCTTAGCTGTCACTCACCCTGGCTGTCGTCTGAGGACAGCCCTCCAGCCAAACACCCTTGGGTGCATTCCTGTAACCACAGAGACTCAGTAGAAGGGGTTTGGACAAATCCCTCACTACCGGCCCCTGCCAGACATGCTGGAGCCAGAGGCGGGCTTCATTTGTGAATCCGGCCAACAAAAAAAGAACAAATGGACCAAGCCGAAAAAAGAAGACCAGGGCCATTTTGACAAAATGCAGTTGTAGCCCGCAGTAAAAACACACAATGGTAGTAAAAAGTAAAACACTTCCACCAGCCATTAATTGTAGAAAGGGTAACATACAAATGTTACATGTGAAGCTAGGGAAAAGGGGATACTAAGTAACCCCTGCAGCTCCCAATTGTAAGATAGTGTGTGCTGGGTCTAGAAAGTTACAAAATGTAAGTAAAGTCAATTTCACATTACTGCTCTTGGAAACAGTCTTTTTTACCAAGAGTAGGTATTTAAACTTTTGGGAACTCTAAGAGACTTCCCTGTGCCACTGCACTAAAGGTGTTATGTGTCACAATGTAACGATGATACCTATGGAGTTTGTCAGACTCCAAAGTCAAAGGAAATACAGAGTCCAATTCACAGAAAAATACATGAGAGAGTGGTAAAAAGGTCTCATTCTCTCCAGGTTAGAAATTAAAAGTCCTAAAGTCCAGCAAAAAGATATGGGGGTCTCTAAGGTAGAAGGGAATAAGCACATTTCTGAGAATTCTCCCTAACACTGTGAATATAGGTTCCCGAGCGAATCTGATATAACATGCAGAATATTTTGTTTCACACTTCTGAAAAGCACATTGCCCAAAGATTCAGAATAGACTCTACCCCGAGGCGAGGTTATGCTGAATCCTCAGATCGGCAAAGATCCATGGGTTCCATTGCCAGAAAATGCTATTTATTTGTACATCATCAGTCTGGGGCATCCCTCATCCACACTGACATCGGTCCATCATCATGGGGTTACCATATGTCCCGTTATACATTTATTTGTCAGCAAGCTATTATTTGTCCAGTAAGGTATTTGGTACCACATCTATGGGTCTCTCATTGTGTGAAAACAAAGAAATTGATATGAGGCTGGGAAGCCCAAAGGAAACACACCAACACAGGTTACAAAGCACATACAAAGTGCTTTATTTAAAAGCTACAACAGTTACCAAAAAGTCAATTGACAAACGGATAGCTATTCGGCTCTCAGAGTAACATAACGAACTTCAACGAGAGTTCACTGCGTTAGTGAGAGAGACCGTAAATTGGAATATTTGTGCTTTTATACTCTTTATCCAGCTCTGGCCAACCCCCTTGCGGGTTAACCATTCTTAAGACCAGGCCTAGGGTTCCTTGCCAGGTCAATGCCATAATGTATGCATTTTGATCAGTTCCGCTGATACAGTTGTTCATTTACACATAGGTCAGGGATAGGACAAGGTCTCAGTTCGCGACCCCAACAATTGGCCTGCAGGCATATTACATATTCATGTGTGCGGTGGTCACAACGGCCAGAATCTCACTCGGAATGTCATTCGGCCTCCATTTTGATGTTCAGGGTGACTTCCACATTACAAGAGAACCTAAATTGGTGGCTAAATCCAAGATGGCGACTTACACAGTTTTTGTTAAGGTCAAGCCCTTGCAGCGGAATCTATTTACACGATATTTTAGGCAACTTGGCGTATGCCAACACACATTCAAATACTGCGATAGGAGGCATAATATTATTTCAATTCCAACAGACCCTCCTTTTGGCCTATGCCAAGTGCTAACATCATTTCTAATACTTTTGAAAATAACTCCATGTGTTGTCATCCATAAATCCCGAATCATTGTCTGTAATATCTATAGCCATTAGGTCGTTCATCAAAACCTCTTGTAACACAAATTCTTTAGATGCTGTATCTGGGGCATATATTTTATGCCCTATTGTGCTCACTGCTTGGGCACAACATCCCCCTAGCATTCCACATATACTCGGAAGACATTGAAAACAGCAACAAAGGAATAGCAGGATCCCCAAAATAACCAGAATAACAGAAAGCACCTTCCAACCCCAAGATCGTAAAGAATCCCAGAACCAAGTGCTAAGATTCCAATCTCCTACAGGGATATGTACTTCAGAACTAAGAGTATGCAAGTTCTGTATTGCTTTAAAAATTGTCGGCGAGGAGTACGAAAACACAGCAAGCGGACCCCACTAATTTGCATACTCCACCTCGTTTTGCCAAAATGACATCTAATGCCATCCGATTTTGGAGTGCTACCAATCTTATTGCTTTTTGCTCTAAGGTCATATTGTAGAGTATGTCCGTGGTCCGGTTGATCGCTCTCTCCAGTACCCTTGCCAATCCCCTAATGTTCTCTGAATGTGTTATTTGTCCCCAAAAGGGTACAACTGATTTCGCTATATCTCCCAATACTTGCCCAGGGGTATCTCCGTTCTTGTCCTGCCTTGGGCGAGCCTTAGAAACCTCCAATGTACTAGCTACAAATACCCCGGGTAATAATATTCCTAAATAACAGGTTCCCTGCCAATCCTTGGGCAACCAGGGAAATGCTAAAGTACCACAAACAAAATAAACAGGCCCCCCTACATACAGAGGCCTGTTTTCTCCAGTCAAATTTACAATGTTCTTACAACCTTCAAAATCTCCCATTGGCCTAGTGCCATTTCTTTGTACACAAAAGGGAACCAAATCAGGGCTGTGATTTATAGAATAAGAAGGAGGTACAGCGTCCTTATTGCCTATCGGAGCCATTTTAAAGGAAATTAGAGTTTGAAAAGGAAGAGATAGTTTATCTGACGGCCTAATAGAAGCAACATTAGGTCTACTTCTATTTGCAAAAAGCGAGCATCCCAGGGGAGTCAATTCACGTTTCTTGAAATCATTCAGATTAGTTCCATCAAAGTTCCCTGAGATGCTATCATTCCATCGGCCAAAGAATAGTGCTCTAAGAGAGGCATAGAAAGCAGTCGTTAAAGGTAAGGGATGTATATACCATCCCAGTCCCTTGTTCCCATGTTGCGGTAAATGAGTACAAATCCAACAATTACTCTTATTAAAAATGGCATGAGTTGCATTCATCACTATCATTAGAGTGTTATTATGATACTTTTGTCTATGTTGGGAATCTCTAGGGGACAGAGTGTGAAGGTGTACAGAGGGAGTCAAAACAGTTGGTACAATCTCGGTCGGTAGTAAAGGTTTCAGAGGATAGATTTCCTCAAAATATCAAAGTCCTACAGCAGCAGTTACAAAAATAACAATTATCATTATCAAAACACAGCAGTACGTTTTCGGGGCCCAGGCACATTGTTCATTGTCCAAGTTGGTCACCCCCTTATTCACAAGTCCAGTGTGGGGAGGAGCATCGGAGGTGGCAGGCATTGTAGTTCCTCAATCGACGACCCCAATGTTCGTTGCTGGCGACGCTACGGTCACGCGATTTCTTAGTTCTTCCCAACCCTAGACAGCAGAATCCCTTTTGTTCAACAGAACTTTCTCATAAAAAGGAAAACTTAAAATCACTTCCTTTTTCCAGATGCACGGAAAAACCTGTGCCGTAGTTCTATTTGCTTCGTCGAAGGTTGTACCTGGTGGTACCCAGAATTGTCTGATCCGGAAATAAAGTGTCGTCACTTCCTGAGGGAAGCGACGTGTCGGAGGCGACGGAAGTCACAGAGCTCGAAACAGTGTTTTCCGGAAGTGATTTTTAAAGAGAGAGTGCGGAGACGAAATGGACTGTTTCCCAAGCTCCTCGGGCTCAGAGAAATTCTCTGACGCACTCACAGCGCTGTTTGCTACTCCAAGATCAGCATCAGCGAGGGGTTCTGCTTCTTCTGTAACGTGTGGCGTCGGGTGAGGAAGTTTCTTGACATGCGTTGCGTGGATCCAGTTCTTCTTTCCAGCCACCCGCACTGCTGTCCTGGTTACCAGTAACACCTGGTAGGGTCCCCGCCAGCGAGGCGCGAGACAGGAAGACCTCTCGTAGGCCTTCACTAGGACCCAACTTCCAGGCTGTATATCGTGTCCTGGCCCCGTGAACCATACAGGTAAAGCCGAGTGCACCTGGTGATAAATGAAATACAGGTTTTTAGTTAACTGGTTACAGTAGTCTACAATCAATACATTTTCCACCTCTCTCAGGGCTTTATGTTTTGGGAGACCCCAAATGTTAGCAGGTCTCACCGTCACTACCTCAAATGGAGAAGGCCCAGTCTTAGTCTGAGGTGTGCTACGCATAGCTAATAATACAATAGGTAAGGCATCTGGCCATTTCAGTTTGGTATCAGCACATGTTTTTGCAAGCTTATTCTTTAAAATACCATTGTGTCTTTCCACCAACCCAGCACTTTGAGGATGTCTAGCTGAGTGAAATCGTTTTTCAATACACAAAGCTGTGCATATCTGCAAAATTACTGCTGCAATAAAGTGGGGACCATTATCCGACCAAATTACCCTCGGGAGCCCAAATCGAGGAAAGGATTCTATTACCATAATCTTTGCAGTGGTCATGGCGGTAGCATCTTTAACGGGGAAAGCCTCGACCATTTACTGAAGGCACAAATAATTACAAGAACATATTTCAGATTATTACATCGTTCCATTTCAATAAAATCAAAGTGAATGACCTCGAAGGGAACAGAAGGGGGCCCAAAGCTTCCCCTTGGAGTTACTGTCCCCTTACCCACATTGTGCTGTAAGCAGATCATACAGTTCTGGACATGCCTCTTCGCAGTCTCCAGAATCTTGTCATTCACCCAAACTTGCTCTAACATTTTCGTGATCTGCTGGGCACACACATGTGTAGGACCGTGTGCCATCGTAACCATTGCCAATACATATGAATCAGGGAGCAACCATTTTCCTTCGGATGTATCCACCCAACACCCTTCATCATCCAATTTCCCCCCACCTTCAGCCCACCTTTTAGATTCTTCTATTGTGGCATCAGTTTGAATATCTCGCACAGACCCAATACCTTCATCCATTATGTAAGCATCTCTCATTTACCCTCAAAGCATACATGTCCGTGCTAAAGTCTGTGGCCGTTTGCCTGGCTATCAGGTCCGCAAAAGCGTTCCCTTTGCCCACATCATCTATGACCTTACGATGTGCTGCACATTTCATGATTGCTAACTGTTTAGGGAGTGACAGTGCTGAGAGTAATTGCACTATCAAGGGGCCATGCTGGATCTTGGTCCCATGTGAGGTCAGGAACCCTCTTTCCGACCAGAGCCTTCCAAAGTTGTGAGCCACCCCAAATGCGTACTGGCTATCAGTATATATATTTACTATACGCCCTTGGGAGAGTTCACAAGCTCGGGCCAACGCTATAATCTCTGCGGCCTGCGCGGAGTTATGCGAAATTCTATTAGTTTCAACAACTTTGCTCAATGTAGTGACTGCATAAGCAGCTGTAGATGTACCATCCGAGAGTTTGAAGCAGGAGCCATCGCAAAACAGCTCCCCTTCTGCATTATCCAAAGGAGTATCTATGAGATCTATCCTGCCCTTCGTTTCTTGTTCAGTGGTATACAGGCAGTCATGTAATTCTTCGTCACCGCAAACAGTGTTTTGCGGGAAAGGTAAGAGTTCAGCCGGATTAAGAACACAACACCTCTTAATTTGGATGTGAGGCGCAAACAGAATGAGTTCATACCTTGTTAACCGCGCAGAGGTGAGGTGTTGCGTTTGGGTTTTGTTTAATAGAATATCAACAGAGTGAGGTACCATCAAAATCAAATCGTGGCCTAGGACCATTCCCTCACTCGGTTTTACAGACGCGGCAGCAGCAGCGACAGCGCGCAAACATCTTGGCAAAGCGCATGCGGCAGGATCAAGGGCGGAGGAGTAGTAGCCGCACGGCCTATTCTGCCCTCCGTTTTCCTGTGTTAACACAGCCAAAGCACATCCATCACATTCATGCACAAACAACACAAAGGCCTTGTCATAATTTGGAGTACCCAGAACCGGTGCAGAGCATAACGCGGTTTTGAGAAGCTCAAATGATCGTTGATGTTCCGATTCCCATGGCAGTGGCAGAGAAATGCCCTTCTTTGTCAAAGCCAACATCGGTTTTATCACTAGCGAAAAGTTTGGGATCCACAACCTACAGTAAGAAGCCATACCTATTAAGGCTCTGACTTCCTTCTGTGTATTTGGAACAGACATGCCAGAAATGTGTTTTATTCTTTCAGGTGTCAATCTTCTCCCCTCCTTTGAGAGGAGGTAGCCTAAATAGGCGACCTCCCGACAACAATATTGAAATTTTTTAATCAAAGCTTTATGACCATTTTTAGCTAAATGAACAAGCAACAGTACAGTGCCTGCTTTACAAGCACTCTCAGAGACTGCAGCCAAAAGCAAATCATCAACATATTGAAGCAGCGTGCAAGTAGGTGGCAATTCAAGGGTGTCGAGCTGCTCTTTCAAAGCTCTACTATAAATACTAGGACTTTCAGTATACCCTTGAGGTGCCCTGGTAAATGTAAATGAGCGTCCCCCCAAGGTAAACGCAAACAGATATCTACTTTTCTCATGTATAGGAATGCTAAAGAAAGCGTTTTTTAAATCCACAACGCTGAAGTGCGTAGCCGTAGCAGGGATCATTGTCAATATCGTCGTCACATCGGGCACAATTGAAAATTGTGGGGCGACCACTCTGTTAATAGCACGAAGATCAATTATGAACCGGTATGGAATTGCATTGTCGCCTTTCTTATATACAGGCAAGATCGGATTATTACACAAACTACCTGTAATCTCTTCGATCACCCCACGATGCACAAAATCGGAGACAATGCATTTCAAAGCACGTTCGCCCTCAACTGATATTTTATACTGCGGCATGCGTGGTAGTTTCACTCCATGTTTTAGAACTATTTTAACAGGCTCAATCTGCAATACCGCGACATCATTGTCGTCTACCGCCCATAAACATTCCGGGACAATGCTAAGCTCAGGAGGTAAAGGTCGAATCAAGAACTGAGAATTAGAAAGTTGCTGTGATGAAACCATCAGCCGTACTCCATCGGAAGAACAATGAATTACTGCGTTCAATTTCTTTAACAAATTCAACCCCAGCAAATTCTCTCCACAGTTTGAAGTGAGAAGAAAAGGGCAATGGTCCGTAAAGGGACCCAAAGAAACAGACACCGGTGCAGAAACCAGACAGACAGTTGGTATACCAGAAAACCTTACGGAAACATTTGTTTGCCCTGACAGTGGAATGTTTGGAACCCGAGAATGATCAATGGAGCACTTCTGCGCCCCAGTGTCTATCAAAAACTGGTGTTTCCTATTCCCTACTAACAATTCAACGTAGGGGCCTTTCTGATTAACGGGAATAGGTGAGGGTTCCAAACCCTGCTTCGGGCAATCCTAATGAAATAGAGTATCGTTGGAAGGAAGCTCTTCAGAAAGGTAGGCAGCAGAAGGGTGATCAAATATGTTCCTCAAGTCCACACTCGAGGTCTGATTTTCCCGTGAAAAAGGTTGCTGAGGATCTTATAAAAACTGAACTCTATCAGGGCCCCCTGCTCCAGGGCGGCCCCTAGGTCGTCTACCCATACGCCCAAATGCACTGTTTCACCTTTGGCGAAGGACAGGGCACTGTGCTCGCCTTGACCTTCCTGGCGGCAATAAGCACATTGTTTAATATTCACAGGACCCAAAGGAGCATTTCCTTTTGGGACATACTGACCTCTAGTCTGTGTCGTGCCTCCTCTGGGGTTTCTAACAATTTGCTGTAATAATACTTTGGTTTTCAAATCTCCTTTCCTCTTTTCAATTTTTTCCTTCTCAATATTAACACGGTTCTCATAATACTGAGCCATGTGCAAAACCTCAGATTGGAAATTTGCCTGCCAAGCGCTCTCAGAGGACATAATCTGTAACTGTATGTCAGGCAACAATCCACGTACAAATTTGTCCACGAACAACCTTTTTCCAGACTCTGTACCTAAATCCTGTCCACTGAAGTCAGAAAATACCTGCTCGAATCTATTAAAAAATTGGGTGGCACCTTCAGTCTTTCCTTGGACACAGGCCGTAAGCTTATCCCAAATAATTATTTTCTCTGGAATTATAGTTTTTAATTTTGCGACAATTCTATCAGGCAAAGTAAGTATTACCTGTGGGAGTTTCTCACCAACTGGTCTTTCCCCATCAATCCTAATCATATTAGCCCACGTATCTCCCAACCCTGGCACATCGTCTACTGTCCGAACCTGTTTCCATACATCTACGGGTAGGAGTACAGGAAATAGCAAGTCAATATCACTCATGGTGAACACAGAGGACTGCAAGACGGACTCTATTTCTTTGTAAAACCCCGTCGGGTTTTCCCTGATATCGGGAACTGATTGTCTAATAGTGTTCACTTCCTGTCGTGAAAACGGGACGTGAACGAATTGCGATACATAATGTGCAGGAATATCCACAGTGGGGGCACCAGTCCCAGCGTTGGCGGGGATCTCAACTTTTGGGACAAGATCGGAGGAACCTCTCTCATAGGCAACTGAGATATAGGTACCTCCGGCCGCTTACTAAGCAATGGAGCCAGGTCGAGTGCTAAGGCAGCTGTAGAAGTATTGGGCGAAAAAGCCCTTTTACAAATCCCCAATGCAACTAACCTTCTTTCTTACACATTCTTCTTGCAGGTACTGTACCATCACCTGAATTACCTTTCTTTGCATTTCTACTGTATACTGACTATACGTGTCATATACTTCATCTGGCGGAATCGATGAATCCGAGATCCATCGAACCTACATCTTTAGTACAAATTCGTATTTCCTCAGGTGCCGATCTACGACACGGAAGTAACCGCTTCTGTACATATATTCTGTCGTCTTCGTCATCCTCATCTCATGACTTTTCAAAGTCTTTCCTAAACTCAAACAATTTTTCAACATGCCTATATACTATCTGTTCTGTATCCCTCGAAAGTGCCAAAGCATTCAGATCTCTCACCCCTTGTGGAAGATCCGAATTTTGTAATCTATCCCACATCACACATAAATGAGTCCCCAAACCTTCGATAAAAACATTTTTCTCTTGAAAACTGTTCAAATTAGATAATGTGGAAAAGACATTAACTTGATCACCTTTCTCCATACAATGCTTAGCCCATGCAAACAATTCCTGTTTCTTATCTGCAGAAACAGTATTACGAGTGACGATCTTTGATCCTGCACCTGGATCAACTTCAGTCAATACGGGACCACTCGGGAGCGGAGGTGCAGGTAAATTTAATAAAGGTGCAACTATCGGTGCAGAAGGAAGGGGCAGTGCGATAGGTGGAGGAACAACAACTAGAGGACTAGGAACAATAGGTTGTACAGGGGGAACAGGAATAACAGCAGGAACAACAGCAGGAATGGGCAGAGCGCCCATAATAGGAACATACGGAGGTGGCGCAGAGGCATCAGGCCTGTGTTCGTTTAACAATTTCTCAATAAATTCCTCGGAAACATGGAAATCTTTAGAGAGGTAAATTTTCTGGATTCCAAGTGAAAAAGCTCTATCCATATTTTTAACTGATTCTGAACGTTTTTCTTTAGCATATAACAACGCTTTTTCGGCGTTAGTTTTATGACGGCGTGCATGTTTGTCCCTACTTTTAAGCTGCTGTAACGCTTCTTTTTTCCAATTTTGTAAAACATCAAAGGCTGCAGGTCTAGCCTTCTTTTTCAACAAGACTGATTCTAGGTATTCAATACGGGGGATCTCAAAACTACCGTTGATTGGCCACTAAAATTCGGAGGCATGTCTGGTCTGTCTGTGCCAAATATAATTAAATACTATACTACCAATGCCATACTTACAGTACATAGTACATGCCGGCGACCCCTCATGTGGTGCCGGGCGGCTAAATTCCAAGGATTGTCGCTGCGGAACAGAGCCCTAAAGCAGCTAGACAATTTCCCAGGCATTTCACAAAGAATTGGTGTTACCTGGTCAATAATTGTGTCTGCAGATACAATACGCCAAATTCAAATTGTCAGGGTTAAATTAAGAGCCGGGTCACGACTGCACCTGACCAAACCTAAGGAGGACCGTACGGTTTATCAAAGAACTTACCTAACGAATTTTACCTTGTGTTTGGTGGTTTCAGCAAATCTGCCCGCCTCAAAAATGGACCCTCGTCAAGATGCCGTGTCAGACCACACGACTATCGTCCAAGGGTCGGATTGTGCAGCGCTGCCGAGGTATCGCGTCTCGATCGGTCGGGCCCGCAGAATCACACCGTCCGATCCCGGTTCGATAGTCTGCGTCAACCTTCAATGATCCGGCATCAATCTTGAGGGTCCCTATTCGGGCGCCAACTCTGAAAACAAAGAAATTGATATGAGGCTGGGAAGCCCAAAGGAAACAAACCAACACAGGTTACAAAGAACATACAAAGTGCTTTATTTAAAAGCTACAACAGTTACCAAAAAGTCAATTGACAAACGGATAGCTATTCGGCTCTCAGAGTAACATAACGAACTTCAACGAGAGTTCACTGCGTTAGTGAGAGAGACCGTACATTGGAATATTTGTGCTTTTATACTCTTTATCCAGCTCTGGCCAACCCCCTTGCGGGTTAACCATTCTTAAGACCAGGCCTAGGGTTCCTTGCCAGGTCAATCCCATAATGTATGCATTTTGATCAGTTCTGCTGATACAGTTGTTCATTTACACATAGGTCAGGGATAGGACAAGGTCTCAGTTCGCGACCCCAACAAGTGGCCTGCAGGCATATTACTTTTTCATGTGTGCGGAGGTCACAACGGCCAGAATCTCACTCGGAATGTCATTCGGCCTCCATTTTGATGTTCAGGATGACTTCTATATTACAAGAGAACCTAAAATGGCGGCTAAATCCAAGATGGCGATTTACACAGTTTTTGTTAAGGTCAAGACCTTGCCGCGGAATCTATTTACACGATATTTTAGGCAACTTGGCGTAGGCCAACACACATTCAAATACTGCGATAGGAGGCATAATATTATTTCAATTCCAACAATTGGCCCATTCACCCAGTAAGACCAAAAAGGCAATGGGTTGGAATATTGAAGTCCTTAGCCAAGCTGAATTCACCTAGATTCTAATAACCATATGTCTATATATTAGTTTCTCTTTGGAAAATCCTGTTAAAGCTTTTAATTTCCAAATTGTGAATCTGAAAATGTATGTGCCAAAACACGCATAAGTTAAAATGATCCAGAATGCTTTATTTTTTTTGTAATGCTCGTATGAGAGCATTTTGAGATGACTTGGTGTAAATCAGTCCCGAGTTTGTTTTTTTCTTGGGGTGAGAGCACACATTTGCCATGGAAGATCAAATGGAAAATGTAAAGATTGGGTCCCTGTCTACAACTTAGCCCCATGGACAGAACTTCAAAAACATTCCCAAAAATTTAGAAGGGTGTGTATGCATTTTTGCCAAGTTTTGTCAATCCATGCCAATTAATAAGCATCTTAAAGATGCCTGTTAATACCAGTTATGGTTAAGTTGGTGTTTCCATAGGAAAAGCATTTTTTGGGTGGCTTATAACTTCGCTCCCTTTGGACGAATCCTCACCAAACTTTGAAACAAAAAGTATATGGCCCACTCTGAATTTTTATGCAAAGTTTGGAGAGGTTTGGTCCAGAGGGGGCAAAGTTATAGGGGGGGTCCAAAAACTTTTGTTTTTTCCCATAGACATAATGGGAAACAAAATGTGCGCACGCCTATAGCCCAAACCGCTGGACGGATTTACACCAAATTTGCGGCAGGAGCGGGGGCTTGCTCCCGAAAGCGTGCTTTTGCAAATTTGGTGTAAATCCGTCCAGTAGTTTTTTTAAAATGGCCAAAATGTAAGGCAACAAAATTAGTGATATCGCAACAACGTGTTCGCTGATTGGACGGCATGGGGCGTGGTGCGCGTTAGATTATTTGTGGTGCCCGCCATCTTGCATTCGCCGACGACCGCGGACAGCGCGGTGAAACTTGGATTAAAAATTGTATTTAGTGGAGTGTGTTGGTGTGTAAGAGTGTTTGGGGAGGGTGGGGGAGTATGGGATAGGTTCAATGTTCTGTTTTTTTATGTGCTAGACGCTTTTGTTCTGTTCGATTTTTCTGCGGACAACACGGCTGTTCTGAAATGTTCGTAAATAAACAGAATGGATTCGGTGTCAAGCTGAAAGTGTTCTAAGAAGACTCGTGGGTTCCTGGAATGTTCGCAGGGGGTGTCCTGAAGACATTGTCTGTATTGTTTGTTGTCAAGCTGAAAGTGTTCTAAGAACACTCGCGATGTCCTGAAATGTTTGTACATAAAGAAAATGGGGGTGTTCTGAGGACGTTGTCCGTATTGTTCGCTGGCAAGTTGAATGTGTTCTAAAAACACTTGCGGTGTCCTGAAATGTTCGAAAATAAAGAAAATGGGGGTTTTCTGAGGATGTTCTCTTTATTGTGTGCCTGCTTAGCTGTATCCTATGAGGGAATGGCACAGAGAGTGAAGTGGAAATGGTAGAAGGGCTGTCTAAGAGTTACGCGGTCCGCGGACAGGGCGTGCTACATCCAGGGTTTTCCAGCAAATCCAGCATGGAAAGAAGACTGTAGGGATCAGCCAATCAGATGTTGAGGTTGTGGATTTGTGTTCAAAGAGACTGTGTGTAGTGAAGATGGCAGAAGTGGAGAAAGTCAGGGTGTTGGTGCTTGGAGATATGTTTGTGCATGGTTTACAACAGTATGTTCAATGCAGGCATGTTGCAAAGAATTTTGATGTTAAAGGAGTGGAGGTGGCGTGGAGCACTGTGCCTGATTGCAATGTACAGGGAATTGTACAAGTTTTTGAAGATATGGGCAGGATGAACGGTCCCCATGTGGTAGTTTTGCACCATGGTGCTTTCCATTTGGGCTATGTCAGTGCCCTTACTTTGTTGGCAGATTTGGAACACTTGGTTCAAGCAGTAATGA
The DNA here is from genome assembly GCF_040938575.1 of Ambystoma mexicanum. Lineage (NCBI taxonomy): Eukaryota > Metazoa > Chordata > Amphibia > Caudata > Ambystomatidae > Ambystoma > Ambystoma mexicanum. Next base: position 953,802,926 of record NC_090926.1, on the reverse strand, counting down.
ACATCCTTCCAAATGCCGAAGTATTTTTTTTCTCGATTAGTACCTAGGGCAATATGGGACAATAGTTCAGTTTTTTGTCCTCAGCAAAACAATGCTAGGTGTGTAATCAACTAAGGCATGTGTGTCTTCATGCTTAGAGCTGGTATGTTCGTCTGTAATAATGAGAATATTGATTCCAGTAATGCTGTTTATTTTAAAGAAGATGACATTTCCTTATCTTTTATGGGAAATGCCATTCTGTTTTGGAATGTAAGGGTTGCTTTGGAGAAGGTTATGTGAAGATTTTAGGAGTAAAGTAAGAAAAATAAAAAAAAATACAAATTAACAGGTCTCTGTCAAGCATCTGCAAAAAAATCCCCAAAACAACGGCTCTTTCCAGAGCCAACCTCAAAGGGGAAATGGGGCACACTATTTAAATTTACATTCACCACGCTCAGATTTTCGATATGTCCGCGGACATGGCGGTAGTCCGCAGACATCGAAATCACTAGCGAGGTGTTCAGTATGTTCTATGTTACATGTATATAAAGTCAGGGATATTATGGTTAAGTTGTGCTACTAAAAGCATATGTAATTCAGTAAAAAACTTTGTTAAAGGAACGTTATGGTTAAGTTGTGCTAATAAAAACCTATGAAATAAGTAAAAAACTTTGTTAAAGGGACGTTATGGTTCAAAGTAAAACCAAAAAAACCCTGAAATTTGAGAGTTATGGTAAGATAAGCAACCATAACTCGCGCCATCGTGCTCTGCTAACACTAACACCCAGGACATCAAAGATGACATCACAAATGTCATTGATGACATCACTGATGACATCACATGGCTGGCTCTCCCTTTTTTTCCTTTACTGACATATCTAAGCCACATAGTTTTCTTCAGTAACAGTCAGGAAGTAAAAATTGAAAAGGTACTATATTTGTAGACTTAGGGTCAAGTCATATCATATGAAACATATATATAGCGGAAGACACAGGCTTGAAAGAGAGCAATCCTTTCTGTGCATGAAGATAATCATTAGAGTTATCAGCACTTTCTCATAGTTTTATTTATATTACTATACCTTCCCTGTATATGCTCATATTTGTATACATTGCACTCACACTCCTTTCCTTAGGGTTCACTGACATCATTTGATACACATACATACAGTAAGTAGCAGCTTTGAAACAGACCAATCATTTCTCTGCATAAAGATAATCAGTTGGGTTATGAACTCCTTCTGCTACTACTTTTTGGCTAACTTCTCTGTCCCTGTATATAATCATATTTGTATGTGTTGTTGTCTCTTTGTGTTTTGTCTGTAATAATGTAATTATGTATTAAGTGGGTTTTATTCGCTACTTATTACATGTTGCACAGTACACAAAACTCTAATAAGAAAGCAGTTATCATTTCATCATTCTACATGGCAAGATTATGAATATTGCACCTTCATCATGTATACTGCACACACTGCCTAAGTTTCTGCATGAGTTGCTTAGTATACTGGATAGAACTTCATAATAGAATGCTATTTATATCAATGCATTGCTTAATGCACTAATTAGCTCATGATATTTATTCAAATGATCCTTGATGCCTTTGGGTGTACGTGCGCTTTACTAAGTTTACATAACAGAGCATAACATAACTTTTTGGTCAACATTATAAGAATCCCTCCTACAGAGTTTTCATGAAAAGTAAATGCACAGGTGATGTCATCAGTGATGTCATCAATGACATTTGTGATGTCATCTTTGATGTCCTGGGTGTTAATGTTAGCAGTGCACGGTGGCACGAGTTATGGTTGCTTATCTTACCATAACTGCCGAATTTCAGTGGTTTTTCAGTTTTACTTTGAACCATAAAGTCCCTTTAACAATGTTTTTTTACTGAATTTGATAGGTTTTTAGTAGCGCAACTTAACCATAACGTCCCTTTTAACAAAGTTTTTTCATTGATATATATATATATATATATATATATATATATATATATATATATATATATTACACAGCCACGCTATTGGCTGTGTAGTTATGGTTAAGTTGCTAATCCCATAGGAAGCACACTTTTGGGTGGCTTATAACTTCGCTCCCCCTGGAGAAATCCTCACCAAACTCTGCAAAAAAGGTATATGGCCCACTCTGATTTTCTTTGCAAAGTTTGCTGAGGTTTGGTCCAGGGGGGGCAAAGTTATAGGGGGGATCCCAAAACTTCTTTTTTTCCCCATAGATGGAATGGGGAAAAAACTTTGCGCACGCCTACAGCCCAAACCGCTGGACGGATTTTCACCAAATTTATGGCAGGAGCAGCGGCTTGGTCCCAAAAGTGTGCTTTTGTAAATTTGGTGAAAATCCGTTCAGTACAAAACATTTTATTTAAAATGATCAAAAAGTAGGTCACAAAAAATTGCGGACACACTGACCTGTTTGCTTTGGTAACTGGAGCAGATATATTCTTTGTCAATTTCTGTGATAAAAGAAAAGATCATTTTAGTGTAGGTAGTTTATAAAGACTTATAACATTGAATAATAGACATTTCTGATTCATTTTGACCATCATATTTAGTAGTTTATAAACCAGTGTACTGTGCAATTTGCTCAGTTTCTGTGTTTGTTGTTTAAATCTTTGGGTCTGTGGAAAAAAAAAATCCATGTTGGATTAAAAAAAAACTTTTCTTGTCTTCGTACAGTATATTTATTTCTGTTTTTTCAGTGTTTACTTGTTGTTTCTGGCTAATGTGCTATCTGTTGGCTTGTTTCAGATTGTTAGATACGTGTTGTTGAATTGTAACTGGTTATAGTTTTTTCTTTATATTCTCAAGTTGTTAATCTATCTGTTGGGTTGTTGCAGATTCATGGGACAATTAGATACAAGTTGACATATTCTAACTGTTTATTTCTTGTTATTTTTCGGTGGTATTGATTTATCTGTTTGGTTGTTGCAAAATCCTGGGGTAGTTAGATACCTGTTGGCATATTCTAACTATTTATTTCTTGTTATTTTTCAGTGGTATTGATTTATTTGTTTGGTTGTTGCAAAATCTTGGGGCAGTAAGATACCTGTTGGCATATTCTAACTGGTTTTAAGAATATTAAATAAGCATTTATAAGATTTGCTGGTAATCTTTGTTTTAAAGTAATGGTACTATCATTACATTCGAACCATCCACAATTCTTTTTTTATATATGCAGTGTAGTGACCTGCATTGGTTGTGTTTCCTGCATGGTAGATCATACCTATGGTTGTGAATGTTTTCTTAGCAAGTGATACTTGACCATGTGTGAATCCAGTCAGCTTGCAGTTGTTTTTGGTACCATTTGCATTGTAATGTAGAAGCATTAGTATTACGTGTTTACTATGTGTTTGTATTTATAAGGTGGAGCGATTATCTGAATTGCAGGTAGTACATAATCTGCCATGGTTTGCATTTTGTACAAGTTGCTGAAATTAGGGATTTGTTTGTGTTGCATATTGTTGCACAGAGTGCATGTATGTTTCCACATGTATGAAATCTAGAAGATTTCATTTGTAGGTATGTTTTTGTTTTCGGTACTTGTAGTAAGTACATTAGGAATTCTTATGAGTTTATAGTGAATTTCACCATTGCAGCACAGCAGTCCAATTCTTGTCTTATTCCATGAACACTATATGTGTTGTCAGGATTGTTGCTTGCATTTCTATGGAGGACTAACATTTGCAAACACAATTGGTCTGTACTGTGTAAGTAAATGTTATCAACAATTGGTGGCAATTGAAATAGAATATGTATTGCTACATTTGCGTAGACATTTACAACAGTTATATTTGAAAATTTGAATGGACCAGATAGTTATGTGTCCAAGTCATTTCTTTGGAGTGTGTTGCTTCTTTGAAGACGTACCTGAGTTACTTTTAGTAATAGATTCTTCTTTGGTTGTGGTAATTGATGAAGTATTCGCTTCTTTTACTCTCTTTGGAGGATTTGCAGTGAGATCCTGTTGCATTTCTGTTTGAAGTAGTTTTCTTTTACAATGTTTTGCTTTTTGTGAAACAGGATAGGTTTTAGAAAGGGGTGTATAGTGATCATAGTCTATTGTATTCTAAAATGCAAGGAATATCAGCGTTTACTTTACTTGCATCAAAGTTGATTAGAAGTAGACCATCAAGTGTACATAAGCGTGATAGTGCTATGTAGCTCATGCCATCGTTAAAGACTGTGTTCCCAATATCTATCAATGCTTTATCTAGGGTAAAACCATGTGATTTGTGATTGGTGACTGCATATGCTAGAGTTAGAAAATATTGTTCTCTGCGTAAATACATGTCTTTGAAAAGAAGGAATCGAGTTATTGAGTGCCCTATCCTTTTTTACTTCTGAAAGTTTGTCAAAGAGAATATTGACAAACTGAATGTTGTTGCCACGTTTGTATTTTTGAAAGCCTACAACTGTACCCAGTGCTCCATTAACTAGTCCTTACTCCACATCAAGGTTACGTTTAAGCATTACTCTACAGTTTAAAGATCATTTTAATATTTTCTCCAAACCACCTTTGTTGGAGATAGAGTTTTCTAAGGTATTTAGTCTTGTTGTGGTTTGCTGACACATGGGTAGTGTCATACCATGTACGTCCAGTTTGGCTGTGGAGCAAATTTCAATTATTGGTTGCATTTCTTTTTTCAACATTGTTTCATTGAATTTGGAACAGCTTGCAAGAGTTGGCATAAAGGACATACAATTGACATTTCTGTGTGCTAATTGTTCCATGACATCAGTAGCATATGCGTTATGGCCATAAAGTGCATGGATGTGCCAGGTTTTGAATATTCCTTGTGCTTCTTGAGCTAGTACACCAACTCTAATACTTTTAAAAATATTGGCGTAGGTGAGGTCTGCAGACTGGCACATGTTTTCTGTTAATTCTCTGTTTTGGAAATGTTGCCAAAGGTTGACATTTCCTATGCTGCCAAACAGTTTTACAACAGAGTTTGTGTCCTAAGGTTTTAAAAATAGGTTCACCTTTCACTGCTGTCAATTGAAGAAGATCTCCGAAAACAATAATGTGTTTTCCTCCAAAGAGCTCTTCGTAGTTTGTTTTAAGTACTTCTTGTAATCTGAGGTGAATCAAAGCCAACATTAGGTTGAAGACCATGCTCAATTCATCTATTAGTAGCATTTTCATTTGTTTTAACACTCTGCGTAGTTCCATTGCAGCTTCTGTAGAAAGTTTGTAATATTCTAATTTGTTTAGGTGTTCTACTGGAAGGAGTAGTAAACGGTGTAAAGTGACACCGCCTATGTTGTAGGCAGCTAAACTTGTGGGGGCAGTTACAACAGCTGACAGTTTGTTGTTTGTCAATTATTGAAGGAACTTGCTGATGATTTTTATTAACAATGTTTTTCCTGAACCAGCTTCACCACTGACGTGTAGTAATATAGGTTTGTAATTTTGGCTGGAACATTCTTTATTTTCATGTTGTACACCATGTGCAATTTCTTTTGTTACTTATTGAAAAATAGTATGCTGCTCTTTGTTCAGTTTTGATTGTAGTACATTTAAGTCTTCTGTATCTTCTTCATAGTGACACATGGTGTCTTCTACTTCTGTCATAGCTAATTCTGCCTCATTTGCTATTAGTGGCTGTCCCAGTGTTTCTTGGCTTCCTGTTGCAGAAGGTTGACTACTGTCGGGAGTGTCCTTATCTAGTTCGGCCTGGAGTTCTTCTTCGTGTTGCTGTTCATTGTGCAACATTGTTTTGTACTGTATAAGGTTTACATAGGTTTTAGTGTTTCATTTGCTTTGAAAGTGTCTTCATAGGAGTCATAGATATCTAGTATCTCTTCTTCTTTTCTCCATCGTTTAAAAGAGTTGTAGCAGGGACATATAATATAGTTCTTTATGTTGCAGAGTTTTTAATGACAATTTGATAGGATTACTTAAGCTTGGTTTGGTAAGTTTCACTAAGCTTCCTTCACAATTTGTCACTCTGTATCTACCTTTTTTCCATTGGGTTTTATATTATTTTTGTATGTGAAGTTTTGGGCTATGTGGTATAGACACATGGTTTACAAAGTGTTACTCCTGTTTGGGTAGTATGTCTCTAGTAAATTGTTTTTCAAAATGTCTTGGCTGTTTGGATCATTTTTGGCTATTGTTTATATGTTGTCGTATGATTTGAGAACTCTTTTTCTAGATTTAGCAGGACCAAGACTTAGCCATACTATATTTTCAGATTTTCCGTACAAAGCAGTACTGGTTAAACAATCTGCAGCTTCATAGCAGCCACATTCTCTATGATAGAGTATTTTTATGCCTAAGCTGTACGATTTCTGAAACAGTGTTTTGTCCGATGATAGGTCATTCCAGAGGTCATGAAAGGTCGCTTGCCCTCGGGCCTTGTGCGCTATACAAATAAAATACAAATGAAGCTCTGTTTTTTCGGCTTTGGTTAAGTAGGCTGTAACATATCTTGCAACTGCAGTGGAATTGTCTGCAATGTACTTCACATCTATGTGTGCATTCCATAAGAGGCCAATGATTGCATTATAATCATTGATATATTTTGCTTCTTCTGTTCTTTTTATGTAATGTGTGTTCTTAGGTGATTTACCTTTAACACTATGTATAACTTAAGACATGAAGTTGTTCACTTCACCTGTTTCTGTAACTGGTCTAGGGAAACCAAAGAGGCATTTGGTTTAGTATTACCCTTTGTTTTTGTATTTGTGACAACAATATTTCCCACATTTGTGTCTTTGAAATTGTACAATTTGTGCATGAAGATCACTATTTGTTGCTTCTGATGGAATTTCACAAGTGCCATATTGTTCGATAAACTGTAAAACAGTGGCATCACTGTCTTGACCAAATTTAGCATCTTTAATCCATAAAAGCATGTGGATATGTGGTGCTCCTCTGGCTTGGTATTCTTTTCTCCAAAAGAAGTGTTGCACTTCTCCAAGGGGAGGAACACTTTTATTACAAATAAAGTGTAGCATAACAATGAACCGATGATGGAAATATCTTGAAATATTAACAGGATCTAGAGAGAAAAGTTCTCCAGGTGTTAGTATATCTACGTTTGTTTTGTTTTTGTTTGATATGCGTAGGAAATCATGTAAATCTTCCCATGCATATTCTGCAAAACTTAATGTAACAAACCAAGTGGGTGGGTCAAGGTTTCTTATCATACAACGTACATCTCCGTGACATCGTAACCAGTACTCTTTAGTACCACTCATGTTTGCTAACAGATTAATAATGCTTGATTGTTAAACCTCATCTTTTTATTGCACTTTGTGTAGTAATTGCGTAGCTGACATATTTTGATAGTGGGTTCCTGATTTCAATGTGTGTGCAACTCCGTAACATAGAGTTGCTAGTTCACTTTCAAAGAGTAGGTGGAATATGTATTCTACATTTTGTCTAAATCTGGGATCTTCAGAAAACATTCATAATGAGCAGTATTCTGATGCTGTTATCTGAATGGGTCTATCATCGTGCGTTCCTCCTTTCCCAGTAGGAAAGAGTAGAGGAAAAGCATGTGCTTCTTTACTTTTTTCCCATATGCTGATTGGTGATATTTTGGTTTGTCACATTTGGTATGTTTCTAGTGCATCATCTATGGTGTCACTAGAGTGTAATGGATGAATTGTATAATGGTCTAAAATATTGGATACTGTAGCAGGATCTAGAAATTCAAATTGACCAGTTTCTGTTGAATCTTGAATTATTTGAGTTGTTTCCCTTAAGTTTTCTTCAATATACATTTCTTTGTAGTATGCATTATTGTCTTTTAGATATTGCAAGGCTTGTCTAACTTTATGTAAGTCTTCGAGTTTTTGCCTTTTGTAGGTACACCATTTACTAAGACAATTAAAGATTGCTCTATTGGACGTTGCACTCCCAGAGTGTGCACATTTTCTTTTAGATCTAATGGTAAATAAACTACTTTGCCACAAATGCCTTTCACTAATTCAGAGAGAGGTAATTTTGCTGTTTTTGGTTTAAGGTGTGTTATTGCTTGAAATGGGTGCACTGTTTGAATTATGATGCTCTCATATAAATTGAGCTGTTGCAGAGATTTTGGTAGTGGGAATAATTCCAAGTTATTTGTGATAGCACGTGAAGGTGTTTGGTTGTTGTCAAGTTTTATAGTGCAGTAACTGCAAATTATTAAGGGGTCAGTTATTTCGTATTTGTTTTCTGCTATAAAGTAGAGAGCTAATTCAAACCATTTGGAATCTTCATTGTCTTCTATTTTGCATGTTACGTCTATAGATGTTGTGTTACTTTTATAAAAAGTTCTGCAGCAACACACACAGACATGGTTTGGTACTTCAGTGGATGTACTTTTAAATTTTAGTATTTCTTTTTTGTATGTGTGTAGTAGAAGGTTGCCATCTGTACAATTGTTGCTAATCTGTTGTAAAGCTATTGCATTTTGTAAGTGACTTTCATTTCGAAAATATTTTCTCTGTATACGCTCTATTTCTTTGGGTAGGTTTTTAGCTGTACCATGTAGAAGATTGTTATTTAAATTGGCTAGTGCTAAAGCTGGACTTTTAGCATAGTACAGTTTATAGACTAGATTTCCTATAGTTGAATGATGTGTGGATATCAATTTGATATGATGGAAGGTGCTTTTGTAAATAGGTCCTGAAATGCAGGCTAATGAATGTCCTTGTAGTCCTGTGTATTTGCGCACTGGACAGGTATCCCATATTTTGTAGCAGTTTTATTTTGATTTTGACATTGAATTTCACATACTGATTGAGGAACTGGCGTAAAGATTTGATAGATTTTTTGGCAATGTTACACATTGACGTACATGGCAATTTGTATACTGGATGTTCTGGTTCAGTCGAATGGAGAGGTGATACTGAGTTTTCTGGGGATATTTTTGTAAGCAGTATTTCTTGTTGCATTATGGTATTATTACATTTTTCATAACCTCGTCCACTGCTATGTATGGCAATTGTGTTTATTTGCTTTTGTTTGTATGCTTCTTCATTGAAATATGGTTCTGTGCTCGTGGTGTGACTCTATTCACCTACACAGATATTTAAGAAGTTATTTTTGTTTACATTTCGTTTATTGAGAAGTCTTTTTCATAGTTTAGTAGTTAATTTTGTTAGTGGCTTCATTCTGTTTAACACTAAAATAAATAACTTCCTTTTGAGAAGGAGTTCACTGTCTATCAAAGCTTCTAAGATTAATTTTCTACGGTAGGTTTTAAGGGTTGTGCATGATTTGTCTCCTGTTTTTATAAGATTCTGAAGGACTCTGTGGCAGAACATTTTTGGTAAAATACTTTTTTTGGTATGTTTACTTGCCACTACATCAAGATTTATAGAATCAGTTTTAGCCATAGTGGTAGCTGAATTCTTATTAATCCCTTTCTGTTTCATTGTACATTTTGATAGAGGAGGCCAATTTTCTGTACTGGAAGCTTGTTTTGTTTCGCTTGATGACTGTATTCGCTGTTTCCTTTGAACTTTTTGTATAAATTCTGCTAGAGATGGATGCTTATTTTGGATAATTTTATTGTCATTTGCTCTATTTCTGCGTTGGTTTCTATGTACTTGCTTTTTGGTAGGCATTCTTTGGGGTCTGTTGAAAAAAAAAGAAGGTATGGGTTAAGCTGTTCTGCAATGTATGTGTGCTGTGTGCATGAGTGTCTGAGTAAGATGGTAAGGATGTATATGGTGGTGTGTGATTGTGCATTGGGCAGCTACAATTAGTTGGGAAGGCTATTCTTCTATGTGTGTGTTACTGTACTGCAGTTCAGATGACAGTAGAAAGTGAGCTAGTGGTGAGGAGAAGCACTAATAGTAAATCTAATGGTGTAAAATTTAAACAGTTCTTTGTTTTCTAATACTAACATTGTAGGGGCTGAGTTATGTTATTTGTGTTCCGAAAAACAGGGATTTTTGTGCCATTCTGCCTGCTATTCCCTGTTTAATAAATGGGGATTTGTGGGCCGAATGGTGCACAAATCTCTCTTTTTTGGTGCACAAATTACATGAATCAACCGCACAGTGTGTTTGAATAACAGTAAGAATATTATGGTAGTATTGTACATACTCTTTTTTTGTGGATTGAGCAGGTTTCTTCTGAGTTGTTGTTTGTAGTTCAGATGATGCTGCTTTTCAGGAGAGTGGTCTTCACTGCAATTGTAAAAGAAAGAAGTTAGTAATTTTTTGTGTTTATAGAACTGATGTTAATTTAGACGTTGATTTTTATGTTTTTGTAGTAGTATTCGTGTTTGATATCTAAACATAGTGTATGCATGCAGTTTCATTTGACTATGTGCAGCCTTTATATTGTATTTACAATGAATTAGTTCAACATGCTTTGCAAATGAGTAGAATATTAAGTGTATTAAACTCACTTGGTTTTTTAAAGCTGTGTTATAGAATGTTAAGAGAAAGAAGAAATAATAATATATTTATTTTGCAATTTGTATAAGGTAAATGGCAGAAACTGTATAGAAAAGCATGGAATGTATGCATTTGTGAAGGTGTGGATAATAAATTAGAATGATGTGATTTACAAGTAGTGATGTTATTGCAGCTGGGAGCTTTTCAATGATAGTGTTTATCTACGTGAGTAAATGAAGATGCATGATCTTTTCCTGGCTGTGTGTAATTTTATAATACACTACTAAGTGTTTTTCCACAATTATACTGTTATTCCTCCCATCTTCTAATATAATAATTTTTTAGATAGGTGTGTGTGTAAAAAAAAAAGATAGATAGCAGACAGGTTTGGAAGTGACCGTTGATTATAGCAGATGGGAAAACTTACAATAAGTTAATTTGATAGGTTATCCAGGTTAAGTGGCATTACTCTGTTTATATGCATTCATAAGAGTTTTACATGTACTCTGAATAACATATGCGTACCTGTAGTTTGTATTCATGCATGTGGATTTGCATGTAGCTGTAAGCAGAAATCTTGGAGACTTGTACAGTAATTTTTGTTGTAGGTGCTTTCCAATGATATGAGACTTGTACTCAGAGTGATCAACAGTACATATGAAGTGCTGAAGATGTAGAGGTCTTGGATGTGATTGGTGGATGGTTGTGTGACTGCTTAGCTGTATCCAATGAGGGAATGGCAGAGAGAGTGAAGTGGAAAGGGTAGAAGGGCTGTCCAAGAGTTAACGCGTCCGCAGATACCGCAGCTATCAGCGGACAAGGCGTGCCACAACCGGGGATTTCCAGCAAATCCAGCATGGAAAGGGGACTTTAGGGATCAGCCAATTAGATGTTGAGGTTGTGGATTTGTGTTGAAAGAAATTGAGTGTAGTGAAGATGGCAGAGGTGGAGAACGCCAGGGTGTTGGTGCTTGGAGATATGTTTGTGCATGGTTTACAGCAGTATGCTCAATGCAGACATGTGGCAAACAATTCTGATGTTAAAGGAGTGGATGTTGTGTGGAGCACTGTGCCTGATTGCAATGTACAGGGAATTGTACATGTTTGTGAAGATATGGGCAGGATGAACAGTCCCCATGTGGTAGTTTTGCATTATGGTGCTTTCCATTTGGGCTATGTCAGTGCCCCTACTTTGTTGGCAGATTTGGAACACTTGGTTCAAGCAGTAATGAACATCTTTCCAAATGCCAAAGTATTTTTTTCTGGATTAGTACCTAGGGCAATATGGGACAATAGTTCTGTTTTTTGTCCTCCGCAAAACATTGCTAGGTGTGCAATCAACGAGGCATGTGTGCTTTCATGCTTAGGGCTGGTATGTTCTTCTGTAATAATGAGAATATTGATTCCAGTAATGCTATCTATTTTAAAGAAGATGGTATTTCCTTATCTTTTATGGGAAATGCCATGCTGTTTTGGAATCTAAGGGTTGCTTTGGAGAAGGTTATGTGAACATTTTAGGAGTAAAGTAAGAAAAAAAATACAAAATAACAGGTGCCTGTGAAGCATCTGCAAAAAACCCCAAAAATAAACGGCTCTTTTGAGAGCCAACCTTAAAAGGGAAATGGGGTACACTATTTAAATTTACATTCACCACACTCAGATTTTCGATATATCCGCGGACATGGCGGTAGTCCGTGGATACCGCTTATTACATACAGAGATTTGGGGTGGAGGGGCATTCAAATGAGAATGAGCAGAGCGAGGGATTGGTCAGTAAAGTTTACTGGGTCTGTTGTGTAAGGAGAGAGTTTGTCAGAAAGTCTTTTTCCTGAGAGAAGAATGGATAGCTATGGCTGTTTGTTTCAGAAAACCGATTATCTGGATTTTGGGAGACTCATGGATAGATTGATTGGAGGTGCATGCAGAACGCTGTGGAGTAGCTGCAGATCTTGGATTCCCTCATGTGGAAGTGCACTGGCCTGAAGTGCGTGGAATGAAGTGGCTGGACCTGGTACCTCTCGGTGCTAGTTTGGAGACAGAGTTTCAACCAGACATAATTATAATTAATTGTGGAGGGAACAGTTTAGGACATGTGTCTGGAATTTCTTTGCAATGAAAGAAGGACTTGGACATATTTTCAAATTCCCAAGTATTTTTTCCTCGTATTGCGCAGAGGCAAATGTGGCTGCGTTCTTCTTCATTTGGTGCACAAATGGAGAAAGCAAGGCGCAATGTCAATAAGGCTGTTTGTGCCTTTCTAAGAGATGTTGGCATGTCCTCTTTTCACAATGAAAATATTGTTTCACAGCACATACATTTTTGGCAGAGATGGAGTCCATCTTACTTATGCTGGCAATCATATTTTTCTGAGAAATGTACAAAATGCATTGCAACCTTTTTTAGAATTACAGCCATCCATTATGCAGTAGGTGTTGACCATTTCAAGTTTTTCAAACAAAAAAAAACACCACCAAAAGGGTCTTTTCAGAGCCACCAATTCCTCCCAGAGAAAAGTGCAATGATTTTGCTAGGGCAGAACCCCAAAACTTTAGATGTCTGTGAATTGTCCGCAGACTTCTCAAAAATACATATGGCTCTGCTCCATTTATTTGCCACGTCTATGTTTAAACTGTGAAAAGCGGCTCTGAAAAGAGCCTTTTTTTGGGGGGTTTTGGGGGTTTTTGTTTTATATTTATTTGGGTTTTTTACACACGACACACTAGGAGAAGAGGGGAATGGAGGGTGAAGAAGGGACACCAACCAAGGGGATAAGAAAGGGCAGGTGGAGAGAGGAAGATGTAGAGAGAGGAAGATATAGGGTGGGCCTTATTTAGGTAGGTAGCAGACCTTCTGGTGCTCCTTGACCGCAGTCTCAAAAGCAAGATTCTCCCCCTTCAGAATACTGCATTGCAGTACATACACAATATTGTGATCCGCGAAAGGTAAGGGTCAACAGCATCGTGAATGGCCTGTGAGGCAACTGGAGGGATGCACTCTCCAACAGGAGTGTCTCTTGTGGTGAGAGGAGCAGAAACAGAGCATGCGGTAGAGGAACTCAACCTACTACGTTGATCACAAGGTACAACCTTGCAAATGGCCCCACCGTGGAACGACCTTAGGTGTCTCTTCATCGATGTCATACCAAAGCTGTACGAACCACGCCTCCCACGACTCGGCACCATTTTGCACTGGTTGCAGGTGACCTTGTTCGCACATGCTTTTGGTACGTCACCATGATTGGTAAACAACCGGCACACCCAAGACTCACGGCGAGTGCTGGTAGTAGGGACTTCCACTACCTCATCCTCTTCATCCTCTTCATCCTCCGCCTCTACATCCTCACGACTGTTCCCCTCTGCAGGCCCTTGGTGGTGGTGGAAGGGGTTGGTGGTGGTGCTGAGGCAGATGTAGCACCAGCTGGAGCAGCAGCAGCAGCCATGGATGCCATCAGGGTTGATGAGATAATCTCAGCAAGAGCAGCAAAGGCAGCAAAAGTCAATCTGCAATAGCCAGAAGCATAATGAAGATCAGCTCTGGGGTGTGGCCTTTTATAGGGGTGCTGGTGCATGCCCCACAGACAGCCACGCTGTCCGCGGAGAGATCAAACACCCCAAAAAGGCTCAAAAAGTTCCAAAAAGTATGAAGAAAGTAAGGGTCATTGTCTGGACATGTGCAATGGTGAATCTTTACTGTAAAATACTTTGGGCTGTCTGAAAAAGTACTTTTAAAATGTTCTGGGACCCGGACAGTGTCCGCAATTCAGGACAAATGCTCAGCGCTGGTGTGGTCACATGATGACGTTGTGAACACGTCCGCGAAGGGAACGGGTGTCCACAGGACACCAAATGCACAGGAACGGTTGTGCACGTGCACGCGGGTGTTCTACAGACAGTGTACGGGTCCTGAAACTAATTAAAAGTGTGACACAATTGAGACAGAAAGTTACTGACAGGCGTGATGTTCATAGGACTTATGGGTGTGGTGCACATGTGCGTAGATGTTCTACAGACAGGACGGACAGGGATAGTGTCCTTAGGACACCCCCATTTCTGTTAATTACGGACATCCCGGACTCCGCGCATGTTCTAATAACAGTTCCATTTTGCTTGCGTACAGTACGGACAGGCATAGTGTCCTTAGTACACCTCCATTTTGTTTAATTACGGACATTCAGGACACCTAGTGTGTTCTAAGAACAGTTTCATCTTGCCTGCGGACAGTATGGACAGGTATAGTGTCCTTAGGACACACCCATTTTGGATAATTAAGGACATCCCGGACACCACGCATGTTCTAAGAACAGTTTGATTTTGCTTGTGTACAGCACAGACCGGCATAGTTTCCTTAGGACACCTCCTTTTTGTTTAATTTCGGACATCCCGAACACTGCGCGTGTTCTAAGAACAGTTTCATTTTGCTTGCGTACAGTACTGCCAGGCATAGTGTCCATGGGACACCCCAATTTTGGTTAATTGCAGACATCCCGGACACAGTGCGTGTTCTAAGAACAGTTTCATCTTGCCTGCAGACAGTACAGACAGGTATGGTGTCCTTAGGACACCTCAATGTTGGTTAATTGCAGACATTCAGTACACCTAGTCTGTTCTAAGAACAGTTTCATCTTGCCCGGGGACAGTACTGACAGGTATAGTGTCCTTAGGACCCCCCATTTTCGCTAATTACGGACATCCCGGACAGGCCCGGTGTCCGCGGACAACCCAACTGCCTTTTAAAAAAATATAAGACACAAAGGACTGAATTAAAACACACATAATATTTTTTTTAAATTATATACAGATATCAAATTTAGGAAAGAGTGGGGGAAGCAGAAACTGACACAAACACAGGGGAATTGGGGTTTTGGAGAGGATGGATGGGAGGGGATGGAAGTCTCATCATAATGTTTTTCTTGATGTTGAGGGGATAGTCGACTGGGACATGGAGAGGGGGAACATGTGGGACAATGATATTTATTTTTTTCTTTTATGTGGTCCTCCACAAAATGTTTCAAAAGATTGAAATTTTCCATGAGCATGTCCATTTTTTGTTTCATTCGCTGCCGAGTATTTTCTAATGTCTCTTTTGGGGTATTATTTTCAATGTTTGTATGGTCTATTAAAAAAATATATATATGTTAAGTGCACGTAAATTAATGATTATTCATTTGGTTATATAGAGAAGTGTCTACCATTAGTATCAATGTCTTCAGACATTTCCTCACGTGGGAAATTTTCCTCAAGCCATACGAAAGTACTGGACATTTCTGTGTAAAAAATATATATATATATATATATTACTTTGAGTGTACCTAATACAGAAAGTTTAGAAAAATACTAGAAAATGAAGTGTACTTACTATTTTCTGGTAAATTGTGTTCTTACTGTTCTGTAGGTCTGTTGTTGCTCGTAGTTGTGCAGTTTTTGTGAGGTAATTATGTTGGAAGCATATCTTTTTTGTTTTGGTATATTCCATTTTAGTACATATAATACTTAAATGGATGGTTGATGTGTTACATATATAGGTTCCACTTCTTATTTATTATTACATATAATATGTTTATGTGCTGCTTTTTGAACTTGTGCAGTGTTTATATGGCATGATAGAACAATTTAATATACCACCTTAGTTTTGGGTAGTGTTGATGTTGTCCGCATCCGTCCTCAGACATGCACACATTCAGCGGACATCAAAATCACTAGCTGGGGATTCAATATGTTGTATGTTACATGTATATAAAGTAAGGGGATCTTAGTAAACATCTATAAATTCACACTATGAATATGTATATTCAGTAAAAATAATATTTGATAAAGGGAAGTTATGGTCAAGTTGCGCTATTAAAAACCTATGAAATTCAGTAAAAAAAACATACACACTTCATGATAAGATCTGTGCTTCGTGGACAGTTCGGAACTGCATTTTCTACTGATCTAGAAACGTTCAAATTCAAAATTTCCCTTGCACATCTCCAACACCTATTCCTACTCATCCATTAACAATCTAGTACGCAGAACATACTTTTAGCAAAACTGCTATTTATCTTAAAATAGAATCAGCTAATGCCATCCCTCCTCCCCAAGAGACACCACCACTGCTGTAATCAAGGAACATGAGGAACACTGCCCCCTATCTTAGAAATAACACACATGCAACATTTTCCCCTGTCCACCTGCCCATCCATATTAGTGTTTGGTGCCTCTTCCCTCATTTTCCTCCCCAACTTTCGTTCTAAGCTGCCAAAAAAAATGCATCCAAAAACAAAATAAATGTTCGTTTAGGAACCACCTTTCACAGTTAAAAAATAAAACAAATAAAAAAACATATAGACTCCACCTACTTTATATTTCTCAGTAAAGTACATAGACTGAATAAGATTTTTCAACATTTCCATTTGCATTTTGTGTTATGCGAATGGCATATTGTGGCGTTCATCCTCTGTTCCAGGGACTGGAACGGTGGACACTGGCCCAGCAGCCCAAGTTATCAGCCCAAGCGAAGCAAGGGTGGATAACAAGGTCTCTGGACCATTATCCCCCCATTCCAGCCCCTGAAATGGGGGATGAAGGCCATTAGCAACCTAGGTTCCCAAAACGGAAACCTGAGGTGCTAAAAAAGAGGATTTTGCTTCCTACACTGGGACGCCTATCATAATCCTTTTCCAACATGGCCACCATAGAAAGAGAAGTCTAGGGTTCCATAAAGGGCCCTCTTCACTTTCCATGGCAGCCTGCAGAAGGCAAAAAGAGAACCGTATGACCACATTACCACAAACACATTTTTCTTCCCTTTCAGATCTACCCTAATTTCGAATAACTTCACCGCAAAGCCAGTCCCAGGTGGACATGGCCACTTTAATCCTATGTTTTGTCCCTTGTGGTCATGGCCAGTAGCCAGATTGTCCTGATCATGACCTTATTCCATGAACCGGACAATCAGACCACTGCCCATGGCCACAGGCTACCCCTCAGTCACTAAAGGTATACCGCTATTTTTTGTAACTACATTATGACACTTGTCAAATAATAAAACACTGGCACATTTGCAAAACCATGCTTGTAGATCCTTGCCAATGCACCTTACGCAAGTTTGCTGGAAATGCAACCACGTTTTATTTTTTCAAAAGTGTCAAATTAATGCACATACAATCGTCATATAACCTAGCCCCCACTTCACAAAATCCATTCAGACTTTATGAAAACATTTATATCTAGATCTATAATCGTTTTGCAAACCTTTGTGTAGATTTGTCAAATGGCACCACATTTATAAGCCTTTACTTTATTTTGGCACCACCCCTCTATTTTTGTCCCCTCTGCACAATATCTCACCAAACTTTGCAAAAACATTTATATCTAGATCTATTATTAGTTTGCCAAATTAAGTGTACATTCGTCAAAGGCACCTCATTTATAAGCCATTACATTGTTTTGGGACCCCCCTCAAATTTTCCCCCCTCATGACAGAATCCCACCAAACTTTGTAAACTCATTTGAAATCAAGTCAGAAATATACCATCCCATCCTCAT
Organism: Ambystoma mexicanum; assembly: GCF_040938575.1. Lineage (NCBI taxonomy): Eukaryota > Metazoa > Chordata > Amphibia > Caudata > Ambystomatidae > Ambystoma > Ambystoma mexicanum. The sequence goes on along the minus strand of NC_090926.1, from coordinate 953,785,055 downwards.
AACCCCTCACCCCCCCAGAGATTATTTGATAAGTTTGACAAGTGCAATGCTCAGAAAATATTATTGTCCCGATTTTTATAAATACGTTGATCTATCGCACAAACATTTCCAATGCACCTTACCTTAGTTTTCCTCTTTTGTAAACATGCGAAATCTGGCAGCAGAGCGCGGCCATCTTGTGCTAATCTTATCCATTGCTGCATCAGCCTAAGGTAAACTGCCCTGACGTCACTAAGGGGCCGATTCATGGAACAAACGTGCGCCGAAAATCTACGCGCAAGCAGGCGCAAGCGGAAAAAAAGAGGCGCACGCGTGCGATTCATGGAAGTCCCTGCGCGTGTCTTCCTCGGGATGTGCGCCAAACCCGTGAATGGCGCACACGTCACTGCAACATCGTGAAAGGCGTGCGCGACGCGCACAGTGAAAGCGCACAACCGCAGCGCACACACCAGAAAGTGGGCGGGACATGGGGCGTAACGCGCGGAATGGGGAACAACGCGCGAAAATAAGGGCGTAACTGGGGATGTACTGCAGGGAAGCAGACGGAACGCCCACACGCACTCGAACCACACGTATTCATGGAACCGAATAGGGCAAAGCCACGCACAGCCAAAGACACGCACAAGCTGAAACACGGCCGCCACACGAAGGCAGGCGGTAGAGTCCCAGCGCATCAAAAAAGTGGCGCGCGGGAAGTTAAATACGCGATTGAGCGGGTACGTGGATTTCAGGGGTGCGCGAGAAATTCTACACGCGATTGGCCTGGGTACGTGTATTACAGGGGTGCGCGAGAAAATCTACACGCGATTGGGCTGGGTACGTGGATTTCAGGGGTGCGCGAGAAAATCTACACACGATTGGCCTGGGTACGTGTATTACAGGGGTGCGCGAGAAAATCTACACGCGATGGGCCTGGGTACGTGGATTTCAGGGGTGCGCGGGAAGTTCCACACGCGATTGAGCGCGGTACGTGTATTCCGGGGGTGCGCGGGAAGTTACACACGGGATTGAGCGGGGTACGTGTATTTCGGGGGTGCGCGGGAAGTCAAATATGCGATTGAGCGAGGTACGTGTATTCCGGGGGTGCGCGGGAAGTTCCACACACGATTCGGCCGGGTACGTGGATTTCAGGGGTGCGCGGGAAGTTCCACAAGCGATTGAGCGAGGTACGTGTATTCCGGGGGTGCGCGGGAAGTTACACACGGGATTGAGCGGGGTACGTGTATTTTGGGGGTGCGCGGGAAGTCAAATATGCGATTGAGCGAGGTACGTGTATTCCGGGGGTGCACGGGAAGTTCCACACGCGATTCGGCCGGGTACGTGGATTTCAGGGGTGCGCGGGAAGTTCCACACGCGATTTGGCCGGGTACGTGGATTTCAGGGGTGCGCGGGAAGTTCCACACGCGATTGAGCGAGGTACGTGTATTCCGGGGGTGCGCGGGAAGTTACACACGGGATTGAGCAGGGTACGTGTATTTCGGGGGTGCGCGGGAAGTCAAATATGCGATTGAGCGAGGTACGTGTATTCCGGGGGTGCGCGGGAAGTTACACACGCAAATGAGCGGGTACGTGTATTTCGGGGGTGCGCAGGAAGTTCCACACGGGTACGTGGATTTCAGGGGTGCGCGGGAAGTTCCACACGCGATTTGGCCGGTACGTGGATTTCAGGGGTGCGCGGGAAGTTCCCCACGCAATATGGCCGGGTACGTGGATTTCAGGGGTGCGCGGGAAGTTCCACACGCGATTGAGTGGGGTACGTGTATTCCGGGGGTGCGCGGGAAGTTCCACACGCGATTGAGCGGGGTATGTGTATTACAGGGGTGCGCGGGGAGCAGCACACGTGAATTGCACGTGTGGGTCCTCCCAGGTGTACCCTCTACACCCTCCACGGCCCCTGCAGGTGGCTCACACCACAGGGGCCTACCCAGCACATGTCCTGCAGGCACCCCATCCACCATGCCCATGCCCACCAGCCAACCCACATATCAACTAGCACTACTGCCCACCAACGCATGTCCCCCTGCACCCCAGCCACCAGGGGCACCCTCCAGCAGGCCCCCACCCATGTCTCCCAGCACCCCCACCCACCAGCCACCAGGGGCAGCCTCCACCAGGCCCCCACCCATGTCCGACTCATGTCTCCCACCACCCCCACACGCCAGCAGTGCAGGGGCAGCCTCCAGCAGGCCCCCACCCATGTCTCCCAGCACCCCCACCCCCCAGCAGTGCAGGGGCAGCCTCCACCAGGCCCCCACCCATGTCTCCCACCACCCCCACCCACCAGCCACCAGGGGCAGCCTCCACCAGGCCCCCACCCATGTCCGACTCATGTCTCCCACCACCCCCACCCCCCAGCCACCAGGGGCAGCCTCCACCAGGCCCCCACCCATGTCTCCCAGCACCCCCACCCCCCAGCCACCAGGGGCAGCCTCCACCAGGCCCCCACCCATGTCTCCCAGCACCCCCACCCCTCAGCCACCAGGGGCAGCCTCCACCAGGCCCCCACCCATGTCTCCCACCACCCCCACCCCCCAGGGGCACCCTCCAGCAGGCCCCCACCCATGTCTCCCAGCACCCCCACCCCCCAGCCACCAGGGGCACCCTCCAGCAGGCCCCCACCCATGTCTCCCACCACCCCCACCCACCAGCCACCAGGGGCAGCCTCCACCAGGCCCCCACCCATGTCCGACTCATGTCTCCCACCACCCCCACCCCCCAGCCACCAGGGGCAGCCTCCACCAGGCCCCCACCCATGTCTCCCACCACCCCCACCCCCCAGCCACCAGGGGCAGCCTCCACCAGGCCCCCACCCATGTCTCCCACCACCCCCACCCACCAGCCACCAGGGGCAGCCTCCACCAGGCCCCCACCCATGTCCGACTCATGTCTCCCACCACCCCCACACGCCAGCAGTGCAGGGGCAGCCTCCAGCAGGCCCCCACCCATGTCTCCCAGCACCCCCACCCCCCAGCAGTGCAGGGGCAGCCTCCACCAGGCCCCCATCTATGTCTCCCACCACCCCCACCCACCAGCCACCAGGGGCAGCCTCCACCAGGCCCCCACCCATGTCCGACTCATGTCTCCCACCACCCCCACCCCCCAGCCACCAGGGGCAGCCTCCACCAGGCCCCCACCCATGTCCAACTCATGTTCCCCACCACCCCCACCCCCCAGCACTGTGGGGCACCTGCCAGCAGGCCCCCACCCATGTCCAACTCATGTCTCCCACCCCCCAGCACTGTGGGGCACCTGCCAGCAGGCCCCCACCCATGTCCAACTCATGTCTCCCACCACCCCCACCCCCCAGCACTGTGGGGCACCTGCCAGCAGGCCCCCACCCATGTCCAACTCATGTCTCCCACCCCCCAGCACTGTGGGGCACCTGCCAGCAGGCCCCCACCCATGTCCAACTCATGTCTCCCACCCCCCAGCACTGTGGGGCACCTGCCAGCAGGCCCCCACCCATGTCCAACTCATTTTCCCCACCCAACATGTCATCACAGTCCAGATCCCTGGTCTCTATGGTCAGCCCCCAAATGCAAAACACCCACCCGAGTTTTGCATCCACCCACTCATATTTTGCAATTACATCACAGAACACCAATTGCAAGTTCCAAAACAAACACATGTCCCTCACATACAACCAATGGGTTTCAGTGATTCTCAAAACACATAACATGAAATGCATGAAAACAATGAGATACCACACATTGAAGTTCAACAAAAAAATAATGTATTAAAGGAAAGATGAATAGAAACAAAAATGAAGAAACAGAAATGTGAATGGAAAAAAATGAAAAGAAGCATGTCCGTTCAAAACTTAAAAAAATAAAGAATATAGAAATCCAAAGTAATGTAGTATAAAGTCAATGTCCACCAAACAAAATCCAATGTGAAATAAAAATAATAAGCCATTGATCCATGGAGAATGTTAAAAAAGAAAGTATGTACAAGTCCACAACTATGTACAATGCAAGAAGCCAGGGTCCATTATCCCAACAAAATAAAGGAAACCTAACTAACTACACTAACTAATAAAAAAAACTATATACAAAAATGTGGCCAATGTCCAAAAGGTCCAAATGAAATAAAAACAAAAATGAAACTTAACACTATCTACATAACTATGTATAAGGGCAGCGGGCTAGTTCCACGGCTCACTTCTGGATGTGCCGGGCCAGGGCATCATCGAACTCCTCCTCAATGTCCCGGAGGCGGTCCTCCTCCATGGCCCCGAGGGTCCGCAGGGCCGTCGACGTGTCCACCTCCAAAGCCCTGCGGATTGCCTCGAGGCACTCGACCCGCCTCAGGGCCCTCTGCATGGAGTTCTCCGCCCTGAACATAGAGAGCCGTGCCTCTTCCGCCCGCTGCCGCTCCGCATCTATGGCGTGGCCCAACCGCTGCCACACGGAAGACACATTTAGTCCTGGGTCCTCCTGCCCTCTGGCCGATGCCTGCCCCTCCGATGTCGAAGGCCCCGAGCCTTCATGGCTCCCACCATGGTGCTGCTGCTGCTGTGCCTCTGCCCCTGCACTGCCTCCTGCTGCCTGCACATCCTCCGCCGGCTGGGGTGCAGTCGTTGACGTGGCCACCCCTGCTGGACGTCCGACTCCCGACTGTGGCAGGGATGCCTCCTCCACCAGCCTGGCCGCACCGTCAGAGGCAGCTCCACAGGGCACCCAGGTGACTGATGGGTGGGAAGATGGCACAGAGTACGACTGGCGCGTAGGGGGTCCAGCTGAGGAGGGGGTCGTGGCAAGCCCCATCAGACGGAGGAATCCGGCCTGGGTGACCTGTCCCAGCAGGCTGACGTGGTCAACGAGCCATTCGAGATGACGTGCAGTCTCTTCATGAAAAGACTGCAGGTCACCTCGCATGGCCCGTTGACGCAACGCCACACCAGCCAGGACAGGCTCAACCCGGGCCTGGATAGCCACGTCCGCAGGCAGAGGAAGGCCAGTTGACGTCAGCTCATCCCCTGCCTGAAAACTGGTCTGGACATAGGCATCCCTGCTGGTGCAAGATGATGCAGGGACAGGATCAGGGACAGGATTGCACACAGGCACCTCCGCGGCGGCCTGTGCTGCCTCCTGTCCCTGGTCCTGCACTGCACCACTAGCACCAGTGGGATCCCCACCCCCAGACCCCGTCTCCGGTGCTTGCACGGCCTCCTCCTCCACCAAACCCCCCACCAACCTGGATGACTCTGTGCCATCTTCCCCCGTTGGGCCCTGTGGGGTCCCAGCTGCCCCTTCTGCTGCCGAGGAGTCCAACTGCAACCTCCGCCTCTTGGACCTCCCCCCGGCAGCTGCGGCCTGGGACGCGGCACCGGACTCCTCACTCCCCGACGAGATGACAACATGGGAGGGGAGCCGGGCCTTGCGTCTCCGGCTGGCGGTGGGATCCCCGCCGCTGTGCTCCACAGCACCTTCTCCGCCCTCTTCATCAGTTGACGCTGCAGACAGGGAGAAACAAAACACACGCATCAGGGCACTGTACAATGGACACATACACACATGACAGTTGCACATGAGTGGCATTGGCAAACCTCAGACATGTCATCACGATCACCAACACACATGTCATTACAACTCGCACACACGAGCCATACCACAGCCATTTCGCAACTGCCAACACCATCCATACACATACAACAGCATGAGCAGACAAAGGTGAGCCAGACATCACATGCAACACATGAAGTGCACCACACATGTACACACACCACCACACTTGCATGCATGTGTACACATCTGCCAAGTGTCGCAGTGTTCAGACGGGCATCCATGTCACATCTGCCCATCAGGCTTCCACTTAAAGCTGTCACATGCATCCATGTTGCATCACTGTTGCACCCTTGTCAAATACACACACATGCACATGTACACAGCGCTGATACATGCAGCTGAAAACAACATACATGCGTGACATCACGGACATGTCTACTCACATACACATTCATACAAACTTGTGTGCCCACACAACTGCATATGGCATGCAAGCCCACACACACAGGCACCATCCATGTCTCACACATTACAGCCCTCGCATGTGTCAGCCCCACGGCCCTGTACACCTGCACCCATACTCGACCCCATACAAACAGATGTGCAACCTGCACACTACTGAACAATCACCACACGCACTGCTCACAATCAGGATGCATGTACACTCACCGCTCGACTCCAGACGGGTCTGCCTCTCAAGGACCTGGACGTGGAGCGCCGGGGATATGCGTTCCAGGACCCTCATCTGTTCTTCCGACAAGTGGCCCCGGCGCCCCTTGGCATCCGCTGCCTTCAAGAGGCGCCGGGCCTTGTTCAGGGTCCTGGACCTGAAGTCCTCCCAGCGCTTCTTGACATGTTGGAAGTCGCGGACTGCCACCCCCTCCGCGTTGATGGCAGTCACGATGTCAGTCCAGATCCGAGTCCGTCCTTCCTTGTCGGCGCGGGAACTTCCGAAGAGGGCATCATACTGCCCCAGGACTTGCTCCACCAGGACACCAACTTCGGTGGCACTGAAGCTGGTGCCCCTCTGCCTCTCTGGCCAGGGGTTGTCAGTGGTCACAGATGGAGTTTGCCCCGACATGACAACCCCAGAGGCAGGAGTGGGTGGGCAACTGGGTCCTGGGGCTGGGCTGTGGAGCGATGGAATCCCAGTCGGGAGTCTTTGGTTCCAGCAGGGGTGGTCACACCAACAGCACCCCTGGCTGATGTGCAGGCAGCAAATGGCAGGGCACGTGGGCAGCAGGCAGTCAGGCAGCAGCAGATGGCAGGTGGGAGCGTGCTCGGGGCTCTGGGGGGCAGTAGTTCGGCCTTCTGGGCAGGAGCGTGGTCTTCCGTGTGCTTACGCGTGGCCAGCTTGATACGGAGTGATTTGGCACGTGAAAATTCTGCACGTCAGCGTGTAATTCGAGGAAAGGCCCTTAGCGCGTAAGCGCGTCTGCACGCATACGCATTTTCATTGGACCAAAGGCCCTCAGCGCGTGAGCGCGTCTGTGACGTGACGTGCGAGGGAGTATCCCTCATTGCACGTGATGACAGTACACACGTGGATTCCAACCAATCGCGTGTGAAAGTTCACGGGACCCCGGAACACACGTACCCAGGCCAATGGCGTGTGGAAGTACCCGCGCACCCCGAAACACACGTACCCAGGCCAGGCCCCTCCGATCACACGCGATGACACCCGAATACGGGAAACCAACGAGTCCGCCCACACGGAGGCGTCCCGCGCCCGCGCACAGCATAAAAGTGCGCGCAAACAACAAACGCGTATATACAGCGACGATGAATGCCCCATTTGTTGCTGCACTGATTGTGGGACACCGCAGGAGGAGGAGAATAGCCAGGGCACGCATTTTTGCACCACGGACAAGCCTTTTTGGGATGCCTGACGACCAGGTCTACGGCAGGTATAGGTTTCCACCCCATATCATCCTAGACCTGGTCAGGGAGTGGGAAGATGACCTCACATCCCCCACCCTTTGCTCCCAAGCATTGAGCCCCTTGGAGAAGCTGCTCAATGTCTTGCATTTTTTGGCCACTGGGTCGTTTCAGCGGACCACTGCCATAGTGGGGGGGGTCTCACAGGCCACGCAGTCACGCTGCCTACACCAGGTACTGGCAATCATGACAGCGCGCCCCTCAGTCCGCAGGCACATATACATGGCCAGAACACCCGCAGAAAGGCAGGCCGTTGTCCTGGATTTTTTCAGGGTGGCACACTTCCCCAAAGTGCTCGGTGCCATAGATTGCACCCATGTGGCCCTACGTCCACCTAGGGCCACTGAGCACATCTACCGAAACCGCAAGCACTGGCATTCCATCAATGTACAGGTGGTATGCGATGCAAAGGGAATCATCACCTCTGTCTATGCAAACTACCCTGGCTCCACCCATGACAGTTTCATATACAGAATGTCCGCCCTGAGCCGGGCCCTGGAAGCTGGGCAGCATGGCGACACATGGCTCCTAGGTGAGTACAAATGCCCTTGCACATGCATGCAAGTCACACACAGACAAATATACCAACCCTAATAATCTCAACAATTATCACCTCCCCAGGGGACAGTGCCTACCCTCTGAGCAACCACATGATGACGCCAATCCGGAACCCCACCACACCACCCCAGGTAAGATACAACGCTGCCCATATTGCAACCAGGGGCATAGTGGAGCGCACATTCGGAGTGCTCAAGTCACGTTTCCGCTCCCTTGACCGCTCTGGTGGGCAACTACTCTATGCACCACCAGTTGTGTGCAGGATTATTGTGGCAGCATGTGTCCTGCACAATGTTGCAACACGGCAGGGTGTCCCGGTGGACATGGTGGTGCCCCCACATCCCCAACCACAGGCACAGGCGCTGCCCATGGGAGGGGACAGGGCACGTGGCGAGGTAGCCCGGACCCAGCTTGTGGCCACATTTTTCACCTAAACTCCCACCCCTGCGGAGTGCACACAGGCCTGGCACATACCAGGTGACAATCGATGATGACAAAGTGACAGTCAACTGTCACAACCCTACCACCCTGAGATAGTTGCCATGGAAGTGCCACATCGTCTGCATCCCTAGCTACTTAAACACAAGCTATCCTGTGCAACCAAAATGCACACATATGACATGTGACATGACATGAGCCATACACAAGTATTCAAAGGCACAATGAGGCAGTGGGGGGGGAACAAGGGAACACAGAGAACGGTACTACTAGGCCAGGTGTCATTGAGATTGTGCAAGTGCAGGGGTAGGGGGAAGGGAAAAGTGCAAGGGGAAGGGTGGGGGGGAGTCCAGTACAGGGGAAGTAGGCCAAAAAAATAATACATAGGTCGCCTGGTGGCAACTGCAAAGGTAAGTGCAGACAAGTGCTGTGAAGGGAGGGCTGTAGGGATAGAGAGACAGTCCCGCAGTGCAGGGGTTGCCAGGGTGGCAGTGCAAGTGGACAGTGGCTGGCCCAGGGACCGAGGTTGGTGAGAGTGTCCCAGTTGCAGCTCCTGTGCAGTTCCAGTGAAGAATTCTGCAAGGGAGAGGCAGAGAGTAAGCAGAAGCAAAGAGGAAGGTCTTGAGGTGCTTCCAGAACTGGAGATGGTTCCCCTCAAGTTCAAGTCAGGCAGGAAGTCTGTTCGAGGGGGAGGGCCCTGCTGCGGAGAGAAACCTACCCCCAGCTAGTTGCTCTGAGAAGCGGATGACCTGGACATGCAAGGTGTGCATCACACACACCTGCAAAACAGGCCATGGCCATCACTGTCATGTCAGTCAAACCCTCCCAAACATCAATATGACATGGCAAGCAATACCCATACACCGACCCAGTAACGATAAGGTACACATTGTCATGTCCTAAATGTACAGTGGCATCGGACAATGATGCCTGACCCGGAATCCGATGAAATGACAGACCAACAAAAAGTCCCACCCAAAATACGTCGATTCCAAATGCATTACAACAGTCGTAGACGTAACATCACAATGAATGCCTGTCAATATGCACATTATGCATTGCAAAATCAACACTGCAGCTCATGTGTGCAGTGTCCTACTCCTGCATCACACTGCTCAGAGCACAGCACAGTGTACAGCCATTGCGTGTGATGCACACCCTGAGCATCACATCTAAATGACAGACTACATCAAACATCAAATTAGGCATGTACTGGAACCATAACCGGTCACAGAACATGTGCTGCCGGGACACAGTGGGCACCAGAAGGCAAACAGTGTACACGTGGATATGCAAGGGGGGGGAGTACATGGAGTGCATCCGAGTGCAAGTGTGTGGTTCTGCAAGGACATGCACTCCACATATGCATGTGCACTCAAGTAACCATCAGTGTTCCCTACACATCACATGTGAACATCCACCATGTGCACACCCCAGCATGTCAAACCACTACTATCCCCTCGCACCTGAAAGGAAAACACAACACATGAACAGGCATTGATCAGCAGAGCACAACATGTACATAGGACAACAACATTACAATGTCAGAGTTCCCATCACACTGCAGGGCAACGCAACTATCAACAACAACCCCCCCCCCCTCGCAATTGACCATGCCCACTGAACAACTGCACCTGGGTCATGGAGCCTCCAACCCTCATTCCCACCTGGCCACAGGATCACCTTTACCCTTCGTGTCCATCTCCCACCATGTGTGTAAAGAGATGCCTGAACCCTCAGAATCCACACTCATTTCCTAAATCACATAATCCAAGGCATGAAAAGGAACCCAAACACCCTCCAGTAGATGACTTGACGTAGCAGTACGTCTCAAAGGCCAAGTACTACCACAATGATGCAACAACCAAGGTAGCACAGCAAAACAATGTCACGACAGGATGTGAGACATGTGTGGTACATGACATAGGATGATGCACCATGAATGGATGTGTACTGTCACGGGTCCCCTGTACAGGCGCCGGAGTCTCATGAAACAACCACCCACACCATGTCCCGGGGGCCTGCAAGGTCAAACTCACACAGGCCCCTGAGATTCTGGTGGGGAATGAGGTTCAGGGATATGCAGTCGGGACAGGTGTAGACACACTGGATGACTGGAATGCGTGGCAGGTGAGGGGAGTAGGAATGAAACATGAAACCAGGGAATGCACGAAAATGTACAACCTGCATGAACACATGCACAATCCAAACAAACTTGGACATCATTGTCATGGCCTTCTGAAGTCCAGGCTCAGGAGTGGTACGAACCAACCACCCCCTCTAGGGTTTTGGCGCCTGCAAGTTCGGGGCTTACACAGGCATCCGCAACCCCAGTGGGGAAAGAGGGTCAGGGAACATTGCTTGGATAGGCATGGGAAGCAGGAACACCGGGTAGAGGGTACAGGTTTCAAAATTGCATAGGATCACGGGTGATTAGGGTAAAAAACATACCAAATAGGACCACACATACATCCATGCATCAGTACACTCCCCAGCAAGCCTATGCAGGGCAGTTTGTAAGAAAATACAACAAGACACTTAGCTCTGGTTTTGAGTGCTGGCCTCCTGCCTGCGCACTCTCAGGTCCGGTTACAGGAGCACTGCAATGCTGCAAAGAGAGACACAGTCAGCAACCTGTACGTGCCAATTACACAAAAACACAACACAAAACATGCCCCATAACAACATACAACTCTACAAACAGACAATCTGTGCTCCATGCTTCGTACCCATATATAACATCACCCCTGTGACGGGTCATTCACAGTCAATGCAGTAAGTCAGCCGCTGGTGGGTGCTTGGCAAATGGAACACCAATGTGTCACAATTCACACAACATGCAAGGTTCCCTGGGTAAGCAGACAGACCCATATGGCAAGCCATGTCTACAGAGCAAGTTGCGTACCACCATGACCAAAACAAAGTTGCCAGTGCATTTATCATGAAGTACGTGGAATAGACATGCACTGCACCCGAGTATGTCCCTTGCTGTATGTCCCTGTGAGCTGCCCCTTTCCATGTCTTGGAAGGCTACATGGTTGATACAAGTGCCTCAATGAACCTTGGTGTACCGCAGGCTATGTGCCACTGCCCCCGCATGTGTCCCAGACAACCCTACTATCAACAGCCATCAGTCCACAAACACATCTGAGCTGCATTGTGTGCTTCAACACCAATATTTGTCTAAGCTCACCCTCAGTGCTGTGACTAAGCCTGCACGTGCAACTCGCCTGGTGCAAGCTTTGCTGTCTCGTGGCCCCCCTGTGATGCTCACCTTGCCTGGAGTTCCTTGGAACATGTCAGCAGTTCTAGGATGTGGGTCTGCAATCACTGTGGCTCTGCTTGTGCACACATGTGCATGTGGGCACCAACAAACGGGTCAGGAATTACGTCGTCCAATGGGCCATGTCTGCTGGCAAAGGTGCTCTGGTGCCTCATCCCCCTGCAGAAAGTGCATGAAACACATGATTAATGCATCAAAGTGATCTGTGTGTGTCTCATCAGGCATCTCATTACTTGACCATGTCAGAGAGTCACATCACAAATCACACCATCATTCCGTCTTTCACCTCCAAAGTGTGGAACACTATCTAGAGCATGATTTGCAACAAGCACGTGTACAGGAAAGATATGAAACATAATACACAATGCATAGCAATCAATGTCCACATTAATCATGACACGCCCCATCTAGCAAAAGCTGAACAGTGGACAATTACACCTAAATCATCCCCACTAGGGGTGTCAACACAAGTCAAAAAGCACCAGACATGCCACAGATATGACAGTCCAAAGCCCTTGTGTAAAATTCTGTTACACCGAACCATCCTTGTGAGCCCATGGATAAGGGAGGCAGGAGTGGCATATGTGAGTCAAGGAACCCAAGCAGCAAACACATACACAAGACAACCATGAAGGGCCCAGCTGGAACAGACAGTGGATGCCTTCAAAAACCACAAGGCACCGCACTGTCACATGTAAGCACAATAGACTACAAATTTTAAACTAACTCAACTATTAACTAATTACACTAACTATGGAAAACCTACATTACCTATTTAAACTAACTATCAAACAGAAACTTAACTAACTAAACTAAAAGAAAAATCAAAAATGGCCACTTACGACCCGGGGGGAGGGGAGGCACCCAGGAGGGGGGAGGTACAGGGTGCTGCTCAACATCCACATGCGATGATGCTGAGCCAAAAAAAAATACCTCCATGGGCTCAACGCCTTCACAGCACGACCTATGTGGGAGATAGATGGTCGTCTGAGTCTGGCTCATCCTGGTAAGGAGGACGTGGCACAGTAGCCTGGCCACGCCTAGCCGCAGCTTGCCCCTCGTCGGCAGCAAGTCTGCCGGACAGGTGAGCCTGGTTCTGTGTGGCGATGTTACATAGGTCTGCATGCAGGACCTCACGTGATACACGTGCTTCCTCTTGCAAGGTAGCACGTGTAACACGGAGTTCCTCCTGCAAGGCCTGGCTGGACAACCGCTGCACCTCCCGGCAAGCCTGTAGCTCAGCCGAGATGGTGCGCTCAAGCTGTGCAAACCTCTCCTCTGCCCGCTGCCTCTGGGACATCATAAGGACACCCAGAGTGGATCTGAGGGAGGCATACTCCTCCCTCAGGGCATCCATGTGCGCCTCTGCGTGAGCAGCAATTGCTTGACGCAGAGACGACATTTCAGCCTGGCGTGCCCTGTCTGAGGCCGCCATGCCCAGCCTGAGTGAGCGGGCCGTGGACCGTGCTGCCTGCTGCTGGAGAAGCACCTGCCTAGCAGGGGGGAGCACAGATCGGGACACACGCTCCATGCTGTCAGCGATGTTCTCCATTGCTGCCCCCTGCCGTTCTGAATTGGCAGTCATGTCTTGCTCCCACTCAGTATACAGCGGTTGCGTGCGGCGACCGCGTTGCCGGGCTTGACCCCTGCGGGACCCAAGGACCGGGGGTCCTCGCTGTGTTGGCACCGCCTGCGGCTGCACGACTACATGCCCCCGTCGACGTGATGTCCCAGGCACATCAGTGACTGGTGTGGAGGGTGACCCTGCGTCCCGATCCACCACGGGCGGAGGAACCAAGACTGTCTGATCCCTCAGTGCAGGGGTCGCAGACAGAGGAGTGTCCACATCAGAATCACTCACCCCTGACACATGGACTTGATGCTCATCCAACTCAACATGGACGTCAGAGTCGTCATCAAGGCTGGACTCATAGGCAGCCAGAGACAGGATGGACTGCAGCACTTGGGGGTTTTCGTGGCCTACCACCCCACGACCCCCACTAGTGCCGGGTTGATGTGGTCTTACCAACCCTGTGTCTGGCATGACAACACCATCCTCTGCATCCATTGCGTCATCACCTGAAAAATAGAGAGGAAAAGGTCAGTACACATGTCAGAAGCACACAACACACACACACACACACCGACAGCAAAGGCATCCGGCAGACATGTGACACACAACATATGACCTTGCATGCATGCTGGGTCTACTTAGAATAGCTTCTGTGATCAGACCTGTCGAAAGGTGGCAGTTTGCATGGAAGTGGGTCTATGCAGTGCAGAAAATGTGTACGCCACTCACTACCTACATGTACAAGCACTCCATGGTGTGTGCCAGGAAATGTGAAGGCAGTGCAATGTCAAAATCAGACATCACGTGCATTGTGTATTCAATGTGTACCATGTCTAGAAGGCAAGCACCCCTCCACCCCAGTACCAAAGCAGGGATGCCTAGCATGGTATCAAAAGGCTGACCATACACCTGTGTATTGACAAGCAGTGTTGACTGGCATCAACAGCTTAATGTGATTGAAATTACAACACTGCAAATGATGCTGGGACAGTGGGCAGGACACATGATGGAAGATCCGGAGGCCGGCCACGTGTGAAGAAGACACAACAAGAGTTGGACAGAGTCATTGGCCATTGAACAGGCTGAGGCCTGTGAGCCACACAGATTGTCAGAGCCTAAACATGTGTGCAACGCAGGACTGAGCCACAGTTGACATGGGGAGGCCGATAATATGGCAGGCAATGTATGTAACCAAGGACTCATATTACAGTGATCATCCAGTCAAGGACACATAGGGGCATGCGTGCAATGCACATGGAGCATGAATGGGCACTCATGTCCCTGCGGGACATCTGACCCATGCACAGTACAAGTGGGATGCCCTGCATCGAGTACTAAGGCTGTACCACACGGCATATGTCTGGCACTTTCTAAGCTGGAAGTTAGCATCTACACAGGACACATGAACATGAAACTACACATTGGCAAGAATGTAGCAGACCAGTGCAAAGGTGGAACTGGGGTGCAGAGTGGCGGAGGAGGGGCAAGGGAGCATGGCCACATGGAGTCCCGCATGCAGGCAGAGGAGACATGCATGACGGTGGGATTGCATTACTTACACATCAGAACCATGTACACGTCACATGTAGCAGCAATCATGCACAACACATCCCACAAGTGAAACACACACGTCCTCAACAACTACGCATCAACACTCACTGGACTGGGCATCAAAGTCCAGCATCTCTCCCACACCTTCGACCAATTCTGGTGGTATGAACTCCGCAACGAGAGCCTCATGCGGAGTGAGTTCTTCCTCCTCTGGTGCAGGCCCACCGCCAGTCACCAGAGTCAAGTTGTAATTTGAGGCACGCTTGGCCTTAGTGCTGCGCTTGATGTCATTCCAGCGCTTTTTGCACTCCTGCGCCGTGCGCACCTCATGGCCGAATGAACTGACATGTTCCGCCACATGCTTCCAGTGGGTGTCACGTTGGGCAGCCGTAGTCTGACTATTGGCACCCACTAGCATGTCACGGCTGTGTCCCCGCACGTAGTCCACGAGGAAGTCCAGTTCCTGCTTACAGAAAGGCTTCTTCCTCGACGTGCAGGAGGTCGTGGCTGTGTGTGGGGTCCCAGCCTGTGCTGCAGATGCAACCTTCCTCCTCTTGGACTGTGGCGCAGACCCTGGCTGGCTAATGCCGCCCCGACCAGTATGGCCAGTGGGTTGGGTGGATTGAGCCGAGGGAGTGGCAGGTGGAGGGATGACCAAAGGCCTGACTTGTGTCAGTGGCAGCTGGGTGCCCACTAATGGACCCTGCGCAGCAACATCAGCTGTGGCAGGGTCATTGACCGCAACGTTCCTGGTTGGCAGACTCACAACTGGGGTGCTGTTGGGTGCATCTGCCCCTGCACTTGCCAACACCCGGCTGTTCGGGGCAGCAGATGACATGACTGCCCCAGGGACACGTGTCTTGGTCTGAGAAGCCCGTCCTGCCCCAATGGTTTCCCCCCTGGCCTGTTGGAGATCTACCAAAGGCTCTTCAAGTGCCAACGCAGCCTGCGCTGGCAGACCCTGAGCCTGGGTGGCGGTGTCCACAGCTGCACCTGCAGCTACCGCTACCCTTGGGCCCGTGGCAGTCGATGAAACGGACTGCCGGGTCATACGGGTGCCAGTGCCAGATGCAGGAGCTGCATCCCCCTGAACCACAGGGGGTGGTGGCATGGCTGCACCAACACATGGCACAACATTGTGCTCAAGTGGCGCACCCCTGCCTCTTCCCCCTCTGTGGCTGCCCTGGACACCCTGGAGTCCCCCTACTCCCTGGTCACCACGGCCAGGTCCCCGACCACGCCCGCCACGAGGAGGACGCCCAGCTGAGGCGCCCCTCACCTTTGGTAGCCTCCCTACCATGGCACAGATGTAATAGTGCTGGCACAGATGGAGTGGTGCCAATGGGAGGTGTACAGCACAATTGACCTGGGCAATTGGGGTGAAGGGGGTGGGAAGCAAGATGTTAACAGCCCCCCTGCACCTGCAAGGCTGTATGTGACCCCGGTGATGTGTTGACGGGTCACGCAACGCTCAGGCACCCCAAAACTGCAGTAAAACCGTGCACGCAACCCTGCAGCCTACGTGCGTGGATTAAACCTCCCGCAGTACGCGGTGGCACCCAGTAACACGTATAACGCGTACGCGTGGGACACGCAGGCTACGATGACATCGAAAATGGGTGCGATACACAGGGGCACCCGCAGTGGGAAAAGGAGCGTTTGCGACTCACCGTCTGACTAGCGCGATGCAGAAAAACACGCGTAGCCAATACCCCCGCCAAAAGAAGAGATACGTCCTTGAGAGCTGTGAAGTAGATGGCGCGCGAAACAACTGGAAGCAGCAACACACGTCGGTCTCCACGAAAGGCACGTACAGCGAACTGCTGGGCCCGCTCACCTTTAACCCGTGCTGAGGGAAACGCACGCGCGCGTCACGTCACATGCGGACGTGCACTTTTTCACGTTTGATTACGCGCATTACACGCGGACGTGCAGTTTTTCACGCGCGCACGCTTATGCATGGGCCCTTTCCTCCTATTACACGCGGACGTGCAGTTTTTCACGCGCGCTTACGCGCATTACACGCAGCGTGCAGATTTTTCACGTGCCTAATCACTCCGTATGAAGCTGGCCACGCGAAAACACACGGAAGACCACGCTCCTGCCCAGAAGGCCAATTCACTGGCCCCCAGTGCCCCAAGCAGCCTCCCACATGCCATCTGCTGCTGCCTGCCTGCCTGCCTGCCTGCTGCCACCGTGCCCTGCCATTTGGTGCCTGCACATCAGCCATCTGCAGGGGTCCAGTTGCTGTGTCCACCCCTGCTGGTACAGAAGAGTCCCGACTCAAATGACATCGCTCCACAGCCCAGCCCCAGGACCCAGTTGGTCACCCACTCCTGCCCCTGGGGTTGCCATGTCGAGCACATCCACATCTGACACCAGTGGCAACCCCCGGCCAGAGGGGCAGAGGGGCACCAGCTTCACTGCCACCGAAGTTGGTGTCCTGGTGGAGCATGTCCTGGGGCAGTATGATGCCCTCTTCGGATCGTCCCGCGCCAACAGGGAAGGACGGGTGAGGACGCGGAGGGGGTGGCAACCCGCACCATCCAGAAGGTCAAGAAGCGCTGGGAGGACTTGAGGTCCAGGACCCTCATGAAGGCCCGGCGCCTTGTGGAGGAGGGCCGGGGCCGCATGAGTTCCATCCAGTTGAGGGTCCTGGAACGCGCACACCCAGCGCTCCACAGCCAGGTCCTTGAGAGGGAGACCCGTCTGGAGTTGAGCGGTAAGTGGCCAAGCATTGGTGTGTCAGACAGGGCATGTTGCAGTGTGCTGGTTGTCTGATACTTGCCTGCATGTGTGACATAGGCCATGTACGCATGTATGTGTGCAGGGACATCATGGTAATGCATGTGCGACCTGTAATGTGTGAACCGCATGGTTGTTGCATGTGTTTGAATGTGACATGGGGAGCCCTGTGCAGATTGCACACATGACAGCATGGAAGTCTCTGTTCCTGGACATGGGTGGGGGCCTGGTGGAGGGTGCCCCTGGTGGCTGGGGGGTGGGGGTGCTGGGAGACATGGGTGGGGGCCTGGTGGAGGCTGCCCCTGGTGGCTGGGGGGTGGGGGTGCTGGGAGACATGGGTGGGGGCCTGGTGGAGGCTGCCCCTGGTGGCTGGGGGGTGGGGGTGGTGGGAGACATGGGTGGGGGCCTGGTGGAGGCTGCCCCTGGTGGCTGGGGGGTGGGGGTGCTGGGAGACATGGGTGGGGGCCTGGTGGAGGCTGCCCCTGGTGGCTGGGGGGGTAGGGGTGCTGGGAGACATGAGTCGGACATGGGTGGGGGCCTGGTGGAGGCTGCCCCTGGTGGCTGGGGGGTGGGGGTGCTGGGAGACATGGGTGGGGGCCTGGTGGAGGGTGCCCCTGGTGGCTGGGCGGTGGGGGTGCTGGGAGACATGGGTGGGGGCCTGGTGGAGGCTGCCCCTGGTGGCTGGGGGGTGGGGGTGCTGGGAGACATGGGTGGGGGCCTGGTGGAGGGTGCCCCTGGTGGCTGGGGGGTGGGGGTGGTGGGAGACATGGGTGGGGGCCTGGTGGAGGCTGCCCCTGGTGGCTGGGGGGTGGGGGTGCTGGGAGACATGGGTGGGGGCCTGGTGGAGGCTGCCCCTGGTGGCTGGGGGGGTGGGGGTGCTGGGAGACATGAGTCGGACATGGGTGGGGGCCTGGTGGAGGCTGCCCCTGGTGGCTGGGGGGTGGGGGTGCTGGGAGACATGGGTGGGGGCCTGGTGGAGGGTGCCCCTGGTGGCTGGGCGGTGGGGGTGCTGGGAGACATGGGTGGGGGCCTGGTGGAGGCTGCCCCTGGTGGCTGGGGGGTGGGGGTGCTGGGAGACATGGGTGGGGGCCTGGTGGAGGCTGCCCCTGGTGGCTGGGGGGGTGGGGGTGCTGGGAGACATGAGTCGGACATGGGTGGGGGCCTGGTGGAGGCTGCCCCTGGTGGCTGGGGGGTGGGGGTGGTGGGAGACATGGGTGGGGGCCTGGTGGAGGCTGCCCCTGGTGGCTGGGGGGTGGGGGTGCTGGGAGACATGGGTGGGGGCCTGGTGGAGGCTGCCCCTGGTGGCTGGGGGGGTGGGGGTGCTGGGAGACATGAGTTGGACATGGGTGGGGGCCTGGTGGAGGCTGCCCCTGGTGGCTGGGCGGTGGGGGTGCTGGGAGACATGGGTGGGGGCCTGGTGGAGGGTGCCCCTGGTGGCTGGGCGGTGGGGGTGCTGGGAGACATGGGTGGGGGCCTGGTGGAGGATGCCCCTGGTGGCTGGGGGGTGGGGGTGCTGGGAGACATGGGTGGGGGCCTGGTGGAGGGTGCCCCTGGTGGCTGGGGGTGGTGGGATACATGGGTGGGGGCCTGGTGGAGGCTGCCCCTGGTGGCTGGGGGGTGGGCGTGCTGGGAGACATGGGTGGGGGCCTGGTGGAGGCTGCCCCTGGTGGCTGGGGGGGTGGGGGTGCTGGGAGACATGAGTCGGACATGGGTGGGGGCCTGGTGGAGGCTGCCCCTGGTGGCTGGGGGGTGGGGGTGCTGGGAGACATGGGTGGGGGCCCGGTGGAGGGTGCCCCTGGTGGCTGGGCGGTGGGGGTGCTGGGAGACATGGGTGGGGGCCTGGTGGAGGCTGCCCCTGGTGGCTGGGGGGTGGGGGTGCTGGGAGACATGGGTGGGGGCCTGGTGGAGGCTGCCCCTGGTGGCTGGGGGGGTGGGGGTGCTGGGAGACATGAGTCGGACATGGGTGGGGGCCTGGTGGAGGGTGCCCCTGGTGGCTGGGGGGTGGGGGTGGTGGGAGACATGGGTGGGGGCCTGGTGGAGGCTGCCCCTGGTGGCTGGGGGGTGGGGGTGCTGGGAGACATGGGTGGGGGCCTGGTGGAGGCTGCCCCTGGTGGCTGGGGGGGTGGGGGTGCTGGGAGACATGAGTCGGACTTGGGTGGGGGCCTGGTGGAGGCTGCCCCTGGTGGCTGGGGGGTGGGGGTGCTGGGAGACATGGGTGGGGGCCTGGTGGAGGGTGCCCCTGGTGGCTGGGCGGTGGGGGTGCTGGGAGACATGGGTGGGGGCCTGGTGGAGGCTGCCCCTGGTGGCTGGGGGGTGGGGGTGCTGGGAGACATGGGTGGGGGCCTGGTGGAGGGTGCCCCTGGTGGCTGGGGGGTGGGGGTGGTGGGAGACATGGGTGGGGGCCTGGTGGAGGCTGCCCCTGGTGGCTGGGGGGTGGGGGTGCTGGGAGACATTGGTGGGGGCCTGGTGGAGGCTGCCCCTGGTGGCTGGGGGGGTGGGGGTGCTGGGAGACATGAGTCGGACATGGGTGGGGGCCTGGTGGAGGCTGCCCCTGGTGGCTGGGGGGTGGGGGTGCTGGGAGACATGGGTGGGGGCCTGGTGGAGGGTGCCCCTGGTGGCTGGGCGGTGGGGGTGCTGGGAGACATGGGTGGGGGCCTGGTGGAGGCTGCCCCTGGTGGCTGGGGGGTGGGGGTGCTGGGAGACATGGGTGGGGGCCTGGTGGAGGCTCCCCTGGTGGCTGGGGGGTGGGGGTGCTGGGAGACATGAGTCGGACATGGGTGGGGGCCTGGTGGAGGCTGCCCCTGGTGGCTGGGGGGTGGGGGTGCTGGGAGACATGGGTGGGGGCCTGGTGGAGGCTGCCCCTGGTGGCTGGGGGGTGGGGGTGCTGGGAGACATGGGTGGGGGCCTGGTGGAGGCTGCCCCTGGTGGCTGGGGGGTGGGGGTGCTGGGAGACATGGGTGGGGGCCTGCTGGCAGGTGCCCCACAGTGCTGGGGGGTGGGGGTGCAATGGGACATGTGGCTTGGCTGGGGGGCATGGCCATGGTGGATGGGCTGCCTGTGGGACATGACATGGGGTGCAGGGTAGTCCCCTGTGGTGTGGGATGCCTGCAGAGGTCGTGGAGGGGGTAGAGGGGAGACCTGGGAGGACCCACACTGCCAATTCACGTCTTGAACTTCCCGCACACCCACCACCCGCGCACCCCTGAAATCCACGTACCCAGGCCAATCGCGTGTAGACTTTCTCGCGCACCCCTGAAATCCACGTACCCAGGCCAATCGCGTGTAGACTTTCTCGCGCACCCCTGAAATCCACGTACCCAGGCCAATCGCGTGTAGACTTTCTCGAGCACCCCTGAAATCCACGTACCCAGGCCAATCGCGTGTAGACTTTCTCGCGCACCCCTGAAATCCACGTACCCAGGCCAATCGTGTGTAGACTTTCTCGCGCACCCCTGAAATCCACGTACCCAGGCCAATCGCGTGTAGACTTTCTCGCGCACCCCTGAAATCCACGTACCCAGGCCAATCGTGTGTAGACTTTCTCGCGCACCCCTGAAATCCACGTACCCAGGCCAATCGCGTGTAGTTTTTCTCGCGCAACCCTGAAATCCACGTACCCAGGCCAATCGCGTGTAGACTTTCTCGCGCACCCCTGAAATCCACGTACCCAGGCCAATCGTGTGTAGACTTTCTCGCGCACCCCTGAAATCCACGTACCCAGGCCAATCGCGTGTAGTTTTTGTCGCGCACCCCTGAAATCCACGTACCCAGGCCAATCCCGTGTAGACTTTCTCGCGCACCCCTGAAATCCACGTACCCAGGCCAATCGCGTGTAGACTTTCTCACGCACCCCTGAAATCCACGTACCCAGGCCAATCGCGTGTAGTCTTTCTCGCGCACCCCTGAAATCCACGTACCCAGGCCAATCGTGTGTAGACTTTCTCGCGCACCCCTGAAATCCACGTACCCAGGCAAATCGCGTGTAGTTTTTCTCGCGCACCCCTGAAATCCACGTACCCAGGCCAATCGCGTGTAGACTTTCTCGCGCACCCCTGAAATCCACGTACCCAGGACAATCGCGTGTAGACTTTCTCGCGCACCCCTGAAATCCACGTACCCAGGCCAATCGCGTGTAGTCTTTCTCGCGCACCCCTGAAATCCACGTACCCAGGCCAATCGTGTGTAGACTTTCTCACGCACCCCTGAAATCCACGTACCCAGGCCAATCGCGTGTAGTCTTTCTCGCGCACCCCTGAAATCCACGTACCCAGGCCAATCGCGTGTAGACTTTCTCGCGCACCCCTGAAATACACGTACCCAGCCCAGCCGCGTATGGAAACACCCGCACACCCCTGGAATACACGCTCCCAGCTCTGCGTTTGCTGCTGCCCTTTGCGCTGGGTTGGGGATTTTGATGGCTTTTCCCTGCGCGAGAGGCGTTCTTGGAGGCGTAACTGGCGCTGCTGCAGGGTCGCTGCGCAACTGTGCGCCACGGCTGGTTTTGGTGGCTGGAATCCATGAATACGCTGTGCGCGGAAATGGATTTTAGCGCACGCGGCTGGCGCAGGGATTCGCACGCGCACACTGTGCGCCAGCCGCGTGCGCCACTTGTGCGGTGAATTCTATGAATCGGCCCCTAAATCATATGCCCCGCCCCTGAGCCTCACATCACCAAACCTAGTTATATTCTCCACCTTTCTCTGTGACGTTCCTTGTCAGCGTAGCCAAACGTGCCCATAATCAGCTACGTGACCTGAAGCAGAACCGGAAAATCAACACACATCGACTCACAACACAGCACATCACATTTTGGAATATTGAACCATACTTTAAAAGAAAACAACAGCACTGCACAATTTGTAAAGTACTTTTATTTCACAATAAATGCTCCAAGAACATCCGACTATTTCTCTATTCAATCAAATTGCAAATTTGTTTCTTCGCTCATGATCCAAATTGTTTATCGTGAGGCACGTGTTGTTCTTTTTGCGTACACAAGGTGTTCATTGTCAGTAAAAGAGGCGCTTGGGTTGCACAGTGAGTTCCAGTGCTTCTGCATCAACTTGTGGCTAGACCACCGTAAAGGATGTTATGTTGCTCCTAATCGCTAGTACAGCATAAGGACATTTGGGCCCTTGGCGATCGTCCCAAAAAAGAGTCACTGTAATCCAGTTGTTCACAACTATGTGCAGCTGCCGGTTAAAAAACCTGTCAGTTGGCATCTGGAATCTATGGCAATCACAGAATGGCAGGATGTACCGGTTTTGAAAACATAACATAAATGTGTCTCACTAGCCGATCTTTATTACAATTTATCTATTGACTTATTAATTCGGCATAGAGTTTAAACTAACGATTAGCACAGACATGAAACAATCTCAACAGAGAGAAAACAACGTGGAAAGTGGTACACAATTTGAGATGGTCATACATGACATTTTAATGAAATATTAGCGTTGCAACTACTTACCTCACCGCATCCATGAGAACTGTTATTCTGATCCAGGTGCAGGGCCGGTCTTGGCATCAGGCACTGCAAGTGGCTGCCTGAGGTGGCAGGCTCTAGGGGGCACCAGTCTGACTCCATTATTATTTTAATTACATTTTAACACAGACATCACTAGCCCTTTATGTGCTCTGGGTGTAGCACCAGAACATCAATTTATAAACATCAAGCGTTTTAATTAAAATAACCTGAAATTGCTTCTATTTAATATTAATAAATATTGGGCAACTAACATAAACAATATAGAGGAACAGGCATTCGGAATGTAGTATTACTCTTTAATACCACAAGTTAAGGTTGGGGTTGCAGACTGCAGAAGCAACAATCTATGTTTACAAGTCCACAATTCCATGATTATACATCTCCATCCCTTGAATGCCAAAATGCAATCTGTTTGGCCTTTACTTTAGGCACATATTGTGGAACAACTCCAAATCTACCGTGTGACTTTCGCGACAAAAAAACACCTGTTTTTTGCTTCTTGCAGCCATATCCCATCCTCATCACCCCTCACCTCCCCTAAGATTATTTGATAAGTTTGACAAGTGCAATGTTGTGTTTCTTAATTTGTTTTTACCGCGATGTCCGCGGACACCAAACACGGATCCAAGATGGCGGGCGTATTGAAACAATCCGTCGCACCTCATGCTTCATCCCAGCCTATCAGCGAACATGTTGCATGTCCACGGACATGACGCAAGCCGATTACCCAATCCCTGTCCTGTCCGCGGAGCTAACAGGGAAGTGTGTCCGCGGAGCGGACATAGATATCACACATTTTTTGCAACCTACTTTTTTGTCATTTTAAAAAAACTACTGGACGGATTTTCACCAAATTTCCAAAAGCACACTTTCGGAACCAAGCCGCTGCTCCTGCCACGAATTTGGTGAAAATCCGTCCAGCGGTTTGGGCTCTAGGTGTGAGCACAGTTTTTTCCCCATTCAGTCTATGGGAAAAAAAGAAATGTTGGGACCCCCCCTATAACTTTGCCCCACCTTAACCAAACCTCAGCAAACTTTGAAAATAATTCAGAGTGGGCCGTATACTTTTTTTGCAAAGTTTGGTGAGGATTCGTCCAGGGGGAGCAAAGTTATAAGCCGCCCAAAAAGTGTTCTTCCTATGGGATTAGCAACTTAACCATAACTACACAGCCACTACTGTGGCTGTGTAATATATATATATATATATATATATATATATATATATATATATATATATATTCAGTGAAAAAACTTTGTTAAAGGGACGTTATGGTTAAGTTGCGCTACTAAAAACTTATAAAATTCAGTGAAAAAAACTTTATTAAAGGGACGTTATGGTTCAAAGTAAAACCGAAAAACCCCTGAAATTCGGCAGTTATGGTGAAATAAGCAACCATAACTCACGCCACCGTGCACTGCTAACACTAACACCCAGGACATCAAAGATGACATCACACCCCCAGTTTGTGTATTTACGAAGATTTAAATACACCGCAAGTGTTTTTAGCTCAATTTTACCTTCCTTGCGAACAAAAAGGACACATACTCCGTCCTCTGAACACCCCACCATTTAGTTTATTTACAAAATGTCAGAACAGCCGTGTTCTCCGCGGACAAATCGAACACAACAAAAGCGTACAGCACATAAAAAAACAAAACATTGAACCTATCTCATACTCCCCCACCCTCCCCCAACATTCTTACACACCAACACACTCCACTAAATATAATTTTTAATCCAAGTTTCACTGCGCTGTCCGCTGGCGAATACAAGATGGTGGGCGCCAAAGAAAATCTGATGCGCCTCACGCTGTCCAATCAGTGAACACTTCGCATGTCCGCGGACATGACGCAAGCCCATGGGCCAATCGGGGTGCTGTCCACGGAGCGAACAGGGAAGTCTGTCCGCGAAGCGAACACAGATATCACTAATTTTTTTGCCTTATATTTTGGTCATTTTTTAAAAAAATACTGGATGGATTTACACCAAATTTGCAAAAGCATGCTTTTGGGACCAAGCCGCCGCTCCTGCCGCAAATTTGGTGTAAATCCGTCCAGCGGTTTGTGCTGTAGCCGCGCGCAAAGTTTTTTCCCCCTATAACTTTGCCCCCCCTGGACCAAACCTCTCCAAACTTTGCACAATAAATCAGACTGGGCCATATACTTTTTTTGCAAAGTTTGGTGAGGATTCGTTGAGAGGGAGCAAAGTTATAAGCCACCCAAAAAGTGCTCTTCCTATGGAAACACCAACTTAACCATAACTACATGAACGCTACTGTGTCCATGTAATATAAATATACAGGAAGAACACTTTTTGTGTAACATACAACTATGCCCTCCCTGGATGAATACTTACCAAACTTTGCAAAAAAAGTATATGGTCCTGTCAGAATTTGTCTGGGTAGTTTGGTGAGGTTTCGTCAAAGGGGAGCAAAGTTGTAGGGGATCCCAAAATGTACGTTCTTTCCATAGGTGCAATGGAAAAAAAAGATTGGTCACGTCTACAGCCCAAACAGTGGGACAAAATTATGGCAGGAGCGGCAGCTTGGTCCCGAAAGCGTGCTTTTGTAAATTTGGTGTAAAACCAGCTAGTAGTTTGTTTTTTAAATGACTATAAGTAGAAACAAAATAATGAGTGAAATCTAGGTTCCGTCCGCAGACTCACTTCCCTGTTTGGTCCGTGGATGGGCCTCCGATTGGCCAAGAGGGTGATGTGATGTCCGTGGACATCGGACATGCCCACTAATTGGAAGTTGAAAAGTGTGATTCTTGCCATGCTGGAATTAAGGACAGTGGCCGGTGTCCGCGAACATCGTGGTAAAAACATATTAAAAAACATTGCATTTGTCATGCTCATCAAACAATCTTTGGGCAGGTGGGGGGTGATGAGGATGGGATGGGATAATGGGATATGGCCGTAAGAAGCCAAAAACGTGTGTTTTTCATCCCCAAAGTCTGCGTACAGTCTGAATGTTCTGGTACAGTCCTATAATGTTCACTAACACTTCATATGTTCGGGGACATCTCTGCCTATTTCTACATTACTTGGTTGTTGAAAAGCAGTTTTTGGATGGCTTATTAACTTTGGCGCCACTCAATGGAACTGTATGAAATATTGGAATTGTATTCTAAACCAGATTCTGAATGGAAAGTGTGGAGCTGTTTTGTCAAGAGGGAACACAATTAGAGGGGGACTCCCAAAACATTGTAAAGGCTTATAAATGTGGTGCCAATTGACAAATCTGCACATAAGTTCAGAAAGTGATTTTAAATCTAGACATACATGTGTTTGCACAGTTTAGTCTAATTCTGTCAAGAGGGGGCAAAATTAGTGTGGGGTCCCAAAATATTGTAAAGGCATATAAGGTGGTGTCATTTGACAAATCTACACACACGTTTGCAAGAACATTTTAGATCTAGATATACATGTATTTGTAAGGTTTGGTGTGGTTTTGTCATGAAGGGGCTAAATTAGAGGCAGGTCTCAACATTTTTAGATGGCTTTTATCTTTGTTGCCATTTGACAAATGTGGACAAAAGTTTCAGATAGAGTATAGTCCCAACCTTGAATGTTTGTGGGCGGATTTCCAGCAAACATGTGTAAGGAGCATTGGCAAGGACCTTAAAGCATGGTTTTGCAAATGTGCCTGTGTGTTTCTTTTTGACGAGTGTCATAATGTAGGTACAAAAAATAGTGATATACTTTTGGTGACTGAGGTATGGCCTGTGGCCATGGGCAGTGGTCAGATTGTTTGCGTAATGACATAAGGTCATGACAATCTGTCTACTGGCCATGACCACAAAGGATGACAAATGGGGTTAAAGAGGCCATGTCCACCTGGCACCGGCTCCGTGGTAAAGTTATTTGAAAGTGGTATAGGTTTGAAAGAGAAAAAAACTATGTAATATGGTGATAGGGTTCTCTCTTCACCTTCTGCGAGCTGCCATGTAAAGGAAAGAGAGGCTCTGTATGGAGCCCTGCCCTTCCCTTTCCTTGGTGGGCATCTTGGAAAAGGACTTTCCTTCCTGCAGCGGTATGCTGCAGGCTTCTCGGTCTTGGAAGACAAATCCTTTCTTTTTAGCACCCTGAGTTCCCGCCTTGGGAACTTGGGGTGCTAATGGCTTTCATCCCTCATTGCAGCAAGAAAGCAGGATCACTGATGGATCCCTGTACCCCGGGCATCTTCAAATCAATCCTTGCACAAGGAATGCCAGCTGAATATTACAGAAACCTTCTAAATCTATCACTAGCAACAGGAACTGTACCAAGGACCTTCAAACATATATCAAACCACTTTTAAAAAACACAAGTTTCAAACATTCCCTACCCAGCAAAACTACTAGAAACCTACATATACAAACTAACCCAAGAACACATAGAAAACCACCACCTGCTAGACCAAGAACAAGTCGGCTTCAGACCCGCAAGAGGAACAGAAACCTCACTACTATCCATCTGGGATGACCTAAAAACTAACGCAGACTCAAACATAACCTCAGCCCTTATTCTTCTCGATCTCTCTGCAGCCTTCGACACAGTTAGCCATGACACCCTAACCAAAAGCCTAGAAGACATAGGCATAACAGACAGGGCACTACTCTGGACTAAATCATTCCTAACAGACAGAACAGAAATTGTATGGATTAAACCCTTCATATCCACCCCACAAGTTAACGACTGTGGAATGCCACAAGAATACTCACTATCACCACTGTACTTCAACATCTACCAGACTCTAGTAATCAGAATCTTCAAAAATACAACATTACATGCTAAAACTATGCAGATGATACTCAAATCATCTACAAAATTGAAGACACCCACACCTATCACTCAACCCTCATCGAGTGTCTAAAAGAAGTGTTCAATGGATGAACACCAACAACCTGAAAATCAACCCAGGAAAGACAGAAATCATGATCATATCCGTAGACCAAGAGAACGAAACAACCACCCCGGGGCAAACGGAAATGCGAACCGCACCACCACGATCTAAGGTAGTAAAAAATCTGGGAGTCCTGATGGACAACACCCTAACCTTAGAACCACAAATAAATGCAACAGTCAAGAAATGCCTTTTCCTCCCCCACAGCAAGAAGAATCATACCTTTCCTCTCCTTCATGCACAAAACACTCACAATTGTCACCCTCATCATGTCAAGAATCGACTATGCAAATAGCCTCAACCTCGGTATACCAGAATGCCTCCTGAAGAAACTACAACGGATCCAAAATACAGCAGCCAGAATACTCCTCAAACTATCCAAAAGAGACCACATCTCTCCTGCCCTAAAAACACTACACTGGCTCTCAGTCAAACATCACATCACCTTCAAAACATTGTGCATAACGCACAGGGCAATCAGTAGACAAGGAGCAACATTCATACAAAAAAACAAAACAATCTACAAGCCACTCCTCAGGTCAAGCAATGAAATCCGTCTGGAACTAAAACCATACTGTAGGAAAAAACTTGGAGGCACCTCCTTCTACCACTTAGCCGCAAAAACTTGGAACAACATCCCAAAAGAAATAAGGCACACCAAAGATCACCTAAAATTCAGGAAATTACTAAAAACCTGGCTCTTCAACACCACATTAAAAACTGAAAACCGAAACAACGGAAAGGAAAAAGAATGACTAAACTTAGGAGGACACTGACAACACCCAGAATCAACTAAGAAACTAGCAACACAACTAGATATGCAACGCCAAGTCAAATAAAACACAAGTGACACCCATTAAGACAGAATCAACAACAATTTGAGCCAACTTCCTCATTCACCCATAATTGCTACCAAGTTCCACACTGTCATAGAGTTCCTATATGTTAGCAAACACCACACTTTGTGGACTTTGGCAGGTACAATAGCCGTATGAGTAGAAAAGGATGCCAGGTAAGGTTCATGTTTATGAAGGAAGTAGATGGAAGGGGAGGGCAGATATGAACAGGAGAGTGTGAATACCGGACAAGCCCAGACCAGGACAGAGGCAGAGAAATGCCCCCACACCCCACCTAGGGCGATTACACAAACCCAGCGCCTCACCTCGAGACAAATGCCAACTAACCAATCCTCTATCAATTTCCCCTTCTGCTTATACCTCTCAAATTTCAAACCAAACACAACTACAAACTTACAGCACAATCAAACCGCTCCAAATTCACTACAATGCAACAACAAAACAAAAACACACATAGGTCGCACAACAGTAGATGATGACTAACAGCCGCAAACACCCCAGGCCCAGCCTACGTACCCACCGGGCTGAGGCTGCCAACAGCACATCTCTGCTCTGTTGCACTTGTCCAACTTCTTCCCACTAACTCACCCTCCCTTTCCCCTCTTTCCCCTCTTGGTGATAGTGTGTGGTACAAATGTCCTTTAACATTAACATTAACATAACAGCCGGAGCCCTCGTTTTCCTCCCTCGCTTCGCTCGGCCTAATAACTTGGGCTGCCGGGCCATTATCCCCCGTTCCAGTCCCTAGAACAGGGGAAGAATGTCGCATTATTGCCATTAGCATAACACAAAAGGGTAATGGAAATGTTGGAAAATCGTATTGAGTCTAGGTACTTTACTAAGAAATGTAAAGTAAATGGAGTCTATAAGATAGTTTTTTAGTTCTATTTTTTGACTGCGAAAGGTGGTTACGAAAGGAACCTTTCTTTTGTTTTTTGATGTATTTTCTTTGCAGGAGAGGATAGAATGTAAGGTGCATAGGAAAATGAGGGAAGAGGCACCAAGCACTAATATGGAGGGGAAGGTGGACAGGGGAAGATGTTGCGCATGTGTTACTTCTAAAGTAGGGAGCAGTGTTTCTCATGCTCCTTGATTACAGTTTCAAAAGCACTTTGAAATTGCTTCCACCTGCAGAGCTGATGTGTTGCAGTATATGCAGAGGACTTCGAAAGATATGGATCAACATCCTCTTTTATTGCTTTCAAGGAAGCTGGTGGGATTTTGTGTCCCACAGAAGTAGGCTGTGTGGTTACAATATTGGTTGAGGAAGATAAAATGTATAAAGACAGCCTACTACTAGCTAAGAAAGAAACAGCCTTTCTAAGAGCATTGCAGTGGTTCTGGGGCGGCACATGGAAGTGGTCCCGTAGGAGTACTGTCAAGGTAGTCCATGACTGATTATAAAGTGGCACTCAGTGCATTTCACTTTGGTAACTTTAGCCTTTGGTACCTTCCCACCAGTGGTAAAGAACTTCCCCATCCATGATTCTCTCTGGGTGCTAGAGGTAGGCACTTGGTCTACCTCATCTTCTCAGTCCTACTCATTGTCTGTAGAGGTACTGTGCTTTTTTTGTTGTGTAGGTCCTCCAGCTGGTGGTGGTCATGGCCTTGTGGAGGATGGATTGCAATAGTTGATGCCATTTTTAAGATAAATAGCAGTTTTGCAGAATGGGTGTAGGAGCTGTGCAAGGGTACATTTTGAGCTTGAAAGTTCCTAGATCAGTAGAAATGCAGTTCTGAACTGTCCTCGAAGCAAGGACCCGATTGTGAGATGTCCTGGGTGTTAGTCTTAGCAGTGCACAGTGGTGGTGCGAGTTATGGTTGCTTACCTTACCTAAACTGATGAATTTCTGAGGTTTTTCGTTTTACTTGTAAACCTAATGTCCCTTTAATGTTTTTTCAATTAATTTCATAGGTTTTTATTAGTGCAACCTGACTGACTATAATGTCCCTTTAACAAAGTCTTTTCTGTGAATTTAATTTAAAATAAGCCATTTGAGCTATGCATACATGCTACTGCCACCTAGGGCCATCATTAGTATTCCACCTCCTATTTGAACCAGCTAAGCAAAGCATTGTACCTATGCAAATGACCCCAAATGCACACCTTTTGCACAAGAAAAGACTCTGTTTTACGGGACATTGGTATTTTACACATAGCTTCTTCATCCGAAGGCAGACTGGACTGTAGGCTGCTGATAACTGCATACTAGTTTCATCCTGATTACGGATCCTCAGTTCCAGCCTTGTGGTTGGAACATTGGGGCATGCGTAGTAAACACAAACAAAGTTATGGTGGGTTCAAACTATATACACCTGTCACCCAATGGTATCATGGAGCTGTGGAGTGGATGAATCATCTGTTTAAGGAGCAACCATTACCTAGGGAAGGCTAAAAAGAAAGGTTTTAATGGTCTTCCGTAAAAAGTCGATAGATTGGACTCTTGGCGAAGCGCTAATGGAAGTATATTTCAAAATTGTTTCACCTGAACTGCAAATTAATGATCCACCAGTCTTTCTGTTGGTAGCTTGGAACAAAGCGCTTTCTGTCCACATTGTCTATTTGGGGTGAATTTATGTGTACAATCTAAATGTATTCGAGTAGGGGTGTCTTATTTGGATTCTGAAAGCTTTTGAAGACCATGCACATGTTCTTTAACATAATTAGATTTTGTACCGGGAGCCGCAGCATAGTGCCAGTGTGCTGTGGTCATGCTTTTTTGCTTGTTTCAGTAATGTTCCAGTTGTAGCATTTTGAATTCCCTGCAGTCGAAGAATAGAAAGATGTTAGAAGCCAAAGGTTGTGCTATTATTAAAGCCTAGACGGAAAGCCACAAACAAATGAATCAATAGGATTTGATGTGAAAAGGAAAATAAGCAACGAGGTTTTTAGTTTTCCTAATAAGGAAAAAACACGTTTTTGTGACTGTCACAAATTAACATTTTATTGTAAATTTGTTATCCGTGATAATGCCCGGATTGATTTACTTCCATTTTGGGCTTTGGAAAATGGGCAAAGGTATTAGGCCAACATGATGTAGTCCAGATGTTATTTTTCTCATTCACAATTAGGATCTTAGTTCTATCATGATTGATCTTTAGTCATTCGAATGCATCCAGTATTTCATTGAGAACAGGCTGTCTCTAATCCTTGCAGACATGTTGGCATCACCCTCGTGCAGGCCTACCAGAATCTGCATATCATCTGCATAATTAAAGGAAACGACTTCAGACTGATGAATGATATCCATTAGAGGTTGATGGTACAGGTTAAACATTATAGGCGACAGTGCAGCTCCGTGTGAAACCCTGCAGCTCATGGGTAGAGGTTGCGGGAAGAAAGAGCGCAGATGTACTTGTTGAGATTGATCTGTCAAGATTGACAGAATCCATTTAAGGGCTGAGACCTATATTCCAAGACTATGTAATCTGGGTAAGGTTTGGTGGTCTACCATGTTAAACATTTCTGACAGGTCTAACAATCAGGGCATCACATCCAACTTGTCCTGCTTTTCCTTAAAATTGATCTAGGGCAGAAGTCATATTTGTTCTACACTTTGGAGAGGTCTAAAGGCCAAAACACGGAAATATGTAAGAACATTTCTCTCTACGCTGTTGGAAGATTCCAACATTTTATGAACTGGTACAACATTCTGGAGAAATTGGGTTGTGAGGAGAAACAGATTTGGCAATGTTTAAATTGTTACTGATTGCAGCAATTATATGTGTAAAGTGGTGAGCCAATTGCTGAGCCAATGATTGAGACGAGGCTATGGAGGATGTATTTACTGTTTTGTAAATCTCATTAGCCACTTCAAATAACTGCTTTTACAATCATGTTTTAATATTAAAATTGATGTTACCTTAGGTCCCTATTCACAACCATGTTGTAAGTGTGTTGCCAACGCCTCTCTAGGTTTCAACTTTTGCATCATAAAAGGCTGAGTTCCAGAATGAACAACGTTTTGCTCTGTTTCTGTAAATATTGCGATCTTGTCATTAAAGTCATGCATGTTTTGTTATAATCCCCATGGTGTGGGTATCAAGATCTTCAAGCTTCTCATTTGGATTGTTAGGCAAAGTTAAGTTCTGAATGGGCAAAATGCTAGCAAGTACCTTAGCTACAGCTTCCTTGGATTTCAGTTCCATAAACAAGAGTGATCCGGGATAGCTACTGCTAGCTTATCTTCCTCTAGTTAAGGGAGAGGGAATAAAACAAAGGTATACCAAGGTCAGTTAGTCCAAGAAGAAGGTACCAGGGTACTTGTAATTTTCCAGGGAACTGCCAAAACGTTGCTCCTAAGTATGACCACATTTGTGGGTGGAATAATTATCTTTTGCTGTAAGACTGAGATCTTGTAGGAAGACCATCCAATGTCGAACAGCTGTGCCTCTCTTATACCGGGCTGCATGGGGGTGCTCTCTTGATCTGCTACACATCGGAACCACAAATGGGACCCCAACCGGGGCTAGACACACCCATATGCAACTTAGCCTTGATAAAGACCCACAAGGTTGAAACACATGTCGGCTGACCACCATTAGGACTATGAGTCTACACTAAAATTTCTTTGAAGGTATATCTCGACTTTAGCTCTCAGGAGTGATTTCCCGGTCTGTCTTATGATCTTTTTCTTCATGGTGTTCATTAATTCATTGCCAGAGTTATTCAACATTAGGAGCTATAATTCAGCTCTTTTCTTGAGAACCTGCGATTTTAAGGAGGTCAAACCTAGTTCAAGGCCATTCGTATGTAGGTTGGGAGACCTAGAATCTTTTTCCAATATTTGCCTTCCACAACCTGCAGCCAATTAAGGTGCATTGTTTGTAGGGCTTCAACACCATAGGTCATCATCGGCCCTAAAACCTGTTGATACAACAAACACGCGGCCCAAACAGTAAAACCGCGATGGGAGATGGTGAAATGGTATACCATTACGGAATCTTTCCCATATATGGGCACCAATAGGATTAAGGATTGAATTTGCCCTATTTCCTCTTACTTCTCCCAGGAGTGCCCAGATGTTACGAGAGTTCTTGGTACATAGTAGCCTTAAGGTATCTTGTCATTGTTTTAGTTTCTTGAGATACTTTTTTTGTCTTAACCACAACTGGAATTACCTTTGAGCATTTTACAGACAGAGAGAATGCATTTGATCGACACAGATGTTTTCCTTGCCTTGCCTTGCTAATTTCTGCTCTGAGTTGTCTTTTAGCATCTCTAACTTCACAGTCAAATTGATTTTTCTTGGGCAGCTCTAACACTGCGCCACCCTTACCAGCTGTAGATTTACCCTTAGGTCCCCCATAGATTTAACCGCATGATTTAACTCATCAGCATTCAGAGTTAACCCAAGTGAGGAATGATCGGTAACCTTCATATCCTTCACCCAGCTAGCAACATCAGAAGACACAAAAATGTAATCCAAAATACTCTTTGAGCCACCACATTCCCAAGTTGGTTGACCGGAAAAATCATTAGTTGTTCTGCCATCAATCATCTCCATGTCCCACAGTTCAAAAAAGCTCAGCCAATACTGTCCTTTGGGGTTAACTTTCTTAAGGGCCATTACACTCTTAGATCTAACATTTGGATTACTCATAGTCCCCACATCTTCAGACATATAGCAATTGAAGTCCACAACAATCATTAAAGATTTATTTCCCTGTGTGTATGTCCAATTGATCAAAATGTCATGAAGAGACTCTTGAATAGTAGTAGTTTGAGCATCCCCAGGAGGATTATACAGGCTTATCAATAACATTTTCTCGTCCTTATTCTCAATGCATAAAACCAATTCAACCGCAATCACAAAGTCATCTGTTTTGGTTTCTATGTGACGTGATTCAACGTTATGCTGAATTCCCACCATCAATCTCCCATACGGTCTTCCCTTTTCACCTTTTTTGGCAAGAGATTGAAACACTGTATATCCATTCAGCAAAATTGTGTCAGTCAGCCATACCTCTTGTAGGCAAATACATGTACAGTTACTTATATTTGGCAGTGATCTCTCCTGTGAAATCAAGTGACTGAAACCCCTAGTATTCCATGAGAGAAATTAAATCCCTCAGTCTTTTTTCAATACCACCGGCAAAGATTCTGCCAGCCATTTTAAGATGTTTTGTCCATCTGCCAATTGAACCTCGTTACTTGCAGGGATCTGGGTTATACTGGTCTTGATCTTAGGCTCAGACGGCACTTTCCTTGGGCAGTCAAGGTCTTCTTTTCTTGGGTCCACATCAATTTTGATATCAACCTCCAATAAGTTGCCCTTATATGTAAGTAGCAAAATAGCAGTAGCCAGAAATTTGCAATGAATTGCCGAAACATTCGCATTTGGAGGATTTAATGGTTCAATGTATTCAAAGTCATCTGATGTTAAGACTCTTAATTGTGGAATAGAATAGAGCCTAATCAAAAATTCTGTTCATGTTGACCAATCATGATCGTTATTTTTGTAAAGATTCTTGATTATAAAGATACGGTTGTTTCTCATATCTGGCTTCTGTCCCTCGTTCATATGCCTTGACTTCTGTGTGGTCTCAAGGTAAGGAGTCAGCCTTGAATTGTTCGGAGTAGATGAGATGTTTTCTACTGATTGTTTGTTTGGCATAATAGAGGGTCGAGGTGGAGTTTCTTCTGCTTCAGGTAGATCTTTATCTTTCTCCGGAATGAGCCAGCTCATGAGGCTCCCTTCTCTTTCAGAGTTTCTCTTTTTCACCCGTGCTGCTTTTTTCCTGGCTTTTCTCATGTTTTTAGCCCCAGGGCCAAGCTCAGAGGGTAGTAAGGGTACCTCACGTGGTCTTTTCTTTGTTATAGCCCTTCCCAGGTAAGAGGTGGAATCATGCTGTTCCATCTTCATCTTGTATCCTGGCTTGCAACATTATGTGTTACTACTGACTTCTGCAATTGTATTCGCTCTCCTCTCTTGCTTCTCCACTCCATTTGACTGCTTACTCTCTGTTCTCTCCTCCCCTCCGCTCTCCCTTTTCCTATCTCCTCCCCTCCTCCCCTTACTTGCTTCTATGCACTTACTCTATCAGAATTGTCCCTGGACCTACTATGATAGCAACCTCGTCTGTCGCTCCCCTATCCCATTACTGTTGCCTCCCCTCCCTCCAGCACTATCTGAAACGTCAGGCCTAGTACGGTAGTCACTTCTTTTGTTCCTCCCCTCCCTTTCTGCACACCTCTCCCTCACCTTTTGTTTTCCTCCAGATCTACCAGAAATGTCGTCAGGCCTAGTACGGGAGTCGCCTGTCTGTTTCCATTTCCTTCCCACTCTCCCCCTCCCTTCCTTATCTATGTCTTAGCACTTGCACTATCTGAAATGTCATCAGGCCGAGTACGATAGTTAATTTCACATCCTTACTGTTCATGGCCTGTAAGAATGTCCTTGTATTTTCCCTTGTTCCCTTCCTTGCCTTGAAGCGCTTTGAAACACATTGTGTATAGGCGCTATATAAATAAACTATCATATCATATCATATCATATCATATCATATCATATCTAGCTAAACACCGCTGTTTCCGTGAGAAATAGACCTCAGAGTTATTAGTCACATTCTGATCCACTTCCAAGAGTGGTGTGGGGTCTTTAATCATCCGAAAAGTTATTCTCAGTGTCCTCAATCACCTCTTTCACTACTGTATTCAATGCTGCCAAATTGATTGTGTTTTCCAGGATACGGCCACACAATTTTAGCAGTATTTTTAGTGCAAACTGCAGTGAGGCCATAGTACATTGCATCTCAGCCAAGGTATACACATCTGCAAAGGAGCCCGTATTAGATTCTGATTTTGGGATGTCTGAGTGTATCACTAAATCCAGAGACATAGAAAGCCTCTCAGGAGTTGTCGTAGTTGATGGAAATACTTTCGCTGTCGCATCATTTTCCTTATCAACAGCCAAACTATTCAAGACAGGAGTCATCGATCTTTGGACGGAGGCAGAGCTCCAATAGGGAATTATTGTCGATCATTAATACTGAGGAGTTATCATGGACAATGCTTGCGGTCTGATTAATCCCTATCTCCTTTTCAAGAGTATCCGGAATGGATTTAACAAAGGTGTTACGTGGGAAAAAGTTTGTGATAGTGCCTTTACTTATTGCCATTTGCTGTTTAAGTTTATTGTTAGTGTACCCTTTCCCCATTTTACCAGTGGGTGCTTTGGGCTGCCTATTGCGCAAGTTGTACTTGTTCTGTGCAGGTTTTCGTCAGGGGGACATTCTGCATTTTTTTTTTTTTTACTTTGGTTTTATTGGTGATTTTTCAGAAAAAGAAACAATGACAACACCGGGAGCAGTATGAATATCACATTAACATCATCATCAAACCCCCGTAGTTTCCCTTCCCCCTGTCCCCTCACCTCCCTCCCAACACCACCCCTCCCCCCAGATCAGTGTCCCATCGTAAAACCAATCGCAGGAGTCGTCATCAGTACTCGAAATTCGGTGCCTTGGAGCCGTGCTATGCGTTCCCTTAAATGCTGGCTTAGATGGATCCACTGTCTCCCGGGCCATGGGCTACCCCATTGTTCTTGAGTGGTTCTCTCCGGGCTCCGTTGCCCCCCAGCCCCGTGTTGTCCACATAATGTCAGTGAGCCTCCCACCCCCATGCCTGGTAAACCCCATACCAATTTGCCTGGAAGGTGCTCGATTCATTGTTTACCATGGCCGTTAGTTTGTCCATGAGGAACATGTTCTTCAGTTTTTTTAGCCAGTCTTCCTTAGAGGGTGTCTCCGGACTTTTCCACCTTTGCGCTAGGGCCACCCTTCCTGCTCGCAACATGGTCTCCCACATCCTTGGGTACCTATATATTTCCACCTCCTCGGGTGGGAGGCCCAACAACATTGTTGGTGGATTGAGTGGGAGTAGTTCCTCGGTGACCTCTGCCATCCATCCCTGTACCTTCTCCCAGAACCCCTGTACCTTAGGGCAGAACCACCACATGTGGCCCCTCGTCCCCACTTGGCCACATCCTCTTGGGCATCTGGGGGACACCCCCGAGAACATCTTAGATAACTTCGATGGGTCTCTAAGCCATCCCTGTAAAATCTTAAAGTTGTGCTCCATGTCCGACGTGAACAGGTTTCCATGGAAAGCTATTTTAAACACCCTGGACCATGCGTCTTCCAAGAGAGCCTCTCCTGCCAGGTCATTCCAGAACCCACGGAACCCTCTCCTCCCTTCCAAGTTAACAGTGTTCAATATTTGGTACATTTTGGACACTACTCCCTTCCTCGTTGTTGCCGTGTCTAATAACTTTTCAAAGGGGGTCAGCTGTCTCCGCAGATTCAGGCCCCAAGTCTGGTCACAGAGGATGCCCTTCAGGCACAGATATTCAAATACTGAGAGAGACCCCCACCCAAGCGCATCTCGCAGCTCCTCGTATTCGAGGAACTCGCCCTCCTTGAATAACTGCCCCGCCCATTCCAGCCCCCCATCCGACCAGGACTGGGCATTCCTAAATCCCCTGCTACCTAGTTTGAGCGGGTGGCCCCAGAGCGAAGACATCGGGGAGGGCCATGAAGTGAGGTGCGCAGTTGTGGGTCCCTCCTTCCAAATCGACCAGAGTATTCCCATGGTTGGGTGGGTCTGCAGTCTATTTGGGATGTGTTTACGCGGCAGCCACAAAAGGTTGCGTACTTTCAGAGGGCCGGCATCCATGTCCTCCAGATAAGACCCGTAGGTGCCCATCCCCTCCCTCATATGGTCCAACAGGACCCTTAGCTGGGCGGCCTGGTGGTAGAGAAGGAAGTCCGGCAGCACGAAACCACCCTCCTCCCTAGGTAATGTTAGAATGGCCTTCCCTATCCTCGGGTTCCGCCCTTGCCAAACAAACTCACAGACTGCCCTCTGTAGGTCTCGAAACATCTGGTCGGGGACCCCCGTTGGGAGTGCCGTGAAAAGATACATCAGTCTTGGGTGGATGTTCATTTTCACTGCTGTCATGCGCCCGTACCAAGACAGGATCATGCCTCCCCACCTCCTCAGGTCTGATTTTATCTCTGCCATAATGGGCCCATAATTCGCCGAAGCCAGTTTTGTGAGATCCCTTGTGAGGAGTACACACAAGTACCTGACGGAGTCCCTCCCAACCACAATCCCTGCACACCCATCCCGGTGGTCCAGTCCCGGGTCCCGAGCTCTCATAGGGAGTAACACTGATTTTGATGCGTTTATTTGTAGCCCCAAGAATTGCCCAAAGGTCATCATCAGGGACAGGAGGGGGGGAGCGAGGTGCTGGGCTCCACCAGGTAAGCAAGAATATCGTCAGCAAACAGGGGAAGCTTGAACTCCACCTCTCCTCTTTTAATCCCTTGTTGGGGTGAGCTCGGACCGCTATGGCCAGGGGCTCCATTGTCAGGACATATATTAAAGGGGAGAGTGGGCATCCCTGTCGCGTCCCCCGCGTGAGAGGGAATGAGTCGGAAAGTTCTCCATTCACCTGTACTCTCGCCGTGGGGGCCCCATATAGGGCGGAAACCCAATTCCTGATGTGAGCCCCGAAGCCCATTCGACGGAGGAGTTGCATGTACCTCCACTCCACCCTGTCAAAAGCTTTCACGGAGTCCAGGGAAAGCAGACTTGCATCTAGATCTGATTCTTGGACATGGTGGATTAGGTCTATAGTCTTCCTGATGTTATCCGAGCCTTGCCTGCCCCCTATGAGCCCCACTTAATCCCCGTGAACCAGCTTGGGCATTATCCCCTCCATCCGTTTGCCTATCACCTTGGCCAGTATCTTTACATCTATATTGAGGAGGGAGATTGGGCGATATGAGGAGCATTCAGTGAGGTCTTTGCCCTCTTTGGGCAGGACCACAATTATGGCCCTCATCATGGTCTCCGGCAGAGAGCCCCCCTCTAGCACCCCGTTAAACACCCTTACCAGGTGTGGGGCTAGGATAGCCCGAAACCTCTTGTAGAAGTATACAGAGAAGCCGTCCTCCCCCGGGGACATTCCCACCTTCATTCCACTAATCGCGTGCTCCACCTCCTCTTCCGTCACCCGGCCCTCTAGACTCTCCGCCATTTCACCTGTCAAGGACGGGATCTGGATGGAGTCCAGGAAACTCTCAATCTGAGTGTCATCCCTGTCATATTCTGACGAGTATAACTTTTCATAATAACGGCGAAAGGCTGCTCCAATGTTAGAGGTGTCGTGATCTAATGATCCCCGATCATTCTTCACTCCCTTCACCGTTCTGTTCCTTTGAATCACTCTGAGTTTCCAGGCCAGGATTTTGTCAGCTCTGTCCCCCTTCTCATAATATTTCTGTTTCACTAGCTGGAGGCTCCGCTCGGTCTTATGTAACAAGAGGTCTTTCAGCTGGAGTTTGTAGTTTTCCAGGGAAGCAATCTGATCCCTTTCCAGGGGAGCCTGCGGGAGGTCACCCGGTTGGAGTTGGGCTATCTTTTCCCTCAGGGATTTTTCCTGGGCCTCCCTCTCCCTCTTTTTCTGGGCTCTCATTCTAATGAGGACGCCGCGTATGGTCGCCTTGAAGGCATCCCACAGCACGTGTGTGTCCACCTCGCCTTTGTCGTTCAACTCGAAATACTCCGAGATGGCATCCTGCACCTCCTGTACTAGAACTTCGTCCTTCAGCAGGGAGTCATTACACTTCCATCGCCCTCTACTGTCACTCCACCATCCCCCTACTATAGTGGTACGGACCAAGTCGTGGTCGGACCAAGGAACCGGGTCAACCCTGTGGCCAGAGACATGTGGGAAAAGGGGTTCATCTACCAGGGTATAATCTATACGGGAGTATGATGTGTGGATTGCTGAGTAGTATGTGAAGGAGGGGAGGCCTGTCCTGGGAGTCGGGATGGTGTCCACCAGACCCAGCTCTGCATTGACCCTCTGGAATGTACAGGCCATGGTTTCATCTGCGGCCCTAGTGAGCTGAGGCCCCAAGCGTTTTCTATCCGTGGTTGGGTCTAGGACCATATTGAAGTCCCCCCCACCACCAACATCCCATGAACAAACAATTTCAATTTGTCCTTCACTCCCTCCCAGAATTGCGCCTGGCCCTCATTAGGGCCGTACACAACTGCCAGAGTCAGAGGGGAGCCTCGCAAAGAGCCCTTTGCCAGCAGATATCGGCCCTCTGGGTCCTTCACCGTGGCTTCCACTTCAAAGCCAACATCCTTTGCTAGCAGTATGGCTACCCATACTGCTAGCATGGTAGCCATACTGCTAGCATCTTAGATCTGTGGGATGCGCTGAGGACCTCCCCGATCCCGCTACCCTCGCATTTTCGGTTCCTTCCCCCGGGCCCAGTGTGTTTCCTGAAGAAAGAGCAGGTCAAGCTTTGCCCTCCTAAATTCCCTGCAGACCAAGGATCTCTTGGTTGGGGTGTTTAGGCCCCACACATTAAGGGAACCCACGCCCAGGGCGGGCAGATCCTCAGCCATTGTCTAGGATCAACATCTTACTAGGTAGCTGGCTCGTGGCACTTTTCCTTTCCTGCTGCTTTTGTGTTACAACCTGATCTCCCTTACGCCCTCCCCCCGCCCCCCAGGTGGGCCTTAAACCTGACCCCAACTGCCTCCTAGTCCCCCCTCCGAACTGAACAACCCCAACTGTTCCTTCAACCCCCACCCCCCACCCCGGCGTCCAGCCAAATAGTTCCACCATTGCTGGTAATTGGCCGGACCACCAGCCTACCGCCTCCGGCTGGGCTAATGTCGGAAATCACTCCTCCTTGAGCCCCCTTTACTCCCCCCCATCCCCCACCAAGCCACCACCCCCAGGTAACCTACACACTTGCTGTTCTGGGAGGACCCTTACGTCCTTAGACCCCGTAGTCCTGGAAGTCTACTAGTCCTTGTGCCAGGCCGGACGTTGTGATCGTGAGTTGAGTTCTTTGCCCGGTTTCCCCGTACCCTTTTGTACTTCCAGGCTACGCCGGGCTCGACCGGCCCACTCCTCCCTGTCCGTCATCAGGGACGGCGGGTTCAGTTTCTTAAATTTCCGTGGACCTGTCTTCTTTCTCCTCTCTCCTTGTGACCTGCGTTCCCTGGCTCCTTCTGCTGCGAATCCCGTGGGTTCTCTCTGAGGGCCCGGGTCCGACACATATCCTTGGATGGCTTCCCTTATGTCCTCCTCTGTAATCAGGGTCAACCGTTGGCCCTCATACTCGAACGAGAGGGAGAAGGGATACCCCCATCTATAGCGCACCCCATTCTCTTTTAGCATTTGCATCAGAGGGCTGCACATCCTGCGTTTGGCCAGCGTGTATGAAGAGAGGTCCTGGAAAATTGACACTTGTGCGTTGTTATAGGTTATTTCCCATGTCTTTCTGGCCTCCTCCAGAACCTTCGCATTCTCGGTGTAGTAATGAAAGTGGACCAGGATTGATCGGGGGCCCCCAGCTCTGCCCCCCGCTCTGTGGACCCGTTTCTCCCTCCAACTCCGGGACCCCAAAAATTCTGAGTTTGTTCCTCCGTTCCCTATTTTCGAAGTCGTCCATTTGCCTGGCCCTCTCCTCGTCTCTTTTTTCTAACGCAGTTATTCTCATGGACATGTCCATCTCTTGGGTCATTGCTGAGGACTGGTTGGTTTCCAGCTGCAACAGTCTGTCCTCGACCTTGTCCACCCTGCGGTCCATGTTCTCCATTTTCTGGGCAATGTCTGCCCGCATGTCTCTGATCTCCTGCAGGACCGAGGCAAAGCCCTTTTCCATTGTAAGGGTGGGCGGGGACAAGGTCTCGGGCTGGGACATTCTAGTCGTCCGATCCAGGCCGCTAATCTCCCTTCTGGCGTCCTGGTAGCGATACTCCTGGAGGGTTTGCCGCCAGCTCATCCGATCTCCCTATCTCTCCCTTTGGTCGGTGGTCGTCGGGGGCCAAGGGCGATGATCCTGCTGGGAGACCGCCCTCACTCCTTCGGGCAAAACCGCTCCACGTGGAGCTATCTTTGAGCAGGCACACGCCCCTCCGGTCTCCGGCGGGGGCCTCACACTCTCTATACACCCTTTTTCCCGCTGCTTATGGTCGTCTGTCCCTGTGACGACGATGAGTATCTGGGGACAGGGGGCGCAGCGCCCACAGCGTGCTGGTTAGGTACTATCGGCCATGTTTTCTTCTGAGTTCGTCTCCAGGCGGGCACTCACCCTGGGACGGAGCCCAGGGGCCACCACCTGTATAAGTCTCTCACCTTCTTCACCGGCCGTGTCCCGCTGTTGTCCGCAGTACACCGCTCTGATGGCCCTCACCAGGGTCCGTTGGTCGGGGTCTCGGCGCCTCTGTTGTTTGACTCCGTGTTCAGGGGCCCGGGTCAAGCGGGCTGCCTAACCTCTGGCGGGTCTGGTTGGTACCGTCCCCCTGTGCCGCGGGGCCCCGACGGTGGAGTCCCCGCCGAAGCGCCGGCATGCTCTGTCCGGGGTAGGGTGGAGCAGTCAGGCACGCTTGCAGGCTTCAACGGCTACTGCGTACCACGAATCCCCACGCAGCTCTGGAGGCAGAGTCTCTCGTTGGGCCACGGGGCCTCATTCTTGGGCATCCGAAGGTCTTTCGGTGTCACTCTTTCGCCCGGGGGGGTCTCCCGGGATTCACCGCCACTGAGAACTGCAGCTATCCCGTGGGGAGGTTGCAGGGGGGCTCAATCCCTCAATAAGGCCCAGCTTCGGCGGGAGCGGCGTCTTCAGGCAGCCATCGCCTGTGCGCCCCCTGGTGGCCTCCGATATTCTACTTTTTGATGATTGCTAGATCTCTGCTGTCTTTTTTCCAAAGGACTGCCTCACTGATCTTATTCAGGTCCAGATGATGTTGACAGTTAGAACAATTGCCACTGTAAATAGACTGAGTCTAAAGGAATTTTTCGAACAAATTCCTGGTCTATCCTATACGATAGTTATTACCACTGTTGGCAGGAAAGAGGTGGCAATAGAGATTATCTGCCACCCTCCACAGAACTCACAGCCCACCAAAGGAACCGTCAAGCTGCACCAGCCCCACGATTTATAGCAAATCACTCGCTGATACTCACTGCTGGCCGCCTCTGACAAGATTCTCTATTGATTATTTGTAAGCCACCCACAGTGTGGTACAGGCTGATCCCTCACAGCACCTTGATCCGCTCTTCAGGCTGGAAGAGCATTCATGTAGTTAAAAGACAGATTCTTTCTCTGTGAAAAGTCAATGTATGCCCATGTACCAGTGTATAGAGACTGTTAGTCAGCAGGGACCGGCCCTACTCACACAGACCGACCCCTCTCATGCTAACAGGCGCAGAACTCTCTGAGGGGACACTTGGTCTAATAATAGAGAGAAGACTGGTCTGAGGTTGGAGGCGTCAGTAACTGGTGCCTAAGGTGCCTAATAGAACTGTATTAGAATCTGCTGCACAA
The DNA here is from genome assembly GCF_040938575.1 of Ambystoma mexicanum. NCBI lineage: Eukaryota > Metazoa > Chordata > Amphibia > Caudata > Ambystomatidae > Ambystoma > Ambystoma mexicanum. The sequence goes on along the minus strand of NC_090926.1, from coordinate 953,740,865 downwards.
TGAACAATGTCACTTCTGCCCCCCCGCGGGGCATGAACCACCTGAGCACATGAGCACCACAGCCCCACAGCACCACAACAGGACCCCTGCACTAGCTGTTCCGGGTGAGCCTCGAGTACCCAACTCACCACGGATGTCACCGATGTCACGGAGTTCCTCAGGGCATGATCAGTATTGTACTACGCAGCACCAGAGAAGCGCCAGAGCAGACAGGAAAACGCAGAGTGCACTATCCCCCGTCTCCTGGGGCCGAACGCTGACACGGGAGGGTCCAAACTTTCCAAGCGTTCCTCTGCTCTACTGTTCCTCCGATGTCCGTTGATTCACTAGAGGAAAGGACCTACGGAAAGGAACGGAATCGAGTGTCAAGCCGCACTGCAGAGTGTCTCACGCACACAAAGACACACAGCCGCTTCTGACATTTAGTAATGGTCAAATATGATTCAGGATTATTGCCTGCTTTCATTTATTAATTATTTCAATAATAGTTTCCTAAAAAAGACACTTGAGCAGGGCTTTATTATGTGGACCAAGATGATCTCTTTCTTTCGATGCATTAAAGGACTTTAAAATTAACAATGTGCATAGGAGCAATAAAAAGGCAGATTTTTCCACACAACAAACTGATCTTGTAACACTTCTGCAGCTCTTTAGCAAAAACAAACCTGAGTTCATGAGACAGCAAACATATACGTCTGTTGCTGCAATTCAGCTGCTGCTGTTTCAATACCACCGCGCGTTTGCTAAATATGAAAAATCGCATAAACGAGCCAATGGTGCAACGGATGGCAACACAGCATGACTGTGGAGAACTGAGGACTTGGCCATCAGTGTAGATGTTCAAGGTAACGAGTCAGGGTAATCCCTCTGCACTTGGGATGTACATTAAAAGAAGGTATCCCAAAAGATTGAATTACAAAATTATGGAGCCCACTTGCCCGCATTTTGTAATTCGATTTTTTGGGGATTTTTCCCATTTGTCCCCCGCACTGCCTTCATTGCCGGGGACAACCAAGCAACCCCTGCAGCACATAACATTGAACTGGGGGAGCGGGGGACACCCTTGCAGCCCCTGCTCCCCTGTTCGGTATTATGGGCTTCGATCTAATCTAGATCCAATCTTTTCGTCCATTTCCTTGCACGTGCAGGTAACACATTCCCCAATCATAAGTTAATAGACATGAGAGCGTATACAATTAAGTTAGATTTTCTTTATCAAATCTGTAGGTTATACATACTTTTTATTACAGAACCATTCCCGCTGTACTTTCTGTGTAACAATCTTTTGATGTTACCAGAACATCACATTTAAGTAAACTTTGCCATCAAGTTTTTCAGGCTTGCAGTATTACTTTTATTATTAAGCGTTACTTTGCAAAATCAATGCAGCAAAACCTAAAAAAGTACACAAATATTTACTCTTAAAGTAGCCACTTAGAAGTATAATGTTATGCTAACGTTCCATGCAATGACTATTTCTCTTTATTAAACTTATGTCATTAATTGTACATGAGATTCTACAAGACTTTTGACTTTGCTGTACTATCCCTTATCCCCTACCCCCAACAATAAGCGGGCTGCATGTGGCCCTCTGCTGCTTGTCGTTTCTTTTACCCTAGATGATGTCTTGGTGTACATCTTCTGCTGCTCCTGGGCCCTCTATGAATTCACCAAGATATGTGCTCCATAAGCACAATGTGCCCTTGACTTTCAAGGCAGGAGAAGGCCAGTTTTCACCCCAAGAAAATGAACCCCTTTCCAATCACATGTACTCCCTTTCCTTGGTTTATAGACCCTTATGTCAGGTTAGGGAACAACTGAGTCCATTATATCCAATATCACTGAAATGAATACAGACCCCAGTATCCGCCCTTGCCCTTTCTTAAGTACACATTTGTCTTTTTCATGGAAAAAAAGATTTGAAGCGGCCATTTTACATTCCGTCACCTCTTCAGATATTTACTTTTAGCTGGGCACTGGCTATGGACCGCTGTTCCTGACACTGTTTTCATTACGGTCTGTACTTTTTTTTTTATTGCAATGTACCTTTTCAAAAGTTTGTTTTTCACTTGTACGCTTCTTTACTGACCGTGACGAGAGCACTACCCAAGAGCGGGTCTATATAAATATATATGTAAATGTATATATTCATAGCGAGTCATGTTGGACACACATTTCATGCTGAATTCCCCAACTGCCTTCAATTTCCTCGTATGATCAGTGTTTCCATCAGGGCGTCAGGGACATTATGTGGAAAGAAACTTTTATAAAAGCCACCCACTTATCAGTGCCAATAGGGAAGGTGAGGTGCCAGCAGTACTGTGGATGGATTGTACGCCTCTGGCCCAAGTCCTCACTTGACTTTCTGGAGCAAGTTGAAATGTGCATTTCTGTATTTTTTTGGAATACAGTTCTTACTTCTAACTATGTGCAAAGAACAGGTTGTTACCCAACGGTAGGGCAGACCAACATTCTACAAGTACTTAGCATATTCAGGTACCACTCTTACTGCCTTCACAGGTTGCTGCTAGGTGACCATATATTTTTTTGTAATCAACTTATCTAGTAACTATTCAAAGATAAAATGTCTATCGCCACACATGCAGGCAATAAGAAAAACACGTTCAATCGGAGAAAAAGGAATGTTCTTCTTCCCTCATCTTTATAATGCCAGTGGAAGACCTCTAGTCACTAGCATGGACTATTGGGGGAAGTGAATCTGAAATCACACCACTGTAAGTGCTTAACTGTTTGTATTGGGCCTGAAGTTGAAACTCTAGAATTGTAAAGCCAAAGCGTATTAAAGCATAGAACCATCCATCATCCCAAGTAGGAGCTTCCCAACAAGGGACACAGCGCATTCCTTTGATGGTCGGAGGAGATTGGAAGGAAGAGGTAGAGGTTCTTGTCCTTCAGCTGTAGCATGCGCTGGTGCTGCGTCATGGCGTACTTCTGCTGACTCAGGATGAATCGGAATGGAGCCAGTGGTGGTCCAGAGGTGGTGCTGTGGAGGATTCTGTGGATGATCCGTGCTGTAAAAAAAAATCAGGTATGCTGGAGTGCGTGGATCTACGTTGAACGAATCAGTGGACTTGGGGTGGGGCTAGCAACGCTAATTTGCATACATCTCTCCATTTTTGACAGTGCTACCTAAAACATGCACCCAAAACATCTGCTTTCACACTGATTTCATTCTACCGGGTGAATGAATCTCTGCTGCTTCCTCCAGATGTATTTGCCCTTCCCACCTTTCCTGCAATACTCGTCACAGTCATATCCAGCTGCGAGGAAATATCATTATTGATTCCATCCAGTATAGCATCTGATCTGTAGCCGGCTATTTGTTGATGATTTTTTAAGTTTTAGACCTCGTGTTTGTGTCCAACCTTTTTTAGTTGTATCTGTCTATCTGCTCTTCTCTATAGCGCCACTAACCCAATAGCACTCACAAAGAAAAAAAAACATAGAAGACAAGAGAAGAGGGGGACAATCCCAGTCATAGAGAGGGACGAGCCAAAACGAAAGCAAATTTGGTTAGTTAGTTCACCAAGCTCTTCCTCAAAAAGAAACGTCTTCAGTTGTTTTTTTGAAAAAAACAGTCGAATTTCTCTCAGCAAGGTGTTTGTGAAGTACGTTCCTTAGAGCAGGGGCCCAGAAATTGATGCTGGCTCCTCCAATTTTCTTCAGGCGGGTACGTGGTTGTCTCAACCGAGTGGTGTTATTGGAACATAAAGTACGTCTAATGGGATTGCTTGTAATCCTGTTTTTAGAAAGGAAGGTGCCTCGTCATGGTGGCACTTAAAGACAGTGGCCCTCATTACGACCCTGGCGGAATACGAAAAACGTTGGCGGAAATGTAATACCGCCATCGAATACCGCCCGTTGCGATTAAGACCCGTCACCGTAAAGTACGATGCGATCAGCGACACCGTAATGAACGCCAATGCTAACTGCACCAAGTACGCGCACGCGCGCCGTGCAAAACCGCAATATCCGCCATGGCGCAACGGTACGCGAATGCTGACCCCAGCGGAAATTCACCTAACGCCATCAAGCATGGCGGAAAGTACCATTCCGCCATGGCGAGAACTACAGCATCGCGAACCAACCGTAATGGCCCTACTGAGTGCCTGTACTCCACTCCCTGGCCACATTGCACAACTTCTCGTAGGCGCAATGCAGTCACACCATGCAACCAGTGAAATGCACAAGTCACCCATGCATGCCAACGAACAAATGCATGCAGGGGCCCCAAGTGCCCTGTGAGGGCCATCCCCAATTGGCAACACACCATTGCCGTACTGATGCAGCACAGGCATCTGAAGGTGCAAGCACATCAAAATGAACTGAAAATTCCATGACACAAAACAGCAACAGTCCCCCATCGCTTGCCACCAGTGTAAACCAACAGTCAAAGCAGTAACCTGAGGGAGACTGCACCAGTCCTGTACACATGGCAGTAGTCAAAACAACCATCAGCATAAGCACCTACCACACAACTGTACCCAGAAGCCGGAACCCAATGCAGAACACCTCACAATACATCGCGCCACAAATCGGAATATGCCACATTACTAGCAAAGAATAACGCTACACGGTTAATATCTGAATATAAATTTAATGCACATCAAAATCACCAAGGCCATACAGCCATTTGAGCATAAACTCACAAATGATCAGCATTACTGTGGGCTGCATCCGCAATAAATGACCAGCTTCCCCATGTGTGACGCCCTGTACCTCCATGGCACACAGGGGCTACATCCACGTCCAAAAAGGCAACATGGAAGCGCCTAGGACCGCAGGCCCGTCCCATGAAGTAGGCACTAGTCCAGCTGGAAGCTAGGTATGCTGCACCTAGCCACTAGTACTGCGTAAGGGCATGTGGGCCATTGGCGATCGTCCCATAAGATCGTAATGGTGCTCCACTGATTAACTCGAAGCTGCAGGTGTCGACTGTAGAAGCCATCTGCAGGAGTGGCGTACAGATGGCAGCGGCAGAAGGGGAGGAGATACCTGTCACCCAAATGAAAAAAAATATAGTATGGGCATCCGAACTTCATATGTATTACTCACTACATTCAATACACCTAACCTACAACCATATTCATGCTAGCCCACTCATAAGGATCAATAGCACCCAAAATTCACTTGCGAATCCTTACGACACAAATCGAGGTCAATACACTATTTCAAACGAGTGTCTGTGTGCATGCGCCTGTCAGAACAGGATCCATCAGATGGGATCATCAACGTGCATAGACACAAGTGATTGAAGGCGCGTCGAGACAGGGAGGGTTCAACAAGGGCAGACAGACGATGGACCCACTATGGCAGCCTTGCATCACATAGCGCAGGGTAATGGGATACATTCCAAATAGCCATGTACATGGCCGACTCCCAATTAAATCATCTTCCCATGCATCCATTCATCATTCCCTCATCCCGTTATGAAAACGCCTGAATATTCACTCACATAACATTCGAAATTTCCATTGAGTCTGTGCGTAATGCAGCCTTCAAAATCCACTGTGCTCCTGCCCGGATTCCTTGTGTAGTGAAGTCACATGTATTTGGGAACGTCCTGCCTTATCGTCCACTACGCTATAGCGCATCCCATTCAAATCATATCAATCATTGCATTCCCGTCATGGGCCCTGTCCCAAGGACATTCAACAATAGAACGTTACATTTCCAGTCAGACCTGTGGGCGTCTCCACGCCGCTAGTCGAAAACCGAAAGCGCTGTCCTTCGAATTCCTATATTGCTACATCACGTTGAAAAGGCATCTGTGAATGCTTGGACTCACAAATACATCTATGTAGTGCGGCTTCGTGTGAAAATGGTAACTGCCCTCAATCACTGATGGGGCTCCCCGCCGTCGGTGAACGTCGGTACAGTGCTGCATGAGGGTCCACCGTTGATCGAGCACTACATTCCACTGACCCTTCACAAGTCTGCTCGCGAATGCAAATATCGTATGTGCAACAATGGGACCATAGCAGAATTAACATATAAACCAATATTCCACAGCCTTCGGGACTAAGAACATGAATGCAAATGCAAGATGCCATGCGTCGAATAGCAGCGTTGTGTGCGGGACGTGCTCGCACGAAAGGCATTGCAGCTGACACAGGTGGAATGAATCACCACAGGTGAAGGCTATACAGCCTGAAAACACATAAATTGCATACCCAAACCCCTCCCACAACCACACCCACTCCAGAATGCTACCGGCAGGACTAGCGATGTTGGGCCTGGGGGACCTGATTGCACTGCAAGTACTCCAACTTCAAGAAGAAGACGAACGCCAACTACTACAACAACCGGCCGCACAGAGGAGACGCAGGAGGAGGAGGAGGAGGGCAAGGCATGGCCAGCAAGCCCCACCAGCACAGCCACTACCACCACGCAGGCAGCCCGCAATCCCACGCCTCCGAGCAAATCCGTTCAACCTCACAGCTGAGCAGATCCACACCCTCTACCGTTTGGACCGGGACACCATAACCGCCATTGTCGACATGACACACGCTGACCTTGTCAGCATGATAGATAGCCCAACCGCCATCCCACCCCTACTGAAGGTGGTGTCTGTACTCCACTTCCTGGCCACAGGCACCTACCAGCACACAGTCGGACAGTTGCATGGCATTTCACAGGCCCTATTCTCACGGACACTATTCCAAGTGCTTGATGCCCTCCTGAAGCACTCAGACGACTACATCACTTTACCACGCTCGGAGCAGGAGCTTACAAACACAAAAGTGGGATTCCATGCACTTGGCGGCATACCGGGTTGCATTGGTGCCATCGACTGCACCCATGTGGAATTGGTTGTCCCACATGCCATGGAGGCCCAGTACCGCAACCGGAAACAATATCATTCTATCAATGTACAAATGGTGTGTGACTCCAACAGGATCTTTACACATTGTTCTGCCCGATTTCCAGGATCAACACATGATTCTATGGTCTTGCGGAACTCCAGAATACCACGCTACATGGAGCGACACGCAGGGCGCCGATCCTGGCTACTCGGTGAGTCTCATTTAATGCATGAGTATGTGGGGTAGGTGATGCGTGAATGACCTGGCAGGAATGGGGGGGTGTGCGTACGTAGCAATGACATTCCACAAACAACCTTTCTTGTCCACATACAGGTGATTGCGGGTATCCACTGAAGAGATGGCTCCTCACACCAATCCGGAACCCACAGGACCAGCATGAGGAGGACTACAACCATGCCCACTCACGTACCCGTGTGGTCATAGAACAGGCATTCGGCCTACTGAAGGCTCGTTTCCGCTGCCTCAGCAGGTCTGGCGGGGCACTCCTGTACCGCCATGAGAAGGTGGCAAAGATGGTCATGGCATGTGTCATGCTACACAACATGTGCGTACGTAGGAATGTGGCCATGCCCCCCGACGCAGAACTGCTAGCACCTGAAGATGGTCATGATGAGGGTGGGGATGTGGCAGCACCTCAAGGGGTCCGCGAGGCACAGGAGGCCCGTGAATTACGTCAGAATCTCATAGATGCATGCTTCTAGCACTCACGCCTGGTGGCTGTTACATGGACACGGGACTTGTGTCACTGTGTGTGTCTGGAACATGCACAATGTGGACTGTACGCCAAGATAGGCCTTGTACACAGAGATCAATGTCCACACATCTCATTGGATGATTGTGAAGAGTTGTATTGCATATGTGAAATGACATTACACACCCAATCGACCCGCCACCCAATGAAGCCCAACACACCCCCTCCACCCTCCTACCTCCCCCCAGAACACCAGTGTCCAATGACGCTCATCGTCAGTGGGCAGACGCTATTGCAAGCCCCCTCTCCGGGTATCAGGGGCACCCCTGCCTGTGGAGCGCCGGTTCCTCCCAGATCTACGTTGGGGGCTGCCCTGGACGGAACTTGCAACGGATGATGTCTCTGCCTGCTCACGTCCATGCATGTCCCTAAGGGTTTGTGAGAGCTCAGTGAGCACACGGCGCACAGCGGCAAGTTCACCACATACGTCTTTGGACGTCGCATGCAGTTCCCCCCTCAGGCTCTCGGTGCTTCTCTCCATTTGTCCCCTCAGGCTCTCGGTACTTCTCTCCATTTGTCCCCTCAGGCTCTCGGTACTTCTCTCCATTTCTGCCCTTAGTGTCTCTGTACTTTGCACCATGTCTGCCCTAAGTGTCTCAGTAGATGTTTCAATGGCTGCCTTAGAACCCCCACATTCATCAGCATGCTCCTTGAGGAGCGTGGCCATTTGCTGCTGTTGCACTATCATCTGCTCGAGGGACTGTTGCCTCTGCTGGGCCATGCCCATTTGCGGTGGTGTCACAGAGGGGCTGGACGCCTCATGTTGCCTTGCAACAGGCCTTGTGGGGGTTGGCCAGTCGTCGTCTTGTGCGTGCCCCTGCGTGGTGTCCTCATGGTGTACGGGATGAAACATACAGAGGGATTGGGACAGGTCATGGATGGATCCTACATCGGCAGCACCGTTTTCTGTGTCGGAGCATGCTGGCATGAAAGCAGTGTCACCTATGGTGCTGCTGCCACCAGAAGCAGTGCCTTCTGTGGCATCCATTGGGGGGACCTGTGGTGCTGCTGTTGTGGACATGCTGGCTGCTGGGGTGCCTGTTGATGTCCCCTCCAGTGTGCTGCCACTCGATTTGTGCTGCTGCCGTGTCTTGATCCGTGCAGCTGAGGTGGAGGGTCTTTGGCCGTTGGTCTTGGCCCTCTTTGCAGGTGTGCTGGTAGGGGTGTCCTGAAGCTCGTCGTTGGAATCTGACCCTGTGGTGGAGTAAAGGAGGGCGAGCGTTATTCATGGGTCTGTGGTAATTGTAATGGCAATTGTATCACATGCATTGGGGTGGTACCTGGGGGTGATTTGGGTCAGGGCCTTGGAGGTGGTCTCATTTTTGTGTGCATTGGGGATGCAGTTATTTTGCAGTCTGCAGTTAGGGTGTGCATGCTGCACATGTAGAGTGTGTTTTTTGGATTTTTAAATATTTATTTATTTAATCTGACTTTTAAGGGGCGCTGTCATGGCAATGTATGTGGTCGTTCTCCTGGACATGTGTTTCTAGTGCACTATGGGGACACATGGTACTGCACATGGTTGGTAATTGTGGATTTGGCATAGTTTTATTTGGGCCACCTACCTGATTCTTCTGATGTCTGCACTCCTTTCTCCATCCCTCCGACTCCCTCTATGCTCTCCATTCCAATGGTGGAGGCACAGATTTCTTCCCAGGGGGTCAACTTGATGGGTGATTCCGATCCTCCCCCGGTAGCTGTGGCAATGTTCCGGTTGGCAGAGAGTATGCTCCGGACACATATCCGTAGGTCGTCCCATCGCTTTCTGCATTGCTGTGGGTTGCGGGGTGCGGTCCCCACCGCACTTACCCGCTGTGCCACCAGCGCCCATATGGCCTTCTTGTTCGCAAGTGCCGTCCTGGTCATTTGCGTCGAGAAGACGACGGCAGCGTTCTCCTGGAGGGTCTCTGTGAGCACGGTGAGTTCCTCGTGGGAGAAGTGGACCTGCCGCTTGCGGTCGCACGCTTTTTTAGCAACTTTTCCCATATTTATTTTTTTAACTGGGGTGGCTAACGGGTTGGGATGTGTCTCAGGGTCGGATTTTTAATGGTTGTGTTGGGATTCTGATTTTATAGGTGTACGGCGTGCTGTTTCCCGTTCCGGCCCCATGTTTTTACTTCCGTTTCCGTATATTTACGGTCACCGTATTTTGCGCTGACCGCTCATTACGGTGACCGCTAATATGGGTGGCGGAATTGCACCTAGGGCGACGTACGACGGCGGTAAGGGGCGTTTTGGGGTCATTTCCGCCATCGCGGACTTTGCACTTCCGCCATGGTGTAATGCTCGTGCCCGATGGGTCAGAATTAGCCGCACTTTCCTCCGTCGTGCAGTGGCGGAAACGCTATTTACGCTATGGCGGTCATGTCAGTTGATTTCCGCCAGGGTCGTAATGAGGGCCAGTGACTAGGCCCTTTTATTGCAGCATTTGCTGAATAGACAGCCAACCTAAGCCCCTACTGCCTAAATGGTAAACCTGAAAGCTTCCTCATGCCCAATTCCCATCACCAAATATAAAGCATTCTTTACTAAGTAATGCTTTTGTCTATACACTCAGTGCATTACACTAGTCAATAGTGCCTCTGAGTACTGTACTGTTATGATATGATATTATAAGTTAGTTATAACGCACATGTACACAAGTGTTTCTAGGCATGACAAGACAAGCGAGGGAAGACAAGGAGAGGGGAAGACAAACGAACTTACTAAGCCTTGTGTCATTCACATCGTGTGAAGGGGGTAAGACAGGGGGAAGTGCAAGGGAGAGGCAAGGAGGAAGTGCAAAGTGTTCACATGCCATGTAGTAGGCCATGTACTGTAAAAGTGTTCATGTTATCAAGATATACACAAGGAATGACCTTCTGATATGTCCTTTAGGTATTGGGACTTTGGTCAGTGTATGTACTTCTTATGGCACTGGCCAAATAGAACAACGGTATTTCATGGCATCGCATAGAAGTGTTAATCCCCAGAGTACCTCAAGGCCATGGCTGATCACACATACAGGCATTGTGGAAGGGATATAGCCTTGGATCATGCCCCACTTTAAATCCCTGTATATATATTGTCCTTAAAACAGGTGCAATATATGAAATTGGCACTGCAGCATTGTTTTCCTACACGGCACCCACGTTATGCCCTGGATACACTCACTCTAGAGTGCTCACGGTGCATGGCTTGCCATATTACAACTATAGTTATGGTCAACTGGAACTCAAAGGAGAACATGGAATTTTGGAAGGCTCATTTGTTTGGTGTGAATTAATGAAACTGCAATATAATGTCTAAGAAAGTTATGTAATCTGCTGTAATTGTTTTCCCAAATGCTCCGTAGTGTTGTCTGCATGGGGGTGGTCAAAGGTAACGCGAGGTCTTAAAAATATGTAGAAATATGTAAAATGTATATTCAAATTCCCACAAGTATGTTTGATGAAGTATTTCATAAGGGTCGCTGGTGGATGTATATCAAAAAAGGATGAGAAGTTGCTGGATGCTCCAAATCCTTTTAGACTTACAAAACAGAAAGAAAGACATACCATAAATAAGTGGGTCCACAACATAGATGTATATTTCTGTTGAGTGTGTACATAGTTCAAAAAATGAAATCCAAATCAAGGGCTGTGATTGTTATATGCCAGAATGAACATTTTGAGTGTGGTAACTGTGGGTCTGATTTACAAAACCTGTTTGCAATGGTGGAATCGAATTGAAAAAAAGGCTTTGCAGAGCAGGTCTTATATCCGGTTTGTAAAGGGTCATATAGCAGTTATTTGGGGCATATCCTAAACCTGGGGAGGCCATGGGTATGCCCTGCAGTTGTAGAGTATGCCACTTAGAAAAACATGACAAAATTTGGCTGCCAAGTTCACAAACCCGGGGAACACGTATGTGTGCATTCTTCTATTGCACATCACAGTTAGGGTGACATTGGTTAAAACATACTTTACAAACTAGTTTAAAGGTTTGTACATTGAGAGGATCAAATGCCAACCATCGATTCCCGGGTGTGTGGACCTACGTGTTAAGGAGGAGCAATTCCTTGAAGAGGAAGGTTTTGAGCTCTTTACTGAACTGCAGAAGTGATGGGGCAACTCTGATGTGGCTGGAGAGGAGGTCCCAGAGTCCTTCATTACTACCACATCCCTCATCACCACTGCATACCTTATCCATGTCATGTTCCATGAGTACCCTAACCCTGTAAGGCTCCATCCTTATTATAACATTCCTTCATTATCCTTACCCTGGCAGCACCCTTTCTCTGCACTGTAAGCTGTACCACTGTATTTTACATCCTTATCACTTGTGTTTATTCCCAATACATCCCTTATATGTATAACAGTCCCTCTTAACCACGGCATCCCTTATCATTATCAGTGTTCAATTTCTCTCATTCACAACTCACATTTCTAAATAGCCACACATGCTGTAGTAAACCATGGGAGACATACAGATTATTTAACTGCTGGGGCTTCTCTTTCTGTGGAATCTGCCCACCCCCGCAAAAAAAAAAAAAAAAAAAAAAACTACTGGACAGATTTGCAGCAAACCACTTAAGGCACGTCTTGGGAGGATAGCTCAGCGGCAACATGCTCATCTTGGCAGCAAGAAGACACAGAGCAACACAGGTTTGATTCCCGAGTCCGTGCTTAGAAACCTCTGAGAATTAAGCGTGTTATAAATAACCTATCATATCATAGCATATCTTCACTGCAATGTGCTGAACCTGCTTCAAATTTGAAGAAAATGTGTCCAGCTGTTTACGCTGTTCAATGAATGCACATTTTCCAGACGGGACACCAATGCAAAACATTTTTCAAAAATACCCTTTTTAATCAATGCTTTATGAGTTAAACCATTCAAGACAGTTCAACCAAACTTTCCAAATTCGGGATGAAGGACGGCAAAAGCGGATTTGGGGGAGCTGCACCAGAAAACATTTTGAGAACATTCCATGCCGAGTACATCAAACATGTCTAAAGGTATAGACATTATTAGCAGTAGGATTTTTGCAGTGAATGGATCTTAGGTTATTTTAGGTTTCACTAAGGATGGTGAACATTGTGCTTTTCTCTCTCTTTCCCCTCTCTCTCTCTTGCTATATATCCACGGTACAGATGATGTTCTCCTACAAAGTGTGTTGTTGCTCTCGCACTCATCAGGGAGGCAGTCCATTCTGTTGTTGATGTCTAGTACACAGTTGTAGCCACAGCGAATCCTGGTAACTGCAGTCCATTCAGGCACCCAGGAACCAACTCCTCCTGCCATTACTCAGTGTAAATCCCACAGTTCGGGGCAGGGGGAAAACCAATAGTATGGCTCTCCAAAGTGGGGCCTGTGTCATCCCAGTGCTGCCCCTTTGGAGTCCAGCACTCCCAAATATGTTGACATTCTAGGGGGTGAGGGATGCACTCTGGTTACCAGCTCAATAAACCTTCCACCGTACAGATGATGGTCTCCTCCAAGCGCATGCGTGCCTCTCATACTCATAAGGGAGGCAGTCTATTCTGGTGTTGCTGTCTAATACACATTTGTAACCTCAGGGAATTCTGGTAACTGCAGTCCATTCAGGCAGCCAGGAACCAACTCGTCCGCCCATTACTCAGTGTAAATCCCACAGTTGGGGGGAGGGGGAAAACCAATAGCATGGCTCTTCAAAGTTGGGCTTGTTTCACCCCGGTGTGCTCCTCTGGAGTCAGACGCTCCCAAATATGTTGACATACTAGGGGGGTGAGGGGCTCAATATGGTATTTGGTACTAACAAGTAACACCTAAACAGGCTGCCTCCCTGATGAGTGCAAGAGGCATGAAAGTGCTTGGAAGAGAAGAACACCTGGACTCTGGATCGTTACTGAGCAGGAAACTAGAGTGTGCCACTCACCACCCCTAGTTTGAAATTGTTTTGGGGGATTTCTGGAATCCAGATGGCAGCACCAGGGTGACATAAGTCCCACACTGCTGGTGTTCACCCCTATGCCCACTGTGGGATTTACACTGGGTAATTGGAGGGATGGTTGGTTCCTGGCTACCTGTATTTTCTACAGCAACCAGAATCCCCTGAGGCCAAATTTTTACTAACAACATGATCAGACTGAATCCCTAATGAGTGCAAGAGGCATGAAAGCGCCTGGAGGAGAAGATCACCTGGACTATGGAAGCTTACTGAGCTGGGTGCCGGAATGCACCCCTCGCCTCCTCTAGTTTGAATATATGTTTGGGATTTCCAGACTCCAGAGGGGCAGCACCGGGGTGACACATGCCCCACTCTGGAAGGCCACATTGCTGGTTTCCCCCTACCACCACTGTGGGATTTACACTGTGTAGTTGGAGGGAGAATTCATTCCTGGCTACCTGCATTGACTATAGCAACCAGAATCCACTAAGGTAATTTCTGGTGCTAACAAGTAACACCTGAACACACTGCCTCCCTGATGAGTGCAAGAGAAATTAAAGCGCTTGGCGGTGAAGATCATCTGGACTGTGGAAGGTTACTGAGCTAGGAACCAGAGAGCGTCCCTCGCCCTCACCAGTCTGAAAACATATATATATATTTATTAATATTTCAACCATACTAAGACAATGGATATAAAGAAGCTTAACAATAAAGCACACCTTTAAAATACTGCAAAACATCTGTGATACTTGGAAAATCATTTTGTTCATCTGGTTAACAAAACGACGTGAAAAGCAATGGATGAATAATGAATGAAAAATATAGCAACACACAATGCACATCAAGTACTTTAATTACAGGAATACATCACAACAAACAAAACAGGCAATGATAGTGACATGCCCTTCATAATTATTTTTGAAAAGCAGCACTTTATGAGATTTTCTTTCTGAGAAAACAAACAACTTATTTGTTTTTCTTTATGACATGTGCTCTCTCCTCAGTTGCTGAACTACATTTGCAAGACTTTCATTGGTTTCCAACTGCCCCTATGTTTGAAATCATCCATTATTAAAGGTGCTATACCAACATGTCTGCAGATATTCTGAATAGTCATGTAGTGCCAAAGTAATAAGCATCTGAAAATGCCTCTTTCCATTTAAACACCAACTTAACCAAAACTATTCTCTCTCTAACTATTCTCTCTCTATTTAACAGTCTATACTATTGAACATTTCATTTAATTGAAAGTTGATAATGGAGGCTTTTGTTTTATAATTCAGTACCATTTATTGTAGCATCCCTTGTTGTACAATGATGCAGTCTATTTGCAGCATATTTCCTTACCATGGGGAGGACTAAGCAACTGTTATTTAGATCCTTACAGCATTTCAAGACTGCAGTGGCAAGCACTACTTAGAAAGTTGTCACTATCATACACATGAAGCGGAACCTAGATGTTCTCACCAACGAGTCCCTGGAAATGTTTATTATTATTCTATGTTTCAATCGTTCTGCTCACTCATCACTCCCTCTTGTGCCCAACGGGAATCTCATGTTAACTTCCAGGTTTCCTTCAACAGCTCCCAGTCGGATCTTTTCAAATATCTTGCTGCGCAAAATAAAACATTCTCCGTGCAGATGAACATTTCAATGCATAGGGTCAGCTTTCTCTCGGTATGTTAATGGGCCATAGAATAGGGCCGCACTTGCTTCAACAGAAAGCAACAATTGTAATATTGCTTGAGTTCTGGGAGCATTCCTTGTTAAATGAAATTGATCCAAGGCAGAAATCTCTTGACCTTGATCCCAAAGAAAAGGTTGCATATGTGGGTGATGCTTCAAGTGCCAAATGGGCTCAACAAATCGGAATTAAGCCATTTGGACTCCTGTATTTGCATTATTGCAATGGTAAAATCCTATCTGTAATTTCAAAACAGAGCAAGCACTTGAAGGCAAGCCCCTGAACGCTCACACCAGAGATAATACAACCCAATAGGGAAGATAGGCCCAAGTCGATCTTGTAAGCAAAACGGGTTTTAATCTCAGACAAAGATGAGAGCAACAGCAAAGAACTCTGCTGCTAAGAACATTTTGCTAAAAGAGGGCACAAGCAGAGGTTTAAGAGGAGACACATCGC
This sequence comes from Ambystoma mexicanum, assembly GCF_040938575.1. Classification (NCBI taxonomy): domain Eukaryota; kingdom Metazoa; phylum Chordata; class Amphibia; order Caudata; family Ambystomatidae; genus Ambystoma; species Ambystoma mexicanum. The sequence continues at coordinate 953,725,236 of NC_090926.1, read as the reverse complement.
CATCGTAACGCAAAACATACAGCAAAAGCCTTTGTGGCTGGTTGATGTGTACCTATATAGGATCTCCCTGCCGCATGAGGGATGCCAGGTCATTGGTTTCAGGCCAGTCCGTCGTCTCCCATCACGTAGGTGCTGTGGAGATCATCTTCTTCTAATCGACGTAGGTCATAGAACAAATTAACAACACTCCTAACACAATGCTACTTCATGATTATACTTTGCAACTGGCAGGCTTTAAGACTGGCACAGAGGAGGTTCTGGGGCACTCTGACCTCCAAACATATTTGCGCCATCTGGCTCCACGGTCTCCACCCTCATTTTGAATTTAATGTATCCTTCCCGGCACCACGCAAACCAAATCACATGATTGTAGACAACAAACATGCAATGCCCGTTCTCTTTGAACATACATGACTTGTTACTTTAGGGATGATGGTCGAAGGATACCTGGTACCATGAAATCCAGGGAGCTTAGGCAGATATATATGCTATAACTTGTGGTCGTCTGGGGGTGGGCCAGGTCAGACTTTGCCCAGTGCAAGATAACATGCACAACAGGTTCCAGTCTGTGATCACGGCCTTGTAGGGCACATTCATTTTGGATAGAAAACATCTTTGCAACACTGTTACAACAATGTATGAACTTTATGCCGGTTTTTGGAATGGGTTGTCTCCATGGGAGCTTGGGCATGGCTGGAGGTTTCCCTTGTCTCGCAATTAGGTCCTAGTGCATGAAATGCTGAATTCACTGCACATGCCTTGTCTCCTAACTATGTTTGCTAACATCTAAGCAGAAATGCACTAACATCTACACAAAATGGGGCAGTTGGTTCCTCGGCAGGCAGTGCTCCCCCTTCTGGTGTTTTTCAGGGATTACTAATAGCACTGAGTGCAACGAGGCTAGCAAACAACAGCCCCTCCATGATGGCGGGAGGTTAAAGTAAGTGTGCTGGCCACAGACCTAGCAGCAATCCAATTCAGCTGTTGTTCCCTTCTTCATTTCTGGAATCTTGAGAGTCTCATTACAATGTTCATTTCAGCCAAAAAAGACTGTACCATTGATACAAAATCAAAGTCCATATACTTCTTCCCTGTGCACTCGCACTGGCTTTTCCATTGTTGCAATCCACGTCAGCTTTGTGATATGATCTGTCCGTATTTGTGCACAGAACTTGTCCACTCGCACTATCACTTCCTTGCCATATGTTGCCAGTCGCATGGTGTCCTGCTATTTGTTATTGACATGCTTATGCCCTTTCACCAGCAAATAGGGTAGCTCCGCACATTTAATGTTCTTAGGATTATTGTTGCGCTTCACAAGATCTGGGCCCACCATATTCAGTTGCACACTGTGTGCCTGGAACTTTCCTTTTATTCTGCATAGCTTAAGATGAACTTGCATTGTGCCTCTATAATTGGTACTGCTTGTGGTACTAACACCTTGGGAGCCACTAATGGGTATGGAATGAACGAACACACATAACAGTTTCCATTCACAATGTTTCTTCCCAAGCCACTCATGCAGGGCTCAAGTTGAGGGAACACGCGGGGGGAAGGAGTCCACCCACTTTTTTCAGAGGGTAGACTCAGTCCCCCCAGCTAAAATGAGAAATACTGAATGTCTACTTTGAGTCTATGAAGTAAAGCGGACCTCGGGGATCAAACCGTGCAGTCGTCAGCTTTGCAAGCCGACACTTCACAACTGCACTATATTACCTGATGAAAAATAACAAACTAAAGGTGAAATGTCCCATTTCGCTACTGCATGTTTCAAGGAAAACATTTGTATTGGCTCTTGGAGTTTAACACTAGCGACCTTTTGACGGTTTTAAAAACACTATTAGTAGAAAATATCCTCTCTTGGTTTTTTTGTTTGTGTTGATTTTATGAAAGTCAAATGCCTTTCGCCCTATGCAATTTGGGTGGTTATGCGTAGCCAATTTAATGAAATGTGCATATTTCACCTTGATACACTAATTTCTGGCGACGTCATATCCCATTGCATTTGTTGATGAGTCCCTCCACTTACATTTTTAGGACTTGACCCCTGCACTCGTGTCAGTATACCGACTCTTGGTAAACTCGGGATGGTGTATGTCCTCAATTGCATCCAAACCGAGCCCTTGATATGTATCTTAATTATTTTGTGTTTCCCTTTTGATTATTCTATACACGCTGTCAGGGGTGCCAGCTTCAACAGTGCTATTGAAAATATCACCATACTGTTTTCAATTATTAAACAATACTTGACTTGCTTGAAACAAACTCTTTACTATCACCCTCAATGCCAATTGTGCACACCCGCTTGCTGTAATGCTGTTCCTGCTATAATCATCACTACTACTCGTATGAACACTATTGCTACTACGATATGCGTTTCCAATATTATTGTTAACACTCTTGTTGCTACTACTATATGATGTAAATTCATTAATATTATTAACATTTATATGTACTGTCCCATTTAAGTATATAGGACTACCCTATAACATACTCTCCCCAATAGATACTCCAAAATACCATCAATATCATACAAAATCCTGCAATAAAGATTATTCCACAGTAATAGGCTTATGCCCATATACTGTCATGTGTGCATCTACACTTCGGACTCCTACTTACTAAACAGTTATTTACATTGCTGCGGTTCATCATCTTCTCTCCCGAAAATATAAACAGATTACACAGAACAAAGAAAAGGACGTACAAGACGTGCATTTACACAAAGAGAGAAAGAGAGAGCGAGAGAGAGAAAGAGAGAGAAGAAAAGAGCTCCTGAAAAAAGGAAAATATGGAGCTAGCAGCTGAGCTTTGGTCTGTTAGAGGAGTGTGACACTGCACACTTTGCTGTGCCTTCGCAGGCCGTTGAGGTAGATAGGGTGCAGGTGCAGGTGCTCCTTCCACTCTTTTAAGATAACTGAAGTGCCGACATACTGCCTGGAGGTACCCTGTGGACGTCGGAGAGGTGGACCCAATATTACAAGTCCTTTACCTTCAAAGTGAGGGGAGTGCAAAACAACTCCTCATAGGGCTTGTGGAACTGAGTGTTGTTCCACCTGCACACAAAAATGCGAACATACACAGAGTCACCAGGCAGCAGCAGTTGTGTGGTTATGCACTCAGGATCTGTCACCGTCATGGTTGCTACATCCGGTGTGTCTGTCGTCTCAATTCTTGGTGGTGCAATCTGCTGGGAGACACAGGTTAGCATGGTCAAACCATATTTGAACTCATCATCTTACAAGGCTGCTGCCCTATGTGCGTCCAACGTTCTTCTTACAGGAGATGTGGGGGTGTGCATACGCTGACCAGTCACCACCTCATGAGGTGACAAATGGTGGTCTTTGCTGGGCTGTGTGCGTAGACTATTGAGGATCAGGGGCAAACAACGTACCCAGTTCTTTTTCAACGTTGTGCAAAGTTTGGACAGTTTGCTTTTGAGGAGCCTGTTGATCCTCTCCACAACGCCATTGGACTGTGGGGGATAAATCAAACACATCCTGTGCTTAATGACAAATAGTGCTGTAACATGCTGAAACAGTGCATTGAAAATATGTGTGCCATTATCTGACCTTCGAACCTCGCACATATCCCCACGAAGGAAAACCTTATGTACCAAAAGTCTAGCAGCTCCTTTGGAATCCGTATGTGCACAAGGCCCTGCCTCCACCCACCGTGAGAAAGGGCAAACCGCGACTATGAGATACCTGCACCAATTGCGACAGTCACCCATGTCGGCGTAATCTATGTGTAATTCATTGAATGGCCCAGTAGTGTGGGGCAATGTGCCCCATAACACCCATAGTGACATCCCTGTTCTGAAAAGTTGACATGTGGTGCAATGTACAACCATTTCTGTGATGCTCTCCTGGATGGTTGGTATAAACCAGTCCTCCTGTATATCTGCTGTGATGTGCTGCTTCAAACTCTGGGATGGATAGTGTAACTGTTCAAATACTGATGCTAGCAGCTCCTCGGGCATCACTGTCTTCCCGGAGCTCTCTTGTCTGCACAATAGATATGCTGGGGATTGCTTGCATCCCCTTCATAGCCAACATTCCTTCTCCCTCTCTGGAGCCCTACCCTGTAACTCTATTACCTTAGAGAAAGGCTATGCTGTTTAGAGTGTTGGATGTTCGCTTGCTGGTGGAGTGGCCACAATGTACTCAGCAGGCATTTTATTTGGCTGCCGCATTAGCGGCTGCATTCCCCATCGATATCACGTATGTCCCGTTAGTGTGGGCAGCGCACTTGATCACCGCCACACAAGATGATTTGGATAATGCTTCTATCTGTGTTTCTACCAGTGCCGCATACTGCAATGGAGATCCATCTGTCCTCGGAAACCCCTTCCTCTTCCAGCGGGATAGACAGGTGTGCACAGTTGTTGTGACGTACGTTGAGTCTGAATATATTGTGACATGACACCCTTGGGATGCTCTCAATGCTTCAATGAGCGCTATGAGTTCAGCTGCCAGTATCGATAATGCATGGGCAATCTTTTCATAACCACCGTTTCGTACTACCCATCCTCAAGTCATACCACCACTGCCCCTGTATGTCTTTGTCCATCCTCCTGGTCAATTGTGGATGACCCATCAACAAAGGGTACCTCACCCTCTGTCAATGCGCAATCATTTGCTTTGGACATGTCATTCTCCTGCCCTTCGTATGTGATGCAGTGATGCACCATTAGATCTTTGGCAGTAGGCATAACTGTTGGGAAGGTGGCAGGATTCACAGTTTTGCATCCAACCACATGAATGTGGGGCTCTGAAATAATAATCTTGTATGCCAAAAATCTCTGTGTAGTCAGGGTGGACTTTGACCTTTCTAGGATGGCAAATAGAGAATGTTCCACATACAACATAACTGAGAACCCCATTACAATAGTAGAACTTTTTTCTATTGCAAATTCAGCAGCTACTAAAGCTTGTTTGCAGGCAAATCACTGAATCTAGTGTGCTGCTGTAATAGGTCAATGCCCTATGGCCTATAGTGCACTTTGTGTCAACACTGCAGTCAAGAGCTGCACTTCTGAATGTGAGAAGAAGTAAAATCCCTGTGTGAAGTCGAGAGTGGCTAGTACGGGTGCGGTTTGATTATATCTGTAGTCCACTGTAACTTATGATCCTTTGTTTTTTGTGCTTCTTTAAGTGCCTGCATAAGGGGACAGCAGTTGCACAGCCCATAAACATCTGAAATTTCTTTAACTGGGGCGGGTCTGGGGGTGGTACGTACTGAGGCTGCCTTATCTGGTAGTATTCTTTTACCATTTGTTGATATAAACTGTCACAGATAGAGCACCTCCTGCTGGCAGTATTGCAACTTAGTCTTGTTGACCTTGTAACCCTTATAGGCCAGCAATTGTAAGAGTGTAATGGAAGCACTTTGGCCCTGCTGCTCATTGTCACTACACACTAACAGATCATCCACGTATTGGATAATCATGCTCGGTACATGAATGTTCCTTAAATCAGCGTGCAGTGTTCTGTTAAAGATGCTCAGGCTCTCACAGTATCCCTGAGCTAACCTATTATGTTCCAAATCATGTGGCCCTATGTAAATGCTGTGAGGTACCTTGACTCAGAATGGAGTGGTATCAAGAAGAATGCATTCTTCAAGTCCACTACAGTGAAGTATGTGGCTTCTTTTGGAATATTGCATAGAATTGTTGCAGGGTTAAGAACGATTGCCAATTCTTTCTGTACCACATCATTGAGGGGGCGTGAGTCCTTAATCATTCTCCAATTGCCCCCTGTCAATTTCTTGACAGGGTATATCGCCATATTACAGAGAGGCGTGGATTACACAATGATTCCTATGGTCCAGTAGGGACTGTATTGTATTTCTGATTCCCTCCTCCGCCTCCCTTGATAATGGATATTGTTTTACCCTGGGTAGCACCACACCTGGCTTCAGTGTTATGCACACATAGGGTCACATCTTTAGGTAAACCCACATCATACGGATTTGTAGTCCACAACTATGGAGGAATGTGTTTTAAGTCTTTGTTAAGAATAGAGGTGGAGTTAGTAGTGCCATCAGTGGGCACTGCACCCTTCGGTACTGTACAATTATGTCGCAAGATATACAAATCTCTAATATTTTCTCCCCGTTGTTGTCATTGTTCTCAAACAGCTCGTCATCTGTCACTTCCTTTAATTCTTCTGTTGGATCTATACAGAGAACTGTGCGCCAATCATACCCATCCCTGTCAATTCCTAGCACAACAACACTCTTGTCAGAGATCAACAATCCCTCTAAAACCAGCAACAATAGTGTTCCCGCCACCACCTAAGGTGAGATAACTGAAAAAAAGATGAAATCTGTGGGCACTCGTCAACACTGCTTAGTGATCTGAGGCACAACTTCTACAAGCAAAGTAATACCATAAATGAACATGTCCGGGTCTGCGCAAGTCCCATGAACCTCCACCTCCCTTCTCATTCTGTGCATTATCGGCATTACCCTTATTGTGCACATTCCAGGTTTGGAGAAAGCTATACCACTTTCTGTAAATGATATTGTCATGTTCAATTGGCTGAGAAGTTCCCTTCCCAGCAATTTGACATGGAAACTTTCAGAATATAGTAAGGGACCATGCACCACCTTCCCTCCCACCTTTACATCCAGCTCCTCAGTGTACGGATCTGTGGAAATAGCCCCAGATAATCCCTGCATGTCAAGATATTTGCCTGACAATGAGAAATTCCCCTCCATGATGCATTATTTCATTGCACCTGAGTCTACCATAAATATGAACTGCTTGTTTCCTATCTTCGCTCGCAGCAAGGGTTCCTCTTCAGGGTGGATACTCGTTGACAAGACCGGACATGCAAATACTCTCTTAGGGCTATCCTAATCAGGATATGTATTCGTTCTGGGGAACAAGAAGGGGTTACCCCATCACTGTTGCTCCTCCAAAGGGGGTGGTAGTCCTGCTCAGTAACCTATTGACCAGGGAAACACTGCCCTGCTGTTGCTGTGATGGGTGCTGCATTTGTGTGTCCAATGCTTGGGGCTTCTGATTATATGTTTAGTGTTGCCCCTGTCAATACTCTTGACTCTGATACCCTTGACCCTGTTGCAGATACCCTGACCCTTGAGGCCCTTGAGAGCTGCTCCTGTATTCCTTGCAGAATTCTCCCACCACAAACAATTCCAACATTGTGATGTTCGGAAGCCACTATTTTTGGGTCCAAAACTCCCCCTCCTGCTCCTCAGAATTCCCCTTTTCCTCGCTGCGGTCCTCCCTGATGCCACGGTTGGCTGCGGTATTGTTGCCCCCGCCCCACTGTCCTTTTCCTCCTTCAGCCCAGATCACAGAAATAGTGGCACTCACAACCTGCTGTGTGCTCTCTGTGGCCTCCTACTATACTAGCATCGGCACAGTTGCCTGGACAACAACTTTTGCCAATTTCTTTTCTACCAATTTTGCTGCTTCCGTTTGACACCTTTGGGCTGTTTCCCTGTTCTGCTCCTTGATTATTTTTCAATAGTGCACTATTATACTCTGTATCTCCAGCAATCCCTTTGCTTCAATACCCACAATCTTATCTAACGCTTTCTGCACTTCACTTGGCAAGCCCCTCTTTACAATGAAATAGAAAAATGGTATCAAACTATCCCACTGTCCTCCCGTTCAGCTCTCCACATCTCTTATAATGTACTAATACGTTTAGCTGGTTCCTCATCATCACCCACCCATTGTTCACTGCATCAGGCACTGTAAATTGGGATCTTTTGGGAAAGCCCTTCTTAGCACATCCCACACTTGTGATCTAATTCCGTTGAAGGATGCTCCATCGTGTGCATCATCCACCAGGGTTATTCCCGGATACCCAGCTTTCACCCACATATCCCCGGCCTGGTCCCCAAATTATAGCGACCATCAAACACTTGATATCACCCAGTGCCAGGGGCAACCCTGCTGTTTGTTTTCAAACTCATATATCCTCTTACTCGCCCCTCCTGTGAGCTGTGGGAGAGTCTTAATCAAGTTGTGTCCTCTCTGCCCCCTTATGTAAGAGGGGTATCTGCATCTTCGTCGCACTTCCCAAACCCTTCTTCATAATTCCCATTTTCCTTGCTAATACCATCCGGCTGACGCTATTCCTCAACCTACCCCCCACAAGTCATCTACTTGGAGGGAACTCTCAGCCACCTCTTCAGAACTTCCTTCTTCTTCACCCTGTCCCTCATCAAATGTTCCACTGTCCTCGGCCCTCTCATTGTTTCCACACACTCTATAATCCTGTCCCAAGAGTGTCACCTCACCCTTTCTTCCCTCCTTCTCAACACATATACATCATATATGCATCTTATTCCCTCATTATCCATCTTGAGCAAGAGGTCCTCTGATTTCCATTCTCCTGATCCTTGTTCTGACACCCTTACATTCCTCACTTCTCTTGAGGATGCCTGCATCCTGTTCAGCTCTGCTAGCAAATCTGCCAATTTATCTTTTATCTTTGAACTCTCTTGACCCATGAATGCCGATACTTCAGGCAGGTGCGCAGATGGAGGTGGGGGCGGTACCCTGTGGTGTTGCTAATGCTACCATAGTGGGCACATAGGTTGGATTTGTGTACCCATCTGTGGAACACACTTTCAAGGGATATAATCCCCTGTGATCTACGGGTGCCCACCCTCTCCTTCTCCCCTCCTGCACCATCCATCATTCTATACCTGTGCCCCAGCTCCGTTCCCTTGGTCCTCTGTGTTCTCAAACATTTGCAAGAGATATAAAATGTATTTTCTCTTCTGTAGCTGTTTCCCCTTCATACTTAGCTACTAAAAATATGTACATGTGTTCCAAAGCGCTCCTATTGTGGGAGCCCTACTCTGGCCATGGGAAGGCCTACCCCCCTCCACCTGTCTCCGCGATGCATTGATTATGTTATTTATCCACCCTGTCATAATACAGTGGCTTGGCCTTATTCATATACTCTATTGGTGTTCCTCCCCCATGCTGGTGCTGTCTATGTTTTACTAACCCTACAAAGTCCTGCTAACGCACCATGCACGTAACAAAAAAGGAAAATCAACCCCCAGACTTTTTCTGTCATGCTCCTGCATGCACACACACTACAACCATCCAATGCCACACCACGCCACACCACATACAATTCATTCCCTTCCTAGGGCCTGTTCTTCATTCAATAAAACAAAAAATACACTAAACTAAAATAACAAGCTAAAATAACAAACACTGCTTGTTCCAGGATTACTACTTACATGAGACCAATACTTTTATTTCTGCATGCCTACTATAAATGATATATTTTATTGTACTACCACTTTTCCTCCCCTGCCGAGGAGAGGCTCTCTGCCTTACCTTTGCCTTACTTTTGCTTTACCCTTGCCTTACCATAATGTGCCTTACCAGAATTATTTGTTTATAATACAAACATCAATAAGAAATAACACAAACCACACCCATGTCGCATCAATGACCTCTCTCTCCACTCTTGCACACCCCTCACACTTCCACATGCATCTGTCCCCTACTTGTTATCATTTACAAGAGTCTACTCACATGTGCGTGCTCACCCGAACTACTCCATCACAGGGTTCCAACACTGACCTGCACTCTCCTCTCAGCCATGCCCCACTTCAAAGAGCAGAGAGGACTTCTCTTGAAATGACTCTTGCTAAGCACACTTCAAACACATGTTTTTTCAGGTTCGGTTGCTGTAGATGGACGTGCCTCCTTCTAGAGAAGCGACCTGTAAGCTTCTGCAAATACTGGGGGTGCTGGGACCACGTCGGGGTCACCATTCGAATGCAAGCCCCTGAACGCTCACACCAGAGAGAATACAGCACGCTAGGGAAGAAAGGCCCAAATCAATCTTGTAGAATAACACGTTTTAATCTCACACAAAGATGAGAGCAACAGCAAAGAACTCTGCTTCTAAGAACATTCTTCTGAAAGAGGGTACAAGCCTTAAAACACATCATCACTGTGATGCAATACATACAGTAAAAACCTGCACGGTTGGTTGTTGTGCCAAATTAACTACACTCCTAACGCAATGCTACTTCATCTTTATACTGTGCACCTGGCAGGCTTTAAGACTGGCACAAAGGAGGTTCTGGGGCACGCTGACCTCCACACACACATTTCACTCAATTCCTTTCATGTCATCCGACTCCAAGGTCTCCACCCTCGTTTTGAACTATAATGTATCCCTCCCAGCACCTCACAAAACAAATCACATGGTTGTAGCTCACAGACGTGCAATATCCATTCTCTTTGAACATTCAAGACTTTTTACTTTAGGGGTGATGGTTGAAGGTCGCCTAGTGCCAAGAAATTGAGGGGTTTTGGGGCTTAGGCAATTATATGGGCTATAACTCGTGGTTGCATGGAGATGGGCCGGGTCATGTTTTGGCCATTGTGAGCTAATATGCACACCAGGCGCTGATCTGTGATCGCAATCTTGTAGGGCACATTTGTTTCAGATAGACACACATCTTTGCAACACTGTTAGAACAATGAATTAACTTTTTGGTGGTTTGGGGTGTTGGCTGTCCTCATGGGAGCTCGGGCATTTCTGGAAGATTCCCTTGTCTCACAATTAGGGCCTAGTGCATGAAATGCCACATTCACCTTTTCAGGCCTTATCCCCTAACTATGATTACTAACATGTACGCAGAATTGTAGTAACATGTACACAAACAGCAGTCTTGCTCGTGTCCTAGGCTACACTAAGTGAGTTGAATATATTGGGGTGGTCCTACACAGTCCCTGCTCCCCCTGGCCCATCATAGTGCTTCAAATGCAGCTTACCTTACTCTAAAGCGCTTAGGGTGGTGGGGCAGGGTCACCCCCTTCCCAACACACTGTTTAAGAATTATGATACACACACCATAATTACCAACGGAGCGGTGGAGCAAATTTACACCCATACCAAAATATCTGACTTAAACATAAAAATATGAAGACAAATCTGTTCTTTGTAATTCACATTGTTTATGAGTATGCTATACAGACTCCTGATTTGAACACACTGTGGGGAATGCTGTTCAGGAACAGCCATTTCATATTTACATTAGAAAAAAATACATAGCAATATGAATCATTACAGACTTGTCATGCCCTCCTTCCTCAGATAGTCCTAGCAAGGTGGTTGTGCTATTCACAAAAGAAGTTACAGTTTAGCTATCACTCTCTTGATGGGGGGCTTGCACAGGGAAACACATGCCATTCTGACTCTAGGTAGACCCGAGTGAAACAAGAACATCAGTGTGGGCAAAGGGCTCTTACTGGCTCTGTACACACCCTCTACAGGGGGACTATAGCTGTATTTGCACCTCAGGACCCCATCCAGGGTGCAATCGTTTTCATTTTTTGTAATGTATTTTTTGTTTACAGTTAATGGGATCCACACATATAGCACCAGCCCAATGTCTGGTAAAAAAAAGAAAAATACAAGATTGCTGCGATAGAAAATGAAAAAGACAATACGTAACATTTCTATTTCTATGGTAGCAGCTGACAGGGAGGAGCGACGGAATCAGGAGCAGCAGTAGCTAGGGTGAGAGCGGGGTGACTGGGGAATTACATGAGGCTAGGAGTGGAGGAGTGGATAAGGCCAGTAGAGGAGCAGGAGGCCAAGTTGTGGTAGCACCAAAAAGCAATAGCGGCTCTCGGGTGAGGGACTTCTGTGAATTGTGAAATGGGGTGGGTACTGGCAGTTCTCGCCCATATTGTAACTCTGACTTACTCTTCACAATTTAATCTAGAAGGGTACTACTGAGAGTAACTTGTCCACTCTTTTCTGCATCTCATTTTCATTTGATTCAGTTAATTACACCCAAGTTAGGTTACACTTGCTATTTAGCTCATTACAAAAAAGGCTTAAACAAGTATTTAGTACAGGTTGACTTTCTATTGGGATCGTGATGTATCATGTTTTTGTGTCATTTGCTGTTGTCATGTCAGCTAACATTCTTTTTCTAATTTAATAATGTATACAATGTTTACAATTGTATTGTGAGGTCCTTTGATAAAGGTGCTATATAATGAAGTAAATAAATAAATAAATAAATGCTATTCACAAAACAATGTAACTCTCAATTACACTTGAATTACTGTGAGTAAGTCAGGTGTAATGCATAGTTACTCAGAGTGACTTCTTTTGTGAATAGGGTAGCTCTCTCCCCAGGTATGGCAAGGGAATGTCACAGTTACTCATTGTAATTCTGCTTGAATTAGCCCTAAATCAGCATTCACTAGTGAGCTCCTCATACTCCTGAAGTCACCTTGAGTTCCCACCTTATGGAGTTCACTGTATGACAGGAAACAGGTAAAAAAGATTGATATGGTACGTTTTTTCTACGCCGCAGTTTAGTTGTAACCAGTGTATGAAATCACCAATATGTGGATCGGACATGATTCACACAAGGCGAGTCCCTCTCTCATGTATGATGTTAAGCTTTGAGTGAAAGTGCATGTATGAATGGGCCTTACATTACATTGCATGCATTGCACCGATGCAGAGTAATATGTGCAGGTATAATAGGACTTTCTTTGCGACTTCCAATCGATTACATGTATAATTTATTTATACAGGTTATGCATATGCTGCACATTGTTGTCTGCAATTACCTGATTTAGTCATTAAATAGGTTACCTGTGTTAACTAGGATACTTAGGATAAATGTCACACATATTTCCTTATTTTTGAAAAAGAGCTTCAGCATTTATTTGGACTTACACAAAGGGGGCCTCTGAATCTTGTTTTTTGTACTTCCCTTCTCCTCAATCTCAATGTTTCCTCAATCTGTCCTCATTTATTAGCCTTTGATTTTCAAATTTTGTGAAACATGAATATAAAGTGGCAATGTTGGTATGTGCCATACCTCAAATAAACATTTTGCATGTAGGGAGAGGCAGACACATTAGCAATAGATTCACGACAATGCTGCATTTGAAGTTATTGAAAAATGTGGGTTGGGAGAGAGAAAGTTTCCTTCGCATTTCTAAGAATGTTTAGCTGGAGTAGCATACATTTTTGAAGCAACAAGAATAAGCAAACACACTTAAGATGTGAGCCAATATTTCTCACCTTTTCTCACATAGACAATATTTTAATTGAGGTGTTACACTGGTGCATTTTACTGAACAATTTTTTTTAAAGAAATGGGCTAAAAGCTATTACATTTGCTATGTGTACGGTAGCGTAACACATGGATTGAACAGATGCCAATCTACCAGATGTACACAAGCACATGTTCAATATACGTTCAGGATACCTGTGCCCATAATATATCCAACAATCCCATTGTGAAACACGCTCATTTTGGCTGTGTAGAATATTGCCAGTACTCGCAATGTAAGTCATCATTATCATTCTGGGTGTGCGTATGTATGCCTTTAATTCCACTATTAGAACACACTCATGTTACCTATTGCCAGATGCAGCCATCATTGCCATTGTAAGGGAACATTGCCATAATGAATATGGCAACATATTCTGTTATTGCACCTATAATAACACAATCAAGTTGGTTATGCCCAATAAAGGCAGTATTCGCAAGGACACACTAATGTTGCAGATGCCCAGTAATTCTAGTATTGTAACTTCAAAATCACACTTTAATTGTCCATGGCCATTAATGCCACTATTGCCGTTGCATCAACACACTCACGTTGACTATGCCCAATAATACCCATACATAACTGGAAGTACCTCTTTGCCTCTCCCGCTGTTTGCTGTGGACAATCACTACGAACTTTGATTTGCATCTTTCCTTTACGTGTGAAAATCGCCATTGTATGGCAAAACACTGGAAGCACCGCACCTTTAGGTCGTGAAGGAGTTAAAATTGCTCCCGCGCGCGCACCAGCATGCACGCACCAGGCGAAGTACCTGGAAGTACCTCTTTGTCTCTTTGCCGCAAAGTCACTGTAGAGTGGTGGAGAGGTACGCTTCCTTTTACTTACCATAAACTCCTACTGTTTTAGCTCATGATGCTTCAGTTCAAAGATCCTACCCTGAAAACAGGCATGCCCGCCAATCATGCCCCATTGGATAGAGCATTTAGACAAAGGTCTCAATCACTTGGGTTACTGAAGCAAACCTTGAATGATTCGACGTCTACTCCAACAGAAAAAAAGAACATTTAAAGCTTCAAAACTTGACCATAAATATGCTCCCGCGTCTGATATACGCACATTTTGCAAGGACCTGCAACCCAGTACTGACCCGATGCCAAATGCAGTAAGTGAAAACATATCTAACATAATGCCGCGATCTTTGACTCCGATGGATATGGATAAAAGCCAGTCCATCTTCGGATATGGGTCCAAACGCCTTGCATCAAATCTCTATGGATGAAACCCCTGTATCTCCCGCAGTTGTTTTGAAGGAAAAGGCAGCTGGTGTAGGAGATGTACATAATTCCTCATTGACTGACAGTGCCCTATTGGAAAATGCACCCCCCACTGCTGAAATGGGTAAAAATGTCACACCATGTATAAATGTGCCGCCAGATGTCACTATAATTGATTTGGACTCAAGTGTCCCTCAATTTTCAGCTCACTGCCTGTTGTCAAAACTACCAGGCTCAAAAATTCTGTTTGACGAAAATGACAACTCGAATCCTGAGTCAATGGCCTCATGTTATGCCCCCATGCCCCAGAGACCACCTGGCCTCACTGTGAACCTCTCCATTTCTCCAAAATGTGATTCTGCTACAAAACTATTAGAAATAACACTAAACACCATGAATATGAAAATGCTCTCTCTGAGTAAATTATACAAATCGCTTGATAAAAAACGAACTTCTCAATCCATACAAATTGAAATCATCCTGTCATGGCAAAGAAAAACAGGTACTTGTTTGAGCCGGAAGTCGAGAAAAGTGCAGATTGAACCAAAAGTGACTATTCTGAGTGCCACGGTTTCCTGCCAAACCTCACCATGTGCATAAAAACAAATAAATGAGCCAGATGTAACCCTATTGCAAATACAAAATTGGGTGCGTCGGTTCCGTTTCATGATGGAATCATTTGCGAAATACCAGGCCAACCTAAGGCTGTTAACAGCATGAAACCCTGCACTCAACCCATGGCATTGGTACCTTCTAAAAATACATATACAATATTCGCCAACTCATCCAGAAAGAAATATTGAGTTTCTCCTCAGACAAAGCTGACTAAAAACCAAAAAGATCCAAAGAAAAATGTCTCAACTAACACAAAACAATTAAAAGCCATTAAGTTAGCTAATAAAAGCTCTGTAATGGCTTCGAATTCTGTTTAAAAAAAAATATCAATTACAAGCACTTGCCAGAGCTACTCACCAGTTGACTATTGCGAATAAGGAGGTTATGCCCTATGCTCCTTTGTATGAGTTGGTTGGAGCTGTATCCACGTGAGAATTAGTAAAAAGCACTGCTGCCGAAACAGCTGCATCTAGAAAGGAACCATCTATTACACCAGTTGGTATACCAACTGTGAACATAGATTCCACTGACGTCCATCGACAGGAAATTAGGAGAGCCATAGATTTCTACATGGCTAGTCATCCGCTACCCCAATAGTGAGGAGGCCAATTGCACTTGAGAGTCACTCTATGAACTTGGGACAAGGGGGTAAGGAAAGAAGGCATATGGATAGACATGACGTTATGTAACCAGACGTATTTATTATTCACCTGGAGGTCTCGTTACTAATACCAGAGGATTCAAGCATTTCTTAAATAACAATGACAATTCTCTGGATGGATTCAATTTATACTACTACAAGAGACCTGGCTTACCAAGGTCCCGATATGGGACAAGTATGACATTTACTGAATCTTGCCAATAAGACAAACCGAGGAAGACCAAACGCTGGCTTACTTTTCTGCAATAAAACAGGATTGTGTTATAAAGTTAGAGCACTGGGCTACGCTAAACAGTTATATGCAAATGACAAAAATCCACATTCAATCGTTTAACTTTGCTGTGATCAATTTGCATTGAAATCCCCTGGGAATATCTGACACTTGCTTCTTTAAAGACCTAACTGAATTGCTCATACTGATCACTCTTGAAGCAATGGTAGTCTGTTTAATAATTGCAGGTGATTTAAATCTTAATTGTCTAACTGATAAAGGCTTAACAGAGCATTTAAATCAGATATTCCCCCATATTCGACATGGCAAAGGGGAGCGAGTTATTCTATGATAGATTATATAAATGTTAATGTCCTCTTCTTCCAGCAATTTTGGATTTTTGTATTGTTGAATCAAATGCAAGTGATCATGACCAGTTCACAACTAAATGGGTCATGCCAAACAACAATTTATCTAGCAGGAGCCATTATCAACAGGGCTTTCACACAGGGAATCCCGGTCTCAATAGACTATGATGGTTGGAAGAATCACTGCTTCATTTTAATCAATTGCTGTTGGAACAAGATAGGGAAAATTGTGATATGATGCAACTGTTTCAAAACAAACCATCAATGTACTGTGGATGTTAAAACAAATTTCCAAAGCTTCCCGTTTACAATCATGAGGTGAGAATGCAAAAAACCTTGTTTAAATCTCAAAAACGAGATGCTCTAAAACAACCCTTAGTAGTGAGCGCAGCTATCTTAGCATGTTTGCATACTAGGTACAAGAATTGGTTATGATCTAGACGGGCAGAGTTATATCAGCAAGATAGAGCAAAAATGTTGGGAATGCTCCACACTACAAATACTGCTAAAATATAGTCTCTATTGAATCAGACTTTACAAGGTCCACAAATTGTCTTCCAAGCAAATGGGGTATCGGAGCAGCTCTGGACTGATCACTTCTCAGGGCTCTATTCCATCCCAGAAGGGTAACTGGGTCTAGACTCTTGGGTTGCCAGATAATTTTTTGTTAAATTCGATATGGATGATGTGCGACTCTACATTAAGAGAGCGAGTAGTTCGAGAGTGTGTGTCCCGGTTGGATTATCAAACCAAACATTGAAAATGCATCCAGAAATTTGGGCTAATATATTGTTTAACATCTTTATTGCAATAAATAAAACACAGGGCCTGATTTATGGATTATTTAGGCAAAATAAAACGTGATTTATGCGGCATTCTGCCCGCAAATCCCCATTAGTTAAGCAGGGATTTGCGGGCAGAATGGCACACAAAACCCATTTTTTGGGCGCAAATAATCCATGAATCAGGGGCACAGTCTCTCCCACCTTCCTGGAGACACTCCATTATTGTCCCCATTTACAAAAAGGGGGATCGTCAGCTTCCAACGAGTAATAGACCCATAGCACTCCTGGATGCTACCGGGAAAATATTCTCCAGACTAATATTAAGGGACTTCAATGAATGGACTCAAAGAGCTCCATTAGGAGATCCGTACCAAGCTAGCTTTGCTAATGGTTTGGGCACAGTTCCAAATATTATTACTTTAACTATGATCAAATCTAATTATGCGGCTCGAAATCATCCATTATATCTAGCGTTATTGATTTTCGGGTTGCGTTTGATTCCATCGACCGCTCTATTCTGTATCATAAATTGGTCTATTATAAGTGCCCACAATCACTTTGTACGCTATCCCACTTTTACACTCAAAAACAACAATGCAGGTCAGATTGACCATTGACAGACTTCTCTTCTCTACATTTGCAACCCATCGTAATCTCAAGCAGGGATGCATCCTGGCTTCTACTATTACACGGCCACAGTAGTGGCTGTGTAGTTATGGTTAAGTTGCTGTTTCCATAGGAAGAGCACTTTTTGGGCGGCTTATAACCTTGTGCCCCCTGGACGAATCCTCACCAAACTTTGCAAAAAAGTATATGGCCGACTCTGAATTTTTTTTTTCCAAAGTTTGGTGATGTTTGGTCCAGGGGGGGCAAAGTTATAGGGGAGGTCCCAAAACGTTTTTTTTTTCCCATAGCCTGAATGGGGGAAAACTTTGCGCACGGCTACAGGTGAAACCGCTGGACGGATTTGCACTATATTTGAGGCAGTGGCAGGGGCTTGGACGTGAAAGCGTGCTTTTGCAAATTTTGTGCCAATCCATCGAGTAATTCCCTTAAAAACGACCAAAAAGTATGTCTCTAAAAATTAGTGATATCTATGTCCGCTCCGCAGTCACACTTCTCTGTTCGCTCCGTGGAGAACATTACAATTGGCTATTCCGTGGCGTACTGCCCGCCACCATGTTGCACTTTCCAATTGGTTGTGGCACAGCGTGAAGTGCGTCGTAATCTTTTGATACATCCGCCATGTTTATTTTGTTTTCTGTTCAACGCGAACATTGGCGCTAACATAAGTAAACGAAGAAGGCACCAATGCACTTATAACACTTATGGAACACTGTTTCGAAAAGTGAGCGTTAATGAGACGTGGTAGTAGAAAGTCAAACATTGAAGTAGTCTTGTTAGCACTGGCATACGGTACAGTGGGACTTGCTACTGATTGTACGATATGAACTTACTTTGTCCATTTTACAATCCATAAACAACATTACTGCGGTCAGAGTGGCGGGAATCTGTGGCAGCCACCTGTACGCCAGTAGCGGTTCTCATAAATAAACGCTGATATGTTGTTGCAAAATGAGAATGTATTTGCATTCAGAGTGAAGGCCACTGCATTTTCTCTTTTCAACACGAGTGAGTACGGCCACATATTTGTCGACACCCATAAGGGTCCCTTGTTTTTTAACCTTGAAGTGCAGGGAAAGAGTAGAAAGAATGTAGGGAGTTAACAGTTTGAAAAACATATTGCTTGATAAGGTTATGCTTCAAAAACTTTTGCACCGACCATGAGAAATTAATTTCAGATACACTAGTGTCTGACTACAGCTAACGCAATGGAGGCGCTCCACATCATGTAAGTGTATTTTTGCCACCTAAATTCCAAATTGACATTATGTTTTAGTTTGTAAAAAAAATATATATATTTTCCCTAACGTTTTACAAGTTTTATGTGCCGTTGCAATTTTATCCCTATTATGGGCATTGCACATTGTCGCCGTTTGTAGGGTGCCACTACATTTCCCCAAATTAAAATAATATTTAATAAGAAAGGTATGTGTTACCATTTTTTTTTATGCAGAGGTTGTGCAGGGATACACGTTTTATTTCCCCTTCCACCGTGCAGCTACTTCCAAAGAAAAATTGTATTATTAATAACAATGTTCCAGCTTTCTGTGCTGTTTTATTTATTTTTCCAAATATGGACATTGCACATTGCCACCATCCCTATGGTCTCACTACATTTCCTCCTACTGAATATTTTTTTTACTGAAAATGTTATGTAGTACAACTGTGGTTTATCCAAAGGTTGTGTATTCATACATCTTTTAATTCCCATTTCCTCCTCAGATACTTTCTTCCCTATTGTGATTGTCATGGATTACAGATGCCAAGTGACATGTTTTTTAACCGTCAAATGCAACTGTTTATAACCGGCTGTCTCAGGGATGATCGTGTGGGCCCTTTGTGTCCTTACGCAGCTGTCGCTATAAGAAGTAACATTCCATCTGTTCTGGTGCTGTAGATCACAGCGGCTGACGTTGTCTTGCACATCAATGTGGGAGGAAAACAACTATTGTGGTGCCAACGCTTACTTTCTGTGTGTAGAAATAACCAACATGACCTTTAACATTGTTAAAGTCGACCAAAGAGACAAACTTAATACTTCTATGGAAAAGCGAATAGTGTTATCTTTTCGCACAGTTCATTGTGAAGCAAAACTACTTTACTATTTGCATAAGGTGATGATTTCACTCACTTTAAATAAAACTACTGGGCACATTTTTAAATGTTAGTCTTTTCTTTACAAATTTACTCTCTGTTTGCACAATGTGGCATGCTACGTTGCAAGTCGTAATGTGTTCTTTTGTAGGTGCTACATCACGGCACGTACGTCCATATGGACGCATTTGTTTAAGCTGCCAAGGAACGTTATGGAGAAAGGTACTCCATACCGCTTACATTGGCTACGGGAGGGTCTGGCCCATCTCATATGCATTAGTGCCGTCAGGCCAATTTCTGTCACCGTCAGCCCAATTTCTGTCACCCAGACGCCCTATGCACAGAAATGTTTGTACAATAATATATGGTTACACCCTCCCAATACACATATCTTCACACCTTTCCACCTGTGTCACTTACAATATTTTGTGTTGAAAGGTGAGTGGTAATGGTGTTGCATCCAGCATTTCTGACGTCATTGCGTTTCGCATCACAGAGTTTGTTTGGTATTTTATGTCAACGTAAGTACAGTACTCCTTTGCTGTTTTTACGCACATTTTTACAGAAACAAATTAGTACATGTACCACACATGTATGTAAAGGTCAATGACAATAACTGAAAAGCTTTGTGTTGTGCATGTGATAGTCTTTTCATATTTAACGGTATAGCTTCCGTCTCTGAGGGGTAGCCTCTATGTATGGGTAGTGCCCACAATGTCGGGGGTATGGCAAATGGCCTTTACTGCAAGGGAGAGAACATTGCATCAAGGTTGCCATGTCCACCAGAGACTGCCTTTCTAGTAAAAGTCTTGCTCACAACCACATATTTATCAAGGAACACAAATGTGGTGCTGCCATAAGAGTAACACAGTTTATTTTTTGCTTTCTGCAGCCTGCAATGGAAAGCAAAGAAGGCTTTCTATCCAATGCCTGTTTTACCTTTGTATGGTGGCCTTCTTGAAAAAGGATTTGTTTTCTTCAGCCGGGAACGCCGCAGGCGTTCCGTTTGAAGACAAAAAACCTCTTTCTTGGTACGATGAATTACTGCTGTAAAATCTCGATTGCCAATCTCATTCATCCCCCACTCTTTGGGGAGGAATGGGGTGAATGATCCAGAAACGTCAGTATGCATTCTTGCTTATATTGTGTTGCACACTTGCATTGTGGAGTTCTGTGGTGGATATTTTGCAGTTAGAAGGTCTTACAACAATACCTAATGTATTTTCGCACTATCAACAAGTTACACATGTCATTGTGAAGTGTGTATGACTGTTCGAACATGCCCCCATGTTATACGTCAGCATATGACAATGTGGAACTCTTCGAAAGGTGGGCAGTTACTTCAAATGTTCCTTTACAGTCGTATGCTTACGTGTTACTATTGGAACCCTGATAAATGTAGTCAAAACATTTTCTTACAGTAATGTTATGATGCATTTATACTACTAAAAACCGGTTTATAGTGATAAAGTCGAATGACATAATGTCGAAAGTCATAACGTCTAAAATAAAGTCGAAAACAAAATGTAAAATTTCTTTTTTTGGTTGCTTTTTATTCGAAATGGGGGGCTCCCACCAACCCCCCCTTTTTTGTAATTGTTTTTGTTTCACTCCTTTTTTTACTTCCGGAACCCAAAAAAAACATGTAAATTAAAAATAAAGCATTCAACTTTTTTTTCGACATTTTTTTTTATCGACATTATGTCTTTCGACATATTGTTTTCGACTTATTCACTGCCTACCCTAAAATCCTATGGCCTTCAGTTAAAAAAAGTTTATTACAGGGAGGTTATGGTTACGTTGCCCTCCCAAAAACCTGTAAAATTCACTACAAAACAAACTTTGTTGAGGGGACGTTATGGTTAAGTTGCCCTATGAAAAACCTGTGCAGTTCACTAAAGACAAATGTTCGCCCTCCCCACTGTGGTTCAAATTAAAAACGAAAAACCCCTGAAATTCGCCAGTTATGGAAGACTGAGCCCCCTTACTTGCCATCGCCACTGTGCACTGCTAACACTAACACCCAGAACATGAAATCTGTCCTCTGAAATGTCATTGATGACATCACTGATGCGTGTTTTAACAGGACTTCAGTGCAAGAACATGAAAGCTTCTTATAAATCAAGTGGCTGAAAGCACACATGGCTAAGGCATTTTTATTACACCAGATGAACATTTACAGCTCTGATTAAGACATTACATCTCAGAAGACTGATTTGAAATTTCACTGGCAGGCATTTACAGTATGAAGTTTGATGTTATTGCTTGATAGAGCCATCACAGAAAAATCCCTGGAGGATGTGGTTTTGCATGGGGTGGGTGGGAATGGCCATAGAGATTATCGACGCCATGGGCAGTCAATAGATTTGTAAATAATCAAACAACACCCACAATCTGTGTCTCCTGCCTCAAATCCCATCTCTCTTTTAACTGTGACCCAATGCAGTTTTGGATTATAGGTGGTGCTTCAGCACCACCTAATAGCCAAGGCATTTGAGGGTTGTTGAAGCATTGAACAATGGGTGGCCTCTTGGATATTTATTTTGTTCTTGTCTGTCAAAACATATTTAATTCATGGGCACCAACTTCAGGTCATCCCGGGGGATGCTGGCACCAGAAAAATAAAAGTCTCATGTAAAGTCTAGGGACTTTTACGC
Source organism: Ambystoma mexicanum (assembly GCF_040938575.1). Taxonomy (NCBI): domain Eukaryota; kingdom Metazoa; phylum Chordata; class Amphibia; order Caudata; family Ambystomatidae; genus Ambystoma; species Ambystoma mexicanum. The sequence goes on along the minus strand of NC_090926.1, from coordinate 953,702,878 downwards.
AGATAGCCTTTCACGGTATGTAGAGGGCCTTTCCTGGGTGGACACAGGCCCCAGAGCACCCGCATATTTGGCGCCCCCGAATTCAGTTTAGGAGTAATTGGTATGAGCTCTATGAGCAGCACGAGTGATAAAGTGTCCAGCCCTAAAAACGCCCTCTCCTGAATGTTGAACTCTGCCAGGGCTGGCAAGAAACACTAATAGGAGGAGGACCTGTAGCCTCAACCTTCTAAAATTAATTTCCTCACATGAACTTATTTTTCCAAACAAAAACTCTGCCAGAGTGGCTCAGAAACTTGCTGAAACAATTCATGCATACACCTCAGGTGTAAATTAGCAACTCTCGGATTGTATCTTTTTAAGCAGTGCAGGCTCTGCCACTGTGCCATTCATAGCCACACACATTCAGGACAGCAGCACTTAAGGGCTTACACATTACTGTAATGTTCTACAGCTTCGCTGGTGTCAATGAGAGTGTATTATTTTCAAAGAGCATTTTAAGTCAAATGAAGAGGGATGCTTCAATTGTAGAAGGAAGCGTTCAGTTATTGGTAAACATGGTTGCAAAATGTTGTGGACAGTAAATTCAGTTCCAATTAGTTTCTGCTCACTTAGACAACTGGGCAAAGGTGAACCCAGAATGGGTACAGTTGCCCACAGACGTGTATGCGCAGTCATTGTTCATGGATGCAGGGTACATGTATGCAAGCTTTAGATTTGAGTCGAAGGGAAGGGGCACGTAGAGATTTCAGGACGAAGATGAAGTGGGAGATTGGAAGAGTAATAAGGGTGTTGCCTGTCAAAAGAAGAAGGCTTGGGCAGTAAGTTAGCAATTAGAGCGATATTATGTGCTCATAGATGCGCCCTGGGTGCTCACAGAGGCAATCCATTACATGCAGAGCAGGACATGTGCCCACAGATATGTGCTCGGTGCTCAGAGGATGTGCTGGTGCATGCAGAGTCGAGGTGCCCATTAATGTGTCCTAGATGCTCACAAAGACAGTGCCAGCATATGTGCCATAGGTGCTCACAGAGCTAATGCAGGTGTATGCAAAATGAGAAGGGGTCACAGAAGTTTCTGAGAGTTACACAGAGCAGTGTCAGTGCGCACATAGTGGGTACAGGTACCCACTGGTGAATGCTACCTTCTTACAGAGGCAGCACCTTTGCACAACTAGTGAGTACACGTGCTATACAGGTGTTAACAGATATGTTCTCTCTTCCCACAGTAGCAGAGAACGTAGAACTTTGGTCTCAGGCTGCTCTGCGTCAAACATTAAATAAGCAGCACATCTAGTCTTGCTGTTATCTTCAAATTCGGATGCTTTAGTCCCTATTTAAATGCAGGACTATATGTACCAGAATGCAACGAAAACCAAATTGTATGTAGCACTTAGAACTGACCCGGGGCAACTTCAAATCTCTCACCCAGTGATTACTGGTGATCACAAAAGTGCCCCTGTTGCCCAAAGCTCAGTTGAGGAGCTCAGAGTCAATACATGGCATTGCAGCTACCACCATAGAAAAGGGCAATAGGTGGAGGGGATCAGGTCTCTGGCCCCATGATTTAGGGAATATTCAATTTGCCGAATTTTATCCTATGGCCTAGGCCAAGGAGAAGCCTGGACACCATGTTCAGTAACTAATTGTTGCTGCTGCCTAGAAACCTTTCTGTTGTAAACTGCATAATCACACATAAAGTATTATGTTGTTCTGAGAGCAGTCATTAGGAATTTAACTGTGAGTTCATGGGTGCCAACTTTTGATTTTCACTACAGTGGCAGAAATACCTCCACCTCTCCCCACAATATAAGGAAGCGACCACCAGCTCAACCCATGACCCTGGCCAAACACTTTGATCACTGCTCACAACATTCAAGTGAACTTTCAGCAACTGCTATTGACTAAGCGATTTAAGTGAATTGCACTTTACAAATCCTCACAAGTTCATTACTACTGCATCCTTCAGTAAGGATCCACACCCTGTCACCAAGGCCTTCACAGTTACTAATCCTATGACACCCACAGTACTAATTATGCCCACCTTCTCACCACTGCTCTGTTCCATGGTAGTAAGTGCCACAGCTCCAGCCACTATCCAGGCTAGAAATAGCAGACTCGGCCTTGGAGCAGTCCGGGTGCTCAAAGCTACTATCCTATTTGGAAGTCTTAAGCTAGGCACACTGGCATGCTCTACATCTCAAGTCGACCTAACTAGAAACAAGCCTAAATTGGATTGCAGGCTCATAACAAGCAGACAGCCTACCAAACAGTTTACCAGTGATACCAGTAGTAGCCAGTCCACAATACAGTCATCTAATGGTGCCTTTAGCAGCAGACAGCACACTTATACCACCAGCAGTAGCCAGTTCACCACTATGAATAGCAGAAGACAGGCCACCTATGCAACTAGCAGCAATCACACTACCAGCACCAACCACACCACACAAACCTTGTCACCCCACAGAATTCTCTGCCCCTTCAGTGCACCTTCCCCGGCATACCTCTACCCAGATTGGTCACAGAACACTATGTTCACTTTTTTCCTGCTCCCAAAATCTCCTCACTGGTAGCCTTGCCCCGGCCTCTCTTAAAAGGAGCCCTCATAAACGCTAAGTCTATCCCTGCTATAGCCCTGGATATAAAGGACCTCATCACCTCCCAAGACTTGGATTCCTTTGCTATTACAGAAACCTGGCTTCATCAATCCTCTGGTCAAGCCGTGTTCCTAGCAATACCTGGCAGCCTTGCTTTCCCTAGAAGTGACAGGCCTCACTCTACAGGTGAAGGTGTTGCCCTTATCTTTAAAGATTCTCTCCAAATTATACCATAATTGAAGGGAATATCCACGGAGGGTAAAAACTCTGCAGGGACTGTGACCTTTGTTCGGTCAAGTTTTCATCCATCCCCACTGACTCCCTAACATTCCATGTTATCTATCGCTCACCCAGTCCCTCCTCCTCCTTCAAAGATGACCTTCTCCACACCGTGGGAGATAACGTTAAGCCCACCACCAGAACTATCGTGCTAGGCGATCTAAACTTAGGCCTCAATTATCCCTCTGATCTCAACCCCACTTCAGTGGAAAACGTACTCTCAGGCATTGGGTTTAGAAACTGTGTAACAGCCCCCACTCAAAACAAAGACCGGACCCTGGATTGGGTAGCTGACCTCAATAGCCAAATGACCATCTCTTCTAAATCCTCATGCCCTACGTCAGAGCATCACATCTTGACTTTCACATTCACACCGACTAAACAGCCTAGTCCTGTCCCATCGGCACTGTCACGCACCTGGTCCTGCTGCTCCCGGAAGATGACCAAAGGCACTATCTTTATGCACCTCTCACAACTCCAACCCAAACACCTCCACTCGGTAGACTTGAGTGTCCTTGCAGACATCTCCATGAACACTCTGACAAGGGTAGTTAACATAGCATACCCATGAGCTCCCCATAGGGCCAAACCCACAGGACATATTAACTCCTGGTTCAGCCCTGACCTCCAGGCATTATGCGCCAAACAAAGCTTGGTTGAAGCCACTTGGAAAAGGCTCCAGTTTTAACACTCCTAAAAGCCATCATACGATCACAACTAAATCTGCGGCCTACAATTTCAGAATTACCAATACTAACTCTAAAATACTAAACATTGTCAGCCCTGCCAATCGCCATTACTTTACTAAAAATGAGATGCATTGTACGAACATACAGAACGCTGTAGAATTCTCACGTTTGATCCCCATGTAGCCCCATTCTTTTTTGCATTCATTTACACCCCTCCTTTTTAAAAAAAATCACCAGCTGCCACAGGTGTACAGCAAGTAAGAAGTGTGACAAACGCCCCCGAGGTGAACCATCCCCCTTGAAAGTGATGGCTTAATTTAAAGACGCCAGTCTCACCTGGTCCCATTCTTTTTCGGTAATACGAACAATACTAAGTATCCAGCTTTAGTCTGACTGACACCTACTCTTGCTGTCCTTTGTAGGTCGAGAGCTGTTTAAAAGTCTTCGAGATACGAATGCACACCCATCCCGTTCACAAAATGATACACTGATGTCACTCAGTCCCTTCACCAAAATAACACGTGCCAACTATTTCTGTAAAGAGGTTAGTTCATGCATTCACTAAGCCTGGGCACATGTATTTATTCGAACCGTAAATATCTCTGATTTTGAGGTGAATCGTGAACTGTTTCACAGGTCAAGGACGGCAAATCGTGTTGTTATAAAGTCCTGGTGATTGAGCCCAAAGTCATTTTACCAAGGAGCAGTATAACATGTTTAGGAACCCACAAAAACCCTGCAGCATGCCCCCAGACAAGCTCATGCATACAATAGCAAATATCAGGGCTACAGGGAGGGGGCTACAGGGACCAGCATGTATAGGCTATACCAGACCCAGGAACATGAGATTCGCTGAGCCATATCGCTACCCACTGTCAAGCTGATTGGCCCGAGAGGACCGCGTACCTGTAGTCTTGGTGGTTGGTCTCGCAGAGGTCGCCAGTCTGGAGTCCAGGAACTGATGAGATAGCGGCACGAGGAATCAGCCTCTCCACCACCCAAATGAGGAACTGGGTGAAGGATGGACCAACCCCCAATGTCACAAAGGCACTCTCCCAGGTAAGCGTGACAAGAGGATGTAGGCTCAGATGGAGTGAACCATAGTCCAGGTAGAGCTTGTTGTCCAGACCATGAATCTTCCAAGAACCTCAGTGCAGCGACAGTTGATAGATAGACCAGTGTAGCAGAAAGGTATTCGTAGTAGGCAAAGGAGCTTGGCTGGTGCAGATAGTTCCAATGGTACACAGGATGAGATTCGGAGTCAGGCAAGACAGGAAAGAGTGAGGACAGTTGGAACTAGTTGTCTGGCCAATTAGAGAACTGTAGGAACGTGCCCAAGATGGAACAGGGGGAATGCAGGCTAGTGTGGGATAAGTCCCCTCTACACAATGATGACTCAGGACAGAACTCCGGAATGGGCTGAGGGAAGACTGACCCAGGGCAAAACCTAGGTAGTAGCTGGAGGCTGGCTGGCCCAGGGCCGAACCCAGGTGAGGATTGAAGGCAGGCAGGCCCAGGACAGGACCCGGATAAGAACTGGAGTCAGGCTGGCCCAGGGCAGGCCACAGGTAAGGACTGGAGGCAGGCAGGCCCAGGACAGGCCACAGGTAAGGCTGGAGGCAGGCAGGCCCAGGACAGGCCACAGGTAAGGCTGGAGGCAGGCAGGCCCAGGACAGGCCACAGGTAAGGCTGGAGGCAAGCAGGTAGGCCCAGGACAGGCCACAGGTAAGGCTGGAGGCAGGTAGGCCCAGGACAGGCCACAGGTAAGGCTGGAGGCAGGTAGGCCCAGGACAGGCCACAGGTAAGGCTGGAGGCAGGTAGGCCCAGGACAGGCCACAGGTAAGGCTGGGCAGGAACAACGAGGAAAGCGAAGCAAACCGCGTTGAGACGCGGGCAGCTTTGACTAGCGGCCTCTTTTATGGGCCGCCGGCGCCCGAGAGGCCTGGAACGCAAACCGTTCCGTTTCCGGGCGCCGGCGAACCCAGAACGAGGCTTGGAAGGCAAGCCCCCACGGCGCATGCGCGGAACCGAGAGAGAGGACCTCCGCGCATGCGCCGAAGGCCGCCGGCCCTGTAATCCGTTGCTCCCCTCCCGGCGAGTCCCCAGACGCGAACGCGCGGGTAGACTCGCCAGGAGGAAATGGGAGCGGCAGACCCCAGTCTCCCGCGTGACATGACACTATGCCCCCTCCCAGGAAGACCCGGGGCCCCAGGCTTCCAGGGAAACCGTACGTAGAACTCACGTATCAGCCGGGGAGCATGCACGTGCTGGCGCGGTTCCCAGGTACGATCACAGGCCGGGTACCCCTTCCAGTCAACCAAATAGTGGAGCACCCCTCTACGGTACCGGGCATCACAGATCTCGTGTACCTCAAACTCAGGGCCCCCCTGTACCAAAACAGAGGCCGGACGAGGAGAGGTGCGGCCATAATCATCGACCACATAGGGTTTTAACAGGGACACGTGAAAAACGGGATGTACACGCCAGGAAGAGGGTAGGTGAAGACGGAAGGCTACAGAGGACAACCGTTTGGTGATAACAAAGGGTCCCAAATATCGAGGGGCCAGTTTGACGGGCAGATTGCGGAGAGGCAGGATCTTTGAGGACAACCACACCTTGTCGCCCTCCTGGAAATTAGGTTCTGCACTCCTCTTCCTGTCTGCCTGTCTCTTCATCCGATCCTTGGCTTCACTTAAGATCTTGTGTGCAAGTTCTTGCTGTTCCCGGATGTGTAAGACCAGACCATCAGCAGAGGGAACAGTACTAGACGGAACTGGTTGAAAAGGCATTAACCGAGGATGTAGACCAGTGGAACAGAAGAATGGGCTGACTCCAATGGAGGCATGAACAGTGTTGTTGTAGGATACTTCGGCCAGATCTAGCCCACCTTTCCAATTAGACTGTGTGGCATTGGCAAAACAGCGGAGGTACCCCTCCAAAGTCTGATTGGTCCTTTCGGTTAGCCCATTTGTCTGTGGGTGATAGCCTGAGCTTAGAGCTCTATGTATTCCCAGATGACCACACACCTGTCTCCAAAATGATGAAAGGAACTGGGTACCTCTATCCGATATGATTTTCTCCGGTAGGCCGTGCAACCGGTAGATGTCGTGCAGAAACGCTGAAGCCATTTGAGTAGCTGTAGGGATTTTCCGGAATGGGATGAAATGGGCCAGTTTGGTGAAGCTGTCCACAACCACCATTATACAGGTGTACCCTTCAGATGGAGGCAAATCCACAATGAAATCGGTGGCGATGGTATGCCATGGATAGGGAGCCACTTCGGTGGGCATTAACAAACCCAATGGTCGTCTTCTGGGAACCTTGCACTGGGCACATATTGGACAGCTGTCAATGTACTTCTGGACCTCGGTCGCCCAACCAGGCCACCAGAACTGTCGGGATATCAACTCTCGAGTGGCTCTGACCCCGCGATGTCCTCCTATGGGTGAATCATGGAATCCGTGTAGAATGCCCCTTCTAATGGCTCCTCTGGGTATGTAGAGTCTTCTTTGAAAAAACAACAGTCCGTCTCGTTCTGATACTAGTTGCCGACTAAGAAGGGACGTTCTTTCTGGATCCGACCGAGTGGCTTCCGCGATGGACTTAAGGTGAGAGGACAAGGCCAGCAGAAAATGGCGAGGAGAAATCAGTGGCTGTTCTGGACAGGGCGTCCCATCTACGTTTTCCAGGGACCTGGAAAGCGCATCCGCTTTCGTATTGGAGGTTCCCGGGATATAAGTAACATGGAACTCAAACGGAGAGAAGAAGAAGGCCCACCGGGCTTGACGAGGAGTCCGACATTGCAGAGAGCGAAGATATTGCAGATTGCGATGGTCTGTCCGCACCTCCACAGAAAAGCGTGCTCCGAGGAGAAAATGTCTCCATTCCTCGAATGCGGTCTTGATGGCTAACAGTTCCCTTTCAATCACCGCGTAGTTTCGTTCGCTGGGACTCAACTTGCGAGAATAATAGGCTACTGGATGTTCTACCAACGTGATAGGATCTTTCTGAAGAAGGACTGCCCCTACAGCAAAGCTGGAAGCATCGGCCTCCACTATGTAAGGCAACTCTTCCTGGGGATGGCGCAGGATCGGGGCAGCCATAAAGGCCGACTTCAATACGTCGAAAGCCCGGGAAGCCACGAGATCCCATTCGAACGTGATCTTGCTGCTGGTTAGCCTGGTGAGGGGCGCCGAGATCTGTGAGAACTGTGGGATAAAGCGCCTGTAAAAGTTTGCGAATCCCAGGAAGCGTTGGAGAGCCTTGATATCGTGTGGATGTCTCCATTCTTGTATGGCTCGCACCTTCTTGGGATCCATCCCAATGCCTTCTTGATTGATAACAAATCCCAAGAATTCAATGCTGGGTTGGTGAAAGCTACATTTCTCCGCTTTGGCGAACAGGTTATTGACGGACAGCCGATGAAGGACCTCACGAACATGTTCCACATGCTCGTCTAAGGATTTAGAGAATATCAATATGTCGTCCAGATAAACCCAAACGGATAACCCTAACAGGTCACCAAAGATGTAGTCCATGAATCGTTGAAAAACAGCGGGAGCATTACATAGGCCGAAAGGCATAACCCTGTATTCAAAATGCCCAAAAGATGTCTTGAAAGCTGTCTTCCACTCGTCCCCACTCCTGATGCGCACCAAATGATAAGCTCCGCGGAGGTCCAATTTGGAGAAGATTCGCGCAGTATGCAGGGTTTCAAGGATGCTGCGAATTAAGGGTAAAGGATACCGGTCCTTGGCTGTTATGTCATTCAACTGCCGGTAGTCGACACAGGGTCTCAAAGTACCTTCTTTTTTCTTTACAAAAAACAGGGGGAATCCTGCAGGCGATTTCGATGGCACAATGTACCCCTTTTCTAGACTCTCCGACAAATACTCCTGAAGAACTAGCTTCTCGTCACGTGTCAAAGCATATAGTTTCCCATGGGGAATAACGTGGTCCGGTAGCAGGTCAATGGAGCAATCAAAAGAACGGTGTGGAGGAAGGGGTATGTTGCCAGGTTCAGAAAACACATGTTTGAATTCGGAATATTCCTGTGGGACCAGAGACGTGGAACATAGATGAACCCCATTGCTGTCCGTTATTAGAGAAGTCGAGACGGTCCTGGTGGGAACGGGTAGCTTGCATTCTTGAGCACACCGTTCGGATGAAAAGGTCAAGGTCTGGGTTCTCCAGTCTATCAAAGGATTGTGGTGTTGCAACCAAGGTAATCCCAAAACCATCTTGTAGTTCGGTGACTTGATGACATCAAAGGCTAGTTCCTCGTAATGATCAGCAATCAGAAGGGCCAGTCCAACTGTGAACTGACTAACGGGTCCAGAAGACAAGGGAGTACCATCAATAAGCTCCACCGACAGAGGCGTGTGTCTGGAAACGAGTGGTATCTTATGTCTGGTGACGAACGTTTCGTCGATGTAATTGCCGGAAGCCCCACAGTCCAGTAGACCGGATACTTCCAGGTTCTTGTCTGGTAGTTTAATTCGGACCTTCAGGGTCTGTAGTACCGCTGGTTGCATGGGCAGACGTATAGAACAAATAACAGAAGGGTCTGAGGAAGGAATGGGACCTGTCGTTGCCCTTCCTGTATACGACAGGTCTCCTAGTTTCCCGACTTCTTCTTCTGCGGACGCAAAGGACACGTACCCAAATAATGTCCAGCTGCTCCACAGTAAAGACACAAACGCAAAGACCTCCTTCGTTTCTTCTCTTCTTCCGTCAAAGGTCCCCTCATGGCTCCTACTTGCATGGGCTCAGGTCCGGACTCGGTCGACCCAAACGAACCAGCAGGTGTGTTGGTTGTCCGGGGACCGCTTCTGTCAAGCCGACGTCTCTCAGCCTTTCGTTCGGCTAGCCTTTGGTCAATACGGAGTACTTGATCGATCAAGAGTTGAAGGCTCTCTGGTTCAGGGATGTGAAGTAACTCATCCTTGTACTCCTCTCTCAGGCCTCGACGAAACAGTGTCTTCTGTGTAATTTCGGGCCACTGGGAGTCAGTAGCCAAAAGTCGGAAACGGCTGATGTAGGTGATGACGTCATTGCTTCCCTGTTTGTAGTCCATCAATTGATTCTGTGCAACGGAGGCCAGGTTCGGCGTCTGAAATACCTCAAGAAAGGCCTTTTCAAAGGCAGCAAAGTCATTCAAAATAGGACTGTTCGTAATCACAAACGGAATTGCCCAAGCTAATGCGTTCCCAGTTAGGTTCCCCAAGATGTAACCAATCTTGGCCCTATCAGTGTTGAAGTAGGTAGACCTGAAGAGAAAGTGTATTCTGCAGTGGTTACAAAACTCCGCCACCCGTCTAGGGTCTCCGTCGAATTTGATGGGTGTTGTATGAGCCAATGATCCCTCTCCTTGAGAGGTACTAGGTGCTCCTTGCGTTATCATTTGTCGTAATGTTTGATTCTCCTGACGCAGGGCGGTCATCTCGGCCCTGAGCGCTAGCAACTCGTTCCTCATGTCCTGCGATTCATCCATCTCTGAATCAGGAGGAAGGCGTCTCAACCTGTCAAGCTGATTGGCCCGAGAGGACCGCGTACCTGTAGTCTTGGTGGTTGGTCTCGCAGAGGTCGCCAGTCTGGAGTCCAGGAACTGATGAGATAGCGGCACGAGGAATCAGCCTCTCCACCACCCAAATGAGGAACTGGGTGAAGGATGGACCAACCCCCAATGTCACAAAGGCACTCTCCCAGGTAAGCGTGACAAGAGGATGTAGGCTCAGATGGAGTGAACCATAGTCCAGGTAGAGCTTGTTGTCCAGACCATGAATCTTCCAAGAACCTCAGTGCAGCGACAGTTGATAGATAGACCAGTGTAGCAGAAAGGTATTCGTAGTAGGCAAAGGAGCTTGGCTGGTGCAGATAGTTCCAATGGTACACAGGATGAGATTCGGAGTCAGGCAAGACAGGAAAGAGTGAGGACAGTTGGAACTAGTTGTCTGGCCAATTAGAGAACTGTAGGAACGTGCCCAAGATGGAACAGGGGGAATGCAGGCTAGTGTGGGATAAGTCCCCTCTACACAATGATGACTCAGGACAGAACTCCGGAATGGGCTGAGGGAAGACTGACCCAGGGCAAAACCTAGGTAGTAGCTGGAGGCTGGCTGGCCCAGGGCCGAACCCAGGTGAGGATTGAAGGCAGGCAGGCCCAGGACAGGACCCGGATAAGAACTGGAGTCAGGCTGGCCCAGGGCAGGCCACAGGTAAGGACTGGAGGCAGGCAGGCCCAGGACAGGCCACAGGTAAGGCTGGAGGCAGGCAGGCCCAGGACAGGCCACAGGTAAGGCTGGAGGCAGGCAGGCCCAGGACAGGCCACAGGTAAGGCTGGAGGCAAGCAGGTAGGCCCAGGACAGGCCACAGGTAAGGCTGGAGGCAGGTAGGCCCAGGACAGGCCACAGGTAAGGCTGGAGGCAGGTAGGCCCAGGACAGGCCACAGGTAAGGCTGGAGGCAGGTAGGCCCAGGACAGGCCACAGGTAAGGCTGGGCAGGAACAACGAGGAAAGCGAAGCAAACCGCGTTGAGACGCGGGCAGCTTTGACTAGCGGCCTCTTTTATGGGCCGCCGGCGCCCGAGAGGCCTGGAACGCAAACCGTTCCGTTTCCGGGCGCCGGCGAACCCAGAACGAGGCTTGGAAGGCAAGCCCCCACGGCGCATGCGCGGAACCGAGAGAGAGGACCTCCGCGCATGCGCCGAAGGCCGCCGGCCCTGTAATCCGTTGCTCCCCTCCCGGCGAGTCCCCAGACGCGAACGCGCGGGTAGACTCGCCAGGAGGAAATGGGAGCGGCAGACCCCAGTCTCCCGCGTGACATGACACCCACCCGCCCTTTTACCACATATGTTCTAATGTTCATATTGTAATATTTTGCTATAGACGTCTCACTCGCTGACACATTCAGTCTCCTAAAGTGCACGGTTTCCCTTTTTGTAGGTGCATAATATTTCTCTATCACACACTTGTCTCGAGCTGGCGCGTCTCGTCGTGCATTCTCGTGTCTCTATTGGTGTGCAGGGCTCGCGCAGCAGTCTAGGGGCCTTCCTGGACTACTGCCATGTTAGCGCCAGTCCCAGCAGGGCGCCTGGCAGTGAATTTGGACCGTTTCGTGTTTACTTGTCACTCCTATGTGTTGATCCTGCCGGGCACCGTAGGCCAGCTCTCGAGAGCCAGCAGCGGATTTATGGATCAGCCTGTTTATTTGCCCATGGCATTCAGCAAATCACACCATTGAAGGTCATAAATCTGGCGCTCTGAAGGCTGCTGTTCAGCAAATCGTAACTTTCCGGTGCGTCAACCTGGGCTTTTGCACAATGCCATCGTTGCACCTACTTAGAAAATACGGTGTCGGCGCTAGAGATTTCTGTCCTGAATTTTATTTTACAAAGCACATAATAATAAAAAAGTGTAATGTGTCCTTAACACAGATCTAGGACACCCAAAAATACATGAGGACAACAGACTGACAATATGACTACCTCCCCCACTGTATACTACTCACTTTAACTGTGCAACGCTGCGTTGGTTTCTAGGTAGGTTCGTACTATATAAATCACCTACATACTTACACTAAACTCAGCCTGCACCATCATTGTCTCTTGATGATTTCAAAAATTGGTCTTCTGTTCTGCCACCCCATTGGGATTGTGCTACTGGCATCATGGCCGATAACAAGCCATGGCAGGCCTGAGAGAACGCCCCACTGGGGTGTGAAAGCCATTCACACCTCGGGGTTCATCCGAAGAAAAACTAAACAAAAACAAATGAATCCAATATGGCTGCCGCCATGGGGAAAAGGGATTAGGTCCCTTTTCCGTGTCTATATTGGCCAGAGCGGGAGCTGCAGACCGGAGCATAAGCTGTATATTTTTGTCCGCTGTTCAAACCATCTGATCAGCCAATGGTTCTTCCCCGGGTGCAAACGGCTAGTCTGCTCCTGCTTGGAGTTCTAATCTTTTACCTGTAGGTTACACAAAAATCTATCTCACTGGTGCTCAACCCACTGAACTATCTAACCAACCAGCTATGGAATTTGAAACAAATGACCTAGGACACCAAAACTGGGGATGTAGCAGCCATACTATCAGGGCAAGTCTGTACTGACTACCTGAAAGTCTGTCAATATTTCAATATCTCATTTTGTTTTATTGAATGTATTTATCTCCGCTCCTTCTTGCCCCCGAAGACACTGAAAACAACAGCTATGCTTTCATAATTCTGCTATGGCTCCGTCCTTTTCCTTCATCATCGGAGCGACTTTAGAAAGTGTGTGTCAACATTTTGATACCTAGAAGCTGCCTCCTAAAAGTCTGGTAACTAAGTCATGGGTACATTTCCAAAAGGATTCTGCCTGCTTTAGACTTTGTTAGTTGTGAATATGGGGTGCCGGGGGTGGGGGGGATTGAGAGATGGGGGGTGGTTGTATCCACTTAACATTTTTGCAAATATGATGTGTAATGAAATGCATGAATACATCCTACATTACACCATTACACTGTGACTCTTTGGTGCAAACACATGGGATAGCGCTTGAAAGGGAAGGGTCTCCTCTCTCCTTCTGCTCTCTCTTCTCTCTCTCTTCCAGCTACCCCTCGCATGCTTACTTAGCCCTCTAACTCCTCCTTCATGGAGCCCTCCTCTAGCCTCTCATACTCTCAGACTATGTCCACTGTCGGCCTACCCTAGCAGCCCCAGTGCTTCTGCAATGTAGGCTGTTACATTCTCCATATCCACTACTTAAGGACCTTCACTCCTGTCCTCCACTCCCTTGTGACTCCCCATCCTCCCTCTGCTTTCTGCTACTCCGCCCTGCTTCAAGTACACTTTGCTATTCTCGCTCCTCCCTTATTACAGCCCCTGCACTCCCTTTTACTTTCCACCCTTTGTGTTCCTCTAACACCCCCTGTAGCCTTTGTTCATTAGTGTCTCCTTGTTAGTATGGTTTTCGCTCATCGCTCACAACCTCCCTCACCCTCAAATATTGCACTACTCCACAAGCCGTGCTTCTCTCCTGCCCCTTTGCCCTACTTAATGACCTTCCTCGACCTGTCTTGCTACATCTATGATAATTTGATGTCGTCCTATCCTAACACTATACTCAGGGCTGTTGCCTCTTGTTCTCTCCCTCCGATCTTACATATTTGAGACCCAAGTGTCCATCAGCCGGTCCTGAACTCATTCCTCCTGCTCTGCTGTCATTCTTACTTCTTCATAGGAGTCCTTTGCTCCATGCTCTGTGCTGCTCCCTTTTCACTTGCTTCATCTAGTTCAACTATTTATCACTTCCCATCCTGCAATTCCATCCATTGTTCCGCCCTCCCCTCCTGACACTCTCACACATCACCAAACTGTCTGTGTTCCGTTTGCACTTCAATTTCCTCCATCCCTCTGATTTCCAATTCTGGACAACCTAGGACTCCCTCAGCCTGTGCCCACCTTGTGTCTCTATTTCCTGTCTCCCTCTATGAGACCCTCAGACTCGGCGCTTAGAAACCAAACTCAGGCATGGTATTATGCGAGTTATAAAAAAAAAACAATACAATACATAATATATGGCTCAGAGTTATTGTGAAAATTGTGTCATATGTCTAACATATTTTAGGCAAGCAATATCCACACATTTGTCTGCACGTCCAGTATCAGAAGTCCATTCTTGCACATGCACAAAGATTTTATACAGATCTCGCCTTGCATTAATTTTGTCTATTGTTTGGTTCTGGGTGGGTGTAACAGAGGCATGCTGACGTAGAAAAGCAGATCTTCTCACTGTGTCTAAAATGTTATTAGCAGAGTTTTTACCTCGGATTGGACTGCCCTCAGTGTAGACAGTGACCGAAGTACACATTTTAGTGGTCAAGTTATTAGAGAAGTGTGCAAAGCTTTGAGAATAACAACAGTTCAGTTGCGCTTATCACCTGCACACTAAAACATGTGTAGAATGTTGGAGTGATATCCTTGATTTAAGGCTGTCTAATGTGTGTAAAGGGACAGGGTTCAAATGGCCCTAAACCATGCCCCTATTTTTCTTTGCCATGTGTTATAATTAACAGTGTAAACACAAATTGTCTGCTCATGCAGTTCTCACTGGTCGACTTATGAGAATTGGAACTGCACCCCCAGCAGTTACCCATATTCAAAGACTGCCATTAGAGGATGATACACTGCTCCAATATTGTGACATGTTGACTAAAGCTGTCTGATCTCATAAGAAAACACATTGAAGGTTGCATAGAAGGGAACTGTGGGAGAAAGTTTTGAATTTAAAGTGTTTGGTACTCCCCTTGCATATTAATGCATTATAATATTGAGGAGATACTGCAAACTGCCATTTTTAAACAATTGTTTCTTGCTTGTGTGAGGTCAAGCTTTAGGCTTTACTGCACATGACTATGCGACAGAGGATCTTCGTCTAGTGTGTAGCAATGATCTCTTTCACATCTGAAACTTCTGAAGTATTTGCCTGTTGGCCTATGAAAGCGTGTGTTAGTCTTGCGCTTGCTTAGTAAAAGCAGCTTTAGCAGACAGAAGTCGTCATACTGTAAGCTGTCTCTCCTGCCTCAGAGCGTGTGTGAATCTTTGTATATTCAAATTCACTAGATGTAATCTCCCCATCTTGGATTTTCTTACACATTGACTGACACCCCATATCCTCATGTTCCTCCTCTCCAACCTTTCTCCAACCATTCTCAATGTCTGAAAGTATCACCACGTATGCACGTAGGCAGGCTCTCCCGGCCCCTCCTAATAAAAAAGCCCTTCTTAGCATCACCAATCTTGCCCTACTGTCCATTACCAATAAAATACCATGCATGCCAAAATCTCTCATTTCAATGTTGGTACTGCTAATAATCTTGCCAGCTCAGTTAATAACATACAGCCAGTGTTCATGATGTGATAAAAGAGCGTGAGCACCCGACTGTTTTTGGAAGAATGGACTGACTTCACTGCAAACTTGCAAAAAAGCTCCAACTGCATTATTACCCTCTGTAACTTCAACTCTGCCTTGCCTGTTCTGCAAATCAGTCTACATTGGAATTTAGAAATTCTTGTGTTTACATGGACGTAGAGATTCTGTCTCCAAGCACCACCCACTCTGGTAGGCATGCCTTGGATGCAATGGACACCCACACCCTCCTTTCCTGTCACTCTCTGGCCGGCCTCTCTTGGCCCTCTCCCTCCTCTCACCTCTGAGGCTAAAAACCTTGGGGTTATCTTCGACTCCACACTCTCCTTCTCTCCTCACATCTCCGATGTCTCTAAGAAGTCACACTACCAGCTGCACCTCCTCAGAGGTATTCTTCCTTTCCTCTCCTTCCCTCAGAAGGTCAGTGTCTCCAACACTCTGGTTCTCTCCAGGCTGGACAATTGCAACAGCCTCTTTCTAAATCTGCCTGCTTCTACTCTCCATCCTCTGTAACTCATCCAGAACAGGACTGCAAGACTTGTCCTTGGTCTCAAGCCCATGGATTGTATCTCTCCAGGGCTGAAATCCCTGCACTGGCTTCCAGTGGCTGCGAGGATTAAGTTCAAATCCCTCTGCATTGTCCACAAGGCCTTCTGGGCTTGGGGTCGCAATACCTTCAACTCTCTCTTCCTAAATATCTTCCTTCTTGAGCTCTTCACTCATTTGCCTCCACTCCCTCAGAGTCAGTCGCTTCTCAAGCAACACGTTGGTGGTAAATCTCTTTCCTCAGCTGTGCCTCCCACTGGAACAGCCTCCCTGAAACTTGAGGAGAATCATCTCCGGTACCGAAAGCACCTCAAAACCTTTTTCTCTGCTTCTGCTTTTACACCTCCTCTTGTCTGCTGACTTCCGGGCTGAAACTGAAACTACACTGGTTACCTGGTCACCCTCTGATATCTGGCCAGGTCCCCTCCCCCGCCAGTCGCTCCCCTGCACTGCCTTCCTGGCAACCCCCGCACTTGAGGACTGTTTTCTGTATCACTACAGCCTCACTACCAGCACTCGACACCTGATGTCCGCACTACCCTTGCGCTTGTCACCTGCTGGCCTTACTTTTACTTATTGTTATTTATTCTATTATCCCATGTACTGCACTGTCTCCCCCTCTCCCCCCACATTTTCCTCCTTCTCACTTCCAATGCACTTGCACGATTTGAATGACACTTGGCCGAGTAGGATCGTTGTCTGTCTTCCCTCTGTTTCCCCCTCCCTTGCCTTGTCGCGCCTTGAAACACTTGTGTATAGGCGCGTTGTAAATGCCATATCATATCAATGTTACAGTATTCTCAACTTCACTTTGCAATCCCACATGTCACTCCTCTCTAATTGTCATAGCGTAGCCAAACCAGCAAAGTCACACAGTCAGCTCCACCCTACTCACATGGCACCATCTGTGTGAGACCTATGAGGTGGGTTCCTTCAGAAATCTTTGCAGATATTTGCATTTGCACTTTCCAATGTGAAACCCCACATGGCCCTCACAAACTAACCTGCATACAGATTTAACTAGATCTCCTGACATATTGGACCCTCATAAGCACTAAAACACAGTTGCTGTTCACCTTCCCCAGAGCAGGAGCTCTGGGCCACCTCCAGGATCAGCCTCTCAGCACCCTCTACCTGCCGACACATGCAGGTAAAAGAGGTCCCTTTTATGCAGCCGCCCCCAGCCCAGCACGAGCGATTTTAAAAATGTCAAGAAAATCGGCGGATTCATTTATTTAATATCTGCGTCACGAATGCTGCAAGATTGCACCTTTTTCCCTGCCACAGAAAGGTGCTGGCCCCCTCTGCAGCCACCAGATGCCATTTGCCCTTTGTCTGAAGCACGAGGCTCTTTGCCATTCCAAGATGGCCACCTCGAGTGCTTCCACCTCCTCACTCCTTAGAATGAGCATCTACAAGCCCTGATTGGCTCCCTCTCCAGCTAAGAGGCCAATCAGGTTGCCGGATAGGCGAGAGTCGGCCTCTGTGGGAAGGCATTGTGGAAAGGCTCAGGTCCTGACTGAGCTGACCATGCTGCAGGCTGCCCCAGAACACTTAGCCCCATTAACACTGGTGCTGCCCACCACCCTACTTGCCCTTGCCCCCCCCGGCACCTGAACCCACCCAGAGCCCTAACCTCACACTTGAAGCACAACAGACCACTTTGGTTCTCCGACGCTGCACTCTAAGTCAGAGAGGTAATTTACATATGACCACTGAACACCTACAATGTGTAACTTTGAAACCACTTGCAGTAATATCTGATCACTGCTCCCAAGACTGCCACATGCTACCTATACCTAGTCATATGCTGTATCAACTGTTAGCTACTGTATTGCCCTACTGATGCACATACATTTAGTCATTTGAAAGTGCACTACCACTGCAAGCTGCATCCAGCCTCCCATCACACTGTGTTTCCTAGGTGATTTAACCTGCCATTATATTGTGTTTTGTAGCTGCTTTAGCCTGTTATCACACCGTGCCTTGATAGTTGCATCTAGCCTGCCACTATATTGCGTTTTGGAGCTGCTTTAGCCTGTTATCACACCGTGCCTTGATAGTTGCATCTAGCCTGCCACCACTATATTGTGCCTTTTAGCTGCTTTAACCTGCCACTACACTACTTGTGTTTTGTTGCTGCTTTAGCCTGTTATCACACCGTGCCTTGATAGTTGCATCTAGCCTGCCATGATATTGTGCTTTTTAGCTGATTTAACCTGCCACTATACCATGCCTTGATTTATTTTAAAATGTGTTTATTGGCATTTATAGTTATGAACATTTTACAGTATTACTGGTCAGGTACTTTGCTTATAGTATCCGGCATATTTACTCCAATTATGCCTTGTTTTCAAAGTAAATAGCCTGCCACTATATTGTGTTTTGTAGCTGCTTTAGCCTGTCATCACACCGTGCCTTGATAGTTGCATCTAGCCTGCCACTATATTGTGCTTTTTAGCTGCTTTAACCTGCCACTACACAACTTGTGTTTTGTAGCTGCTTTAGCCTGTTATCACACCGTGCCTTGATAGTTGCATCTAGCCTGCCACTATATTGTGTTTTGTAGCTGCTTTAGCCTGTTATAAGCAGCTACAAAACACAATATAGTGGCAGGCTAGATGCAACTATCAAGGCACGGTGTGATAACAGGCTAAAGCAGCTACAAAACACAAGTTGTGTAGTGGCAGGTTAAAGCAGCTAAAAAGCACAATATAGTGGCAGGCTAGATGCAACTATCAAGGCACGGTGTGATGACAGGCTAAAGCAGCTACAAAACACAATGTGCCTTGACAGTTGCATCTAGCCTGCCACTATATTGTGTTTTGGAGCTGCTTTAGCCTGTTATCACACCATGCCTTGATAGTTGCATCTAGCCTGCCACTATATTGTGCTTTTTAGCTGCCTTAGCCTGTCAACCGTGTCACCCCTGTGCCCCTGTGTTCTCAGCCTACCCAGCTATAAACTATAGTATACGTTATAATATGCTATATGTCAGCAGAATGCATATTAGCACGACCCTATCAACATACGCCCCACTGCTGCTCCTACAACTAATACTGGTAACCATGGACCAACCTAAATATGTACCCTGCCCTACTATCCACAGTAACTCTAGGCTTCGCGCTAGACTTTCCACCCTCTATGGACCGCAGGCACCTAGCAATGTCTACTCGAACTCGCACTATTCCCAAAAACCAGACTAGGAACTTAACACATCCCAAACCACAACTACCTGCTAGCACATTAACGAAAGAACCCACCCTAGCTACCTCTGACATCAACTGTCTTGCTAAAACAACGTCCATAACAGGAGCACTGATCAATGCTAGATAAGTCGTGGCCCATGCCACTGAAATAGCCGACCTCCTTACACTAGATAACCTCAACCTCCTAGCAGTGACCAAAACCTTGCTACCTGACGCAGCAGGTCCCGCCCTCTCCCTAGCTA
This sequence comes from Ambystoma mexicanum, assembly GCF_040938575.1. Taxonomy (NCBI): domain Eukaryota; kingdom Metazoa; phylum Chordata; class Amphibia; order Caudata; family Ambystomatidae; genus Ambystoma; species Ambystoma mexicanum. Next base: position 953,683,410 of record NC_090926.1, on the reverse strand, counting down.
TACCCAAGGAGTATGAACTACTAAGACTAGACCGCCAGAACACCAGAGGCGGCGGCTTAGCCATCATCTCCAAATCCAACCTGAATGTAAGATTAACACCACCGCCCACCCTAAAATCCTGCGAACGCCTGACCGCTAAATTACCAATATCCCCATGCCAAACCCTAACTATCTATCTCATTTATAGGCCACCAGGTCCCATAGGCCTATTCGGAGAGGAATTATCCAGCCTCTTAGCGAGCAACACAAAAAGTCATCCCAGACAATGATCCTTGTTGATCTTAACCTAGGTCTTAATGACCCAGATGACAAACAAGCGCAAGCTATTGCCACCATGCTTGAGGGACACGGACTCACCCAAAAAGTTCTCAACCCGACCCATGACAAAGGGAGAATATTAGACGAGGTAGCCATCTCCAACTGCCCTACTACCATCACCAAAATTATACCCCAGCCGTGGACTGACCACTTCCTCATTAACTTCTACCTAACATTCAACAAGGTGCTAAGGATTGAAAAAATAATGGCACCATCGTTGCCCACTAGATCCAGAAAAAATATCACACCTGACAATATCATACCCCTACTCCAACCAACCATCAATGCCCTGCCAACAGTTTCTGACCCAGATACTATGGTCAGAATATACAATAACACCATGGCCATAGACATGGACACCGTCGCCGCACTGAAGAATTGTAAAAGTAAACAACAATCCCACCTCAATACTTGGTTCACCCCCATCTAAAAGAACTGAGATTGGAAAAAAGGAAGCTTGAAACTGTATACTGACACACCCCCACAGCTGAAAACAAATTTAAACTCAAACAATGCGCTACCAACTATAAGAAAACAATCATTCAAGCTAAAAAAGACGTCTATAATGACAGAATCTCCAATACAAAGGAATTATTTGCAATCCTGCGAGAACTTGAATCTCCTATACCACCACCTGACAACGTACCCAAAGACAAGCAATGGTGTACCAATATCCAAAACGCCCTCGCAAATAAAGTGAAAACACTACAATCCAAAATTACCCTAAAAAAAGCCTCGCTCCCTATCAGCGAAATTCCCAGTACGCCCACACCCACGATTACTCCCAATCTTATCTTAACACCTTTTAAATTCGCTAAAGTCCCTACGCATGAAACTGAAAAAATCATTGCCTCACTAAAACCCTCAAACTGCAAAGGTGATTACTGCCCGGCCCAGATAATTAAGAATGCCGCCAGAGACCTAGCCCCATTTGTCACCAAACTTATCAACGCCTCCTTCTCATCTAGCACAGTCCCAAACAGTTTAAAAGAGTCCTGGGTTCTCCCCCTGCTAAAAAAAACAAACCCTTTGCCCCCTCCGTCCCCACTAACTATAGGCCCATCACCACGGTCCCCTTCCTCCTGAAGATAATCGACAGAGTGCCCTATCTCCAAATTCAAAAATACCATAGACTAACCAACTCCTTGGTACTCGTCAATCTGGCTTCAGACCTCAGCACGGCACTGCGACTGCACTTATAGATCTCAAAGCCCAAATTGTCGAACTGAACGACAAAGGAAACACAGCTATGCTACTTCTCCTTGACTGGTCAGCGGCCTTTGACCTAGTGGACCACGCAGTACTTTGCAAACACCTAGCGTCAGCCGCCCACTTCTCAAGTGAAGCTATAGCCTGGGTTCAATCATTTCTCGACAATAGAAGTATGCAAGTCTTCTCCACCTTAGACTCTGCAGACCCTATCCAGACAACATGTGGAGTCCCACAGGGCTCCTGTGTCTCGCCAACAATGTACAATATCTTTACTAAACCTCTATTTGACAAATTGGACAGACTGGGTGTCACCTACACAAATTATGCAGACGACACCCAGATCCTCATCCATCTTTCGGGAAATTTCGCTGAGGATAAAGCTTTAGTAAATAAAATGTACACCCTCATTCAGGCATGGATGGCAACCCATGGCCTCTGCCTGAATGACGAAAAAACAGAGATCCTCATTCTAGGCTCACCTAACAACTTAATAAAAACTCGATTCCAACTACAGTTCCTTCAATATCGACGGCAACATAATCCCTGTCGCCAAAGAGGTGAAGACCCTTGGTTTCTACTTGGATTCCACCTTGTCCTTAAAGAAACAAGTGAACTCCCTGGCCTCATCCACTGCCTACACTGGCAAACTCATTAACGCATGCAGACCCTTCCTCTCACCAGATAGCTTAATTATCCTAGCCAATGCACTGATCCTCTCTAAACTGGATTACTGCAACACACTTTATGCAGGCACTAACAAATGCATCATCAATAAACTCCAAACCCTGCAAAACAACGCGCTCAGAACGGCCTTGAACCTTCCAGTCAGAGAGCACATCTCAAATGTGTGTAGAAACTACAACTGGCTAAAAATCTGCAATAGAATCACCTTCAAAATTGTCACACTAACATTCAAATGCCTGAACAATGCTGCCCCCCCATACCTCAGGGACAGAATAATAAGAAAAACCTCTTCATGACCAACCAGAACAGCCAACTCTTTCTGCCTCCAAACCCCAAGATTCAGACTAAAAAAAAACAGGAGGCAATAGCTTCCCTGTGCAAGCAGCTCAGTACTGGAATGCCCTACCAGTTGAACTAAGATGGGATCAGTCCTACAACAGCTTCAGGCACCATACCCGCACCTGGCTCCGTCGCAATGACCTTTGAAACTTGAGACCTTGTGTAATGTGTACTGATTCCAGATGCACCTCTCCACTCTATCATGTAAAACATACATAATGCATCTCCTGTTTATAATATGTACCTATATGCAAAGTAAAGATTGTATATAATGTAATTATTGTATATAACATATAATACCAACATGTGATAACACTGTAACCTGTAACCTGTAACCAAGTTCTAAGTATTCTTCTTACTCAGCTACCCAAGGGTTTTCTGGCACCCTATAAATAAACAGCCAACCAATCAACCAACCAACCAACAGTTGTCAAAATGAACCATTGGTTTGACGGTTCTATGTAAAAGGCAGAACACCAAAAAGACACATTTCTTTTGCCTGTTTTTATGAGGCCTTTAAAATGCCGAAATATTGCATACTGTTCCCCCTCTTTGAAGATGATCCTGTCCCAACCTGTGCCGTCTTCTGCTGGTTTTTGTGTACATTGGGGGGTTAACCGCCCTTCCGAAGCCCAACACACACTTACTCCCCAAACACACACACATACATAAAACAAATTTACCTCATTCAGTCTGCCTTTCCTCTTCTGCCCGCGATTCTCGGCACCTGTGTGCACTCATGTGCAGCCGGGGCATGACAGATCGAATCAGAATGACCGATCTGTGCAGTCGCAGAGTGGTCTTTCTAAATCTATCTTTTGTTTATTTTAATAAAAAAGCTTTTCACTTGATACCGGTTTGACACTAAACTAGCGCTTCTCAAGACAACGAACACGTTTCTAAATAGAGACTAAAATAAATGCAAGAACTTGGAGAGCATAAAAGTGTGTCAGAGGAAACTATTGAAAGGAAGAATAAAACCATCTTGGATGATTGCATTGTACGTGCCAATAACCTGTCCACCAAACTCTTTAGGATTTATTACACAAGCAGAAACCTTACTATGTTTCTTTTCCAATTGCCCCCCAATCACAGGGGGAATTCCTTTCCTGATTCTTCTGCAAACAGATCTCAGATATAAAAGACCAGATCTCGAACAACTCGGGATTCTGAGCCGCCCACCTCTACCAGACGAGAAGACGGAAGTCTTTTTCTTGACAATCCAAAACAATTCCCTCTCAGACTATATTGTGTCAGTAACAAAATTAAAGCCTCCACTGAACGAAGACGATTATATTATAGACAATATTGACACCCGATTAATTGCCCACTCAAAACAGGAATCTTCTCAGGTCTGTTACAAAAGCTCACAATTTTCCGATTCTAAAACATTTAAAAAAACGTCCCCAATGTTCTTCGTATTCTACTGTCTACCGGCCCTTCTCAAACATACTCGTCAAAGGAAATATTTGCAAGAAGCAAATCAACAACTTCAGGCCGTCAGTGAGCTCTCCTGCATGACCACTTTAGAGGAAAATAAACAGTCCTCCTAATACATAAGGACATAACTCGTGAAGTCCTTGGAGATAGCCCTGCAGATATCATGAACCTCCTGGACCTCTGTATCCTTTGACAATGTCACCCTCTCTAAGCTCTAGAACTCTGTGGACATTGAATGCACAGACACATTTTCTCACTGACAGGTCTGCCCCTTCCCTTACACCTCCCATTTTTCTCAGAGCTATTTATGTTCAAATTAAGGATACTTTCCATCTTTATCAACCTTCTTTCTCACTGTCTCCTTTCCATGCGTTCCCCTTGTACATGTCCTGATCTGAGGCACTGTGCATTGTACTCCTTCTGCCAGTGAGAATAATACTCTCCTCATATGTGGGGTTCTACACCGATGAGTGCATGTCTCTAACCACTGGCAAACCCCATTAACCCTTCATCTGCTTTATTTCGTCATTCATTAGTGTCAGTAGGTCCAACCTTGATTCTCATCATTTCTCCTGCATCTCAGAGATACATTATTGGATGATTCACAAGTTCCTTTGCCAGGAAACATGTTCTTTAGCACCTCCATCTGCCAGATCATCCTTTTTTCTGGGCCTCCTTCTTTGGGAATGCCACCTGCTTTGACCCACTCAACCAAAAACTGGGAGTAAACTTTGACAGTAGGCGGACAGTAGGCGGACTGTCACTGCTCAGATCCAGAAACTCACCAGGAAACCTATGCTTAAATGCATCCTCCCCTTCATGAATCAATCACAAAGTATGTAGCTGGCAAAAGCCATGCTGTCATCAAGACTTTACTATTGCAGTAGTCTGATCACAGTGCTGCCCAAATGTGTAACCTATCAGCTTCAGGCCTGCCAGGCTGTGTGGTTGACAGCACCTCATACCTCAATATCACATTTCACTAACCCTGATCTCCCTCAATTGGCTCCCTGTAAACACCCTCATGAACCGTATAGTTGTATGCGTCACTAACAAAGCCTTCTGGTAGTGGTTCAACAGACCTTAAGTGAGAGGTCAATATCAAGGTCTCTCAGAGCTTCATATGTCAAGAACTTTTTTGTTGCAACATTCAGGGGAAAGAAGTGTGCTGGAAGAACATTGGCTGCCGTGGTTGATACCCTTTGGGGTGACCCTCCACTGGTCTAAAATGTGTAGAAAAATCACATATGCTTTATGACGAGACTTCAAACGTTTATCTACAAAAACATCCTTTGGATTTTGATCTTAGTCACTGAGCCACATATTTTGCTACTGTCCTTCTTCCCTTCGGTATTCATGATTGTGGACCTCTTAATTGTTTTCTCATTGCACCCACTCTTGTTCTTGCAGCTCCACACATGCAGCACGCTGGGTTGGTTTCTTCTCTATGAGTTGCCTGTTTTGTGACGAGGTGTACGCACTTGCTCATGTTCCACAAGGGCTGGGGGCTTTTGAAACATCAACTCTCCCAAAAAATGTCCAATCAATGTGTCCCTATGTCCTGGATGGCCCAAAAGTGACTCAAAGAAGGATTGGGGAACCCTCTCTTTTATAAGAAATAGTCCACAGGTGAATGAACAAAAGCAGGTCTAGTTTAATGGGTTCAGGCACTGTTCTTGTGCCTAGTGGGTGTTGTCTGCTTGCATCATACCTGAATTGCTTTGTGCTAAAGGAAGTGTAGGGGACAGAAAGGATACAGAGACATAGAGAGAAACAAATGTTGAGGCCCTTTACCACTTGTGCTGACCTCTCTCTGGCTGCACTAACTCCACCCCTTTTCAGTCTACAGGTCCTTTTCTTTGAATCACCCTGGTGTGAGGCTAGACATTTTGCATAGTGTGTGACCTTGTATTCCTGTTTCCTAGGAGAGCTCACGCATAGATATGATATGATATTTTATTTGTATTGCGCCCATACACAAGTGTTTCAGAGCGTGACGAGGCAAGGGAGGGGAAACAAGGGAGGACAAAGCAACAATCTTACTAGTCCCAGTGACATTGAGAATGTGCAAGTGCATGGGGGAGGGAAGGGGAAAAGGGCGAAGGGCAGGGGGGAGTGTAAAGGGCTGAACACGTGATAGAACACCAACAGGTAGAGCAGCCAGCAGGAGGAGAAGTGTGAGAATGAGGTTTAGACAACGGGTGGCTGATAACTGCTGGAAGTGGACTGTAGGCTTGCAGATACAGACCTGAGTGCAGGGGTTGCGAGGAGGTAGTGCGGTTGTGTGGCTGAGAGGGCAGGGATTTGGACCTGAAATCTGAGGGTAACCAGGTGCCTGGTGCCAAAGGGTTTTCTTGCTGGCCTCACAAAGGATCAAAAGAGAGGCAACTCCCACTGGCTCCAGCCATGCTTGTTGTAGCAGAGACATCCCGTCAAGGGAGAATACACACAGCCTTGACATTTGTATGATACAGATTCAGGTGTGCCTTTAATAATTATATGAATTACCAGCCACCATACCCCTAAATCAGGTATGTCTTAAATGTAAACATTAGATTGTAATTGCCACCAGGACGTTGAGGTTTTATAATTATGTAGTTTGTGAATAGAGTGCATATGTTACCTGGCTTTCCCTGCAGCTTTCAAGAGGGCAGGTGTGACCTCTGAACCTCCTCTTGGCCACTGGAGAGCAGGCGGGAAAGATAAGTATACTGATGCAGTAGGACACAAGTGTATAGTATGCCTTTGGCACAGGGTTTGCTGAAGGGGGTCTGGTTAGCAGGCCTTACATCCTGAGACAGAATTACCCATATAATATAATCATTAACAAAAATCAAACAATGCATGGTTTCCACACCCTTGCCGGAAGTCAATCCTTCACAGTGGCTTTCTTGTTCAATTCCATTGTGGATACCAATTAAGCACATCTGAGCAAAAGGAGACTGAAGGGTGCATGCTACAATAGATGTTATGTTATGTTAAAGGATATATAAGTGCTTTGAAACACATTGGGCTTCATTACGACCCAGGCGGAATGGGTATAACGGCCCCACTAATGGTGCTGGTGCCATTAATCCCACTCTGCCCTATTACGAGGTTTCCTCGCGGGACCCGGAAAGGAAGTCTCGTGAGACCAGACGTCCTTTCCGAGTCCCAGGAGAGAACCAGGGAGCTAACAACGGGCCCGTTATTAACGGGCCCGTTGTTAGCTCCCTTCCCATTCTCATTGAGCCCTATGGGGGCTCAAATGGGAATGGGGATGGGTAAATTGAATGAGGAATTACCCGGTCCTCCAGGTTGGAATGGCCCAGTAATTTCTCATTTAAGGAACCTGGACCCAAGTTTGGAGGCAGCCATGTCCCAAATAGCGGCATGGCTACCTCCAAACTCGTAATGAGGCCCATTGTGTATAGGCACTACATAAATAAACTATCATATCATATCCTGTCATACCACAGGCACTGTCACCACTGGAGTGTTCCCTTGATAGTCTGGTGTATCTGAAAAGCAAGAAGTTAGGGTAAGTTAGTAGGACTGAGCGTGAAAAAAAAACAAGAGAGCTGTGATGTGCTGTTGGCTGCTTCAGTTCGGTCTACACCGTTCACTGAATGTAGGTGTGAGATTTCAGTCAGTAATTTTCATGTGCGGCTGTGCGAGGCTATATGTGGTTTGTTTCATTGTTATAGTCTCGTGAAGTGCATGTAGGTTGTGGTGCAATATAGGTATGGTTGTGTTTTGTTTAGAGTTTGAAAGGTGTAAGCAGAAGTATGAGTTTTTTAATGGGTTGGTTAGTGGGGTGCTCCATCGTTACTCCTCCACTTTGGCCACCTGTGGTACGCATCCCTGCAAGTGTTGCGTATTGTGTTGTGCTGGGAGGAGGGAGGTCTGCCTCCTATATACTGTGCAAGGTTGTGTGTTGTCTCCAGGGCTATTTAGTGGTGATGCTGCCTCCATGCCTTAACCCACCACTGTTCAGACTAAGGGATGTCTACACTGCTTTGGCTGCTAGCATATCCTGGTGTGCAGCTGCCATGACCTTCTTGGACCCCTTTAAGGGGGACTCCTTCCCTGTGCTCTTGAGTTACCTGGGCCTAGTTTTATCTGTTCATTCATCACTTTTTCCCTTTCAACTATTATGACCTGTCTGTGGTTCAATCTAGGATGCTGCCATCTTTCTCATTAGCCTATGGTAGAGCCCTCCATAGGAATGGGTGCCCCCGTGTCTCCCTCCCACTCAGAGTTCTCTCCACCTCCCTTCACTTGTTGTGGTACAATCTAGCCTCCTTCATGCCTTATGTGTGTTCATTCCAGGGTGTGTAGGTGTTGCTCTTTCATTTTCATCTGGAGTTGAAGAGCCAGGTTTCTATGAGTTTTCTGACTTTTAGATGGCCCTTCATGTTTTGTATTTCTGTTGGGAGGGAGTTCCACATGTTTGCGGCTGCTCAAGAGAATGCTGATCCACCAATGTTGTTTTGTTGTGTTTGGTTTAGGTTACAGGCAGATGTCTTTGGTGGATCTGAGTATTCTGGTCAGATGGTAAATGGTGATTTTATTTTGTAGGAATTCCGCTCCTTGGCTTTGGATAGCTCTGTGCGCTATGCACATTGTTTTGAATGTAATTTGTTTTTTGATTGGCAGCACCTTTAGCGCAGGAGTGATGTGGTCCCTTTGTGAGACTATTTTTGATGGTGTGGGCACTGTTCCTACTTCTGTGAGCCATGGGATGGATTGGTTGCTTTCCTGGTTTCTGGATATAATCACAATTTCTGGCTTGCTGGGTTGAGTTTGAGGCTGTTTGTGTTCATCTATTTGGAGAGTTATTTCAGACAATCTACTAGCGATGTGTTCTCCTCTTGTACATCTTTGATTTTGTATGTCATCTGCATAGTTGTAGGGGTGATGGGGTGAAGGGTTTCTCTGGGAAGAGGCTGTATATTGTTTGGTGATCCAATTCTGGTTTAGATCTGCTTTTTTGTCTAGGTCGGTTTGGTCCAGCTTGGTATTGGTGGTTTTGAGGATTCAAATTGTTCTTTTAAGTTACTACTTTTGATGGTATTCCAGTTTCTTTTCCAGATTGCTGGAATTTTTATGATAAGGTGTTCACTCCATAGTATTTGTATAGGTTGGTCAGTAGTGTGATGAATCAACTTCCAGTTCATCAGTGCTCCAGAGATGAATATCGGATTCTAAACCATCAATCAACCCCAAACCACTAGTACACCAGAAGGGATTCAAACAGATTTGAATACAAGTGAATTTTAAGACCTCCTTGTCCGATTTTGATCATGTGGACGGAACAGCAGGCTTATTTCTGCAAGGTTGTGGATTGATGGTTAGTTGCAATTCAGTGCACACAAAATGATTATCCAATTATAAAAGGGACTGTCCAGGCAAAATTGTATAAAAATATCTACTTTATTATTACTACAACAGACAGTTCCAGCACCCTACAAATGTGTCCCACCCTGAAAAGGAACACAGAGGACCTACTGAGAGGAGGGTAGTTGATAAAGTAATCATTCCTATTGTTCAAAGTTATTGGTTAGGGCACCAATGGGGCATAGATTTGTAACTGTTTCTAGGGGCCTTCGGAGAAGGACCAGGGGGGCAGAATCACAATGTACCGGGTCTGAAGAAGATCTCAGTGCTTGACAGCGTCAAGGTGGTTCCAGGGTTCTTTGCAGTCATTGAGACAGAGTTAGTGATGGGAGACAGCTGTGGACACCAGGTGGCAGGCAGTTCGGCAAGCAAGGCTGGACAAATGTCTGCAGATGGTCCAGATCAGCACCTTGGGGCCAAGAATCGCTGTCTCTGTGCTGGTTAGCAGATTTGGAATGCTGGTCAAAGCGGCTCGGACAGCTCTGGTGACTGCTGCGTGACAACAGTCAGTGGTGCAGCCGGATGCGGTACTCGGACTTGACTGTCTCGAAAATGTTCTTTGAAGATGGACTGAGGTTAGGCCCCTCTAGGAATGTTCATGCAATGCATGGGTTCACAGAATAACTCCAAATAACCGAAGGAACTCAGGAAGATGGCAAAGTACTATTTAATAATCAATTATCTAAAACAGAGAGTTAGAACGAACATCAATGAATGGATGCTTAATTTCTCTCAATGATCTTTTGATAAAAAACGTGATTATATACTCAAAATACTTCAGAGGTGATGTCATACTACGTGGCAAGTAATACAAAAACCTACTGGGGATTGGGATAGGCTTAAGGGGAACATCTCAGTACACATTATATAAGAACGAGGATTGTGATTGGATGCCCACTGTCAGGTGGGGAATATAGGCCTACCTCTAAAACATGTAATCTTCAAAAACATTAAGTACACCGTTTCTCATTGGTCTTCAAACTATAAGGTCCTTCATTATATGGGCCACTACAATTGGTTGGCATGCTTGTGCCTTGTCTGGAACATTCGGTTAACTCAACAGCACATAAGCCCATACCCAGGTGCAATGAGATGGGGCCTGACTCTACCTCCCCACCCAATTAGCCCAGCATCTCTCATCAGCCAGGCCTTCTGCCATGAAGATTGTCTTTAAACTTGGCATTGCAAAGTATCCTTTTCTCTGGGAATACATGGGAGTGCAGGCACTCAATATCGTTGTTCTAGGACAATGAGATTGACTCTATTTTCATCATTGGCTCATGTGAAAGGAGACCAAGGTTTGGTCTATTTTGCAGCCTTTAAATGTCTCAAATGAATATAACTTGGCACTCTTTGTTGTTCTTTCTTCGCACCTTAACAAGGGATGATTCATCCCTTGTACATTTGCTCCATTCCAGGCCAGATAGCTGTCCTTGGCTGCTCCAGTCTTGACTTCAGGCGAGAGAACCTTGCTGTGCAGCTTCACTATTTAGCATACTCTTACTGAGACACAATTTTCCCTTTCCTCTTCATGGGTCCTGGCTTACTAAAATCATAATACCGTGGTGGCTTTACCTGCATTCTATTCACTACATATAGCCAGCTTCTGTGGTGACTTAGTCTATCTTGCGTTTCAGCATCTGAAGAATTATTAAAATGTTGGTTATCTGAAAGCACTTTGTGCAAGTGTAATCTTCTTTTTTGTATTTAGAAATTTGCTTTACTCTTTACTTCATCATTAGTTTATATTGGATCCATACATCCTCTTCAGCCAGTATACTGAGAGGTTGTTAATATTCTCTTATGACATCACAGTCTTTTTCTTTGCTCTTTTCTCATATTCCTTCAGAGGTGTTCGTCCCTCAGATTATCGTCACTTGGGGGGTACATTCAATAGGGTTGCCTCAATGGGTATCTTCTTTCGAATATACACTGCAGTAATGGGACAACTGCAGGTGTCAAAAACGGCATGAGCTCAGGGTTCCAACATATGGGAGGTAAGGGGGCAGGGTTTCCTGCAGAGGCCTGCAGCTGCCCCTTTACAGGATACTGGATGATACTTGTGTGACAGTCCTCCTAGATCCTTCACAGGGCTCATATTGTCCTTTGAAGGTGGATGGCCCAAAGCTCAGGAGAGTGATTGCAGGCAACAGCCTTGTCCTTAGTTCAGAAACTTTCTGGCACTTCCCACCTAGGAAACTTGCTGGCAGATGCTAGCAGGGCACATTGTGTGCTGGCTTGGTACCAGTTCTAGAGATGCTGGACATGTCCTCTGAGTCCGCAATCTCCCTTTGTTCCCTGTGAAATGTTTAGGGGAGGGATCTTGCTTCCCTCTTGGAACACCTGGCCTTTCTTCACTGGTGGGAGATGTAAGGTAGACTGTGCCTTCAGCTCGGGTCCAAATTAGTCCTTCTTCTCACTCCTATCAAAGACATCAGATGATCTGCTAAGTGAAGGGTACAGCCTTATTTTAAAGCCAAATGGGCCCCAGTGATTGGTGCAGGCTAAGCCTACCTTAATGAACTAATCCTGGGTCCCCACCAACAACCTTCTGTTATGCATGAGGTCAGGACCAGAGAGCTCTGCAACAGGAAAAGGTGAGGGGTGACAACATATACTTAAGTCCCACCCATCTTCCTATCTGTTGTAGATGAAAGTATCTCACTGGTTAACTGAGCTCTCTGTGACTCTTGATTAAAGCACAGGTCTCCCTGTATTTGGCAGTCACAGACTTCCTGTCTCCCGCAAATCACATCTTTCATCCCCCTGGAAGGGTATGCTCTGCAGGGACACCTGCAGAAACTGCTGGACCCAGACATGCCATTCACTGCCTTTCATACACACTGTTGGGAACTAGCTTCAAGCTGATACATTGCATACCAAAAGGGTGTTAGCCTTGCCTTCCTGTGTCTCTTGCAGCAACTAAGCCTCTTCTCTTGGCTTGCCTTAATTATTCCTCATTAATATGCACTGCCACCAGCCAGATTAGACAAATGGAAAGCAGATCCATGGTGCCTTTGATATTTAAATTTGGCTGTCCATGGCTAGAGGAAGGTGTGCCTTTCCCCTTCATGGGATGCTTTGATGTACTCGTTGCTGTCACATTCCAGCTGAACATGACAGGGGAAGGCTGTCTTCCTTGAGTACACTTGACTATGTGGTTCGTGCAGGAAGCAGATTAAATGTGTGCAAAACTGCCTCACACATTTCTCGGATGCTGATCTCCCATCATTCAATTTTATTATTAAAAAATCAAAAATGCCCAGGCAAGCGCACTCTCCCCGTTTGGATGGTCGGATTCCTCACAAGTAGAGATCAGATTTATGTTGATGAATATTGCATCGGGACTGTGTGCCACTGTGTGTTTGTCGCTCCTTTAACCATCTGGCTTTGTTTCATTGTCTCAAGTTGCTTGATTAGTGATTTTTGAGAGTTTGCGTTCTCTTCTTCAAGCCATATATTGAAGTCCCCCAAAATGATCAGGTAGTCGTGTTTGATGGCTATGTTTGAGATGACTTCTATGAAGGTGTCTACGAATATTGCGTTGTAGGTCCATGCTCTATAGATGAGTATGAATGTGAGTTTTGTTTTTGAGTCAGCTGTCTGGTGAAGGACGAGGGATTCATAGTTTCTGATGTTCAGTGGGTCATCTGTTTCATTTTCAGGTGTTCTTTGTAGGCTAGTCCTTCTCCTCTTTTTCCTTTTCTGTTTACCTGTTTGAATTTGAAGTTGTCAGGTAGACAGCTGTGTAGTGTGACTTTTTAGTTGTCATCTAACCAGGTTTCTGTGACAAATAAGATGTCTATTCCACTGTTGTAGAATAGATCATAGATCTCTGTAGCATGTTTGGACATTGATCTTGCGTTGATTCGATTGAAGTGTATTTTTTTTACAGTGCTTTGTTTTGTTCTTGGTTTCATCTTATGGTGGTCTTGTTGGCGGGTTTCTTAATTACTCTCAGGATGTGAGGTGTGCTCAATAGGGTTTCCTCATTGAGTAGATATACTAGGTTCCGTCTTGGGGTCTTCTGGTTTCTCTTCTGTATCTCATAGCAGTTACTGTAGGTGCCCTAGAGTTTTGTTGATATATGGGGTGAGGGGTTTGTTGTCACTATTGTTCTTTCTGCATGTTTCTGGTATTTTCCTGTATGGTCTTGGTTTCTTGCTGGAGCGTCTAGCATTGTTGCTGGTTGTGAATTATCCTGGTTGGAGTTCCGTCGCGATTTTTCCCTTCTCTTGGAGTTTGTTCTATTTTCTGTCATGCTTACGGGTGTGTGTTCATTATCCTGTCTATGCTTATTTGCGAGGTGCTATGGTGTATTTCCATTTGATTTATTCTTTCTCCCAGTTCTCCCAGTTCTCCCTCGCATCGTCCCGTTCAGTGTTGTGGCCTATTGTGGTACTTTGGAGTCTACTAGTTCAATGAGTTTGCGTTATTGTGTTTCGGTCACACATGATCCTGCCCGTCAGCAACACTTTCCTGAGTTTTGAGTGGGTTTTAGTGTTCCTTCTGCTTCTTTGTGGTTTAAGGTGGCCTGTGGCTATGGAAGAGGAGTATCAGTTGCGCACGGGGAGGTCTTTTGGTCTGGTAGATAGTAGATTGGGTGGGGAGGGGATTTTAGAGGAAGAGGGGTTGGTGCTTCCTGGGTGCACACTTTAGGTGTTATCTTTTGGGTAAACTATGCCTTGATTCTGGGTATTTGGGTGTGAGGTTGTGGTTGTTGAAACTTGTGTTGTAGATACTTGTGGTTTGGCTGTTTACTGCTATTTCCTTTGTGTTTTCAGTTTGGTTTTTGGTGTTTATCTTGGGGTTCTTTTGGGTGTGGTTGCTGAATAAATGGTAGTAAACCATAGCAGTTAGGTGATTTGCAGGTATTACCTTTCATTCTCCAATGTGCTTTTTCCCTTTTTTTTGTTTAGGGTGTTTATGTTTGGGGTCCTTTAGTTGATGCTGTAGAAAGAGGGAAGATTGTGCGGCTATCTAGCCATTGAGGTGGTAAAGACATGGTGGTTTGCATGCAGAGGGGGAGGGCTTATGGATGGGGTACTTTATTTTATTTTTATTTTTAACATTTATATAGTGCACAGACAGCTCAGGGGCATTGTGGCACTGTTACTTGCAGCATGTTTAGTTACATTATGCATAGGTTACACCATTGGGCGCAGAGATGTAATACATGTTACGTGTTACAAGCACTGCCGATTGTGCTGCAACAACCTAACCTAGATTGTGACGTTGTACTAGATGGGAGAGCTGGGCTATGCAAAACCCACTGTGGGTGGAGGTGTCTGGGTGGGACACACTGTGATTACTCTAGGAGGCACCTGTACCGTAGCTACCTGGGGTTGTAGGGGTCCCAAGCTGGGGCATTGCAGGTGACACGACCCTCACCTCAAAGCTGGAGAACCTCATGCAGTGAGACGGAGAGGTATGTGGTCTGTAACAGGTGAACTGAGCAATCGGGAAGTCATGAGATTTTTGTGACATAGCAGTAAGGATGGTGCACGGTTTGTCACATCATCCAAGATGGATTCTAGTAGTTTCATGGAAACCATGTCTTCCTATTAATTATTCAAGGATTAAGAAGAGTTCTCAGGGTGCAGACTCCGGCTTCTAATATGCCTCGTCTTGTCAAATAGCAATAAGTGAATTTCATGTGCTAAGTATGAGTATTTGATATATTTTGAACTGGTGTGCCACAAATACACAGATTTTAAAATGCCCTCTTCTCTATAAGGGCAGTAAGGGTTGTGGCCACGCCAACTTCAAGGGCTCCCCGAGCTGGCGTTGTGGGAGAAGGCGCAGGCGGCCTTTTACTGTAAAATGCGCCCGTGACGGCGGGTTCATTTAAATGCGCCCCTCCGCCGCGGGTACTTTTCACGCCAGCTAGGGGGACTCTTTCAAGGGCTCCCCCCCCGTAGCTGGCATAGTGGCAGAAGGCGTGGCAGGCGCCTCATTGTCACTGAATGAATCCGCGGCGGCGGGCTCATTCATGACAATGGGGTGCTAACGCAACCTATTTAACCACCTCACCGGAGCGAGGAGGTTAAAAGAAAAATAAAAAAATAAAAAAGTGGCCCATCCTGCCCCGCCCCCTTCCACCTCACCCCCTGTTAGCCAGGGGCGCACGGTGGGCGAAGGGGACACCAATTCGCCCAGGGTGCTGCTGCCCTTAAGGCCGGCCCTGGTTGCGGCATTGTCAGGGTGAAGCTGGAGACTACATAGGATCTGAGAGTGCCACATTGGAAAGTCGAATGGCATAATAGATTGATACTGTGTGTGGTCAGAGAACTGTAACTTCAACCTGTGCTATACGCTAGCATGTTAAACAGGTTGTCCGTTGTCTCAATCACCAAGCGGGAGACACTCTCAAAAATAAATATGTAACTTTCAGAGATCCCTTGCCGATCAGATGCAGTTTACAGCTCACACCCCTGGTGCCGATTCCGCTTGCTGCAATTGTCGGTCTTGTATTTTGAGACAGATGCAGTGTCTCCAAGGTCCCTGAAGTCTCTCAAACATGTTGGCGCTACATTAAAACATAAATCTGCTCTGGGGACATCCAGTATCAACATATCAAAGCACTATCAGACCGGGGGCCAATAAAAAAGAACCGGGCAGGCTGTGAGTATCTGCTTCCTATTGGCTGGGTGCTGGATCTCATCCAGTATGTTCCCGCTGAAGTCGCATCGCAAGACTCCACTCTGCAGAGGATGTGCTCTGAGCACACTGCTTTCGGGCTACTTGTCTGAGCCACCCTTGGCTGGCACAGCGCCTCATCATCCCGAACCTGGAGCAAACTCCTGCGTCTGCCACACGGATGCTGCTGCCAAGCACTGTGCGGTATGCGATCTTGGAAGGGCCGCTGTCCAAAAATATAAAAATTCTGAAAAAGGTTCTGTAATGACAGATGGAGCACATTCTCTGGCAGAGCCACGCTTTATTTCGACATGCCGATGAAAGACAGCCATGTCGTTTTTTTGCCTACAACATCCATTGTAAATAAACCTTTACAAAAATAAAATATCCCTCTTTCCGTTGCTTATTGGTCAATATATGGGTATTTTTCTTACCCTGAGCTCTCTTTACCACATTCGTACGTTGTACATGAATAAAACGTGGGAAGCTTATATTTGCAGAACAATTAGTGACTCACTTTACTAATAACATCGAGGTAGTAAATCGAACGTACCCGGGGATACAGCCTCCCCTGTTACTTCTTTCGATTCCTTCACAAATGTGGACAGCTCTAAGTTGAGAAAGCTGCTTCTTTCTGCAAAATGGTCGGGTTTCCCTTTGGACCCACTACCACCGAGGATATCGACAAAACTCTACCCATTATTCACATAATCTATTCTCCAGGTTGTTAATACTTCCTTTTTCCTCTTTTATTTTTCGAGACACCTGGGGATGTTCCCTGATTAAACCCCTAGAGAAAAAGCCCACACTGGACCCATCCGATGAACAATTACTGCCCGATCTCTTTTAGAAAAAACAAATGGAAGAATTGCATTTAGGCAGATCCAAGAAATTGTGGAAAACATGAACATTCCGACAATGCTCAAATGGGTTTAAGACCACCACGGAACACCAAATGAATTCCCCTCTCAGTCATGTATTACCTGAAAGAGACCATGGATAGGGTAATACAAGTGTTTTGATATTACTGGATCGACACCATCAACCATCGAATCAAAATAGACTATATACTTGTGGTTTCAGGGGTTATGCTCTAAATGGATCCAGTTGATCCTAACTAACCATTCACGACAAGTCATGTTGGGCCCTTACTTATCACAAGCCTACCCTTTGAAATGTGGAGTTCCACAGGGTTCAGCCTTGTCAACTATTATTTTTCATCTTTTTCTCTGCCCCCTAGTGGAGATTCTGAGACAGGCCGAGGTCTCTTTTTTAAACTATACGATGATACCCAGTGTGTGGTATATTTAATAGCTGGTGACATCACCACATCTGACGTAATACAATACTTAACGATACATCCCAGTAAAATGGAGGTCAAGCTGATAAAGGAAAAGCAAACACTTGGACACCCTCCTGTTGGCCCACCTCTGGAGTCTAAATCTGCTGTCAAGAACATAGGGATCCTCCTCGATCAACAGTTCACCTTCAAAAGTCAAATCTCTTCTGTAACTAAAACCTTCTTCATGATGTTAAAGAAAATCGGACATATTCTTTCGTTTCTTTCCTTTTCTCACCAAGTAATGGTAATACATTCCCCAATCTCCTCTCGCCTGAACTACGGATATAGCTATTACCTTTGAGTGACAAAATATGCAATTACCTGCATTCGAAGACTGCGAAATTCAGCAGCCATGCATTGGCTCCCCGTACAAAAATGCATCATTTTTAAAATCATCTCTTTAGTCTACAAAAGTCTCCAACATCCTACTTCTACCAAATTAGCATCCAAATTCACTATCTGCACTCCAAAACGCTCTCTGTGCTATATCCTCGACAGGAAACTTCCTGTTATTAACTATCAGAAAGAAAGGCAGGGTGGCTGCACCTTCTTGGTCCAGGCCTCCAGGTTTTGGAACTCATTACACAGTGCACTTTGTAGATCATCTAACTTTCTGTTATTCAGAATAAATATCAAAACATTTCTGTTCTCATAATCTCTAAGCGGTATCACAGTCATTTCTATAGTTCCAAGATGTCGGGTAATTTCTTGCGCTTTACATAACACCCATAACATAACATTTGACAGATGTATATCTGCATGTAAAGGTACTCTTCTGTAAGGCCTTTGGTTTGTTGGTAGGCTAGAGCCTTGATGTATGGATGGAAATGTGCATGACTTGATCTAGACGGGATGGGATATAGACAAAAGTCAAAAGTCAAATAACTGGGTTGCAGAACACATTTGCCATTTCAGTGGATCCCCTCACTGATAAAACTGTGCACACAATGTGCAAAACAAGACATATTTGTTTCCTATTCGACCCCACATTATCATTCATTCCACCTGTGAACTTTGTAAATAGGAATGCACAACCCCAGCTCAGCAATATTGACCCAATGCTGAGATTCCGGCACATGGAATGCAGACAGCACTACTGTGCTCTCTACTCAGGACTAGTCCAATAGCCTGTAAATAGGCTCTCTTATATTAAGTATACCACCAACTGGCCCATAGTTTAGCAATTCGTCTAGTGCTATTCACAACACACACTTCAAAATTTACAATAGCATGTTTTGAAGTATCTTCAACACGTTGATAATACCCTATGAGGGATACTGGATACACTATTTAAATTACTGAATTATGTCAATTACACTTTGATGCCCAACACTTAAATTAAGGTCCACAGCTAAGTCAAAACCAGACCAGCTGTCTTCATTAAGAAATGATACAGTGCAAAGACAATTAATCAATCAAACCAAAATCAAAATGTGGAAGAAACTGGGCCCAACACAGAGGTGGCAACAATAACTTTCCATATTTTGAAAGTAGCTCAGAAGCATGCCATTTACCTGAGCCCCCATGTGCTTGCACATTGACATTTTGTAATTGCCAGCTACTTGTTCTTATGTTAGGGTAATAGTAACAGAATGCCATCTGGTGAGGGCACTATAGCTTTTTCTGCAAGGGAGGTCTGCTAATCAAATCCCCTTAAATACATACTCCATGCCAAATTAATTGGCTAGGTTCTATGTTCTTTCATTGCCAGGTTTTTTTTCAATTAGTTTTTGCCAAAATGTCTTTCTTGAAAAAAGACATAAACCTTTCTTTTTATGTTTGGGGGGCTCCCTCCAAAGCTCTTCCTATCCTACAATGTAATCCCTATGTCCAACACCACCTACACCTTATATCCCCTTCTCCACCCCTCATATATTTTTCGATGAGTTTTTTAGGTGAACATTTTTGGCAAAAACACATTGAAAAAAATAAAACAGGCGATGAAACACCATTGCACCAATAAGTACATTTGCTGTAACCAGTTTCTTAACATCTACAGCACTAGCTCTGGAGTAGCTCAGATAGGGTCAAAGGTCACATGGGCATTCCTGATTGCTGAAGGCACATAAAGTTCCTGCAGGTAGAGGTGGTTTTTCATCTTCTGCACTTCTATTTTCAAAGGTAATAATTGTATGCCTTACTCAGTCTGGTGTTTTGCACATCTTTTATAGTAAGCTATGCTTGTTGACTGAAATCACACTAGTGTTATTTCTGTGAACAGGGTGTAATTATAATAGGTCTTATGTATATTCGTCTGGCATGACTGTCTCCACAGCAGCTATGATGAACAATGGCTAGGATTCTGCTCCTTCAATCCCTGTGCAGGAAGAGCAACATTTTGCCTCAGGGCACAGGAACCTCCACATGAGTTCTCATATGAACAGGTGCTTCAAAGGAAGCACTTGCATACAAATGAAAGAACAAATGTGTTCTAAAAATGATTAGAATGACCAGATTTATGATAGAAACATACACACATCCATTAGCCATGAAGTACATGTGCACACAGCATGCTACAGGGAATCATTTATATCTGAAATAGGAGAGCCCACAGAAAGAGCTATCTCAGAAGAGTGGTGTGGGCCTAATCCCATGGAGCATGTTGCCTTCTCTAATGCAAATTGCTCAACTTGTAAACAATATACATCAGAGCACACACTGTGAGCAATTAAAGGAGCAGGACCTCATACTACTGGACCCTTCGAGCATTTGCATATCAACTATGTAGATATACCCCAAATTTGTAACGGCTACCAATATATGCTGGAGGTCATTTGTCCTTTTTCTGAATGGATTGAGGCCTGTCTGTGCACACATCCTGATACCACATATGCTTCAAATACCCTCATACAAGAGGGTTTCCAGAGCTGGGGAGTGTGTGAAGTGCTCCTGTCCGTCAACGGACCACATTTTGGAAATCAAGTTTTTAAGCACATCGCAATCCTGCTGAGTATTAAGCACACATTATCTTCTGCTTATCATCCTTAAACAAAAGGTATTTGTGAGTGCCTCAATGGCTTCCTCAAGGAACACATTGGAAAGCTAAAAATGTCCCTATATAAAAGGATGACTCCGTTGCCTACCGTTTGCTGTATTTGCATTATGCAATAAGCCTAGCTCAGACCAACACCTGGCTTCACACGAGCTGGTGATGGGATGCTGTAGTGTGTACCTCTTGATCTTCCCATTCAAGTGTAAACTGCTGCCCATAGTGTGCCTAATGTACTTGGAAATTAAATGCATGATAATTTGCCTGCTAGGATGGCAGTGTTGCTTTTATGTCTCAATAGCTTCATGCACAGCAGGGGAGGTCAATGAAAGATGATGAAGACAACAAATAGCCTGCAACTGTTCCAAAACCCCCATCGGTGTATGTGGGGGATCAAGTACTTATTAAAAACTTGGTGAGATGCAGGCACATGCCGCTCTTTGCAGGACCTTACTTAGTACAGGAGGTGACTCTAACAGCTGTGAAAGAACAAGCAAGGCATACCTGGATACACCTCGGGTTAAGTCAGACACCCCTCTGTCACATCTCCCTGAATCGGAAGGAGAAGAAGAGACAGCACATATCCAGATGTGGTCTGCCACCCAATCCTACCAACAGCCATAGAAGTAAGAGAGACAATATTCTTTTGTTTTTTAGTACAAGGAATTTAGT
Source organism: Ambystoma mexicanum (assembly GCF_040938575.1). Classification (NCBI taxonomy): domain Eukaryota; kingdom Metazoa; phylum Chordata; class Amphibia; order Caudata; family Ambystomatidae; genus Ambystoma; species Ambystoma mexicanum. Next base: position 953,662,396 of record NC_090926.1, on the reverse strand, counting down.
GGAATTTTTTTCTAGAAATCATACCTGCACATAATAAAGAGGAGCACTTTTACCAGAAGAAAAAATATATCCACTAAATATTTCCTCTGCAGACTCTACTGTTTATGATTATTTATTATTTAGTGAACACATAGCCTGTTCTAAGAGTAAGAAATATATAAGCCCCACTGCTTTTCTAAGGAATCCCAGAACATGTTTACATTTTTAAAGAGTTTTTCTCACTATATTGACCTAATCTTGTTAAACCGTATTCGCATATTACCTCCTTATTATGAATATTGTCCTAAACACTTTCGCGTTACACAGAAAACCGCATCTGAAATGTTCCACTTTTTGATCGATTTCGCCGCCCTTTTAAGAATTGTCATCCATTTTGATTTTAACTCTTGTTTCTATGTTCTGAAATGGTGGACTGTGTTTTCAACTTGCATCCAAGCTGAACGACCTTTGAGTTCTGTTACTGTTTAGGCTGACCAAGAGCAGATTGTTTGACCAATGTAAAGAAACATTGTAACTCGAATGAACTGCCATCCAAGTGTTGTCTGCGCTCACAAGCCTCATCTTTATATTAACAAAGGGAATATGGAAAACAAACTCTGACCATGTGGTCTGGCTGAACTACATTGTAGTGATTCTTGGGAAGAGGCTTACAGTGGATTAGGGAGCCAACAATCTCATTGTGACTTGATGGACATGCAAACTTGTTAAATCCCTTGTATAATATTGTAACATGTGTCACTAGGCACAAACTCTAGCCAGTAATTTATTAGTGTGGAAAGGGGCTGCACAATGTTTCAGAAATAGTATAAATATGTCTGTGTTTAGATGTCCAGCACTCTCACTCCTCACTGTGTCTGCTGGTACGCACTGCAAGGTGTTGGGAGCCAGATAGCTATCTGTTTTGATTTGACTGTACAGAAATAGAAGATACTTGTATCTTTTCAGCCCGTGATTGGTGTATTTCATTTTGTGGTAGTAAGCCTCAATATTTCTTTGGTCTTCTGATCTTTACTGTAAACACAGACATTTTGAAGAAACGAAAAGAGACTTTTGCAAAAGGAAAATTGTGCTCTTCAATTCCGTCAGATACTCACTATTATCTTGAAATAATGCTCCTCAATATTTACAAAGAGTAGACACATTGACTATGATGCCTATTGCAGTATTTCTTACATTTTGTGTGCTTAATTTTTTTATTGTTCTGGTTATGAGAGAAGTGATACATTCTAATGTCACCAGCACAGCTTATCAAAATGCATCTATAGTTGCAATGGAAGATAATGAAGTGGTGGGTGACATTCCTATAACAAATGCTAAGATAAAAACAGTGAAACACAATATAATGGAAGACCCCATAGATGTGAATAGCTATAAATTCTGTGCTGATGAAGTCACTAACAATCTGTGCTATAAGCACATGAGCCAAGTAGGGGAGGAACATCTGATGAGAGCAGCTATGTGTGCTTCCTCATCCCTACTGCATGAGTGCTTCAAGAATCATTGTAGCCACAGAAACACCAGAGCACCTATTACATTGCCTGACATATCTTGGAGCATGTATGACAAGAAGGTAGTTTCAGAGAAGAAAGGCCTCAGTGCTCTGGATAACAAAAGTAGATTCTCCACGGGTGGAAAATTTCATGAAAGCAGTGTGCCCTATGAGCGATGTTAACAAAGAACACAAGGTAATACAATATATTTCATCAGGTTTGAGAAGAGGGGAAATAATAACTGAGGAGCACCCATTTTTAACTGCAATGACAAAAGGGGATAATACATTCCTGGGTGTTGTGAAAGAGGAAAGAGATCAGTTACAAATAGAAGAACAGATATTTACTCACAAAGTATGGGTCGACGGACTGGTTGGCTGTAAAGCAGCTGTGCTTACAGAGCAACCACGTGTGGTTGTCCACAAAATAAATTACAAATGTCATAACGGCTGGAATAAGTAAATTAAGATGCTAACATGGGTAGAGGATGAAGCAGACCCACTACACATAATCCTGGTGAAATGTGCCTACTTATGTATAAGAAATAAAGGAACAGTAAATGTGTGAGAAAACAAAGGGTTTAAGAAAATGTATGATTTTCCAAAAATTTAAGTGGGAACAGTTGTTTTAATGGACCATTATTGGGCCTGTGTTTCGAAAATGTATATGAAACTGCCTCCAATTTGGGGAAGAGTCTGTTCTTTAGTAAGGATAGGCACACCAGCTCTTGTTGTCTCCCAGAGCAATATACAGATTGCTAACTTTCCCAAGATGGATGCACATTTGAGGAGAAAGAGGTCCTTCATTCTGACACCAATAAAGGGGACAATTACTTTTCAACAAAGTTGGAGCAGGCCCTTGCAGACATACCAGATTAACACAGGTTATCCAGCATGACACCAGTGATTCCTTCTGCGATTTTTCTCCCCGGGTTGCAGCCTTCTACAAACACAGAGTGACTGCAAATCATGAGATGGGAATTATTACAAACAATCAACACAACAGTGAAGGGCATTAACACCATAAAGAAGAGGTGAGGGAAATGAAACTTATAACCCTCCAGAATAGGTATGTCCCTGATCGGATAACGGCATTTGAGGGTGGCATATGCACAAACATTGGCCCATATTTGTACATTTACATAACCTCCCACGATGAGGAAAATGGGATCCTCACTCTGTTAACAGATATACACACAAACATGAATGAGGAGGTGGATGACATTCTAAATGAGGACTGGCTATCTTAACTATTCTCCTGGATCCCCTCCTGGCTGGCTAACACATTCAAAATACTAATAGGTAGACTGGTATTAGTACTATTAGGTTTCTGCACCATGAGAATAACCACAAGCCAATGCAATATGACTGCCAAAAAGGCATTGAGAATAAAAACAATGATAAATGTGGATTCTCAAGTACACAAGAACACATAAACTGAAAACGTACCTAATATCCATGTAAGAGAAATCTTTATCGTCCCTCCAGGTGGTACAAAATGTAGTAATCACTAAGACCCTCACAATTACATTGCGCAATGGAATTTTGCAAACCAGATGGGGAGTGCTACTATATGATCTGGAGCTAGACGAACACATAAGATGGGCAGGTGAACTGAAGGGGGTGACTAAAATATGGATACCCAAGTTACCCTGTGTGGAGGATGGCATGCATGAGGCTGTGGTCAAAGATTTGACCAGAGGGGGGAATTTTGAGAGACATATGAATACGCCTTTTCTGGCAACTGTCCCTCCCCTGCCCCAATATCATAAATGTTATACACACTATTCACTGAGACACCTGTATCACCCATACCCCAAGGATGTGCTACAAATGACAAAACTAATGTGAGCTAAAGTTGATGAGAATGACTAGATTTACGATAGAAACATACAGGCATTCATTAGCTATGAAGTACACATGCGTACTACACGAAGAAGATGCATTAGGAGAATTATGCATTTATACATGAAGAATATCACTTGCAACCATATAGGTACAAAGAACATAACATAAGAAATGTATATGTTGAAATGCAACACAAACAATATACATAAATAGCTCACTAAAATCGAAACACGACAGTAATGGGCAGCTATCTTGTCTAAAATGGAAGTCACTACACACTTTAGAATGAATAAACACGTCAGGGCTTCATAAAACCCAAACTGCTGATTTCACTGAAATACAGATATATGCAAGGGGCAGGCAGCAGTTGTGTGGCCCCTTTCCAATGTATTCTACAGCACTAGGGAGGATTTGAATGGTCTCGAAGAATTCCAAGGCAATGCACATTAATTGAAGACCAACCAGCCTTTGAATGCCAGGTGCTGACTAATTATAAGCAAAATCTACACAAGGAGTGGATCGACCAAGTACTTAGCCATTAGAAAAGTAATAACACCCACGTTCATATTAGTTCAAATCTCAATACATACAAGGTAAATAATTCATAACATAGTCCTCTCACAAGTGACCCATAATTCAAGAACAGTGTCTATTCATTAGCCCAAGAGATATTGAGAAACACCTGCATTCTCTCCCCACATATACCCAGATGTACGGCACTGTGCAAGGGGGGTACTTCAGCTCATGGCCTAGGAAGAAGGGATGGTATCTTCTTTAATTGAATAAAAGCACTCCACGCACCTTCCTCCCACTAAACCAATTCTTGCTCATGTGTTAATGACCTGCCAATTGCTCAAGTTTGGTAAGTAAGGGGCCAACCAATGAAAGCTCTTAATGCCGTGCCACCCAGTACATGATGCATTAAACAATAGTCCACTTTAAAGACGACATGTATTCAGTAGTATCAATTTAGAGGTGGTCTCCGATGGAGCCATCAGATATGCAACATCAATTAAAGGACTAACCCATACATAATGTGTATAATATTCCCTTAGCCAATCCTTCAACCGTGGAGTTTTTTTTAAACAAGATTGTAATGTGAGGTCAATGACAATGTATTTTCTGTTTCTATTATGCTTACATGTTGTCCCTGCTTTATGTGGATTGTTAATAAACTTGGTTTTGCCATTTCCCTTGACTATTTCTGTTATTGAGCCTGGGATTTCCCAGCCCAACATTTCCGCATAAACTAGGGTATCCCAGACCATTATTACAGTGTTGAGATAATGGCAGGAGCTTCACCCGATGCTTAGATTGTTGCGGTTTTACGGTTTCCTTTTTCAAGCTTAAACTGCTGAAAAAGGTATTGAAATGTATCCCTCCTAGGTTTCACACCCTGTTTACTGATGCCACTATCAGTGGCACCCTTGATTACTGCAATACCATGCAGCTAGTTCAGCCCTCCTCTCAGCTGAACAGTTTTACAGGTTTTGAAAAATGTGGGTGTTTTACTGGACTCTGGAATTCCCTTTGGCCAACCCGTCTCCCTGCTAGTCGGAAGCTGCACTGGCTTCGGTTCATGCGTTTGTCCAATTGAAGTCGCTTTGTCTGATCCATTGAGCCTATTAATCCAGTGGCTGCCTCTCTCTTCAGGAGAAAGTCAGACTGTAAATTCCTTCTCACTCACTTTGATCCGCGCACTCTGTGCTTGCGATTGTTCCTCGCGATTGTGTCTCTAGAGCATATCGGTCAAGCTTTCTCTGTGTCAGGGCCTAAACTTTGGAATCCCCCCATTGACTCTCTTCATGGCCTTTCTGATTTCAGCATCTTTAAAGCCAAGCTAAATATGTTTCTTTTTTCCTAGTTGGTTATATCTATCTGCTCTGTTGGTTTTTCATCTTCTAAGCACCATGATACCTTTGGTGTAAGCTCTGTGCTTTATAAGTGTGAAATAGATGGGTAGATAGATAGATAGATAGATAGATAGATAGACAGATAGTAGATAGATAGATAGATAGATATATAGATAGACATTGAATTTCCAGATGATTCAATCCAATCCCCCTGCATTTCACTGATTTGGGGCCGGAGAAGGCAGAATGTCATCCCCAAATATACCTTTAATTATAACAAAAACATCACCAGGCAGTTTGTTCTTAAACAAACATGTCAACACGTTGCACAGAGGGGCAGAGGCTCCTAGAACCTTGAATCAATTGGGGTGTATTATGTATTTATGTATGCATGTATTTATTTTTAAATTTCTCTTCACCAGTTACACGTAGGGGAAACACGGTTTTTAACACAGGTCAATCGGCTTTGGCCTCGCCTTCTCACCTTCTGCTCGCTTTCAAAATGCAAGTGACCTGCAGATATTGTGAAGGTTGACTGAATTTCCAGAGTGGTGGCCGGTGAATATTAGCAGCTCACTTTTGGGGACCTTCACTCATACCCATCTTGAAACCTGCTAAACCTGTGACAACAATAAGCTATTTCAGGTGAAGCTGTTACACAAAACAGTTGTACCATCACGAGGATATCTCTGCCTACTTTCTAGGAAGCAGAGACGATACTGTTCCCCCTTTAATGCAAAAGAGACCTACTTTCTAGAGGTGTCATACCAATGCCGCCCTCCGCACTTTGAATCACATCGAAGAGTACAGTTGTGCCTGCTTGGAATCATGAGTGTCTGGGCTGTTTACCTTCCTTTAGTGCCCGAAAGCTGCTATACTGCCTTTTTGAACTCTTAGGGAACATCTCTGAGTCCCTCAAATCACAAATCAAGTTCGAGGCCCGTGGACCCCACAAACACTTTGGCTTTCTTGGAGTGGAGGCTTCACATTTCTGTAAATAGTAGGAAGGTCTGTGGAGGTACAGCAACTCCTGCTGACTCGGATCACTGAGCTATCTCTGAGGAATACATTACAACAGATGTGGACGTGAAAACACTTGCAGAACAGAGGGAACAGACAGAACAGGGAAGTACCTTATATCTCTGTCAATATCTTGAAATTAGAAGAAAAATGTATCCTATAGTGATTCCCAGAAGAAAAATGTATCCTATAGTGATTCCCTTCCCATCTACCCCGGCCCTTCCTCCCATGCCAACTGAGCAGTCCCATTCCTGCAAATCACTAATCAATTGATACACTCGCGTGCATCCTCACAAGCCTCGATTCTAAACGCTAGCTCTGAACTGGGAGCCGGAAGGTAGTAGCATGCGTGTACTTTATGCCAGCCCTAACACCCATGTGGAAATACAGGTCCCAACAAGGATGTTTGCTCGGCACTCATAAGTGTCTTATCACTTTTTTTGTATGGTAATTGCACTTGTTTTATTTTGAATAGTTTCGAAAGATAGACAAGGATCTCGTATTTCCTGCCATGCAATGTCCTAGATGCTCTTTATACTTAAACTCATGAATCTATTTGTTTTCTTTTTGGGCATTTGTGGTTGGAGTACGGTTTGATGGAAACTAGTCAATACTTTGTAACGGACACTCTTGGAAGTTACAAAAGTGTATGTAATGATGAACTATTGCTCAAAAGGAACTGGGTGACCCTACACCCCACTATTGTCAGAATATAAACCTTTTCAGCTGTTCTGACTTCGCCATGTGTGAGCCAAAATGGTACTCAAATGCTTTCTCTCATCAAGCTTTTACAAGTGCAGTATCCGGGAAATTGAGATACCTGCTGTTGTTTATGATGAAGCGGCACACACAGCAGCACAGGACGATCCTCAAAGCACCCCATTGCTTCCTGTTATAATTATGCTACTGTTCCAGCATCAGTGAGATTCCATAACACGCCACTTTATTCTAAGATAATACAGCTGCCACCGCAGCACCTCAGCGATACTGAAGCAAACCCTGCTTTATATGGCGACCGTGTTGAAAATCAAGCACACAGGAGACTGAGCCACTCAGCATAGCCTTCTGTGGTGAAGTTGCTACCTCGACAGTACCACCTAGTTACAGATACACTCATTGCTTAGTTGGGTGATGCTGCTGTCACTGCAACACCATAGTACATCAGATACCGACCACTGCATCTCTGGTGATGCTTTACTACTGCAGCACGCTGCAACGCCGGATATAAGCCGTTGCTTTCTGGGGGGAAAGCGGTTACTAATGAAGCACCCTAGATAGATAGAAACACGTCATTGTTTTCTGAAGTGAATCTCCAATCACTGCAGCCCCCTGGTCGCTGGGATACAGACCTCTGCATCTCTGGTGATGCTTTTCTACTGAAGCACACAGTATGATCATATCTACGTCGTTGAGTCCTGGGCGAATGCTGCTGTTACCAATGCACCATGGCTGGGCACATAGTCGCCAGTGCTTTCTGGGGATAGTTGCAGTCCCTGCAGTGCCCTAGTCTCTAAGGTACAAACCTCTGCATCTCTGGCGATGCTTTTCTACTGCAGCACCCTGTAAAGGCACGTCTACGCTATTGCTTTCAGCGGGAAACCTGTATTATTGAAGCACACAGGATAGTCATAAACACGTCATTGTTTTCTAAGATAAATCTGCAATTCCTGCTGCACCCTGGCACCGGAGCTACAGACTGCTGCATCTCCAGGGATGTTTTTCTTACGGGAGAAACCTGTATAGTCATATGCGGGCCATTGTACTCGGAGAGAAAGCGGCAGCTTCCGAGGCACCATGGATAGTCACATCGTCACCATTGCTTCCTGGGGTGAAGCTGCAATGACTGCAACACCCTGATACCTCAGGTAAAGACTACCTCATCTCTGGTAATAACGTTCTACTTCAGCACACTGGATGGTGAAATCTATGCAATCGGCATCATTAAAACTATCAAGTAACAATGGTGCCGGTAAGATCCACCCACAAAATTTCTCTTTGCAGCAATTTGCGTTGGATGTCTCCCCCGCTAGTCCCCATCATTACCTGTTCAAGGATCACACACAGGAGTTGTTCGATCACCTGTTGGGCTTCAAGGAAGTGCATTGCCACTGGGGATTTCTGATTTTTGGTCCATATGTTGGACTTGTGTCCCGTCCATCTAACTCTGACCTTCCTGGTGGTCATGCCTACATAATAATACCCACATGGGCACGTTAATGCATAGATCACATTGCTTGAATCACAGGTACATGAATGTTTCAACACAATTGATTTTCCTGAGTGGGGATATGCAATGGTGTTCCCCATGATGATGTTCCCACAGTGTTGACAATTGTCACAAGGAACCGTGCCCTTGAACTGTGTCTTTAGCGGAAGTCACAAGACTTCACCTTTCACCATGTTGCTACGTAGAGATTTACTATTTCTGTATGCAAAAGTAGGGGGTTCCTGGAACAGTTGGAGTTGGAGGTCCATTCTCAGCATTGACCAGTTTTTATGTATAATTCTCTTGATCCTTCTGCTCTGTGCTGAGTGTGTCGTCACATAGACCAAAGACTCACTCGGTTTTGGTGGTTTTGCGGCAAGGTGTGTTTCATGATCAATGTGACTAACCTTCTCCTCCACCTCCAAGATAAGTGTTGGTTTGTATCCTCTTGCTGTAAACTTAGACTGTAGCGTAGATGACTGGCACTCAAATTCAGAGTTCTCAGAGATATTCCTTCCTTCGGTAGCGTAAACACTGGCTACGGGATCACTGTCAATTGTTCGATGTGGATGGAAACTGGTTGCCAAAAATAAGCTGTTCCTATCAGTCTGTTTGGTATATATTCTTTTTTCCAGGGACTGATCCCTTGTATAGATCTCCCCATCAAGAAAATGTATGGTCGTATCACTTGTATCAGTCGTAAATTTAATTCTGGGATGCATCCCGTTCATCATTTCGAAGAAGTCCTGTAGTTTTTCCGGTGGACCGGTCCAGATACCAAAAAAATCATCTATGTACCTAACATAGATGGAGAGATGTCGCATCCACCTTGGTGAGGACAACACATGTTCATATTCCAGGTAGTACATGTAAGTGTTGGCATAGCATGGTGCCATGGCTGCTCCCATGCTAGTGCCCGAGGTCTGGAGAAAAAAGCGGTCTTGAAACTTAAAAACATTGTTCATTAGAACTAGCTTCAAGAGAGTGAGGACACACAATCTGTACCCTTGACAGTTCTCGGATCTGAGTAGGAGCCATTTGACTGCTTCGATGCCTGCCTCATGGGCGATGTTAGTGTAGAGCGATGTAACGTCCATTGTAAATAATGTGTCTCTTCCTTTTAAAAATTGTACATCCTGGAGAATACTCCAGGTGTTTCGAGCTAAAGCGAGGTACCAGGCAAGGATGCCCCCTGTCAGCTATTCTGTTTGCCCTCTCACTTGAACCACTGGCACAAAAGATGAGAATAGATACACAGATAGAGGGAATGCACTTAGACCAGGCAGAATACAAAATGGCACTTTATGCTGATGATATACTCCTCCACATGACCAACTAGGAAACGTCGGTCCCCAGAGTCATACTCCTTCTTGAAGAATATGGCCGCATTTCCGGCTTTAAGATTAACCAAACTAAATCAATCCTGTTCCCTCAGAAGGGGTCCGCAGGGGAAAATGAAATCAAATATTCCTCTCTTGGCCTATGCATCGAGCACAACGAGTTGAAATATCTAGGGATATAGATTATAAAGCGTATAGAAAACCTATATGGAGCCAACTTTCCTAAACTCCTTGAAAACCTCCACGCGGATCTGGCTAGATGGAAAAGATTGACAATATCCTGGTTAGGACACCTCAACGCGATAAAAATGGTCTGTCTCCCTAGATTACTATACCCCTTTCAAATGCTACCCATTCAAATTCCAAAAAGCTACTTTCTAGAGGTTAAGAGGCCAATCCTACAATTCCTGTGGCAAGGGAAGAAAGCCAGAATAGCATATGACACACTGACATTGCCCAAGGAAAAAGGCGGGATAGGCCTCCCGGACCTCCAACGATATTATGAAGCAGCCCAATTACGGGTATTCATACCCCATTTATGAAACCAGAGCGAACCACAATGGATTGCAATGGATAACCACTACTTCCATCTGGCAACAGTCTCAGAGTGGTTATGGGCCCCAAGACAGAGAATACGGACTAAGTCAAAGGCACATCCAATCCTGGCAACTATTTGGGTCATATGGAAAGAAGGCACAGAGTTGAAAAAGATTACCACATGGCCCTCACCGCTAAGCCACCTATGGTCCCCGGGTATAAATAATCATATCCCCAATGTTGAGAGATTCCAGACCTGGTACGAGGCGGGGTTGGAAAGGGTGGGACAGGTTGTGCAGAGCTAATCCATCATAACACTCCCGGAACTAACAGAAGCACTAGGAATAGGAGTACTGTCCACATTCCACTATTTACAGATAAAAGGAGTACTCACCAAACAGGAATGGAAGGATAAATTGAGCAGGGAACTCATCCCCTTTGAGAAGTTACTCGATTCCAGAATAACCATGAAAGGCCTAATTTCCGTAATGTACAAAACAATAATAGAGGCGGGAAAAGGGAATACAGAACACCTCAGAGTAAGATGGGATAGGGACCTGGGGACAGACTTAGATGGGGACACATGGGACAAAATCTGCCGCACAACATTCAAAACCTCGATATCTTCCCAATATAAAATGCATGCCGTCAAGCTCCTACATAGGTGGCAATATGACCCAAGCAGGCTATCCAGAATGTATCAAACAACTAACCCCTTGTGTTGGTGTGAATGTGGTGTAATTGCTGACTTTTGGCACATGTGGTGGGAATGTCCACAAATTAGAGTCTATTGGGATGAGATCCTCGGATGGATCAGGGCCATGGATCGTATACAGAGACTTGCAGACCCTTACCTAGTTTTGTTTGGGTTTGAAAAAGATGAGGATGAATGGAGAAAAGTACAAGGTCTGGCCCCACACCTTTTGCTTGCCACTCGAGCGCTCCTAACAATAAAATGGAAATCCCCCACAACCCCTTCCGAAAAAGAATGGGTCAATGTGGCAATGAATATGTGCACCATAGAGAAAATAACGGCATCCTTGCATGGCAAATCGACCCAATGCGATAACCTATGGACAGATTTCCTAGATAAACACGCACCCAATGTAGTATATGGAGAAGACACTGCCCAAGCTTAGTTTGAATTAATCATGCCCACTGTAAAGTAGTGACACCTTCCCCAATCTTAGCAATACATACCGGATGACCCAGAGAAAGACCAAAGAAACTGAACTGAAGACACAGGAGCGCCCCCCAACAAAGGAGACCCCAAATAAATTCAAATATCAAGTAAAGAACCCATAGACACATTAAAATAAGAATGTACGCACAGACTCATATCACTATAGCGAGTTATAGACACAGCCCGGGGAGGGGAGGGGAGAGGGGAAATCGGCAGAAGGGGAACGAGATAATAAACTTGTTTTGCTCTGTCAAAATGAGTTACCAGATTGTGAATGTATGAAACTATGTTATGGTATCAACAGGTACAATATTATCATGTTCTATCATTGTTCACCTCTTCTTCTTTTGTTTCTTTGACTTTTGTTTGATGTACAAACAACCATGTATGAACACTCAATGTTTGCTTACTCTCGACTACCAGAGAGTTGTTTTTTGTTGTATGCAAAACTCAATAAAACCAAATTAAAAAAAAGAAATATATATTGTACACTCTTGGGCTTCTGTAGGAAGTGCATTGTGTCTCGAATATAGGTAATGGTGTCTCTAATCAGAGGTTTGAGGATGTTATCAAGATACTTGTCCAGCGGTTCAAGTAGGCTCTCTGTGGCAGCGATGATGGGGCGTTGGTGTTTTATGGAACCTCTTATGAATCTTATGAATTATATATTGAACTGGCAAGATTGGGTGTCTATTTTCCAAGAAACAGCAGTTTTTTCCAGAGATAACCTCTCTCCCTTCTGCTTTGTCAAGTACCTCCTGGATGAGAGCTTATACTTTCTCTGTGGCATTAAAGGATATTTCTCTATATGTCTCACTGTCCTCAAGTTGACATTCCACTTCATCCAGTTAGATACCTAGTAAGCATTGTCTTGACACAATGCAATACTGCCCACACAAAGATGGTGTCTTTCGGCATGGTTCCCTAATCACGTGTGCGCGTGATTACCTGGACAACATTACAAACACAACTAGTCGCGAGCCACTTGCGTTCTAGCGGTCGGCCCGTCAGTACAACCCGAGCGCACAGGTAAGATATTCTGAGTAAGCGGTCTTGTTGATTTTGAGTTCCCCTTGAGTTCCCTTTGACTTCTAGCAATCCGTGTGCTCGATCCATCTGGGGAGGCGAGCACCCACAAAGTACGTATGTGGCTACCGCCTCAGATGGTTCGTAATACAGGTCGCACTGGATCCATAAGAATATCTATCTCGGGTTGGAGCACACTTACCTTACTTGGTGTGCACTAGCACACATGGACTAGTCATGTCCCCGAGTATAACCACCACATTAATATCAGGACAACTGTCCTCAGCGATTTATGCTGCGATTCTTCTAGCATGGATTTTAATGGACTTGTATTTAAGACTAGCACTTTTCATGGATTCTGACGGATTGATAATTAAGAATAGTGCTTCCCGTGCAGAGCGGGTACATTACTGTGCACTGCTATGTGATCAATCAGGGAGGCCCAGACTAATTCTTCTGTACTCTACCTTTTCATTTTCCATGGATTTGTCTGTGGACCGCTTACTTCATATACCCAGTGTCACTCGACCACTTGTCAAAGACTGGGTGAGTCACGTGACTATTAGTGTTTCACTTTAAGAGTTTCTGTGTTGATCTGACATCTCTTTTACTGTATTTATTGACCCCAACAGGTTTCATGGTCTCTGGTTCCGGATTTAGGAACATGGAGGTTATTCCTTTTTTATCCTCATCACAACTCTAAATCCTTACTTAATATATACCAGACACTGAATACCTATATCTTTATTACCCGGTAGGGATCAACACATGAAACGTACCAGATAGGAACATATACCTCACACCCTGAAGATGGATTTTGAATCCAAAACACATCAGTTATTGAAACAACAATAAGGAGCTATTTGGTATTGTAATTACTTGACTCCAGTGTGGATGTTGTAAACACTGTGAATTCAAATGCTTGTTTATTTTGACTAATTTGTTGATAATATATGTTTCATTCGTCCTACTATAATTCGGCACTGACCAACCTAGGTTGCTGACACAATGTATGTGGTTTGTCCTATTGATTTCTTTTGTCTAAATTAATCACTAATGTGATTCTCTTTCATGCAATCACGAATATCAAAATTGTGCGCCTTTGCATGTTTATTAAGTTTTGTATACACTGAAACCATGAAAGTCCTTAAGTGAATACTCATCCCGAATCGCAATTTGGTTACTGTATTGGCTGCTACACAAATTGACACAGGGACTACGTGTGGTGATACACATTTTTTTGTTGCTATTCTCGGCGTCGCAAGTGGCCTTGTGACGCTATAAGCCCTTTTGCACCTGAACCTCTGTACAAGACAAGTTAAGACAAGTTAACCTGGTTTCGAATTGATATATTGAAACACTCTCCTGTTTTTATTCCGTTGGAGACTATACAGGTCTGTGCACCCCTACTCTCCCTTTCTTTTACAGCCCTATGGAACATCTGCAACACACTACTGGATCTCTCATAATGCTGCTTCACTGAAGCCCGCGGCATAGTCCACTACAGGCACTGCTTTCTAGGGTGACACTACTACCAAAGAAGCACAAGCCTTTGATTTCCGGATTGAAGCGGTTGTCTATTTAGCATGATGAAACACAAGCTACACACCACTGCTTCTCGGTTAATGCTTCTCCACTGCAGCACCCTGGGGAGTCAGATACATAGCATCATGTTCTATAGCTTTATAGTCTGAGCTGCAGCTGCTACCACTGAAGTACCTAAGCTGATCCAGATACATGCCATTGCTTTCTGGGGTGAGAGGCCTGTAATTGCAGCACCATGAACCGTTAAATAGACACTGTGTCATTTCTTGCTATGCTGCTCCAGTGCAGCACCTTTAATATCAGATACCCGACATTTCTTTCTGCGGGGAAGCCACAACCACTGAAGCACCCAACAGAGTCAAGTACATACCATTGCTTTGTGGGGTGAAGATGCTGCCCTTCCAGCACCCTGAATAATCAGATACACACCATTGCTTTCTGGGGAGAGAATGCTGTGCCTACAGCACTCTGGAACATTAGGTACATATCATGTGATCTCCGTTAGTGCTGCTTCACTGCAGCACCCTGGAAAGCCAGATGCACTCCATTGCTTTCTACACTATAGCTGCTCCCATTATGAAAGTCAAAAACACGCTGCTGCTTTTTATGGTACAAATACAAATATGGTGAGGCCGCTTCCACTGAAGCACAATGGAAAGTCAGACACACATTAGTGTTGTTTTTGATGTGAAACGGCTCCCTTTGCAGATGCATTTGCTGGCACAGTCTCCCAGCTGCCACCTAGTTTTATAAACCCGACAAATCCATAACAATTCCGACTTTGTTGTAAAGCCTGACTTGTCATCACAGGACAAGACATGATCGTAGCGAGGGCATCCAAAGTGGTAAACATCCCAGACGGAGGTGGTTTGCTCACAAAAAATGCAGTTTTCCCAGGATTAGACAAAGGAATGTGGTCGGATGCCAAAAAGTAAATAATTGCATAATGGTGAAAAAATGTAAATCATTGTGAAAGATGTATGCTCAGATGAAAGGATTAGCGATGATTCCTCAACCCAACCCTGCCACCCAACCAGCTCAGCAGAAGCACCTCTATGCGATCCTGCCAACAATGCGTCTGGCTACTACAGTTCTCCTCTAATCTCCTTAACCTTTCCCTTGCAATTCCTCCAAGGCAACTCAGTTCTGACCACACAACTCCTCCAAGACAATGTAATCTGGATGTCCTATTGGGGCCTTGACTCTAGATCCACAACACATTTTAACAGCACCTCTATTCTGCAGTCACAGCTCATCTACTGAACCTCAATCTCAACTTTGCAACTCCTTTTACAAACCCCATCACTCTGAAGAAACAGCTCAGCCGTACCCATATAATAAGACATCTAAAAACTGACTTTACATCTCCTGCAGATTACACTTGGTATTTTGTATTTCATAGTGATTATTACAGCTCTGACACCTAAGCACTGTACATAAACGGTACAAATGTAAACATGTACAATTCAAGAGTAATAATGCAGAAGAAAATGGGATTGAAGCCAAGTACGTAAAAGAGGGAAAAAGTAATAGAAGAAGGGAGTTCCTAAGGGTGAATGCTAGGAGGGACAAAAAAACTAAAACACAATTGGGCATATGGGGCACGAGGGCAAGACAGCAAGAACTGAGATTCAGATCACAAAGAACGGGCAGGGTGGTATGATGGGATTAACAGCGATCTATAGGGGAGATATCGCATAAAGAGATTTTAAAACAAAACAAAAAAAGTAGAATTTAAGATGGGTGTCAAAGGAAAGCCAGTGAGAAGGCATGAAGGGCAGCAGTGGTGGATACAAAAGTGGAGAGAAGGAAAGTAAGGTGGGTAGAGGAATTAAAGATAGACTGCAGGGGGGGGCAAGGTGAGTGGCAAACCAAGTAAGAGGAAGGAACAATAATCCAGAAGGGAAATATTAAAACTAGAAACACACATTACAAGAAATAAAAGACCAAGCCATATGAATATTAAACAGATGGAAATGGCAGGACCGTGCCTCTGCCGAAATGTGGAGAGAGAATGAAAGAACAGAATCCAAATGCTTACCAAGGTTATGGTACGGACAGAGGTAGAAAGAGGGCGATATGGTGGGGGAAGGAGGAATAGGCTGGGGAATTCGGGAAGAGGGGACAAATAAAAGCTTTTTTGGATGCATTTAAATGTAAGAAGGTGGTCAAAAAACATGATTTGATAGCAGTGAGACAAGCAAAGATTCCAAATAGGAAGAGAATGAAAGCAAGATTTGAGACTCATCTGTATAGAAATGAAACATGAAATGAGGAGATGATGGCTGACATAGGAACAGTGTATAGTGTGAAGAGAAGAGAAGTGGAGAGAAGATGCCCTGTAACAGAGCCCTGGGGGACACCATAAAGAAGTGGGTGAGACACAGAGGAGTGACAGGCAGATGAGACAGTATAGAAATTATTAGAAAGAGATGAAAGAAATCAATTGTGGACAGAACCAGTAAGACTTAAGGAAGAAAGCCGAGAGTAAAGAATAATATGATCCACATTGTCAAAAGCCGCAGACAAGTGTAAAAGGATAAGCAGAGATGACTGTTGTAACAAGAAGATAGGAGTGGATCAGTGATAGAAAGCAAAGCTGTTTCCGTTGAGTAAAAGGGATGGTAGCCAGACTGGAAAGGAGGAAGAAGAGAGAGGTGATTGAGAAAGGAAGACACCTGAGCACAATTTTCTCAAGGATTTTAGAAATAAAAGGCAGAAGAGAGACTGGCCAGAAATTAGTTAGGACTCAGGGATTAAGTGACAGCTTGTTTGAAGGTGAGGAAACTCTGCTGAGTACAAACAAGACTGTGAAATATGGAATGAGAAATGGAAAAATGTGAGGAATAAGGGAGAGGATGAGATGGTGCTGCAGTCAGGTGGGTATGGGTAACACATAAAGCAGTTTCAGTATTAGTAGGCTGGACAATGAAGAGAAAGCTGGTCCGAAAGGCAGATTGTGCTCACTACGAGGCTGTGAAAAATCCAGATAAAAAGACTAGTGGAGCTTTGAAACTTTCGAGGTAAAATAAGTGGCAAAATTGCTAGACAAGAGGACAGAAGATTATGCTGGGTCAGGCACGAAATGAGAAAGAAGATGAGAAAATTCCCAGAAAATATGGCGCGGTGGGCATATTACATGTTTTATATACATCTCATCTATGCTGATGATACTCAACTTTTTCTCTGCTCTTCTTTCTACTCTGATATTCACCACACTCTCTCTCTCTCTGTCTGTTAGCCATCAAATATTGGATGTCTTCTCACTATCTCACACTCAATGCTGGGAAAACAGAGGTCCTCTTTTTCCCTGCTAATAGTCTTCCCCTCTTTCTTATTTTATTTATTTTCCCCCATCACATCTTCCAATGTCCCCTATGGCTCAGAATCTGGTGCTTTATCTTGACTCTTCTCTATCCTTCTCACACCACATTCCTATAGCATCACATGCCTGCCACTATCATCTATACAATATCTGCAAAGTTTGCTCATTTCTTACTTTTCAAGCTACAAAACTGTTGATGTCCTGTTTGATTTTTTTCCCCGATTCTTCTACTGCTCCACTGCTCTCTTTGGGCTCCCAATCTCTCATCTTGCCCCTCTAAAATCGGTCTTTAACTCATCTATTGGTCTACTCTGTCTTCTCTTTTTGAGGTCCTATCTCACCTTCTCTTGCTACTCTCGGCATGTTATCTTTTCACTCTCAACTCAAATTTAATTTCTTTTGTCTCGTCTTCAAGTCCCTCTATGGTCTTTCTCCTGACTATCTTTCTGTCCTCATATCCTTCTATAACCCTTCTCGTTCTCATCGTTCCTCTTCTTAATTTCTCCTCGTGGACCCTCACCCCCCCATGTGCTCAATCTCACTTTCATTATTTTGCTCTTTTAGCTACTCTACACTGGAACTTTCTGCCCTACTCTCTTCGCTCTATCTCTGCCTGTCCTCTGTTTAGTAAGTCAATGAAGTCTCAGTTTCTCCAACATGTTTAATATGATTGATTTTATTGACTATGCTTATTCACTTCATTGTACAGTTATTTGTTTCTCTGTACAGTGCCTAGGCTTAATGCACAAACATATAAATAAATACAAAATACAAATCTAGACCATCCACATTATGACTCTGGCATCTCTTCACAAACTATCAAAGGAAACAGCATTTTGATCTTGCAGCTCCTCCAAAGGCCACACAATACTAAGCACACACTTCATATAGTGGACATTATCTCTCAAATGTGCTGGTTTCAATGCAATGAAGCAGTAACATCAATGTAATTATTGCAATTTAATCCTGGTCCAAATACCTTCCAATAAGATCCAACATTAACCACAAAACTCATCTAAAACACCATTGCCAGGAGTGCAAAGAAACCTGTGCCCTGAGCTCACGGCTCTCTAAAAGCACCTTATTCCTGACTACACAGATTCACAATAAACATTAGTGCTGTTCTCCAGGTTCCCCCGATGTAGCAAACTAGCTCTCACTTAACCTTGCAAAACAAATTCAATTTTAATGGTGTAGTTTATTAAAACTTTAACACTATTTTACATGTAAAACAACAAAAAAAGAGAAGTACTTAATACATTACAACTACTGTCCACAATATCACATTTCATCATAATGTATGGAGACATTCATGAATTCATAGAAAATAATCATCATAGCAAATTCATAAAACATTCAACAAATTCATGTTGTACATTATAAAATAAAAAATGTCAATAAAACATAATTATAGGTTACAAAAGTAGTAGTTCTTGTAGACCTATTCTACTAGCATCTTATGGATTCAACTTGAACAATGAATTAAACTGATTATCAATGAGGTTTGTGTGCCAATCTCAACCAGAATATATAACATTCCAATTCAGTACTTTTATTCACAAATGTATTACAAATGTAAGTCACAGGTTGTAAGTAGCTGAGCAAGAGATCAATAATAAATGCTTCAATGATTCCAAACATTCAATCTTTACACATAGACAAAAATGCTTTTTTTCTAAAAGGATTCTTCTAATAGGATCCCATCTTTGAAAGGTATCCAAAAGAAGTGGAAGCTCATATATATTTTCTGAAATAAAGAATCTGGAAATGAGGCCAAGTATTTCAGCAATAAGTGATAAACATCATTCATTCATGTGTGTTCTTCAACAATAAGGCTTACTGCAGCAGATGAACACATGAATATAACTATTAAATGACAATAACATCACATCAGTAAAATAGGTATAAAATTAATACCATGATTCAGATACAGCTAGTGCAGAAACACAATACAAAGCCATCATTGAATATTTAAAGCACAACTGGCTATAATCCATTATATGACCTGTTAGGAGCAGTAACATGTCATATAATGCCAATCACCTACTTAGCTAATCTCTTTTCCTAGGTTTCTCCTTATTAGCCATGCTCTATACACTGACATGCTTACTCTAATCATAATCAAATCATCTTCAATAGATTTGCAGAGTATAATTACATCCCTTACAGATCTCACATGCCTCTCCTTCAGTAAGGATTTTAAATATAATGTTCTTAATTTATTGTAACCTGTGCAGAAGAACAAAAAAAGGCACCAGGGTTTATTTTGCCATTAATCAGGTCATACACTGAAGCTAATACCTGCATTCCATTGATTCATTACCGATGCAACAGGTAATATTCCAAAAAAGAATTTGATAAAAAGTGATTTTGGAAAGGGGGATCAAGAGGGTGGGGGAGTTATTCATGTCAATATATCTTTCTCATCCCACGATGTGTTTGCAGCACCAGTGATTAGTCACTAACATAGAGTTGCATTCATTATCATCCTACCTGCTAAGATCTTGGCTGCATGGGACAAGCCTTGGCTTAAAAGTACTGTATAGTGCTGTTGACTTAACTTGCATGTTGTAGATATCCAGTGCCAGAAAAAAAGAGGCACCCCCCCAAACTCATGTGGAAGCTCATAGAATCTTTACAGGCTTGCTCAAATTCAATACACACTTTTTCAAGATGAGTGAGCCAATTGCAATTTCTGGTAAAATCAGTATCTAGATATGTGAATCTGTCCACCTGTTTTATGTCCTTTCCTCCAATCCTAAAATGTAATGTTGGTACGTTGTTCTTGTGGGAGGGGGAAAAGGCAATGCTATGAGATTTCTCTATACAAATTCCATAAAACCCTGATGAAAAATCTTCACTTGCTTTTAAACTCATGGGTGATAAAGAAATATGGATTGCATCGTCTGCATAGAGGAAGGTCAGAATTGCATTGTCCCCTAGTTTTGGAGCATCAGTAGCCATTCCATACATCAGTGTACCAATTGTATTTATTAGGAAAGACTAAAGTGTTTGGGCCAGACACTCCCTTGTCTAACCCCTGCATTCATTGCAATGGTTTCCATAATATCTCCCTCTAAGTTCCACCTAACCGCTGTATTGTTGTTCTTTTAGAGGCATAAAATAGTGTTTAGATTTGTCCATGCTCCATTCAGACATATTAACTTCTCTTGTTGATGCTATCAGGATTTACTAATGAGAATTGTCTTTCCAAACTAAGTTCTGATAATTTACCACACTCCAAGGCAAATCAATTTAGTTGAATGATTTGATTTATAGTCAAAGCCACATGTACGTCAATGAATAATGAAGAAGTTGAGGGCTGTAAAATGTCCTAAATCGTTTTAATTTCATCAAGCAAAAATGCAATTTCCATGATTGAATACCATGTTCATATCTCATCAAACCAAAAGGACCCTTAAATTGAATGAAGCACTTTCCAAGCCATATACAATTGTTGGAAGTAACAGAGCTGAGTAAAGGAATACGTGTGTATTTATAAACCTTAAATAAAGTTTTCCTCATTTGGGCATAAACAGGTGTCAGCTTCAACTTTATTCTAGTACCCAGGTCAAATTGTACTCAGAAGTTTGCAAACAGGATGCTGAAATAGGTTAACTCAGTGCCCAAATGTAGGTTTACATTGTCCATTTGGCATTTACATTTCGATTTAACTTTACGGCTGAAGTTATTCATCTTTAAATATTGGTTCAGGCAGTTTATAGAATGTTGTAACCCTATCTCAGTAGTTTCAATAAACCATCTGGAATGCCCCATAGGTAGAGTTTGTTCCAAAACCTGCAATGGTCCACCCCATCAAAGCCACATGCTAGATCAACACAAGCTAGAAAGAGTAATAATTTTTTCCTCACAAGAACTTGTTCTTGCAACAGATGTACAACCTGGCAATTTAAAGAAGTTTTAATATTATTCCGAACACCTGTTTATAAACTGGATAGACCTACAATATTTACAGACCAGCTTTGTAAATCGTTTAACAATATTGATGCAAACATCTTTAAGTTTGAGTCCACAACTGCTATTCAATGATAGTTTGGCAGGTCGTTATGATAGCCTTTTTTATATATCAGTACAATAAAACAATCTCCACATGAGGATGTAATTAGCCCGTAAATTGTGATGTTGCAGGACAATATGTAAGGAGAGTAGACCAGAAAATGGGGTTGTCCTCTAATATTAGAATTAGGAGTCCATCAGGCCCCTTAGCCCCAGATGATTTGCCTTTCCCAATCTTTACTTCTATGTCCCCTGCATTAAATGATCCACACAATGGGCCCTGAAAATCAATATTGAAGATTAGGGAAGTAGTACTTTGAGCACTGAACTTCAGCCTAAGAAAGTCATTCCAGGTATTTATTTATTTATTTATTTACATTTATATAGTATGTAGCGGCCATAGGGCATTGTGGCGCTGTTACAGAATGCTTGCTTAGTACAGGTTTGCATTACATCAGGAGATCAGAAGTGCAAACAGTAAATACAAGCTGCATGTTCATAGGTTACAGGGGAACATCATAGCAGGTTGCGAATGTTGCAGAAAAAATGTCATGATTAATTGAATAATTTTGTTTTTAGCATTTTGTGGAAGACTGCGTAGGACTTTTCTTTTCTGAGTGCAATGGGTAGGGCATTCCAGTCTTTGGGTGCTATGTGTTGAAAACTTGAGCCTCCTGCTTTGGACCTTTTGAAGGAGGGGACATAGATCTGGTTAGTGAGGTGAGATCTAGTGGGTCTGGATGAGGAGCTAAGGGAGATCCTTTCAGATAGATAAAGGGGTGTGTGTTGAGTGAGAGGCATCTGTGTGTAATGGCCATAGCTTTAAAGAGAATGTGTTCTTGACCAGCAACCAATGAGTGTCTTTCCTTGCCTGGTAGATGTGTTCCCTTTTAGGAATACTCAATGCTGCTCTGAGGGCATTGTTTTGTGTAACCTGAAGCCTGTTAAGATTTTCGGTAGAGGTGCCCAGGAAGAGGGCATTGCAGTAGTCAAGCTTGGTGCTGACTCATGCTCTGGCAATAGATAAGCAATTTTTGGTTGATAGGAATGGTTTGACTGCATGCCTTTTGTGGTGAGGGCAGCTGAGGGGGCTATGGCACTGAACTGGCGTGTCATGGACAAGGAGGAATCAAGGTACACTCCTAGTGTTTTTACTGCTGATGAAACAGTGATAGTGGTATTGTCGATGTTGAAGGTGCTGTATAGTGGGGAGAGTTTATTGAGTGTTCCTTTGGTATCTTCTTCATTGGTTTCTATGATGGACTTCACGACCAGACTTGTATCAATTGTTTAAAGAGAAAAAAGTACTTATCCTGTGCACACCACATTCTGTAATTTGATCCACTAAGACCGCTGGCATAGAAAGCAGCACCAAATAAGGGGGAATATCCATAGATGAAGTAACCTGCTCGCATTCACCTCAGTGACCTGTTTTTCTGTTTATTGTTTTTTTTTTTTGCAGGGATTTTTAGATTATTTTGTTGACATCTTTTGCACCACAACTATAGACACCAGGTAAGAACATTGCACATGTTGCGGCTCAGTTGTTTTTTTTTCCATTTCACTGGAACAGATTGGAAAAAACAAACATATCATTAAAATTATAAACCTCCTGGTCCCATTTTTGTAACATGGACAGAACAGCAGACTTATCTCCTCTAAAGGTTGTGGATCATTGGCTAGTTGCAACACAGCGAAACTGCAATAATCACTCAATGATAAAAGGAATGTCTAGTCAAGGTTGCATAAATATAACTACTTTATTATTATGACAACAGACAGTATAACAGCACTGTGAAATACAAATCACCCTGTAAAGGAATGCAAATGACAGGCAGTGTCAAAGAATGAAAAAGGGAGGCACTCTCAATACTGACAGGAGGGTAGTCTGCATGGTTAAAAATCACAACAGTTAATGTTTCTTGGCTTTACCACAAAGGTATTGGTCTTCTGGGAAGGAACAGCGGTACAGAAGCAGAATGTGCCTTTTGCTTTTTGTGTTCTTGGTGCGTGACAGAGTTGGGTCGGCTTCAGGGTGCTTTGCATGCATCTGTGACAGAGTTCGAGTCACCGGCTGGTTTCAGGCAGCAAAACGGTTTGGCAAGCAAAGCTAGTTGAACGGTTGCAGGCTTGAGACATCTCAGAAGTCTTTAAGCAACTGCACCTTGACAACAGTAGGCGCTGCAGTCTTTTCAAGATAGAGGTTCTCGACAAGCTCGAAAAAATGGCCTTTAAGATGCACAGCGATACATGCTCATCGAGGCACTTCTCCCAGCTCCTTCAATGGGCTTGTGTCGTACTTTAAGGCATACAGCCCACAGCCATGGAGTGTGTTGCAGG
Organism: Ambystoma mexicanum; assembly: GCF_040938575.1. Lineage (NCBI taxonomy): Eukaryota > Metazoa > Chordata > Amphibia > Caudata > Ambystomatidae > Ambystoma > Ambystoma mexicanum. The sequence goes on along the minus strand of NC_090926.1, from coordinate 953,638,667 downwards.
TAGATGCCTTTTCCTTGGTTGTCAGTTCAGAGACCTTCTGGCACTCCCTATCCATGAAGCTTGCTGCAGACCATAGCAGGGCACGCTGTGTGCTGGCTGGATACCAGTTCTGAAGTGGCTGGAGGATCATCTGAGTTCTGTTTATCCCTCTGTTTCCAGGGAGAAGTTTAGGGGAGTGTTCTTGCTTCCTTCTTTGGATATCCTGGCTTCCTTTATGGGCAGAATATATGCAGCAGGCTGTACCTTCAGCAAGGGTCGGTCGAAGGTTGAGTTCTTCTTTATTACTTTTGTGAAGTATTCAGATGATCTACCAAAACAGGGGTGCATCCCTTTTTTAAAGCCAAGTGGGCACAGTGATTGGTGAAGGCTAAGCCTACCGTAGTGAACCAATCATGGGGCCACTGCCAACAATTGTGTGCCTGTGTGAGGTCCGAACCATAGTGCTCTGCACCAGGAAAGGTAAAGGGGTGAAAAAAGGAACATGACAAAATCCTTCTGTCAACAGAAAGAACTTTGGCATCATTAGCTTGTGCTACTAAGTCCCAACCTGTCTCTGTTGTGTTCAAAGAGTCTCCATGGTTAATGGTCCACCCTGTGTGATTCCTGTTAAAGAGGAAGGTTTCCTTTGAAGCTGACTCTCGGTCTCTTGCAAACCACATTCTTGTACTTTATGAATGTGGTCCCCCTAGTGTGGATGCCTACTGTAACAACACTGCCATTGATACTGGGAGGGGGGAGCTGGCTTCAGGTTGACACTGTTGCATAAGAAAGGTTGTTGGGTTTCCTGTCTCCTTTGTTATCCTCTGTACCAGCCGTGTGTGGGCCTGTTTGAAGTACCCCCTGTTGGTATGATAATCGATGCAACCAGCTGCAGAGCCTAACAAAAGAGAAAGGTGTTTCCATGGAGCCTTTGTCAGTTAATCAGGCTGACCATGGTAAGGGGAACGTTGGTCTTCCCCCTTCCTTGGAGGACATTGTGCCCTCCTCGCTGTCACATTCCATTTAAATATGACAGGAGTGGAAGGTGCTTGTAGGCGTGTCCAGCCCGGACTACATGGTGTATGCTTTTGACATGGTGTGAGCATAGGAAAATATGCTTGGATTAGCCACACACATTTTCCTAAGTTCGGTCTACCATCACTCCATTTCATACGAAATGTCTAAAATACCCAGGAGAGTGGACGCCCACCATGTGGATGGCCAAAATCCTCACCTGACCCCCAGCCTCAACATGTGAGCCAACACCCTACTGAGGGTCTGGTCTGTCATCTAGGTGAAAGTACCGGCTAAATCCATTTGAATTTCCATGCTGGGTGCCTGGGTGCCTGTCTTGTGCTGGATATCTAATCCATGTAGGGATATGGCCTAGCACAAAAGCTTAGGGTTCTCCCCTTCCATGGCCATATATATCTAAATGACCAATGAAAAGAACTACATTGAACAATCATAATGAATAACACCCTAGTTGTCTGTGACATACGCTGCTCCATTTTATTACTCGTGATACAATTTAGAATGTCTATGTGGCATTGAGTTTCCTCAATGCCACGCACAGTTACCACGAGATAGGCTAGTTAGGCCATCAATATTGTCTTTCACCCCTGAAGAACATCCCATAATTGTCTGTATACCAGATTAGAGGAACAAAACATGTTGTTTTTTGTTTAAAAACACTTACACTTATGTGTTATTTTGTGACCCAAGTTAATGATTAGCCTAGAGCTTTAATGACATCATGCCTAAATATGTATTCAAGATTAGACCTTGAGGATTTAGTATTGGTTCAAATTGAATTTGTGATCTGTTAGGCTGATTAAGTGTCTAAGAAAACATGGTATGCGATATGTGGATTATGTGTGATTTTCATTTAAATTTGTACCTGACTGCATCTTTGTACAAAGTCACTTTTAAGGTGGGATGCACTGGTCACTTTATCAAGCACAAGTCACTTTTTATGTTTTGAACTTGCGTGTTAACTTTTTGTATTGAATAAAAGAGAAAGTAAAGTATGCCTTGTTATTTAGGTTGAATATTCCAGTAACAATGGCGACCTAATACTGAGATGGAGCTATAATTAGGTTCAACTATAGTCCTTAACCCCTAGATTTTATTTACCATAGATTGCCAAGCAACTGGGAGCAGTTCTAGTGTATATGCCTTTGTGGCACTACCTGACTTGCCAAAGGCTTGACAAGTCGGGCAGTACCAGACAAATTCCTCAACCTTCATGCCTAACTGGGGCCAGTAAAAGTGTGCCAACAACCGATCTGATGTCTTAGTCACTCCCAAGTGACCCACTAAAGGAATCTGGTGAGGCAAAGCCAAAAGCAACTTTCTATGACATGAGGAATCACCAAACTCCTGGTGCCCTCACCCTCAGAGACCTTTGGCTTACTGTACAGGAATCCATCCTACCAGTACACATTGAACAGTCCAGGGGACTCGGCCTTAGCAGAGTGGGATGCACATTCTGGGCTTTAAAGAAATTAGACTGATCTGGGACGTCAGCTGATGTAAACTCATCCTTCACGTCTGAACTTAACTGGTCCTCCACCTCAGGTTCCTGTGCTGTGTCAGGCTATGATGAAGTCACTGATTCCCCTGATACCAATGTAGGGTTCTGAGTAGCTATTGGCCCCTCTCCTGCAGGAGTAGGCAACTCAGCAGTCCGTGGAACTGGACCAGGGGCCACCAGCCATGCTGGCTCCTCACACAAGCCCTGTGGTAGCACTCCAGGTTCTAAGGTGCTTAGAGCCTTCAATCTTGAGCCTCTTTGTCCTTTGATCTGGTAGCTGTTATGACTATCGTGGGTCAGGATGATCATTACCCGGCAGAAATGCGACAGGGATTGAGTCTTTTGCCGCTATACAGCACTGGGTGGGATGACCTTAACAGCTGAATGATACTATTGCCAAGGGGCACTTTCTGTTTCTGTCAAACCCACTGACACTACAATCAGGCCCATCAGTATACTGTCCTCGTTGTACCCACTACCGTTTGACAGCAGTGATGCTAGCCACAGTGTCTCTGACAGCAGGAATTTTGTGTCTATTGATATACGTATGTTCTAAGAACGAGTTGAGTTTTGTTGGGAACTGGGTCCTCTTCTGTAGATCTGGTACTGTTTCCACTTAATGTAACCAGTCCAAATTCAGCCACTCCTTCGCCCAGTGGTAAGTCCTCCGCTAGGTGGCCCATACTAATGATGGCTTCCTCCATGTGTCCAACAATCACCATGGCTTGCTTGGTTATGCACGTGCAAGCAGGATCCCCTGTCCTATGGCCCGGATAATTACACATGAAACAACCTTTAGGTTGTAAGAACCCAGGTGTCCCACTGTTAGGGGTGCCTGTGCTCTTCTTTTTGGGGTGCAAGGCTGAACTAAAATTGTGGGATTTTCCATCATGCGTTTAGGGACCTGACTTAAAGGAATGGGTTGAACCTTTGTCCTTCCCATCCTTGTTACTTTTCTTGTCTGAGGATTTCTCGCCTGGTTTGGGTGTGCTCCTTTTTTCTGAACTTGCCTACTTACAAACCTGTCGGCAACTTTTGCAAGCTAACCTAGGATCTATAATATCATTGTTCACAAGATGCTGGTGATGGTCAACCTCATAATTTTTCAAGAGATGCTCACATGCAATCAAATTGTACATCCCTTTAAATGTGTCAACTTTGATACCAGACACCCACCCGCTCAGATATTTCAATTACAAGTGTGTGAACACTTCAAATGAGTACCCGCTTTTCTTTTGAGCTCTGTGAAGCTCTTGAGATATTGCTCTGGGGTTTTACAGAACTTCATGAGAAGGGCCGCCTTCATGCTGTCATAAAGTGTCCTTTCCTTAGGAGTTAACTGAAGAATTGCTTCAGTCCCTGGTGTCGGTAAGCGGCTCATCAGGGCTGCTCCTCACAGTGCCTTCTTCAACTCCTGTAGCTGAAAAGAAAAGCTTGAGCGCTTCAAATCAATAACAAATATCATTCCCCACTTCATAAACCTGTACTAAACCTGGGGGGATGTGGCGCTGTGGTTTACACCGGCCACCTTGGTTTGAGCCACTACTGCTGCCCTCACTAGAGGTGGATATGTTGGCCTCCTCTTTCCTTTTGAGTGCAAGCTTGTGCAGCTCTATGGTGACCTGTTCCGCTGTTTTTTGTTCCTCCAGGATTAGTCTCCTCTCTTCCAACAGGAACATTCTAGCCACTCCATCATTCATCACCGGAACACTTACTGGGCATCTTAGAGGCTGTGCTGAGGATAGGGACCTTCAGGATGCTGCACTAGCCCCTGCCCTCCCTGACACTCTTCAGTGTTGAGAAATCAACTTGCCCCCCTGAGGTATGGTTGGTGAGAAACCCTTCTCATGCTGTCTTCCTCGCCATCTTCTACCACCCTTTCTGGGAGGCCTTCTTCATTCGGGTTCACATGGCCTAGCCCACCCCCTTGAGTCTCTTCCCAAACCTCCCTTGCTTGGAGCCTGGTCAGCAACTCAGGTTTATTATTCCTGGTGCTGTGGAGAAATCCCCTCTCTTGACATAGGTTGCAAAGAACATCCTTACTCATGACTTTCACAGTATCTATGTCATGATCTGTTATTATACCTAGCAATGTTCTAAAAGTCAAATGCAACCATACTTTTATCATTGACTGACAAAGCTGTGTGCAAGGCTCCAACTGGATCCAACTGTCTGACACAAACGTGATGTATACACTTCTGGGGTATCAGTATCAGTCATCCATGGATGAATATGTTTTTTTAAACCAACAGTCAGCCCCACACCTCTAATACACCAGAAAGGATATGAACAGATTGGAATAAACAAGCATGCAATTAACATTTTAAACCTTCTTTTCCAATGTTAGTAACGTGGATGGAACCACAGGCTTATCTCCTTGTGGATCATTGGTTAGTTGCAACACAGCAAAAATACAATTATTACCCAATGATAACCATATCTAACATCTACCGTAACAGGTTCTGCTTCAACATAGGTCTAAAACTCGACAATCTTATGATGAATAGAATTTGATAATGTATTTCCGAGCCTAGGTCCAAAGACTGAAAGATTGTTCATCTCGTCTGGTCTGACAGAGAGTCCTAGGGATGAACAGTCTATGATCCTTCATAGACCAAAGTGTCAATTCTGGGATATTCTGTGTAATGCTATCCCTAATGTGGAAAGGAAGAGCACGGTCGGTTCACTTGAAGTTGATGCAGGTATGTCTGTGCTGAGTTCTCTACTCGACAGGAAGTCACAGAAGGTTCTTGTGAGAATCTTGGACAAGTTAGTTTTTCCTACATCGAGAAATCAATCACATTTGAGACGCCTGTAGTCTGTTAATACCATTTATTGAAGTACCCTCCAGGAATCCATTACAAAAGTCTAATTGACTATTTGATTAAGACTTCGACTACAATTGAAACTCCAGTTGCATGAGTGAGAAACCACTCATAGACAACTTGTATTAAAACAGCATCCTTCAAACATTATTTCGAACTTTATTAATTATACCTATATATACATTTAATTTGAGGAAGCAATGTGACACTTTTCCAGCAATGAGGGGGAGCTATTCATTTCTTAATGACGATCATGTGTTATTTATTTAGTACATTCGACAAAGCGCTTGAACATTTACATACAATTATCACCCAACAGATGTTGGTACTCATTAATCAACCTTGGAAAGATGAAATGCTGAGTTGTATAACAGGATTTAAATCTGCATACTGACATTACACATATTTCACAACTGTGAATCACAAGGACACATTAGCCTACTTTCTCCAACATTGTTTTTAAAACAACATTTTTGTATTCATTTATTTATTTATTTAAATACAGGAAGAACAATGCCCTTTTGATCACAAAAGAAGATACGATAGATAAGGAATCAGATTTGAGGGGAAGTGGTGACCTTCTTACAACAGGGTTTCAGAGACATTCTGACCAGGTTGTGGAGGGGAGTAAATGGGACAATCACCAGGGACAATCCATAAGTGGACAAACATATATGAAGGAAAATGAATAACGGGCATTCGCAAGTGAAGAGTAGGTGGCCAGATGTGCTCTGGATCTTGCTATGATGGGTTAAGTGCTAGAGTGGAGGCAGAGGAAGCGGGTTAGAGGTGAGGGAAACATGATAGATAGCAGGCAGAAGAGAGGTGGGTTAAGAGGGTAAATGTGAGGCAAGGAAGGAGGTTGTTAGTTTGGTTTTGAACAAAATCGGTGTGAACTGTTTCTCGTCTTGTCTGACGGAAGAGAATGCCATCCAAGGAGTCAAATGGGTAGTTGAGGAGGCAGAGCGGATATTATGAGAAGGCTTGTAGAGTTGGATAGAGGAGGATATATACAGTGGTGCCTTACCGTGGATAGATTTGTGAACCAAGAGATGACATTTAAATCTGGCCCTGCTGTGCTTCGCCAGCCATCCAGCCTGGTGATGGTTCGAGAAAGTAGGTGAGAAGTGAGGGAGTTCAAAGGAAGTCCTGGTTGCCAAGTTAATGATTTTGTCTAGAGGACAGAAAACATGATTGGGGAGAACAAAGAGGATGATGGCACAGTAATCCAGTTTAGAGAAGACAAGAGTGGTTAAAAGATGCTGGGCAGTGTTGAAATGAATGATGTGCCGATTATCCTAATATTTAGGAGGTTGAGGTAAGCTGCTGTTACAGTTTTGGAGATGAAAGTAGAGAAGAGCAGGGTCATAGATAATGCTGAGGTTTCTAGCTGAAGAAGACTAGGAGAAAGGGTCAACATATGTATCAGGGAAAAGAAAGCTTATGCACTTGCTTGACATAAAGGGCGCATACATGTACTCCCATGAGCCCATCTTTGGTGCCCTTTTTGCTGTGGACCCACCGGAAGTCCACCAACCACAAGCCCTGAGGGACGGAGCTTGCATCCATGCATGTGCGCTGCCACGTGCCCATCCCTGATCCCTTATGCTCTAGAAATGCATGAACGTCCACAAACCACCAACCCTGAGTGACAGAGATCACATCCAGTGCCTGTGCATGCTGCTTCCACCGCTAGGATCCTTTTCTCTAGTGAACAGCAAATCCTCACCCATCCTCAACCCGTCAGTTGGCCTGATGCCGGGGGCTGTTGGGTTGCAGCACCAATCCAGCAGAGAGCTTATGCGCCCAACACCACCCTATGGAACCTGACGGAGACTCCCTGTGATGCCATTAAGGTTGGGGGAAAACACTGATGCTACCCTGCCACCAGCCAGTCCATTAGTCTTCACCACACCTTGCTCCTCATCAGGAGTTTGACATGTCTGGGAGGTGGGGGCTCCCTCAGCCCGAGGTCCCAGGTGTTCGGCCTGGGTGAAATACCTGGACATGTCTCTGTCTGCCACAGGAGAAGACAATGACAGCACAAAAAATGATATTATGTTCTACTCAGCCGGGCAGCAGTGTGCAACGCTTTTGAGACAATCCTTCCTACGGACCTGTTGTTTGCTGCAGCCAAGACTGTGTGTCACACTGCTGAGACCGTGGAAGTTATGGGCAAGATGGAGGCGCTACTAGGTCCCAACAGTCTGTCTGTGAGCGGTCCAGTCTTTTTGTTGCTGCTGCATTTAAGGAAGCCACGCCCCCTGCGAGTCGCGTTGCAACTCGCTATGCTGACTTTCGATTTTGTGCCTACAACCGTTCCTGACATACCGAGCTCCTCTTTTGTTTTCTCGGTTAATCTCCGCGGCCCTTCGCCTTCTCGTTAGGCGACGGCCATTCTCTCTTGCCTTTCCTTTCCTTTCCCCTTATCTGGTCATCGGTTCCAGCCTAGCTTCGCCCCCCGTAGTACCCTCTACCTCGCTCGGCTGGTACCTGTCTTCCCCGTCGGTGAGGTTCCGGTTTTCCGGTTCCCTGTTGCTTGGGGTCTTTTCCGGCTTCCCTCGGTCTTGCCATCCCTCTCTTTCACCCCCTCTTTCTTTCGCACTCTCACATTCACTCGCTCTCTCATTCATACTCTCTTGCATTCACTCTCTCTCTCATTCGCGCACTCCAGCATTCACTCGCTCTCTCATTCATACTCTCTCGCATTCACTCTCTCTTACTCTCACGGACTCACTACTGCTCTCTATTGCTCACGAGTTTTCTCTCTCTCTCTCCCCATACCTTTACCTGTCTACCGAAACAACTTACCTCCGTTTGCAGTCTTCTGTGCCTATGTTTGATCCTTCGGAAGCATAGAAGTTCTCCTTTGTGGCTCCACACTCCATCGCCTCTCCCAGGGCTCCTTCATCCAAGCCAAGGAATCACAGTCCGGTAGCTTCATCCATTGGAGTATCAACTGGACATTGGCCTCAAGACTTTTAAAGCCTCTGGATCCGCAATTCCTCCAATCTATCCTCGCCTGCAGCCTCACAGGGTTTTTTCTGCCTTACTGGCTTTTTCCCTGTTTTGGGAGGGGCGGACTCCCCAGGGTTCACCTGACGGTTTATTACCATAACGGTCAAGGTGGCCTCCGGAGGAGACCGTCCCTATCTCTTCGAACGCAAGAAGGGGAAAGGACTCCTTAAGAAGGATACTGAAGAGGAGAGAACCCCGAAAGACCGGAGGAGAAGACAGAAAGTTGCCAGTCACAGTGAAGACCAAGGTGAGGAGACTCCTGGGGAAGGAACTGTGGGAAGTGGCTCTGACATTTTGCAACGCCTAACGAGTACGATGGCCTCCTTGGAACAATACCAGGAGATGGTAACAGCGATTCAGGGTCTCCAGGCGGAGGTTCAGAGCCTTCGAACAGAGAACATCAACTTACGTCAACAGGTGGCGACTCGAGAGGATTTCCGAGGTGACCTGCCTCCCCTGACGTTCTCCTTCGGGAAGTATGATGGCAGTCCGCAACTCCTGAAAGAATTTTTGGATGCCTGTATGATTTACTTTACCTTTCGACCTAAGGCCTATGAACTCGATAGGGCCAAGGTTGGGTTTTTGGTCTCCAACCTAGTGGGCAATGCTTTGGCCTGGGCTACTCCACTGATAGCGCAAGCAAATCCTGCGGTTAATGACTACGCACAGTTCACTCAATTGTTGCGGGACAGATTTGAACGACCAGAGGTCCAATATTCTTCTTATGAAGCCCTCCTGGATCTCCGTCAGGGAAATCAAGGTGTACAGACATACGCCTCCGCATTTGTGAAGTTGGCTACGGAGGCGGGGTGGCCAGATTCAGCCCAACAGACCCTCTTCCGACGAGGATTACATGATGAACTCAAGGACGAACTAGCCCGGATGGCACGTCCTGCTTCCTTTCCAGAGTTGGTCACGATGTCTCTGCAGTTGGAGTTTAGATTGCAGGAGCGAAGATTAGAAAGGAGGAGGTTCAGACCACATCAGACTATCGGAACACCCACCTCAAATCCTCCTACTCGATCGCAGACAGAGGAACCTATGCAAATAGGATCAACTAGGGGCCCGTTGACTCCCGAGGAATGAAAAAGACGCAGAGAACAGGGTATTTGCATGTACTGCGGATCCTCTAAGCATCTGCTTAGGAGTTGCCCCGAGGTACCCCCGAGACGGTCGTGAAACGCATCTCCCCGGTCTTGAGCAGGGAAAGGAACCGGGCGGAATTGATTAATCCCTGCAATTCCAGGCAGCAGGATAAGCCGAAAGAGGACCATAGACTCATGGTATTTACAGTTCATCTGACTTTCGGATCTCTTGCTTCACTAGAAACCTTGGCTATGCTGGATTGCGGTGCTGCTGGAAACTTTATTGATATTCAGTGGGTTCAAGAACAAGCTATTCCCCTACTTCAGAAAGACTGTCCTTTACCGGTAGAGGGTGTAGACGGAGCTCCTCTCTCTTCTGGACCTATCATTCAAGAGACTTGTCCAGCCACTATGTCTTTGTTTCAACACCAGGAACAAATTACCTTTGATGTCATCAGAGCTGCCCATGTTCCCGTCATCCTGGGCATACCCTGGTTGCGCAAGCATAATCCCAGGATAGACTGGGCTACTAATACTGTAAGTTTTCTGTCTTCATATTGTTCCACTTCGTGTCTCCCCCAGACATCTCCTTTCAGGGGGAAGAGGGTTGCTGTTCCAACCTCCTCGGCAGTGGTTCAAACGATCCCTCCTTATTACCAGCATTATGCCGAGATCTTTGAGGATATACTACCCCGTACTTTACCCCCACATCGAGCAGAGGATTGTGCCATCAATTTGAAACCTGAAGCATCGGTACCGTTTGGTCGCATGTATCCGATGTCCCTACCAGAAAGAAGGGCATTGAAGGAGTATCTAGATGCTAATCTACAGAATGGCTTGATCCAGGAATCTCACTCCCCAGCAGGGGCTTCAATGTTCTTCATCCCAAAGAAGGGCTCTGCTAAACTCAGGCCGTGTATAGATTACCGAGGATTGAACAGCTTGACTATTCGAGACAGATATCCTATGCCTCTCATAAAGGAGGTACTTGAAGCAGTAGAAGGAGCCTCTATATTCACCAAATTAGACCTTCGGGGAGCCTACCATCTGCTGAGAATAAAGAAAGGGGATGAGTGGAAGACGGCCTTTCGAACTCCTCTGGGACATTTCGAATATAGAGTCATGCCCTTTGGCCTGGTGAACGCCCCGGCAGTCTTCCAGCGCTTTGTTGATAAGATTTTTTCCGACTTGCTGTATGCCTCAGTGGTGGTCTATTTAGACGATATTTTGGTCTTTTCCTCCTCTCTCTCGGAACACCGAAGGCATGTCTCCCTGGTCCTCCAAAGGTTAAGGGAAAATCAGCTCCTGGTCAAGCCAGAGAAGTGCATTTTCGAGGTTGCCTCAGTGTCATACTTAGGTTTTATCGTCTCAAAGGAGGGGGTACAGATGGATCCTGAGAAGGTAAGGGCAGTCCTTAGATGGCCTGTTCCGAAGAGTCCCAAGGACATACAGAGGTTTTTGGGTCTTTCCAACTTTTACAGACGATTCATCCCTAACTTCTCTGACATAGTCTTGCCCATCACTCGTCTTCTAAAAAAGGGCCAGAAGTTTGAATGGGATAAGGATGCCGACCAAGCCTTCCTGGTACTCAAGAAAGCCTTTACTACTGCTCCCATTCTGGTGCAACCTAACCAATCTCTCCCCTTTGTGGTTGAAACGGATGCCTCTGGAGGGGCCATTGGAGCTGCCCTCCTACAAGTCGGCAAAGATGGAGCGGAACATCCGGTGGCTTATTATTCTAGAACACTTACACCTAGTGAAAGGAATTACTCGGTGTTGGAACGAGAGCTACTGGCTATCCGACAGGCCTGTATTGAATGGAGACATTTGTTACAGGGAGCTGCCCATCTCTTTCTGGTTCGTACTGACCACCGGAATCTGAAGATATTGCAGCAAATGGAGTGTCGCAATTCCAGACACGCTCGATGGGCCTATTTATTTTCCCAATATGACTTTGAAATCTCATATCTTCCCGGAAAGGAGAACGCTCTAGCGGACGCTCTCTCTCGGAGCCTGGAGTACCAAGAGGAAGAGAAACAGGTCCAGGATGGGATACTTGCTGGCAAGAGAATCCTGGGAATGGTCAGCTCTTTCCTATAAGAAGTAGAGCTTGCCACTAATCATATCGATGTGTCTTCAGAGTATCAACCACTCCTGGTGAAGAGGGGTGGGTTGTACTTTCATCAAGGCGCCCTATTTCTACCGTCTAAGGAGTTCCAAACGCAAGCCCTATATTGGTGTCACGACCTTCCGTCTGCGGGTCACAAGGGACAGAGGGCAACCCTACGCCTGGCTTCTAGATATTTCTGGTGGCCGACAATGGTAAAGGACACTAAGGCATACGTGATGAGTTGTCCAGTATGTGCGGCCAACAAGAATACCACTCACAGACCATTGGGCCTGCTCCAACAAGAGCCTCTACCATCTCAGCCTTGGGTACATGTATCTACCGATTTTATTGTAGATCTTCCCCCCTCGGGGGGATACACAGCAATTATGGTGACTATTGACTCCCTGAGCAAGATGGCACATTTCTCTCCCTTACATGGCTTGCCTTCCGCCCCCATGATGGCCGAAGTATTCCTGAGAGACGTAGTGAGATTACATGGCTTGCCTCGGACCATAGTGTCGGATAGGGGAACCCAATTTACCTCCCGTTTTTGGTCAGCGTTATGCAGCTCTCTGGGGATTCAGAAAGCATTGTCTTCTGGTTACCATCCCCAGAGTAACGGCCAGACCGAACGCTTAAATGCAACTATCGAACAATATCTACGTTGTTTCTGCAATCAGGAGCAGGACAAGTGGCATTCCTATCTAGCACTGGCAGAGTTTACCTACAACAATACCCAACATTCTGCTACAGGCATCAGTCCCTTCTTTTTACCTACGGGTATCATCCGAGACATATTCCTCTTTTTGGGATTCCTCCTACTACTGTGCCCTCAGTGGATCAACATCTTCATGATCTCCGTACCATCCAAAAGGAAGCTGTACAGAAGTTGGAGGCAAGCCGGATACGTTACAAGAAGTATGCGGATAAGAAGCGATCCCCTAACCCTAACTGGGCTGTAGGAACCAAGGTGTGGTTATCAACCAAATATCTCCCGCGTTGGGTTTACCCAGGAAAATTCTCGGCCCGCTTCATAGGTCCTTTCCCTATTTTGTCCCAGGTAAATCCTGTGGCCTTTCGGTTACAATTACCACCCAGGATGAAGAGGATTCACCCTGTTTTCCATACGTCTCTCCTAAAGGCTTATTTTCCCGATCCTACAAGTCATCGTAGACCCTCTTCTTTAAGGATCGAGGACCCGGACCCTGACGAGTATGAAGTGGAGAGGCTGGTGGATTCCCGTTACAGACATGGCACTATCCAATACCTGGTCCATTGGAAAGGGTACTCAGCAGCAGAACGATCTTGGGAGCCCAGGCGTAACATCCATGCCTCACGCCTTCTCAGATTGTTCCATCGCCTTCACCCAGGGAAGCCCAGGGGAGAAGGGATAAGGAGAGGGCATACTGTCACACTGCTGAGACCGTGGAAGTTATGGGCAAGATGGAGGCGCTACTAGGTCCCAACAGTCTGTCTGTGAGCGGTCCAGTCTTTTTGTTGCTGCTGCATTTAAGGAAACCACGCCCCCTGCGAGTCGCGTTGCAACTCGCTATGCTGACTTTCGATTTTGTGCCTACTACCGTTCCTGACATACCGAGCTCCTCTTTTGTTTTCTCGGTTAATCTCCGCGGCCCTTCGCCTTCTCGTTAGGCGTTGGCCGTTCTCTCTTGCCTTTCCTTTCCTTTCCCCTTATCTGGTCATCGGTTCCAGCCTAGCTTCGCCCCCCGTCGTACCCTCTACCTCGCTCGGCTGGTACCTGTCTTCCCCGTCAGCGAGGTTCCGGTTTTCCGGTTCCCTGTTGCTCGGGGTCTTTTCCGGCTTCCCTCGGTCTTGCCATCCCTCTCTTTCACCCCCTCTTTCTTTCGCACTCTCACATTCACTCGCTCTCTCATTCATACTCTCTTGCATTCACTCTCTCTCTCATTCGCGCACTCCAGCATTCACTCGCTCTCTCATCATACTCTCTCGCATTCACTCTCTCTTACTCTCACGGACTCACTACTGCTCTCTATTGCTCACGAGTTTTCTCTCTCTCTCTCCCCATACCTTTACCTGTCTACCGAAACAACTTACCTCCGTTTGCAGTCTTCTGTGCCTATGTTTGATCCTTCGGAAGCATAGAAGTTCTCCTTTGTGGCTCCACACTCCATCGCCTCTCCCAGGGCTCCTTCATCCAAGCCAAGGAATCACAGTCCGGTAGCTGTCATCCATTGGAGTATCAACTGGACATTGGCCTCAAGACTTTTAAAGCCTCTGGATCCGCAATTCCTCCAATCTATCCTCGCCTGCAGCCTCACAGGGTTTTTTCTGCCTTACTGGCTTTTTCCCTGTTTTGGGAGGGGCGGACTCCCCAGGGTTCACCTGACGGTTTATTACAATAACGGTCAAGGTGGCCTCCGGAGGAGACCGTCCCTATCTCTTCGAACGCAAGAAGGGGAAAGGACTCCTTAAGAAGGATACTGAAGAGGAGAGAACCCCGAAAGACCGGAGGAGAAGACAGAAAGTCGCCAGTCACAGTGAAGACCAAGGTGAGGAGACTCCTGGGTAAGGAACTGTGGGAAGTGGCTCTGACACTGTGCTCCAGGAGTGCTTTGCTCTCATGGCAAACCTTGACTATGAGATGTCAATAATGAAACACTCTCTACAGAAAGAAGGCAAATCCCTGGACACATACCATTGCAGGCTGTGACGGATGGCGACCAAATGTGCGTGGCTGGATGAGGAACATGAAATACAACAGCAGTTAATTAATGGATGCTCGTCAGTCAAGCTGCAGTGACAAATCCTGATAAAGCCAAGCATTTACGCCGCCTCGTATGCTGGAGCACAGACGTTACCATGAGCTGGCGGATGTGAGTTCCGACAAAATGTGTGCAGCGATGAAATTCATGAAAGTGGGGGATTCCTGTGCCATAGGGAAGCATCTGATGGAAATCAGTGCCATGAGAAAACCACAATTCCGAAGAGCAGAGAGTTGTCCACAGTAGGGCAAGAAAGAGCAATGTGGGACAGAACTCATGCTGTGTCCCAATTGCAGCTACGATCTACCTCACTCTGCCGACTCTCCAGCCAAAGGCCAAACCTGTGGGAGATGCAGAGTGGTAAAACACTTGGCGAGAGTCTGCCGTGTGACAGCACCATCTACTCATGTGCGAGGCCCGGCAGAATCATGCAGACAATTTCCCCAATGACAAATGCGGATAGTGGCCATAGCGGATCAAATACCCACCAATGAAGATCAACCAACAGAGGATGAAACCGATGAGGAAGAAGTGTTCTTCGTATATAGTGTGCGAGTTAGGAAAGCCTCAGGACGTCGACAGTTGAAGTGAACCATCACCTTATGTGGGTCTCAAATCCCTGCACTGGTTGACACAGGGGCATCTGTTAGTGTTATGGAAAATGACCACTAACGTAGCCTATCCAACACTCCCCCCTTTAAGGAGACTCAAATACGGATTTACACTTTTGGCACAGAAGTGCCTCTGTCGCTGGAAGGTGTTTTTGTCACACCAGTATGCCACAAGGATACCACAATCAAAGCAAGATTCTTCGACACCAGGGTGAGCAAGGTCATGCTACTAGGGTGCGCTGCGGCTGAGGCTCTATGCATTTTCAACTTTGCCTCTCGGTCTATGTACATGACATCCAACCCTACTCATCGAGTTTGTCAGGGTGTTGGTATTGGCAAGTTCACCCAATCTGCCTGCACATTGACCCTCCAATTCAGCCCATAGCGCTCAAGCACAGGCGAGTACCGTTCCAGCTTTGGTCAAATGATGAGAAGGAACTGAACGACCTGATCAACCTGGACATCATCGAACAGGTGGAAGGCCCAAGCCCATGGGTCAAACCGATTGTAGTTGCCAGCAAGCTGAGGTAGCTCAACCCCATCCGCATCTGTGTTGATATGTGGCTTCCCAAACGGGCCATAAATAGGGAGAGACACATCACGCCACCCATTCACAACATCCTAGCAAACTGTTGTGATGATCGTGTGTGGGTCAGAATAATCACTCAGGAGCCTTGGTTAAGTTATGTGGTTTTGGTAGGTTTGTATCATATAGGTAAGTACATTTAGGTTACAATTTAGGACAAGTTAATGGAATAGAAACATCCACCGGTCCCCCTGTGCCAAGTTCTTTTTCCAACTGAAACTATAAGAACCTTGGCACTCACACAATAACATTCCACAAAGAACACTCCATTCCAAACATTCCAGACACAGACTCACACATACATAGGCTATAGCTACAAACACAGGATGGTAAAACATAACACATCTCCCCCCTTACATAACAATATAATGAAGGAAGGAAACAGAAGGAAAAGTCATTAATGACCAATACTTATCTCAAAGAACTATCCTTCCAGAAACCCATCCTGTAACCCACTAAAAGCACAATGCTATTCCCTTTCAAGTCCATAGTATGGCTATCAAATAGCTATCCCACTTCAATTCAATCACCATAACCATAATGACCAATTATGGAACTCAGCTGCACGGAACCAGCCCACCATCTCATAAACAATCTTTACCACCTACAACAACATATTAACCATGTGTCAACATTCACCAACAACAAGGTTTCCTGACAAAACCACAGAGTTATACCCCTCTATCTGCCTAACGCATATACATCTTGAGACACAATGGGCGTCCACTAAACACCCTCATGCTGGGCACCAAGCCCAATATTGGTGTCATATAGCACCAACATTGATACCCAACCAAATCATCAACGTTAACTAACCAACACAATGCCAACATAGTACCAGGTCTGTAACCTAGCCACTAACCTTGAAAAACAAATGTTCACCACTGAGCACAAAACATTGGCACCACTGAAGGTTCACTACCAGAACAACTAAATGCTTGCCACTACTGAGCACATTAACATTGGCACCCTTGAAGGTTCAGTACCTAACTCAATACTAGCCAAAGAGCAAACCATGCTCCACATAGAGCAGCCACTCACACTGGCAACCAGACGTTCACACAACCACAATCACACAGCTGACTTTAATTCATAACCCACACAGTTTCCCTTAAACAAAACTAATGAACGAATTCAGCTTGAATTTTGAGAATATAAAACGTTTTAAGTTACACCACTAGTGAGAGTCCCAAAGATCAAGCTTGCAGAGTTCTGTTTTAAAATGTACCTGTGGATAGTTGTTAGGTTGATAAAAAAGCATTGCAAGAGTGGACATATCCAAGAAATGCAGTAGGTCTCACACACAATGTCCACACAAAAACAACCAGACAAATTCAGCAAAAATATTTATAATCCGAAATGTAGGTGCGCCACATAAAAGTCCACAATATTCATGCCTGCAGAGGCTTTGTTGAGATGTAACTGTGGATAAAAGTTTGGGTTAGTGCATAAAAACATGTACATATCATTAACTGACATTGCTTTTGGTTGCATAAATCCCACACATTTTCTTAACACTTGCTAAACATCCATTGGCACATAACATTAGGTCCATACAATTTCCAATATGAAACTTGCCAATCCACATTTGCACCATAACTTTAGGTCCGTGCAATTTCCAAATAACACTTGGCAAAAAAAAACACATTGGCACCATAACTTTAGGTCCATACCATTTCCAAATAACACTTGCCAAAAAACACATTGGCACCGTACCACCCAACACGTGGATTCAACAACAATAAAGACATGCAAATTAACCACGCCATCAGTATTGGCACTATCAAAAACGGTAATCACCATCCCACAAACAGCATGTGCAGTGGTTTCTGTTTGGAAATCTCAAACCCAAAACGTTGATTCACTTGCATTTCAAATTGTACAAAAAGTGTTCACTTAGACATCATACATTGCTGAAACCATATATATATGTCCTGTCGTATGTATCGCCTTTCCCAATCCTGCAAAAGAAAACGTTAAAACAGTACCTCGTGCCTCCTCCATGGCATCAGCAGAAATAGCATAATGCACAAAGGAGACAAACATGTCCACGTTAAATGCCTGCTCCCTAGATCCATATCATGAAATTTCCCTTTGTCTCAATAATAGGAACGAAAGCTCTGATCCTGATAGATTTCCACGCCACGGTAGTCCAACGCTTGCCGTATGACTTTCAGAGCAAGTTGCAGTATTTTGCCAGGTCCCTTTTTCTTTGCCGTTGAATTCATCTGTCATACCCGGAAATAGGGCACGCTGCAAGCACGTTGAAAGGTGCTTTCTTCCAATCTTCTAATACATTGCTAAGACGTGGTGCTGTTTGTTGCAGGCTACCAGAACGTTGGATAAACGTTCTATACAAGCAAAATCGCTGATACCTCCATCAGCATAGTGACGTCACCATTTAGATGCAGAGCGCCGCCACAGACAGAGCTCTCTGCCCCAACTGTCACCCTAAGCTTGGCTGCCTGACATCAATGGACTACATAAACTGCCAGCTCACGCAGCGTTGCTTGGAATAGGTGCTATGAGGGTAATTGTTTTATGTCAATGCCACACTGTCTGCTGTGGTTCTGACTGCCTAATCTGCTGCATCTCTGAAGTGCTGGCCACTTTTATACCATAGATCCCCAGCCTCTATGCGCTGTTATTTTTGGCCGCTGCAGTCTCAATACCAATTACCAATGATAACAACAGCCGCCCAGCGCAGCCCCTAAAAGCACAGCTGAGCCTCCTTCTATTAAATCTGGCACAGGGCGCGCTTACGTTGGGGACGGGGGGGAGGGGGTGAATGCCTCTGGGTCCTTCCTTCTTGGTGGTGGGCAACTTCTTTGTAATCCTTGTCACCTGGTCCAGGTCCTTTTTGTACTGCTAGTTACTTTTTGGTATGCTCCGCTTCTTTCTGTTTTCCTGTTCCTGGCTCCACATTCATCAAAGAATACTCGTCGCCAGTGTTGTGATGATCATTTGTGGGTCAGAATAATCACTCAGGAGCCTTGGTTAAGTTATGTGATTTTAGTAGGTTCGTATCATATAGGTAAGTTCATTTAGGTTACAATTTAGGACAAGTTCATGGTACAGAAACATCCACCGGTCCCCCTGTGCCAAGTTCAGTTTCCAACTGAAACTATAAGAAACTTGGCACTCACACAATAACATTCCACAAAGAACACTCCATTCCAAACATTCCATACACAGACTCACACATACATAGGCAATAGCTACAAACACAGGATGGTGAAACATAACACAAACCTTCAAGGAACTACGTTTTTTTCAAAGTTGGACCTAAGATCAGGTTACCACCAGCTGGTACTGAACCCGGCATCCTGTTAGATCAAAACATTCATCACCCACAAGGGACACTAGCGATACAAGCGCCTTAACTTCAGCATATCCTCTGCAGCCAAAGTATTTCAGAACACAATCCGAAGCACCCTGGCTGGCCTAAAGGGTGCCATTAACCTAAGTGATGACATTATGGTGTACTCCAGAACTGAACAAGAACATCTTGAAGACTGGGTAAAATGCTAGGGTGAGTTCAACAACTCAAACTCACATTACATAAGGATAAGTGTGTATTCTCATTGGAAAAGATCAGATTTTTCAGATTTGTCTTCCAAGAAATTCCCCAGACGCAGAAAAAGTGAAGGACATTCAAACGGCGGTGCCACCATCAAATGCCTCGGAGGTGCATTGCTTTCTGAGTATGGTCACCTACGGTGGGAGATTCATCCAGAACTTGTCTACACTCTCAGAACCCCTTTGCAACCTCACCAAGAAAGGTGGTACCTGGAAGTGGACTGTGTTAGAGCTAAATGCTTTTGATGAGATAAGGAGTGCCCTGATGGCAGAGACACAATCGCATTTTTCAACCCCAACAGTCGCGCAGAAATCATTGTCAACACCCGTCCATTTGGTCTAGGGGCGATATTGTCAGAGCCGGACAGAGAAGGGCGTGCCCATCCTGTTGCCTTTGCCAGCAGGGCACTTTCAAGCACAGAGCAGCGATACTCACTAATTGAGAGCGAGTCACTAGCGGTGCAGTGCGGCTGCAGATACTTTCACCTTTATGTGCACCGTAAATCTGTCACCGTGGTCACCGACCATAAGCTGCTGATTCCCATAATGGTTGGTTTGTCCTTGAAACCACTGGCAAGAATTGAGAAGTGGCTGCTTTCCCTGCAAGAATATGACATCAAACTGACTTGTCGCCCAGGAAAGTGTGGTTCCCCGGGCTCGAAGAGAAGATAGAAGAGTTCATTCGCAATTGTGTCTGGTGTCAGGCGGCACGGCCCCACCAAAGAGATCCGCTTACAGAATCCATGGACTGAGCTACATCCCCTGTTTTACAGTACACATGACCTCCGGGTAAATCTGCTGTGAGAACCATTTCATCATGCTAGCAGACTAATGGTCAAGGTACCCCGAGGTTGGATTTGGGTAATCTAACTCACTGGAGGATGTTATCCCAGTCCTGGAATGGATTTTCACCACTCATGGACTTCCGAAAGAAATGCGTACGGACAATGTCCCGCCATTCCAGTGTCAAGGATTCTCAGAATATCTCATGGGGCTGCAGATTCATCATCAGAAGATAACGCCAGTATTGCCTTGTGTGAATGGAGAAGCGGAACGAATGGTATGATATGGCAATGTTTATTTGTGTAGTGCCTAAACACAATATAAGTGTCTCCAAGCATGGTACGATCAGATCGTGCAAGTGCACAGCAGGTACAGGAGAGGGGAGGGGGGATAGGTGTAGGGGGGGAAACAAGTGTGGCCGGTTAGTCAGAGTGCTGGAAAGTGCTCGGAGAAGTCGTTCTCATGGGTCAATGACCAAGTGCAGTAGCTATAGGGAAAGTGCAGGCCCGGAGGCAAGTACTGGATGACTGGCGAGGGAGGCAGGGACATTTGAGACTCTGAGGTATGCCCAGCGGACTGTCAGCATGCTGTGGGGGAGGGGAGGAGGAGCAGAGACAGGGGCTGGCAGAGTATAGGGAAAGAGAAGGAAGAGGGGAAGAGGAATGTCTTGACAAGTTTATGAAACTTAAGGCGATCAGACTCAAGATGAAGGATGGCAGTGAGGCTATTCCATAGGGAGACCCCTGCTGAGGATACGGCTTAGAAAACCAGCTCACTCGCAGAAGGTTGGAGATAGATGAGCGGAGGGCTCAGAGGTAACAGTGTTTGGGAAGGCACTGATGCAGATAGGTGGGTCACCTGCCCCAGAAAGCCTTATGGACAATGCAGAGGGTATAAAACTTGATCCTTGCAGCCACAGGGGCCAGTGGAAGGCTTTCAGTGCCAGAGAGATGCGGTCCCAGGTCTTGAGGCCAAGGATAAGTCTTGCAGTTCTTTTCTGGATGAGCTGCAGATGGTGCAGAGAAGAGGCGTGAAGGTTGAGAAAGAGGCTGTTGCAGTAGTTCAGTCTTGAGAGAACCAGGGCTCTGGAGACAGTGAGCCTCTGGGGGAAGGTGAGAAAAGGAAGAGTAGCTCTGAGGAGGTGTAGCTGGAAGTTGGACTTTTTAGAGATATTTGAGATGTTAGTGGAGAAAGAGAGGGTGGAGTTGAACATGACCCCAAGGTTTTTTGCCTCGCAGGCGGTGGGTGCGCGCGCAGGGCCTAGGGAGGCCGACCAGAGTGAAAGTGGAAAAGCAGGATCAGGATTGTCAATGCAAACAATCTCAGTTTTGCTGGCATTTAGGCAGAAGTTGTTTGCAGCACACCATGACTGTATTGCGGATAGGTAGTCAGATAAGAGCGAGGTAGAGGAGGTGCCTGAGGGTATCCTGAAGGAGAGTTTTGTGTCATCCGCATAACACTGGAAGTTGGAGTTGAAGTTGGCAATCACACGTGCCAGGGCAGCCATGTAGACATTGAGGAATCAGGGGAATAGGTCAGAACCCTGGGGGAAGCCGCAGGTTGAAACAGTGAAAGTAGAGAGAAAGGACCCAAGTTGTACATGGGATGGCCCGTCAGAGAGGAAGGAAGTTAAGCATGCCAGAGCCTGACCTGTGATTCCCAGGGTGTCACAGAGACGTTGCGATCAGAATGTTGTGGTTTAACGTGTCAAAGGCAGAGGAGAGGTCAAGAAGAATGAGGACAAAGGGAGTGTTAGTATCAAGATTTGAGAGCAGGTCTTCATGGGTGTTCAGGAGAAAAGTTTCCATGCCTCTGGATGCTCTGAAGCCAGACTGATGGTTGTGGAGGCAACCGGCAGATTCAGTGTGGAGGGTGAGCTGAGAGATAGCCAGCTTCTCTAGGAGTTTTCCCAGGAAAGGGGTAACAGATTGGCAGAATGGAGGGGTCGGACGAGGGTTTCTTAAGGAGAGGGTGCACACAGGAGTGCTTGAGAGAGGTTGGGAACACTCCAGTGGCAAAGGAGATATTGCAGAGATCATCCAAGACTGGAATGAGAGAGTCAATATTGTCCCTAATGGTTTTGGAGGGGCAGGGGTCTACCTGTTTGGTGACCTCATCAGGTGTGATGGGAGATAGAGAAGAGAGGAGAAGTGATGGAGGACAAAGGGAGGCACCAGAGGTGTTGGTATATGATGTGGTGTGAGAGCGAGATAGGAAAGATTGTTGTGGGTTTGTGCAATAATGTGAGAGGCTAGGGCCGAGCAGAGGTCCCCTGCTCTTCTGCTTCTCTTCTGTTACACCCTGGGTGGATGTAACAGAAGAGGAGGCTGCTGCAGGATTGGCCAGTTCATTACAGATTTTGAAAAGTGTGGCTGTTTTTTTTGAAGTCGCAGAGATGCAGGCTTGAATAAAGACTCTTTTCTTGGTGCGGATGCAGAGTTAATAAATATTGCCTTTGAAGGAGACAGAAGTCCAGTTTGTCAGAGGGTCCACCAGATGTATTCTATTTCTGCCCAGCTGCCATACACTTGCGTTTGAGGGCTGCCAGATCAGAGTCATACCAAGTGTTGCACTTTTTGGAAGGCTTCAGTTGGACCCTCATGACATGGGAGAGAGTGTCAAGGGTGTTACAGATGGAGAGATTGATATTGACGAGGGCTGGGTCAGGGTGGGAGTCAGCTGCAGGAGTAGGAGGCAGAGAGTAGGTGGAGGCAAAGGCAGCCACTGGCACTCTTTTCATGGGTCTGGTGACTTTTACTCCAAGTGTCTGCGAGGGGTGTGCCGTTGAAAGGGGAGAGGAGGGTTTCAAGTGTAATGAGAGAAAAGACTGGTCCATCCAGGAGAGAGAGGTGGTGAGAGGGGTAGAAAGAGGGATGTCAGTGGAGATGAGATCATTCAAAGTGTGCCCACTGTATGCGTGGAGGCAGAAGGTAAGACAGACAGGGAGAGTGAATCACATAGGTTACGGAAAGGTCCTGAGGAGTTGGGGAAGTCCAGGTGGATGTTGAGGTCACGCAACAGGAGGAGTTGAGAGGAGGAGGAGGAGAGTAGAGAGGAGGCTAGTTCAGGCCATTCTGATAGGAAGAGTGGAATGTCCTGGTGGCCAATAGAAGGAGGCCATAAGGAGAGAGGATTTACGAGAGAGAGAGAGAGAGAGAGAGAGAGAGAGAGAGAGAGAGAGAGAGAGACTGCAGACAAGGCAATCGAAGAGGAGTAGGCCTGAGTGTGGGTGATGGACACAGGTATCCATTCTGGGAAGATCTTTGCCACTACCACGCCTGACCCATTGGGCCTGAGGACAGAAAGGATTGTGTATCCTACAGGGAGGAGTGTTTCAAAGCTTGTTACAGAAATGTTCTTGGACCGTGTCTCTGTGATGGCGTTGCACATCAAGATCAATAAGTTCAAGGAAGTTGCAGATTTCGGACAGGATGTTTGATAGCAGAGTGAGAGTTTAGTGTGGCAGTTTGGAGCAGCTTGCCATATTTGAGGGTCTTCCAATGAGGGGGTGCAGGCGACTGTGCCCTCCCAGGGGTGGCAGTAGAGCCAGAGGAATAGTGGATGATGGTGGGGGAGCCAAGGCCGACAGGGGAGACGGGACAGTAAGGCAAGGCCATGGTGCCAGTTGAGAGGAGGAGGAATGCACAACAGGCAAGGGAGCTTGTGCAGAAGAGGAGGAAGGCACAGCAGGTAAGGGGGCTGTGCATAGGAGGAGGAAGGCACTGCAGGCAAGGGAGCCTGTGCAGAGGAGGAGGAACGCATAGCAGGCAAGGGGGCCTGTGCAGTGGAGGAGGATGGCACAGTAGGCAAGGGAGCATGTATATGGGGAGATGTAAGGTTTGAGAGGTGAGGTAGGAGCCTGTCAAAGAGAAGAAAGTTGGGTTGAGGGCCCTGAACCATGATGGTTCCATTCAGATAGACACTGATGTTGACCCAGGAAATGGCGAAGAGGTCGAGGAGGACCTCCCAACGGGTGCCACCAGTGATGGGAGAAGAGGTGATAGGAGAGAGAAAGGTGACCATGTACTGGGTCCATAGGTAGGGTGAGGAAACGACAAAGAGGATGTCTGTGAGAGTCTCTCTGGCGGAAGCCATGACTTAGGTGTCTGCAGTAGGAAGGCCTGGGTTGGTTCCCAATATGTCCATCTTAAGTTTCTTCCAGCCATATTTAATTTAGTGATATGAGAGGTATAGGAAATAGAGAAGCAGTTAGATAAAATCGGAGAGATAGATAGTGACATAGCTAGCTGCAATGGTGATAAGGACACTTACCAGGCTGATGCTCTGATGCATTTATTTTCATTCAAACAGGCACTTTCTAGACAGCAAGCGGGCAGAGCTAAAAACGATTTTCATACAAACAGTCACTTTCTAGGCAGAAAGCGTGCACAGCTGAGAACAATTTTCATACAAACAGGCACTTTCTAGGTAGCAAGTGGGCACATCTAAAAATTATTTTCATATAGACAACAGACTTTGAAGGGCACAGGGGGCAGCACGGCAATGCAGTGGATGGTGAAGTGGGAAATAAAGAGTGCAGGCAGAGAGCAAAGTCACTGAGTAGCAGGTGGCATTATTGAAGTTGAAGACTTGGAGGGCAGGGAAACGACTCTATGGGGCTGAGGCAGCCAATTAACTCACTTGATGGCGAAGGATCTGGAAGAAAACAGTCAAGCTAAAATGGTGGGTCTGAATATGTTTTTTGAGAGCAAGTTGACTGAATGGTCCATGAAGTTTGGCCCAGAACACATCCAGGCACTGACAGGAACAGACAGGGCCTTAAGATTTGGGCCTTAGAGTAGGGGTCCAGCTTCTTTGCCTGTCAGCTTTGTGATGTTGGATTTTGTGAGGCAGACGGGGTGGTGGGAGGAGTTGTGAGTTTATGTAAGCTAAGTAATGATTGGTGGGTCTGGTGCACATCATCCTTTAGGATGGGGAAGCGCCTGCGTGGGTCCGCCCACGCCTCCAATAATTGAAAGAAAGAAAAGAAAAGAAAGAAAGCTTCTCATTGGCCAGGTTAAGAAGGGACAGGGCAATCAGCAGTCTTGTGTTCAGGGCTCCATGGCAACCCTGGGAGGCACTATGGTGCTGAGGAAGAGGCCGGACATTTTGGAGCAAATTGAAAAAAAAACGGCACAATGCCCTGACATGCAGTGCCTTTTGGAGAAGGCCCCGCAATCACGGTTGCAGCAAACCACACAGTATTTAAGGTTCCATTCACCCAAAAAGGCACAACTGTGCGCTTGCAAAGCTGAAATGTGCCGCATGGCAAAATGCAGGAAAGGTATGCAGATGGCCTCTTCAAAGGACCCACGGTTCGGTGGAGGGTGGTGAGTGGTGTAGCGGGTCGCAGCAACAATGCACTTGTGGTGAGAGATGGAAGAAGCCATCAACAAAGTGAGAATCATCAACAAGGTGTTCAAATAGCACATGGGGAAACACGCACTATACCAGTTCTTGGCCGAATACTTTACCATGCCCCGCGGCTCGACCGGGGTTTCCCCAGCCAAAGATTTATTCCAACAGTGCCCAAGAGGGCTAATACCAGAACATTCAAGCCGCATCCCAGGTGTAATCGATGAGGAGTGATTGGTCAAACAAAGGTGGAAAGACAATGAGCGAGAGAGTTTCAGGAGAGGCCTACAGGATTATCATTTGGAAGTCGGTGACCGGGTGCTGTTATGCATCAGACACCCGAGAGGGAAGCCAGATCTGCACAATGAGCAGAATCTGATGGAAAATGTGGACAATGGTCACAGCCTCTGACGGCATGACAACAGTGGCAAGGCAAGCCAGTATCTTGCGCCGGGTAGGCCAGTCAGCAGATCACAGGAATGTGGAATGGCAGGGGTTTGAGAGTGAAGAGTCAGATGCTGAGGGATCGGTGCTCAGCAATGAGGAAAACGGCCCAGTGGACCAAGAAGGAGGAATGCCTCCAGATGACGACGTAAGAGAGACGAGTCAGCGCTTCCCAAGGCGGGTTCAACGCAGACCACCTGAATATCTGAAGGATTGTATGACCAGCACTCCTTAAACGACAGGCATCAGGAACGCCAGACCTTTTCCAGGTGTATTGCAATGTTGGTGCATTTGTTATGTGTTTAACATGTTGTTGCCCTGTGTAAGTATTGCAGGTTTTGTTTTGTTAATGATGAAAAAGGAGGAGTGTGGTGTATTCCACTTTTAGAAGTGTGACATAGGCATCACATGATGGGAGTTAATAAAAGGAGCTGCCCGTGCTGTACGCGTCAGTTAGCACGAGAAACCAGTTAATCTGTAACCTGTCGCTGTGCCTTTCATTTGGACCTTTTGGGAAACGCCCTTATCTACACTGAACCTGGTCCTTCTCCCACCACAGCTCACAAATTGTGGATTGAGGGCTCTTGCATATTTCCAGATGCGTATTTGCGCTTATCTGGGTCTTTATGTTCATTAAAGAGAGTGCACCTAAGGAATTATTGGAAACACAGACCTTTAGGGGAGGTACTTATAGTGTGTACTGTTGTGTTTAAAAGGGGGCATGTGAACGCTTCATCAGCTCATATAAGAAACTCACTCGCAGCCTGCAGGCGAGAAACGGATTGGCTAGAAATGAATCTTAAGACTCGGAAAACAAATTAAACAATGGTGTTCATTGTTGACCGAGCCAAGTGTGTAACCTGCCGGTACTTTCTTGCGGAGGAAATGCCTGCTGAGCGCCAAGAAGTCTCCATTCTTCGCATCAGGGCAATGCGTGCATCCCAGTACCTTCCAATATGGGATCGTTCTGCACCAGGCCATCTAGGGGTTAAAAGAGACTCCGGATTCACCTTGGCACGGGCAAATGGCGTACGTGCCTATCATCCAAGCCGCTGGCACACCATCGTCTTGTACTTAGGAATTTACCCACAATCCCTCTGATACTTCACCTGAACGAAGACAGCAAATCCAGGGGCATGAAATCAAAGAAAAGCACTTCAGGCTGAAGATAATATCACAGGTTTGTTTAGCCGCGGTAATACATTAATTGCTTTAATGACAGCCCAGTAGGTTGAATCATGAAACCACTCTGTTAAACTTCAATGAGTGGGAACAGTGATGTGACAGTGACGCAGTGACTCTTCCGTTCAATAAATGGCCCTTAGCGCGAGACACTCAGTAAAGAGTTTACAGGCAGTACCATGAGACAGAGGGTCACTTCTACAAGAAGGCAATTCTCGGCCAGTGCATAGGGGCACCCCACCAGAGGGCCACCATGAACCACTACAGTGTATGGAGGGGTGGCAACAACCTGCCATTTTGCTGGACGCCTTTAATCCTTGACATGGCCCTCTATGAGCAAACAAGAACATAAAGGAGTTTAGGCTGATCACTAACGTTTTGCACATTGGACCCTCTTTCTTAAGCATTTTATCAGACCGTGTTTTACAATGCAATGCTTCTACGGCTGTCAGAGGGATTTGTGAGGTCATTGGCCAAACATCTGGTGAGACCCCATAACTATCTTGCAGGGGGCGAGGCCAGCTATGATGCTTTGAGGACGCACATCCCTCAAGCATGCATCACTCAAGTTCCTGTTGATCCTGGAAATACGATAGATACCTCGAGGTTGGGACCGATCTGAGATCTTCAGAAGGTTGGGGCACACTTGTTAGGTGAAGAGGACCCAGCGGCGCGTGTGAGGAGAAGCCGAAGGTACGCAAAATTGTTTTTCTGAGCAACCCGCTGATGTCTTCAAACAAACTAAGGTGGTTTCTAAGTAAACGGAGGCGTGGGAAATGGTGGAGCACTTGGCAACAGCCTTGATGGATCGGCTGTGTGGGGGGGTTTGACCACCGATGAGCAACGCATCGATCGAACGTACGGATGTGCGGATAATGGTGAAAACAGCTGGGGCATGAATGTGGGGACCGGGCTAACAGCCACTGGATGCCAGTGCACAGCCAGGATGGTAGGTTAGCCCTACGGTCTGCCAGAGAAAGGTTGGTGACAGAGATCGACTATCCGTCGGTGCCCATGTCTGGACCGCAGCATGGACACAGAAAACAATAAGATAGGTGGAAATAGGTTGCCATAGATAGGAACTAGGCTCCTTTAGGGCTGTGCAGGGCAGATCTGCTAGTAGGCAGACAGTGGAGACACTGCAGGTACCCAGTACCCAGATACAAGATAGTATTGCACATGACAGCCCAGCCTCAAGTGCACAGCGTCGACCACAGACTTCTGATGAGATGTGACATGAGTAGTCTGGAACAATTGTGACACTGTATAGCTAGTGGTGAGATATTTGTGTTCTACGTACAAGGCTATGCATGTCTCTGGGCGGAAACACAGGTTTGTGAATTGAACCTAACTAGAGCAGGGTTGTCCCTGGTGGAACTAACACTTAGGGGTACTCTTGGGCTGTGCATGCACATGGACAAAATCCCCTTCCATACACCTTTTTGTTAGGATCCTGAACTTCAAAGATACGGAATGTATCTAGAAATTCACCAAGGACAGAGGACAAATCTAGAGGGGGTCATCAATGTAGGCTGTTTACCCAGACTACATGATGCTGATATATAAAAAGTGCAACCAGTTTGTCCTGATTAAGCAATGACCACACCAGATTACAATAAATTACACAATGATGTATCTGACTAAATTCAATCCCTGAAGATGCACACCACTGGATGGATAACAATAAAATGAAATTTTTACGGGATTAAGGCAAATCCAACTGATCCCACACCAGAACAACACTGTCCCCTCCTTTCTTTCTGAGGAGTCAGTGCCGCAGGATCCACATGGATAACCTCTTGGCAATTGAGGTATACAGGGAGTTGGCTCAATGGTGATCCTGTTGGTGGGGGCTTGATGGGAATGTACACATCCACCAAATATGTTGTTTGAAATAATGTTTCACTTGAACTTGGACCCTGTGTATGTTTCGCAGCCCGTAGGTGTGCCCATGTGCTCTCTTATTGGGCTGTTAAAAGTAGGTGCAAAAGCTCAAATGGCATAATACTGTTGAGCATTGTTTGTAGTTTTATGTTGTTGGGGTTCTGTTATATATGGTTGGTTTAAAGTCATTGCTATCGGATGTCAACATCGCTGGGTCTGTGCAATACGCTTAGATGGATATGGGACTGGGAGAAGAAAAGGGAGGACAGGGTGATAGCAGAATACATGAAAGTCATCTGGGGACTTTGCAAGTGTTGGGTATAGTAAGGCAATCTGGCTTAGGACTCCATGCTTTAATTTGAGATGGCGGACGGATAGGTACAGTAATGCATGCCCTTTCTCTTTCCTAAAATGGCGTTCCCTATACATGTGCTGACATGGAATGTCTGCGGGCTGAACAGTTTTACTAAGGGAAAGAGAGTTAGGACATATCTGTGCTAGTACCGAATTGGGATCGCAATACTGCAGGAATCCCACCTTATAATGGAGAGACAAACAGATCTTATTAATAAGTGTGGGCATGCCGCCACCTATTCAATATATGCTAGAGGGTTACCGATTTGGCACCATGAGTCAGTGCCTTTTCGATTGATGGAGATACAGTCCGATGAGGAAGGAAGGATCATACTGGTGCATGGATATGTAGAACGTAGGTGAGTGTGTTACCAACGGGTATGACCAGAATCATGATGCTTCTAGTTTTCCCACTCTCTATATAGGAAACCGACCTGGTTCATGAATACGCTGTGGATTTGGGGGCGGGGGATTTCAATTGAACACTGAATCCCTTGTTGGATAGGTCAGATAATATGTTTGTATGCCACTCCCCACTGGTGAGAACCCTACATAATATACTAAAAGAGCTGAACCTGGTGGATGTTTGGAGAGAGGTGAATGTGTTGAGGAAAGCATGCTCCCAATATTCTGCACCTCGAGGTGTCCATACATGCATGCATCTATTTACTTGGAGGGGAGACCTTCATGAATTATTAACTTTGGGTATCTAGATATATCAATTTTGGACCTTGCCCCAATAATTATAACATGGATGTTGCATGTTGTACCATGCACCAACATGGACAGAGTGGAATGGAGGATTGAACAGATGAACCGTTTCAAGAACATCTGGTGGAAATGATTGAGGAATTTTCCAAGATTTATTAAGACAGTTTGGGAAAGTATGGTACATTGTGGGAGTCACTTAAGTTGTTTATCCAGGGTGAGGTGATTGCTAAGGCTGGGGGGATTTGGAATTTCCTAATAGCAGAACCTTCCAAGATCGAATTGGAGATACAGACATGGGAGGATTACCCTTTGAAAGGCTGAACATAGGAACGGGAGCCATTTGCAATAAGACAACCGTTTGTGGGGAGTGGGAAAGGCTTGGTAAGCATCAGCATGAGGTATACACCAAGAAGATGCACACGCATTGGGATACATATGGAAGGCTGCTTGCTTGAATATGCCCTAGAGAGATCCCTAGACATTTGATATGCTCCATAACAGATGAGTCTGGGAAAACCTGGTAATCCCAACTGGAAATTAACTGTATCTCTCAGAGCTAATACACATTGTTATATTGGGCAGATGATAATATTGATAAGGCAGAGGTAGCATACACGTTGTACCACATTGCTCTCCCCCAGCTGTCAAGTCAACAGGCAGACCTGCTGGATACGCCCTTAACATAGGAGGAATTACGGGCAGTGGTGGCATCCTTACCATCTGGGAAAACAGTGGGTGGAGATGGACTACCAGCTGATGATATATTGTGAGATCTTGATATCTAAGCTGCTTCAGACATTTAATTAGGCCTTTGCAGGTGGAATGCACCCCTGATTATGAGGGAATCATTGATAATACCAGTATTAAAAACAGGAAACCACAGCAGTTATGTGAGTTGTATAAACCCTTTGCCATGATAAAACTGGACGTTAAGATCCTTACGGCCTTGCTGGTGGGCATAGCATGCCATGTGATTAATTCAATTGTGCACAGGGACCAGACAGGATTTGTACCCATCAGGAGTACCTCACTGATCAGGAGGAGATTACATTCTGTCATAAAGATCAGGCATTAGGATTAATTGGAATAAATCCTGTCTCCTCCTGTTTGCAACCCTGGTTATGCAGGAGAGGCATTGGTTGCCGGAGCTTTGGATACAATGGGTGGTAGAATCGTTCAAATACTTGGGTATTCAATTAACCATGATGTTAAGGATGCCCATGATCAAAATATTGAGCGGGCAATGGATGGTATATCACGATCTATGGTATTTTGGTACAGGCTACCGTTTTCAATGATGGGAAGGGCAGCATTTGTCAAAATAGTTATTTTGCTGAGGCTACTGTACCACTTTGCAAATCTCCCCTTTGCTATTCCGAAATCCTGGTTTAGGAGATTGAACGCTTAGGTGAGCGAATTGTTGTAGGGCACAGGAAGACATAACATTGTGCTAGATACTCTGGGGGTAATTCATGGATTATTTGCACCAAATAATAACGGGATTTGAGCGCCATTCTGCCCGCAAATCCCCATTTGTTAAACAGGGATTTGCTGGCAGAATGGTCCATGAATCAATGAAGGCGATGGGAGGATAAGGGTGTGACTATATGGGGGGATATTCGCAGGAATGGATCAGTATAACCATTTACAGAGATGGAATCTGATTGTGATCTGCACCCATGCCAAATTTTGGGATATGTGAGGTCAATCCGAATAGCAGAGACCTGGTGGCAGGATCCTCCGTAGATACCTGAGGCTGATGAAGTGCTTGAGTTCAGGGTTTGAGCTGTCTGAGGGTGGGAAATATGTGTTAGATTGTCCTTGTTATCACTATTGAAGGAAGAGGCACTGAAACTTAAGGCTCTCTGGGAACGTGATCTTGGCACGATCATAACAGAGGGCAATTGGGATAAGGCACTGGTATATGGAAAAGAGGTTTCCAGAAACTGCAGGCAGAAGATTTACCAACCCCAGGTTTTACATAGTGATGCCACCAAGGGAGGGAACATTTGAACGCCAGCCACAGTGATGCAGGGGACGACAACAATAAGCAACGCAAGGTGAGCAGACAAGGATCATGGGAAGGGGGAAATGCTATGAAAGCCACAACTCATGCTAGCACAGAACAGTATGTAAGGATCACAGCACTGGGGGAAACACAGAGCAGACAAGCAGAAGAACAAGGACATTCAATCAGCTTGTGAAAAGTAAGGGCAAGCCTGGCACAGGTATGATAGAGTGGCATGGCAAATTAGGTACATGAGTGTATTCAGGAGGGGAAAAAACATTGTGGTAAGTGTGTGGCAAAAGGTGGAGAGATCAAGGAAGGCATTCCAGATCAATGCTGCACCTGGAACATCAATGCTTGTGATCAGAAGTGTGTGGTGCATCCACGAGACAAGATAATTCTCCTTTAGTGTAAGGATTTTGCACAGTGAATATGGCATGCCTCTGGCCTGACCTTACTTCCAGGTCTGTAGTTGATCAAAAAAGGGACCTAAAAGGGGACCCAGAAAAACAATAGAGGTAATGACTAGAAGGTTTAGAATCAATTGTAACCTCTGCCATTGCTCTGGGCAACCCACCAGACCATTGGTCTTTGTCTGCAAAGCCATTACAGAAGAGGAAAAACAATATGCAAATCAGGCTTGGTCCTGACCCAGACCTGTTCTGACCTCATTCAGTGTGATCGGTCAGGTGTAGCTTGGGTCTCTAGGGTCAGCAGGCACGGGACAAATGTTTGGGCATTTCTGTCACACTCAGGGTGACTGAACAAAACAAAAGAAGTGATGGCTGAAGGTTTAGAAATAATCTTAATCTCTAGCCTTGCTCTGGGCAACCCTCCAGACGATTGTTCTTGTCTTACTAAGCAATTACAGAAAGGGGAAAGATCAAATGCAAGTCAGGCTTGGTGCCATCCCAAAAGAGGAAGTCCATTCAGAAATGCTGTCTTCAGCACCTGTGAAATAAATATATAAAAACATATATATAAAAATGCATGCTTCCCTTGTCATGAGGGCATGTATAAGAGTGATGTTGCCAATTGATTGACGGGGCATGTTAGGGAGTCAAAGTATTAACCGATTTCCTGTTGTGGGACGGGCATAGCAGACATGTGACTAGCAGGACCTTTGAAGAATGTGGCTTTATAAGGTAAATGCTTCTGCTTGGGAACACTGATACATACCTGTTTGAAAGGCACAGCTGACGTGTTGAACCAGCCATGCTACGAATAATAGTGGAGTGAACTTCCTGCAAACTGAAAGGTCTAATTGCCATTCCCTAGCTAAGACATATCTCGATTCAGAACACACGTTGCTCAGCTTAGATTGTGACAATAATACATACAGACCTGTTCAAGATACTCTTTTGGTTGTATACTAAATTTGAATCGGCTGAGCTCAGCGTGCTTGGGCACAAACACTGCTTTCATTATCATTAAAATATAGTACTCTCCTTGGTACTCCTCTGTCTGCATTCCACATTTCCACAGCTGTATACATTTCCAGCCTCACACTATGGATCCAACCCGGACCTCTTTCTAAACTATCAGCCAAGTCCATATCAGACCTGATGTATTATTTCAGTGGGTCCTCATTGTTACTTTGTCTGCCTTGTGCTAACTAAACCGTTGAAAGATCCACTTGCATTGAGGGTTATCTCTATTAGTCCTTGATCAAATAAACAACACTACCTGTTCACAATACATTCCTTCAACGCAAGTTGTTGCCTAGGGTAATTGGTTGCTTTTTCTAATTTTTTTTGGACACGTGTAATTGTAGACCAGTTGGAGGTGATTTTACAGTTCCTCGCCCTCCGCTCCCTATTAAAGCGCTTCCACTACTCCCATCCTGGCCCCACAAGCACCACAATTTCCCTTTCTTTCCACATTCCCCTTGCCACCAGACCTATTTCTCTACCGTTTACATGCACAACCATCCACCAGCCCCCTATCTCTCTCCCTTCTCCTGGGCCACCATCGACAAAATACCAGTGCAAACCCCCAAGTAACGTTAGCCCCATTTCTCAGCCTCAGACTCTTTTCTCGCGCCCAGGCCCTTTTCTATCCCCCGCCCCATTTAGATTTTTCTAGCATCAAACCCTTTTGGACCCTTTTCTTGCCCCTCCAGTGCCTCTTCTCACTGCCACCCCTTTTTCTCACCCCAGCCTCTTTTAGCCCCTTGTCTCACCCCTAGTCCCTATTCTATGGCCCCAGATCCCGGCACAGACCCCTATGCTTCCCTCTTATACACAGCAATTTCCCTGGCCCAGGTCACATGTGGACCTACGAGCCCAGTGAAACCCCTGGCGTGGTCGTAACCATGAGATACCTAGCACTCCCCGCTCTACCTCCATGCAGTGGTTTATGAAACTATGAGACCTCGGGCAACTACCCCTTCCTGCCTCCCGCGCCTTTGTGGCAGCAATGAATGTTACTCAAATCATGTTTGACCTTACATCCTATGAACATCTGTGAGCTTTTACATCACCTACTAACAGGGCTGTCAAAAGGGGAGGAGGAGAGGCTTTGGCAGGTCTTGTGTAATGAACGTGGCCTAATAGGAAGTGAGCATTTATTTATTTGTTTTGATGACTGAGCACTGATCCTTGCAGGGTGTTTGGAGCGGCCCTCACCCTCTAAACCTGCTGCCTTCCATTCATGTGCTGATGCTTTTCTACATCTTATGTCCATATTTTAGCTTCTCATTTTTGCAGTTTATTACACAGTCACACTCAACTCAGGGAGTTACTTTCCCCCAATGGATACGCCACACAACAAATCACTATTATTTTGATTCAGGTTCTATTTGGTGAGGCCTCCAACCCGTCTCTCACCCAACCCCAAAAAGTGCCAGGTGCCACAATGGACTAGGAACCAAGCCGGTGTGTTTTAAGAATATAAATTTATTAAATTATTCAAACCAAATTTCACACATAGATTAACATCAGCCACCAAAGCTGTGGCAACATAAGAACAAAAATGACTTATGTAAATGCACCAACACAGAGATAATTCTAAGATATGCAGTTACAATTATTTTATTTTAAAACACCCACCAATACAGGAAAAGAACAATTCAACACACACAGTGATTGCAGATTGTTTTATAATTTCTCCCATCAGCCCTCATCCTCCAAACATCAATTAGACATGACTCCTCGGAAAGGAAGGCAATGGCAGAGAGTGGGAACACAATGAGAAAATCGGTGTTGGGGTATAGTTCACAGAAACAATATGAGAGACAGAAAAGCAATGGGAACATTCGTCTTGCCACATCCAATAAGAACAGGCAAAGCTTTGGGGTTTTGGTCGAGCACAATGGGTACATAGGGGCAATTTCGTTTTGCACCTTGCACATGCATAGGCACTACCAGGCTTCACCCTTCATGATTTAAAATGAAGGGGATCAATTGGGAATTTTGTTTTGCACCTTGCACACTCATGTGGGAGCAGGGTTTGGGATTAATTCTTTTTGGCAAATCTTTATGTCTATACCAGCTCACAACGCACTGGGACGAGAGTGTTGGTTTTGAATGCCTACAAACAGATCCTGTGATTTCAATAGGGAAATTAATTGATTTACTTTGATGAAATATGCTAGGGATCTACACAAACAGGGTATTTTTCTATGGGGAAATCACTAAAATAATGCTGGAAAAAATATAGGGCTTACACTACCTATGGCTTTGGGTTAGTATTACTTACAGGATAGGCCTGGAACTGGGCATCAGGGAATAGCAGGGAACTACTGGGGCAGCTAGGTGGTCAGTGAAGGATCCCCTCTGACTCATCCAAGCGGTCCCAATCAGCTTCTATGTCTCCTGGTTCCTGTCTCCAATGTCAGTTTTAGGCCTCTCTGCTGGGATGTTTCTCACCAGATTTTGGCAGCAGGTTGCCTCGCAGTATTAGTGGAAGAACTCCAGTTCTAATGCAAACTGATCTACTTATAGGGCAAATGACATCCCCAAACTTGTCAAGATTCTCGCGAAAGGGATTGACTGGTTTTTACTATCCACCTCTCTCTGTGTGCTAATAGGACAATGGGTTCGGGGAGTGATTTGGGACAGCTGTGGGAGGAGAAAGCTTCATCGTCCCACTTTGACAGGTGGTCTCTACATGCTTTGGGCTCACAAAATCTCTCAACATGACAAGTACACTACATTTTCAAATGTTTACATGCATGCATATCATTTTGAAAACTACATTTTAAGGCAAATCATATAAGGCTAGTCTAAAGTCAGCATGTTTTCCTATGCAGAGAATCAGTTTCACTTCATTACTCAGGAGCCATATAAGTGAAAAATAAGCCACTGTATAGTCCCCATGTTAATTACTACCTACACACTCATACCAACTTTCACATCTCATGGAATCAAGGGAAGGCCCAAATCACTTTACATTAATAACTTGAGTTATGTTTATCACACCAAAAGTCATTTTAGCATGGTTAAAAGGGGTGACTGTCATCTTTAATAAAAGTCTGGAATGACCGTTGTGACATGCTTGCCGCCCTTTTCATACGATAAAAATGTATTTCTCCCATTTTAATCAAACTGCAGTTTCACACTCCTTCACTGTGGCTCCCACCCTTGCTCCTCCAGTTTCATTTATCCTTAGACATGTGGTAGAGCCTGGTATGTGTTTAGGTCCGCCTGCCTCTTCCAGGCATGATAGCCACACTATTGAACATGTTATGGGACTTGTGACCTCAAGATCAATCCTGCTGCAAGAACAGACATGGCTTATATGGTCTTCACTGTGTTTACGATCTAAGCCTTTGTATTTCTTTCTATATATATAAGTAATGGCTCTCATTGATGATGACAACCAGGCCTGTGTCTTCAGGGCAGCAGAAGGAAAGGCCTCGAGGTTAGTTTCATGTTGGGAGAAGTGACCGTTCATGCACCCTGCAGCACATGGCATTTGAAACTCACACACAATTGCAATTTTAAAATACATCTTATGAGGCACACAGTTTCCAACTACATAACTATCACTTATGGATTGTCCATATGTATAAGGCTTTTATTTGAGAAAACCAGGTTCAAGCTTGAAAGTCTAGTGAACATTTCTCTTAGCAGGCTATCAATTAGGATGATGGAAAAACGAAAATGACATTTTCTTTTTTTTGTTACATTCAATGGGCTCTGTTTCACTTTGGAACACAATCTATTATTTCATCGAAGTTACTGTATGCACTGCTGTTTCTCTATATGTGAGAGTACATTTGTGATGTCATCTTTGATGTCCTGGGTGTTAAGTCTTAGCAATGCATGTTGGTGGCACAAGTTATGGTTGCTTAGCGGACCATAACTGTCGAATTTCTGAGGCTTTGTTGGTTTTACATGTAACCATAATGTCCCTTTAACAAAGTCTTTTCATTGAATATATGTGCGTGGGGAAACAAACTGTAAAACAAAAAACTGCTTGTTGGTGCTTTGAAAAAAAATACAATCGACTATTAGTGTCAATGGATGCATGAGGAAAAGAAATGACAGTGCCTGGTGCCGATAATTGTTGGGTTTTTAGTCTAGTCATGTGTCCTATGCTCTGGTTAACCAAAATAGTGGGAATGACGCTCGCCTGAATACCTAAGTGCCCCAGAATGGAACACCCCTTCAGGTACTTTGACCCCATAGATAATAAACTGAACTATGTCAGTTGTTTTAAGTGTTAAATTCACTGTATATTGAAAGCATGTGCTGGGATTTGTAACCTGCAATTCTGAAGGAGGTGTGTGAATAATCACTTAGATATTAAAAAGACTCAACTGACTCAACTGACTATGATACTGCTTGACATGACTTCATGTGAAACACACACAAAAAAAAAAACATAGTCAAGTAGAATGCATCATTTATTTTATTTTTTTTATTTTTATTTTTTTTATTGGTTTGTTACAAACCTTTAAAAAAGAGAAAATTATGTACAAAAATTGTGAAAAAAGAGAAAAAAAACACAAGAATACATTTTGAGAATTCATTCTCGAAGAAAGGTCCACAGATGGAGCTCCAAGACAAAACAGGAAAGATGATGATCAAGCAAGACAGAATGAAAGTGGGAAGGAGGAGCATTAGACGAAGCATAAGAGCCTAGCGTTCCAATCAGAATTGGCTTTCCAAAGTTCAAGCGGAATTTAAGACAACTTTAGTGTCGATTTCATGTTTTTCCAGTTTTACGTTCATCTTTTCTAGGAGGAAAGTCAATTCAAACGTTAGACTACGTTCCACGTCTTGATGCAACTCGTCCCACCAATCCTCGGCGGAGAAGGTTGGTCTTGCCACAATGTGCTTTCCCAAATGGGTAGATCGTTCCTGTCGCAACTGCGTGAAGAATGATGTGAGGTGTTTTAGTGTTTCATTTGCCTCCCCACATAGCCGACAGATCAACAATGGAGCTCCATCTTTTTGCCGGATCGCCAGCGTTTCTCTTGTTGGAAATTGGTTCAAGCGAAATTTCATGTAAAGGAGTCTACAGGCAGGATTTGGGAACTTGAGCAAGTAGGCTTGAGGGTCATTTATTTTTCTTGCTTCAGCTGGACATGTTCTCATAATTCTATGAGTACCTCGTGTGTCAACTGTGTCAATCCAATCTTGTTGCCATAGTGGTGATTTTACTTTGACAGGATTCGAATGGAGTAGCTCTCTATTGGTACTTAAGTCGCTTAGAATGTCGTCAAAGCGTCTTATCCATTGTGCCAGAATGCAGTCTGTGGTCTGCATTAGTTCAGATGTAGTATTGTGGAACAGTTGGATCAATAGTTATCTTTCTAAACTCATTTAGAGTAGTCCACATTACTACTGCATTAATGGACAACAGATTTAGCTCGTATCTTATACATGCAGTTGGTACACCCATTGGAAGATGCAAGACTTTGGACCAGAAGTGATGTTCAAGCGATGACCATAAAGAGTCTGGACATCCCAGGGCGCTGTTAGCTCCGTGTGTAATTGCCGGAATGAATTTCATTTTATAGAAATCCATGACAGGTTTTAGCAAGCGTTTGCCAAACTTCCTGTTAAGTATACAGGCCTGTGCTGTTAGTTGTTTGCATTTATTCTTTGCCTTCACGACCCGAGGAGCATCATTGATACTTGAGCTAATGCACATGCCAAGGTACATTGTTTGGTCGACGCTTTTTAGCGGCTCCTTCCCAATTCTCCATTCAAACTTTTTCAAGCCCACGCTCTTTTTCGTTTTTTTGAAGATTTTGCAGAGTTAGGATTTCAGATTTTTTGGAATTTATGGTTAAACCGTTTTGTGTGACGTATTGGTCGAGTATGTGCAGTTTCCGTTGAAGTCCTATGGGTGTTAAGTCTAGTAGGACTAGGTCACCCGCATACAGGAGCCAATTTACTTCCTTTCCGGCATTTATGTTCTTGTATGCATCCCCCAAGTCTGAGATGAACAGATTAAATATTATGGATGCAAGTGGGCAACCCTGTTTAACTCCTCTATAGGTTTTTATTGGCTCAGAGAGGAGACCTTGTTGATTCAGTCTGACCCTTATAACTGTCTCGGTGTGGAGTGCTTTGATAGCCAAGAGTAGACTGAGAG
This sequence comes from Ambystoma mexicanum, assembly GCF_040938575.1. Lineage (NCBI taxonomy): Eukaryota > Metazoa > Chordata > Amphibia > Caudata > Ambystomatidae > Ambystoma > Ambystoma mexicanum. Next base: position 953,599,325 of record NC_090926.1, on the reverse strand, counting down.
GACAGTTCCAGGTCACCATTTTTTTCCATAATAGATCCCTGTCAATGCTATCAAATGCTTGGGATAAGTCCACACAAGCGAGGGAAATTTTCTTGTTTGATCTTGTAGCATCCATTTTCAAAATATTCAACAGTAGCAGATTTAGGCCACAACCAATGCCACGGACAAATCTAGTTTGTCGGAGGTCCAGATGTTTTGTTGTTTCCATCCATTTCATCAGTTGGTTTTGTAGTTGGATAGCAAATATTTTTCCAAGAACATCTAATAATGCTATAGGCCTGTAGTTCTTAGGATCTGCTCTATTTCCGTTCTTGAAAATGGGAATTACAATTGCAGATTTCCAGCTTGATGGTATGCTGGCTTCTGCTGCAATCCTTGTGAACAATAGCATGAGGAACTCAGACCAATCCTCTGGATTTTGTTTTATTAGCAGGTTGGTAAGTCCATCGGGACCGGGGGATCTTGAGGAGGATGCTCATAAGATGCTCTGTACTATGCTCACCTTGTCAAACTTTAAATCCCACTCAGTGAGCTTCGGTAGTTTGGGTTCAATTGTTGTACTGCTTTTTCTATAGAGTCAAAGTGGGTAAACCATTTAGCTTGAGTAACCATGTTTGTTTGAATTGCACTTTGTTGACAGTTCATGTTGTTAATCAGTTTCCAAAAATCGGCTGAGTTCTTATTGCTTAGCACTGCTAGCATTACTTCGCTGTCCTGTTGGTATTGGATTGATTTGTGCGAAATTAGCGAATTTATGTATTGCTGCTTTGAGGCTTTTTTAGCTTGCTGTCGCTGCTCGAGTTGTTGTGTATGCTGTCTTAGTTCTTTCCTTAATTGCCTCTTTCTTACTGCAATTTCATGATTGTAGCAGTGTTTAGGTGTGAAATCCAGTCTTTTTGATCCGTTTTGGACGGACATAAACTGTTTTAGAACAGCAGTGTATTCAAGGCTGGAGTCTGTTGAATTGGATATGAGGTTGTAGTATGAATCTGTGATCCTCTTTACCTCATATGGCCTTATCTTCAGATGAGTTTTATTGGGCTCTACTTCAACCTGATTCCTCCAGCTGATTGGTTTCACTATGGTCAGAGAAAGCAGAGTAAGTATTAACTTTCTATGGTCTATGTTTGGATCTTCTGATACCGTTAATGTCACCGCTCGATGTGCTAAGTTTTCTGAAATAAAGAAATAGTCTATAGTGGAAGTTAAGTTGCCGCTTTTCCAGGTTTTTTGTGCTGGAATGTCTCCGCTGGTGTTGCCGTTGGCCATTGTTATGTTTCTTTCTTGCATAGCCGAATAACATCACCATCTAAGGTAGTAAAAAATCTGGGAGTCCTGATGGACAACACCCTAACCTTAGAACCGCAAATAAACGCACAGTCAAGAAATGCTTCTTCCTCCTCCACACGGCAAGAAAAATACTACCTTTCCTCTCCTTCACACACAAAACACTCACCATCGTCGGCCTCATCATGTCAAGCATCGACTATGCAAACAGCCTCTACCTCGGTATACCGGAATACCTACTGAAGAAGCTACAAAGGATCCAAAACACAGCAGCCAGACTACTCCTCAAACTATCCAGAAGAGACCACATCACCCCGGCCCTAAAAACACTACACTGGCTCCCAGTAAAACAGCGCATCATCTTCAAAACAATGTGCATAACGCACAGGGCAATCAGCGGACAAGGAGCGGAATTCCTACAAAAGAAAATAACAATCTACAAGCCAACAAGACCGCTCAGGTCAACCAATGAAATCCGACTGGAACAAAAACCTTACATCAAGAAGAAACTCGGAGGAACCGCTTTCTACCACCTAGCCGCGAAAACCTGGAACAGCATCCCAAAAATAATAAGGAACACCAAAGATCACCTCAAATTCAGAAAATTACTAAAAACCTGGCTCTTCAAAACCAGAGACTAAAACCGAAACAACAATAAGACAAATGACTCAACAAAAAGGACCTTGACACAGGGGCCCACCTGCGAGACCCAGGGAGACGGAGGCAACGACTCCAGCCAACCCTCACCATCCCCCATCACCCGTACAGCCACAACTAGGTACCACGAGCTGTGGAACGGACAAGACACAACTAATCACCACACAAACGGAAGTATGGACACTAGCAGCTGCGCTAGTCATGTGGGGGGGTGAGGAGCATGCAAAGTTATTAAGGGAGCGGGCGGAGGGGACAGCTAAATCCTCAAACGGCCTCGAATGGAGAAAAAAAAAACGAGCACGTACCTCCTGAGGCACAGGGTGTACAAGCATCCCGTCGTGTAAGATTACACGAGCCCAACCGGCTCAATCCAGGATAGAGATGCCAACTAACCAATACCACTAACAACTTCCTTCTCTGCATACACCTCTCAAACTCCAAACCAAACACAACCACTAACCTCCAGCACAGCAAACCGCACGAACTTCACTACACTGCAACAACAAAACAAAAACACACATAGACTCGCACATCAGCACACGACGACTACCGGCCGCATACACCCCAGGCCCAGCCGACGGAACCACCGGGCTGAGGCTGCCAACAGCACATCACTGCAATCTTGCACTTTTTCAGCCTCCACCCACTAACCCACCCCTCCCTCCCTCTTTCAGAGCCGCCAGAGCGCCAGGGGACCACTCCGGTGGTGATAGTGCGCGGTACAAATGACCTTTAACATTAACATTAACATACCAATTTTTGCGATGTGGTCGATGAAACAGAATCATTCACATCCCTTATGCATGACAAAGTCAAGTCACCACAGCAAATTATATTGGGTACTTGTTGCTCGATGTTGATAGCATCAATTAAGTCCAATACTGTGTTTATAAATTTGTATGTGCCAGCTTCTTTATGATGCCAATATAGATTGAGTATGTTAAGCTGGATTTTATTTCCGGGAGTCATGGAAGTGGCTTCCACAATTGTATATTGGATTTACGGTGTATAATTAAAGGCATTTTTTACTTTCCATCCCAAGTTTTTTTCCACCATTGTTATTAGACCAGCGGATGGACAGCCTTTTTTTCTTGCTATGGCTGGATTCATGACTATTTCATAGTCATCTGATAATGGGCAAAGAGTCAGCCACGTTTCCTGGAGGCAAATCACTGTTTGATTCAAGGGACTTTTTTTAGCTTCATTGAACAAATGAGTAAATCCTCGGGTGTTCCATGAAAGGACATTCATATGGGGACTAGAACGTCCCTGATGGCATTAGCTCGATTGCCCTCCCAGGACGCCAGCAAGCCAGTTCCAGTTGTTCGGAGTGTTATTGTCATCCAAGATTTGTGGGTTGATATTTTGCTCACTTTCAGCTAAAGAAGCTGTTCCCAAAATTGTAATTTTGATGTTTTCTCCCAAATTGAATTTTTCTTGTGGAGGGCTATTTTGTTCCATGTTGTTTTCCGACTTGTTAGCAGTTGTCATGTTAACAACTTTATTGGAAGGTTTTGAGCTGACAGTGTTTCCAAAAGTAACCTTATAGGTTAAGGGCTAGTTGTTGGCCATGTGTTCCACAGCCTTTGTAGGACACGGTATAGCGTCATTGTTTGGCGAGTCCTCATGAATGTCAAAGCCCAAGGACAGCAGAAAGGGGACTGCATTCAAGAGTAAATCACAGACAAGTCTGGAATTTATATGCAGTCGAACTTTATCATTCTGATGGTCATTAAAGAAGTCCACTGTTTGAATGTTGTTGGATTCTATTGACCGCAGTCCAGGGACATGATGTAAAAGCCTAAGGACATTGTTTCGATTCAAGGTTAGGCCATCTTTTGTGTCCAGGATTCTTTCCAAAATTAGCATGTACTTCGCTGGTTTTCCCAGTTTATCTTTGTTTACGAAGATGACAGTCTTCCTCGGTTTTTGTTGTCCAAGTTTGATGTCGCAGATGTTTTGGGATCATTCAAGATAAGCTGGCTTGTATTAGCCGAGTCAGTCATATTGGTTGTCATTTTCATCACTGCTTCAGTCTGCATTTTGTTGTGCTCATTCCAGCAGACTGAACTGATTTCATTTGTAGTTTTTAGAGTTTCATTGCGAGCACCCAAGCAACTTTTTTCTGCCATAGTTTCAAATTTGTTATGTTTTTCGACATGGGCCAGAGGAATAGCTTCAGTTGGCGGGAGTATTAGTTCACAAACTCGCCTGCTAATGACATGGGCTACTCCAGGCGGAGAGCTTGGCCGATCTGATTTTACCAATGCCTCATTGCTTGTGTTTTTGTGTGCAGGCTCTTCGTCGTCTATGACAGCATTTGTCTCATCTTCGTAGACTGATAAGTTTAAGAGCTCTTGCTCATCGATTTCAGCACTTTCATCAAGCACGATTGTCGGTTCAGATGCAGCAGAGCCATTTTGGTTGGCATCTATGTTAGACTTTTTGGGTGGTTCGTTTACTTTTTCCGTGTTAACAAATACATTGACTGATTTTAGATTTCTTAAAAACTTCCCTGAGCCCATGTTGTTGCCTTTACGTTTGCATTTTTGGTTCTTTGGTTTTTTACCCTGCAATTTGTTTGCATCAGCGTTGTGTGCTTTCTGGAATATATCATATGTTTTATCTTTGATGTCTGAACAGCTGCTTTCTTTTTGTTCTGAGATTCCAATGACTCCTTCAGCATTAGCTGATGTAGATGGTACTGAGTGACTTACAACCGGCAGATTGTTTTCCGAAGGGACGGTTGAAGTGGTTGAAGGAGGTTTCATTGCAGTTTCTGACTGCTCAGTGAAAAGTGAAGCGGTGTTTGCATCTGGCAGACAAATATCACCGACAGCATCCAGAACAGGTGGTGGTATTTCCAATGGCATTTTTGGGTGAGTCACGACCAGAGGATTATCTGCCTCACTCTTAGACCTTTCATCACCCGCGAGAGCCCGATGGGGGGCGCTCGTATTCGTCTGCTTTGGAAGAGGCCTGGAAGTGTTTACCACCTCTTGGCCATTCGTTGTCGATTATAGAACGGTTGTCCTTGAGGGCTTTCGAGGATCATCATTTCAATGGACACAGCCATCCAGGTCAGTTGAAAAGAAATCCACATTTTGTGAAGAAGGCTCAGCACACCAAGAAACTGGCTGGGATTCATAGTGCGTTCTCTTTGATGTTTGAGCTTGTTTCAGTAGGCTTAACGCTTCTAGTGCTATTTCAGACATTAGGCATTTATCGTCAGTGTTTGAGCGTTTTTTTGCTCCACTGGATTCTTTGTTAAGGCTTCAAATCTTTGCATATATTCCAGCATTTTGACATTTCCTCCATTATGAGACAGTTCTGCAGCTGCAAGTTTAGAATTTGACAAAGCTGCAAGTGTGGTTAGATCTTTGACGTTGTCATTAATTTGCTCGTAAAGCTTGAGCATTGGAGCCATGGCTATCGTCAATGCCGATAAAACAAACGGTCTAAGATCATTTAAGGCCTCTTTCACAATGTTCTGTAGCTTAAGGTCTCTCAGAGTTTGAGAGGCAGATTTCCTGTAATTGGAAGATTTCCCTTTGGGTGGCTGATGTCTAGTAGGGGAGACGTTCAGCGATTCGTCCAAAGATGAAAAGTCAGATATCTCCTCATTGCATGAAGATATAGAGAGTCTTGCATTAATTTGCTTGTGACATCTGGATGGCACTGGAGAAGTTTGAGTCAAGGAAATTCCACACCGTTGCTTTCTATTTTGGGAACAGGGTATGGGAGGAGATTCACTGGAGTCAACTCGTCTTCTTTTTCTAAGGCCCCTTGACCATGAGCTGCTTGATCGTGCGTTGTCCTCAAGTTTTTTAGGAGCTTGTGTATTGAGACAGGATTCAATGGTGTTAGATTCACTGTTAGAATCAATGTCGTTTGATGTTGATATGGCATCCATTGAGCTGTTCATGTTTGTTAGGTCCATTAGAAATTTATTCACTATGGCCAAGGAATTGCGTTTTTCATCATGAGGTGTTTTCGAATCTTTAAGGTTTGTATGAATGGCAGGAACATGGATGCCTATAGCATCTCTCGCGCTTCGTTCGACTTCTTCTGATATGTTTGCTGGCCAGTTGCTTTTCAAGGCTTCGTTGGCAAGGACTCCTTCGTCCTCTTTTGCGGATATTTTGGTGGAAGGGCAAAGGGCTGGGTGCAGTTGGCAGAAGTTGGGAGACATTAGGCTGTTGAAATAGTGAAGGACTGCCCATGCGAGGAGGCGTAGGCGGCAATGAAGCAGAGTCAAAAGTGCTTTCAAGCCAGTAGCCAGTAACTTCCGAGGTTAGCCTTTGAGATTTGCGGTTGCCAGGGACCTGCATATCAGCAGCTAACAGTGCTGCTGCCGGAGTACAAGGAGGCACTACTATGTGATCAGGCTGTGCGCATGAGGGTTGGACTCCCTCAAGACTAACACAATCGCCTGCCGAAGTCGGCTCGTCCGACGCATGTACCCCACTCCCAGTAGCGCAGCTTGCACTCTTATTCATGTAACTAAACAGAGTGTCATTGCCTTCCCTCCTTTCCTCGTTGCCAAAAAGCCCACCTTCCTTGTCCCTGGATCCAGTGCTAATAGGAGCAGATCCTATTTTTTTAAAGTTCGATATATTGTTAGGAGAAAGGTTACCGTCTGACTCGATGTGGGAGATATTTAAGCAAGAAACATCAACATGCACGGCTCAGGAGTCACTAACGCTAGCGCTCAATTCATCCATTGACACACGTGGCAGTGAGATTATGCGCGCAGCCGGGGAGGAATGAAGTTTGGATTTCCGTACTTGATTGTTCCCGGCTGTTGCAATTGTTGCGGCAAAACGGTTCCAGCACACAGGTAAGTTCGCTTCGGATCCTTCTTCCGCACGTTTCAGCTGCAAGCGGGTAAAAGGATGATGTATAATTCTTGACGGCACCTTAGAAATTTTTCCTCGATCCATGAGGATTGTGCACTCAGAGCCTCGAGAGCATCCAGAGACTCACGAGACTCTGCACCGACTCTGTGTCGCTCCGCGGAGTACAGGGGGATTATAAGCACACACCCCTTGTCAGATGGTGGTAGTAGAGAGAGGACTGGGTTACTCCAGTAACAGTCCAGCAGGATACAGCAGGCAAAGCAGACTCACGAGACTCTGAACCGACTCCGCGCCGCTCTGCGGAGTACAGGGGGATTATAAGCACACACCCCTTGTCAGATGGTGGTACTAGAGAGAGGACTTGGTTACTCCAGTAACAGTCCAGCAGGATACAGCAGGCAAAGCAGACTCACAAGACTCTGCACCGACTCCGTGCCGCTCCGCGGAGTACAGGGGGATTATAAGCACACACCCCTTGTCAGATGGTGGTAGTAGAGAGAGGACTGGGTTACTCCAGTAACAGTCCAGCAGGATACAGCAGGCAAAGCTGACTCACGAGACTCTGCACCGACTCCGCCCGACTTCATTTATTTAGCAGAAACATATGTATTGACAACAATTTTGGTAATTACTGAGTCGTATTTTTGTTTGTAGTTTCCATTTTCATTATTTAGAGATAGGGAAGTGTTTCTACTAGCAACACTGTCCAACATTAACATTTGAGATTGTAAAATCCCATTGCATGCATATTTTGTATTGTTTTGGGTAAGCAGTCTTACAGCCAGAATACCAGATAACTGAGGAGTTATATTGGCTGATCAGTAATTATCTGTTATGCATAATTATAGCAATATGCAGTGTAAGTGGGGGGGTGATTCTGGATAACAACATTGATGTCCCTCGTAGGGCAATAAGTTGTTTATTGAAAGCTAATTAACATCCCTGAAGACACACACTCTTGTTACCTGATCGCACAGTTCATCAGGGTTTAGTCTTTGATATTGTCCTGGTGTTGCTGGGATGAGGCAATTTCTTCCTGTGGCCTTCAGCTGGAGATGGGGTTGATTCAAGATGGCCAAAGGAAGTAATGTCACTGATCCGAGAAGGCCACAGGAAGTGATGACGCCAATCCAAGATGGTTGCTGGAATTGTGAAGGTGTATTGGAAAGCTACAGTACAACAAAAACCCACAGGACGCAAAATACTGCACCCAATAATGGAAATAGTCAAAGTAAATGGCAAAGCTCGCTTCATTAACAATCCATATAAAGCAGGGGCAGCAATCCACACACAGATCTCAAGAGCTCTCAGAGGTTTCAATACAGAAAAACAAATTACCAATGAAAAACACATCATAGCTGACATAATCTTAGTTACAAAAATCTATTGGGTCGGGGGATTGGTTAGGGTAATTGTGTACATATACAACATATAGGGATTAGTCTTTTCATTGGGTATAGTTATCTGATGTCCCCACCTTGGACATCCCTAAATTGATAAATGTAAAAAAGACATAATCTCTGCAATAGATAATTGGCCAATACAACATGTACTTGGCATCACATTGAGCGTTTTGATTTTCATCTGTCTCAACAAACCTGAGCATATGGCAGGTCATGAGCACATGAGCAAAAAAGGAGTGGGGGAGAGAAACCGTGAAACTGTTTTCTTCCAATTAAATAGCATGCCAACCCTTATTTTCTAGTCCATGAACCAGGACATCTAGCTTTGTACTTGGCCTTGTCGTGTGCCTCTGTTCTGGGAATTTGTATGGAGTTGATGCAGGTGCCTATCCGTGTTGTTACCCTCTCTATATACTGGAGACATCCCTTATACAGAATTAAGATGCTAATTAATTGGCACCTGGCAGTCAAAGGATATTTGTTCTTTTCATAATCTAAAAGAAATATGTCTTACACTTTGGGAAGTATTATCTTCTGTTCCCTTCAGAGCCATCCAAACCCAACCTTATTTCACAGTAACCTTGGCAAGGGGTCACAAAGCAACTGTCTGTCCTGCACAGATCTGTATTTCAGTGAATTCAGCAAGTCAAACCTCCCTGCACCCTCAAGGCTTCCTATTCAATCTAATTACGCTTGCGTTTCTACGTTAACAAGCTATATGTGGATATTGTTCATTTTGTATTTCAGGATTTACATTGGGTATGTTATATTCTTCACATGGTGAAAGCAATATTCTTCATGTCTAAATGCACGGTTGACCTAGTGTTTGTGTTTCTTCATGGTGAATGCATACCTGCTATGTGTCTATTGTACTAGCGTGTGTCAGTTAGCAGTGAGTTCACTTGTGCCCCCCCATCTTTAGTTACATAAGGTTAATTCCTTCTTGAATTTGTATGGGATAAGGCCGATACTGTTGCCTTAGTGCATAGTGTTTCTCAGCTGAAGAGGAAGTGCCAAGCACCATCCACACTCCAGCCGCCCCCTTCGAAGTTCCAGGTACGGTCACGCCAAAATATGTGATGTATGGAGAACAGATAAACCAGCAGAGAGCCACAGTTGACATAATAACAGCACCCATTAAAGTACCAACACATAAGAAAACCTGGACAGTAAGGTACCCATTGAGAAAACCATGTCTACAGACAAGACAAAATGACGGTTGTCAGAATGTAATACCCAAAGAAGCCAAGAAGATACTAAAGAAAGACGAATGGTGACATCATGAGAAATCAGACTGACGCACATATAGAAGATATAATGACTTAAGAATATTGACAAACAGACAAAATACCATGGATACGTGACATGCTGAGCCTAAGGTGAAACAGTTGATGTCAAGATGAAGAAACTTATTCCACATGCACAGTGAAGATATTTAGTTATTTTAAACGTGTACAGATGCAGGCAACCGCAAGAAGCAAAGAAATCGTGAAGCTTGCTTATGCTTATTAGTAAAATAGATTGCGGCAAGCGCCAACCATATATATATATATATATATACATATATATATATACCTCAAAAGCACTTTATAGATGAGTGAAAATCCACTACGCACATGAGCAGAATTGAACGGAGGTTACTAAAGGTCTCAAGAGGAGAGTGTTGCAGCAAGCAAATCAAGAATTAAGATGGAGAGAAACCCAGCTAAAGGTACCCATGCCAAGAAGCCAAGGTCGGATCGGGCTGGAAAAGGCCAACAGTGGATACAATTAAAGGAGAATAAAACAGAGTATCCTGTTCAGAAAGGTCAAGATAAGCCACAGATGGTAGAAGGCTGGCAGAATTAAATCAAATACACAAAATTGCATGAAGAAGAAGTCAATGTCATGGTGTCCTAATCACATGACAAGGCAGGCAGGACTTTCACACCGACGCATGGATCCCTGGCATACCCATATTCCTTAATTTTCTCAGACTAAGAAGCAGAATCGAGGCCAAACTACAAAGAAGTAATTGACGCATGACCACTGATATGATTGATTATAACATAATTGGAGGGAAGCTGGGGTGCACACAAACTCCCTTCACATAGCTGGTTGTTCTGCATGCTGCTAGACGTGAGTGCAAAAGTATGATTGGGGTTAATGCCAACACAATCGTAGTGAAACGTGTAATCTCGGGTCCTATATAAGTAGAAGCAATAAGACGTCGTACTTTTAGTGACGTTTATAGTGGCCATTTTGAAGGATGGGCTTAGTTGCCCCACCTGACATTGATTATCCAAACCCCTCTCCCTGTTACCATATACAGTTATAGTACCTATGTTAAAGATACCTTCCTATAACCAATCACGTTGCATGTTAGGTTTTTAAGATTGCACTTCAGTGATGATGAGTTTTTGATATAAATACTGTGTTTTTTTCTGAAATTAAGTGGAGTTTAAGCGAGAAGGAAGATCGAGAGGTTGCTGATGTTCATTGAACTCCCCGTTTTTTGTACTTGTCATTAAACGGACTCCCTTTGCCAAACTATTGAGTTGTCATTATTATTTGGTGCAAGAGAATGAATCTGCATCCCCATCTATATTGGGGGTGCTCCTACTCATTTAAAGGTCTGTTTGGAGACCCCCCAGTCACATGGGCCGGCTGGGGTCGATCCAGTTCACAGCATTATGGTATAGGGTAGGGGAGGGACAGTCACCATGAATGACGTAGTCATCTGTCTCTCGACGGAAGTAATGTCAGTGATCAATCCCAGATGGCCACTGGCAGTGAAGTCAGAAACCAGAAGGGATGACATACGCTCTTGTCACCTGATTGCCTAGTCCATCAGTGGTTGGTCTCTGATATTGTCCCTGTTGGTGGGATGAGGCATTTTCTTCATGATTGGGGTTCCCAGAGGAGCCTCTTGTGGCCTTTAGCTGGAGATGTGGTTGATGCAAGATTGCCACAGGAAATGATGCCACTGATGCAAAATGACAACCGGAAGTGATGTCACCAATCCAAAATGGTTACTGGGAGTGATTTCAGTCACCAATCCAAGATGGCCACCGACAGTGATATTTCAGACAGAAGGTGAAACCGTAAACCAGTAGGGATTATAGGATTTGCAGGTCAAAATATATGAACATCTGTAGGTTGCCTTATTATACACTAGTAGATAATGGCATCAGATGTGAAGACGCTGAAACAAAGACAATGGCAAAGTGGTTACTTTTTTCAATGAAGCAGAAAAGAAATACCATTCCTAAATTGCATACACTTAATTGTAGTACAAAGGATGCATGAGGTTTGGAAAAGTCTACGTTGATAATAGAGGCCCTCCCTTCCTTTTTTCTGACAGTCGAGGATCTTACAGCATTCAACTCAATCCACGCAGCAGAAATCCGCAATGGTGTGCATTACAACAAATGAGGGGATTTTCTTAAACAATCTGAGACAGCCGCCCTTAAGGTGTTTGCAAACAAAATCAAGCTTAATACATAAACTACCCCAATAAAGAACAAGCTATGTCATGTCCCCATTATAGTGACTGAGGATTTACAAACAACTCTTGAGCGTGTGTTCAGGTATAATGTCATTGACATGGATTGCGTTTGTTCCTAGAGTACATACTCTGCAACGTGTTGTGAAGCAACATCCATTAGCATTTGGCCCAATAAGGCTGTAGTGTAATGTGCTGGTGGTGATATTTGATATCATTCAAATTTCTGTGGGAACTGGGTCCCAATGTGATTGTCATGGGGTGTCCTCTAGCACTGAATAATCACCACTTTATTTGATTCATGTATCGTTTTCCTAAGATCACACTGTACAGGAGGATCGGCTACCCAACATCACACATTAGAGTAGGATTGTTTACATAGGATCACACAGTTCAGTATGCCGTTTGATAAATAGCAGTACATTTCAGCATGGATCAAAAAAGTAGTATCTAATTGCCATGTCACACTTTCTCTGAAATGACAGGTTGTTTTCCCTTGGGGGGGGGTTATGAACATGTTTTTCTCTATTATTTATTAATTAATGATGCTACAGTGTTCCAGTCCTGTACTTTGCTTTTACTTGAGACCTATATACTCAATTAAAGCCCATCAAGACTCCATCTCCCAACATGCAATAGATAGTGAATTGAAAAGCCAGGTCCAGAACATTATGCCCCCAGCCAGATGGACTCAATTGGTCACTTTACATTTGAGGGGATCTCTCTTCATCACATGCTTTCCTTATTGATAACATGTATTTTATTCAGGCACTTGGGGGTGGGAGGGCTGACATGGAGGAGTATGGACTGACCTCAGTTGATGATTGCTCCTTCAGAACAGGACAGGAAGACAGGCGGGATCCTGGGAGAGGCGAGTGCATAAGTGTTTTTCGTGTTTATTTGGGTAAAACAGGCTCACATTGACTAATGGAGCTCTCCAAAGCTCGGGAAGTTCAGAGCAAGGGAAATTGCTTCCCACTGCAGGGTGGTATGACAGATTCAAACAAAATAAATTAACAAAAAAAGTAATTACCTTGTTTCGGCCTGTCAAGGTTGACAACTACAACATGGAAAAAAGATTAGCTTTTTCTCCAGAGATGGTAACCGCTTTCTGTGCCTCCAGAAAAAAACGTGTTAGTAACACTAGAATGACTTATAGATTTAGATAAGCCCCTGTTTCCATGTTTTGGAGGCTTAAGGTGTTAGACTAAAAGTGAAATTCATTATAAGGTTTCCCGTCTGGCAGAAATGGCGTATTTTTTTCGTGGCTATTAATCAGTCATCCGTTTGCTCTCTTTGTCAAATTGTAGAAGAGCATGGAGGACAACACTGAAATAATGTTTGCATAAGGCCAGGAATGGGCTGGGTATTCTTCCATGGTTCATCTCAGAAAGATCTCCTGAGCGTGAGCTCTGCAATTTAAAGACATGCCATGCAGTGAAAACAATACACAGCACAACAGTCTGACCACCCTGGAAAATAGAAACAATCAAAAGGACATAGCACAAATCAGTACTTAAGTTTTCTTGAATTGGCTCAAAAGTTCCCTTGATGTCCAATCACAATGATGCCGCCCTACCGGTATGGTTGGACTCTGTTCAGCCGGCTGGTAAGTGAGGAGGGGCGCCTGCATATGCTTTGTGTTCTACGCTACTATGCTATTTACCCTAGTCCATGAGTTGAGCACTGGCACAAAGGATTGGCTAAGGAATGTCATGGACAGTTTTAGGAGCTATGCTGATTCGGCTAGGAAATGTGGAGGAGTGAGGGAAGCAGCATCCCATCCGGGTGTGCTGTGCACCCTACGCTAGTATGATATTAAACGCCCATATAGTGTAAAGGGCTGGCGCAAATGACTGGCTAAGGACAGTCATTGACAGTGTCAGACACTCTGCACATTCGGCTGGAAGGCGGGGAGGAGAAAGGGAAGCAGCCTCAAAACTTGGTATGCTTTGTGTCCAATAGTACAATGCTATTTAGCCTTCAATGCAGCATGAAACCTGGCGTGAAGGACTGGATAAGGACAACCATGGACTGTCCCGGGATTGGGTGTGATCTTGGAATGAAGGCCTGATTTATTTGTAGGTTGGCACAGTGGTGGACGGGATTTGGGATGTCATAACATAACGAGACAGATTTACCCGACATTACCCAACATTAATTAAACTGTAGAAATCAGTAAGCAGGTGGTGGAGATCTGTACGCTCGGATTTCTATTTTTTTAATGTTTTTATTTGTTATAGTTGACACATACAGCCTTTCAAATATACAATTTTTAAAGAAAAGAAGAAAAGAAGAAAAAAATAAAATAATGATAATATTCATTCTTCAAAAACCTATTACAATAGTTTCAATAGCTTAATCTCAGATATCCTGGAAGCAGTGAGAGGAGCTGTAGTCCTCATGAAGTTGGATCTCAGAGGTGCCTACCATCTGATCTGATCCGTATAAGGGAGGGTGACAAATGGAAAACAGCCTTTAGAACACCTTTTGGTCACTTTGAATACCTGGTCATGCCTTTTGGACTCGCCAATGCCCCAGCAGTCTTCCAACATTTCATGGACCGGGTGTTCTCCGATATAATGTTCCTTTTCGTCACAGTTTGCCTGGACGATATTCTGATATACTCCAAGGATCATCTTAAGCATGAAGAGCATGTTAAGGCAGTCTTACAGCGACTATGTGAACACAAGCTCCTGGCTAAACCCGAGAAATGCCTTTTCCATGTCTCTACTGTTCAGAAGGAATTTGTCCTTAGTACAGAAGGAATTGGAATGGACCACTCAAAGGTAAAAGCCATACTATCCTGGCCTGTTCCAACTACTGTGAAACAGATTCAATCCTTCCTGGGGCTTGCCAACTTTTACTGGAAATTCATACCACCCTTTTCTGAGATAGTACAACCGATCATTACATTGTTGAAAAAAGAAACTCCCTTCCTCTGGACAGCAGCCCGAGATAAAGCATTCCAACGATTGAAGGCAGAGTTTAAACAAGCCCCCATCCTGGCTCAACCTGACATCAATCGACCTTTCCTAGTGGAGACAGATGCCTCTAACTACGCCATAGGAGCAGTTCTAAAGCAGGAATTTGAGGACAACGTAGAACATCCCATTGCTTATCTTTCATAAACCCTAACTCCTAGTGAGTCTCATTATTCTGTTTTGGAAAAGGAACTGTAAGCTATCCGTCAAGCCTTCACAGAGTGGCATCATCTACCTCTGGGAGCAAAACATCCTGTTCAGGTCCGTACAGACCATCAGAATCTTCAAGTTTTATAATCTCTGGAATGTAGGAATAGTCGTCAAGCCCATTGGGCCTTCTTCTTTGCCCAATACTAGTTCCAGATCCATCATGTCCCTGGAACACAGAACATAATTGCTGACGCCTTATCCCGACGTCCCGGCTACGAAACTCTTGAAGATCGGTCCTTCCCAAAGATGTTTCCCCACACAATTTTTGTAGCCCAAGCAATCATTCTCCTGGAAGACATTCGGATGCAAACCCAGTCCTCTGAGATCTGGAAGGAATTTACAGGGAAGAATCGATGGAATCTTAGAACAAGGGACGGGTATCTGTTCAAGGATAATGGCCTGGTCATTCCCACACAGAGACTACAACAAAGGATTATAAACCTCTGTCACAATACCCTTCACTCAGGACATCGTGGAATCACCAACACTCTTCGTCTAATACAAAGACAATTCTGTTGGCCAAGAATGAAATTTGCCATTCAACTGTACATCCAAGCCTGTGGAGTCTACAATCATAACAAGCATGATAACAAGAGACCGGCGGGTCTCCTACTTCAACCTACGCTACCGACAAGGCCCTGGGAATTCATCGCTACAGACTTTATTGTGGAATTGCCACCTTCCAGGGGATACATGACTATCATGGTCACCATTGATTTATTCACTCACATGGCTTATTTTACACCATTGTATAAACTACCATCTTCCTCAGAACTCGCTGGAATCTTCCTGGAACACATATTTCGACTTCATGGACTCCCTTCCAAGATCATATCAGACAGAGGACTTCAATACATCTCTCAATTTTGGAAACACTTATGCCGTACACTAGGAGTCCCACGCACCCTCTCTTCAGGTTTTCATCCACAGACTAACGGAGCTACTGAACGTGTGAACCAAACCCTAGAGCAATAACTTTGTTGTTTCACCACCAAGGTACAGAATGATTGGTCACTCTTAATACCAGTGGCTGAATTTGCCTACAACAATTCGGATCACTCGGCTGTTAAGACCAGCCCTTTTTTTTTGCAGCCAAGGATTCCACCCGTCGGTTCTACCTTTCATTCTCCCACATCCTACACCAGTACCTACAGTTGACTCCTGGATTGAAACTCTCATCAATGTACACAAGGAAGTCAAACAACACCTAGAAAGGGCCTGAAGTAACACCAAGCATTATGCAGACTCCAAAAGAAGACCAGGGCCTTCCTATGCAGTGGGTGATAAGGTCTGGCTATCCGCAATCCGCAAAACTACTGCCTCGACATTTACGGCCAAATAAGTTGGCTCCCCGGTACAATGGACCCTTTTCCTAAACCCAGTGGCCTTCCGACTCAAACTACCAGACTCCTGGAAGAGGACCCATCCAGTGTTTCACACGTCTCTAATGAAACCATATGTCCAGTCATCCCGGACTGCCCCGAGGTCTACCCCTGTAACTGATGGTGACCAGCTGGAATCAGAAGTGTCCAGAATATGTGACTCCAGGTACAGATGTGGTCAGCTACAGTACCAGGTTGAGTGGAAGGGGTACCCTCCTAGTGAACGCACCTGGGAACCAATCTCAAACCTAAATTCCCCCAGATTACTCAGACGGTATCATCTTATACACCCGGGCAAATCCAGAGGGACAGGCCTTCGGAGGAGGCATGCTGTCATGAACCATCGGACACGTCCCTTTTGGACTTCCTGGTCCCTGACACATAGGGGCTTGCACTCAGCAGTTCTCCCAACATAGCCGTCAAACACGGAAAGCTGTTTACCAGCTTCCGCGTCGGATGCCACACGTTCTATAAAGAAGCCACGCCCCCGTGGCCCCGTGCGTCTCAACGCTACCGCTTGCAGTAGCTAGACGGGAGCTATCGTAGTTCGCACTTGCCAACTTCTTTGATTCCTGGTTCCTGGCCCCTATTTTTCCTCCTCATTCATCCCATTCCTCTTTATTACCTCTTGCATCCCGGATCTCCGTGTACCCCTCTCAGAGTACACTCTTCATCGTTTTCCAGTACTTCCTGACATTCTGAACATTCCAGGAGTTGGAACGCCGAACGCACGCTGGAACTCAAGGACGTACGCACAGGGTTATACAAGACCTGAACTGTGCGCAAGAAGACTCTATCAAAGAACTCCAATAAACAACACAGACAGGTTAGAAGGGGGGAAACATGTGACACTCTCGCCAAAGCGGTTACAGATTTGGGCATAGACCATTTTTGGATGAATTTCTCAGCACCTGTGGGCTTATTTACAGGCGATAGCTTTATGTTTTTTGATTTCTTTGTGAGTTGATTACAATTAACAATTTTAGCTTTCAGCTCAAAAATATTGTAATTAGAGGCTGACGCAACCTCAACAACATCTTGACTGTAAGATGGACAAGAACCCTCATGCGTCGAAGTTAGATCAATTCGAGGGAGCTCAGGTTGGATTACATTCTTCATTTTGATCATCTTTTTTTAATCTTTTGAACAGGGGACATCAAGGGCACTGAACACCACCAGATCATTGAAAGAGTTTTGTATGCAAGGCGTGACCAGTGCCTTTACCTGTAAGTTAAAATTAGGGAGTTTCTGGGCTTTTAAAGAAGGAAATGTTTCTCTGTGGTCCTTCTGCATGAGAAACGATTGTTGAGATGTTGAGCAGTCAATAAGCAAGATTTCCTCCACTGGTATAGGAGGAACAATTGGTAAAGACACCACAGGGACTGCACTCTTGACAATATTACAGCAACCATTACAGTGAAAACACTGGGATACACTTTTAGCATTGGCTTGGACAAGTTGGGTAATCAGTCCGTGTTGAACCGTTAATTTATTGTCCAGGGTTTCGTAAAGCCTAGCAAGTGCAAAAAGGTCATTGATTGTAAAGTGGTATCCAACCCCACTGTTAGACTCACTGAGCTTACCTTAGATAAATCAAAAGGAGATGCAATCTTGCTACGGGGAGTTGATTGTAAAAACAAACTTTATGAAACAGACGCACTTTGTGCGGTTGGGGAGAATGGGGGTTTGGGAAAGTTCACAACCCTGTGGTGGAGCAGCGTTAAAGTGCATTTCCACCCCCTGGTGGCCGTTCTTGTTTGTATTTGAATCCATAATAGCCCCATCAGCAACAATTGGCAAATCTAAAGCACTAGTAGCCACAATCTCAACAGAGGGAGTGAGCTCATCCCCAATAGGTTGGCTGTGAAAAGTGCTGTCAGGTCCCAAGTTGGATGGCAAGGGTGAAAGCGATGATAGGGTTAAAACCCCTGCTTGAACTAAAGAATCTGGGGGGAGAAGGAACTAGAGAGCGCCGACAAAGCAATCCCTTGAGCAGGAACAACTTCCAAACAAATAGGCACCGCCAGAGTTGACAATTTCTGTGCAGAAGAAACTCGGGCTGCCGGCGCACAGAAATGTCGGATATCAGCCAAGGGAGAGCAAGTGCGAATGTTGGGAACAGATTTCTTAATATGTGATAACTGAATAGTTTGTGAGGAGGACCGGGGGGTCAGTAGGGCTTCGGAAGTATGGGCCGCAATTTCTTTAGGATCTGGCATGCCGGAAGTTAATAATAATGACATATAGACTAAAAGCCACAGAAATATGCAAAGTTTTACAAACACAGTTGGTTCACTAAATAAACAAATTATTCATAAACAATCATAAATTATCAAACCAAAGAAAAACAAATGAATAAAATCCGAGTAATCAATCAGACAACAAACCTAAACATGCCCGACAGCCCAAGAGAATCTACGGCTGCCCTTTCTAAACAGGGTTTACTGATACAGGACACGATTGGCGTAACACTTAAAACACGTTAACGCAGTTAAAAATCGCAACAAAAAAAGAATGAAAACTCATCATTCAATTCATTATACAGAATTCAACCATAGCATACCCAACCTCCCCAACTCAACCACAACAACTGCAATAACTGCTCTTTAGCTGCTCTTTACCAAGATGCTGTGGGATGTTTTTTCCCATGCATCCAAGCCCTACCATAAAACTGTGCAGTACTGGCATGGAAAACATCATGATGGCCAGAACTCCCCAGAGAATGCACAGGGAAATGCATGAAGAATAGGCTGCCACCCATTTTGCCTATGTTGTGGGCACAGAAGGGCACTGCCTAAAACCACCATTGGGCTACACACAGTAGCCTGAAACCATTGCAAAAGGGGCAATGCTGATTGCCAAAAGCAACCCATAACTATTGGGAATTCATTTTCTTCAGGTCAAATATGGCTAAATTATGGGCACAAAATTATTTTACTGCAGAACCACACCAGTGCCATGTGCTGAACCTGGATAACATACTTCCATGTAAGACCACTCTATTGAAATGCAGTAATTCAAGACAACTCAAAAATGGATGCAGTACCGACAAATTCCCCAAGATGGCACTAGCGGTCTAAACTCTGACAGGGAAACTGTATTTAGGAGTTGCAAGAGGGGCAGGGACTTCAAAGCTTGTTAGTTAATTGAAAATCTAACCACCTGCTGTTCCCAGAGACAATCTGATTTGATTAACAGGCCAAAAGGCTGGGAAACCTTCTCACCTCAGAAAGCCTAGGATATCACATGGCCATGCTAACCAAATGCAAAGTGGCCCCCTGGTCTGTTGACCTCAGCTTGCTGGAGCCCACACAAAAGACCTTTTCCCTTGAATAGGATATGGTGATTTTGACTGTTTCCTGTCAACAAAGATCTGCCAGCCATGTGATCACTGTCATCCCCAAACTTTGGGGGCGGACTCAAACACTGCAGCACTTTGAATTGAAAGCAAATATATATTTTACAGAAACACTGATAACTCTTGGTAACAAGATGACTGAAATGTGAAATTTGGGGATCCTTAAAATGAAAACTTTGCCCACAATTCAAGCCCAAACTCCAATTTGTGTGATGTTCTGGGGCAAAACCCCGCTATTTATTGATACTACAGACTCTGTGTTTAAGCTAGAGACATGGGAATTTACTGGAGTATGTATGGACAGGCCGTGTATATGTGTATAATTTTTAATGAAAAACCAATGTTGCATAACCCACTAAAATCGAAAATAAGTTGCCATTTCTTTACCCAAGCTCCTATAAACGCCAGAGTCGGAACAGTGCCTACCTCATGTGATATATGATGTGTGTAGGTGATGTAAAAACAACTGTGTATTTGGGAAATATGTATTTGGATCAAATATAGATTTGTGTGTAAAGATGACAGGGGAGGGCCCTCTGGCCATAAAATCTACCTCATTACTCTTAATCACAACTCAGTTCCCCCAATCATGGGAGAGGGGAGAATTGGGCCAATGACAAGTAGAGAGGGGCAGGCTTAGCTAGGCCCAGGCACACACCCATTTTCAAAACACATAAAAAGAGACTGCTGGGACAGGTAGAGAGATTCAATTCCATTTGCTGCAGAGCATGCTGACCGACGATTTCACATCCAGAGATCCAGACTTCAAATCCATCAATCTCCAGAACCTGTAGCAGAAATTAACTCCAGAATTTGTAGCAGAGAGGCCTGAATCCACCAGCTGAATCCTCTTCAGCAGGCCTCAAAACTAACCAAACTATTCAACAGCCGGGCGAGCTGTTTGAAGTTTTGCTGAGAATTTTGCAAGGACCTGTAGCAGTACCCAGAAAGCAGTGTTACATCCAGTATCCAGAGAGGCTAGACCAGCATAGCAGAGCTGACCCAGATCGCTGTGAGCAGAACCGGTGCCTGATTGACCCGCCGAGCAGACAGAACAGCAGCCGGACGTGTTGACCAGATCTGTGACAAGGCCTAGTTCAAATTTATATTGTTAGTACCTCGCAGAACTGGGCAGAACCAATCTCTTAGTTAAAATAATCTAATCCAAACTATTTTGACCTAAGTAGAACTGCCTCCTAGAAATCGTGTCATCTGTCATTTTTAAAGCTGCACAACTGTCACCTCTCAATTCTGCAGCTGCAAGCTGTCACCTGTCATTTTGAGTTTACTTTAAATCCAAAAAACTACCTTTATTTAATTGTCCATATCTCTGGAACCGTTTGGGCTAGGAGCGAGATTTAACTTTCCTCTGAAAGCTTAGAATCTAAGCTTTCCAACAAGCATTCCAACTCATTATACTTTTTCCGCATCACAATTTACGCACTCGCAAAATTTACCGCAATTTGCGATTTTGGCTCAATTTCTCCACTTGTCAAAATAGCAGCTCCATTCTTTCTTTTGTTAAAATCTGTTGCAACTTGGTAATAACTCATAGAGCATTGCTAAAGTGAGCCTGAACTAATACCAACATGCATCTCCCACTCACCCTGAATCTCTAGAGGGAATTAAAATCAGTTGGCACATTTTCCCATTGATTGCCATCACATTTAAAAAGCATTTTGGGCCTGTGTTTCAAACTCCTACCTGTTTCCTCTAAGCTTGCTGGGGGGGAACTGAATTTCATATTGTATTTGATTGCATTCCTGAGAACTGTGTTCTCCTCTTTCCATCTCCTTCCATTTCTTACATTGCATAGGGGAGGGAGGTGAATTGCCAGAGAAAAAGTGATTAGCTTATCTTTTGCTAAAATCATATCAAGTATTTCTGTACTGCATTTTATTCCTCATTGCTTTTCCCTTGAAATCATAAAAGCATTTTTGCTACTTTATCCATCCTATACTAACTCCTTATTGATTATAAAGAAGTGTGCTAGTGCCAGATTACCCAGTATTGATCAACATGATATGTCTAAGTGTACTATCAGATATACATTTATTATAAAGTGTGATATATATATTGTTAAATTCTCAAATAAACCTTTTAATTTGCAAATGAAACCTACTTCTTGGCTCAGTGGGGTCAGGGGGATTCTAAGAGGGGGTGTTATACAAGGGTGGTCATCCAGAGTACTGAACTAGACATAAAAATACATTAATAAGGGTTTTCCTCAGCATCCCAGACTAGGCATTGACTTGGCTGTAGTGTTGATTGAATATCGCTTACAATGCCCTCTGCCAAGATGCGCATGCATTCAGGGTAAATAGGATCCTGGGATGCGGAGGCAGATTTCCGGCACTTAGAACGTTTTGCGGACAAGATACTGCAGTTATCCTTAGTAATCCGAAAAAAGCCAACCTTGCAATGCAAGGAAAATTACACCGTTATAGAGTGAATCCGACAGTCTGCTCTGCAATAATAATTGCTCTTTTCAAAGCAGCCGGTTCGGATTTCTATTGCTGACTCTAGTTTACTTGGGGTGGCAGTGTTTTAAATTAATGATTACCGCCATCATTGTTCTCACTGCTCTAGGAGGTAGCAAATCATAATGTTCAATAACTGATGGCATTGGCTAACAACAGTGTTGAAGTCTCTCGGAGCAATGATACAGCAACAATGAGGAGGGGCGTATCTAATTTGCAAATGCCCATATCTGTTGATAATGAGGACAAAAATCCGGAAGAAACCAATAAGATCAGCAAAACTATTGCACAACTTCAGAAAGAAAGCAAAGAGATGGCTGATGCAATACAATTGAATAAGTCAGCCACTTCGATCATTATGAGTGATATTGCCATCAAGTTTATTAAACACACTTTAACTATGAAGGAAACAGTGAAGAACAATGGCAAAATCAGAAATACACCGAAAGCTATTTAAGCAACATGCAAGGCTAGCACTCCTAGAGTCACTGGCCAATCACACTCTGGATTTAATGTGTATATCAACAAAGTATAACCTACAGGTATCAAATAGTAATGCACTATTTGTGCCGACAACCAGGAAATACTGCTGGATAAATATCTGGGACTGCTGCCATAGAGGCACTGATGTGTGATAGACAGGAGACGAAAGGAGATTCTGCTGACAATAGGGCGCCAATGCAGCACCCTTCTCCCTCCGAGACATGATCTTTTCTGTGGAGACCAACCACGGCTGTGCTGTTGTGAACAATCTGGAGCCAGGCGATTTCACCTTTGCTAACCTTTGCTAACACCTTGCAATAGGCTAGAGAAATAATCCACTTTGGCGCCAAAAATGGCTGGCGTAACAGTGGCTTGGTAAAGCCATGTAAGACATGGGGCCTCATTACGACCCAGGCGCTAAGGGTTTTACCAGCCGTTAAAGTAGGGTGTCGCAAAGGGACCTTGGTGCTAACTACCGTGCCGCAATTTGCGGCACCGTACTTAGCGCCTTCCCCATTTCCATTGAGCCCTATGTAACCCTTAGTAACCCTTTTACTAAGGCAGTGACATTCTCAATCGCTTTGCCATTAGTTTAGACCTAATAAACTTCAAAGCTTGGTCCCGATTAGCGGAGAATCCCATGGGCTTTGATGATCCAGAAAAAGCATTTAGGTCAGCTCAATTGCTACCTTATGCAGCTGAAATTCAGATTAAAGAGGAAGTCACCATCCCAGAAAGGGCCTGACAATTCTTCCTGGAAGTGAAAGTTAAAAGAGGACAAACATTGAAAAACCCTGATGCTTATATTCATCTAAATGCTTCCCTCCAACGGCAAGGGTGGATACAGGTGGATAACAGCGACTTAAAGAGTATTACTCCAGTTGCAGGCACCATTATTGGAATGGCGGTTGATGACCGACATTTCTCCATTGATTTAGGAAATGAACTGTTAGGACCAATCCCCAAGGACTGTTTTGACAGTGACAGTGATGACAATACAACACCAGACAGGATCTTTACCCGGCATGGGGGGAACTTCCTGGTGTACACTTCTTGCCCTTATGTTAAGGAAGATGTGACTTGTGACTTCAGAGGGGATGAGGTGATTTTCCAGGTCCATGAGGGCTGCCTTTCCCACCTGAAGCCTCCGGTCCAAATCAGCACTCTGACCAGGGACTTCTCCACCCAGCTGGAGGAGGCTGCTGAGATAGCAAAACCAGAAGTCTTTCCAGGCTTCAGGCAGATGGTGGAAGAGAGAGTCAACCTAGCTGATGCCTGTGTGACTCTGGAACAGAAGCAAAAGTTGAAACAAGTTTTCTTGGATTTCCAAGATCTCTTTGCGGTAGACTCATATGACTGTGGTCGCACCGACATCCACCCAACAACAATTCCCATGGATCCTGGCATGACTCCAGCGTTTGTGAAGCAATATCGCTTGCCTCTCGCATCAATGGAGTCCCTTACTGAAATAATTAAGAACCTTGAGTCCTGGGGAATAATCCGTCCAGTACACTGGGAATATTGAAGCCAAACGGCCAGTGGAGATTCTGCGCCGACCTTAGGGAGCTCAACAAATGGGTCCATACTTCCTGATGGCCTCTTCCCTACATTGACCAAGGGCTGGCCCAGATTCAGGGGTCACAGGTATTCACTGCAATAGACCTGACCAATGGACTGTGCCTGTTAGTAGGGAGGACCAATACAAGCTGGCTTTTACCTTCGGGGGCCAGCAGTACAGATGGACCCGGACTCCCTTCGGATACCTCAACTCCGGAAATGAATTCAACATTTTCCTACACAAGGCCATGCCCGACCTGGGTGCGAGGGGTTACCTGGCTTATGTAGATGATGTCTCCTCATCAAAAGGTCAACTGTGGAGGAACACATAGCGGAAATCCATTATGTTCTGACCCAGTTGAGGGCGGCCGGAGCAGAACTTTCCTTTCAGAAAGCACAGTGGTGTAGAACCCGTGTTAATTTCTTGGGGCATGAGATTACTCCTCAGGGTCTCTGTCCCCAGGAAAAGAAAGTGGAAGCACTTCAGAAACTGGAAGACCCCACAACTCTGCGGGAACTAAGGAACCTCCTTGGACTGACTAATTACAGAAGAAAGTTCATTGAGGGCTACGTAGAGATCACCAGACCCCTGATTCATCTCTTGAAAGGGGGGGTCAAGCGGGAATGGGGTCCAGAACAAGCTGAGGCAGTAAGACAGCTCAAAAGAAGCCTCTCACAAGCACCCTGCCTAGCTTACCCTGTCAGAAACAAGGAGTTTTTCCTGGAGACAGGGTTCTCTAATACGTGCTTGACGGCAGTATTACACCAAAAGCATGACAAGGTCAATAAAGTAATCTCTTATGCAAGCAAAACTTTATCCTCTGTGGAGGAAAAATTCAACGATTGTGAGAAGGCACTCCTGGCAACGGTGTGGGTATTGAAGAATTACCGCCCGTTCATCCAGGGGGAACACATCATAGTGGAGACTCCACCCCAGCCTCTGCAATATGTGAGTAATTCCCGAATTACTTCCTGGATTCTGTCAATGCAAGGCTTTCCTGTGGAGGTCAGATATGGCCAAAACAAGAAGAGTCCCCTCACGCAAGGTCTGGCTGACTTGCATGATTGTGTCTCGAGGACGAAAGTCTGAATATCAAGGACAACATGGAGACATACCTTAATTCCCTGCACAAAGTATTTGAAAAAGACAAGTGTGAGGGAATTCCAACTGTCTATGTGGATGGATGCTCTTACCATGTTGACAACAATGGGCAGAAAGAAGTGGTGGCCGGCGTAGGGAATGCATGGGTGAATGAGTCCCCAGAACCCTCTGCTGGGTACAAAATTGGACCCCGAAGTAGTCAGGTGGCAGAATTGATGGCTGTGCATCAGGCCATCCTCACTGCTGTCCAACAACTACTCCACGAACTGGTAATAATCACAGATTCAGATTATGTACGGAACGGGTTTGTGGAGCACCTGGTTAACTGGAAAACCAGAGGCATGTTATGTGCTAATAACAAACCCCTGAAACATGGGAAGTTAATCCAAAATATTGATGATCTGGTCACAGTGAAAGGGATGACCATCTATTGGAAGAAGATCAAGGGTCATTCGAAAGTAGAGGGACCAGACAAAACTGGACATGAGTAAGCTGATCAGCTGGCCAAAACCGGGGCCATCCAAGGGAATCTAATAGAGATTGAGTTCCTGTTGGGGGAGATCCAGGTCACCGCTATCACTAGGTCCCAGACAAATGATCACAATGATCTTTCAACTGCACAATGGAGTAAGGAGACCCCAGATGCTGATTTGATTACGGCTCAAAAGGGGGATCCAATAATTGGTAAGTTTTACCAACACATTGAGGACCCTGAGAACTTTCCCCTGACGGATACCGATTACATTGGGAAAGATGACCTTAGAGTGTTGATGAAATGTCCAAAGATGTTCCAAATCCAAGACGGTTTGTTGGTAAGGAAATCCCAAGCTGGCCATGATCAGTGGGTGGTTCCTACCTTATTCTGAAGCCTGATGTTAAGTCACGCCCATGATGCGGCCACCGCAAGTCATAGGGGTTTTCATACAACACTTGAAATCTTAAGAGAGGTTGCATACTGGCCACACATGAGGCAGGACCTCGACCAATACTTGAAGGGGTGTCTTGTGTGTGCACAATTTCAGCCAACATCCCTCACACACCATGCACCTCTCCAGAAGAAGGGGATGACACTGCCATGGTCAGATTTACAAGTTGACTTTATAGGTCCCGTGATTCGCTCCACTAGGGGGAATAAGTACATGTTGACGGTGACATGCGTGTTTACCAAGTGGGTGGAATGTCTTCCGGCCCCAAACTGCAAGGCAGAAACAGCAGCTGCCCTGATGATTAACCACATCTTTTCCCGTTTTGGTCTACCTCAAAGAATGGAGTCAGACAGAGGTAGCCATTTCACCAGCGAGGTAATGACAAAGATGTGGGAGATACTGGGGGTCAAAAGGAAGCTACATATTGCTTACCAGCCAGCTTCTTCTGGGGCAGTAGAATGCCACAACCGGACCATTGTGAGCATATTAAAAAAGTTTGTGGCAGATTCTGGGCCAAGTTGGGATATCCGATTACCTCCGTTCCTAATGGCCATCAGATCTACCCCTTCATCTGCAACTAAAATGTCACCATTTGAGCTGATGACTGGATGCAAGATGGTGCTTCCCCAGCATTTGCTCTACAGAACCCAAGAGCAAACTTTGATAAATGCCTCCACAACTCATGAGTAAGTGGAGAATTTAAGGAAACACCTCCAACATGCTTTTACCTATGCTCAGCGAAATCTAGAAAGATCAGCTGATAGCATGAAGACCCATTACGATTTGAAAACTTCCAGGAAAGTATATAATGTGGGAGACCGGGTCTATCTATACAATTTCCAAAGGAACCAGGCCAAACAGCGAAAATGTTTGCCTACCTGGAAGGGGCAGTTTGAAATTGTATACAAGATCTCCCCAGTCGCTTACAAGATCCGCATCCCCAAAGGTAGTTTGGCGGAAGGGGAAGAGAAGTGGGTCCATATTAATCAGCTAAAGTGTTGCCATCCCAGGCACACTCTGCAGCAACTGGAGGAGGAGGAGAGGGGTCGCTCCAGAGTAATTCAGTTCCAACCTAATAATATTCCACATATAGCCTATAAAATTCTATGATTCTTGAATGCAAATTGTCTCCTGATTATAAAAAATGTATATGTTCTTGTCTTCTGATTTTAAAAAAATGTATATGTTCATGTCTTTTGATTTATAAAATGTATATGCCCCCCCACTATATCAATAGTGGGGGAGAAATGTCTACGAATAGGTATTGCCGCTTTTCTTTGTCATCCTAGGAGAGATGAAACCATGGAGACTGACCAAGGAGGACGACCCGGGGACCGGGAGCAAAGATCCGAGGGGCCCAGGGTACCGCACAATACTTCCATCAGGACCAGCAAGGAGAACTGATCGATCCACCCTGATGAAGGAAAAGATGCTGAACTGTGCCATCTGCGGAATCAGAAAAGATGCTGAACATTGCCATTTGCGGAATCGGAAGAAGATGATGTGGACATCCCAGCACGTGGATCAAAACATCTTTTGCACCCGACTCCCCCTCGACTCGTAATCAAAGTGCCGTCGGGCGGGGGGGCTTTGTCGGGTTTATTGACCCACGTTCGAGCTATTATGATGCAACATTTGGTGCTGTGGGCTTAGAAAATCCAAGATGGCCAAAAAGCACACATTGCACCAGAATCCAGGAAAACTGCGCAGTTTTTGCGTACACCAAAATTGTCGCCTAACCTGCCACCCACCAGTGCGAGTGTGATGGGCCAGGAGTGCCATGAGTGAAAAAGGAAAAACAGCAGTGCCAGCAGAGCCTGTTAGCTCAAAAACATTTTGAAATCACCTTTTTTTCTCTGAATGCAAGCTCAAAATGCCTATTTCAAACATTGCAAGATATTCAAAAATCTCACTGAACACCAGCAGACATTTGGCAGAATGAAGTCTTGTGCGCATACAAAATCTGGGAAAAGAAAGAGCCTAAAATAATGTTCATAATGAAACTAGCTGAGCTGTGGATGTCAGCAGCTTAAGTTAAATTGGACAGAATGCCACTAAAATCTAAATGTTTAAAATAAATGAGTGACCTACTGTTGAGTGTCACATAGTTTGCAACTGTTAAATGTCATAGTGTTGAACTTAGAATCAGCATTCTAGCTGCATGTGTAAAAATTGTAAGTTTGATTTGGATGTGGAAAACTGGAACAAAAGTGACTTTTAGCTGAAGCCTGGCTTAAAGAGATTGAATTCTGCCTGGCAACTACCCCCTACAGGAGTTGAAACTTGCCCAGCAACTCTTCCCAGGCCTGGCTGCATTCTGCTGCCCCCACCAAAAGGAGATGGATTGAATCAGGGGAGTGGCACCTAGGACTGGAAGGAAACAGAAAAATGTACTTTCCTTGGCAGGCAAATGTTATATTGGGGGGGGTCGTAAAATAGCTTCCTCTTGGGAGAAACTGGGAGGGGCAGTGCCTCTGTGAGCAAGCTGAGCTGGAGGAAGTGGACAAAACAGAATTTTCACCATGTGCTTTGGGAAACCACACCCCTCTGGGCCAGAGCATCATTTTAAAAAGATGGATAATTCATAGTGCGGACTTGTCAAAATTATATAAAAATTATATAATCTGTGAACATTTTAAGAGGTGTTAGGACTCTGTGGTATGTTCTGGGGTAGTAGCGGAAAATAGGTTGTTACTCCAAATGTATGTAGTTAAAAATCTGACACCTTGTCATCTGATACCCATATTCCTTGTGCACATTTGTGTAAAATCTGGAAAAGTTTAGAGGTCATTATCTGGATGAAAAGGGCAGAATTCTGTCAGAAGTGGACACGACATCTTACAAAGACAGGGATCGGATGGTTTGGTGCTACAGAAAATATGTTAACTGGACATATAATATTAGAAAAATGGTACATAGATAAATGTGTATTTGGATCAAATATAGATTTGTGTGCAATTTGACAAGGGGAGGGATTTCAGCCAGCCATAAAAATAGCATCACTCTGACTCATCCTGACTCACAACTCAGTCCCCCAATCAAGGGAGAGAGGAAACCCTGGTCAATGATAAGTTGTGAGGGGCAGGCTTAGTTATGCCACGCACACACCCATTTTCTAAAGACATAAAAGGAACACCAAAACCCAGGTAGAGACATTCACTTTCCACTTTCTTGCGGAGCATTTTGACGGACGACTTCACATCCAGATTCCAGACTTTACATCTAGAGATCCAGAACGTAACTCCAGAACTTAAAGCAGAGAGGCCCGGACCACCAGCTTAATCCTTTTTCAGCAGGCCTCAAAATCATTTGCAAATTATTCAAACAGCCGGGCTGAGCTGTCTGATTCTGGCTAGAACCCTGTGCCAGAAACACCCAGAAAGCAGAGCTGTATCCAGAACCAGAGACCAGACCTCTGTGCAGTGCCAAGAACTTTTGCCAGAACCAGAGACCAGTCCGCTGTGAAGTGGCGCTAGCAGACCCAGACCAGATCGCTGTGAGTAGAACCAGTACCAGAGAGTGCGAACTTGACCAGACCCTGGCGGCCTATTTCAAATTTATAGTGTGAGTACTCAGCCAGAACTGTGTAAAACCAATCTCTTAGTTTAAGTTAATCTAATTCAAACTATTTTAACCTATTAGAACTGCATCATAAGGAATCATGTGTCCATCCTGTTGATTCAAACCTTCCAAGCGCATCTGTCATTCTGAAACTGTAATTTCATTTCTGAAAATCTACCTCCACTAAATTGTCCATATCTCTTGAACCGTTTGTGCTAGAAGCGAGTTTTAACTTTCATTTTAAAGCTAAGATTCTACGCTTTCCGACGACTTCCTACTCCTTATACTCTTCCTGTAATCACGCTCGACTCACTCGGAAAAAGTGCTGTGATTTGCGATTTGGCTAAAATTTCTACACCTGTCAAAATAGCTGTTGTTGCTTGAACTGCTAAAATTAATTTTCAACCCGCTAATCCCTCATTGAGTATTGCTAGTGTCTACCTGAACTAATACAAAGTAGCTATCACCTACCCTGAACCTCCTACCGGGAATTAAAATCATTTTTACCATATTTTTCCCTTCTTTGCATACCACATTTAAAGTACTTTTGCCTGTGTTTAAAATCATCCCTGTTCCTCTAAGCTTGCTGGGGGAACGGGAACTGTATTGCATTGTGTTTGTATTCCTGAAAACTGTGTGCTTTACTTCCATCTCCTTAGATTGCATAGGGGGGGAGTGAATTGCCACAAGGGGAAAAGTGAACATATTTGCTCTTGTTGAACCCATATCAGTTTATTCCTGTGCTGCATTCTTTTCCATCACTGCATTCCTTGAAATTGTAAAAGCATTCTCTGTTACTTCATACTGTCTATACTAACTCCTCATTGATTGTAAAGAAGTGTGCTAGTGTAACATTATCCATTGTTGATCGACATCATACTCCTAAGTGTACTATCAAATATTAATTTATTCATAAAAGTGTGATATACATATACTGTTTAATTTTTCAAAAAATCTTTTAAATTGCAAAACAAACCTACTTCTTGGCTCATTGAGGTCAGGGGTATTCGAAGAGAGGGGTGTTATATAAGGGTTTATCATCCAGATTATAACTTTTCATAAAAATGTATAATTAAGGGCTTCCCTTGGGCATCCCAGACAAAGGCATTGACTTAGTGGGAGTGCTTTAATGAAGTAATTTAACAGTGATCATGCGCTGCAGGGAAACAGCATGCCAGAGAAGGCAATCTGTGTGCACGTGTGGGCATGGAAGGGTGGTTGTATGTGTGGTGGAGCATTGTGTAAGTGTGTGTGTCAGTAGGGACATGCACGCAATACATGCATGTGAAATCAAGTGACCCTCAGTGTCCTGTACACATCACATATGAATATTGCCCATGTGTACACCCCAGTATGTCAAACCACAACGACACCTGAAAAGTAAAACCAACACAGCCATTGATCAGCAGAAAACATCATGTTCATAGTACCCCACAATGACAATGTCAGAGAGTGCCCAAACACTGCAGCCCCAGGGGACTGTCTGACAACAAAAGCCCCTCCCTCATTTACTCATCACCATGACCTTCAGAGGAACTGTGTCTGGGGTCCGTTGGCTTCTTCCTTCTAGTCTGCCTGGCTTCAGGATCCCCCTAGCCCTTGGTTTCCTTGTTCTACCCTGTGTGGAAATAGGGTCCAGCCCCCTCAGATGCCACCTTGACTGGTAAAAATAGCAAATTGCAGAGACTCCAAGAAACAAACCCCCAAACCTGGGAAAAAGCCTGTAGCCCACAAAAAAACCCTGGAAGAGTCTCCAGTAGATGACTTGAAGTTGCTGAATATGGCCAAGCACATGTCCAAGCAGAATGACTGAAGAACTACCAAGGTAGCACAGTTGACAAATGGATCAACAGGATGGGTAGCATTTTCAGTGTACAATAATCAATGAGGATGCAACAACTGATGGGTAGTGTCACAGCTCCTGTCTCCAGGCGCAGGAGTGGCACAAACCAACCACCCCCTCCGTGGTCTGGGCACACGCAAGGTCAAACTTACACAGGCCTCCGAGATCCCAGCGGGGAAAGAGGGTCATTGATCCATTGTTTGGATAGGCATTGGTCTTCAGGATAACCGGAAAGAGGGATAGGAGAGGGGAGGTGGATGGGCAAGGGAAAGTAGGGAAATGACAAAATCCTACTATTGACAATTACATATACTCAATCAGATAAATCATGTTCCTCATGCACATTGTACAAAATGGCTCAAAGCCGAGACAAAGAGAGACTTATCTCTGGAGTGAGTGCTGGCGTCCTGCCTGCGCACTCTCAGGTCCAGTAACAGGAGCAGTTAAATGCTGCAAAGTGAGTGTGAGTTACTATTCTGTGTGTGTTTTCCCCACACACATAACACCATTCATGCCTCAAACTTAGTGACTCCTCCCAAGCAAGCACTCTTGTGTGCTGCTTCGTTCTTATCCTCTTGCTTGCACCCCGTGATGGTTCATACACTGTTAATGCGTTATGGCAGCCACACGTGGCCCCCCGGTAAATGGAAGACCATGTGGTAAGAATTACACATGATAGAATGGTCCTTGGGTGAGCTGCTAGATGCGTGTGGGGAGGTGCGACTTCAGTACAAGTTGCATTCTGCCAGCCGTGGATTTCTATAGATAGCCCACGTGGCAATTTGCATATGCTAATGATATGCACTGCACTCGAGTTTGTGCGGTGCTGGGTGTACCCCCTTGCGCTGTATTAGTTTGTGTCTAGGAATGCTACTGCACCAATAACTTAGCTTCAATGGAGCAGGGTGGACTCGAGAATATGGCTGACGCCTCTTGCGTGTGCCCCTGACAACTGGGAAAGCTTCTTGGCATTTTGTCCTCAGCGGATTTAGCTGTACTGTGTGCATCTTCCCCAATGTCTGGCCAACCTCCCCAGCACTAGCGCAACTTAGCTTGCATCTGTGAGGGGCCTGGAGGAAGGTTGGCTGGGGCATGGCCCCTCACGCTGCTCACCTTGCTTGGAGCTCCTGGAAACATGTCTGCTTCTGTCAGACGTCTGAGCACAAGCCCTGTGCTTCTGCTCGCGTGCGCATGTGCACGTGTGCCCCACCCAACATGGCAAGGGTTTAGTAGTACTTGGACCGGTGTCTGCTGGCAAAGGTAGTCTGGATGCTCCCCTTTTTCCTGCAGAAAGATCATAAAAGGCCTCAATAAGTATTGAAAGTTTACTGTGTGTGTCTTCATGCTGGTTGTTAATGGGCCATGTCTGAGACCTACATCCCGCCTCCTCCTACACAACCCCATCTTCTGTACCCTGACAGGTAGAGCTGGAACTTGAGTAAAAAATAACCAAGCAGGCTGGCACAACAGGATGGTTGCCATGAAACCCAATCATTCATAGATAGTGTGAACAAAGAAAGGCAGAGACAGCAGAAGTCCTGAAAGGCACAGAGAATGTGAGATAGCCGTAAACAGCTGACAGCAAGTCAAGAGCCACAACAGTTCAATAGCATTGGTAAAAGACAACAGCCAACATAAAGGCATGGATGTAATAGATGAAAGACAGGAAGAGTGACAGAAAGATGCTGTTGAACAGAATTCTACACAGGCAAACCTAGGCAGTGTAAGAGTATGTGGAAATAACAGCCCGACAGACAGGCGGACAGATCTGCATCAAGGACAGTAGCAGGAAGAAGAACAGGGACTAAAGGCACCAGAGTGGGAAAAACAAGTTAAAGAGCAGTAGTCCAGTAGGAAAACTGCACCCTCAGGCAGCATCAAAGTCCAAGAGGGAAGACAGACACAACATGATGTCCAAAGGGAACTGAGTTTAGTAGTAGTATAGGCAGACATCTCAGGTGAGGACTGGACCGTGACTTGTGCCTCTTGGGTCTCATTCCTAATGCATCCTCCTTTGCCACAATCCCCAGGGGCTGAACTCAACATGCACCAACTTGACATTGGCAACATCCGGCCCTCTCCCACCATCAGTGTAACTCTGACAGGCAAAGGGTGCAGGCTACTGTCTACAGCATGGAGTGCATCAAGCACATCTACTGACAAGAAAATAACATACATCACAATCAATATCAATAAATGGACATTTCAATAATGTACTCACATAAATTGATTGAAGACATGCCGTGGAGCAAACATCCATAATCCCCACAAGGGGTGTTAAAACAAGTAGTAAAGTAGCAGGCAGGCCACAGATATGACAAAAGTCTAATGCCCTGGGGTAAATGGTTGTAACACCGAACCATCCTTGCGAGCCCATGGATAGGGGAAGCAGGAGTGGCATATGTGAGTCAGGACCCCAAGCTGCAAACACATACACGAGACAAGCTTGAAGGGCCCAGCTGGAACAGACAGTGGATGCTTTCAAAAGCCACAAAGCACCACACCGTCACATGAATACACAATAGACAAGCAATTTTAAACTATATTAACTTATTAAACTAACTATAAAAATCAAAAATGGCCACATACAACCCAGGGGGAAGGCACGCAGGAGGGGGAGGTACAGGGTACACCTCAACACCCACATGCAATGATGTTGAGATAAAAAAAAAACTCCATGGGCTCAATGCCTGCACGGCCCAATCTATGTAGGAGATAAGTCATCGTCCACCTCACCCTCTGACTGAAAAGGTGGACATGGCACAGTACCCTGTCCACGCCTATGCGCAGCTTGCCCCTCATCAGCAGCAAGTCTTCAGGACCGGTGAGCCTAGTTCTGTGCGGCGATGACACGTAGGTCAGCATGCAGAACTTCCCATGATACACATGCTTCATCTTGCAAGGTAACACGTGTTACACAGAGTTCTTCCTTCATGGCCTGGCATGACATCTGGAGCACCTCCCAGCAAGCACCTAGCTCAGCCAAGATGGTATTCTCAACCTGCTCCAATCTCTCTTCTGTCCGCTGCCTCTGGGACATCAAGAGCACACCCAGAGTAGATCGGAGGGAAGCATGGTCTTCCCTCAGGACCTCCCTGTGTGCCTCTGTGTGAGCAGCAAGTGCTTGACACAGAGACACCATTTCAGCCCGGCATGCCCAGTCTGAGGCCGCCATGTCCAGCCTGAGCGAGCGGGCCATGAACTGTGCTGCCCGCTGCTGGAGATCCACCTGCCTAGCAAGGGAGAGCACGGATTGGGCCACACGTTCCATGCTCTGAGAGATATTATCAATTGCTGCCCCCTGTTGTTCGGAATCGGCAACCATGGCTTGCTCCCATTCAGTATACCCCGGTGGCGCACGGCCACCACGTTGCTGGGCTTGAAACCCGCGGGGCCCAAGGAGCCGCAGTCCTTGTTGGATTGGCACCGCCCACGGCTGCAGGTCTACATTCCTCCGTTGACGTGATGCCCCAGGCACATCAGCAACTGGTGTGGAGTGTGACCGTGCATCCCGATCCACCACAGGTGGAGGTCCCACCACTGTCTGGCCCCTCAGTGCAGGTGTCACGGACAGAGGATCGTCCACATCAGAATCACTCACCATTGACGAATGGACATGATGCGCATCCAACTCACATTGTCATCAGAGTGATCATCCGGGCTAGACTCATTGCCAGCCCTAGACACGATGGTCTGGAGCAAAAGTGGGTTCTCGTGGCCTACCACCCCACGACCCCCAGTTGTGCCGGGTTGCTGGTGTGATAGAAACCCTGTGTCTGGAATGACATCACCATCCCCTTCCTCCATTGCGTCATCATCTGGAAAGTGGAAAAAACAAATATGAGTACACATGTCAGAAGCACATAACCCACACACACGCAGACATCACATCGACAGCCAACACATGAAGCAGACATGTCACACATAAATGAGAATCTGACATGCATCTAGTGGCATTGATATGCAAACACATCCCAAAAGCAGAAATGGATGTGTCTAAATAGCAAAGCCTACACAAGTACAAAATGTAGTCTATCACCTCCATCACACACCAACTCTCTGTCAGGCAGATGTCACAGGCAGAAATGACAGATAGCAACAAAGAGATGGCACATAGCATAAGCATGGCTGAACTGATAAATACCCACAGCTGCAAGTGAATCCAAACACACAATGACACGCGTAATATGCATGTACACATGCATCACTAAACAATCATCACCAATATAGCTTCATGCATCTGCAGATCAGCCCGTAACGGGTGTCATGGGCCGTGTAGACATAGTGAATGTCCCGAGCAAAGTGAGGGCCTACAACCAGGCATGAGGGACCATAACGTCCAGTACGGTCCGAGCTGCAGGCCATGAAGCCTCCAGAACACCCCTCATTCCTTGATTAAGCACATTTGCTATGAATGTGCCCTATTCCATTATTCTGTGTGTAAATTCATCACGGCCAGGCCACACCATATTAGCTAAGTGGCCTGGGCATACACATACTGCATAACAGTGCACCTTCAGGTTTATGCCAGTTGAACATAACGGGTGCAATGCTGAAATCTCACCAGCATTAACGTCATTCAACTATATATTAGTCAGTCAACCAAAAAGCTGCGGAAGACATATGTGTAAATGACCACTTTCACACACACATAAGTGAGTAGCGGCAATGTTGCACTACATAACGTAGAAGCTGCTTGCATATGTAAATGTGAAAGTGTGCAAAAACATCCCTTACCCTATACACCTTTATTGTGAACCTGAACAGCATCCAATACAGCAAAGCAAGCAGCTAAAACAATGCTTGCTTTGATGTATCTGAAAGTGTACACATACACACGTGAAGGCAGCTCCACAGTCATTACAACCCGATTGGCAGGCTACAATCAATCTGCACCCTAAACCCGTTGGTATATGCCGTAGATTGATCAATCAACTTTGCTAAACACCCGCTAGGGTGTTCCAATACTGAGTACATGTGTCACAGGATGCACCTGTGCCCGTGGCATTCCTGACAGTGAAGGGATGAAAATCTGACCATACATGCCAGGTCACTTTGACATTGCAGCAGTGAGTAGGCATGTAGAACGGTGTAACATGGCTCAGAAGTGGGTTTATGCAGTGCAGAACATGTGTATGTTACCCACTATCTACATGAACAAGTACATTATGATGTCAATCAATGAAGGCAGTGTAAGGAAATGTTCAGGCATCACGTGCAATGTGCATGCAATGGGTTGCATGGATACAGGCAATCTCCCCCACCCCCTTAGTGAAAATGCATGGAGGCATTGCATGGCAGCGAAAGGGTGACCAGCGAACTGTGTATTGGCAGACAGTGTTGCCTGCATCATCTGAGTCAACTGACAACACAGCAGATGAGAATGGGAAAGTAAACAGGACACATGATGAACCCTCAGTAGTACACCCATGTGTGCAGAAGCCACTCCACCAGTTGAACAGAGTCAGGGGGCCTGAAACAGTTGGAGGCCTGTGCCCCACACAGACTGTGACACCCTAAACATGCGCGTGATGCAGGACTGAGCCAGAGTGGGCATGGAATGGATGATCAAATGCCATTAAATGTATGTCATCCTGTACACGTACAATAATGATCATCCGGGCAAGGACACATAGGGGCATGCATGGAATGCACATGGAGCATGATTGGGCACTCATGTCCCTGCGGAGAATCTGCCATCTGCACAGTTGGAGTGAGACACCCTGCATCAAGGACAAAGGATGTACCCCACTGTATGTGTCTGGCAGGTTGGCAGGGGGAAGTGTGCATGTACACAGGAGCGTTGGACAGGCCATTGCAGTACTCCAACATGATACCCACCAGTGCCATGGTGAAATTGGGGTGCAGAGAGGTGGAGGGGCAAGGGAGCATGCCAACATGGAGTACCCGCATGCAGGCAGAACCCACATGCATGTCAGTCATGCGATGACATAGTCCCAGTGCTGAGTGGAAAGACACACCAGGCTACATGCAGAAGGGCCAGTGAGCTGGAACATGGACCGGAGGGGCTGCCGGGTGACTAGCATGTGAGCAGGGTGCAGGTGTGGTGATGAGGACAGTCCCTGTCTGCTCTACATGTCCAGCATGCTGCACAGCAGGCACGCATTAGTGAAGCATTGCATGACTCGCACATGAGAACCATGTACACATAGTATGTAGTGGCAGTCAAGCACAACACATCACACAAGCAAACCACACATGGTCTGTACAAACACGTGACAAACCTCACTGGATGGGCATCAAAGTCCAGCATCTCTCCCACTCCTTCATACAATTCTGGTGGTATGAACTCTGCAGGGACTGACTCGTGCAAAGTGAGGTCTTCTTCCTCACGTGGTGGCCCACTGCCAGTCACCAGAGTCATGTTGTAATTAGAGGCATGCTTTAGTTTAGCAGAGCGTCAGAGGTCATCCCAACGCTTTCAGTGGGACAAATGCTGGGCAGCCGTAGTGTGACAATTTGGGCCTACTAGCATATCACAGTCGTTTCCCGACTCGTAGTCGACAAGGAAGTCCAGTTCCTGCTTGCAGAAAGGCTTCTTCCTCGACATGCCGGAGGCCGGAGCTGTGTCTGGGGTCCCAGCCTCTGCTGCAGATGCATCCTTCCTCCTCTTGGACAATGGTCCGGACCCTGACTGGCAAATGCTGCCCTGATCAGTATGGGCAGTGGCGCTGGTGGATTGAACCGAGGGAGTGGCAGGTGGAACAAGGACGGAAGCCCTGACTTGAGTCAGTGGCTGCTGGGTGCCCTTGACTTGACCCTGTGCAGCAACATGTGCTGTGCCAAGGTCATTGACCGGGACTGTCCTGGATGGTAGACTCACAGCCGGGGTGGTGTCGGCTGTATCTGCCCATGCACTTGCCAACACCCGGCTGCTCGGGGCAGCAGATGACAATACTGCCCCAGGGACATGTGCCTCGGTAAGGGCAGCCCTGCGTGCACTTACTGTGTGCCTCCTGACCTCCTGGAAACAATCCTGGGACTCTTCAGGCGCCAACGCAACATGTGCTGGCCGACCCTGAGCCTGAGTGGTGGTGTCCACAGCTGCACCTGCAGCTACCACTACCCTTGGGCCCGTGGCAGTCGATGAAACGGATTGCCGGGTCACATGGGCGCCAGTGCCAGATCCTGGAACCACAGGGGGTGGTAGCATGACTGCACAAACACATGGCACAACATCGTGCCAAAGTGGCGCACCCCTGCCTCTTCCCTCTCTGCAGCCACCCTGGACACCCTGGAGTCCCCCTACTCCCTGGTCACCCCGGCCACATCCCTGACCATGCCTGCCACATGGAGTACGCCCCGCTGAGGCACCCCTCACCTTTCGTGGCCTCCCAACCATGGCACAGATGTAGTAGTACTGGCACAGATGTGGTAGTGCCAATGGGAGGTGTACACGACAATTGTCCTGGGCAATTGGGGTGAAGGGGGTGGGATACAAGATGTTAACATCACCCCTGTGCACCTGCAAGGCTGGATGTGACCCCGGTGATAATGTGACGGGTCACGCAATGCTCATGCACCCCAAAACTGCAGTAAAACTGTGCACGCAACCCCCTGTAGCCCACGTGTGTGGAATTAACCTCCTGCAGTACGCGGTGGCACCCAGGGACATGAAAAACACATACGCGTGGGACACGGAGGCTACTATGACCTTGAAAAACGGGTATGCGATACATAGGTGGACCCACAGTGGGAAAAATAGCATGCGTGACTCACCGTCTGACTAGGGTGATAATGAAAAACACACGTAGCCAACACCTGTTCCAAAAGAAGAGATACATCCTTGATCCGCTGTGAAGTTGTGATGGTGTGCGAAATAACCAGAAGTAGCAACACACGTCGGTCTCCACGAAAAGGCACATAGAGCGAACTGCTGGCCCCGCTCACCTTTAACCTGTGCTGAGGGAAACACCTGCACGTGTCACGTCACTTACGCTCTTAGGCCGTTTCCTCGAATTACACGCATTAAC
The DNA here is from genome assembly GCF_040938575.1 of Ambystoma mexicanum. NCBI lineage: Eukaryota > Metazoa > Chordata > Amphibia > Caudata > Ambystomatidae > Ambystoma > Ambystoma mexicanum. The sequence continues at coordinate 953,559,755 of NC_090926.1, read as the reverse complement.
ATGCAGACGTGCAGTTTTTTCACGTGCAGAATCACTATGCACCCATGACAAGGGAAATGCCTGTGCGTATCACGTCACATACGTGCTTACGCGCTAAGGGCCTTTCCTGTAATTACACGGTGACGTGCTGTTTTTTCACGTGCCAAATCCCTCTGTATCAAGCTGGCCACGTGACAACACATGGAAGACCACGCTCCTGCCCAGAAGGCCATTTTCCTGCCCCCCAGAGCCTCGAGCAGACTCCCATCTGCCATCTGCTGCTACCTGCCTGCCTGCTGGCCACGTGCCCTGCCATTTGGTGCCTGCACGTCAGCCATCTGCAGGGGTCCAGTTGCTGTGACCACCCCTGCTGGAACAGAAAACTCCTGACTGAAGTTCCATCGCTCCACAGCCCAGCCCCAGGACCAAGTTGCCCACCCACACCTACCTCGGGGGTTGCCATGTTGGGGGAAACACCATCAGACAATACTGGCAACCCCCAGCCAGAGAGGCAGAGGGCTGCCAGCTTCTCAGCAGGATAGATTGGCATCCTGGTGGAACAAGTCCAGGGGCATTATGATGCCCTCTATGGAAGAAGACGCATCGACAAGGATGGACGGGAGAGGATCTGGCTGGACATCATGGTTGCCATCAACGCGGAGGGGGTGGCAACCCACGACATACAATAGGTCTGTAACCGCAGGGAGGACTTCAGGTCCAGGACACTCCAGAAGGCCCGGCGCCTCTTGGGAGCAGCGCATGCAGTGAGGCACCGGGTCCAATTTACCATCAATGACATGAGGGTCCTGGAACGTATTAACCCAGCTCTTCAACGCCAGGTCCTCGAGAGGGAGTCCGGTCCGGAGTAGAGCGGTAAGTGTCCATGCGTACTTATTGGACACAGTGCATGTTAAAGTATGCAAGGAGTGTGCAGCTTGGGATATGTCTGAAAAGGCCCATGTATGGATGAGTATGTTTAGGGACATGGCCGTGCTGCATGTGAGTCCTGTCATGAGTGAGGCATATCAATGGTGTATGTGTTCCAAAGCATGATGCACAACTGCATGTGGAGATGCAAACATGTTGGTATTAATGTGTATGTACTATGGCATGGTTGGGGTATGACACATGGATGCTGGTTACACCTTCATGTATGTGCATGGCATATAAGTGCATGTGTGGGTTGCACGTGGGCGACAGTGATACAACATGGATGCATGTGACATGGACATGTATGAACCCGATTGGCAGATGTGACATAGTTGCTGATGATTGCTCTGCGCAGGTAGTGGAGATGTACAGAGGCATGTCTGTCTGTTGTCGTGTGTGCATGTGTTCGGCACTCCCCATGCTGCTTGTGACATCGTGCCAACCTGTTCATGCAGTTTTGTGCATATGGATGCTGCTGCCTGCTGCACGATTCCTGTCAAATTCTGCATGTGTGTGGGTTCAAATGATATGAGTGTTGGGGAGTGAGATGGCATCTGTGAAGTTTGACACTGCCACGCAGGGATCCCACCACCAGCCAGAGATGCAAGGCCCAGCTCTCCTCCCACGTTGTCATCTCTTCCAGGAATAAGGAGTCTGGTGCCGCGTCCATGACCACAGCTGCCGAGGGAAGGTCCAAGAGGCAGAGGTTGGAGGTGAATTCCTCGGCAGCAGTATTGGGCAGCTTGAGCCCCCACAGGGGCCTATGGAGGAAGATGGCATGGAGTCATCCGGGTGGGTGGGGAGTTTGGTTGAGGAGGAGGCCGTGGAAGGCCCACGCATGGGAACGGGAGGAGGGCATTCCACTGGTGCTAGTGGTGCAGTCCAGGGGCAGGGACAGGAGGCAGCACAGGCCACCACAGAGGTGCCTGTGTGTAATCCTATCCCTGATCCTGTGACTGCATCATCCCACACCAGCAAGGAAGCCTTCATCCAGACCCGTTTTCAGGGAGGGGATGCGCAAACAACAACTGGCATTCCTCTCCCTGCGGACGTGGCAATCCGGGACCGGGTTGAGCCTGTCCTAGCTGGGGTGGCGTTGCGTCAACGTGGTATTTAGGATGATGTGCAGGGTTCTCGTGAGGACAATGCATGTCATTTTGAATATCTCATTGACCGCGTCGGCATACTAGGACAGTTCACCCAGGCTGGGTTCCTCCGTGTGCTGGATCTTCTAGCGACACCCTCCTCAAACTGATCCCCCTATGCACCAGTCGTCCTCCATGCCATCTTCCTGCCCAAGTATCACCTGGGCACCCTGTGGAGCTGCTCCTGACCCAGCGGCCAGGCTGGTGGAGGACACATCCCTGCCACAGTCGGGAGTCGGAGGTCCAGCAGGGGTGGCCACCCCAACAACTGGACCCAGCAAGAGGAGGACGTGCAGGCATCGACCAGCAGGGCACATGTATGGGAGCGGCAAGCTCAGGGTGGGAGCCATGATGGCTCGGGTCCTTCAACATCACAGGGGCAGGAATCGGCCGGAGGGCAGGAAGACCCTGGATTGGGAGTGTCTTCTGTGTGGCAGCGGTTGGGCCAGCGGATAGATGCGGAGCGGCAGCGGGCGGAGGAGGCACGGCTCACTATGGTCAGGACGGAGAACTCCATGCGCAGGGCATTGAGGCGGGCTGAGTGCCTCGAGGCAATTCGCAGGGAGGTGGAACAGGCCATGACTGCATCCCTGCAAGACCTCGAGGCCAGGGAAGAGGCCCACCTCCAACACATCGACATGGAGTTTGATGATGCCCTGACCCGGAACATCAACAAGTGAGCCGTTGGACTTGCCCGCCTCCATTGTACATAGTTCATTAGTGTTAGGTTTCCTTTGTTTTTTCTTTTATTTTGTAGATAATGGACTTTGCTCCGGTTGCCAGTCAAAGGATCGACAGTGAAAGGGTCGACAGGTCAAAGGATCGACACTAAAGGGTCAACAGGACAAAGGATCGATTTCTTTTTTTTTCACATATTTTTTTTGGGGGGGGTACCCCTAACCCCCTTTTTTCTGATAAAAAACGCTTTTTTTTCCAAAACAAAACCTAAAAAAATATATATAATTTAAAAAAAACATTCGACCCTTTGGTGTCGATCCTTTTGATTCGATCCTTTGACTAGACACCCTTTGCTCCACTTTATGTATATAGTTTTTTCTTCATAGGACTTTTTTGTAGGTTTCGTTTGTTTTGGGGATCATGGACCCTTTGGACTTGGATTGTAGATAGTTGAAGACTTATACATACTTTCTTTTTCAATTTTCCCATGGATCAATGGTTTTCTTTTATTTGGATTATTTATTTCTTAATGACATTGGCAATGGACCACTTTTTTTATTCAACCTGACGTTTATTTATTTTTTTCATTGGATAATCATTTCCTTTGGTTATATCTGTCATTGTACATTGATTTTCAAGTTTAATTTCCTCTATGGTACTTCATTATGTTTTTAATATTTTTTTCTAACTTTATGATTGGTGTTGTGTTCTATCATTGCTTTTGTGCATGTCTCAATGAACATTGCCTCAGTCATGTGTTGCCACTGTATGGCTCTGTTGTGCATTTATGCATGGGCATGGTGGTTATTTTAAGACTGTCATGGCATGGGTAATTTGGGAGTGGGTTCTGTGGATGGTTGCATGCTTGTACTGAGGGGCAAGGGGGATTTGGGTTGGCATTAGGGCCATGGGTCGGTTTTGTTAGGACATGTTGTTTGGTGGGCCATGTGTCAGGGCCTGCTGGCAGGTGCCCATCACTGGTGGGTGGGTGGGGGTGTGGGGGGACATGAATCAGGGCCTACTGGCAGGTGCCCGTCAATGGGTGTGGGTGGGGGTGTGGGGGGACATGAGTCGGGGCCTGCTGAAAGGTGCCAATCACTGGGGGTGGGAGGACTTGAGTTGGGGCCTGCTGGCAAGTGCCCATCACTGGTGAGTGGGGGTGTGCGGGGACATGAGTCGGGGCCTGCTGGCATGTGCCCGTCAATGGGGGTTGGTGGTGGTGTGGGGGGACATGAGTCGGGGCCTGCTGGCAGGTGCCCATCAATGGGGGTGGGTTGGGATGCAGGGGGACATGAGTCGGGGCCTGCTGGCAGGTGCCCGTCAATGGGGGTGTGTGGGGTGACATGAGTCAGGGCCTGCTGGCAGGTTCCCGTCAATGGTGGGTGGGTGGGGGACATGAGTCGGGGCCTGCTGGCATGTGCCCGTCGGGGGACATGAGTCACAGCCTGCTGGCAGGTGCCGATCACTGGTGAGAGGGTGGGTGGGAGGGGTATGGGGGTACATGAGTCGGGGCCTGCTGGCAGGTGCCCGTCAATGGGGGTGGGTGTGGGGGGACATGAGTCGGGGCCTGCTGGCAGGTGCACGTCAATGGGGGTGGGTGGGGGACATGTGTCGGTACTCCCGAGTGCATGGTGCCATGTGGGCTGCCTGTGGGGCATGGTGTGGGGTGATGGGCTGCCTGAGGGGGATGTGGAGGGGGGGCACACCAAGGAGCACCCACACTGCCAAATCGCATGTAAAAGTCCACGAATACCCCTGGAATATGCGTACCCCGCTCACGCTAGCGAAAATGCGTGTAAAAGTCCATGCGCACCCCCAGAATATACGTACCCCGCCCACGCTAGTGAAAACGTGTGTAAAAGTCCACGCGCACCCCCAGAATGCACGCACCCCGCTCATATTAGGTAAAATGTGTTGAAAAAGTCCCCCCTGTGGTGTGGGCTGCCTGTGGGGCATAGGGAGGATGGATGGGCTGCCTGTGGGGCATGGGGAGGGTGGATTGGCTACCTGCGTGTATTCCGGGGGTGCGCATGGACCTTTACATGCATTTTCGCTAGCGCGAGGGGGGTACACGTATTCTGAGGGTGTACGTGGACTTTTACATGCATTTTCGCTAGCGTGGGCGGGGTATGTGTATTCCGGGGGTGTGTGTGGACTTTTACACACGTTTTCACTAGCGCGAGCGTGGTAAGTGTATTCCGAGGGGTGCGCGTTGACTTTTACATGCATTTTCGCTAGCGTGAGTGGGGTACACGTATTACGAGGGCTGCTCATGGACTTTTACATGTGTTTTCGCTAGCACGAGCGGCATATGCGTATTCTGAGGGGCGCGTGTGGACTCGTACATGCATTTTTGCTAGTGCGAGTGGTGTAGGCGTATTCCGAGGTGTGCACATGGACTTTTACATGTGTTTTCGCTAGTGCGAGCGGGGTACGTGTATTTCAAGGGGTGCGCTTGGACTTTTACATGCGTTCTCTCTACCGCGAGTCGGGCATGCATATTCCGAAGGGTGCATGGGGAGTTTTCCATGCATTTTCCTGGTTGGGGGGCTGTATGCTGGTCCACTGGCCTTTGCGCCATGTAGAGGATTTGTGCAATGTTTTTGGTTCACGGGGCGTAACTGGTGCTGCTGCAGGGTCGATGTGCCGCTCTGCGCCACGGCTGGTTATGGATGTGGGAATCCATTAATACGCTGTGCGCTGAAATGGGTTTATATGAATTACAGCCATAGTGTCAAAGGTAAATCACCTAAGAACACTTATTAGATACAGCCTACTTAACCAAAGCAGAGAAAACAGAGTTTCAGGATCTCTGGGATGATATGATATCTGCCAAAACACTGTCACAGAAATTGTACAGCTTAGGCATAAAAATGCTCTCCCATAGAGAATGTGGCTGCTATGAAGCTGCAGACCATTTGACCGGTACTGCCTTGTATGGAAAATCTGACAATATAGTATGGCTAAGTGTTGGTCCCGCTAAATCTAGAAAAACGAGTTCTCAAATCATATGAGGACATAGAAACAATAGCCAAAAATGATCCCAATAGCCAAGACATTTTGAAAAAACAATTTACTAGACACATACTACCTAAACAGGAGTGCCACTTTGGAAACCATGTGTCTCTACCACATAGCCTAAAACTTCACATACAAAAATAATATTAAACCAGATGAAAAGAAAGGTAGATACAGAGAAGCAAATTGTGAAGGCAGCTTAGTGAAACTTACCAAACACAGCTTAATTAATCATATCAAATTGTCATTAAAAACTCCTCAACATAAAGAACTGTATTACATATTCCTGCTACACATTTTTAAACCATGGAGAAAAGAAGAAAAGTTACTGGATACAAATGACTACTATGAAGACAGTTTCAAAGCAAATGAAAGCACTTAAACAGACGTAAACTTTACACAGTACCAAACAATGAGCAGCAACCTCCAAGAACTCTAGGCCCAACTAGAAGTGGACACTCACGACAGTAGTCAACCATCTGTAACAGGAATCCAAGAACCACTTGGACAGCCACTAATAGCAAATGAGGCAGAATTAGCCATGACAGAAGTAGAAAACACCATCTGTCAGTATGAACAAGCTACAGAAGACTTTGCTGTACTGAAATCAGAACTGAACAATGAGCAGTGTAGCATTTTCCAAGAAGTAACAAAACAAACTAAATATGGTGTGCAACATAAAAATAAAAACTGTACCTGTCAAGACTACAAACCTATACTGCTATACATCACTGGTCAAGATGGCTCAGGCAAAACATTCTAATCAAAATCATCAGCAAGTTCCTCCAACAATTGACAATTGACAAACAACAAACTGTCAGCTGTTGTAAATGCCCCACGGGTTTAGCTACCTACAACATAAGCAGTGTCACTTTACACCGATTACTACTCCTTCCAGTAGAACACCAAAACAAATTAGACTATTACAAAACTTTCTACAGAAGCTGCAATGGAACTACGCAGAGTTTTGAAACAAATGAAAATGCTACTAATAGATGAGCTGAGCATGGCCTCCAACCTAATGTTGGCTTTGATTCACCTCAGATTACAAGAGGTACTCAAAAAAGACTATGAAGAGCTCTTTGGAGCAAATATATATGTTATTTTTGTTGCTGTTTGCTATGCATAGGAACTCATGTAAATCTTCCCATGCATATTCTGCACAACTTAGAGTAACAAACCAAGTTAGTGGTCTAAGGTTTCTGATCATGCAACACACGTCTCCATGCATCTAAACTAGTATTCCTTTGTACCACGCATGTTTTCAAACAAATTTGTCATACTTGATTGGAAAACCTCATCTTTTTCTTGTACTTTTTGTATTAACTGCATAGCTGACATATTTTGAAAGTGCGCTCCAGATTTAAGAATGTGTGCATCTCCATAACATGGTGTTGCTAATTCACTTTCATAGAGCAGGTGGAATATGTATTCCACATTTGCCTAAATCTGGGATCTTGCGAATACATTCGTAATGAACGGTATTCTGATACCCCAATCTGAGTGGGTCTATCATCGTATCTCCCACCTTTGCCGGTAGGAAATAGCAGTGGAAAAGCACATGCTCTATACTTTTTGCCCAAATACTCATTGGTGACCCTTTGGTTTGTCGCATTTGGTAAGTTTCATCATCTATGATTTCATTGGAATGCAATGGATGAATTGTGTAAAGGTCCAAAAGAGTGGATACTGTAGCGGGATCCAGACGTTCGAATTGCCCAGTTTCTGATGGCTCTTGAATTATTTCAGTTGTTTGCCTTAAGCTTTCATCAATATTTATTTCCTTGTAGTACTCATTGTTATATTTTAGATATTGTGTAAATTTGTGTAGGTCTACTAATTGTTGCCAATTTTTTTTAACCTTTGTTGGTACTCCATTTACGAAGACTATTAAAGAATAGTCTATTGAACGTTCCACTCCTGAAGTGTGCACATTTTCCGTTAGATCTAATGACAAGTAAACTACTTTGCCACAAATTCCTTTCACCAATTCAGAGGAAGGTATGTTTTTGGATGAAGGCATATATTTGCTTGAAATAGGTGAACTGTTTGAATTATTATGCTCTCATACAAATTGAGCTGTTGCAGGATTTTAGGTAAAGGAAACAATTCCAAATTATTTGTAATTGCACGTGAAGGAGTGTGATTGTTGTCTAATTTTGCAGTACAGTAACTGCAACACATTAGGCGTTCAGTTATTTCATATTTGTTTTCAGCTAAAAGGTACAAAGCTAATTCAAACCATTTAGAGTCTTCATTGTTTTCTATATTGTATGCTATGTCCATATTTTTTGTGTTCCTTTTGTAAAACGTTCTGCAGCAACATACACGCACATGGTTTGGTACTTCAGCCGATAACCTTTTAAATGTTAGTATTTCTTTTCTGTATGTGTGTAATAGAAGGTTGCTATGTGCAGAATTTGCTACTATGCTCTAAAACTGTTGCATTTTCTATGTGGCTTTCACTTCCAAAATACTTTTTCTGAATACGGTCCATTTCTTCTTGTAAGTATTTGGGTGTACCATTCAGAAGAGTGGTATTTAAATTGCCTAATTCTGAAGCTGGACATTTTGCACAGTATATTTTATACACTAAATTTCTTACTTTGGAATGATGTACTGCTATTATTTTGATATTATGGAAGGTACTTTTGCAAATAGGGCCAGAAATGCAGGCTAATGAATGTCCTTTTAGTCCTGTGACTTTCCGCACTACACAAATATCCATATTTTGCAGCACTTTCATTTTACTTTTGTCTTTACCTTTTACATATTGATTGAGGAACTGACGTAAAGATTTGAAAGCTTTGTTTGGAATGGCACACATTGATGTGCACGGCCATTTGTATACTGGACAGTGTGGTTCTGCTGAATCAAGAGGTAATTCTGAGTTTTCAGAAGATAATTCTGTAAGCAGTGTTTCTTGTTCCGTGATGGTAGTATGGATTATCTCATACCCTCATCCACTGCTATGGACGGCAATTGTGTTTGTTTGATTTTGTTTGTATTCTTCTTCATTAAAATATGGCTCTGTGGTTGTTGTGTGACTCCATTCACCACCACAAACATGCAAAACATTATTTTTGTTCACATTCCGTTTATTGCTGAGTTTCATTTGTAGTTTGGTACTTAGTTTTGTTAGTGCTTTCATCCTTTTTAACACTAATATGAACAACTTCCTTTTGCAAAGTATTGCACTGTCCAGAGAGTGCTTGTAGAATTAACTTTCTATGGGACGTTTTAAGGGGCAAGGATGATTTTGGTCCTCTTCTTAGTAGATTCTGAAGAACTCTGTGATGAAACATTTTGGCTAAAATACTTTTTTTTAGTATGGGTTCTTCTTACACTATCAGGATCATTAGGAATATTGTTAGCTGTACTGGCAGCTGTTTTTTTGACAACATTTCTATGTTTTGTGACACTGTTTGATGGAGGAGGTACAGTTTCGGTAGTTGAGACTTCTTTTATTATGTTACCCAACTGCATTAGGTGGTTTGTACCAAGATTCTCCACTAACTCTACAACAGGTGGATGCTTACATTGGGCACCTTTATTTTTATTTTCTCTAATTCTGCGTTCCTTTCTACGGAGCTGCTTTTTGGTAGGCATTCTTTGGTGTCTGTTGTCCAATGTATGTGTGCTGTGTGCATGTGTGCATACGTGTGATGGGGAAGCTCTTTGACATGGTGTGTTAACGCACAGTGACCTGTAACTATTATTTGGTAAGGCTACTTTACTGTTTGTATACTAGTACAATGTGCTTTAGATGAGAGTACAAAGTGCTCTACTTGTGACGAGAACCATTATTAATAACCGAAATGGCAAAAACTTGCTACCACAACTTTCTATCACGATCTAACCTTCTAAGGATTCCCTATGTTATTTCAGTGCCAAACACACAGGGATTTGTCAATCATTCCACCTGTTATTCTTTGTTCAGTAAATGGATATTTGTAGGTAGAATGGTGTACAAATGAATGCTTGCTTTGGTGCCCAAAATAAACAAATAACCCACGCAGCGTCTTTAAGGAGTAGTTACAATATGAAGGTTGTACTGTACTTACTTTTTTGTACAAGATGACCAGGCAGGTTTCTTCGGATATGTCATCTGCAGTGTAGATGCTCTTGATTCTCAGGACAGTAGTCTTCACTGTGAATCAAAAAAAACGATATCAATTACATTGTGTGTTTTCAGCGGTCATGATACAGCAGTCTTTACTTGTACTTCTTTCGTCAGAGGATTTAACTTTCATATTTCAACCGAGTCCACGTGCACATTTCACTTCTCTCTGTGCAGTCTTTCCATACTACTTTCAATATGGTACTTGAAAGTCCTTCAAAATAACTACATTTTTTAAGGGTTTGGAAATGCTTTGGTCTTTACAAAGTGTAGTATGCATAGGAGAGAGGTTTGTAAGCGATAGGGCAAAGTACTAGATGGGCAAACATTTTGTACTTGTTAATGAAAAGCACGATGTTCAAAAATTTGGAGACCCTCCGAAGGTCATGTCAGAACCACAATCGGGAGCGAGTACTATTCTCATATGATCACATTGCAAGTAGCATTACTGTAGGCAGTACAGAGTACAGAACTCTGACATTTTCACATACAAAATTGAAGTCTGCCCTAAATTCTACTTCTCAACTCACATGCTTTTGGCGGGTGTTACCCGCCTTGTAAAGGGCAGACTCACCCACCAAGCCTCCTGCACAACCATTCAATCCAAAGGGCGTCTCACCCGCCAAAAACAAAATCGGCTGATTTCACCTGCCTTTAAGACAAAAATGGTTGAGAGCTATGCCTAAATAGGCATGCTTGCAACATATGTACAGGTTATGCATAAGACAGTAAGCGGTTGTGCGATTTGTTAATGACAAATCGGCATTCTTGCACTTTAAAAGGGGGAGCATTGTTATGTGTTCCCTATGGAAATTTACCGGCATTATTTTGTCTATTTTAAATCATAAGGCTTCCGCATGTACTCTGATTCAAATATACATACCTGTACTCTATACTGATGCATGTGCACATGCATGGATGGAGCTGTACATAGAAATTTGCAATCCTTGCTCAGTCGCTTGTGAAGTAGGTGCCTTGCAATGGTATGCGATTTCCATTAAGAATCATCGACAGTAATTTTGAAGTGCACAATGTTGATGATGGAGTTTATATTAGGGATGTTCTATGTGATTGGTGGATGATTGTGCACCTGCTTAGTTGTGTCCAATGAGGGACTCGCTTTGGTACCGCTGTAGAAAGGGTGGAAGGACTGGGTAAGAGTTACGTGCCGCACGTAGGCAACGCGTTGTCCACTGATAGGGCGTGTCACATACGGGTTTGTACAGCAAATCCTGCATGGAAAGATGACTGTAGGCATCAGCCAATCAGATGTTCACATTAGTCTTTTGTGTCGAAAGACGGTGCACACACTGAAAATGGCAGAGGTTCAGAGGGTCAGGGTTTTGCTGCTTGGAGACATTTTTGTGCAAGGCTTACAACACAATGCCGAAAGTAGGCATGTGGCACACCATTTGTGGAGGTGGTGTGGAGCGCTGACAATTATGCCAATGCTCCGGCAATTCTGCAAGTTTGCATAGACATGTGTCAAATGACCACTCCTCATGTGGCAATTTAGCACTACGGTGCTTGACACTTGGGATACCTGACTTTGCATACTTTGTTGGCAGATTTGGCACAGTTAGTTGAAGCACTCATGACCATCTTCCCAACATGGAAAGTTATTTTTTCTGCTTTACTCCTAAGAGGGCAATGGAACAACACTTCTGTTTTCTGTCCAGATCAAAGCATCGGGAGGTGCATCATCAATCGCGGCATGCCTGCATTCATGCTACAAGTTGGTATGTTTTTTTGTAGCCACGATAACATTGCTCCAAGCAATGCACATTACTTTGAAGGAGATGGTGTTGCGCTATCCTCTTTGGGAAATGCAATGTTTTTTGGAACATAAGACTAGCTTTAGAGAAGGTTCTGTAATGTTTGCAAGAGTAAAGGTAGGACAAAAATACAAAAAAATACATGTCTGTACGATATGTGGCCAAAAAGAAAAAGAAAAAAGAGTCTCTTTTTAGAGCCTACCTTAAAAGAGAAAAAGGGGAATAGTACTTTAATGTACCGTTGTCACGCTCTGATCCTGTACATGTCCGCGAACATGGCGGTAGTTAGCAGCCAGCACATATCACCACAGGGATTGAAAGGTGGAGCTGCATGTAAATGAGAATGAGCGGAGCTAGGGATTGGTCCATAAAGTTCAGTAGGTGTGTTCTGACCGACGTACTTTAGTAAGACCGTCTTCTCCCTCACAGTACACCACACAGCCATGGCTTTCCATGCTCAAAAACAGATTATCTGGATTGTGGGAGACTCATGGATACATTGGTTGAAGGTGCATGCAGAAAGCTGTAGTTTATCTACAGATCTCGGATTTTAACATGCGTAAGTGCACTGGCATGGTGTGCGTGACATGAGATGGGTGGACTTGGTACCTCTTTGTGTTACTTTACAGACAGAGCGTCCTCCAGATATACTCATCATTCATTGTGGAGGAAATAGTTTAGCCCATGTATCTGGCATTTCTTTACAATTTGCGATGAAGGAAGGACTCATGAACATGTTTCCAAATTGTCAAATACTTTTTTCCCGTATTGCCCAAAGACAAAAATGGTTGCGTTCTTCTACATTTGGTCCACAAATGGAGAAAGCGAGACGCAATGTGAATAAGGCTGTGTGTGCCTTTTTAAGAGATGTTGGCATGTCCTCTTTCCACAATGATAACATTTGTTTCATAGCAGTTTCATTTTCCACAGAGATGGAGTCCACCTCACATATGCTGGTAATCAGATGTTTCTTCACAATTTACAAAATGCATTGCAGCCTCTTTTGCAATCACACTAACCTCTCTGACAATCCGGTTTCCCCAATCCACTGTTTTTGACCCACAAAACACACCACCAAAAGGCTCTTTTCAGAGTCGCCACTTACTCGCAACATATACTTTATTGTGTTTGCGCTGCTTGCACCCTCCCTTTTTCCCTTCTACAACTGTCTGCAAACTTTTGCTGAACTGCGCAGGGGTCTACAGCCTTCACTTCATAGTTCTATGTGTTACACTGAGAAAGGCAGCTCTGAAAGAGTCTTTTCTGTCATTTTTGTTGTTTTTACGTTCATTAATTAACAGCACTTGACACACTAGGAGAAGAGGCAAAAGGAGGGTAAGGAAAGGGACACCAGCCAAGGGGATAAGAAAGGGCAACTCAACAGACAAATGTTACGGGTGATCTTTATTTAGGTAAGGAGCAAATCTTCTGGTGCCTGGTGACTGCAGCCTCAAAAGCACTTCGAAAACTCTCCCCCGTGCAGAGTACTACATCACAATACGTGTACACTACTGTCAACTTTGAAAGGTAAGGGTCCACAGCATTGCTAATGGCTTGTGAAGCAGCTGGAGGGAGGCGCTCCCCCACAGGAGTGTCTCTTTTGGAGGGAGGAACAGATTCCGAGGATGCTGTGGAGGAACTCAAACGACTACGCTCTTCACATGGCACTACCTTGTGAATGTCCGCAGTGTGGAACGAAGTAAGGTGTCGCTTCATGGTTGTCGTACCAAAACTGTACGCTCCAAATCTCCTGCGACTCAACACCACATCGCACTGGTTACACTTCACCAGGTTCACATGTGCTTTTGGTACGTTCCCATAAACGGAAAACAACCGCCACACCCACGACTCCCGCCGAGTGCTCCTAGTGCGGAGTTCCTGCACTTCATTCTCTTCCTCCTCTTCTTCCTCAATCTCTACATCCTCACCCATATATCTCTCTGCAGGACCTTGGTGAGGTGGTGATGGTGGCGGGTTTGGGGGTGGTGCTGAGGCTAATAACCCAACAGCAGCCATGGAAGCCAGACCAATTAATTTCCTTTTGGTCACTACAGCAGTAAAGGCAATGCACCACAATCTACTATAGCTAGCAGGACAATGAAGATGCACTCGGGGGCATGCCCTTTTGTAGGAGTGCAGGGGTGTGCCTCGCGACCATCTTCATCCCTACAAAGCGGTACACACATTTTACACAGCAACTGCTGAGGTTCCTATTGTTTGGGATGTGTGAAATTACATTTTTACACTCCACAGTACATTGCCTTGTGTCTACAAGTTCATTTTTATTGTTGCGGAAGCACACAAACCGCGGAAACTAGTCCCCACGCTCAGCATAGGTGCGGTCACAAGATGACATCCTCAACACATCCGCCCCCATAATGAAAGTCCCCTGGACAGCAAATGCAAAGAATCAAACATGCGCATGCGCACAAGTGTCCTACGGACACTGTTTGGGTTCTCAAACTACTTCAAAGTGCGCCACAAGTGAGACGGACAGTTAGGAACTGGCGCTCTGTTCGCAATACTTACGTTTGTACTGCACATGTGCACGCATGCTATGTTCACTGTACGGCCAGTTCCAGTGCCCTTATGAGAACTCCATTTTGTTTACCTACGAACTTGCCGGCCACCGTGCCTGTTCTACAGACGGCACCATTTTGACTGCGCCCAATACGGACCGCTATAGTGTCCTTCACACACTCCCTTTTTACTCATTTACACCCATTCCAATATCTTGTGTGTTCTACGACCATGTATTATCTCGTTTCCAAGCAGTACGTAGTATATCATTTGGGCACCCCTTTTTGTTTCTGTACGCACATTTTCTAAAGATGGTGCAATCACAGATCACATCCGTCTTACTTCACATTAGACAGCACCCACATTCCATTGCTTGCGGATAGCTCGAACAGGCGTGCTGTTCACGAACATTTTACATCTGTTCCGGGTCTGTTAAAAAAATTATTCCATAGGTTGAATGCCTCTAAAATAGTGGTCACTATTTTGCATATGCAGAGCACTCTGTACCATTATTGTCACTGTCTTCAGACATTTCGTCATGTGGGAAATGTTCCTCCAGCCACTCCAAAATACTTGCCATTTCTGAGTCACAACAACAGAAAGAAATTACTATTTATGCACTACATACCACAAAAAAAATCACCCATATAAAGACATGACCTGTACTCACTCTTTTGCTGTAATGTCACTTCATCCTACTGCGTCCGTCCACTGTCGTTCTAGGCTGCCGAGTTTCTGTGAAGTGATTACGCTGGAGGCATCCTTTCTTTTTTATGGTACCATCCACTTTATTCTACATGGTTATCAAGTGTGTGGTTTTCTTTTCCTAACTTCAGGTTTCCATATTTACTTATTACTACTTCTAATATCTTTATTTCCTTCTTCTACGTTGTACATTTTTTGTGTAAGACAATAGCACATTTTCAGCTAGCCCCCGCCTCTTTGGGTCATGTTGATTCTGTCCAACCCGTCCGCAAACATGTGCTCAGTCCGTCCCTTTCAATATCATTAAGGAGGGGGTTCTGCATGTTCTATGTTAAATCTATGTCAAGTACGTACATTATACTACATATCTTTCAAAATCATATGATTACAGTGAATACTCTGCTGAACGACTTCAATTGCCACCATTTCATGCTTAGGTTTCACCTTCCAAAAGCCTATGCAATTCCCTACAAAAAAACTTTGTTACGGGGACGTTATGGCTAAGTTGCCCTCCCAAAAAACAGTTAAATTCACTGCAAAAAAACTTTGTTAAGGGGACGTTATGGTTAAGTTGCCCTCCCAAAAACCTGTATAATTCACTACAAAAACAACTTTGTTTAGGGGACTTTATGGTTAAGTTGCCCTAACAAAAACCTGTACACTTCACTAAAAGAATACTTTTTTTCAGTTACATTATGTTCACATGTGATGTCATCAGTGATATCATCAATGATATTTGTGATGTCATCTTTGATGTCCTGGGTGTTAGTCTTAGATAATGCATGTAGATGGTGCGAGTTATGGTTGCTTAGTTTACCATAATGGGGGAATGTGCAGTGGTTTTTGGTTTCACTGTGAAGTATAACATTCCTTTAGTGACATTTTTTTTACTGAATGTACATATATATGTATGGCAGGGAAGGAAAAGAAAGGGGTTAAACAAGTGATGTCGTCATTGATGTCATCATTGACATTTGAGATGACATTTCTCATGGTCTGGGGGTTAGTGTTAGCAGTGCACAGGGGTGGTGGCAGGTGTGGGGGCTTAATTTACCATAACTATTGAATGTCAGGGGTTATTCGGTTTTTATTTGAAGCATAAAGGGGAGGTGGAAAGTATTTTTTTAGTGAAGTGTACAGACAGGTTTTTGTTAGGGCAACTTAACCATAACGTCCCCTCAACAAAGTTTTTTTTGTAGTTATATATGTATATATATTTTTTTAAAGCAAGTAGAGAGCATTAGGCTAATCTATAATGCCTATGTTATAAGACAGAGCTCATGCAGTTTTGGGCTTTAATTTATCAAATTAAGGCATGGTGTAATATTGGCTTGCTTCAACACACAGGTGTCACTTTGCCGTTGACTAAAATCCATTGGAGAACAATCTGATCAGGGATTTTCCCGAGCTTTTCAAAGCTGTTCTCAATATTCAATTCAGAGCATAGTGAGAACTCCTTGGTTATCCAGGCTTTCAATACAATGGGAATTATCTCATATTGTACACAGATCACGTTTGTATGCCATAATGAATCCTTTTTCACTGAATAAAAACATGTGTCTATGTTTCAACAATAACCCTCGGGATTACTTATGTCATGCTTCACATATATTGAATTACAGAAGGATAGCTAACAACTATGGGGATATATTCCCCCAATGGGTTCCGAGTGACATTTTATATACAACAACAGCAAATCTGGAATTGACTATAATGTGGCTCGGACCCCAGGGGTAAAACGCCCCCTGTAGTTGAAAGTTGCTTATCTAGTAAAAGTCCTGCTTTATCCCTTATGGAACAGCATCGCAGGGTTGTGCACTTGCGCAACCTCAATGTCACCTGGCCTAGTAAGATCCTTGTCTTGTCCTCCCTTTGTTCCCCTCCCTTGCCTCGTTGCGCCTTGAAACATTTGTGTATAGGCGCACTATAAATGTCATATATCATATCATTGTAGAGTGATAGCAAGTAGGACTAAATACAACATGAAACAGAAAACGTTAAAAGGCATTGAATGGTGAAATACCAAAATCACCAAAAAAGGTCTTAGCACTGAGGGGGAAAACCAATGGCAGTTCAAGACCGTCATTACGAGTTTAGCAGCGGAGGAAAAGATGGCAATACAGTTGAAACCATTCCACTGTCATTACTTAACTACAAGTTACCACTGGAATTAAATCCAGTGCTACCTTTAGTTTTTTTCCCCCACTTTACACCCACAAATTCAGTATTTACTGTGGGTGGAATTACCACCTCTGGTAAATTCTCCAAATCCCAATGGATCCCCTGGACTCCAAGAATCATTATATGCACTGCCATTCTCATCATCGGGTGGATTAATCATGACTGTAAGTGGCAGACAAAGAAGACTAGTGTATTTGCATTACTAATAACAATGCCTATATCAATACAAGGTGTCTCAGAGAAATAAAGCAGACGCGGCCGAAAGGCTTTCCAGGCTATCAAGTTCATTGCAACAGCGACGCATGATAGAAATAACATCGGGTTATCACCCATTAATTACACGCACGTGTCTTAGGACTGTAGACCTTGAAACAGCAACACAAGCCTTCAGGAAGAGCATGCGCTCGAAACACGTGTCGGCTGGTCTAAAAGCTGCTTTGGTGTTTTTTTAAAAAAAAAAAAAAAATCAAATACCTTAACAATTAAACCAAATATTAAGAGCGAACTAGCACAGTGTGGTTGTTTCACAGTAAATGAATTGTTTCCTATAGAAATACTCACATAAATATTTTGAAGCCCTGTGTTTTTTCATCCCTCACCCAACAGCACCCGAAAAAGGAAAACAGGGAACATGTTCTATCTCCCAGCTGTGACATCATAGCAGTTGTTTATGCCTTCCGTAATGCTCTGCTGTGACTCACAACAGGAGGATATTGCATGTGCAAAACGTATGCAGCTGCTAATGGCTTCCTATGAAAAGACATACACCACATTGGTGTATTTCCGTTCTTTAACTGCGACCTTTTGTCCCGGTGGCCATCTACTAGTTCCTAAAATCGCATGCTTGACTGCTTGCTATGAGACATTTAACAGGGTTAATGGAATTATTTCAATTAAAGAGTGCATCTGGATTCTACTTTTGTTAAATGTCCTACAAAATCCTAAACATTAGTGAAATGGTATTTGTCGGAAGGAAAATGTGGACGAATCAAAACAGTTAGTGCCAATGCCATTTTTAGTTGTGACAGATTAAATGGAACGTATTCTATCTGCACCGCTCTAGGTATGGCGAGGGGGAACAGGGTAGTGCGCCAAAGAATTTAAACCCCAGTCTCTGAGATAAGGTTCCTCCTCTCTTAACGTTACTGCCAAGGTCTTTTTCGTGCGTTTGATAACTGTGAAAGTGGCAGTACAACAAAGAACGCCACTGCAGGTTTCCAGCTTGATACATTTGCAATTATAAGCTGGATGGTTGTTGAAAGATGCGCAAGATGCCGCTCCTTGTGGTGCGGAATACGGTAACCCCTTTAAATAAAAAGCAATGAGCTTGGGAAAAGGTAACTGTGAAGGTCATGGGAGCTTGGTGTGTCTAGACAGTGGAATGTCAGAGAAAACACTTCGATTGCGTTTAGCTGTGGAGTCCACATCTCAAGAGTGGGAATGTATTCAGGAAAAGGCCAAACCACCTGAAATTTGGGCAATGAAACCAAACTGATTTTCCCGCATTTCCTTTAGAGTTTGTGGAAAGTGATTTGGTTGAGTTCAGCCAGAAATGCTCAGAATTGGGAATGTGCAGTTTGCATTTGTCAGTCTTGTAGGCAGATGCAAGAAGGAGACAGGGCAATTTGGGGGAGAGAAGGAAAGATGGAACAGGCTAGAATTCAGTAGCATTTATTTGAGGGGCAGTTAGCCAAGTAAAATGGGATTAATCTGATGGAGAGGTGGAACAATATGGGGAACTATTTATCTGATGGAGAGGTTCAGGGTTAAAATAGGAAAGGACATGTTGTTATGACTGCTAGGAATCAGAGAGTCCCAGTGACCACAGTGCATTACATACAGGCAGTGACAGCGCCATGGAAGCATATTCGACACGAAGCAACACAGGTTCGATCCCCGGGTCCGCGCTTAGAAACCTCTGGGTGTTTAAGCGCATCATAAATACGTAACTAAAAGACAAAAAAAACAAAAACAATTACGCAACTAAAAAAAAGAGCAATTTTTGTAACAGCCCCTTGATGCCTGCGGGCTGTGTGAGCTTTAAAAAAATACAAAAATACATAAATATCTTGTCAGTGATTAGCGGTCTTGAAAATCCGAGGATTGTTTGGAGGCGGGAGGATGACCTTTAGTGGTTGTAACATAAGACATTGATTACATTAAGTGGCTATAACTGAGTGTGCCACCATGGTGAGTAATACCGGACCAAATGCTAGCAGCAAACACGGTATGTGATTGTCACCTTTGTGTGACAAAGTTCAGAGAGAAAGTATTAGAACTGTTTGAGGGTAGGACATATGATTCAGTGGCTAGTTGGGCAAGTAAAAGTACTAGCTGTTGAGAAAAAACACTCACAGCCTCATTTTACAGTGTTCGGTATCTGCACTCTGTAAAACGAGTGGGTGATGCTGTGCGACTCAGAGTTATTGCTTGAATTTGAAGCATGTGTGCTACAACGCGTCTAAAAGCTAGGTGCTCCTGTTTAACTTTTTCGCCTTCTGACATGTGACATCTGCTTCCCGGCCCACTGCTACAGGAAGCGGTGTGGATCCTGGGAGGGAGGAGAGGAATGGCACCGAGAACTGCAGTGCTCGAAGGAAGTGCCCCAGGGGCCAATCGCATGAGGCCAGAGGAGAGGTGGCATACAAGTCAATATTTGGCCCTCCATAAAAAAAAAAAAAAAAACAAACATGACTGTTGTCCCCTCATTTTAAGTGTCTTCCGGCCAGACAAGGTGGCCCCCACCCCAATCAGCTTCTGCCACCAGGTAGATAAAATTCCCCTACTAGCATCTGCACACATGCATCTGTGACTCCCCCAGCCAGCATCTCCCTACCAGGTCCATGTGACCCTTCCATAGCCACCATCTTGTCCTGGGACCATGTGACATTTCCCCCAGAGCCATAATACCCCAACCCTTGTCAGCATCTGCCCCAAGCCTATGTGATCCCTCAGTTAGCATCTTCCCCCATGCCCAAGTGACCTCCCTTCGCCTGCATGTATTCAAAGGCCGCTGTGACACCCAAACACATATCTGCCCCCTATACACCTGTGCCCGTATGGTGCTCCTGGGACTATCAATGTGCTCCTTCTGCCTTCAGCCTCACCACCATAGAGACCTTTTCTCAGGCTACAGATAATACCCGACTGCCCCAGGAGCAAGTCACTAGAGCAGCAGATGCAACTTCCACTGGGGCAGCAGAGGCCTAGGTTTAGGCAGGAGCGTATGCCAAACTGGCATGGCAGCAGGCCTCTGCTGCAGTACCTACACATGTTGCTGGAGCAGCAGAGACCTGTGCTTAGGCTAGTGTGGATGTCTGGCTAGACAGGGAGGAGACTGCTGCAGCAGAGGTCTTTGTTCAGGTAAGAGAGGATGCCCAACATTCCTGGGAGCAGGTCTCTTCCTGTGCCCAGGCTAGAGAGGATATTAGAACAACAGACACCTCTACTTTGGCTCAAGAGGATGCCTGGCCCGAGAGGGAAAATGACACTGCTCCAGCAGCAGATGCCTCTGCTCAGGCGAGGGACGATGCCTGTCCATGCAGGTATCAGGCCACTGATGCTAGAGCAAAGGCCTGTGCTCAGGCCTGAGAGGATGTCCAGCTGCTCTGGGAGCAAGCTGCTGATGATGCCACAGTTGCCTTCTCCCAGACCAGGGAGGATGTTCGCTTTGCATGAAAACAGGCCTGTAGACGTAGCCAGACTACTTGCCATGCTGCAGGCAGCTTGTATACTGTATGCCTTGTTGCAGTACTGTGCTCTACCGCTGGGTGGTGGAGGCCATCCCGTGCCAAGCACAGTTGCAGATAGCTTTGACTGGGCTGGTGACATGGTAGGAGTAGTCCCATGCTCACATTCAGTGGTTTGTGGGCAAGATAGGGCTTCAACATGCACCTCTCCCTCAACTATCCCTTCCTCAACAGCAGTCCACCGTCCTACCCAGACAATCCTGCTGCCTTCACTTTCCCTACACTGGACGTCAAAGAAAACTAACCAAAACGGTCCTGAGTATAATAACGATTGGTGGAGGTAGTGAGGCCACCCTCTGAGCTCAACTCTCTTCCCTACATTTAATTCCTGTAACGATTGTCACTTTATCGAAGGATTTTCATGGCCACCCTGGTCTGTGTTTCACACCTGATGGATGCTCATTTTATTTGGCTCCACCCAGGGTTTGTCTAAATAGGCATTAGGTTTGACAATGGTTAGCCGGACACTTCCTATTTCTAGATGTTCCACCACACATTGGTATATTTCTGTTTCATCTTGCCTACAAACCTGATGAGGCCTCAGCATCCTTTCTCACCCTTCCCTATACAATAAATCCATTTGTTGTTCAGTGTTTGTTGTCATTTCCTTTGAGGTATATATCAAAGCAAGAGGGTTTGGGCATGAGGGCCATGTTGTTGTTCACAGTAAAGCACTCACCTCTGTTGGACGAAGTTGTTGATCACCTCCTCCCACAGCCCTAACCCATCAATGTTCTCCTTTTTGTACTGTTGCCTCCCCATCATGACCTTGGCCTCCGTCATCAGAATGTGGGTATTCATCCTTCCTATATGCAAAGGTTGTATGACACCATGATAATGCAAATCTTCTCAGGCTGGTTCAAGAATACACTACTGTGCAATAGCACCTGAAGGCTCCAAGAGCCAAATGGGATTACCAAATAAATGATCTCAGGTGCAAATAACCAGATTGACTCAAAGAATATGGCAACATACAACTTTATTATCAGTTCAATTAAGTAGGGAAACCTGGCGAGCAAACAGATAGTAGCTCACACACTCTCAGCGCATTCCAATTACGCAAATGGCTTTGTACCTCGATGTATGTCAGCAATGATGTCATCCTTTTGGAATATATATATATCTATAGTTCATATACATGTTAGTACCATCATTGGCTGCCCCTTATCTGGTATGCACGTCTCGAACAACCTGTACATTTATAGACTACTGATAATAGCATAATACCAGCAGCGAATAGGATGGTTCTGCAACAATGTATGGTGAAACATAACTTAGACCTTCATGATTGGTTGGCACTCTCTTCCAACCTTGGATGTTTGGCTCGTTAACAGCACATACTCAACAAAATCCAGTTGCAGGGGGGAACAAAGTTAGACAACTGCCTTAATTAGCTAATTAGCCTACTATCTCTCATCAGGCCATAAACCAAGGCTTCTTCTTTGTAGTTGAACTTGCTGGCTGTTCTCTTACTCAGATTTTTAAAGGGAGTGAAGGTACATTGCTATCTTCGTCTGGAGCTTTTTAAATAGGCCTTGTCTTCTTGTACACCACATGTGAAGATACCATGATTTTGTCAATTTTGACCCTCTATTTAGTGCTATTTGATTCAATTATACATGGTGTTATTGCTCCTGTTGGCCTCTGGAGACTTGGTTGCTCTGTCCTGCATGCACTTTCTGCATCTTTGATTGTTCAATACTTGGCATTCACAATTATTCACTCCTTTACTTAATCTAAGAATGATATATCCTGTATATGTAGCTTATCCTCTTTGACTCCTTTTGTGCATTGCATTTGCTTCTTGCTGTGGCATCCTTGATCCTGAGCAAAGCAAATACCAATTGTTCTCGCACAGAGCTGTATTCCAGCACCTGCCAGCTCTACAGCCGTGTTCTCTCTCCTCGAGACTTCTCACTTACTATCATACGATGCAGACGTCAATTTTCTCAACATGGCTGCCTTACTTACATTATATTTCCTACATTACCAAGCTTCTGCAGTGTCTCATTTACCTTGTATTTCTGGGTATATACATCTACTGCATCTCTTGTCACTTACCTTATTTGTATTTATAGTTTTCTTCATATTCCCATATATGTTTATTTTGTTGCTTCAGTTACATATTCTTTCTTCAAATATCCACAAATTTAGTGCGTCCACATATTTTCCCTCTTCATGATATCACTTCTCGTGTGTCTGACTTTACTTATAGCTCTTCTATATCCAGTGGTGTCTGCAAACTCATGAATACCACCTCAGTTTCAGGGTACATGCAATATGAGTGTATGCGCGCATAACTTCTTTCATACCTTTGATGTGGTATTGGGGTGATACCAGGTGTCATGCACAGTGTTCCATTGCTGTTCTTCCAATATGATGGAAGTGAGGGGATGGGCTTTATAGATGACATGTCATCTGCCTCTCTACACTACCTATATGATGCATGCATAATAAATTGATCGTGAGGGAGGTTCAACTGCGGGTGTGGGTGGCATTGTCTATGTGCTGTCTGGAGTTCTCAGGATAATGAAGGGGTGTCATCACCTATGGACTAATGGGGTATCCAGGGTAAAAACATGGCATTCATGGCCATTACATTTCATCAATGGCAAATCACTTGAATAATCTAATGTGCAAATGTGTGAGGAACTGTGTTTGAACCTGCAACGTGCATGTGGCCAACCTCTGCCGTAGTAGTAAGTGATCCGTTGAGAGTCCTGTCTGCATGTTGGGGGTTGTGGTTGATGTACCAAGAAGCAGACATGGTTAGAGATAATGTTTGGGAAGCCTGTGCAGTCACATATCTTTCAGGGATGTTCCCATTCACTGGATTACTGAAATAAGTAGTGTAGTAAGAGTGTTGTACTGCTATTTCAAATGCTGATTTCTCTTCCAAATTAATGTCTTGACACCCCTTACTGTCCACCAGGATTTGAATGGGTCCATCCCCAATCTATATAATTGGTGTATGTTCACATTCTAGTCCATTCTGCTTTATATATTCATTTAGGCAAACAAATGTATCAGAAACTTGTATCTGTTGTCCCTTCCTGTATTTTAATGCTAGTGTAAATTAACTGGTAAATGCAGGAATGGTGACATCTTTTTTCACCTGAAGCGCAATTGCATATGGTGTATAAAAAATGCATATTTGGGCACACTAGTAAGCTTGTCTTTTGACTTCATATTCAGGTGCGACTCAACCCAACCTGAATCCAACTTTTTGATTTAGAAAGTCTAATACCATACACATTCTGTTTCTGTATATGATGGCATTTCCTAAATAAAATGTTTTGTGTTCCGCTCAAGATCCACACATTGTGACGAATGCTCTTACAGCCAATTGTAATCTTTAACAGGCATCTTCCTACAATTCTTTGTCCCAACGTGCAGTCATCTAGGCCAAAGATGTGTTGGTTCTGTATTTTAAACTTCAAAATCTCCTGTCTGTCAAGTATTTGCTTGAGTATCTTTTTATTAATGAAACTCCTTTCATGTTCAAGCGCCAAAGTGGTTTCAATCATCTCAGAATGCCTATCCAAATGGATAGGGATCCATGGATGCCCTTCCCCCACATGTATTTCTGAGATTGTGAAATGTGTTTTTCTTGATTTAACTCTGGAGTAATACTTGGTTTTCATTGTTCTTCATTTAGATACAAATACAACATGTTTTCATCTGTTTCTGTTTTCCAGTTTTTCATAGGGCCAAATAAATCTCCAATGACTGGTTCACTTTTTCTCCTTGCATATCATCCTGACACATGAACATGACAGTGACAATAGGCACACAGCCATTCTGAAGATATATCCCCACTGCACTTTCTGATTTAGCAATTTTGTGGCATTCTTTTACACTGTTGCTTTGGGCTATTATTTTTTTAAGTCTCAATGGCTTTTTAGCAAAGTACCACAATACTCCATTTACCCCATCAATGAGTGGCAATAATCTCTTTGGGCATTTTCGGCCCTTTTAGACATGGTGTTTCATTTATGGGTGGGATCAACACTTTCTGCCTCATCCGATGCTTCCCTATCTTTATGTCAACCTCAGTGACACCTTTGATAGGTATGTCTTTCCCATTTAAATTATGCACAGGGTTTTCATTTTGCCTCACCTTTACATGCTTTTGTGTGGATCTCCCTTCATTGACACTTTTCACCAGTTCTTTTGACATTATTGTTGCTTGGGCACCTCTGTCAATCATTGCAAATGCATTACGTTTTTCTTCAATAGTGATAGGAGCATAGTACCTATCTTCAACCTCTTCTAGTATGCAAAAAGAATGTGCATTTCTACTAATTTCAGCAGTTACTTTCCTTAGCTCTTTTTTTACTTTTTTCTAGGCAAATGGGCATATGAAATGACATTTTACCCCTCTTTTTGCCCACTTCATGAATTTCTTTGTCTATTCTTCTGGGCTCAGAACCCATTTGGAGTGTAGCCATTGACTGCCCCTCCGACTTGGGAGCACTAGTGTTCACACTCCAATTTTGCATTGTGCTTTTCCCATTGACTGTGTTCTCTCTACTTACTTCCACATTGCAGTCTGTTGGTTGGGTATTTTTGCAAGTGTCACGTGAATTCAGAGTTAACGCAAATTGAAATCGATCTCCTGAAAGTATAGAATTGTTGCATATAGTGCAGCAAAGGTGGATCAGCACCCCAGGTCTTTAGTATTGCCCAGAGTAATGATTGAGAGTCCAGATCGAAAGTTATGATCAAATCAACCTAGCTGCAGTACATATTTTTCCTTTTCCTGTTACTATATTCCACTATAAGATATTGCAGTGTGCAGATATTAGTAATGGTGCATCAACCCTTTCTAAATCCTGTTTGATTTTTGCTTAGTATATTAGAATTTTCGGCCCAGATACCTAATTCTCCAAGTAATATGCTGGAGAAAATCTTCTGACTCATGCCCATCTTCGTAAAAAGGCGATAGTTGGATGGTTCTGATCTTTCTCCTTTTTTGCAAATGGTAAAAAGCACAGATCTGCGCCAGACATCAGGCATAATGCCGGTTCAGTTCGACATGGGAGTATAATAAATTCCATATTTTCGAACCTCTCTAGTTTGCCATTGTAGGCTACATTTGGGATACCATCAGGCGCAGGAGCTTGTGAGCTCTTTAGTTTTTCAATGATTCTGACCAGTGTATCTTCCTGAATGTTGTTCAGATGACATTTATTTTATCTTCAAGTGCCACTTTTGAATCAGTGGTTCTCTGTTTATTATAGAGATCCTTGATGTATTTGGACCATGTTTCCTGTGATATGGGATTTAGTTTGGGAGGGTGACAAGGATTTCCTGGATTCGTAATAGATGTACCAAAATGTGTGTGCATCAGGTGTTTTAGCCATCCGAATAGCTTTAGACAATTAAAGTTGTTTGTTGAGTGTTTATGTTGTTTCAACCAGTTTTTATACTGTGTGGCCAAAGGCCAAATATGTGACATGTTTTTGTTTCTCGAGTTTATTTAGAACAAGATTGCCCTCAATTGCTGCCCAATCTCTACGATGAGTCTTCTTCTTTCCACAAATAGTACCCAGTCCATGTTATAGCCAACGACGTTGCGCCATATTTAATACTCCAGAAGTGTTTTCCTTCGATGGTACCAATGTCAGTTACAAAAGCTTCATAGGACCTTTCATATTGGACCTTCAACCATGGACATTGTGTCTATATGTGTCGGTTAGTTTCAATAGAATTTAGACACAGTCTACACCTTCGATCTTCCTGAGGGACACCTATCCAGCTACCTCTGCATTCATATACAGGGAGAATGTTAAAACCAAGGAAAATAATAAACTTCCTAATACTCCCATTACATGGTTTAAGCAAATAGGAACCAGGACCATCAACAGCAAACTATAATGGGTATATTCTAAATAGCATGTTTTATGACTAAGTAGGGACATCCATTCACCTCTATGTTGAAATTGTATTTGTAATTGGTTATTTATAACACACTTAATACTCAGAGGTTTCTAAGCTTGGACCCGGGGATCGAAACTGTGTTGCTCCGTGTTATATTGCTTCCAAGGCGAGCACATTGCCCCTGAGCTATCCTCCCGAGACAAATGCCCAGGACTTCCTCTTGAGCTGCTTTTCATAGTCATGGATTTCCAAAAGGTCCTCTAATGGAAAATGTATATTTTGACAATATTCATGGACATCACTTTGCAAATGTCCCAAAAAGGAGTTTAGGGGAACTGTTTGTAATCTAGTTCCTACCAGCCCCATAAGTGTGTTTTCCTCTGCTGGTCTAATTAAGCAGTAGAGCTTGTAAAGCTTTAAGTGCCAATCTGCCCAACGGGAACAAAGGCCCAACACGGAGCTCAAGGCTTCTAACAGAATCCCCTTTGGAACAGAAAGTATCAACCTAAGAATATTATCTTCCATATTAGCATATTTAATCAGATCAGGCCTTAAATTCATGCCTCTGAAACGTATTCTTAATATTTGAAAATGTAAAACAAGAATCAATGGAGACCACACTATGAAGAAACTTTGCAGCCAAAATATTTTCATATAGAATTGGAGACCGGGGGAAGGGTGGAATAGCAACACAGGTTTTAGAGGTCTGGTGTTGAAGTAAAGTGTGTTTGATGAATAGTGTGTAAAGAAAATACACAAAACCTTTTAGCAAATGAAATATGGTTTTGTTTTGAGATATTTAAATAACAAGCGAGTCTTCATATTAGTATGTCTTTTCATTGTTCAAGTATGTCAATATGTTTATTTCAATGGATTTTATTTCCTTAGAGATTTTTGATTCAGTAAGGACGGGGACAGTCGGTCATTGGTACCCTCTTGCACTGCACAGCAGCACTCTTCCTTGTTTATTCTTTTTTGTCAACACTTGCCGTTCTTAAATTAAAACCTGGCAATGTTGTTGCTTTTTTGTAATGTGCTGGCCTCCAGAGATTGTGAATTTCTCAGGCCTGGTAAAATGATGTTTTGACTGTGACGGCAGTTTAGGTTGACTTGAAAATGATGCAGTATTGAAGGGTACCTAGTGCAGCCACATGAGGTTGGAAGTGATTGGTTTAACTTTTCATAGGCATGTGATAAAGCATTCTGCATTGTAGTGGACAGATTGTGGAGGACCCAAAGTAGCACATGAGGCTCCTTTGGGAATGGCTTTATCACTGTCCATGTGGGAGATGCCAAAACCTGGATATCTGCTCTGAAACTCTGCAAAGAGATGAAAGGCTTGGATGTGTAGAGCATCACAGCTGGTAGCATGATGCTTGGTTCATCTTGGTGATGTGTGTTCTAAATGAGAGGTTGCGGTTGATGGTAAAGCCAAGGCAATTTGCACTGGGTGGAAGTTGAGGTGTGAATCCATCATGCGTTAAGTCTGTCAGCCAATTCTGGGATTGGTCATGCTTCGTAGGGCCTCCTATGTGAATTAATTTGGTCTTTATCTGGTTAAATGTCTGTTAGGCACTTGACATCGAGGCTTCGATAAGAGTGTGCTTGAGTTGAAAAATATTGTTGATGTTATTGATCTTTATGTACAGCTTTGTATCATCCATGTATTGGTTGATCTTGGTGTAGATGTTGGCGAGTTTTCCCAGAGTGTCCCTGTAGAGGTTGCAGATGACATGGTACACGATGTAGCGGTCAGGAAAAATGAAGGTTACTGGACAGTGCTGGGAAGTGCTTGGATCTCCTGGTGCCTGTGCATGGTGAGGATGTTGAGGAGCAGGATGTCATCCCAGCTTCATCAGTGGCATCAGAGAGGTTAAGCAGTATAGGGATACAGGACTTTCCTTTGTCCAGGATGTGTAGTGCTTCATCAATAATGATGGTGGTGGTCTCTGTGCTGCATCATGGTCCGATACAAGATTGGTAGTCCTCTAAGAGACTAGAGGGCGATGGTCTGCTCTATCACTTTGTCGAGGAAGGATAGCTACATGATGGAGTGATAGATGGCCACATCATCAGGGTCCAGTATGTGTTCCTCCATCAGGCAGAGGATTTGTCTTGTTTCCAATGCACTTGGGAAGGTGCCTTCTTTGAAGAATGTGTTGGTGAAGTTGAGAAGTGCTGTGAGTGCTTTCTTCACAATACATAAGAGGATAATCATCTTTGTAGGCAGTGGGTTTGAGGGCTAAGAGAGCATTGGTCAGGACTGCTAAAGTGTTTGTCCTGAATTTGGTCCATCTGGATATGTTGTGAGTATGTATGTGTGGGACATCTGTGCTGCATCGGAGCTGGAAACGTGCTGATTTTTCTTGCCTATCAGCACATTTCTGGAAACTTCCAGGTGTTCCTGCCGATGGAGGTGGGTAATGCACATTGGCAGAGAAATGAGGCTCAAGGTAATGCAGCCTCAAGCCCTTTTATCCCCTAGCTCTGGGTGCAGACTCAGCATTACAGCTCTGCCTTGTTTAACAGTGGGAGGATATTTAGGGTGCACATTCGGGTATATTTAAGATCTATGGAGTTTTGAGGACTCCCATGGGTTCTCTATCAAATCTGTAGAGGAGGCCAAGATGCCACATCAAGCCACCTGGGATATTACATGTTCTCCCATTGTCAGGTAGACAATGTTTTTCTGGTGGTCCTGAGGATGTTTAAACAGCGAGAAAAGAGGCAGCTCTGACATTTTTCCTATCACTCAGATGGAATGGGATTAAATGGGAGGGATCTGAGTGTAGAACTGGAAGTTGATGATTTGAAAGAGTTACATGAATACTCTTGAAAGGGTTCTGATAGGTGAGTATGCTTAAAACGAGCCAGACAAAATCTCACTGGGAATATATGACAGATCCATCAGTACCAGGCAGGGAAATCAATTGGGGCCCACCAGGGGTAGCAATGGGTATCTCTGCCATCCCCTTTGGTACCACCGGCACTGCGTCTGCACACACTGGTAAGAGACGCAGTGCCAGTGACCACTGGACGACTCACATAAATGTCTAAACATGATTTATTTCAGCCCAACTTATTTTAATGTGTGAAATTAAGGTTGGCCTGAAATAAACTCCTTCGGTTTTGACAAACCGTGAATGTGTTCCTTCCTTTACAAATTATGATGCTTTGAGTCACAAGAGCAGAACAAGGACTCATGCTGGAGAGGTACAACAATTGGTCCATTGGCATAAGCAATGCAAAATGTTACCACAGTATTACCTAACACGGCATCTTTAAAACGATTACTGTTTAGGAACGTGTGTATTTTTGCATACTTGCGTGTATTTTTCATATTTCCATGTTTGCAGTTTGGTTAATTGTGACTTTTTAAATGCCTTTTGTGACAATTGCAAAGCACTAGCTTCTGTGTACTGCTTTACATTTAAAAAAGAATGTGTGTACAGTGCATAGAAGTGGACGAACAAGGTTCAATGAATTAAGTGCTACCTGCCACGACAGGGTTGTCTGCAGCTAGGT
The DNA here is from genome assembly GCF_040938575.1 of Ambystoma mexicanum. Taxonomy (NCBI): domain Eukaryota; kingdom Metazoa; phylum Chordata; class Amphibia; order Caudata; family Ambystomatidae; genus Ambystoma; species Ambystoma mexicanum. The sequence continues at coordinate 953,529,547 of NC_090926.1, read as the reverse complement.
TTCTTGCATTATATGAAATGAAAGGGTTTCTCTGTTCCTGTGCCTACATTGGATGCAACTTGATCTTCTGGGTGGTTTGTGGGTTTTAATGAGAGGTCACAGTTGACGGTAAAGCCAAGAGATTTTGCACTGGTTTAGAGTTGAGGTGTGAATCCATCAAGCTTCATATCCTTCAGCCAAATATGGGCTTGGTTCATGGAACGTGGATCATATGAACGTACAGCCCTAAATGCAACCACATGCTGTCCGGTCACAGACTGTGCAGGCTTTGGCCATACCATTCCAACTGCACACAATGTCACCTGGTCATGAAGTGTGAAGTATGTAACCATACAGCCTTCAATGTGAACAATCGTAGCGTGGCCATAGCGCTGTAAACATTCCTGATCATATTTGGTCATGTTCTGTGGACTATTTTAATACCATTGACTAAGCCATATCCCGGATCTTCTCCTGTGCTCACCTACATATTCCAGGTACCCATTTGCTGCGATTCTAAAGGTTATTCTATCCCAAATGCTTCAATGGGTTCCACTAACTTAATCTTTCCCTAAGGTTGAGTGGATCCCATTAAAACACAAAACTCTCTTCATCCTTCCAACATGTTGTATTTGTTGTATGTTCTGATGTCCCAGAGTGTAGAAACATACCTGCAAGTAGGACACAACCCTAATCTCAGATGTACTCTGGCATGGTGACTATTCTCAGTCCTGACTGACGCCAGCCTGTCTAGAGAGAATGTCTAATAGACTTGCAGGGATGACGAGCGAGGGCATGCTTTGGAATTCTGCTGCTCCCATATTTCTCCCACTTTGAAATAGTCAGACATTACGCAATTACCTCACAGAAGCCTTCCTTTTGGGAGGATTCAGGAGCTGCCGACTTCTGCATGATCTTCCCGGTACCTTTAAGGGGAATGTGTCCAAGTTTGCTTGCTCGACTTCCAGTGTGCGGGTGCCACTTTAGAAAGTTCTTTTGTCAGCCAAGGATTAGAAACCTCTGCTTGATTCACCGGTTCCATATTTCTTGCCACATTCTTGCTGTCATACGAGACACCATAATAATAAGCATCCAACATCTGTGGCCAAGACCTCGGCCAAACACTATACAGTGTGCAATCAATTTCAGTGCGTGTTCTTGCCAGCGTCTGAGCAGAGGCAGGCACATGTAACAGGAGTTGGAAATTTGGACGGATCCTAAGTAAGGCTGACTAATTAATTGCTCCGAACCACGTGCTGGCGAAAGAAGGACTGTGAGGGTGATGTGGAGGAAGCAACACATCAGTTGAAATGTGGGCATTTTCTTTTGCCATGCTCATCTGAAATTGCCAAGCCACAGGATCCTTACAATGGGTTCCAGGACTGAGACATTCCTCTGGGATATCCTATGACTAGGAGGACGCTTGATTACAGTAGAAGTGAAACACCTTCTTCCCATTGGCTTCCCTGATTTGTGGCCCATTGGCATAGTGCCTCCAAATAAATTAATGTTACAGAGTATTACTGAAGCATAGAATGTTCTTGTCAAGTGTGTTGTAAGAACTGCAAGGACATTTCATGTGGCTAATGATTGATGAGTCAGGGATGGGTTGCTTATTTTCTCCATTCCGGTTCACAGTTCTTTGGGGGAAGTGTTTACTTTTTCGTCTACTGTGTACTAGGTCTCATACTTAGAGCAGTCTCACAGATGCCAATTGACCTCATGTCATGAGGGACCACTTGGCCAAGCACTGTGTTTTTAGCTAATGTTAGCTTGCATAGTGGGACATGCTGAGCCATGCTTATGAAATCCCAGAATCCAAAGCGTTGTTGTCTAAGAAGCCAGGATAGGTTCAAGATGTGCCTTTGCTACATGTGTTGTTACATGTGACTACTGCGCAATTAGCAGACTGCAGTTACCAGTTCAGCACTATAAAGGTGTATCTCTCCAGGACTGAAATCTCTTCATTGGCTCCCAGTGGCTGCGAGGATTAAGTTCAAAACCCTCTGCATTGTACACAAGGCCTTCTGGCGTCTTGGACCGCAATACCTTCAACTCTCTCTTCCTAAATATCTTCCTTCTCGAGCTCTTCGCTCATCTGCCTCCAACTCCCTCAGGATCAGTCGCTTCTCCAAGCAACGAGTTGGTGGCAGATCACTCTCTTCGGCAGGGGCTTCTCTCTGGAACAGCCTTCCTGCCTCCCTGAAACTTGAGGAGAACCATCTCCGGTTCCGGAAACACCTCAAAACCTTCCTCTTTGCTTCTGCTTTCTCTCCTCCCCTCTGTTGCTGAATCCCTGACTGAAATTGTACTGGTTACCTGGCCACCCTTTTCTGATCTCTGGCACAGGTCCCATCAATTGCCCACCTGCACCGCCTCCCTGGCAACCCCTGCACCTGGGGACCGTTTTTATGTATCCCTGCAGTCCCCCTACCAGCACTTATGTCTGCACTTCCCTGCACCTGCCACTAACTGGCTGTTTTATTTGTCTTTTTTATCTTATTTATTCCACTTTCCCATGTACTGCACTTTCCCCTCTCCCTCCTCCCCATGCACTTTTCCTTTTCCCCCCTTCTCATGCACTTGCACAATCTGAATGACACCTGGCCTAGTACGATCATTGTCTGTCCTCCCTTGCCCCCCCTTGCCTCGTCACGCCTTGAAACGCTTGTGTATAGGCGCGCTATAAATGCCATATCATATCATATCATATATGTTGGGAATGGGGTGACCCCGTCCTACCCACCTAAGCGCTCCAGAGTGAGGCGAGCTGCATTCAAAGCACTATGATGGGACTGAGGGCAGGGGGAACGATGGTAGAACCCCACCACAATGTAATCAAACCACATAGAGTAGTGCAGGGCGCGAACAAGACTGTCATTTTGTGTAGATGTTAGTAATCATAGTTAGGAGACAAGGCCTGCGCGTGAATACCGTGTTTCATACACTAGGCCCTAATAGAGAGAAATGGGAAACTTCCATCCATTTCCGAGCTCCCATGGGGACAACCCACGCCCCCAACAACCACAAAGCTAATTCATTGTTCTAACAGTGTTGCAGGGATGTTTTTCTACCAGAAAGGAAAGTGCCCTACAAGGCCGCGATCATAGACCGCCACCTGGTGAGCATGTTATCAGACAATGACCAAAGTAAGACCTGTCCCACCCCCAGGCAACCCCGAGTTATAGCCCATGTAGCTGACTAAGCCCCAAGATCCCTGATTTCCATAGCAGAAGGTGACCTTCAACCATCAACCGTAAAAGTAACAAGTCTTTAATGTTCAAAGAGAACGGACATTGCACATCATTGGGTTACACGCATATGATTTGTATTGCGTGGTGCTGTGAGGAATACATTATAGTTCAAAACGATGGTGGAGACCTTGGCGCCGGAGAAGCAGTTTTTTTTTGGCCGGAGACATGCGCCACCGTTTGTGTGAACAACAGGACCTGGAATGGGCCCCGCCAACGAGGTGCAAGGCAGGAATAACGCTCAAATGACTTGGTGAGCACCCAGTCCCCAGGCCGTATGCTGTGGCCCGGGCCCTCGTATCGCACAGGTAAAGCCTCTCGCACCTGGTGATAAATCAAATACAGGTTTTTAGTCAAATGGCTGCAATAGTCGGAAAGAAGTGCATTTTCATCATTTTTCAAGGATCCACATTTAGGAAGGTTCCAGATATTGGCAGGTCTCCCCGTTACCACCTCAAATGGAGAGAGCCCAGTCTTAGTTTGAGGGGTTGTACGCATGGCTAACAACACGATCGGAAAGGCGACAGGCCATTTTAATTTAGTGCCGGCACACGTCTTAGCGAGCTTGTTCTTAATTATACCATTGTGTCTTTCTACTAGTCCGGCGCTCTGAGCGTGTCTGGCCGAATGGAACCATTTGTCGATCTGTAATGCCGCACATATCTGCAGAATTACAGCAGCGACAACATGTGGACCATTGTCAGACCAGATGACTCTTGGTAGCCCAAACCGCTAATACTCCTTTAACATGGTTTTTGCAGTAGTCATGGCTGTAGCATCTTCGACAGGGAAAGCCTCGACCCATTTACAAAAAGCACAGATGACAACTAATGCATACTTCATATTATTGCACCATTCCATTTCAATAAAATCGAAGTGAATGACTTTGACGGGGACAGAAGGTGGCCCAAAACTTCCCCTTGGGGTTGATGTCCCCTTTCCCACATTGTGTTGCAGGCAAATCATGCAGTCCTGAACATAGCGCTGGGCAATTTTCAAAATGTTGTCATTTGCCCAAACTTTCTCTAACATTTTTGTGACTTTTTGAGCACATATATGCGTAGGACCATGGGCCATGACGACCATCATTATTATATGAGCGTCAGGGAGTAGCCATTTCCCTTCAAGTATGTCCACCCAACACCCATCTTCATTGAGTTTCCCCAAGCCTTCAGGCCACTTCTTGGATTCTTCTAGCGTGGCACCGGCTTGGATATCCCGTACAGACCCAACACCCTCATCGATTGCAAAGGCATTTACAGTATCCCTTGAAACATACATCTCCGTAAAGAGATTGGTGGCCGTTTGTCTAGCTATCTGATCAGTGAAAGCATTCCCTTTTCCCATATCATCTGTAATCTTTCGATGTGCTGCACATTTTACGACAGCTAACTGAGTAGCTGAGAGCAGTTGTACTATTAGGGAGCCATGTTGGATTTTTGTGCCATGTGAAGTTAAGAACTCTCTCTCTGACCAAAGTCTCCCAAAGTGGTGAACCACCCCAAAGGCATTCTGACTATCAGTATATATGTTTACTGTAAGCCCTTCGCAAAGTTCACAATCTCGGGTCAATGCTATAATCTCTGCGGCCTGCGTGTTGTTATGCGTGATCCCCTTGCTTTCCACGACCGTGCTTAATGTGGTGATTGCATAACCAGCTGTGGATGTACCATCCAGAAGTTTGAAGCAGGAACCATCACAAAACAGCTCTCCTCTGGATTGTTCAAAGGAGTGTCTTTTAGATCAATTCTACCCTTTGTCTCTTGTTCGGTAGTATACAGACAGTCATGCAACTCTTCGTCACCGCAAGCAGTACCTTGCGGGAAAGGTAGGAGTTCAGCCGGATTAAGAACACAACACCTCTTAATTTGGATGCGAGGAGCAAACAAGATCAATTCAAATCTCGTCAATCGCGCAGAAGTGAGGTGTTGCGTTTGGGTTCTGTTCAGTAGAACATCTACAGACTGGGGCACCATCAGGGTTAGATCATGGCCTAGGACCATTCCCTCACTATGTTTTACAGACGCAGCAGCAGCAGTGACAGCTCGCAAACATCTTGGCAAAGCGTATGCTGCAGGATCAAGGGCGGATGAAAAGTAACCACACAGCCTATTCTTCCCTCCATGTTCCTGCGTTAATACAGCCAAAGCACATCCATTACATTCATGCACATTCATGCACAAACAACACAAAGACCTTTTCATAGTTTGGTGTGACTAAAACTGGTGCCGAGCATAATGCAGTCTTGAGCAATTCAAATGATTGCTGGTGCTCGGTGTTCCACGGCAATGGCGAAGAAATGCCCTTCTTTGTCAAGGCCAAGCTCGGTTTGATCACTAGTGAGAAGTTTGGGATCCACAACCTACAGTAATAAGCCATACTTATCAAGGCTCTAACTTCCTTCTGTGCATTTGGGACAGACATGCCAGAAATGTGTTTTATTCTTTCAGGTGTCAATCTTCTTCCGTCCTTTGACAGGAGATAGCCTATATAGGCGACCTCCTGGCAACAATATTGAAACTTTTTAAGCGAAGCTTTGTGACCATGTTTAGCTAGATGAATAAGCAACAACACAGTGCCCTCCTTATAGGCACTTTCGGAGTCTGCAGCTAAAAGCAAGTCATCAACATACTGAAGCAATGTAAAAGTAGAGGGCAATTCAAGGGTATCAAGCTGTTCTTTTAAAAACCTACCATAGATGCTAGGACTCTCTGTGTAACCTTGAGGTGCACGAGCAAATGTGAATGAGCGTCCTCCTAAGGTGAACGCGAACAAGTATCTACTTTCCTTGTGTATAGGAATACTAAAGAAAGCATTCTTCAGATCAACAACACTAAAGTGAGTAGCTGTAGCTGGAACCATGGTTAATATTGTCGTCACATCAGGCACAATTAGAAATTGTGGAGCGACGACTTTATTAATGGCACGTAAATCCATTTTGAAACGGAATGGAATTGCATTATCGCCTTTTTTGTACACAGGTAAAATCGGACTATTGCACAAACTACCTGAAATTTCCTCGATCACCCCGCGTGGCACAACATCGGAAACAATGCATTTCAAAGCTTGCTCGCTGTCAACTCAAATCTTATACTGGGGAATGCATGGCACCTCAATTCCATGTTTCAAGACTATCCTAACAGGCTCAATCTGTAGAACACCGACATCATTGTTGTCAACTGCCCATAAGCACTCTGCTACTTCACTGATTTCTGGCAGCAAAGGTCTAGTCAAGAATTGAGAGACTGAAAATTGCTGTGGTGAAATCATCAAAAGCACTCCATCAGAAGAACAATAAATTACTGCATTTAATTCTTTCAATAGATTCAACCCCAGCAAATTCTCTCCACAATTCGAAGTCAACCGAAATGGACAGTGGTCCGTAAAGAGAACCAAAGAGATAGGTACTGGCAAAGAAACTGGACAAACAACTGGTGTGCCAGAAAACCCTCCAGAAACGTTGGTTTGCCCTGACAGGGAAATGTTTGGAACCCGAGCATGATCAATGGAACACTTCTGTGCTCCAGTATCTATCAAAAACTGATGTTTCCTATTTCCCACTACCATTTCAACGTAGGGACCTTTCTGATTGATGGGGAATAGGTGTAGGTTCCAAACCCTGCTTCGGGCAATCCTAGCGAAACAAAATATCTTCAAAAGGAAGCTCTTCAGATAGATATGCAGCAGAAGGATGATCAAATATGTTTCTAGTATCCACACTCGGAGTCTGATTATCCTGTGAAAAAGGTTGCTGAGGCTCGTGTGCAAACTGACTTCTACCAGGGCCCCCTTCACCCGGGCGACCTCTGGATCGTCTACCCATATTTCCAAATGTGTTATTCGACCTCTGTCGAAGGACGGGGCATTGTGCACGCCAATGACCCTCTTGTCGACAATAGGCACACTGGTTAATGTTCACAGGACCCAAGGGCACATTCCCTTGTGGAACATACTGACTTCTAATCTGTGAACTACCCCCTCTGGGGCCTCTAACAATTTGCTGTAATAATACTTTAGTCTTAAAATCACCTTTTCGCTTCTCAACTCTATCTTTTTCATTGTTGACGCGATTCTCGTAGTACTGGGCCATGTGCAGTACTTCTGATTGGGACTTTGCCTGCCAAGCACTCTCAGAAGACATAATTTGTGACTGGATGTCAGGCAGCAAACCACGCACAAATTTGTCCACAAATAATCTTTTCCCAGACTCTGTACCTAAGTCTTGTCCGCTGAAATCCGAGAATACCTGTTTGAACCGATTAAAGAACTCGGTAGCACCCTCAGACTTCCCTTGGACACAGGCCGTAAGCTTGTCCCAAATAATTCTCTTTTCGGGAATTATGGTTTTCAATTTTGCAACAATTCTAATAGGCAAAGTTAGTATCACCTGGGGCGGTCTCTCACCAGCTGCCTTTCTCCATCAAGTCTAGTTATGTAAACCCATGTATCTCCCAACCTTAGTACGTCGTCTATAGTCCTAATTTGTTTCCACAAATCTACAGGCAGGAGTACAGGAAATAACAAATCAATATCACCTAGGGTGAATACTGAGGACTGCAGGACAGACTCTATTTCTTTATAGAAACCTGTCAGATTTTTCCTAATATCAGGAATAGATTGTCTAATAGTATTCACTTCCTGTCTTGAGAACGGGACGTGAACAAACTGTGATACATAATGTGCAGGAATGGTCACAGCAACAGTATTCGTTGCAGGATCGCCCGCAATCTCAACCTTCGGGACAAATGCCGGAGGACCCTCTCTCATAGGCAACTGAGAAGTAGGCAACTCCAAACGCTTACTAAGCAGCAGAGCCAAGTCAAGCGCTAAAGCAGTCGAAGAAGTGTTAAGTGAAAAAGCTCTCTTATAAATACTCAATAACTCTGTGGGACAACTAATCTTTCTCTTTACACAATCATCCTGTAGGTACTCTATCATTACCTGTATCACTTTCCTCTGCATGTCTGGTGTATACTGACTATACGTGTCATATACCTCAACTGGAGTTATCGACGTATCTGAAATCCATCTAAGCGAGTCTTTCGTACAAATTCGTACTTCCTCAGATATCGATTTTCGACGAGGAAGGAACTGTTTCTGTACATACATACTTTCCCCATCGTCATCCTCATTCTTTAACCTTTCCAACTCCTTTCTATACTCAAATAACCTCTCAACATGCTCATTTACTTTCCCCACAGTATCTCTTGAAAATGCTAAAGTGTTTAGATCCCTCAACCCCTGCGGGAGATCTGCATTATTTAATTTGCCCCACATCACACATAAAGTAATCCCTAAACCTTCAATGGAAAAAATTGTCTCAGGAAAATTATCCATATTAGAAAGTGTGGCAAAAACATTAGCTTGATCATTTCTCACTATACAATGCTTAGCCCATGCAATCAAATCCTGCTTCTTCTCTGGTGATACAGTATTGCGAGTGACAACCCTCCACCCTGCACCCTGATCGACTATAAGCGGTATGAGACCACTTGGAAGAGCGGGAGCAGGCAAATACAATGGAGGTACTGTTATTGGTGCAATAGGAAGAGGTGGAGGAATAGGAGGAAGAACAACAACTGGAGGAAGAGGAACATTAGGAGGAGCACGAACAACAGGAACAACAGCAGGAAGAGCAGGAATAACAGCAGGGAGAGGCAAAGCAGCAGGAAGAGGAACGTACAGAGGAGGCACAGAGGCACCAGGCCTTCGATCATTTAACAATTTGTCAATTAATTCATCGGAAACATGGAAATCTTTAGAAGGATAGATTTTATGAATGCCAAGTGAGAAAGCCCTATCCATATTCCTAGCTGACTCAGACTGTTTATCTTGGCCATACAACAATGCTTTTTTGGCGTTCGTCTTATGACGGCGCTCATGTTTTTCTCTACTCTTAAATTGCTGCAACGCTTCTTTTTTCCAATTCTGCAAAACATCAAATGCTGCAGATCTAGCCTTTTTCTTTAATAGAATTGACTCTAAATACTCAATTCGAGGGATTTCAAAACTACCATTGATTGGCCACTGAAGTTCGGAGGCATGTCTGGTTTGCCTGTGCCAAATTACATTAAACACTATACTTCCAATGCCATGCTTACAGTACATAGTACACGCCGGCGACCCCTCCTGTGGTGCTGGATGGCTAAATTCCAAAGATTGTCTATTGCTGCGGAACAACGCCCTGAAGCAGGTAGACAATTTCTCAGGCATATCAAAATATTGGTGTTACCTGGTCAATAATTGTGTCTGCATATACAATACGCCAAAATCAAATTATCAGGATATTTAAAAATCGGGTCACGACTCACCTGATCAATCCTAAGGAGGTCCGATCAGATTACAAAGAATCTTACCTAACTAATCTTACCTCATGTTTGGTGATTTCGGCAAATCTGCCCGCCTCGATAAGTGGACCCTCGTCAAGATGCCGTCTCAGACCACAAGCTAATCGGCCAGGGATCGGGTTGTGCAGTGCTGCTGAGGTGTCGCGTCTCGTTCAGAAGGGGCCCCTTATTTTGTCACACCTTCTGATCCCGGTCCGATAGCGTGTGTCAACCTTTGACAATCCGGCATCAATCTTGAGGGTCCCTATTCGGGTGCTATCTGTGAAAACAAAGTCAAAATATCTAGGCTGAGTACCCCAAAAGGAAATACACCGAACACGGGTTACAAAGGAACATACAAAGATCTTTATTTTATATTGAACAGTTTCAAAGACAATTAACGGATTACTATCGGCCCTCAGTACAACACAACAAACTCCAGCGTGGTTCAGTGTGCTCAGTGAATGGGACAGTACATTAGAATAGTCCCGCTTTATATATGTTTGCAAACATGATGTCCAACCCTACTGCGGGTTAATATTCCTCTGATACATTACTGATCTAGGGTTTGTGCCGAGTTCACACATCTATATGCTTAGGGTTTTCCTTTAATGCAATCGGCAACAAGTCTACACGTTAACAGTGTATTTTAGGATTTCTCATAAAGGTATTCTCAAACATTAATACAATGTAGGTAAACAAGTGTTCTCAGTTCAGTATTTGAATACATTTTTCTTAACATATGCTTGCGGATTAGTTTCATTGGCATGAGTAATCCTTTACACACAGGTCAACGAAGGACAAGGTCTGAGTTCACGACCCCAACAGGTGGCCTGCAGGCAAGTTACATATTAATTACACACAGAGGTGAAGACAGCCATGTTGTATTTCGGAATGACATCGTCCACCATTTTAACTCACAGGGTGACTTTACAGAGAGAACCCAAAATGGCAGATTGACCTAAAATGGCGGCTTACATTGATTCTAAGGTCAGGACCTTGTAACACGGATTTCTTCGCAAGTGGCTTATAATCAGCTTGGCGTAGGCCAATATACATATATTCATTGCAATAGGAGGCACGATATAATTTCCCGTTTGACAAGTCTTCTTGTACAATAGGACCACTGATACCCGGACTCCATGTGGCATAGACCCGATCACAAAGCTCACCAGAAATGTGGTGAGAAGCAGAGCAGTGGCGGTCACAAAGATGGAACTGGCAGCCCAGGCACTAGACCAACCCAAGATTTGAACTCTGAAATTCACAGTAATCGCAGAGTGATGGATGCACAGTGTATGATCAGGGTGCAGGGTTTATTACCTGTTTTATCTTCTATGATGCCTGCAACCGAGTGCCTGGGAAGAAGGAGGAGGAAGTCAGAAATTGGCCCGGGTGACCAGCTGACACAGATAACCAAAGCAAGGAGAAGGAGGGATAAAAGAGGCAGGAAGGCCAGGGCAGGGTGGGTTGTTTGGGTGAGGTCAATGGAGTAGAAGCCTGACCAAGAGACAATGCAAAAGAAGAATGGTGCAGCAGAGCATGGAGGAGGACTCCAGAACGTGTTTGCAAGGTGAGAAATTGGTTGGTGAGAGAAAGTGGTACTTGGGTGGGAGAGTGCATGTAACGTGAGTGAGTGGAAGTGAGAAAGTAGTGGTGTGAGTGAGATTGACTGGGATAATGAAAGGAGGGTGACTGAGAAGCTGTTGGTGGAGTGTATTAGAGGGGATAGTGCAGAAGTGTAGAGCAGAGAATAGAGAGTAAAATAGTGGTGAGGAGCGAGATGTAGAGTGAAAGAGGGAGAGTAGTAGAGTGGAGAGAGGATAGTTTTATAATGGGTGGGGAGAGTAGAATAGAGTAAGCGAGAGATGTAGGTAATAGAAGAAAATCTGAAGAACAGAGTCAGGAAGAGGGAGGGAGTGAAAGAGAGCGTAGGAGGATGAGGAGTTGATGGCATAGGGAGAAAGTGACAAGAGGAACAGAATCGTGGCGAGGAGTACAAGAGCATGTGGGGATGAAGAGTTGGTGAGTAATTCAAAGGCACCAATCTTTATTATATTTTTATTGTGAAACCCTAGGTGAGAATAGACCTAGAAGACCCCGAAGGGGTAAAATAGAAAAGGTGATTATTTTTTGGACCTCATATATAGCCAGTGAAAACAGATAATATGGGTTGCCAATCTCCTGTGCCCATATTAGGGTTTAGTGGTATCTGGGCTTCTGAGGGAAAAGTCCACTGAAGAGGAGAGAGAGGGATCATCCTTAGTGAGCCCCTTCTCAAACATTTCAACACAAATACTTGAACCAACATTGAGAGCTGGTGCGTTTTTGAAATAATCTGAGACAACATGTCCACAGCACTACTAATCATGACAGATTTGCAATGGCAAATATAGATCTAAGCCCACATTGCAGTCCTGTATTTAAAAAACACTGAAGAAAGACTGTTCATGTTCTCAATTACACCATTCATTGAGTAATGCAAAACCACCATACTTACATAAGGCAACAGCGTTTCCAATTTTGACAAACAATAACCACACAAGCATTCAAATGCTCATCAATATTTGTGGGAACATGACATGTCACAGACTATTGCATATCTATAATCATGTGAGAGACACAAAGTCCACTGTGGCCATACATATAAAGGTAGCATTGTCCTCCACCCAAACCTTGAGCTGGAAATGTACTTGATCATAATTAACATGCATAACTATCGCAACAAAGCTGTATAGATGGACATCTAACCTGACTAAAATATTATTGATCATTCTTTGACAAAACAATTTCATGTGAGAACATAATTGTATTAACAAACTAAATAATCTATACAGTTCCATATGCTTCAAAGAAGAATACAACTTCTGTAAGTTCCAGTTCTCCAATTTCTCTGACGCGGAAGTCATTTCCTTAATTAAGGGTCTGAAACCACTGAGATGCAGAGGGGATATTTGCCTAGCAGCCCTCATCAAAGACTGATCTCACATCATGGCACCTTTCATGTAAACCTTTATCAATGCCTCCTTCACTTCCGGAGTTGTCCCCACCTGCCTCAAGGAAGCCTGATTTCGCCCAATCATCAAAAAGACTTTCCTAGATCCCACAATCCCACCCAACTTCCACCCATTTACAATGGTTCCATTTGTACTGAAAACATTAGACGGACCAGCCTATCTGCAAATTCAATGCTTCTTTGAAACCAACCACATTTTGGGTGTGCGCCAGTCTGGGTTCCACCCAGGCCACGGCACAGAATCTGCTCTGCTTGACCTGAAGAGCCAGCTTGATAAAATCAGGGATGAAGTGAGGCCTGCCCTCCTGCTACTCTTTAATACATCAGCTGCGTTCCACCTGGTCGACCAAAGAATACTCTGACACCATCTTACTGAGGCAGCAAACTTCTTGCCTGAGGCCACCTCATGAATTACCTCCTTCCTGGAGGACAGAATCATCAGGGTATTTGTCGAGAATGCAGGTGCCCCCAGTACCCATTTCCTGTGGGGTGCCTCAAGGGTCCTGTGTTTCCCTGACCCTTTGTAATATCTTTGCAAAACCACTGTTTGACTTACTAGACACCACCCTCAGATCCTACACAAACTATGCCAATGAAACCCACATTTGATTCCCTCTCTCAGGCAACTACCAGGACAATGCTAAACTTGGCTTACATGACCATTCAGTCTAGGATGGCCACTCACAGCCTCTGCCTTAATGATGAAATAAAAGAGATCCTCCACCAGCAGTGATCAAGCAGCCTGATGCCAAATATTCTTCCTTCACTATAGATGGCATTAGGATCCCCGACTCTACTGCCGTGAAGACTCTGGGTGTCTACCTAAATGCTACCCTTTCACTCATGTTCCAGGTTAACACCCTCTCCTCCGCTGCTGCATACACCACAAAGTTGATTAACACTTCCAGATCGTTCTTGTGCTCCGATAATTGCACGTGCCACCATTGGATCGAGACACGACTATTGCAACGCTCTCTTCACAGGCACTTCGGAGCACAACATCAAGAAGATGCAGGTGATTCAGAATAATGCCTTGCAAGCAGAGCTCAACATCCCTAAACTTGAACATATCACCTCTGCCAGAAGAAAGGCCCATTGGCTTCCAATCCATAAATGGATCCTATTAAAAAACCTTATCAATCACTCACAGATGTCTTGCTAATGTGCCCACCACCGACCTTTCACAGAAAATGACTAAATTAGGTCTTCCAGACCGAGGAGAGCACCAAATGGTCACCACCTCACCCAACCTAAATATAAAGGTGTAAAAGTGAGCAGCTCAAGCTTCCCGTCAATTGCAGCCAAACAGTGGAACATACTCCCACCATCCCTGTGAGCAGAGAAATCATACTGGGTATTCTGGAGATCATTACACACGTACTGTTTGCCTAAATAGACTCCTTGGGTTCCTGTTGGTCCCACTGACTTGTTGAAACATTTCATGTTCAATAATTGGTTGATGTAACAGCACCTTGAGTCCTACGGGTTTAGCACGCTCTATAATTGAATAAATACATAAATAAATAAATATTCATATACAGTCCCATAATTATTTGTCTATGAAACATGCATGTCATATTCAGATTTTCACATATATCTAACCTCTTAGAAACATATTTAAAATCTTTGAAATTTCAAATACTGATGGCCCTGTCTGCCATCATGAGCATTGTTATGCATGGGCCTGTGCTTAACAGCACTGATCCTAAAATATTTGCAGCCGTGGGCGGGCATTAGAGTGACCCGGTGGCCAGTGACAGTGGTCTCATGACCTTCACTTTTCTCAAATGGTGGACAAATGCATCCCATTGTTCACAATGAAAACTGGATATAACCCCTCACTCTCCTTCATTGTCTCACTCCTAGGTAATTATCAAAATGCTGACAGCACAACTAGCCTGATTCAGCTATAGGGAGAGTAAGGTTCAGGGGAGACTACTCACACTGCATGATGCTTCCACCATCTGCCGAGCAGCTATGCTGCAAGATCAGAGGCAGGAAGGATGCCATACATCAGCCAAGTTAAGTGGAAAAAGAAACATTTTCATATGTGCAAGAGTATTTGTGTGAATGTGTGTGTGTTTGAGAGATTTGTGCACATGAGTGAATGAGTGTATGTAAATGCAGCATGCATAGGTTTGCGTGTTTTGCTTAGTTGTAGGCTGCTCGTGCCCTTACTTTGCCCATTGAGTGAGGTGGACAAGGGAGAGCACAGACACAACGAAAATGTTTGCACAGGTCAATATTGGCATACATTGGGTACAGAGAGCATGGGCATGTTTTTAAACGTCTAATACTGAAATGTAATGTGCAGGGCACAGCAGTTTAGCAAATCCTGTATTAGGCAATGCTAGCATATGTTGAGGACAAGCAGAAAGACATGTTGTCCTTACAGTGGTATGGTTGCATATGTTGTCCACAGCCGAAATTACTGTGTTTTTACAGTGGTATGCTAGTGTATATTAGGCACGGCCAGCAAGAACATGTTAATAGTGGCAAAACAGCCATATAATGGGAAAGCCACATGACAATGCAGTTTTAAATTGGCAGGCTGTGATTTATTTGACAGCGCTTGAGTGCAAATCCGGGGAGTACTGGAATAAATTGGGCACATGAAATCTTTCGTAATAGCAATACTGACATATAGGGGGCAAAGCCAGTTGCGCCATATTTATATTGTGTTGTGAGTGAGGGGCGCTTAACACCCCTCATATGGGAAAAACTGGGGTGGTCCCACCGCTTCCTGGTGTAGCCTGAAAGGGTCATTGTAGATGGTCTCACAGGAGCCTTGTGCAGTGTGCTCTCCTTAAACACAGGGAACCAGATTGCGTACACACACCAGGGGATCCAGAGAAGTATGGTAGCTTGGCCGCAAGAACAACCCTGTGCAGTCTCACACCTCGAACTCGATTTCCCAGAAAACACCACAAAGGAGTAGAATGGCTCACAGATTGAAATGTAGAGAGAAGCAATGGGGATCTCACTGAACAGGTATTGTAACACCAAACTGGTGGAGATAACTGTGCCCATCACAAGAGATGCCGAGACACTGCAAACAACATCTCTTCATGAACCAATCACTGTCCTCAACCAATAATTAGATAATGATGTCAGTTAAGACTCATATGATGAATGATCAATTGCTGGACGGAATAAAACAGCATGGGGGAAAGACCAATTAGGTGGCAGTTTAGAAACAAAAAAGAGATTCATGAGTAAGAAATCGGCTGAGAAGTTTCATTTAAGGTCCTGGTATTGGACCTGAAGGAAGCAGATGTACTTGTCATTGCTTCCCTGATACAAGAGGAGGCTGCTGGAGGGAGAAGGGGTGACAGGCTGCTGCCTGGTGGGATGGCATATAAGCACAGAGACATTGGAAGGAGTGGTGGAAATATATTAAGGAATAATAGCCCCTCTTAAACCACTGGGGGAGTTTGAAAGGTTTTCCATTAGTGACCACTTGAGAATTACTGTTGCCTTTGGAAGTAAGAGAATGTTAGCTGCCTTTGAATGAAGGGCTAGAGGGGAATACCCATTAATGCCAAGGTCCCAGATGTACCAGACATGGTAAGGTCCAGCTGCAACCTTTCTTCACCCCTGAAGCTAAGGTCTAGGAGGGGCCTATCATAAATCCTGAACCTGTGGTCCAAGTGGGACCTGCTGTGAGCCCTGCAGCTAGGTTTGAGTAAGGACCTTTTGTGAATCCTGAAGTCAAGGTCTAGGAGAGACCTGTCAGGAATCCTTAAACCAAAGCCCATTGGACGGATCTAACGTAAATCCTGAGAGAGTCAAGCAACACTTTGTTTGGTTACATTTGAATAAGAATGGACTTTAAGAGTCAGTGCGTGAGCTGTTTGCTTACGGAGAATCGCGGAACTTTATATGTTGTTAGCTTAGGCTGCCCATGAGGCTCATAATCAAAATGTTAGGTTTGAGAAATTTCAATTGACCAGTCCTTCAAAGCTTTTATTTATTAGAAGCAGTGCATCCCTGGAGAGTTGAGAACGTATTAGAACAGTTTTAGGGCCTTTATGCTTCTCTCATGGGGCATCCCTGGAGCACTGAGGGACCCCCATTTAGTTGAACACATCCTGACACATTCTGATTCAGAAGTCCCTCTTTGGTTGTAAAGGTCTCGCTAGTTCCTGCTAGACATTTATCTAAGCCTGGCCATTTTGTATTTTGTATTGACATAAATATATATTGAACCCAACTCTTTGTTATGTGTAGCATTGCCTTCGAGAACCTCACAACTGTCAATACAGACATATATGTATGGAACAGCTAGAATGTAAATTATTTGTATTCGTAATACTGATATATTGGTCACATTTGCCAATAGAATATGTTTTTACTGAGTGAGTGGATATATTGGGTACATGGAGAATCACATTGTTTTAATAGTACAAATACCAACATATATCGGGCACAGGAAGAATGATAATATTTAATTATGATGGCATACATTTAGCAGATCCAGCATGCATAAGTTTTACAGTGTCAATGGGCCTCATTACGACCCAGGCACTAATGGGTTTGTATTTTGTATTTATTTGTATTTATTTTATTTGTATAGCAAATACAGTGATTATATATCAATCATTAGATATAGCATAGAAATAGGGGGCATAGGTAAGTAGTACAATGATCCATGGGTTGTCAAATAGTACATCCATAAATGGGTTGTCGCATCACGTTTTCAGAGTGTAGCTTGGGCATTGGAGGTGACTAGCCAACATTTAGCTCTGTGTTTGAATAGGTTGAGGGAGGGGAGGTTTCTGACAGTAAGGGGACCGCGTTCCACAGTTTGGCTGCCAGGACTGGGAAGCTGGATCCACCAGCTGTTTGGAGCTTGTATCTAGGTATCAGTAGGTTCTGGTTCAGGGTAGATCTAAGTGAGCGAACTGGGGTGTGCAGTGTGAATCGTGAGGAGAGATAAGTGGGGGCCAGGTTATTCATGCATTTGTAGGTTAGGGCAAGCGATTTTAGTGAGATCCTTTGGGTGACTGACAACCAATGAAGGTTCTTCCTGGTATCCGAAATGTGTGCCGATCTGGGGATGTTGAGGGCTGCCCTGATGGCATTATTTTGTATGATCTGGAGCTTGTCTAGGTTACCCTGATTAGTGCCCTGGTACAATGCATTGCAGTAGTCCAGCTTGGACATGATCAGAGTCCTAGCAAGGGTAGTACAGTTGTGAGTGGAAAGAAAAGGGCGACATGCTGTGATCAGCTTGCAGGTATAGGCGGCGGCGGCCACAACTGCATTTGTTTGTCTGTGAAGGGAGAGGGAGGAATCGAGGTAGATTCCAAGCGTTTTGGTATCTTTGGAGACTTTTATTAGATTTCCATCGATGTTAAAGGAGCTGCACATAGGGTTGTTTAGTCTTTGCTGTGTTCCTAGGATGAGGAGCTCTGTCATGTCGACATTGAGACAGAGCTCATGTTGGGCCATACATGTTTGAATTACATGGTAAACGTCATTTAAGGCTTTCAAATCTACTGTGTAATCACCCGAGATGGGAATGAGTATCTGGGTGTCATCCGCATAATTCGTGTAGGTGACACCCAGATAGTCAAGCACATCAAATAAGGGTTTAGTAAATACATTGTAAAGGGTAGGGGATACACACGATCCTTTGGGGACCCCGCAAGGGACTGTGTGCAGGGTCAGCGGAGGAGGTGGGCGAGAATACCCTCATCTGTTTGTTATCCAGGAAGGATTGAATCCAGTTTGAGGCCATGTCGGAGAAATGAGCTCCCGTTTTCAGGTGGTGACAGAGGATTTGGTGATTAACCAGATCAAAGGCAGCAGATAAGTCTAATAGTAGTAACAGGGCTAGTTTAATTTGTCTTTGAGATCCTCAATTTGGGTTTTGAGATCGAGGAGGGCAGCCTCCGTACTGTTAAGCGGCTTCACTTCAACACTACAGATAAGTCAATGCCTAGTCTGTGATGCTGAGGGAAACCCTTATTGATGTATTTTTAGGTCCAGTTCATGTACTCTGGATGACAACCCTTATATAACACCCCTCTCTTAGAATCCCCCTGACCCCACTGAGCCAAGAAGTAGGTCTGTTTTGCAAATTTAAAAGGCTTATTTGAAAAATTAAACAATATATATATATATATATCACACTTTTATAATAAATTAATATCTGATAGTACACGGAGACATATGATGTGGATCCACAATGGGTAATGTTATAGTGGTACACTTGATTACTTAGGAGTAGTATAGAGGATGAGGTAGCTGAAAATGCTTGATGGTTTCAGGGAAATGCAAGGTGGAATAAAATGCAGTACAGCAAATAAACTTGATATGATTTCAACCAACAACAATGTAATCACTTTTTCTCTGGCAATTCACGCCCCCCCTATGCAATGTAAGAAATGGAAGGAGATGGAAAGAGGAGCACACAGTCTTCAAGAATCCCAACAATCACACTTGATAATGCAATACACAGTTCCAGTTCCCCCAGCAAGCTTAGAGACAACAGGTATGAGTTTTAAACACAGGTGAATTACTTTGAAATATGGTGGCAATGATGTGAAAAGATGCTAAAATTGATTTTAATTCCCTGCAGGAGGTTCAGGGTGAGGGAGAGATACTTTATATTAGTTCAGGCTCACTTTAGCAATGCTCTATGAATGATTATCAGATTGCAAACGAATTTTAGCAAAGAGAAGCAAAAAGCTGCTGATTTTTACAGATGAAGAAATCGGGCCAAATCGCAAATCGCAGTAAATTTCGCGAGTGCGTGTCTCGTGATTACAGAGGCACTATAAAGAGTAGCAAGTCGGTTCTAGGTCCGTTGGAAAGCCTAGAATCCCAGCTTTAAAATGAAAGTTAAATTTCGTTCAACGGTTCAAGAGATACGGACGATTTAATAAAGGTAGATTTTCGGATTTAAAGAAAAATTCAAAATGACAGGTGACAGTTGTGCAGGTTTAGAATGACAGATGACAGCTTTCTCGGAGGCAGCTCTAATTAGGTTAAAATAGTTTGGATTAGATTATTTTAACTAAGAGATTGGGTTCTGGAGAGTTCTGGCGGATACTCACTCCTAATTTTGAAATGAATGGGCCTCGTCACGGATCTGGTCAACATGTCCAGCGGCGGTTCTTTCTGCTTGGCGGGTCAATCAGGCACCGGTCCTGCTCACAGCGATCCGGATCTCTGGTTCTGCTCACAGCGGTCTGGGTCAGCTCTGCTCTGCTGGTCTAGCCTCTCTGGATACAGCGGCCTCTGGTTCTGGATACTGCTCTGCTTTCCGGTCCGGATCAAGTGGATTCTGGATGTAACACTGCTTTCTGGGTACTGGCAAAAGTTCTTGGAAAAAGAATTCAGACAGCTCGCCCGGCTGTGGAATAGTTTGCAAATGATTTTGAGGCCCGCTGACAAATACCTTTGCTTGCAGTGGGCCTTCTTGGTTCAAAGTTCTGTAGTCTCTGTTTAGCTTGGAAGTCTAAGTGTTGGATCTCTGGATGTGAAGTCGTCGGTCAGCACGCTCCGCAGAAAATGGAATTGAATGTCTCTACCTGTCCCAGCAGTCTCTTTTTCTGTGTTTTGGAAGTGGGTGTGTGCGTGGCATAACTGAGCCTGCCCCTCTCTACTTGTCATTGGCCCAATACTCCCCTCTCCCATGATTGGGGGAAAGAAATGGATTGTCATCATGATGAGGTCTGTTTATGGGTCAGAGGATCCTCCCCTGGTCAATTTGCCCACATATCTATATTTGATTCAAATACATATTTCCCGGATACACAATTTGTTGAAATTACATGTACACATTATATATTCCTTATGGTCCATGCTTGTCCGCCTCTGATCTTCCTGGGAGGCTTGCATTCAAAAATGACAACATTTTGCGCTTTTTGACTGGTTTACCAATATCGGACATTTACCAAAAATTACACACATGTGCGCAATGAGTATGGACATTAAATGATGAAGTGTCAGATTTTTAACATGCTGACATTTGGAGTAAGACCCTATTTTCCGCTAGCAACCCCCAGCATACACCACAGGGTCCTAACACCTCTTAAAACGTGCACAGAAAAATCACAAGAATACTGATATTACTTATATAATTCTGACAAGTCCGTATTATGAATTATCCATCTTTTTAAAAAAACATTATGCTCTGGCCCAGTTGGGTGTGGTTTAGGTTCCAAAGCACATGGGGGAAGCTTCTGTCTGCCCCCGCCTCCAGCTCAGGTGGCTCCCAGAGGCACTTCTCCTCCCACTTCTCCCAAGAGGAAGCCACTTTACGGCTCCCCCAATATAACATTTGCCTGAGTCCAGGACAAGGCTTTGTGCAACCTCCTGCACGTGCCCTCCCCTAATCTAATCAGAGAGGTGTCAACTCCTTTTGGTGGGGAAGCAGGATGCAGCTAGGCCTGGGAAGAGTGGCTGAGCAGGTTTCTCCTGTCGGGGGTAGTTGTCAGGCAGAATTCAGCTAAATGTCACTTTAGTTCCCAGTTTAAATCAAAACTTCCAATTTTTACATATACATTAAATAATTACTTCCTTCAAGTCATTTCAGAATATAGTTTTACATTGTATTCACCTCTTAGCAAGCCTTTCCTTGGCCTGGTTTGGGTTCCTCTGTTCAGTTTTACACAAAAGTCTGGTGGTTTTAAAACGCCGGCTTTCTGATAGTGGTGAGTACCGGTATTGCATCCATTTTTGGGATCTGTCTTGAATTACTGCATTTCAATAGAGTGGTCTTTTGCTTGATAGTATAGGACCCTTGCTTAACATTGTTTTTATGGCATCCTTACAGTAGAGTGGTGATGTGGAACCCCCCACAAGAAGGTTGTATCTTTGGATTGGTCTTGTGCCAACTTCGCAGTTCTCCTGGACTCTGGGACGGAATGATGGACGGCGGCCGCTCATCCCCACATCTACCCAGTCTATTGATTCAGCATGGGTCAAAACCCTTGACAGTACCGTGCTTAGGTCTGAAGCCGGATTGTCTCATGCCTAATAGGTTGTTTGATTCCAGATAGTTCTGTATCTGAAGATAGGCTGCTCTATCTAGGATTTTTAGCAGAAATGGGACCGTTGTGATGGGCCTGTAGTTGGTTGGAGCCTCCGGGTCTAAGGTGTTTTTTTTTAGGAGAGGGATAACCCATGCATCCTTCAGGTTATTGGGGACCACTCCCGATTGAAAGGAGGCGTTGATAAAAGTGGTGATAAAAGGAGCGAGGTCATGAGCCGAGCGCTTAATGATCGGGGCTGGACAAGCGTCCCCTTGGCAGTTCGAAGGTTTTAAGTTACAGATGATTTTTTCAACCTCCAGAACGGTGAGCGGTGTGAAGCTGAACGGCACCGGGGAGTCGGGGGTAGTTATTTTAGGTGGCCTGGTCTTGCTAAATATAGGGGTGTGGAGGGTATTTTGTTTGGCGTTGATTTTGGATTGCAAGGTGGATATTTTGTTAAGAAGGGCATTTTGTATATTGTTACACCAGGTGCTGTCCTTGGTGCACGTGTCCGGGGCAGGTGTTGGAGATTCTAACTCTTTGAAGATTTTGAATAATTCTCTAGTGTTCGATTCTGCCTGGGATATGCGTGAATTGTATGTCTCCTTTTTGGCTTGAAGTATGGCCTCCTTATAATTAAGAGAGGTGATCAAAAGGGAGGCTTTATTGGCTGCGCTGGGGTGACTTTTCCAAAGGGCTTCGGCCTTGCGCTTTTCTTTGCGCAGAGCGTTGAGCTGCGGGGTGAACCAAGAGTTCAGGTGGGACTGTTGTTTGGCTTTGCGGATCTTTAGTGGAGCTATGCTCTCAATGGCATTGGTCATTATGCTGTTAAAAGCGTCTACTAAGACAGTGGGGTCCTTGTCCTTGTGCTGTGAAGCAAGAGTGTTCAAGCAAGGGAGGATAAGAGGAAGCAGTTTCTCCCTGGTGATATCTTTTTTATTTCTGGTAGGTATAGCAGGGGCTATGGTAGGTGTGGGCTGGGGGTTGGTGGCTGGCAGGAGGAAGGTAATAAAATGATGGTCGGACCAGGTGCAGGCATCGTTAGAGATGACATTGGTGTTACAGTTAAGGTCAGCTAGCCAGTCGAGCGTTCTACCTTTGTTGTGTGTAGGATCACAAATGAGAGTGGAAGTCTAGATTGGATAGGGTGGTATCTACTTCAGCGGCCAGTCGAGCGTTCTACCTTTGTTGTGTGTAGGATCACAAATGAGAGTGGAAGTCTAGGTTGGATAGGGTGGTGTCTACTTCAGCGGCCATGTGGTCCTTGGGATCTGAGAGGCCTAGGTTGAGGTCGCCTAGTAACAGTATCTGAGAGTTGGGCTTGGTGTTAGTCGACAGGGTGGAGGCAACATCATCAATGAATGAGCCCAGTGGGCCTTGCGGTCTGTATATATATATATGTTGCTGTGTTGGTAGGAGAGAGCGATAGTTTCACTGAAAGAGATTCTGCAGAACTAAGTTGTGTGTGGGGAGCAGCTCTCATAACGATTTTGTCGCTATGTATAAAAGTGACTCCTCCTTTCGACAAGTTGGATTGGCGGTCGTTTCTAATAATGGTATAACCCTTGGGTAGGGATAAAGCGAGGAGAGGGCCAGAGGCATCATGTAACCAGGTTTCGGTGATAGCTAGGAAGTCAAGATTCTGGACAGTGATGAGGTCTGCGATGTCAAGGGCATGAGCCGTGAGAGGTCTTGCATTGATAAGGGCTCCCTTTAGTGCTGAGATGGGTGAGGTGGAGAGTGGAGGACTAGGCGTTGCGGTTGAGTTGGGCAGTGGAAGGGCAGAGTGGTTGCGCAGAGTACAAGGTGGTCTGGGCAGTCTAGTTCTAAGTCTGCTATTCCTTTGTTGTAGAGTACATTGAATGTTTGAAGTAGGTATGGTAGAAAAGTGCTTGAGCCAAAGGGCTGGGTCATTGAGGTAAGGGTTCGAAGGAGGGTCAGGATGGTGGAGCATGGTTGAAGGGAGAATGGGTTGGCTGTTATGGAAGGTCTTAGTGGTGCTTGCACGGTAACTGGCAGCAGTGAAGGCTAACAGTCCTAAAAAGACTGTGAGTATAAGGTCAATGCTGGCAAAGGTTCTTAGCTGCATCTCGCAGCTTGTATTTCTCAAGGGACTGAGGATGTAAATATACAGGCTCAAGACAAACGGTATAAGGAGTTGAGGTGGCGCGATTAGGCAACCAACAGCAGTGCAAATCAGGTCAATAGGCACAGTACAGAGACATCTAGATTCGAAATGGCACAATAAGGCAGCCAATATCAGTGCAAATCGGGACAATAGGCACAGTACAAGGGCAACTAGGTTCGAAATGGCACAATTAGGCAGCCAATATTAGTGCAAATCGGTACGCTAGGCACAATACAAGGCATCTAGATCCGAAATGGCGCAAATTAGGCAACTATCAGCAGTGCAGAGCAGTTCACTAGGCACAATACAAGGCATCTAGATTCGAAATGGCGCAAATTAGGCAACTAGCAGCAGTGCAGAACAGTTCACTAGGCACAGTACAAGGCATCTAGATTAGAAATGGCATTGGACAGGATTACAGAATATACTGGTAACTCATGGGGGATGTAATGAGAAGCCTGAAGGAGAAGGGCAGGTAAGAGATGCACAGCGAGCAGCAGTAGGTATAGAACATGTGGTCCATAATAGTTATAGCTGCGAGTGAGTGGCAAGGACGTTTAGCGAGGGTGAGTCAGGTGGTGAGATACGAGGTATCCGAGTGACACGGCACGTTGGGGGCATGGACAGCACACGTGTGTACAGCCGAACGGGATGGTGGCGTTAATTAGGCAGGAGGGAATGAGATGTGATATGAGTTAGGCGGTTCTAGTCAGAAAATGGGGATATGCTTGTGCCAACACCAGCTTACCTGGAGCAGAGAGGGCAGAGTTCCTGGCTTTGTGCTATAGCCTTCGTGTGAGGCCGGCTCTCGCCTGCCGGCTCTCATTGGCCGATAAGACTGGGGCTGGGGCCAATCAGAGGCTGGGATGGTGCAGCAAGGAAAATCAGGAAGCTGCTGGTCCAACGTAGTTAGGGACAGCCATCTTAGACGGGGGTTCCCCTCGTGGAGATGAATGGCGGTCGGCTGGCTGTTGCCTGGAAGGATGCAGCATGTGGGCTGTTGGGGTGATGCAGCATCAGGCAATGCGGTGCGCGTTAGAAGCGTGGCTGATCCGCAAATAAAATGACGAAAAATGCAATTACCCAGAAGCGGCAAAGAGCGGCGTGCGTAGGTGCCATCAGGCTTACCTAGCTGCTGGTGGGTGCGTGGGCTCTTTGCAGCACTGCTCCTGCAGTACTATGTGTGTGAGCTCCTGCTCCAACACAGGTCGAGTGGAGCAAGCCGTTCCAAGGTTGGCGGGGAATTACCGCCCCGCCAACCTTGGAACGGCGCCGTAAAAGGCTGCGGCGCCGTTAACCTATTAGCGCCTAATTACGAGGTCCCTTTGCGGGACCCGATGTTAACAGCTGGTTTTACCAGCCGTTAAAGTAGGGTGACGCAAAGGGACCTTGGTGCTAAGTACGGTGCCGCAATTTGCAGCACCGTACTTAGCGCCCTCCCCATTCCCATTGAGCCCTATGGGGCAAAAATGGGAATGGGGAAAGGCCCATGGTGAATGGGGAATTACCGCCCCGCCAACCTTGGAATGGGGCGGTAATTCCGCCATTCACCATGTAGGACCCCGGCATGGACCATGGTGCTAACAGCACCATGGTTTAGCGCCGGGGTCATAATGAGGCCCAATGTTTTTTCTAGCAACATTTTAACATATAACCATCTTCATGGATAGCAAACAAATATATGGCGTTAAGGGGTTAACAGCGCCGTAAAAGGTGGCGGCGCCGTTAACCCCTTAATGCCTGATTACAAGGTCCCTTTGCGGGTTGACGATTTTAACGCCTGCTTTTTGCAGGCGTTAAAATCCAACCCGCAAAGGGACCTTGGTGCTAAGTACGGTGCCGCAATTTGCGGCACCGTACTTAGCGCCTTCCCCATTCCCGTTGAGCCCTATGGGGCAAAAATGGGAATGGGGAAGGGCCATGGCGGCATGGGGAATTACCGCTCCACCAACCTCGGAATGGGGCGGTAATTCCCCATTCCGCCATGGTGGAGTCGGTAAGTTACCGGCATGGACCATGGTGCTATTAGCACCATGGTCCAACGCCAGGGTTGTAATGAGGCCCATGGTGTTCACATACATTTATGATCTGGTACTGAAGTCACAGCTAAGGACATTATAAGTCCTTGAATCATTAATGTTATCTTTGTAAATCAGAAAAGGGAAGGGATGGGGCAGACATTTATAACCAGAGCTACATTTAGCCAAAGTTTTCTTCCCCAACCGGAAAATGCAAATTCAATTGGCGCTGGAAAGGTTCACAT
The DNA here is from genome assembly GCF_040938575.1 of Ambystoma mexicanum. Lineage (NCBI taxonomy): Eukaryota > Metazoa > Chordata > Amphibia > Caudata > Ambystomatidae > Ambystoma > Ambystoma mexicanum. The sequence continues at coordinate 953,503,597 of NC_090926.1, read as the reverse complement.
TCAGGATGTTTCATACTCTTGAAAAACCCCTTGACAGGGTCATGTCTGGGACATTCAATTTTGGACATTGTTCATGCAACATGCAATTGTGCACACTGATGTTAGTGCCACTGCCCATTCCTGACACACACTGACCAAGGACCGAACAGCCAGGTGGGAAAAGAAATCAAAGTACAGTATTGTGGGGGTACCAAGGTAAATACCTGCTGAACAGGGACATTCTCGTGGCTGTGTGGCTGATGATTGGGTATTGAGTACGGAGTCAGGGCAGGAGGGAGTGAAGTGTTGAGGAATTTGATAGTAACGTTTACGGGTAAGTGTTGTAAAGTACTGTGTAGGAGATTTCAGATGTGATGTTTGAATGGGGATGGATAGTTCAATGGATGTGTTGCTAGGAGATTGCTGTAGTGCGTTTCTAAATGCTAATAGTGTTATTCCTCCTTCCCCCACACCACCATTACGATTTAGCTGCTATGGATTCTCTGCATCAGAAAAGGAATTCATTAAATCGCAAACAATATTCTGCAGGATGGAAACTTGAACTGTCTTTTGAAGCTCATTGATCAGAAAGGATTGGTCTGATCTGATATATCCAAGACACCTAAGTGTTAAACAGTTGTGTTCTGCATATGCTAGAGCAACCTAATCAGCCATAGTTGGCACCTAACATAGAAAATACACCTGACATGCATGTGAATGGAGATACACTTACTCTTCATCACAGAAACGTGGATCTCCGATGATCAGTCCCCAGTTATCCATGTAACTATGCCATCAGGCTTCAGGATCATCTATACTAATCTCGAAAATAGGACAAGAGTTGGTATAGCTCTGGTGCAGAGACTATTTCATAGTCTCAACACCCTACATTGAAATCATACCATATGTTGAATTGCTTGCTATGACCTGCCCGCGTCTTCCACTGTTACATTAATATTCCTCTTAGTCTACAGACCTCCCTCATACAGTCCACACTTTGCTGACAAACTCGCTGCCACCACAGCTGCCCTGTCTGTAGATCACCAATTACTAACTACTAACTATACCTGGAGTTTTCAACATCTGACTTGAGAAGAAAGACAACAGTATTACAAAGTACCTTAGAGCAAACCTTGATGCATTACACCTCAAACAGATGGTTAACGGCTCCACCCACATAGCTGGACACACTTTGGATGGCATTTTGTGTAATGAAAACATGCTCACTGTATGTAACTCTATTCACCCATGAGAGATCACTTTTCCACCCCATTCATAATATGCACAGAGATACCATGGCAAGCTGGACCTTCAAAAGAACCAATGACTATGAGCAGACCATGGGAAAGAAACACATATGAATTCTCTACTAGAAAGACTAGAAGCAACCAAATACCCAGAGATGGACTAACAACAACATTGGATGCAAAACACCACCACATTCACAAATTGATTCTTTCTGTTTTGGACTGTATTGCACATAGGAAACCTTTCAAAAAGAAGTAAGCCAAACGGTTCACCCCCAGACTAAATTACTTAAAAATTGAAAATTGTAAACTGGAAAGAATCCAAAGGAAAACTATTTACACTCAAGTAAATTTGCCTACCATCAACAGTTACATTACAGGGCTGAATTCCTCAAAGCAAAGCAAACCCACTACGCCAAACACATTCAGTTGGTGTGTCACAGCAAAAGGGATTTGTATAAGATCATCTGATAATACAAACACAAGACAGTCTGCAATGCAACACTTACCCCTACACAAGAGCTCTGTGACCAGATAGATGCACACTTCAATCAAAAGATCCTTGACCGCTAGGAAAACCTTAACAACATTTGCTTAAAAAGCAAAGAGCTGAACCATATGATCCAGCCAGCGAACGCCACACCTCAAAACCCCATTTCATCGGCAAACTTCTGTAAATATGTATGATCGTCAACTCTCGGATTTCGTAAAAAAAAAGCCTCTTGAACAAGGCACTGCATGGATTTAGACTTTCTAGGAGGGCAGAATCAGCTCTGTGCTCCTTCTGGGATGTACTTTAAAACAGTGTGGATGAGATCTTAGAGAGTGTGCTCACCCTGCTTGATGGCTCTGCTGCTTTTGACACACTCTGTCACCATATCCTAATATAAAGATCAGAATGTATTAATAATAAAGAAATATCTCTACACTGGATCACCTCCTTCCTCACCGATAGTACAGAAAACACTATCTTGGTCCCCCACAATTTCTGGCATCGCCCACTTACCTACGGAGCATTGCAGGGATCCATATTCTCATCTCTGCTTTTCAACATCTATATGACACCCCTACTAGACATCATTGGTAACTCTGCTATCCCCTTCTACAACTATGCAGATGACTACAAATAATCTACACATTTGTAAACCACCCAAAACCAAATGCCCCAGACATTAAAAACTGCCTTACACAGGTAGACACGCGGATGAGAGGAAGCAGACAAAAATGCAACCCTAGCAAAAGTGAGCTGATGCTCTTCATTTCTACACATTCTAAATCCACCACAAACCCTTGATATAACTGAATGAGCCCATGCCCAAACCCGTCAACCATAGAAAGGAATCCTGGTAGTGAAATCGTCAGAAACTGTTACTCACAGCAGCACATGCTACACCGCATCTTACCCTACTTATCTTTTACTCACAGGGACATGAACTTATTTTAACTAATTCTATCCTAACTAGACTAGCCAAATAGCCTCTTTCTGGCACTCCCAGATTACCTAATGAGGACATTTCAAAGAGTTCACAATGCAGCAGTAAGACTACTTTTCAGAATAAACAAATTTTAACTTATTACTTCTGAATTACAGTGCGACCCTTCAAAAAAAGGTGCATTTCAAAATGTTATGAAATGCCCATCATTCATACGCTGTGTGGTGCCCTTAATCCATCAGAAGTACGTTTCAAAAATCTCTCCAGAACGCGTAGCAATGCTGCTGCAGTAGTACTAGTCCCCAACCTCAGCAAGAAATGGCAAGGAAAAAACTATTTTTCAGCTGTGGCAATTGTGGAACACCCTACCCAGACCTGGAAGTGATCCACCTGACTTTCAGGAAGCAGCTTCAGAATGTGCTTTTCAACTGACCACTTAAAAAGAAATGGAAAATATTGGAAACCAACTAAAAACGTTGCACCATAAACTCGAGCCAATTTATGATAAGCAATTAAAAAAAATATTGGCACTACTATCTATTGGTATATCAATTTGTTTCATGCATTCTATGCTGCATGACAATGATCCTCACGTTAATCTCAGTTTAATCTACAAGAGCCAGGAAGTGATAAGACCCTCATCTTCACCAGCCCCTCACATCCCTCAACTAACTCCTCACTGCTGAAATCTTGCATCCTTGAAGCTCCCACACTCCTTCAGATGACCTCAGGATCTCGTGTACATAAATGATTCAGACCCTTTCATATGGCTAATATGCCCAGTTCATATCAACCATGAACAACATAGAGATCTCCATAATAGCTTACATGTAACAGGTATTCCCGATCTGCATACATCAAGCACCATAGGTTTCTGCATTGGCTGTCCCTCTATGTGACTAGAACAACTGCCCATCTTTCTTTTGGAGCCATGCTCAGTGAGGCCAACATTATTAGCAACATGGTGCTATATAACACCACTTTACATTACATAAAGGCATGACTTAACTAGGACATAAATCAGTTCACAGATGAATTAGCTAACCAGTGTGACCCTGTTTTTGATACTGAACCAAAACTCTTAAGAAATAACATGTCAGGGGTAGCAGTAACAGAGGGCCAATTCATTTCATTCCATGTTCTGCATAAGTTTGTTTTCTATAATTGGTGTAAAGCCAACTGGATAAGGCTAGGTTCAGTTTTGAGATACACTGTTACCAAAGCTGTTGGATACATCTTTATTTCTATGTTACAAATATTTTTTATAAGAAATACATTTAAATGCCTGCCTTACTGCAATACTGCAGACACAAAGTCGAGTCAAGCTGTATGTTATTTTGGGTAAGGATGCGGGAAGCTTATTTTTCTATGGCAACCTAAGTTAGTGTTATTGTTACTAAGTCTTGTACTGCACACTTTGCCACTTGCATGATCTCTTAGCATTCTGGTGGATCTGCAAAGGAAGGAGGGTTGTGTTTGTTAGTGGGATTGAGAGGGAGAAGAGCTTTGATGCGCTGGTGGAAGGTTCAGTTTGGAGAAACTGGTCACTGAGCATTGGTGCATTTTTTGTTGATAGCCGTCATGTGGTGTTGAGGTATGGTTGTGTCTGGTTTGGTTTCATGTTGGGTGTTGTGAAGTGTGTGCAGTAGAGGTATGGTGGTGTTTAGCTCAGAGCTTGTGGGTGAGCATGCAAAATGGTGAGTTTTTAGTACGGTTAGGAACAACACATTTCCCACCCCCAACAATTATTAAGTGCAAAACAATTCCTATCCCGAACTATCCAACTAAGTGCAATAACTTTCCTACACCTAAAATTCCAACTAAGTGTGGTACATTTCCTGTGCTACTACATACGACCATTAATTATAATTATAGTAGAACTATAGTGCTAGCAAAACTCAATTAATTTCTTGATCACCATAAATAGGCCTTATCGTGAATCTTTTACTGTTCCACATGTATTTTGAGGTTGTGACTGCTCTTTCAAGTGCTAAAGATAAACAATGAAAACCAAACATTATTTGCATGGTATTTGTATGTATTTGGGTTTCATACAGCGCAACCCAAGCTGAGCAGCGACAGAGTTATGTACATGTCTTTGCCAATAAAATATGAGGTCAGGAAGGACAGTTAAAATATGGTGTATGGGATGCTCAAGCGGGATGTGATGTGGGAACCTGAAGAAGCCTAGATGGCACCAAGGTATTTATTGAAGAGTAATGTCTTGAGTTATTTCCTAAACTGCTAGAACATTGGCTCTGCCAAGATTGGCACCAGGATGATGCTTCATTAGGCAGGGGTTTAGCAAGAGCAGGCTTGTTTCCAGGTGTTTTCCTTGAGTGCAGTTTCTCTGAAGCAGAGCAATGGTGTGACTCCTGAAGCGGTGTAACTCACTTAAACAACACAGGTATGCAGGTGGCTATTTGTTGGTTGATTTATGGGTAATGCATACATTCTTAAAGTGTATTCTGGCTCAGATGGTAAGCCAGCAAGGTTCCTTAGGATGTGAGAAATTTGATTGAGTTTCTTGTTTTTCATTATGAGTAATGCTGTGTATGGTGGGAGTCCATAAGTGGGTCAGATGTGCTGCTGATAGGTGGGCAAGGAGGATGTTTCCCCATTTATATGAGCGATTACCATGGCCTACTCTGTGGTCTGGAATTCTACGGGTGGAAGAAAGGGTTTTACCTTTTGGATAATATGTCAGTTGAGGATTGGAGCCTTCAATGTGAATGATGTTTAACCTGCCTTAAATGGTATCGTAAAATAATGGGTGACCAAGTGGGAGACAATCTCTCTATCTGTGATATGGCGTGTGGTGTGTGCTTGTCATCCAGGCTTGGGTGAAGCTGAGGCTATTCCTGAGGATTGAGATGTCACGGGCACCGCAGACTTATAGTTATAATTAAGTACCGTCCATACATTGGTGGAGTGATGTGTCAAGGTAACTGAGAAGTGACCCAACTGCTACATGTATAGGTTAAATACCCCCATAAAGCGTGGTGAGACTTTTTGCACTCTGCAGGGTACCGGACGGTAATCTGGCCTGAAGGAGTTCATACACTCATTTCTTTTTCTAGATATTAGTAGTGCAGACAGAGTTGGTGGACTTCTTGTTAGAGATCATATTAATTATGAATCTGTAGTATCCAGACTGTTAGCTGTCAAGTATGTGAAATATTATATAGTTTTGAGACCATGCAATTTTATAAATCATTTAAAGACTGTCACAACATACTTTGGTAATCCGAGAAGCGAGGTGGATGATGGTTCATAAATTTACCACCTTGAGTCAGCCCCCCACAGGTGGAAATGCAATCAATAATTACCACTGAGGCTGAATTTATTGCAGTGGTCTGCAGACACTAAGATGCCCAGTGTGTTATAGGGCCCACCTAGCAACTTCACCCAAGTGAAGATGTGCGAAAACATACAGGAACTTATAGTATGGCCAACATCTAAAGAAAGGTAGTAAATCAAGCCAAACGCATTCTTGCCCTCACATTCTTTTCACATCATGCCCCAATGCACTTTGGGAGGGAACACATTTTGTTTTGCAAGTGCATTCCTTGGAGAGAGCATGGGTGCTGTGCTGATTGGGCTAGATTCCACCACCTCCCATTGGAAATCACTGTTCCAAAGAGGCAGAGTGTGGGCACTGGTGTCTAGTGCCTATGCAAACTACTGGGCATCTGTTGTAGCATATTAGAGCTTTGCCACCTCATGTGTTCCTTACATCTTGCTGCATGGTGAAGACTCTTGTTACCAGTTGAGCTTTGCCTACAGAATGGTGTCTGGGCTTGTCCTGTTGAGTGCTCTTTCGTAGAATGTGATAGATATGCATGCTCGCCATCACCAGAAGTCATAACTTCCATAGGTCGTAAGCTGAGACCCAGAGCTCTGTTCCTAGGTTGTGTAACCTTCTGATCTGAATGTTTTTTCCTAGATTGTCTGTGTCCCTTGGGATGTGCGACTAAGACAACCATTTCAACCTAAATGCTTTATGATATGTTTTCACTACCATCTCTTTACCGAGGCTGCCATTCTGCTCTGCAAATACTTTAAGTGCCAAGTGCCCATGAACATAACAGGAACTGTACTATACAGGGCCACATAAAACATGCCACATGCCCCTTTAATCCACAATAGCCCTACCTGATTGTCAAGAAAGCTTTGGGAAAAACCTTGGAAGTTTCCATGGAAACTCTAAGTGAATCCTCTAAGCCACTGCCTCCACTGTGAAACTGAGGATAATGCTTGCGATCTGGAAAAGCATAATTTAATGACCTCGGTAATCTTTAGCTTCTCTATCCCTGGCAATAGTGAGCACAGTGGGAGATTGCCTACCTTGATGGCCAAATGTTGCATGGGACATGTTGCAAAGGGTTTATGGCTTCAGCATATCACTTGATTTGCTAACTCCAAGGTACAATCTCATTCCCACTTCTGTGTGCCACTGGGACACTAGAAACATACTATACCGAACTTTAACCATACCAGCACTTCCTTTCCAATCGATGGACCTGAGTCTGGTAGGTTCCCCAGCCCTGCTAAGGGTATCGTTATCCTTTTAGTTTAACTGTGGCATTATTTCAGGTGAGTCTTTGCTGTGGAATATGGTTTTCGTCAATTGCACCCTATAGGATTATATGCAGTCAGCTCTTCTTGCACTATTTACCTAGGTGTAGTGTTTGAATGTGGGTGATAAGGGATTTACAGTCCTCTTATTTTGCAGATTTTTAATAGATCAAGTTAATGTTTCTTGGAATGTAATGCACGACTTTTCCTCATAGGGATGTCTAGGCCTACTCATTTTGAGGATGCCCCCTCCTTGTCTTGGTTGTTAATGCACCATGTGAAAAGTGAATCATCAGATTGCTTAGATGCACTATTAAGGAAAAAGACTGACCCAGTCTGACTTTCTGCATTAAAACCAATGTGTTCAAACAGTATTCAGTCGTTCAATGCACCAGTAGCCCATGTTTTCAGATCCCCAGATCATCATGACTGCATGTGTACAACTCTGTGGCTGTGTTCGACACACTGGGCATCATTATGAGTTTGGCAGTGTGGGAAAAACCATGGAGGTAATTCCATTACCACCAACTACAAGTTTGGTAGTATTACCTACGGTGGAATTACTGTGTAGTAATTCAAGTGATTTTTGGAGGTAAAGTGGAGGGGTTACCTCGAGCCTCCACTTTACCTCGAACAATCGGTGGAATTCCCACCCAATAATTTCGCCAGAGGTCCGCCGAAAATCCCTAATGGAGTCCATATAAAGTGGTGATTTACGCCACCAAACCGCAACTAGTAATCCAGCAGTATTAAGTCTGTAGTTAATACCGACAGTGGTAATGCTGTTGGATCAAGTGGCGGTAAAGGTAATTACCACTGAGATACCAACAAACTCGTTATGATCCCCAACTGTCACATATACCAGAATGAAATTCGTCTTTGTGCCCAAAAGGAAATAAACAAGGGTAAACTACAGGCAGAATTATCTTTTATAGATACAACAAAAGAGCTGACATTCAAATGCACTTACTGCATAGGAGGAAAGTCTAGAGAGCCAAGGCTGTCCATCTGAATACTTTCCTATCTGGCATGGATGTATTTGTTATGGATTATCCTTGCAGTACTTCCCAAAAGCCATAGGGGGTGGTATCCAATTTTCTGGCCTCACATAAGTTCATGCCTACTAATTAAAAACTGACTATCACATGTCTATATGGTGGACCATAGCTAGTTATTTTGCTAGGTTCTGTATTTAAATGGCCTGGTATTGTAGATGACTGATAAAGCATGTCGTTGATGCTTGAATAGTCAGGGTGTAACACAACAGTTTGCATTTTTCTGAGGTTCCAACTTCAGAGAGTCTGTATGAAGCACACGTATGTTCCTCCATCTTTCCCACATACTGTAGGAGGTTTTTTTTAGGATCAGTTATCCTCTTACATAGTGTGTGGACACCATTCCAAATAGTTTTAAGAAATAGGCCCTCTCTACCTTATTTATTTGTTCCAGAGGGAGGAGCTAGCCAAGGAAAGAGATCTGCCCCCAACTTGTTGCTTAGAGAAGCAAATGACCCTCAAGGTGTTGGAGGTAGACGAGCAAAGAGCTTGAGTAGGAAGATATTTACGAAGAGAGAGTTGGAGGTTTTCTGGTCCCAGGCCCCAGAATGCCTTGCGGACAAAGCAGGGTGTCTTGAACTTGATCCTTGCTGCCACTTGGAGCCAATGGAGAGGTTTCAGGGCTGATCCACTGACGATCCCTGGGCATGAGGCCAAGGACAAATCTTGCAGTCCTGTTCTGGATGAGTTGTAGAGGACGCAGAGTAGAGGCAGGCAGATTTTGACAGAGGCTGAGCTTCTGGGGGAAGGTGAGGAAAGGAAGAATACCTCTGAGGAGGTGGAGCTGGTAGTTTGACTTCTTAGAGATGTCAGAGATGTGAGGAGAGAAGGAGAGTGAGGAGTTGAAGATGACCTTGAGTTTCCTAGCCTTAAAGGTCAGAGCAGGGAGACGACCCAGCGTGGGCAGCCAGAGAGAGACAGGAAAGGAAGATGCAGGTGTGCCGATGAGGAGGATCTGCGCCTTACTGGCATTAAGGCAGAGATCATTGGCGTAACACCACACCTGGATTGGGGACAGGCAATCCGGAATGAGAGAGGGAGAAGAGGCGGCTGAGGGGAGCCTGAAAGTGAGTTGATTGTTGTCTGCATAGCACTGAAAGTGGGAGCAGAGAGAAGCGATTCAATGGGCAAGAGGTGCTAAGTATTGGTTGAACAGACAGAAAGAAAGGTTAGACCCTCTGGGGAACACCACAGGTAGAGAGTGAGATAGAGGAGAGGAAGGACCCAAGTTGGACCTGAAAGGGTCGCTCAGAGAGGAAAGAGATCAGTCAAGCCAGGGCCTGATCAGTGATACCCAGGTTATCACGGAGCCGGTTGAGCAGGATGGGATGGTTGACCGTGTCAAAAGCAGAAGAGAGATCAAGTAAGATGAGGACTGGGGGTGGCAGTAACTGTATTACAGCCATTTTTAACCCACCACCGAATCGAGTTTTCCTCCCAAAATCGGCAGAACTACTGTTGTGGAATAACCGAATGCAGCAATTCTGCCAAAATTTGCCATGGATTCCTATGGATTCCAAAAATAAGGATTTACACTGCCTTACCACAACTTGTATCCCTGAGGTAATTCCGGTGGACCAAGTGCCAGTAATGTTAATCGAGTCTGGCAGAATTTTGGCAGATTTGCTGCTGAATTACCATCAAACTCGTAATGAGGACCATCATCTTTGATGATGTAACTCGTACTTAACACAGAAACTGGCACCAAACCCTTCCAGAACATTCTTTTGTTGTTAGGTCAATGTGGGTTGAACTGAAGGCTTTCTGGCTGCTTCTCCAAATACTAAATGTATGGTTGCTTTTAGTGTGGCAGTGCCTTGGCATGCCATGCTGAGCTCGTCAGAAAAGAGTGGTGCTCAATTGACTTCCAACAACCCTTTCCATTTACAGATAATGCATAAAAGGTCCCAGTCCATACCGAGAAGCACAGTGCGGCACACTACAGCTTTAATTTAGACAATGCTCAACAACATATTACCTTATTTGCATAATAGGATGCTCCCGGTTTTGCTCTGACAATTCTTTCCGTATGTGTATGGTATAGTAATGATTTAAATAGGAGCAGAAAATGTGCTTCATTAGAAGTTTGTCGGTCCGGTACTAACGCGTCGGTAAGCTACCAGCGCCGTTACTACCGAACCGGCAAGCTACTAGTTGTGCTTGCGGGTGCCTAACTCCCCGCCAGGTCTGACCTGGCGGGCCGAGCGGCACCCATGAGCACAACTCGTCGGATGCACCGGCACCATTCATTAATGGTGCTGGTGCATCCAACCTCACCATTCCCATTGACCCCTATGCGGCTCAAAGGGAATGGGGAGTAATGAATACTGGCACCTGGCAATCGGAACGGGTCATCCGGGGTCGGAATGCCCCTGTACGTCCCCAGTGCCGGTTTTACCAGCACGGCTACCGAAAAACTCGTAATGAGGCCCAATGTTTGTAAACCTGCTAAGACTCAGGAGCAAATTCGTACTCCCTCAGTACACCAGTAAAAGACACGTTTGTAAGTGAAAGTTATATATAATGCAATATATTGTGGAATTGCATTGCTGTACGTTCAATCCTAGCACGTTCAGGTCGGCACCTCATATGTAGGTGCTTTGTAAAGAACGTTACGCATGTTAAAACACTATTGAGCATTATTTTGTCAGAAATAGGTTTGTGGCAAGCCGAATTTCCAGTAAATGTATGGCAGTAAAAACATCTCCCCAATTTCGGTAAATTGGTGAAGTTTCATTAACGTTGAACCTCTCCAGTTAAATTTAAACACACATTCAATAAGCCATTCTTGCCTATGTAAGACCGCATGTGCAGTTTAAGGCTTAATGGAAACCAGTGCTCAGATTAGGAGCATTGAATGTCTCTGCAGACTAAAGTGCTCTTACTGGTGTATCACATAAACATCACATTCTTGGGAGAAGAGATTTCTATGGCAACCGTGCAAAAGCCAAACCCCGTTAGGAAAGATCCCAATATGTGTATTTAGGCTGTTTCTAATATTTTGAAACGTGCCCATATTTCCGTGTTTAAACCTGCATGGATAGGGGTGCAATTAGTTAAATACACTCAATTATAGTGCAGATGGTTTTAGAGTGTGGACATATCTCCGAGATGGTTTAACATGCTTCTCTCACAAGTCCGTCAGCTTTCATTTCCTGAAGCCTTTTAGTAGAACACAGCCCAAGTCATATGAGTCTCGGGAACAATGCGATCCAGCCAGTAGAGGGAAATGTCTGGCCCTCATGAAAATAGTGCACATTTCTCAATAAGGTTAAGCTTGAGAGGTACAAAAATATACAACGCGGCTAACGCCAACATGCATTGGAAGCATGACGGCTGCTTTCCTCTTACTGACATGTTTCCAAGTGATCCCCCGGCTTCTCTTATCATACACAGTGGAAGTCATGCGATCCTGCAAGTTAGAATGTGTGATGGCTGGCACTGGTCACTGGATTTAAAATTATTGCATGTTTCTCATTCTGAAAAATCATGATACAAATAATAATTCTTTCTCCATTTCTACCCTGAGGGAAAAAGCCTCAGGGAAATTCTAAAATGGCAGGAGGTTCAATATACATGTCTAAATAATCTCCCCAAATCCCAAAAAAATGGAAAATATAATTGTTAGAAAGCTTTTTGCAGAAGTCTTCCAAAATAATTGGGATCCATTCACACAGCCATATCCATGGGCACGTTTGTGTTACTCCTGAACAATAGAATACTGACTCATGACTAATGTACAACACATTCAGAAATTGACCTATTGATGATTCACAAAAGGGTGTACACATCGCCTATCAACATATGTTTTGAACTCAGTAATACACAGTTGCATAACTTGCTCATATGTAATTACTCAAGGACCAGCAAATGCATGCATTACGACTGCCATGTTAGGGATGGTTGGGTGCCTATATTGGGCGTTTGAAGGTGGAAAAGGACAACTAAAAATGAGTAACTTTACATGTGTTCATAAAACGTCAATGTTTTATTAATATTGATAGGTCAACACATATTATTAAAGTATTTGTTTAGGAATCTCGTACAATTCATGCCAAACGTGCCAATACACGAGACTATTCACAACAAATACATTTTAAAAAAACCAATTAACATTGTTTTTAGTTACATATACATAGAGTTGTACATATCACATTGATTTTCACAAAGTTTAAACTACATAATAATAATTAAAATAATAATAATAGTAATCCAACACTGTATATGGCTAGGAAAAACATGTGAACAATAAATACATTCAACCACATCAATCAAAAATAAATATTAAAGGCAAACTAACACAAACCCGGAACAAAATATGAAAGCAACATGTCTTGAAACATACTCAGCTAAACATTAAAGGCAATGGGCCTCATTACGACCCTGGCGGAGTGGGTTTACGCCAGCGTTATTCGCGGCGGACCCGTCCGCCCTACTACGAGTTCCCGTAGCGCCATGGAGCCGTTTTCCGCCTGGTTTTTCCGGGCGGAGAAATCCATGGCGCTACGGGGCCTTGATGTTAATTACGCCACCGTATTTTACGGTGGCGTAATTAACACCTTCCCCACTCCCATTATACCCTATGGGGCAAAAATGGGAATGGGGAAGGGTAAAATGGGGGATGGGGATTTACCGCCCCGCCAAGGTCGGAATGGGGCGGAAAATCCGCCGACCCCCATGGCGCTATCGGCAGCTTTCCGCTGTGCTCCATGGTGCATTTTGCACCGCGATTTCCGCCAGGGTCGTAATGAGGCCCAATATCTCAACACAGTGTTTTGGACTAAAAATACCATTTCAATGTGTTCATTTTATTTATAACATGATTTCTTTTTTTTAAATGGTTAATTTATGTTCTGGCATACAGGCCTTTAAGTCAGGACCTCAACTCCTTTGGGACTGGCAGCTCTTCTATTCACAGCTGTGATACATCGAGTGGTTGCTCAATGTACAATCAATATGCTCAAGAAAATGCTGTCTTTACCTATATTAAAATTACATACACTTATTTGAGGGATGACACCTCTAGTATGTATGAAGCAATTAACTACCATGCAACGATGGTAGTAGCAGGTGCTCCATATTAATACATGGTGGAATCATTTTAATAGTAACAAATGAGCTTCATATCTTAGCAATGGGGTTTTTTGTAATTATAATAATAAAACACGTTATGATATTCACAAAGGATGTATGTCATTGTATTGTTGTCTTTATCTGAATGCTGTTGGTGTATGTATTCATACTTGTCACGAAATACCTAGTCACCTACAGTACATGGGTCATTTGTAAAAAGTGTGTAGTTTTTCTAAAGTGCAGACATTCACATATGTTCTTGCACTACAGACAAGCATTAAAAAGAAACAGCGGTAATATGGAGGACTGTGCACAGAAAATGACCTACCTCAGTGTTGGCTTGCAGTGAAACGAAAGAACAACATCTAAACTTGATGTGCAATGGTACAGATGTCTCCTGTCATGAGTGTGGGGCTGAAGGTTGTAGACCAGATATGAGCATAGGCCCCTGTCTCCTGTTGTTGGGGTGAGCATGAAAGTAGTCCAGGAATGCAGCCATCATTAAACATGATGGGAGAGAAAGTACAACTAAGGATGATTTCTGCAAAGATTCAGCTGGGGGAAGGGAAAGATAAAAGGCAAGTCCATATGTTAGAATTAGGGTAGTAAACTAAGGCTTTGAGAAGAAAGCATTGAGCAGTGAAAATTAATGCAGTGCTAAGGTGCCCTTTTAGTGTAAGTATAGAATAAATGATAAGGTGGATAGTAACACAGTGCAGAAGGTGTTGCACAGAAAGAGGTTTGTAAAAAAAAAAAACACCAGAGAAAAAAGAAAGAAAAACCCAGAAAAATAGTGGATGAAAGAATGAGTCTGGAAAAAGGATGAACGTTGCAGGCTAAATAACCAAATGGATGGGGCAAAACATGGAATAGAGGCAAAAGGTGTGATCTATGGAGGGAGCTCTGTGGGTAGCTGGTGGTATGAGGGTGTAAAGGTAGCAAAGGCTAGGGTGTAAGTTGTTGGGTTCTATATAAGACTGGTTTATTGCCCTTAGAAGGGTTGTCAGAATTGAATCTTATTAGTTTTACCACAGACACAGTAACGGTCTTACCAATTTACAACATCCGTGGGATATAGCTCTGCTGTGAGCTTTTAGTAGTTTGCTGACACTAAGTGCCAAGGGAGGTATACGTCTCCAGTCACACCTGCGGGGAAATGTGCTCAGCCAATGAGGTGGCTGGCACAACAAACAAGAATACACAATCTCTGCCTGCTATTTCCAGCCACCCTAGTTCCTTCCTGGGAGGCAACATGTTTTTTTGTTGGGGGTGGGGGGTGTGGGGATGTAACAGGGAGTCTCATATCAACAATTTGTATTAATTATCCAATTTGGGCTGGATACATGTGTTTTTTATTTGTCCACCCCATCTCACTTTACTTTCTTCTTCTCTTCACATTTCACATAAGTGTTTTCCTATGGAAAAGGTCCTCTTGCTCACCATCGTAAAGTTGCCATTTAACTTCAAATTGTCTTCTGGTCATACACGCTGCTTGGTGACCGAGACATGTTGCATCATGTGCAGGCATTTCTTTGGCAATAAATGTCCTTGCTGCATTTGTGGCATATAGTATTAAGGAACAGACATAGCAGCTTTCATCTGATGTACTCTATCCCACCTCCTTCATGTTCTGATACCATACATTATTTTTTAAATTAGCCAATTTATCAAGATATGTTTTTATATCTTCAAGACCTTCCTCAACATCCCATCTAAATTGCAATAGGTGCATTTCAAGATTATAGAAAAAGCTGTTTGTGCTTTCATTGGAAACAGTAGTAAATGTGTCATTGTTACCCATCATTTTGGGTATCCTTTTTTTAACATTTCTAAATGCCATAATAATCAGGAGAAATACACAAATCATAACACAAAATTATATCACAATTATTATTCCATGAAAACGTTTTCTTGATGGAAATGAGCCTCTTATATTCTGTAACCATCTCATTTTGTTTAGGTACTGAATATATAACTCTGTTTCTCATTGTGGATCACACCTTTATATCAACAACTGCAAGATAAGTGCTTTAATTATTCTGAAAAGAATATGATTATTTTTAGGATTGCCAAACAATTTCAAAATATCCATGTGTCTTCTTACTGAAGCTGGATAAGACTGCGTACAAGAATGTGTGTATCTTTATTACAACGGTTAACATGCAAGATGACGTGTGTTTCTTTTCTTCTTGGCTCTGGTAGGTCAAAGCATTGTTCCTTTAGCCTATCTAAGTTCCAGGATAACTGCAAGTCTATTTATTCCTTATCAAATGTTGAAAGATATAGATCTCTGTTTTAAAGTGCTCATTTGCTGTTCATTTTCCTTGTCTTTGCTCTTGGCCAAGGAACGTATCTCTATGTGCTGAAATGTTTCTCTTGCTTCACCGGCAGGAGTTGCAGTAGGGGTCAGTTTTTCTCCTTTATATCATATGATGTCATGCAAATGCAGCAAAGCACTTCTTCCTTTTAGCTTACCAGCTGTGGGAGTAACTTCTTCCAACTTGTACGGTCCTTCAAAACAGGGCGTACTCTTAGTGCGTACAAAACTTCGTACCTGCACTTGGTCCCCTGATTATAGACTGGGTTGCTTCAATAAATCCTCTGAATCAATGAGTTGATTGTATTTGTCACTTCTCTTTGACCCCTCACTTCAGTTCTTGACCTGTTGAGAAATTAAATTAACACTTGCAGTCATTGTTGCTAGGTAATCATGCATCTCATCACCTGATGTTTTCGCTACACTATGGGCATCCCTTTTTACCTAGTTGGAGGAGAAAGGGAATTCTCATGCAACATCCAATTACAATTCGTGAGGAGTTAAATGGTGATCTGAGCCAGGCAGATTAATTAGAGTGTACAAGGCAAGGGGTAGGCAATGTAGCCATCCCTTCTTTAAAGCCATCTTTATTTTTGCAATTCTCTCTTTTAATGGTCAATGGTCCATTAATCAATCACAGACACCATTCACCTGTTGATAATAGGCAGAGAACAATGTATGTTTAATGCCTAATAGAAGAACTATTTGCTCAAACAAATCATTTATTTGTGGCCAATTGACAGACTGCAAACTACCCACACACCCCATTGTGGAAACAGATCACGACCAAGGAACTTGGTGACGCATGTGGCATCATGGTGTGTGCATCAGGGTGTCACACCTAGAAACACTTGTGTACAGGTGTGTTATAAATGCCATATCATATCATATCATATCATATCATATCATATTATATCATGGACCTGCCTCAATCCATCTAGAAAAAGGACAAAAATCAAATATCTGTAACTATTGCATGCGATCTGGGACCTACCTAACTTCAAAATTGCCTGCCTAAATACTGCCCCTCTAGAGCCCTCCACTCATCTACTTCCAATCTTCTGTGAGTGAGCTGGTTCTACAAGCAGAGTTTTAGAGAGAGATCCTTATCCTCAGCAGGGGCCTCCCTCTGGAATAGCCTCCCTGCCACCCTGCATCTTGAGCCTGATCTTCTTAAGTTCAGCAAACTCCTTAAAACCTTGCCTTCCTCTTCTCCTGTTTGTTCTCTCTCCCTCAACCCTGCTAACCTAGCTCTCTGCTCTTTCCCTCACTCCCTCCTTTTCCCAATACAGCTTGCTGACTGGCCGATTGGTGTAACTCAGAGTCTCATATGTCCCTAGCACTCCCGCCAGTCCTCTCTCACACTTGCTTCAGGGTCCGGCACAGCCCCTTACCCTTAATGCACTTAGGAAATGACCCAAGAGAGTAGCTCTCTCTGCCCTTACCCCAGTCTTCACTGATTGTGTGCACTTGGACACCCCCTGTAACCGTTTGTGCACTTGCACAATCCGAATGAATCGTGCCTGAAGATCGTCTGTCTGTTCTCCCCTGTCTTCACCCCCTAATGGCACTTGTTAAAACTGCAAAATTATCATCAGGCCAATTTGCTGTGTCTCAACTGTTAATTGTATTATATGCACTAACTCTGCCTGTGCAGACTATTATTGTCTCAGAATATCAAGGGCTCTGAATGACTGTTGTTTTTTCCTCATGTTGCCACCCTCCCTAACCGCTTTGAAACACTTGCCTTGTGTATAGGTGCTTTATAAATAAACATTACAATTACTGTTACCATTACCATGTCTGCCGCATAGCCACATAATCTATATGTAGATGCTGAAATGGACCATTGGGTCTAGGAATTGCTCCTCTCACTGTTCGCAAAGTGTGCCCTGCAATGGATTTCTGGCACCTGATGCAATTTGCAATAAACTGTGCCACATGCTCCAACATGTTTTTTGTCCCAGCGCTACCCTCAATAATGCCAGAGGCATAAATAACTTCCCAGTGCTTTCCTACCTCCAAATTGCCTCTGTGGGGGATAAAGAACACCCCTGTTTCCTCCACAAATCCTTTTCTTCTCGTGGAGCTTGTCCCTGTATCTCAATTAACTGGAAAATAAACAGCATGTTAAAGCCCTCCTTTACCAACATGCATTGCTGTGTCATCTGTTTAACACTCTCTATTTAGAAATTATAAATGTTTGGAAAATAGACTGCCCTTTTGGCTTCTAAATTTGTGGCTTTTTTCTGTGAGAATTTACATCTGTTCTTTTAGTATGCACTGCAATGTTATGATGGGAGCGTCAATCAGAATCCTAATGCTTCAATATGTTTATCCAATAGGGCTGCATGTTGCACTGGAGTGCTATCTGCTTGTAGGAAGCCCCTCCTTTTACAGGCTGAAAAGCCTTTGTGTACAGTTTGAGGTCACACAGGGTACACTGTCACTCCCTCATCCTCAAATATTTGAAGTGCAGCAATAAGCACCACTAATTATGCAGCCTGTGCTGAGTAATGCAAAGGCAATCTCACACTTGTCACTATCTCAAATTCACCTTTTCTGTTCAGCTTCACTACTGCTGAACCAGTATGCCTTTTCACCAGTTGTTTGGTACGTATTTGAAGAACCATCAATAAAAATAACTTTTCCCCTCCAAAGAGCATTTTCTCTAGTTTGGGGAACATCATCATAGTGCTCAGTATATGTTGTGCAATCATGTAACTAACTTCCCTACTGGTTCTGCGATGAACCTTGCTGGGTTCACTGTCTTGCATCTAACAATTTTAATTGCAGGATTCAAAATAATGACCTTGTATCCTGATGCTCTTTGGATGCTCTACAAATATTGTTACAGAACACCCCAATGCTATACTCAAAGCTTTTGCAATCACTAATGCAGCAGCAGATAAGGATTGCTCACATGAATTATGTCATTTCATAACTGGATCTATAGTACTGAACACATCATGTTGCTCTGTGGGCTGTCTAATTATGGATATAAATGTATCTGTGTACCTGTGAAAAGGATTTCCTCTTAACACAGTCACACTCCCTAATTTGGTTTCAAGTGCTTGCTGGACTCCTGTATTCATATTCCATTGTGGTATCATAGCCTGTTGCATCTGCACCTGCTGAGTTTGTACTTGTGTTTGCACAGGTACTTGCTGAGGTTGCCCTTGTAGTGATTGCATTTGCAATGGTGTAAGCTGTATCTGCAGTGATTGTGGTGCACGTGTCTGAGTCTGCATGTGATCTTGGGCATAGTACTCCTGTGATTCTTGTATTGCAGAACATAAGACATCCTCCCTCATGAAGTTTGCCAATTGTGCTTCATGCCTCCTCTGCTTTTACATGTTCTGGCTATGTGCGCTATTCTTCCGCAATTCCAGCATTGTTGCGGTTGTCCATCGTTAAATCCTCCTGAGTTTTCTGAAATCCACCTCATCCTCCTCTGAGCCCATTCCCTCTTCCTTTTGTCCAAGAAGTATACCCACTCTGATCCGTCAAATATGCTACATTATTTTGTTGCGCTGTTCCCATCTCCTGTGTCACCATGGCCTTATACTGGTCAGTACCGTTCGCTCTATGGGTAATTTTGATAACCTTTTCTGAATTAACTTCACCTTCTTCTGCTTTTTGCTCTCAGCCTTCTGCTTATTCTTCTATTGTAACAGTTGTGTGCCACCCTGTGATGTAAATGGACCTCTGAACTGCGTATTCCCACCTCTGGCTCCTCTAGCCATTTGCTGCGATAACACTCTAGTTTTCAGGTCTCCCTTCTTCTTTTCCACATTCCCTGTATTAACCCTATTTTCATAGTACTGAGCCATGTGTAACACTTCAGATTGTGATTTCCCTTGCCATGCAGAAGTCATGATCTGTGATTGGAGTTCAGGCCATAATCCACGCACAAACATATCAATGAACAGCCTCTTTCCTGGCGCTGTACGTAAGTCTTGACCACTAAAATCCAAACATACTTGCTCAAATCTGTTAAAATACTCAGGTGCACCCTCTGACTTGAATTGCATATAAGCCGTAAGCTTATCCCAAATTATTCTTTTTTCAGGAACCAGAGTTTTCAATTTAGTCACTATTCTATCTGGCAACATCAGTATCACCTGTGGCGGATTCTCACCGGTATTCCTTTCCCCATCTACTTGTACTAAGGCATCCCATGAATCACCCATTCCTGCCTGATCCTTTACAGTTCTAATCTTCTTCAACAAATCAGCAGGAAGGATCACGGGAAACAACAAATCTATATCACCCAGCGAGAAAACTGACAAATGCAAAACAGATTCAATTTCTTTATAAATTCCTGTTTGATTCTTCCTAATATCTGGAATTGATTGCCTAATGGTATTCATTTCCTGTCTAGAAAATGAAACATTGAAAAACTGTCAGACAAAATGTGATTCAATAGTAGTGGCAGGTCTTCCTGCTGCAGCATTAGCTGGAATCTCTACTTTTGGAACACATCTCGGAGGAACCTCGCTCATTGGCAATTGCAAAGTAGGCAAATCTGAACTTCTATTAAGCAACAAGGCTAAATCAAGTGTCAAAATAGTCAAAGCAGTATCGGGGCGAACATGCTCTTTTATAAATAACCATAAAATCTGCGGGACAACATTCCTTTCTTTTCATAAATTCATCTTGTAGATACTCTACCATCACCTGTAACACTTTCCTTTGCATTGCCGGAGCATACTGACTAAACGTGTCATGCAGTTCAATGGTAGAATTTGAAACATCCAAAATCCATCTAAGAACGTCTTTTGTGCAAATGAGCATTTCTTTACTCATTGGTTTCAATGGAGGAAGACATTGCTTCTGCACATATGAAGCTTGCCGTTCATTAGCATCCATTTCATCTTCCTTTAATCGATCTAGGTCCCTTTTAGACTCAAATACCTTCTCTACATGCTCATATACTTTCTATACTTTCTCTGCAGTGTCCCTTGAGTGGGCAAGGACATTCAAATCTCTCAACCCCTATGGGACATTTATGTACGTTAAATCACTCCATATATCAACTAAATACTTTCTCATCCATTTGATCAAAATATTCTGTTTAGTAATCGCAACTAAAACAGATGATTCATCACCCTCTTCTATGGACTTTTTAGCCCATGTATACAATTCTCTCTTTCTGACTTTAAATACTGTGCCACAAGTCACTATTCTTGGATCAGCTCCCGCCCCTTCAATCACTACAGGTGGAGCAGAACCACCTGGCAAATAGTCAATAGGTAGCAGAGGCAATAACAGTGGCGGTGCAGAGGGGACTATGGGGACGGCAACTGTCAGCAAGGGTGGAGGTGCAGGGGGGAACAACAACAGGAGGAAGAGGAACAACAGTGGGTAGAGGAGGAACAACAATGGGAGGAGGCACATAAGGAGGTGGTGCAGTTAAAACAGTTCTACATTTATTCAATAATGTATTAAGTAACTCATCTGATGTATGAAAATCCTAAGAGGGATATATCTTTTGCACACCTAGTTGAAAAGCCCTAACCATACTTCTAATGGATTCTGACAGTACCTGCTGATCATGCTACAATGCTTTCTCATCATTCATCTTGTTTCTATGTCCATGCTTTCCTCTACTTTTGAGTTGCTGCATAGCTTGCTTCCTCTAATCTCTACCTGCATCAAATGCTGCAGGACTAGCCTTTTTTCTCAACAATACAGATTCTAACTGCTCTAGGCGGGCAATTTCAAAACTACCATAGACTGGCCACTGAAGTTCAGAAACATGTCTGGTTGTCTATGCCACATTTCATTGAATACTATAGTTCCTAGGCCATACTTACAATGCATAAAATAAGCCGGCGACCCATCAAGTAGTGCAGGTTGGCCTTGTTTCAAAGATTGTTTCTCTCTGCGGAATAATGCTGTTAGGGTTGTTGTCTGAAGGAAGGGAGGTGTTAGGGTTGTGATCTCCTTTCCTGTAGGCTGTTTAGTAACCTCTTAGTATGTATGCTGGGGGATTGATGCATGAGGTCATGATTTGGAATGTTTGGGTATGACTGAGTGAAATGCTATGTGTGCAGGTTACACCCAGGACAGTTCACAATGACCCTAACACCTCCCTTCAGACAATAACCCTAACAGTATTATTTCACATGTGTTAGGGTCGTTGTCTGGAGGAAAGGAGATCACAACCCTAACACCTCCCTTCCTTCAGACAACGACCCTAACAAATACCCTGAATTAGGATGACAATTTCCAAGGAATATCTAATCACTGTCTTTACCTGGCATCTTTTGTATTTGCAAAAAGCAAAACTACAACCAATATCAGGACTTTTAAGAATCTGGGCACGACACACCTGATTTCAAATTTCAAAGGGATCCGATCGGATTACAAATCGTTGTGGCTGGCGTTTTCGCAAAACAGGCCTTGATACGGGGACGCTCATCATGATGTCCTACTAAACGCTGCTCACCGTCCAGAGATCGGGCATGCAGTACTGCGGAGGAATCGTGTCTCACTTTGCAGGGGCCCCGTCACTCTCCGATCCCGGTCAGGCAGCCTTGTTTACGTCTAGCAATGTGACATCTGGATCAAGGATCATGACAACTAACTTATATCTCTGGGATCTCCTATGTTTCCATTTATACATACCGCTATAACATGAAACATGTAATTTCTAATTGTTGTATGTAAATATGTCTCATTGCATTGTTGTCTAATGTTGATGATGTGTCCAGCATTGTAACCATAGCTGTACTCCATTTTCTGTGCCTTATGTAACCTAAGCTCTACAATCCTCTTGTTGCCTTTGCGCCCTGCTATCTCCGGGTTAGGGGCGCATTACAAATAATAAAACAAACAAACAAACAAGCAAACATCAATCCTAAGGGTCCCTATTTGGACGCCATCTGAAAGATTAAAAGACTATCGAGGCTTAATACCACATAATAGAAATATGCCATTCATGAGTACTGTTAGGCAGAATCATATGCAGTACCCTTTGGGAACACCACACACAATTAAGACTACAAGCGACAGTACAAATTCAGCTTGTACTACACAGTAAAGTGGTAGTGATGGCTGAACAGCCAGACCTATCTCAAGAGTAAAGTGAGTAGTATCAATAGTTACACAAAGGACAGCAATTAATATGGTTCAAAGAAACACTGTCTCAAGGTTTCTGAGTAAAAGTATATACATTTATTTACACATCAGTTGTAAAATAATTCACTAAAGTAAAGCAGTAGAAAAATCACACTCTTATTATACTACACACCACCCAATAGATTCTGGACAAGTTGAGCTCAAAATTAAGTGTGAGCAAAATGGCACTCCAGCAATTTAAAATGGAAGGAAAGACAAGGTTAGACAACAATTAAAGAATTGTCAACAAGTAAGTAAGCAGGGCAACCTAGAAAAGGCTACTATGGTGAGGAAATCAAATCAAGAGGCCTGAGCCAATGTCAGTGGACCAGAGTCTTTGCAGAGGATCACACAGTTCAGAGTAGATTGAGGTTAGGTCTTTGCCAAGAGTTTGGAATGAAGCTGGTCGGAAGAAAAGTTACTTTAAAGAATAGAGAAGGACAAGCCCTCGGATTGGCAAAAGATGTCAAACACTTTCACCGTGGTTGGACGGAACGAACAACCGGGTTAGAACAGTACCTTAAATGAAGAAGAAGGCTGTAGCTGAAGCAGATTCCTGGCAGGTCCTGAATGCTCATGGTTCCTGAAGCAACTGTCTGACTGACACGAAGTAGGAAGACTGGACGGTCCTGCACTCCCCAGGGAAGAAACCAGCAGCAGAGTAAAGCAACAAATAAAAGATGCGCTTCTTAAAACCCAAGCAGGGTCCGGTCCTCCTGGCTATCCGGTTCACTGTAGCTGTGCACAGCAAATTCGACCAGAGGAGGGAGGCCTGGCTTGTAGTTTGGCGAACTGGTCGGTCCCACCTTCTCAAGGGAAGAAGATTCCTTGCAGATCTTCCATGTCATCGAAGTTTGGAGATTCAGACCAGCAGCAGGGCTTTACCGGGGGGTTCAGTCGTGGTAGAGGTCCTCTTCTGTCAGCTTCTCTTCGGTTCTCTCGATCCAGTGGTGACTCTGCCTTCTCAGGCCCAGAGACCTGCTTTTTATGCAGTTTTTCCCCATTCACAAAACCTGGCTGTCAATCACACAGTAGGGTGGCTGTCCCGGCGGAACAGTCACCACAGCCATTCATACAGAGTGCGAAATGGGTCTCCAAGGAGACCCTGTGCAGGGAGTCTCAAACCCCTCCCTCACATCCTGTCCCCCTCAGACATTCAGGCGCCTAAGGAGGGCTTCTATGCAGAAACTTGCCAAAGGATGGCGAACAAAGGAACCAAACCTGGTTTGACGCGCAAAGTAAAAAAAAAGAAAGACCTTTACAAAAAGAAATGGTGTATAAACCCAGCCAGAACCAAATAAAAGTAAATGGGGTCCAGCGGATTTAAGTATGAGGCTACTAACTTAGCCTAAAACAGTAGCAGGGCTATTTAAATAGACCACGATAGAAAAAATAGGGTAGATACCACTGCCACCAGACAAATCTTAAAGAAAGGGGAACAAAATAATGTTCCATGAGAAACAGACAAAAAGGGATAACTATTAACCCTTTCCAGAACTCTATGTAAGATAGTTTGTACTGGGTCTGTGAATTAAAAAAGACTAATAAAGTCAATGGCAACTCTATATGTTCTGGGAGACAGTAGTCAGTCCCAGAAAATGGAGTTTAAAGTGGGAAGTCTGAAAAAGACAACCCTGTGTCACTGTACTAAAGGTGCTGTGTAACACACAGTAAAAAGATGATGACTATGGAGTAGGTGAAGCTCCACAGTCTCTGAACACAACAATGTTAAACACACACAGCAAAACACATGGAAGAGTGGGAAAAAAGGCTCACACTCTTACCAGGTGAAAACAAAATCCTAGATATCCAGAAAAGCTGCTGAGGGACTTAGTAGGTAAGGGAAATTAGCCATTCTGGAGAATTCTCCCTAACAAGTACTAAGGTACAAGCACACTTTATTTTAGCAGAGCAGCTATCTGGCTCTCAACACCCCGCAATGTGTGCAAGCAGACACCGTGAGATGAGAGAGTGCTGGACATTTAAAAAACAATAGTATTTATACATTTTTTCACAATCCTGGATACATCGTCCAGCCCCTCTTCGTGTAACACATTTACCTAGGGTACATTGCCTTTCCACATAATTAATACATGCTAAAACATTCTTGAATAGCTGGTTGTTTTCTGTTAAACAGTTCATATATTTTTCAACATTGGACACAAATGTAACAGTCCTTATTTCATTGACTTATATTTGTCTACCATTTGTTCTTAAGTTTAAAGTCAGCTTAGTTTCAATGAGCGAAAAAAAAAGATTTCTGGAAAAGCACATGTTCAGCTATTCATCATTCTAATTTGCTATTTGAATGGGGAAGACACTGTTGGTACAGATGGCATCTAAATTACTGATAAGCACGGCTCGTGTTTAGCTCCGAGGTTTCCTTAGTGCAGGACAAACAATCCACTTCAGCAGCTTCAGCATGTTTATCTATGTTGACTCAGTACAAAGTTCATTTTGCTCTGCTGGAGCCAAAACCACAAATTCTAACAAGGGACAGAAAGCAGGAGTTAATCATAATGGTGGATAACTTAAAATGGCAGTATAGTCAGCCTATTTCAGGCACATTCAAATGCGATTTACAGTGTGTTGTGAATGGGTTTAGGCCAATGTTTACCATCAGACGGTATTCATGCAAAATATACTTTTACGGAGCGTCTTCAAAAAATGTAAAATGGGAATGCCCTTCACTGTCTGTGGAAAGACATGTCTCTTGTGACCCTCCAAATGCACCAACAACCCTATCCCCCAGTCTTCCTACCCAACCCCACCTCTTCTCCACTGCTGCGTGTTAAGATGGATTTCTGAACTCTGACCTGGTGGGCAGAGATTCAGAAGGCAACCCTAGTTTCTTAGAACAGGGTAACCTTTTGGCAATCCAGACCAATCAAGGTAGCATTCGTGGCAGTGAAAACTAGGTCTCAGGAGGGGTGAGGGTGATCGAAAGCCCAATATGAGCACACGCAGTAAACAAAAAAAAAATTACATTCAGTGAGGTGTGTATATATCAAAAATACAGATACATTTATTAAAGGCCTTGCAAGTCTAATAAAAAGTAACTTCTCAGCAGTATCAACAAAACCAACACAACACTAACTATGAAACATATATACAGTAACCAACGGCCTAAAGGAATATTACACAGTGTAGATCCACAACCTGCAAAGAAATGGGTCACACAATGCAAATATCATTTAGGCAGTCCTTCACAATTCAAACCCTAGCTAAGAGGCAGTCCAGTCCCTAAGATGAGTGGAGCCTTGAGCTCAAAAGTACATTTGGTGCTGCCGCACGCAATCGTGTGGTTAAGATCAAAACGGGGTCTCTTCAAGGGGCTGTAGCGGCTCAGGCAGGTGGGTGAGGCAGTGAAGAATAAGTTCCCACTTTTCGAGGAGGATCTTTCCAAGATTGCAGAACAACGGCTCATACCACAGGCTACCTTGATAAAGAAGAGTGGCCCTTATGAGGCCCTCAGGTGACACTTGTGTGTAAAAGTCTATGGATGCGTTAGGGGCCACTGGTAAGGGTTGCAAGTACTTACTGACCCTCGGCACACTCCAGACCAAACTTCAGCAGTCCAGTCCACTTCTGTCGCAGGTTCAATTCCTGCAGGTCTGTGGATCTGCAGCTTTCAGACGCTGTGCTCCGGGAATGATTTTGTGGGGGTACAGTGGCAATTTCTCGGCTACTGCTGAAGGGATGAGGCTAGTTCCATTTTAGTGAGTCTAAGGACACAGGGGAGCATAGCAGCAAGGCACCCACAACTGGGCAACACGGTGACCGCGTATGCTCGGGTTCAAGCATACTCTCCTAACTGCAGACCTAGGAATGCTAAGTGTACAATACTCGGTCGGAGAGTGCCTTATAGCCAGAGCTTACAGTTTCCAAAGGCTGAAGTCGAAACTCCAGACGGCGTCAGTTCCAGGGCAAAGGTACCATAAGAGCTGGTCAGTTCACAGGGCAGTCCAGGAACACTTCTGAAAAGGCTTGTTTACAGGTTAAGCAGGAGGTGCAGCAAATATTTTCTCCCACTATTCCAAAAGGTCGAAGCATCATTGCAGGCCTTCTAGGTTCGATCAGAAACAGGGGGTCTGACAGGATAACAGCAGGCTCAGGGTGCCAAACCTTCCAGTGGGTTACCAGTGGTTCCACATATCTCCTTCTTCATTTCAGGATACTTGGCTCCTTTACTAAGTTTGTTGTGAACTCAGAAGATCAACCTGGAATGGGTGTAAGGTGCCATCTCTTATCCAGAATCTCCTCTCACAAAAACAAAGAGGAACCAATAAGATATCTGCTCACATTAAGCCATCTCAGACGTGGACCAATCATGAACCACGGTGGTCCCAATCACTCCCAGCACACCAGACATCCTGGCGCCCAGGATGTGTTTTGAAACTAGAGAGCTCCAGCCCACATCCTGGGCACACAAACACAAGACATCCAGAAGCCCACTTAAACTTTGGTTTGCGCGTAGGTCTGCTTGACGGGAAGGCAAAGGGACAATATGGCCAGAGGGCAGAACAAAGGACCTTGTGACAAGGCCATTTTGGGCACTGGCCACTGTCCTGAGCCAAATGTAGTAAACGCGGTTTGGACAATAGATAGAGTTTAAAATGCTTTAACAGTAACTGCTGCCACCAGCTTTGTCCTGGGAACATCTGTACATTCAGAAAAATCCTTTGAGGGCATCTAGGGCCTTAAAAATGAAAAACAGACCCCAGTGCACTGTACTGGAAGATACATTGTGCACTGATAAAATGTTACTAAGAAATAGCAACAAAGCGAAAGACTAAGGGAAACAAAGTCTCCCAGTACTGACACTCTTAAGGGCATGCCACTTTCCCCACAGCAAAATTAGCAAAAGCCCAGCGGAGTACAGCAGAAGTCTGGGCTCCACTGGTAAAAGTCAGGCTAGGATGGTCAGACAAGAGCAAAATGTTAGGGTTGCACAACTGGAGGGAAAATTACACAAACATGGAAATCTTTCCCCAACGCTGTGGAACAATGTAATTGTGTGTGTGTGTGTACACTACTCCTCTCTAATTTGCAGCTCATGCTCCCGAAGTTACAATCACCTTTCAAAGTGTCCTATTTTCCATTTTATCCCTGGACTATATCCCACTTTGTTTACACCCTCATAAAATGGCTCACCACCTGCTCTCATCCTTGTGCTATTGTACAGGTGCCCTTCCTGGAAATTCCTCACCGTCTGTAAACGTGGTATTGCAAGTATTGGAAGTTGACATCTCTGTTCAGATAAATATAAATGTGAGTGTGTTTAACTTTCTTTGACATAATCTATATTTGATATAGTGGATTTCCTTTACAAATAATACATGACTCCAGATTGAGTGAAACATATTCTCTCGCCCCTTTACACATATACCACAACTGATGATGGTTGATCATCCATCAGATAAGATTGGGGTGCTCCTTTTAGTGCTTCCTGATAGGTTTAGTTTGCAGACCACTGAGTTAAGGAATGTTATCTCGGGAGGCTCCTTATCGGAATTTGATTGTACACTGATTAATTCGGAGCTTATTGACAGACTGCAAACCAATGTCCCTGAGTGGTCTAAAAACCCCTGATATATATTACCAGTTCAGGAATGCAGAAGATGTGGGTGGGGAAATGCAAGGAACATTGTTTGTTTGTTGAGAGCAACGACGGTTGTAGGCCAAAGCATCGAATCAAAAGGATCGAAATACAAAAGGGTCGAATCAAAAGGACCGAAAACAAAAAGGTCTTTTTTTTGGGGGGGTGGGGGTTGCCCCCCCAAAGCCCTGTTTTTGGTGTAAAAAAACGTTTTATTTTCCTATACGGAAACCCCCCAAAAAAAAAAATAAAAAAAAAAAATTGACCTTTTTGTTTTCGGTCCTTTTGACTCGACCATATTGCATTCGATCCTTTTGGCGTCGATCCTTTGACTGGACACCAGCAATGAGCAAACATGCTTCTGAGCGACCAGATAACCAACTCTCATTGAATCCATATAACAGATTCAGTCCCGACTTGTCTGGGCTCTCACACACCGTGCACCAGTCCAGCTACTGCCTAATCCTGTATCTTGGTTTAGCTGCAGAGAACAATAAACACTTGCACACATGCTGGTGTATTGTCAGTTCACCTTTACATTCTTAATATGTTTAGCACTATGGTGAGCGAGTTGAGCCATTTTCCTTCTTTAAATAACCACTCTCTGATACACCAGGACATTTTACTTGCTCTTGGCTTCAAACATATCAAATGTAATTAAAAACCCAATAGCCACATTAAAAACAATTGCCTAGTGGAATTTGTCTTGTGAAGTCTACCCATTGGAACTGATCAAATCCAAACACAATTTGTCCTCTGAAAGGATTATGTAAGCAGTTTGGCTACCGGTCTCTTCCTTCATATGGCATTGGTGAGAGTTTGGTGGTAGTGGTAAAACGTGTGGTAATTTGAATCCCTAATATTTTTCAAATACCACCTATTCAATATTTCAGTGTACTGCTCAATATTCTAGAATTAGTATTTGATTTGCCAGGTGTACCACACTGTGTGCACAGGGTTATTCCCAGACCCCGAGACGTGGTTTATTTAAGCGTGCTTCACCAGTCCAGGGTTCTTAGCCATAAACTAGTGTGCCGCTCAGTATCCCATGTTCTTGTTCAGTAGGTCACTGCGCGGCTCACCATGCTGTGGTGCTGCTCATTGTTCTAGAGTCACCACTCAGTGTGACAGGTTAAGGCTCACTATCCTGAGACCAATGCTCAGATTTCCAGAACTGGAGCTCAGTGTAGTGTGCATGCAGTTCAATGTGTCAGAGAGCTGCCATTTACAGAGGGCAGATTGTGTTCGTAATCCCCCTACACTTACTTCCCGTTGGCCGGATATGCATTGTCCTGTAGGGCTGGAGATCGATGAAAACTGCTATCATCAGATTTGAAGAAAGTCTATGTACAAGCTCCTCACTGGATCCAGTTGTAGATCAGGGTGAAATTGCAGTAACGTTGCACCGCAATGTGCCCATCCTCTTCGCCCAGTGCTGCAACCACCTCCACCGTTTATTGTGGTAGTAGGGAGGCAGAAGAAGCTGTTCCTGCACCATGTCCCACCTCTTGGCTACAGTGCAATCTACTGGGTTCTACTTGGGGAAACCGGATTGGGAACAGCATACAGACAGTGTCGGACTGGGGCATACATTTGTCTCGGGGACCAATGAAAACGTGTCCACACATTTGCAAATGGTATTTCATTCCTTTGGTGACAGACTGGTTGAACAGTACCGAAGAGAGAGTGTTTTGATAAAATGTAATGCACATTGTGGCCCTCATTACAACACCGGCGATAAACCATGGCGCTATTAGCACCATGGTTGGTGCCGGTGTTGTAACGGGTCCGCCATGGTTCAATGTGGCATTACCACCCCATTCCAAGGTTGGCGGGGCGGTAATTCCCCATTGAACCACGGCCCTTCCACATTCCCATTTTCGCCCCATAGGGCTCTATGGGAATGGGGAAGGCGCTAAGTACGGTACCGCGAATTGCGGTACCGTACTTAGAACCAAGGTCCCTTTGTGGGTCCCTACTTTAACGGCTGGTGTAGAGGACCTCGTAGTAAGTGGCTAAGTCTTTAACGGCGCCGCAGCCTTTTCCGGCGCCATTAAACACTTAGCTCCAGGGTCGTAATGGGGCCCTGTGTATTTTAAAGAATATTTATTTAGCAACACTGGTCAAAACTACGAGCCACATAGTGAAGGAACTGAAACTGGCCCACATTGGCCAAAAAGGTGGCCCACTTTGACCAAAAAAAATGGGCCCACACCAGCAGTTTGCGTTTTTGGTTCGCCCTTTGCCCTATTGCCCTATAGGCTAGTCCGAGCCTGCATACAGAGACTTTCAGAAATATAGGCCTGCCTACCATGGTGCTAGAAGGCTTACCTCTCCATGGGATCACATAGGAAAACACCTTACAGTTTATTCTCATGGAAAGTAGAGAGCTGGTTGGTTGGTTGATTGGTTGGTTGGTTGGTTGGTTGGTTGGTTGGTTGGTTGACTCACAAGTAGGCATTTAGAGTTGCAATGGAAGGTATTGGTACTCTTAGGTAGAACATAGGACACAAATAACAGCCTTGAAAATCTGCACGGGATTCCGCTAACTAGCAGCTTGCCCACATATCTTTGCTGAAGGCCTATTAACCAACTCATCCATCTTACTAGCTAGGTTGATCTCTGGATCACATAGTATTGAACAGTCACCTATACTGCCACCCGAATCAGGGGTCTATGGAAGAGAACGCCTTTTTCTGGCACAGAAAATGATAACGTCTCCTCAAAGTGAGCACATAGACCACTAGCTCCATGCACCCTATCAGCCAAAAATGTGCCCTGTGTTGCCTTGCCTCGCAGACCAAAAAATGCCTCTTCGATATGGCTCATGACCTGAAGTGAAAGTCAACCCTGCAATATCGGGTTCAACCAATTTGACTGTGTTTGGAAGAAAGGACATTTCTGAAAACGAAGTTGAAATTGGTAACTTTTTCTCCCAGCGTGCCCTAATTGTACATGACACCCAGACATGTGAGTCACTGAAAACTGCTTGCTCAGGAGAATGGAGGCAACCTGGCCGGAAAGAAGAAAAAGAGAACAAAAGTGGAGTAATATGCAACTGAATTATGCACACGCAAAATCTGCCTGAAAATGCCAGCCAATTAAAAATTAAACTGCGTCTTGACTTTGTCAAATTACTTTTGCCACACACACAGAGGGAACCCCTTTACAAGAAGGTCTCACAAAGGTTGTTTTTGCACGTAGGGAGATTTTCATCTAACCCCATAATGAAAGCTGAACTCCATCTCCTGCCACTTGTGCCAGAAGCTGCCGTAGAGAATAATGCACCCGCAATGTGCATTGCACATGTTGTGTAGACGCTGGTTTGGCACAATCATGCTCTCGGTTGTCAGTAGGTGGCCGCATTCACATATCTATTTACTCACTCAGAACACCCGCCGGGATATTGGCAGTGCCAACAGTGCTCAAGCTTTAGATCACCTGAAGGCACTTTAGAATGGTGGCAGCTCATACATGACTGAATACAAATGTTTTATAACATCTGACGTCGTGTTTTGGAGCCTAACAACAAATGGAACCCTGGAACACCCTGTATTGATGTCCCCAATGTATCCTGGAATCAGACGTCTAGCTGGAAGCAGCCTAGTGGTGCATTGGGGAACCTCCACATTCTGTGTCATTGATATAGGCTGTTAGGGGACAGTTAAGGTGAGTAAACCCAGCACAAATTGTTCAAATTCAGTGAAAATAAATGAGGTGACGTGACATTGTTATTATTATTAATATGCTGGTATTTATTAAGCACAGACCTAGCTTTGAGAACAATGGAGCGCTTTACAAGGGTATTCAGTAGTATTTATCGAAACAGACCGCATTGCAGAAGTAGCAACATAACATAACAGATATACAGTGGGGGTAGGATACAGAAGGTTACAGAGGAGGGGTACAGCTGTACAAGGTGGCAAGGAGGAGAGGGGCGGACGGGGTCTAGAGCGTCAGATGGCACAGTGTGGTACGTGATGCCCATGGTGTTGAGGTGGAGAGAATTCTTGAAGAGGTGGGTCTTGAGTTATTTTCTGAATTGTAGGAGTATGGAGGCGAGTCTGATGCTGACAGGGATGCAGTTCCATTGTCTTGCGATGTAGAAAGAGAAGACTTTTTTTGGTCCTTTCCTTTCTGCAGCAGCAGTTTTCAAGTCTGCACATTTCCTGGTTTCTGGTGGTGCGCTGTCTGCCGGACATTCAGAGTTTCTCCGAGAGATAGCTGGGCAACTTGAGGATGACTGCCGTATAGATGATTCCGCAAGACTTTAAGGTGATTAATGCGTGCCGTGGAAGCCAGTGAAGGTAAATGAGGGTTGGCGTGATGTGGTTGTATCTGCGTAGATCCTTGATGAGGCATGTGGCTGCGTGTATGACACTTCTCAGAGGCACAAGGGAGGACGATGGGAGTCCTACGAGCAGGGCATTGCCATGTAAAGATGCCTATTTATTGCAACAAAACTCTTGAAATTTGGCAGGTGTTGGAAGTTATGCCACATTTCTCATTTCCATAGCACATTTGAAAATTGTTTGTCATTAAGTATATCTATAACTTTTTACTCGTAGAAAGAATTTGCATGAAATTTCCAAAACAAAATGCCTGCCCCGGAACCCACAAATCAGAAATTCTGGCGCAAATCCATGTCCCAATTCAAGGGATACAAAGGGTCAATAAAGGGTGCATTTTTAACCTCTGCATTGATTTTTCCATAAGTAAAATGTGCAGTTTTTGTTCATGTGTACAGCCCAAACCGCAGGACAGCTTTTCACCATATAAGAAACATGTTGTGCACAAAGCACTCAGAGGAAGGAAATCCTTTGTTGGCTTGGCTTGTAAACATTTTGTAGGTCTTTTTTTCAAAAATTGGTGGTCAGCGGGGGGACCTCTGTACACTAAAATGTCATTATACCTCCCACGATGCAATGCAGGGCCTAATGTTTTTCTTTTTTGAGAATATGAATATTTTAAATCGAGATTTGCATAAGAAACATATACTAGATACCTTTTTATAAAACTGCCTACATATTATATAGGGGGAAGAAGTAGTGCAGTTTTGAGCGTGGTGAGCATGTGGGTATGGTAAAAGTGGAAGATTTGTGAAGGTTTGGTGCCTGGGGAGTGCGTAGATGTGTTTTTCTTTTACAAGTGTTTACCCGAGATTTAAATGTAAGATTTCAATTATTTCTGAGCAGCAAAGAAAAGAATAAATACTTCACAATTATAATATAATGAGATCGGTATGTTAGTTGAGGGGACACTAATATTTTAAATGAATTTAGGAAGCAATCCCTTTTTTATTATTATTATAAAAAAAATGCATTGATTGCTTCCTAAATTAACCTAAAATGTGTGGAACAGTGAGATTTGTGGGAGTTTATGACTTCAGGATGTGGGGTTAGCTGAGAAAATGTTCATTTGTGGAATGAAATTGACAATGAAACTCTGTCACAGAATCACAAGTGGAGATGATGTGTTTTTAATGGAAGAGTGTGTCACGTGAGTTTACAATGAAGATCTCAACTTTTTCTAAGATCCTGATTTCTATGGAGGTCTGTGGTCAAGATCTAGATCTTTATTTGTATTTGTATTTTTATTTTATTATTTATATAGCACTTTACACCAAAGCGCTTTACAGCATAACAACCAAAATACATTAAACATGGAACAATATATACAACCCCCATGTAAGTTATACAACCCCCATGTATTTAAATCCATATATAAAACAATAATTTTCAATTATATGGATCAAGGGACTGTGTTAGGAGAATTAACCCCTTAACTGCCAGGCTATTATGGAAGTATATGCAAAAATTCCTTGGCACTTAAAGACAGGTGATGGTCGAGTCACTTTGGAAATTAATACAGTACGGTGGGTGAAAAAAATAAAAATTCTTCAAAGAACTATGCTCTTATTGCCATCTAAGATCTTGACTTTTATAAATCAGCAGAATAAAATAGTAAATTATTCACAATAATGATGCGGCAAGCACAATATCTGCTATATGGGGGCAGAGAATTATTGGTATGGCATAACACATCCCTGGAAAGTCAGTGAAAATACTTTACTTCAAGTGATGTTAATGTGCTGATGTATTGCAAAATAAAAATAAAAAATGTGGCAGCTATTGGAAACTATGCCATTATGATATGTTATGATATGATATGACATTTGTAACGCGCCTGTTAGGAAAGTTTCCCATTTATGTGTAATTTTTCCCCCAGTTGTGTAACCCCCAACTTGTTGCTGCTGTTTAAACACCATAGTCTGACTTTTGGCAGTGAGGCACAGTCTTCAGACGCACTCCACTGGGCTTTCACTCAGTTTATTATGGGGCAACTGACATGCCCTTAAAGACAGTAGGTACTGGGTGACTTTGTTTCCCTTAGTCCTTTCCAATGTTGCACCTTTTCTGCAACATGTTACAAGTGCACAATGTACCTTACAGTACAGTGCACTTGGGGCTTCCTTTCGTTTCCAAAGGCCACTTCCTCAAAGGATTTTTTAGGAAAAGTGCAGATGTGCCTTGGACAGGGCTGGTGGCAGCTTATCTTTTCGGTTATTTTTATCCTTTTCTTGCTATGCAAACCGTGTTTACTGCGGTTGGCAGAGGAAGGTGGCCTGGCTCCAAAATTGCCATGCCACAAGGTTCTTTGTCCTGCCCTGGCCATCTTTCCCCTTTACCTTCCCCAGGTCGAGCCGACCCAGGTCAGTCGTCAGTCTGTATTCGGGCATGCATTCTCCAACGAAACGCCAAGCTTTCACAGGCTTCTGCATACCTTGTTTGCGTGCCTCCAGGATGTGAGCTAGACTGTCTGGTTCCAAAACACATCTTGGGTGCAGAGAGTCTGGCGTGCTGGGAATGACTCGGACCACCATGATCCATGATTGGTCCATGTCTGGTGTGCCTGTATGTGAGCAGATCTCCCATTGGGTCCTCTTCATTTTGGAGCGAAGGAGATTCTGGATAAGAAAAGGCTCCAAATACCCATACCAGGTCGATCTCTTGAGTTCTCTGTGAACCTAGGATACAGTCCAAGTATTCTGAAACTAAGAAACCAAATTGAGGAACTGCTGGTGAGCCGCTGGAAGGTTTGGAAACCTGAGCCTGCTGTTGTCCCGTTGGACCCCTTTGCATCTGATCAAACAAGAAGTCTGCAAAGGCTCTTTGACCCATTCAAATAGTGGGATCAACTAGTCACTGCACATTCATCTAAACCTGCAAGTAAGCCTCTTCTGTAGTGTTCCTGGGCCAACCAGTGAACTGACCAGCTTACACAGGACCTATGCTGTGAAACCGACTCCGTTTGGAGTTAAAACTTGGTAGATCGCAAGCTTTGTGCTCACGGCACTCTCACACTGAATTTCGTATACTTGGCATTCCCAAGTCTGGAATAAAGAGAGAGCACCCAAACCGGAGTACATATGGTACCGTGTCACCCAGCCATGGTGACAAACTCTGCAGGTGCCTTGCTGCTGTGCCCTTCTGTGCCCTGAAGCCTGCTATTGTGAAACCGGCCTGATCCCTTCATCAGGAGCCGAGAAATCGCCACTGTTCCACCAGGGAATCATCAATGTATCTCCGCCGTTGAAAGCCGCAAAGCATCACAACTTCTGCATTGGAACCTGCAACCGAAGTGGACTCGAATGTCGAAGTTTGCTCCGTAGTGCGCCGAGGGTCGGTCAGTACTTGCAACCCTTACCGGTGGCTCCTAGTGCATCAATCCACTTTTACGCATGAGTGTCCCCTGAGAGCCACTCACATTTCCACATGTATCCTGTGCTACCGCCCCTTTCCCAACTCCTGGAACCTGTTCTGCCCTTTTAGGGAGACCCTCTACGAATAGCGGTAACTTGTTCTTCATCGCCTCACCCAACTTTCTGAGCTGCTACAGCCCCGGCAAGAGAACCCGTTTTCGCCCTTCTGCACTATCACGTGCACCAGCATTTGAAAATACATTTGAGAACTAGGCTCCACTCTTTGTAGGGACTGGACTACCTCTCAGTTAGGAATTGATTGATGAAGAACTGCCTAAAGTCTATTTGCACTGCTGGCTATCCTTCCTTTTAGGTTTGGACCCATTCTGTGCTTTAACCCTTTAGGCCACTTGGTATTGTATACATGTGTTATAGTAGTGCTGTATTGGTTTTATGTATTACTGTTGATAATTGCTTTGTGTTTGAGTTCAAAGGCCTTGAATAAATGTACATGTGGTTTTAATATATATACACCTGGCTGGGAGTGATTTGTAGTGTCTTTTACTGTGTGTGCTCATTGAGGTCTTTCAGTCACACTCACCCCTCCTGAGACGTAGTCTTGACCGCCGCAAATGCTACCTTGATTGGTCTGGCTTGTCCAGAAGGTTACTCTGTCCCAAGAAGCTAGGCTGGCCTTCTGAACCTCTGCTCACCAGGTCAAAGTTCAGGAATCCATCACTCAAGAGTTTCTACGCACGGCAAGACAATGCGGGGGAAACAAAGGGAGGTAAAAACAATGATCTTACTAGGCCTTGTGTCATTCAGATCGCGCCACAAAGAGGGAGCGGAGAAGTGCCGGGGGGGAGGGGGAGAAGTGCAAGTAACTCAATAAGTGCAGCCAGAGAGTGGCTTGTTAGTGCAGACAGAAGGGACTGCAGGGTTGCAGATACAGACCTTTAGGTTCTGGGGGAACCCTGAGGTAGTGCAAGGGCAACTGGGCATGTAGGAGCCTGGGCCCAAGTACACAGGGTAGCAGGTGACTAGTATGCAGAGCAGTCAGGGACATCAGCAGGGTAAAGGAAGGGAGAAAGCGGAATCGAAATGGAAGGTCTTGAGTTGCTTCGAGAACCAGGGATGGTTCTGCTCAAGTTTGAGAGAGGCAGGGAGGCTGTTCCAGAGGGAGGATGCAGCTGAGAACTATTAGGCCCCCATTGTGGACCCCTTAAGCATACTATCTAAGCCCAATATATGAGTGAAATACCACTACAAAGCTCTGTGAAAGGAGCACTCAGTTGTGCACCTTAGGCAATTTGCCGAAGAGCATCG
This sequence comes from Ambystoma mexicanum, assembly GCF_040938575.1. Classification (NCBI taxonomy): domain Eukaryota; kingdom Metazoa; phylum Chordata; class Amphibia; order Caudata; family Ambystomatidae; genus Ambystoma; species Ambystoma mexicanum. The sequence goes on along the minus strand of NC_090926.1, from coordinate 953,466,163 downwards.
GGCCCTCCCACAGGGAGCAACATGTAAATGCATATCTCCCCTGCAGGTCCCAGGGAGGGTCCTTTAGTCCTTCCTTTCCATTACTCTACACCATCACACAACTATGGTGCAGCTGTGCCCCTCGAATCATTCGGCGTAGCTGCTCACATACAAACACTATCCCATGAACACCTCATCATTCTAATAAAACACAGCTATTCCCCACGACATACCGGCCTAGCTGCACACATTGAACCAATATCAATACCAACACACCTAATGGAAGGATGCAGTTACCATCAGACAATTACATCAGCTGCACACTTAACTGGTGCACCCAAGCACCCTTCGACATCCTACTCTCTCGACTGATCTGTACTGCGGGCCCGAAGGCGTTCAACCTACCAGCGCTTTGAGTTCATACCAATGATTTATAGAGCACTATATAAATGCCAAATAACATAACATAACATAACCTAAATGACACAATGGCAGCAAGTTCTGTATGCACACTGCTTTGTGGGTGTCATTAAAGCAGGGTGTCACATCAAGGCCAGAATGTCTGTGTGTGTATTTTGGTAGTAATAAACATGTGCCCCAGCAATTGAGAGTCGCCCATTCACAACCCCATGCAAATGAGGGGCCACTCTCTTATGAATTATGGTCAACAAATGTAGTGGATGCCCATTTGCTTTTACAGAAGAGGCTTTTTGTCCCCTTTTGTGAAAATAATGGGCGATTTCTGCAAGGCAATTGGCATAATGTTCCATTTGCACAGGGGGTCTCGTTTGTTAGTGAGAACCCTGGAGTGGTGTTTCAAATGTTATGGGCCACAGGCAAGCCAGACATGGGCTACCAATGGGCTACCAATCTGGCAACTGTTGTAAACTACTAGTCCCAGGAGGATTGGTTTGAGATCTAGCCGAGCTTTCAACTTCTTCCATTTAGGGGAAGCAAGCCCAAGACATCTTTTGTTTTCTATGCATTCTGGTATTGGCAGTCTTGTATTTAAATGGAAAGCAAATCTTCACGGGCCAGACTAGAGGGCCAACAAAATAAAAGTTGAGTGTTCAGCTCTACACATGTGTTCAATAGATGTCGTTGAAATGTGACAAAGAGTACACAAAATGGGAGGGATTTCATTGCTCAGCAGAAGGCACTGATAGATCCAGACGCTGCATTATGTAAAGCGGAAAGAGTGGGGACATTCTGCATTCACATTTAAATACATATCTACATATACACACGAAGCAACACGTGTTCAGTAGGCACGATGCACACGAATCAGTGAGCGTAAAAATCAAAGTAAAGCTGGAGACCAGCTGTGATCTGTGAGTAATGGCAGGTTGACTGAGCCTGGCAGTTCATATTGACTGCCCAATTCTACGTTGTCCCTAAAATAAACAGGTGGCTGAAATGGCCTTCTCTGCACTTCTGGTTTGAAACTGATGTTTCGAGAAGGCTGGTCCTAATCTGTGTGGCCCTGGGGAAACGTGAGGGAGTACTGAGATTCCGCTTCTGAAATACACCGGACGGAATAGCCTTGAGGAGACATATCTGGAGTCTGCCTGCCCCCATCTCCACCCACACCGTACCTCGTGCCTGTTACCTTCACACGCCAAGTGAACGGCCTTCCTATTATGTCCGTATCTGTATTTTCGTAGCATCGTGCAAATACATATTTCTCTTTCTCACCGTATCAGGCATTCGTATCCTACTGCATATCCCTCGTCGCTTGAACGTTAAGGCTTGTATTATTTCACACATGTTCACATCATTCTCTTCAAGTTTGAACATTTCATACTGCCCGATGTTCCATGCATCTTGGCGCTGGCCATGTTGAGTATGTTGCAGTACTCTGCCCACTATTATCTGAGCTTATTGACACTCACTACCTATGGCAATATGATGCAGGCCTGTGAACGGCATCAGGCGTATGAAGTAGGGCAACTGTCCTGTTTTACTCATGCACCGAGGGCCATCTTTCATTAGTGCAGTGTGGGTAGCCTTCCCCCTTGGATGCTTTCCTTTCACTCCTGCCGTGGAGGAGTCATTCCCAGAGTGAGGGGCGTGTTCTTGCTCCTGCTGTGAATGTCAAGTTTCAGGGTGCCAGTGGTTGTGTCCTACTTGAGGTGCACTTGCTAAATTCCTGAATGGAAGTCTACGTGTGAATGGTGGTACTTTGTTCCAGTGCAACATCGAACATCACTCAATTGAGCAAAGCGGAGATGAAGAGGTGTACATGATTTGCAGAATGGAGGCGGGGAACCTCATTAAGCTGGCTGGACAGTGTATCACGTTAAGAACTTGCCTCATATATCTGTGCAGCAAAGTCATTACCTCCATGTCCACTCTTCCTCGTCACAGTACTTACCTCATGAGGCCCCTGCCTCTGACACAGGACCTTTTTTTATTTCTTTTTATTTCTATATCTCCTCCCCCACACCCACATCACTTGATTTAATTTTTCCTGCCTCTGGCAGGTTGGGCTTATTTTTCTTCCCGGCGTGGGGCGCTGGGGAGCCCTGATTGCTGCCCCCCTGTTGGGGCTGTGTGGCGGGGCCTTCGGCTCCCTCAGGTGCAGCAAGACTCCTGGGTTCCCTGCGGGGCTCGGGACCCGGTCGAGTCAGGCTGCCTTGCCTGGTTTCTGCTGAGCTTTGGCCAGCGCAGGGCGCCTGCACGGACGGCTGTGCTCGGCTTGGCAGCTCCTTTTCTTGTTTGATCCATGTGCTCTGGAGGTGGGTGGGCTCTGCCTCTGGTGCTGCAAGTAGTGTTGCCATAGGAATTAATTGTTGTTATTCCAATTGGTTGTTGTTCTTTCTGGCCTCTATTTGAATGTGGGAGAGGCACGTTGGCAATTGTTTGTATGTAGAGCCTTGGTTCAGTGTGCAGAGGGCTTTGGTGGTGAAGCAGGCTTCATTTGGTCACTGATTTTGGAAACGATTTTAGGGCAGACACACATGCTGAGAAACTTCGACGCAAGACTCCTTCAACGGCCAAAAAGTCTTCCTCTGGTGCTGGTCCAGTGACCAGCCGTTCTTTCCCTGGCTCCTCATCACATTCTTTTCAGAGAGCTAGGGGGGGTCGGTGTCCTTCACGCTCCTCGCGTCCTGAGCCGGCTCCTAAATCCTGATGGTTTTGAATTGCCGGTGGGCGGACAGCTCCGGCAGTTTTTTCCAGTATGGTAAAGGTGGTGTTCCGACTCATGGGTTCTGGACATAGTGCAAAGGGGGTTATCAAGTGCATTTCCTGTCTCCTCCTGTCCAGCTTTACTGGTTCGGACTGTGGTTCCCAGGTCTCAGGTCAAGAGGTTGGTCATGGATGCCGCTCTCTCCAAATTAGTGTTAAAGGTGGCCATCATGACCGTTCCTCTCCCTGTTCAGGGTCAGGAGTTCTACTTGCGGGTGTTCCTGGTCCCCAAAGCTTTGGGGAAGTATCATCTAATTCTGGACCTCAAAGCCCAAACTGCTTCGTCCAGAAGAAACACTTCAAAATGGAGACTTTACAGAACATTCTTCCAATGTTATTCAAGGGGGATTGGATGACATCTCTGGATCTCCAGGACGCTTATTAAAACGTGTCTCTCCATCCCTGGCACATGACATTCTTCCGCTTTGAAGTGGGATCCAGACATTTTCAGTTCAGAGTGCTCCCATTCGGACTGCGATCAGCCCCCAGAGTATTCACCAAGCTGGTGGCTCCCCTGGTGGTGCACTTACATCTGCGGGGCATTCAGATATTACCCTACCTGGACGATTGGTTGAACAAAGCATCCTGCCGGCAGGCTGTAATGTCTCATCTCCGATTGGTCTGCCAGGCATTGCAGGACTGGGGTTTCCTGGTGAACTGGCAGAAGTCTCAACTGGAGGCTTCTCAGGATCTAGATTTCATTGGTGCACAGGTTTACACAGGAGAGGGTCCATCGCTTGGTGGCTGTTCTGAGCAGCGTTCAACAGAGAGAATGAACACATATGCACACCTAAAGTTCTTCAGGAATGGACCTGTTTGGTGGTTTTCAGATTGGTAGTCAGGTGCAGAGGAGATAAATACAACCCTGACACTAGGTTGTGGGTTTGGAAAACTGGAAAAGGGAGAGTATCTGCAGGTTGTGGACCCCTCGCATCCCCTGCACACTCGGGGTCACTGTCAATAGACAGTCAGTAGGTATGGTTTTCTAAGTGTAAATATTTACAACAGTGTAGGTCAACGTATTTATGAAAGGTTAATGTGGATACTTCCAAGGACAATTCTTCAACTAGTATATTAGGTGTTAGGTGCATCTAAACATAAGGTGTAGTAGTGTTTTATTCTACAACCCGCTCATTCTTAATAATTCCTATAACAAATTGGTTTCACTATTAATTCTCTGGAAAAATGTATATATTTGTTTATTCACAAATATTGTTCTGTTAACAGTTTATAGGTTTCACTTATTAACATACATAACATTTTCAACAAAGTTAGAAAATAGTTGCATAATATACAATTGAGCAAATATGTAACATGTTATATGCAAATATGTAACAGTCTCTGTTGTTTCTCACAGGTAAGGAGCAGGTGTTAAAGATTGTCATGGTCTATTCCTGTCCATAGACTTTCTTCAATTTCTAAACTTCAATGATGATTTTTCTGGATATCTATAAGAGAAATCATAATTCTCATGTTGTATCTTACTCGCTCAACAGCTATTTGTTACTGCTTGTGTCTATCAAGACTGCACAATGTTTCCTACCTCACATTGGTGCCCCGAGGTTGTCTCAAAGCCTGTAGTCTCAGCAGCTGGTATAGTTTTCTTTCAGTCTTATATAACCCGTCTTGGTAAGTATGTAACCTATAATCCAAAGGTGAGTCTTAGCAGGAGATCAATATTTTTAAAATGACATGCTGGGAATGTTAGTATATAGGATTATAGAGAGATAAGTGAAAGATCTACCTTATTCCTATGGCTGTAAGGAACTTAGGCTTTGTAGCTTGAATATCAATGGTGCGAGTAGTTCAGGATGTTATGTCCATGTCCTGCCGTAATGAAAGTGACATAAACTTAGGAAAGGGGTGCCTTTCCCCGGGGTGGCCCCGATGTGGATCGGATCTCCTAAGAAGGAGAGAAAATAATAGCAGAAGGACTATAAAAAGGCCATAAGGTATGCCCTATTTTAGGGTCAGTGAAGTAATCAAAGTTACTTCTGTTTTGAAGCCTGTATAAAGAATCTTACCTTCTAGAGGTCTCTGTCGGTATTAAAGAGAAGATCCTGCTTGTATAACCATTGAGGGTGGTATACGAGTCTTCCGTGAGCCCCACTACGAGAGTATCTCGTTGTGAGAGTGCAGGAAATGGCTTCCTGCCTCATGCGCGTTAAGACGTCATGCACATGATGACGTCACATGTAAACATGTGACATCATCACGTGGTACGTCGCGCAATGTAAATAAGCCTCATAGACGCATTGGTGATATGATAAAGGTTAAGGATTGGTTAACACTAACTGCGATAATTGCGGTCATGAAAATACTTTTAGATGTGCATATTATTTAAAATTATGCATGCCAATTCTGTTAACCAAGGTGGATACGTTGAATGCAGCATCCAAAGGACATTTAAGAAAAGGGGGGGTAAGGTGAAACATTCAGATGAACGAATATCTAAAGTGTTTGTACTCTCGGTAGAAGATGGAAATCCAAGAGGGTTAACAAATTCTCTACATTCATAGAACTCTAACTGTGTGTTGAAAAGGCCAACCTAGAGGCACCTTTGCTTACAATATATTTGAACACTCATCATCACAAGTAAAATAAACTTTTTAGCATCCACTTATGCAAACTTAGTTCACATGTTGGTCATGTGATACAGGAAGGTTATTCATAAATGACACCATCATTATTTTGTGCTAAAATTCATGCAGCATAGTCTATTATAGAATAAATTGTGTATAAAGACTAATATGTTCCTGGTGTTTCACAGATTTTACATGTGTATTGTGTTCATGGGGCCAGTTCATAGAAAGGCACCTAGGTGAAACTCTGCATTCATTCCGTATGGATTCATACTGTCCAGTTTGTCGATCCAGTACAGTTCACGTTGATCCAGTTTTTTGGCATGGTTGCCCCCTCTTGGTCCCTTAGTGACTACTTCTAGTTTCTGGTGAAGTAATTGTGCAACTGTGTGTCTCTTGTCAGTGAAGTGTCGTGCCACAGGTGATAGTTCATTCTTTGTCCTGATGTTACTTTTGTGCTCATTGCAGCTGTCTTTCATGTCCCTTCTTGTCTGTCCCACATAGTAAATCCCACATGGGCAACTTAGTGCGTAGATGACTGACTTAGTGTTGCAGGTGGCGTAATGTTTTAATTTGATCTTGGCACCTGTTCTTGGATGTCTTATGTAGACCCCTTCATGAATGTTGTTACAGATTCCGCAATGAAGGCATGCAAAGGTTCCAAATTTCTTAGTATGTAGTGTTGGGTGTCATTGTTCAGGCGTACGTTCTGCTCTCACCAATTGGTCCCGAAAGTTTTTCCCTCTTTTATAGGCAATTAGAGGTGGTCCAGGGAAGAGTTTTTGTAAGTGGGTGTCCATCTGAATAATCCTCCAATTATTTCTTATCAGGCGAGTGATGTGGTGACTTTGGCTTGAGTATTTTAGAGTATATAGGAAAGGTATCACCTTGTGTTCCGTTTTTTTCTTGAGTAGTTCTTCTCTTGATTTCAAAATAGATGTTCTTTTCGTGCTGTGATGATGTTCTCTGGATAGCCTCTCTCGAGGTATTTATTGGTCATCTTATCCATTTCTACTGTGAGTGTGGATTTAACAGAAGTGATCCTTTTGGCCCGGAGGAACTGACTATAAGGTAGGTTGTTTTTTAAGTGTCTTGGCTGGTGACTCAGGTAATGTAGGCTATTGTTCACATCCGTGGGTTTTGTGAAGAGGTTTGTGATGATTTCACCATCCTTCAATTCTAATTCAACATCCAAGTAGTGGATTCTCGGATTACCTATCTCCATGGTGAATTTGATTCTATAATTCACTGTTTTGATATATGTTAAGAACATATCAAGTGACTCTTTGTTTCCTCTCCAAATGACGAACACATAGTCAATATATCTCAATCAACAAACCAGTTTGGGTCCCCAACCTGGGTGAGAAATTATTTTCTGAGTTTCCAAATGATGCATACATAGATTGGCGTATGCTGGTGCCATTGCTGAGCCCATTGAGGTGCCAGATGTTTGTAAGTAAAATTGTTGATTGAACCTGAAAAAGTTATTTTGTAGAATGATGGTGGCTAATTTGAATATAAATGTTTTTCTGCTTCGCAGTCTTGTTCTTGTAATAGTGCCCATTCAAGCGCTTCTAAACCTTTGTCATGGGGAATGGATGTGTAGAGACTTTGTACATCGAATGTTGCCAGTAAGTCATCCTGTTGTAAGTCCTGTAGTGTAAGCGATATTCAATCAACACTACAGCTAAGTCAATGCCTAGTCTGGGATGCTGAGGAAAACCCTTATTGATGTATTTTTATATCCAGTTCAGTACTCTGGATGACAACCCTTGTATAACATCCCCCTCTTAGAATCCCCCTGACCCCACTGAGCCAAGAAGTAGGTTTGTTTTGCAAATTAAAAGGTTTATTTGAAAATTTAAACAATATATATATCACACTTCTATAAATAAATTGATAATGGATATTACACTTGTGAATATGAGCAGTAATCAGCAAGAGGTAACTATGAATAGGAACAGAAGAACAAGGTGGGAAAGAATGCTGTATATGGTTCAAGGAAACGCAAGGTGGAATAAAATGCAGTACAGAAATAACTTGTTATGATTTTAGCAAAAGGTAATATGATCACTTTTTCTTTTGACAATTCACTCCCCCCCTATGCAATACCAGAAATGGAAGGAGAGCACACAGTCTTCAAGAATCCCAACAAATCACACTTTATAATGCAATACACAGTCCCAGTTCTCCCAGCAAGCTTAGGGAAAACAGGGATGAGTTTTAAACACAGGCGAATTACTTTAATGTGGTCTGCAAGGAAGTGAAAAGGTGCTAAAATTGCTTTTAATTCCCTCTAGAGGTTCAGGGTAGGTGATGGCTACTTTATATTAGTTCAGGCTCACTTTAACAATACTCTATGAATGATTAGCAGATTGCAAACGAATTTTAGCAAAGAGAAGCAAAAAGCTGCTGATTTCTACAGATGAAGAAATCGGCCAAATCGCAAATCGGGGTAAATTTCATGAGTGTGTGTCTCGCGATTACGGGAAAAGTATAGGGAGTAGCCTAGATTCTAAGCTTTCAGATGAAATTTAGTTCCTAGCCCAAACGGTTCCAGAGATATGGACGATTAAATAAAGGTAGTTTTTTGGATTTAAAGTAAACTCAAAATGACAGGTGACAGCTTGCAGCTGCAGAATTGACAGGTGACAGTTGTGCAGCTTTAAAAATGACAGATGACACGATTTCTAGGAGGCAGTTCTACTTAGGTTAAAATAGTTTGGATTAGATTATTTTAACTAAGAGATTGGTTCTGCACAGTTCTGCTAGGTACTCACAATATCAATTTGAAATAGGCCTCGTCACGGTCTGGTCAGGTTGGACGGGACTTCCGACGGGTGGTTCTGAAGTCCCGGCTATCTGGGTCAGCTCTGCTCTCTGGGTCTGTCAAGCACCGGATCTGCTCACAACGGTCTGGTTTGTGTTTCTCTCGGGTTCCGGATACAGCACTGCTTTCTGGATACTGCTACAGGTTCTTGCAAAAATTCTTGGCAAAATTTCAAACAGCCCGCCCGGCTGTTGAATAGTTTGGTTGGTTTTGAGGCCTGCTGAAGAGGATTCAGCCTCTCTGCTACAAATTCTGGAGTTAATTTCTGCTACAGGTTCTGGAGATTGATGGATTTGAAGTCTGGATCTCTGGATGTGAAGTCGTCGGTCAGCATGCTCCGCAGCAAATGGAATTGAAACTCTCTACCTGTCCCAGCAGTCTCTTTTTATGTGTTTTGAAAATGGGTGTGTGCCTGGGCCTAGCTAAGCCTGCCCCTCTCTACTTGTCATTGGCCCAATTCTCCCCTCTCCCATGATTGGGGGAAGGAAATGGATTGTCATCATGATGAGGTCTGTTTATGGGTCAGAGGATCCTCCCCTGGTCAGTTTGCCCACAAATCTATATTTGATTAAAATACATCTTTCCCAGATACACAATTTGTTGAAATTACATGTACACATTATATATTCCTTATGGTCCATGCTTGTCTGCCTCTGATCTTCCTGGGGGCTTGCATTAAAAAATGACAACATTTTGCACTTTTTAACTGGTTTTGCAATATCGGACATTTACCCAAAATTACACACATGTGCGCAAGGAGCATGGACATTAATTGATGAAGTGTCAGATTTTTAACATGCAGACATTTGGAGTAAGACCCTCTTTTCCGCTAGCAACCCCCCAGAATACACCACAGGGTCCTAACGCCTCTTAAAATGTGCACCGAAAAATCATAAGAATAATGATATTACTTATATGAATTATCCATCTTTTTTTAAATTATGCCCTGGTCAAAAAGGGTTGTGGCTTCCCACATCACATGGTGGAATAACTGGTTTATCCACTTCCCCCAAGCCAGCTTGTTCACAGAGGCACAGCTGCCCCCCAGTTTCTCCCAAGAGGAAGCTATTTTACGACGCCCCCAATATAACATTTGCCTGAGTCAAGGAAGTTGCATTGTTCGGTCCCTTCCAGTTCCCAGGTGCTCCACCCCTAATCTAATCAGAGCAGTGTCAACTACTTTTGGTGGGGAAGCAGGATGCAGCCAGGCCTGGGAAGAGTGGCTCAGCAGGTTTCTCCTGTCGGGGGTAGTTGTCAGGCAGAATTCAGTTTCACTTTAGTTCCCAGTTTGAATCAAACTTACAATTTTTACATATACATTAAATAATTACTTCCTTCGAGTCATTTCAGAATATAGTTTTACATTGTATCCACCTCTTAGCAAGTCTTTCCTTGGCCTGGTTTTGTTTCATTTGTTCAGTTTTACACAAAAGGCTGGTGGTTTTAAAAAGCCGGCTTTCTGATAGTGGCGAGTACCGGTATTGCAACCATTTTTGGGATTAAGAAAATGAATTCCCCACAGTTCTGAGTTGCCTTTTTGGCAATCAGCATTTCCATTCCCAATGGTTTCAGGCTACTGTGTGTGTAGCCCAATGGTGGTTTTAGGCAGTGCCCTCCTGTGCTCACAACATAGGTAAAAATGGGTGGCAGCCTATTCTTTATGTTTTCCCTGTGCACTCTCTGGGGAGTTCTGGCCATAATGATGTTTTCCATGCCAGTACTGCATAGTTTTATTGTAGGGCTTGGATGCATGGGTAAAAACATCCCACAGTAGTTTCTGTATACTGTTTAAGAAATGAGTTGTGTCTTGTAAGTAGGTACTGGTTTTCTGTACTATGGGTTGGAGTATCTGATCAACATAGATTGCCAGTCGGTGGAAAAGGCTATCAGTTCCTGCAGCGATTGGTCTTAGAGGTGGTTGCGGTAGTTGATGGTGATTTTTGGGAAGTCCATAAAATACTGGTATTATTGGATCTGTTTTGTGTAGGAAGCGTCTTGTTTTTTTCTGTTATCCAGCCATTTTCAGTTGCTTTCTCCAAGATTTCATCAATCATAGTTGATATTCTGACTGTAGGGTTCTCATTGATAGGGATGTGTTTCTGTCTTCCAGTAATGTTAGACATTGGGAGTTGTAAAAAGAAGTGTCCATGATCACTATCGCTCCTCCTTTGTCCGCGGGTTTCAATGTTATGGTGTTATCGTCAGCCAGTTCTTTAATTATTTTACTCTGATGATTACGTATGTTATATTTTCTCACTTTATTTTAATCAAACCTTTTGAGTTGGTTTAGCATCTGATTTTCAAAGATTTTGAGAGTGGTATTCTGGATAGGAGGGTCAAATATACCTTTGGGTTTGATTTCCAAGAATTCTTTCGATGAGTGATTATCAGAAGGTGGTTGTATATCAAAGAAGACTTTCAGTCTCATTTTTCTCATAAGTCTATGCAAATTGACGCACTCTTCCAAGCGTGTGGTATTGTGGGTGGGAGTAAATGAGAGAACCAAGTTTAGTACTTCCAGTTGGTTATTGGAGAGTGGTTTGGAAGATAAGTTGACTACTAGGTGTTCTTGGGTTTTTTCTTGGACCTTAGATTTCTTGAGCCCTCTTCGTGTGGTCTTTCAGCTAAAAAATCCTGAGGAGTTGCTGCTGATGTCGTGGCTGTTTGGGAGTTATGCAAATTCCCACCCCTTGGATTGGTTGTTGTGGGAAACTACCCTTTGGTATCCTTTCTTCCTCTTGCTTCTTCACTGCTTGAGGGAATATCGCTAGTCTTGTCCCTAGTATCTTGTCTTAGTTCTCCTGGTGGTGGTCTGTTCGGGCGAGGTGGTATGTTAGTCTGGTAAAATTCTTGCCATGTGTATACAATATCTTGGGAGTAGTCTAGAGTATCTCTCCTGAATTTCCAGACCTTTCTCTGTTTGATTTCCTTTTTATACTGTTCTAGGGATGTATTGATGTCCTCCAATATGGTTTTGAGCACTAGTTTTAAAGGAGCTCAGTTGTTTGCTTAATTCGCTAATTTTACTATCCAACTTTGATACTGATTTACACAGTTCTTCTATTGTCAACAGTATTAAGTCCAGTGACTTCAGGGTTCTAAGGAGGCAGTATTTTCCGGCTCGCCTATTGCTGAAATTGCAGGGGCACATGGCTTCTTGCATGTTTCTAGTTGCCTGGGCCCGTCTTCATTTACGCCCCCTGGTGTCTTACCTTCTCTCCCACTGGCTTCCGACATCTCAAGCTTTCGAGGCTTTGATTCCGGTGTCCCAAGCACTGCGGGTCTCCCTGCAGTGGTGGTTGGGGGTTCTGAAACTATGGGCTGGGGTGTCCCTGATCATCCCTCCTGTGACCACACTTACTACCGATGCCAGTGGAAGGGGTTGGGGGTACGTTGGGGGTCCTCTCTGCACAGGGGTTGTGGGATCCAAAAGAGAGCCATTGAACATCCAATTGGCGAGAGTTGTGTGCCATTTTCCGGGCTCTAGTGTACTTCAGGAGGTTGCTGGTAGGCTGGGCAGTTTTGGTCCGGACGGACAATACAACGGCTTTGGCTTACGTCAATCGCCAAGGGTGTTCTGCCCGCTCCTTGAATGCCCTGGCAGCTCAGATAGGCTCATGGGGGGAATCACATCTGGTGTCCCTGGTGGCCTCAAATATCAGGTGGGTGGACAATGTTCGAGTGGATCTTCTCAGCCGCAGGTTTCCCTCCTCAGTGGATCTAGTCCTGTCGACCCAGATCTTTGCAGAGATCTGTGTCAGGTTTTGGACCCCTGTTTTGGACCTGTTTGCATCTCCGGCCTCAGCGAAAGTTCCCCTCTTCTGCTCTTGTTTTCAGGCCGAGGGTGCATGGGGGTGGATGCCCTCTCTGTGCAGTGGCCTCAGGGTCTCCTTTATGCTTTTCCACCTATTCCTCTTCTGCCCCAGGTGGTTCAGAACATCAGAGTGTCCAGGGTGACTGTATTGTTGTTGGCTCCATTCTGACCCCGCCGGAGTTGGTTTCCCTCCCTGTTGGAGCTTCGGTCCCAGGAGCCTTGGCTGATTCCGAAGTGGTCTTGTCCCCTTCTAGGGGATCTGCGGTTGGGGGTCTGCCATATACAATGGGCAGTGTGGCTATTGCGCGGGCTAGGCTGATATCTTAGGAGTTCTCTGGTCCTGTGGTAGAGCCCATAATGAATGCTCTTAGACCCGCCATTCTGAAGGCTTATGGCAGACATTGGAGCCATTTCCGGGACTGGTGTGGGATCCCTCCCCTACGTTCTGGCCTCCCCGCTATCCTTCAATGCCTCCGGGATGGGTTTGACAAGGGCCTGGCGGTTTCCACGCTTTGCTCTCAGTGGGCCTCCATAAAATTCCTTTTGGGGGACTCTGATGGGCACTTGGATGGGGAGGTGTTGGTGGGAAAGTTGCTCAGGGGTTTTTCTTCTTCCCGTCCTTGTACTTACAAGGAGCTTTCACCTTGGGATCTCCCTCTTGTTCCTACAGTTCCTGCAGTTCCTGCAGGGGCCTCCTTTTGAGCCCATTTCCAAAACTGATATGAAACATCTGATGCTGAAGACTGCTTTTCTGATTGCCATAACTTCTGCCCGTAGGCTTGGGTAGATTGGGCTCTGTTATGTCACCCCCCTTTCCTGTGGGTTCTGCCAGACTCAGTGGTGCTGAGGTGTGATCCGAAGTTTCTCCCTAAAGTTGTTTCTTGGTTTCACACCTCTGAGGATCTGGTCCTCCCTGCCTTTTTTCAAAATCTGCAAACGCCAGAGGAAGTGGCTTGGCATAACATCGATGTGCGGCGTGTGGTGTTGGAGTATTTGGCTAGGACTGCCTCTTTCCGCCACTCAGACATTCTTCTGGTTACTTTTGGCCCGACCGGGGCTGGGTGTAAGGCATCTGTAGTGTCCATTAGCCGATGGATCCGTGTTGTGGTCTCCATGGCCTATGTGGCTTCTGGCCTGCCTGTGCCTGCACACTTTCAGGGGCGGTCCACCAGAGTTTTGGCGGCCTCATGGGCCGATGCAAGGGGGGTTTCTCTACAGGAGATTTGTAGGGCTGCCACTTGGGCTGATCAGAGCACCTTCATCAACCACTATAGGTTGAATGTCTCCCACTCGGGGCTGGTTCCTTCGGGGTTGGGGTTTTGACTGTGGGGGTGTGAATTTGGAGTTATTAAAGGTGTGTGTTTGTGCACTGTTTTGACTCTGTGTCTCATTGGGACCTTTTCCCCGTTTGATGCTTTGGTATACTTCAAGAAGTAAGTACTGGGACGAGGAAGAGTGGACGTGGAGGTAATGCTCTGATTACTTACCGCTATCTTCATTGCTCCTAGTCCCACTCTTCCTCATCACAGTACTGACAACCCTCCTCTGCCTCCCTGGGGGAAGGTCCCATGCTACGGCTTGCTAATATGAAACTAAGTGACATGGGTGTGGGGGAGGAGATATAGAAATAAAAAGAAATAAAAAGAAGGTCCAGTGTCAGAGGCAGGGGCCTCATGATGTGCATACTCTGACGAGGAAGAGTAGGACTAGGAGTAATGAAGATTACTGGTAAGTAATCCGAGCAGTTCCTGAAGAGTTGGCATAGCCATTCATTCTTCTAAGGCCGCTAAAGAGAGTGACACAATATTGTCTTATAATAGCAGCCATTATGACAGTATTTAGGTGCACACAGAATCTGGGTCGACGCACTATTGACTAGCTGCTATTATGTTTGGAGTACTTCCATTGTGTAAAACATAATATTCAAAAGTCACTTTTCTTCTTCATTGTATTTATCATAGCTTTCAGGTAACCCTCATAAACATCCAAACAGACGGGGTAATTATGCGTAGGAAATTGAAAAAACTTGTAGCATTTTACATAAAATACACATTTTTACAGTCTAAAATAGAACACATTTTACCCCATGAATATTTTGAAAATACAGCATCCTGTATTTTCGAAATACTTCATAGAAAGTAGGTTGAATATTACACAAAAATCCCCATATTTGTTTACCTGGACATACAAGTTGGAGGGACATGTATGTTTGAAGAATAAATAATGGGGACACTTCAAAAAACAATTCTGCCTGCAAGAGAAGGGTTGGATTCTGAACAAGCTGTCGGATTTGAAAACGTTAATTTGTGTTACAGTTTTCAGCAATGGAAGTGTAGCTGTTAAATGAACACACCATAAAACAAAGTTTCTCTTCGTTGTTAAACCGTACACTTTGAGAAATGTTACCATTAACAGAAATATATTTGTTTTGAGTTCACAATGCCTCCATTTTGCAAGAATTTACCACATCCATGGAAAGCAAGACACACTGGACTGATTTAATTATGTAAATGCAAGCTTTTCTGTGCACAACGTCCTGCTTCAGACAGATTTGTCTGCAAGAGAACAGTTCTGTAGTGTACATTAAATGGTCTTAAATAAGCTGATCACAGAACGTCTAAAATGTTTGTCTCCCATCACTTTTGCCTGTTATCATCTGATGAAAAAGACCTTTTGGACCTTCAAAACGAATGCATTTTCCTTTACTGCATAACAGCCACAGTCCTATAAAATGTATCAACGCTTTACATGCTGTGACTCCCTCGACTATTAAAAAGTACTTCTCAATTTCTGAGCATTAGTAATACGCTTGTAATGCATATTCAAATGGACAAACTAATGGAAGTAAATTTCACTAGTACAATACTTGAAACTGGAAAGACAATATAACATCAATGTACACTTTTTGTTATATGAACATGGACATCTTCATTGTGAGTGTTTCCCGGCATGACCAGCCGACAACCAACAAGTCAGCCAAAACGTTCCACTACAAGAAATCAACGAGTTTGAACACTGTCCCCAGCAAGCTTGATCGGCATGTTCTAGAACATTGCATTTCTATTAAATGATGTGTTTACACCATGCTTTAAAAAGTACTGAACATTCTTGTCAAGTTGCATTTCCATCCAGAACTCTGTTTAGACATACAGAACCAGTAATTCAAGATGATTCCAAACAACTGGGCTATACATTGTCATCACAAATATTGTATAATCACCAATATGAACACATGCAATAAACAGGGTGTCATTTAGGTATAGATAGCCAGGGACATCACACCTGGTAACATGGTGTTTTCCTTAAGATCACTAGCTCAGGGATACAAGTGGCATCCATAAACCAAAAGTAAAGTGGGCAATAATGAAAGCCCTGTTTACCTTTGGCACTGCTCTCCATTTCCTTAGTCCCCCAATATCTTCCTAATGACTGCTGAGGGATTATAGAAAGGGTAAGGTTTGGGGAATACTATTCCTACTGCCTTTGTACATTTAGAACATTACTGATATGGTGTACACAGAAAGAGAGAACGCTTGGAAGAAGCATCACAGGGATGTTGTTGGCAGATGATGACCACAGGTTGATGCCACACGAAGCCGGGATAGCTCAGGAAGAGGCTCATCAAGTGAGTGTGGGAAGTTGGACAGACATGAAAGCAGAGCAGACATTGGGGAATGGTTGAGTTCAGTATGTGACAAGGTTAGGGCTCACACCCTGTCAAGAGTGGGTGGGGCTCCCTCTCAACCTGGTACATGAGAACTACCAGGGTGCTTTATAGAGCCTGTCAGGCCCCAGAGGTAAGGTGAGGGAGTTGAAAAGGCCCCAGTCCTTGTCCCTTCCACATGTGCCTCATTAACATTTCCAGAGTACCACTTGCAAGCAACCCATTTCTATCTTCACAGATGCCCGCCAGAGTTTTCACTCTTCTTTTTCAGGATCGCAACATCTAGCAATCATTGTCGCCAAGAGTGGTGCAGGCAACCCATCTGGGAGAGTGGTGGCAGTGAACATATATCCAGTGGAACATTGCTGGCAGAGGACCGGTAGTCAGGATGCTTAGCGTATGCTCCGTGTGCACTCTGAAATTGACATTCTGCATAGTGAGCCAGCATTTTAACACATTGGTGGTCCTGAATTCTAAAAGGGGTGGGGCTTACTTGGGGCTTTATGTTTTTCAATCTTTGTAACCCAGCCCATGGGTGGGAGAACAAGTTAGAAATTGCCACAGGAAATCAGCTCAGTTTGAGGACCAATGGAAGTGGGAAGAGCAGAACAAAAAGAGGCACAGAACGACTGGGGGAGTTTGGGTTGTTCAGGTGTGGTCAGAGGAAGCGAAGGTGGACCAAGAGAACAGGTGGAGATAGGACGGTGCAGCAGAGCGTGGAAGAGAATTACAGGGATCATGAGGAAGATGAGGTATTTGTTTTGGTGAGATAAAGTGGTACTTGTGAGTGAGTGTATGTGATTAGGTGAGTGAGTGATACGAGGTTAGAGTGCAGGAGAGTAAGGCTGAGTGAGAAAGGTAATTGTGATTGAGAGAGCGAAAGGAGTGTGACTATGGGAGAAGGAGGGCTGGAATGAAGTGTGGAGAGTAGCGGGATGAGAGACGAGAGTAGTGGTAGTGGAAAGTGGAGAGTAGTAGTAAGCACTGGGAAAGGGAGTAGTGGAGAGTAGAACAGAGAGTAGAAGTAATTATTAGAGGCAAGAGATAGTAACATCAGCGGGACAGAAGTGAGAGAGATAGCGAGAGCGAGTTAAAGACAGAGAGAGATGGAGAGAGAGTAGAGAGGGGGAGTAATTGAATGGAGGAGAGTATAAGGCCGGAGAAACATCTGAGTAAAGGATATAAGGGCATGAGAAGGAAAGAATGAATGAGACCTGACTGGTTGGAACACACCCCAGGTTAGGATCCAGATATGAGACCCCAAGCAAGTAAGACAGATTGTTACACTCACCTGATATCCCCGGGGGGTCTGGAAGGCTCTGAGATCTGGAACCCTGGATGCGTAGTTGCCCAGTGCTGAATAATGAATCTGCAATTACAGAAGGGAGGATTTGTGATAACTGTCTCTAACAGGTGAATCTCCCACCTCCCTCTGACCGATTCCCTTCCCACTGGGTTCTTTTCTCACCTTAGTTATTTGTAGGGTGAGCTATCCGTCCTGCGTTTCTTGTGCAGGGGCTCTTGACGTTTGTTGACGAGCTGCCCGAGTTGCTTCACTGGTGCAGTACGCCTTCCTTGGGCCCAGGCCTGCTGTGACCCCGAATTTGCTGGTAGGCAGGTAGGTTTGTTAATTGTAAGTCTTTGTTCTGTTTATGGTGGGAATTAGTTAATGACTTTATCTCCTTCTTTTCAGGTGCAAAGGTCCTGATGCTGGTGTGTCGGATGGAAAGACACGTTTCTAGGTAAGAGAAAGCACTAAGCACAGCACTATTATTGTCTTTTAAAGCTAACCTGTGTTTTCTTCTTCTCCTCACAGGCCGCTGTGGTGCTGCGAGTGGATGAGAGCGTGATGAAAAACAGGCCCCCGGAATCTGTTAAGGTAAGTACAGCACTGTTCGGTTGTTTAATATTGAAAGCAAACCTGAATATTTCTCTTTTCCTTTGCAGATGTTGCTGTGGTGCTCCGGATGGAAGCCTTGACGTAGCGTTTTGGAATTCAGGAAAAGACACTTGGAATTCAACGTTTTGGAAGCGCGTGTTCTAATATTGTTTTTCCCTGGCTCGTTTTTGCAGGTCACAATGTTCGAACAGCAGCTGTGGTAGCGGTTCACCAGAAGTCCGTAAGCTAGTACTCACAGGTGAGTGATGTTTCTTCTCTCGGTTTCCACAGATGGCAGCCCAGTTCAGATGCTGAGTGCTGGATTGTATTTTCTCAGGTAAGACAGAATAATCTTGTTCTTGTTCTTGCAGGATTACAGGAAGATGCTGAAGACCAGGAGCTGGACACAGTGAGCTTCACGCTGCTGTTTGTAGAATAACATGAAGCGTGTTCTGCAGTTAGGGTGTGGTTTATATAGCCCAGGTAAAGTAGTACCAGAGAAAGTAGTTCCAGGCCTGCCACACCCAAAACACTAGACCGCATGGCTTGGTTCTTATAACTAGACTGTGAGGGTGCTTCCATGTTGGATTTAAAGGCCCATGTACATAAATGGGACCTAGTTTGAACAGCCCTTCCTTCCTACATATGAGCCTGGTGCCAAAGGCACCAGGACTGGCTCCAGGAGCCCTTTTGCAGTGGTTTTAAGGCCCTCAGGGTTCTGGTGGGAGCCTGCTTGTGGCACAACTTGTGCCCCCTCACAGTGGTCATGACACAGATACAGGAGTTGCTTTTCTAACCTCACTATTAGCAAGTCGGATATTAGTCAGTAACAGTTATCAATCACTTGGGATTTCGGAAGTCTAGGCTAGGTTGGAGCGAGACAAATGGAGGGACTGCCTTAGTTGGACCATATACAAAGCCTTGGAATGTCTTTGGGATCTGAACACATGAGAGGTTGCACATTATATGGTGATGAAATTGTGTATATTAGTTATTCTTTAGGATTAGATGATGCTACTGGGACACATAAATCGGTGCTTGCCATTTGGTGGCAGTCACTGGACAAGTGAGGCTGTACCGTAGGTATAACAATGACACCATGCCTGTGAGGCATTAGGTTGCATTGGATTTCATTACTCATGCACTCAGGGCTGTGCTTGTCATATTATGGGAACAGCTAGCCATTTGAGGCTGCATATTACATGAGACAACTGGACCATTCATATGAGGCATTCATTGTCCTGGTATTGTATTGTTGCAGCATTTTGAAGCTGAGCTTCACATATGATGATATGATATGATATTTATTTGTATCGCGCTCGTACAGAAGTGTTTCAGAGCGCGACTAGGCAAGGGAACAAGGGAGAGCACAATACAACAACAACAACAAACTTACTAGGCCCGGTGACATTGAGAACGTGCAAGTGCATGGGAATGGGAAAAGGAAAAAGTGCATGGAAGGGGGCGAGTGTAAAGTGCGGCGCAAAGGAGAGCAAATAATAATAAATACAAATAAATAGAAATTGGGGGCAATAAACAATGGTAGTGCAGCCAGCAAGTAGCAATTGCTGTCTTTAAGGCAGCAGACTGGGTAAGTATGATAAGTGCACCAAAAGAAGAAAAATGGGGGGCCTGTAAGGGTACAGATACAATCCCCAGTGCAAGGAGTGGCCAGGAGGCAGTGCAGGAGGGCGGCAGGGTGAGCAGGTTTGTTTGTTTGTTTGTTTATTCATTTATATGTCACACTGGACCAGAAGGTATGAGGGCGCAAGCATTACAAGTATATTCTCAACTTAGTTACAGTGCTGTACATTATTTACATTATTATACAAGGATGCAGGTACCTGGGCCCAGGGGATTGAGGGTGGCCGGATGCACAGTGCCAAGAGAGAGCAGATCAGCAGGGGAGAGTGGGAGCGAAGGCAGCAGCAAAGAGGAAGGTCTTGAGGTTCGTCCAGAACTGGATATGGTTCTCTTCAAGTTTTAGAATGGCAGGGAGGCTTTTCCAGAGTGAGGCCCCAGCTGAAGTTAGGGATCTACCCCAGCTCGTTTCTTTGAAAAACGATTGACCCGGAGGGAGTTAGAGGTAGAGGAGCAAAGAGCTCGAGAGGGGAGGTATTTGAGGAGGCATAGCTGAAGGTATTTTGGACCCAGGCCCCAGAAAGCCTTGTGGACAATGCAGAGGGTTTTAATTTTAATTCTTGCATCCACTGGAAGCCAGTGGAGATATTTCAGGGCTGGAGAGATACAATCCCAGGGCTTGAGGCCAAGAACAAGTCTCACAGTCCTATTCTGGATAAGTTGCAGAGGGCGGAGAGTAGAGGCAGGTAGATTTAGAAATAGGCTGTTACAATAGTCCAACCTAGAGAGAACCAGAGCTTGGGAGAAGGTGAGTTTCTGAGGGAAGGAGAGGAAAGGCAGAGTACCTCTGAGGAGGTGCAGTAGGAAGTTTGACTTTTTAGAGACCTCAGAGATATGGGCGGAGAAGGAAAGTGTGGAGTCAAAGATGACCCTGAGGTTCTTAGCCTTGCAGGTAGGGGTAGGAGGATGGCAGCAACAGGATATGTGATGCTGAACATTTCAAATATTTACTAAAACATGCACTGGTGGCATTATTTGTCATTGGATGACATTACAAGGGCAATTGAGTCTGCCCATGGCATACACTTGCAACCCATGTACATGTGAAGCTACCCAGCCCACTACAATCAAACAGGTCTGGGTGGAGCCACTGATAGCAATTGCTCTTGGATCTCCTTTATGGCAGGCATACATTTCATAGTATGTTAAGGGAAAATGGATGGATAACGTGCAGCTGAATTTCAAATTTGTGAACCAAAGTCTGATACCAGTCATGAGCACATAACACACTGAGCTATAACTTGGCACATGACTGACTGTGAGATACTGTGTTATACCATGTCATGATGTAATTTCATGCCATATTCTACTTGCTCTGTTATATCATGTGCCATGGCGTGATATGTAATGGCATGATATATTATTATTATTATTATTATTATTATTATTATCCTCCTTAGGACATTCATTGCGTGTGGACATAGCATCGGGAAGAACAGAGCACTTTACAATCATAGAGGGAAGAACACTCTGAGGTAAGCAGAGAGAAAGGGATATACAAGCAACCAGGGGAGGAGACAATGGATGAGCAGATCACTGAGTCTCAGGTATGGTGGGTAGTGCAGGGGCATAGGTGTTAGGGGGGAGCCATTCCTTGAAGTGGAAGGTCTTGAGCTCTTTCCTGGCCTGTAGAAGTGATGGGGCTTCTCTGATGTTAATGAGGTGGAGGTTGCAGAGTCTTGGGGCTTAGACAGAGGAGCCCTGCCACTGGTTATTTCCTTCATGCACCGCCAGAGTGCAAGTCTGTACATTTCCTTACTTCTGGTGAATCAGAGACCTCCATAGATGCTGAGTTTCCCAGTGAGGTACCATATGCACTTTCCTGGTGACAGCCTTGTAGATGATGCAACAGGATTTGAACATTGTACACTCTTGCAGCAGGCGCCAGTGCAGTTTGATGAGGGTCGGGATGATGTGGTAGAATTTGCAGAGTCCTTTGATTAGTCTTGCTGCAGCATGCAAGCAGGGTCGGATTGGCCCATCTGCCACTCGGCCCGTGGCCGAGCTGAAATCATGTGTAGTCCCTGGGGGCCGGTTTCTGTCCATGTCTGGGCCGGTTTGAAAAAAATTTATTTTATTTTTTTGTGATGCAAACAAAAAGCACCCCAACGGCATAATTCATCAAAGCAAGGTAACACATAATGTGTGCATCATAAATTATGATGCATGCATCATTCACTTGCTGCTGCAGCATGCGGCCAACTTTGCACCAGGCCTGCAGATTAACTTAACTGGTCTGCAGTTAAATCTCAGTTTTCCAGTAAAATGGTATCCACTGCAGAATAATTTTCATTTCACTATAGTAAATGATAGCTCAGTGGGTTGAGCGCTCGCTGCTGTGAGGTGTGCGTGATCTGCAGGTTGCAGAGTACCAACACAGCTTGGGTGATATTGTGTGCATATTTGTCCTACAAAAAATAGCTTAAGCGTAAGTGTTATACAATAACATATTATCATTTGACCTTGGAAGTCTGCTTGTATTCACAGTAGTTTGACAATATGGATCTATACACACAGATATTAATGATACATATGGTGATCCATTCTTGTAGGAAATGTATAACACATTAGTGAAATCATAACCATATTTTCCGTAGTGTACTTAGGGACAATGCTATTTGATGCCACTTCCGGTTTTGTCAAGGGGTGAAAGGTCGTGTTTCATCGCTTTCTGGGATGTCACTTTCGGGGTGGTGTCAAATGGTATCACTTCGGTGATGTCATCAGAGGTCAAGAGTCGTGATGAGGGGTGGGCCACTTTTTTGATGCGAGGGGTGGGCCACTTTTTCTTGGGTGTCTAGGCCTATTTCTTGTCCCAGTCCGACCCTGCATGCAGATCACATCTCAGGGGCAAAAGAGTAGTCACTGTCAGTATATGTCATCATGTAATATCATATATATATCATGTCACACTATGTGATGATGTGTCATCTAATTGCATGTAATATTATATAATGTAGTATCTTCCCATGACATTTCATTTCATGGTGCATTATATCATTAATATGTGATTATAGGATGTTCAATGTATGCATGGAATTTATAATCCTAGTCCTAGCTGGTAAGCAACATAGCACTGCATACATAGAGGGTCTTGCAGATATGGATTGAAGTATTCTCGGCTGCTATGCTCATTAGGGGTAGCAAGGGAGGGAGGCATAGGTTTGAGTGGAGGCAACAGTAATTGGTGAAATGTTCTTTGATTAATATGGTCTTTAGATCCATATTCATATGCATGATGGAGGCATCCAGTATATGTTATGTCGTGCCATTGCCAGTGAACCCAAAGGTTGCCATTCAAAAACGCAGGTTTTTGAATAATTGTTCATGAATTAAGGAATCGCTTCTGACATAATCCCAGCCTGCTTGTCACATTTTCGAATCCTAGCAGGGCCAAATCAGCTCTTCATCCTTCCAATTATTGGCTAATAATTACAGCTGTAAATATTATGGTAATCATATTTGGAGGAAACTGACATTAATAACAACAACAATAATAATAATAATAATACTAATAATAATGATTATTATTATTATACAAGCTAACTATGAATGACAGACTACAAACGTTCGCTGAATATCATGCTCACTGAGAGCTTATTGGTAATGTGAAGCTTAATGGGAATGTCAAATGTGAAACATACTATGAAGACATAATATGGTGGCGGTCTCAAGCATACTCAGAATCTCAAACTGGGAAATGACTGGGGATATCAAACTTTGAGCTTCATGGGCATAACAACATTTATTTGGAATAGCAATTTTGCTTATTATTCTAATCCTGGAAATCATTGGTAAAGTCAAACTGCGAGCTTACTAGTCATTTCAAACTGTCACCTGTCATTTTGTGTTTACTTTAAATCCGAAAAACTACCTTTATTAAATCGTCCGTTTCTCTGGAACAGTTTGTCCTAGGAACGAGTTTTAACTTTCCTCTGAAAGCTTAGAACCTAAGCTTTCCAACAAGCCTAGAACTGACTCCTTACCTTATACTTTTACCGCAATCGCGATTTACGCACTCGGAAAATTTACCGCGATTTGCGATTTGGCCTGATTTCGTCATCTGTAAAAAGATAGCCGCTTTTGCCTGAACTGCTAAAATTAGTTTGCAACCTAATAACCATCCCTGAACCATTGTTAGGGCTGACCTGAACTGATTTAAAGTGTCTACCACTCACCCTGAACCTCCTATAGGGAATTAAAAACAATTTTAGCATCTTTCACTTCCTTTCCACCACATTACAAAGCACTCTTACCCGTGTTTTAAAAAGCATACCTGTTGTCTAAGCTTGCTGGGGGGGAACTGAATTCTGTATTGTATTTGATTGTATTCCTGAAGACTGTGGGCCTCATTACGACCCTGGCGGAATTCCAAAAACGAAGGCGGAAATGAAATACCGCCATCGAATACCGCTCGTTGCGATCACGACCCGTCACCGTAAAGTACGATGCCATTAGCGACACCGTAGTGAACGCTAACGCTAACTGCACCAAGCACGCGCACGCACACCTTGCAAAACCGTAATTTCCGCCATGGCGCAACGGTACGCGCATTCTGACCCTAGCGGACATGTACTCAACGCCATCAAGCATGGCGGAAAGTACCTTTCCGCCATGGTGAGAACTACGGCATCGCGAACCAACCGTACATGGCCCTACTGAGTGCCTGTACTCCACTCCCTGCCCACATTGCACAACTCCACGTAGGCAAACGCGGCCAGTACAGTACCACACAACTCCACTCAGAAGCCGGAACCCAATGCAGATCATCTCACAATACATCGCGCCACAAATCGTAATATGCTACATCACTAGTAAAGAATAAGGCCACACGGTCAATATCTGAACATAATTTTAATGCACATCCAAATCACCAAGCCCATACAGCTATTCGCAAACTAACTCCCAAATGACTTCCATCACTGTGGGCTGCATCCGCAATGAATGACCAGCTTCTACTTGTGTGACGCCCTGTTCCTTCATGGTACACAGGGCCTACATTTACGACCAAAAAGGCAACACGGAAGCGCCTAGAACCGCAGGGCAGTCCCATGAAGTAGGCACTAGTCCAGCTGAAAGGTACATATGTTGCTCCTAGCCACTAGTACTGCGTAAGGGCATGTGGCCCATTGGCGATCGTCCCATAAGATCGTAATGGTGCTCCACTGATTAACTCGAAGCTGCAGGTGTCGAGTGTAAAATCCATCTGCAGGAGTGGCGTACAGATGGCAGCGGCAAAAGGGGAGGAGATACCTGTCACCCAAAAGAAAAAAATAATAGCATGGGGATCCGAACTTCATATGAATTACTCAGTTCATTCAACACACTAAATATACAACCATATGCATGCTAGCAAACTCAAAAGGATTAATGCCACCAAAAAATCACTTGCGAATCATAACGACATAAATCGAGCTCAATACACTATTACTAACGAGTGTATGTGTGCATGCGTCTGTCAAAACAGAATCCATTAGATGTGATTAGTAACGTGCACAGACACAAGTGTTTGAAGGCGCGTCGAGACAGGGAGGGTTCAACAAGGGCAGACAGATGATGGACCCACTATGGCAGCTTTGCATCACATAGCGCAGGGGAAGGGGATAGATATCAAAAAGCCATGCACATGACAAACTCTCAATTAAATCATCTGTCCATGCATCCATTCATCATTCCCTCATCCCGGAATAGAAACGCCTGAATATTTACTCACATTACATTTGAAATTTCCATTGAGTCTGTGCGTAATGCAGTCTGCAAAATCCACTGTGCTCCTGCCCGGTTCACTAGTGTAGTGAAGTAACATGTATTTGGGGACGTCCTGCCTCATCGTCCACTACGCTATTGCGCATCCCATTCAATTCACATCAATCATTGCATTCTCGTCATGGGCCCTGTCCCAAGGACAACAATAGAACGTTACATTTCCAGTCAGACCTGTGGGCGTCTCCTCGCCGCTAGTTGAAAAGCAAAAGCGCTGTCCTTCGAATTCCTCATTTGCAACATCACGTCGAAAAGGCATCTGTGAACGCTTGGATTCACAAATACATCTATGTAGTGCGGCTGTGTGTGAAAATGGCAACTGGCTTCAATCACTAATGGGACTCCCCGCCCGTCGGTGAACGTCGGTACAGTGCTGCATGAGGGTCCACCGTTGATCGAGTACTACATTCCACTGACCCTTCACAAGTTTGTCCGCGACTGCAGAAATAGTATGTGAAACAATGGGACCATAGCAGAATCAACATATTAACCAATATTTCACTGCCATTGGGATCATATACATGATTGTAATTGCAAGATGCCATGCGTCTAATAGCAGCGTTGTGTGCGGGACGTGCTCGCCCAAAAGTCATTGCAGCTGGCACAGGTGAAATGAATCACCACAGGTGGAGGCTACACAGCCTGAAAACACATAAATTGCACACCCAAACCCCTCCCACAACCACACCCACTCCCAAATGCTACCGACAGGACTAGCGATGTTGGGCCTGGGGGACCTGATAGCACTGCAAGTACTCCAACTTCAAGAAGAAGATGAACAACAACGACTGCAACAACCGGCCGCACAGAGGAGACGCAGGAGGAGGAGGAGGAGGAGGGCAAGGCAGGGGCAGCAAGGCCCACCAGCACAGCCAGTACCACCACGCAGGCAGCCCGCAATCCCACGCCTCCGTGCCAATCCATTCAACCTCACTGCTGAGCAGATCCACACCCTCTACCGTTTGGACCGGGACACCATAACCGCCATTGTCGACATGACACACGCTGACCTTGTCAGCATGATAGATAGCCCAACCGCCATCCCACCCCTACTGAAGGTGGTGTCTGTACTCCACTTCCTGGCCACAGGCACCTACCAGCACACAGTCGGACAGTTGCATGGCATTTCACAGCCACTATTGTCACGGACACTATTCCAAGTGCTTGATGCCCTCCTGAAGCACGCAGACGACTACATCTCTTTACCACACTCGGAGCAGGAGCTCACAAACGCAAAAGTGGGATTCCATGCACTTGGCGGCATACCGGGTTGCATTGGTGCCATCGACTGCACCCATGTGGAATTGGTTGTCCCACATGCCATGGAGGTCCAGTACCGCAACCGGAAACAATATAATTCTATCAATGTACAAATGGTGTGTGACTCCAACAGGATCTTTACACATTGTTGTGCCCGATTTCCAGGATCAACCCATGACTCTATGGTCTTGAGGAACTCTACAGTACCACGCTACATGGAGCGACACGCAGGGCACCGATCCTGGCTACTCGGTGAGTCTCATTTAATGCATGTGAATGTGCGGTAGGTGATGCGTCAATGATGTGGCAGGAAGGGGGGGGGGTGCGTACGTAGCAATGTTATTCCACAAACATCCTTCTTTGTCCACATACAGGTGATGCCGGGTATCCACTGAAGAGATGGCTCCTTACACCAATCCGGAACCCACAGAACCAGCATGAAGAGGACTACAACCATGCCCACTCACGTACCCGTGTAGTCATAGAACAGGCATTCGGCCTACTGAAGGCTCGTTTCCGCTGCCTCAGCAGGTCTGGCGGGGCACTCCTGTACCGCCATGAGAAGGTTGCAAAGATGGTCATGGCATGTGTAATGCTACACAACATGTGCGTACGTAGAAATGTGCCCATGCCCCCTGACGCAGAACTGCAAGCACCTGAAGATGGTCATGATGAGGGTGGGGATGTGGCAGCACCTCAAGGAGTCCGCGAGGCACAGGAGGCCCGTGAGATTCGTCAGAATATCATAGATGCATGCTTCTAGTACTCACGCCTGGTGGCTGTTACATGGACACGGGACTTGTAGCACTGTGTGTGTCGGGAACATGCACAATGTGGCCTGTACGCCAAGAAAGGTCTCGTACACAAAGATCAATGTCCACACATCTCATTGGATTAATGTGTATATATGTATTGCAAATGTGAAATGGTATTACACACCCAATCGACCCACCACCCGGAAGAACCCTACACACCCCCTCCACCCTCCTACCACCCCCCAGAACACCAGTGTCCAGAGATGCTCATTGTCATTGGTCAGACGCTATTGCAAGCCCCCTCTCCGGGTGTCAGGGGCACCCCTGCCTGTGGAGCGCAGGTTCCTCCCAGATCTGCGTTGGGGGCTGCCCTGGACGGAACTTGCAACGGATGATGTCTCTGCCTGCTCACGTCCATGCATGTCCCTAAGGGTTTGTGAGAGCTCAGTGAGCACACGGCGAACAGCGGCAAGTTCACCACATACATCTTTGGACGTCGCATGCAGTTCCCCCCTCAGGGTCTCGGTGCTTCCCTCAATTTGTGCCCTAATTGTCTCTTTACTTCGCTCCATTTCTGCCCTAAGTGTCTCAGTAGATGTTTCAATGGCTGCCTTAGAACCCCCACAATCATCAGCATGCTCCTTGAGGAGCGTGGCCAGTTGCTGCTGTTGCACTATCATCTGCTCGAGGGACTGTTGCCTCTGCTGGGCCATGCCCATTTCCGGTGGTGTCACAGAGGGGCTGTTCACCTCATGTTGCCTTGCCACAGGCCTTGTGGGGGTTGGCCAGTCGTCGTCTTGTGGGTGCCCCTGCGTGGTTTCCTCATGGTGTACGGGATGAAACATACAGGGGGATTGGGACAGGTCATGGATGGATCCTACATCTACAGCACCGTTTTCTGTGTCGGAGCATGCTGGCATGAAAGCAGTGTCACCTATGGTGCTGCTGCCACCAGAAGCAGTGCCTTCTGTGGCATCCATTGGGGGGACCTGTGGTGCTGCTGTTGTGGACATGCTGGCTGCTGGGGTGCCTGTTGATGTCCCCTCCAGTGTGCTGCCACTCGATTCGTGCTGCTGACGTGTTTTGATCCGTGCAGCTGAGGTGGAGGATCTTTGGCCGTTGGTCTTGGCCCTCTTTGCAGGTGTGCTGGTGGGGGTGTCCTGAAGCTCGTCGTTTGATTCGGACCCTGTGGTGGAGTAAAGGAGGGCAAGCGTTATTTATGGGTCTGTTGTAATTGGAATGGCAATGTATCACATGCATTGGGGTGGTACCTGAGGGTGATTTGGGTCAGGGCCTTGGGGGAGGTCTCATTTTTGTGTGGATTGAGGGTGCAGTTATTTTGCAGCCTGCAGTTAGGGTGTGCATGCTGCACATGCAGAGGGTGTTTTTGGGATTTTTACTTATTTATGTATTTAATCTGACTTTTACAGGGCGCTATCATGGCAATGTATGTGGACGTTCTCCTGGACATGTGTTTCTATTGCACTATGGGGACACATGGTGCTTCACATGATTGGACTTTGTGGATTTAGCGTTGTTTAATTTGGCCCACCTACCTGATTCTTCGGATGTCTGCACTCCTTCTCCATCCCTCCGACTCCCTCTATGCTCTCCATTCCAATGGTGGAGGCACAGATTTCTTCCCAGGGGGTCAACTTGATGGGTGAATCAGATCCTCCCCCGGTAGCTGTGGCAATGTTGCGGTTGGCTGAAAGTATGCTCCGGACGCGTATCCGCAAGTCGTCCCATCGCTTCCTGCATTGCTGTGGGTTGCGGGGTGCGGTCCCCACCGCACTTACCCGCTGTGCCACCAGGGCCCATATGTCCTTCTTGTTCGCATGTGCCGTCCTGGTCATTTGCGTCGAGAAGACGACGGCAGCGTTCTCCTGGAGGGTCTCTGTGAGCACGGTGAGTTCCTCATGGGAGAAGTGGACCTGCCGCTTGCCATCGCACGCTTTTTTAGCAACTTTTCCCATTTTTCTTTTTTATTATGGGGTGGCTAACGGGTTGGGATGTGTCTCAGGGTCGGTTTTTAATGGTTGTGTTGGGATTCTGATTTTATAGGTGTACGGCGTCCTGTTTCCCGTTCCGGCCCCATGTTTTTACTTCCGTTTTCGTATTTTTACGGTGACCGTAATTTGCGCTGACCGCTCATTACGGTGACCGCTAAGATGGGTGGCGGAATTGCACCTAGGGCGCCGTACGATGGCGGTATGGGCCCATTTGGGGTCATTTCCGCCATCGCAGACTTTGCACTTCCGCCATGGCGTGGTACTCGTGCCCGATGGGTCGGGATTGGCCGCACTTTGCTCCATCGTGCAATGGCGGAAACGCTATTTACGCTATGGCGGTCATGTCAGTTACTTTCCGCCAGGGTCTTAATGAGGGCCTGTGTGTGTTACTTCCATCTCCTTGCATTGCATATAGAGGGGGGGGGTGAATTGCCACCAGGGGAAAAGTGAACATATTATCTCTTGTGAAACCATATCAGTTTATTTTCTGTACTGCATTTATTCCACCTTGCATTTCCTTGAAACCATAAAGCATTTCAGCTACCTCATCCTCTATACTACTTCTAAGTAACCAAATCAGTTTACCAGTAGAACATTATCCATTGTTGATCACTGTCATATTTTAAGTGTGATATCCAATATTAATTTATTATAAAAGTGTGATAGATATATAGTGTTATATTTCTCAAATAAACCTTTTAAATTTGCAAAACAGACCTACTTCTTGGCTCAGTGGGTTCAGGGGGATTCTAAGAGAGGGGTGTTGTATAAGGGTTGTCATCCAGAGTACATGAACTGGACCTAAACATTATATCAATAAGGGTTTCCCTCAGCATCCCAGACTAGGCATTGACTTAGCTGTAGTGTTGAAGTGAAGCCGCTTAACAATATGGCTGGAACCCTTTTGCAATGGCACAGAGGGGTTAAAAAACAGTGGTGTGAAAGGTTGCCTAGAGCAATGCCAGTGTTTCAGATTAATTTAAGATCTTCCACCCATCACTTTTTTGGTTTCAGTTTGTCTCCCTATGTGAGAGATTGTGTGCACAGACGTGGGTGCCTTGCTCACAGCGCCATAGGGATCCAAGCTGCACTTCACCAAGGAGGACCAACGAGGTCGAAACATGTCTGAGTTTGCTTGTGTTTCTGTGCAGAGGTGACCTGGTCTAGCAGTTCGGGCAGGGCTGCTCCCATTGCTGGCAGTACCTGGCTGATTTGCATATGGTCAGACTCATTTTGCAATTGCACAGACGGGCTAAAAACGATGATGTGAAAGGTTGCTAAGAGCAATACCAGTGGTTCAGAATAATTCAAAATCTTCCACCCATCACCTTTTTGGTTTCATTTTGTCTCCCTATGTGCGAGCGGGTATGCCCAGATGCGGGTCTCTTGCTCACTGTGCCATAGGGAACCATTCTGCACCTCACTGGGAAGGCCCAAAAAGGCTGAAACATGTCTGGAGTTGCTTGCGTTTCCATGCAGAGTGGACCTGGCCTGGCAGTTTCTGCAGGGCTGCTTCCATTGGTGGCAGTTCCTGAATGATTTGCATATGGCTGGAGCCATATTGCAATGGCACAAACGTTCTAACAAACAGTGGTGTGGAAGGTTGCCCAGAACAATGCCAGTGGTTCAGATTACTTCAAAATCTTCCACCCATCACTTTTTAGGTTTCAGTTTATCTCCCTATGTGAGAGAGGGTATGTACAGACGTGGGTCCCTTCCTCACAACGCCATAGGGAACCAAGCTACACTTCACTGAGGAGGCCCAACAAGGCTGAAAAATGTCTGGGGTTGCTTGTTGTTCCGTGCATAGGGGACCTGACCAAGCAGATCGGGCAGGGCTGCTCCCATTGGGGCAGTACCTCACTGATTTGCATATGGCTGGACCTTTTTTGAAAAGGCACAGACGGGCTAAAAAACGGTGGTGTGAAAGGTTGCCCAGAGCAATGCCAGTGGTTCAGATTCATTCAAAATCTTCCACCCATCACTTTTTTGGTTTCATTCCTGGTCCACATGGCTCTTTGTATTTATGTCAATTAATGCATTTTCATGATTAAATGTAGAAAAACCTTATTCACTCCAGATGTCCCAGTCACATCTGCTGGGAAATATAACTTGTAAACAAGTTTAGCCTTCAGTCAGGTTTGCAGGAATACAGCACAACATGCCTTGGTTACGTGGTCTCCAAGCATCACATGGTTTACATGCATGAATGGTGTAATCACTTCTATTGTATTGACCAATGCTTAGGCCTATTTGTTCAACATATTCTACCAAGTTGTGATTTAACGACAAGAGTCATATTTTCATTTCTTTATGATTTAACTACTCATGTGCTACAAAAGGTAAACTTTGCATGTGAAAGTTCAATTAAATATGGTTTGCTTTCTTGGTTGACTACAATTAATACACATTTAAACAACACAAACTATGTTTTCTTCTGTGATTATTAGAATGTGTCAGTATTTAGTTTTGAGATTAGGTATTCATGTTCTGATCTGCTTTTATTTTTTATGTAACTGACATTCGCAAGGCACACGTTTACTGTTGTATCTAGTGACTGTGGTAATAGTTGGGGAGGGATGGAACTGCTACATTTGGGAGAAGAAGAGGAAAATGTTCACAGCGCACCGAAACGCAAGATGGTGATCTATAGAACAGAGGCTTAGCAGATGAACATTCAGTATCTGTGGAACCCGCACTGGGAACGTTTACCACTCAGCCCCTTCCTATGAGACACACCATCAAATAACAGATAGGGTTTGGTCTTCAAAAGGTAAAACGGGTAACAGAGTAACAGCTTGGTAAGCAGAACTGGTGGCCTTTTATCATGAAAAGTGAAAATGGACATAAGCAGGATTTTAGAGTCAATGCAATATTCAACTGAAGCTAGAAAGAAGAGGACAGGATCATACATGTGAATCCCTGAAAGCAGACTGGCCACCACATCATCATAACTTGTCAGTGAGTTCTGAAGCAATCAGGAACTCAATGACCCAATCTGTGAGGTTTAGTTGGCAAGGCTTTAAATGCTAAGCCTATCATTGACAATGTAAAACTACGTATCCCACAATTCAAACTGCAGTTGGTTACACATCTAGAATTGGATAACGGCGATCTTGATGAATGGGGCCAGTTGACAACAGTGGGACCGCAGACGTGAATGATAATATGACATTGTGATGCACATTTCACCAAAATACAGTATTCAAATTGGTAAACCTGGACTCTCAGTTCTCTGTGTGAGGGCAATTTTTCTATCAGGGGATGGATCCCATTTGAACTGAAACATGGTGCATGACTTCTGGGTCATAAATTGAACACATTTTGATCTAAATATTTAGCATATAAATATTCAGCATTAGGAAAAGCAGACAATGTTTTTGTTACTTGATTAGCATAGTTGACACCAATCACTTTTTGTAGGTGTCTGAATTGTTTGCGCATCATGGGAATACATCGCTATGAAGCAGTGTATCTTGCACGATTTGGATGAAAGAATCTGCAGAGCTTTCTACAATACAACAACATTCTGGAAGGTATCCCTTTCAATTTAAATAATCAGTCCCTAATGAGATCGGATATTAACCACTGTTTTGTTATGCTCTGGCATGCAGTCTCAAGTCTAATGTTTCCAGGGAGCTAGCTGAAATCTCTTCCGCCTTCTGATTGTCTGACTGGTGCACTGTGTTACCGGGCGGATATGCCCCAGGCCACCCCACACGCATGCACACACATGACGGTCAGAGAAACTTGAGACATCTGGCTGGTATGCGGCCCCAGTGGCAACTGCCGTCTTGGGACCTCGTTTATTCAAACTGCGCATGCGCAAGCCAGAACGAGGCTCGCGCATGCTCCGAACCGTTGCGTACTATGCAACTCCCTCTTTTTTCCCAAACAAGAAAACAATTAAACATTAACTATAACTGTAACCCAACATGGGTTTGCAAGACCAGTTTTATGTCCACTAGGACACCGGGTCCATGAGATAGTCTTGAAATCTCAACGGGTCTTGCCGCCCCTCTCTGCTTGGGTAGCTTTTGCCGCCATCTGGGGATAGCCCAGGCACTTTCGGTGGGACGGGGGCCCCTTTGTCCTCTGGTGCCGCTGTCGGATGGAGATCCTCAGGGCCCCTTCCTCCAGAGCCCTCGGATTCTCTTTGGGCTGGTTATTGTCAATCTTTTTGAAGTAAGACACATTCCTCGTGATGGTCCCTCGCCCATTGGCCGCGGTGACCATGGACCCTTTCACATGGGTGATTCCTAGCGGTTATGGTTTGTACGGGAGAGACAATTTGCCTTCCCGGCACCTATTTCTCACCAACACAGTGTCCCCTACACCAATTGTCTTTTCTTGTAGATCCCTCTGTTCACTTTCCTTTTCGTTCTTGACTCGTTGCTCTTGACGGACCCGTTCGTCATCGATAACCCCTGGTGACCGCCCATCCATCTCCAGGAGGAGGCCTCTGGGGCAGCGGTTGAACAGTGCTTCAGCCAGTGCGACCCCTTTGGACTGATGTGGGGTCATTCAATACTCTCTAAGAAATTCAAATAGATTTTGGCGGAGCTCCCCTCCCCCGTTCAATGAGATTCTGAAGACCTTGTTTAGAGTTCTCATGAACCATTCAGCCTCTCCATTTGCTCTTGGCCAGAACGGAGTGACTCTCCTGTGTCTGATGCCCCTCTCTTCCAGATACCTGGCGAACTGTTGTCCCTGGAATGGTGGGCCATTATCAGAGCACAGTTCAATAGGAAACCTGTGGTCACTCGCCGTTGACTCCACCAGTTCAACTTCCGGGTATCGTGACCACTCATCTACTACTACCAGGAAGTACATTCCCCTTCCAGTTGAACCAAAATCAGCATGCACACGTCCACCATGGTTGTTCGCTTCCCTCCATGGACATGATCGGTGGGCCCCTGTCCACCGGATTCGCTGCTTGGCATGGAACACAGGTATGCACAAAGACATCCACCCACTGCTCTAGGTCAGGGAACCACAATTTCAGTCTCAGGCGTGCCTTTGTTTTGGCTGCCCCTTGGTGGCTAGTATGAACTAGTCCCATCACCTTGGTCACTAGAACTTGCGGGATGACGATCTGCCAACCTCGTAACAGGAGTCCATCCTTGGTCACCGAGAGTTCATTGCACACCTTCCACATTGCTTGAAGGTCCCTCTGTGCACCAGCCTCCCGCTTGGCATTGTCGGTGAGAACCTCTTTCCATACCCCATTGCTTATCGCTGTTCTGATGATCTGGAATACTTGATAGTTGTCGGATGCTTCTGCTATTTCCTGTCATGAAGGTGCCACTGGAAGAGCCGCCTCCACAATGTTGTGGACCATTTCAACGCAGTCTGCCACTTCGACGTTGACCCGATCACGACCGGCCCCCGGGTCCCTGGACAGGTAGTCCACTGGGTTGTGGGTGCACGGCCGATATTGCAGTCTCACTCCATACTCGATCAAAGATAGCATCCACCGTTCGATGCGTGGTGGTGTCACGCGGCTGTTGGTCGTGCAGAGTATGGGCTATCCCTCTGTTCCCAAGTATCAAACTGACAACCACAATAATATCGCCAGAGTGATGCCTAGGGCCAAAGAAGGTAGTCCATAGAGCCAGGACTCAGGAACAACCGGAAGAACCCCTGGAGCGCTGTAAAGGAAGGTATAAGGTTAGGTAACTGTACAGGATGTAAATACCTCGTGAATACACCCAGGAAACTATATACCTGTGATTAGGAGCGTTGTCCCAGAGAACCGAAAGCCTGTTGTTCAGAAAGGAACAGCGGGTTCGAGCAGACGTGGCAGCAGAGACGGGCAGGTGACCACTTAGGACAGGGTCGTTGTGCTGTGAAAAGTAGAGAGTAGCAGAGCGGTCCAGGAGGCTAGACACAAGGCAGTCCGTAGGGCAGAGCGTAGGTCGGCATCGGTGGATCCAAATTCCGTGGTAGCAAGGGGTGAGACACAAGCAATCCGTAGGGCAAAAATAGTTCGTCAACCAAATAATCCAAGGTTCCAAAGCAGACAAAGCAGACAAGAGTTAG
Source organism: Ambystoma mexicanum (assembly GCF_040938575.1). Taxonomy (NCBI): domain Eukaryota; kingdom Metazoa; phylum Chordata; class Amphibia; order Caudata; family Ambystomatidae; genus Ambystoma; species Ambystoma mexicanum. The sequence goes on along the minus strand of NC_090926.1, from coordinate 953,430,753 downwards.
GCGCTGAGCAATCCGTAGAACAGAGCAGGGGTCTGGCGAGGTAAGGAGACTTGAAAACGAAGCGCAAGCAACACGTGATCCAGAGAGAACAGCTGTGAAGCAACGCTTTCCGTAACCGGACACCTTTTATCCATGGGAAGGAACACATGACCACTATCACGTGACACGTATACCCAAGCATCGAGAGTTGCTTGGCAACGAGTCACGTGTTCCAGGCCGCGCTGGGTCGCACAGTTCTCCGTGCGTTTCTGTGATGGAGCCTCCAGTTCGTTTGCCACACACCTGAAGGGCGATAAACTCCAGTCCTTTGCCACACACCTGAAGGGCGATAAACTCCAGTCCTGCCGAGCATGCCACGTCGTGCCCCATAGCGTGACACCTGATAAGGTAATGAGGTACCCCTGTCGGGACGTGTGTGTTTGGGTGCTGGTTGGGACGGGGCTGTGGACGTGGGGGGGCGTGTCTGTGTAGGAAGCGTCGTAACTCGTGCGGGGAGCGGTGTGACAGACTCCCCCCGCAATGGCCCACGACCCCGTGGGCAAGCCGGGTTATCCCTATGGAACTGCGACACCAGAAGAGGGGCCTGGACGTCATGGGAGGGAACCCAGGACCGGTCTTCGGGGCCATAACCCAGCCAGTCTACCAGGTACTGTAGGTGGCCTCTATGGAAGCGGGACCCGAGGATGGCACTGACCTCAAAAACGTCCTGGGAAGACACAGAAACCGGGGCGGGAGGAACAAGGATGCGAGTGGAAGCAAGGAACGGCTTGAGGAGGGAGATGTGGAAAACCGGGTGGATCCGCCAAGCGCGCGGAACAGTCAGGCGCAGGGCCACGGGATTGAGTATTCTGGCGATCCGATAGGGGCCCACAAAGCGGGGCAACAGCTTGCGACAACCAGGGATCCGCAGGTGTCTGGTCGACAACCATACCCGATCGCCCACATGATACACCGGCGCCTCGGCCCGCTTACGGTCCGCTTTGGCCTTCATCACCGACTGAGCCTCGCGGAGGTGGACCAGAGTATGTGCATGGACACCTGCTAAATCACGCACACAAGCGTTAGCAGCCGGAGTGGCCGAAGAGAAGTCAGGGAGCGGTAGGGCGCGAGGATGCTGCCCGTACAGGGAGTAGAAAGGGGAGAACCCAGTGGCCGAATGACGGGAATTATTGTATGCAAACTCAGCCAGATAGAGCAGCTTGAACCAAGAGTCCTGGTACTGGAGGGACAGACAGCGCAGGTACTGTTCTAGGGCTTGGTTAACCCTCTCCGTCTGCCCATCGCTTTCGGGGTGGTACGCCGAAGAGAAGTGAGCATCGATTCTCAGGAGACTGGTAAGAGCACGCCAGAAGCAGGACGTGAACTGGGATCCCCGATCTGATATGATGACATGTGGTAAACCGAAAAGACAGAATACCGTTTTGAAGAACAGGCGAGCTAGTGTTGGGGCCGATGGTATGCCTGTGCAGGGAATAAAACGGACACCAGAATATAGTTTCTTTCATCAAATTACTGAATCTCAAAAACCGGCTATGGCAACATCCCACGGTGATGCAATGTCTCTCAATAGTTACAAACCGTTCATTTATCAGGGTTTGTAAATCTTGTGTCCTAATCAGACCATGTCCCACTTGTGTATGCTGCCATTGCTAACACATTGCTATTCAAAACATGTATTGGTTTCAACCCACTTGTTTTTCCAGATGTGTTATGATAATGTTCCTTTCGTCATGCGCACACACTCACCGTTTACGGTTTGTAATCTATGACATCTAGACCTCTGAGATGTTCTAGTCCCTCTCGACATCGGACAGTTCCTTCACTGACGCAGTCCACTGATACAGAGTGTTGTTGGTATGCCTGGAGGAACCAATGCAGACACTGCAGTACTTACAGTCTGGAATGCTTGGAATGATCGCCCATTAAGGGTCGCAGTACGCTGGTTCCTGACCCTTGTGCTTTAGTCTGTGCCCTCCCTCCTACTAAACCTCTGGCAGAAGTAAGCATAGTATGGATTTCTTTCTCCATTGTACTATTGGATTTCAGCTCTGTGTTTTTTTTTTAATACTTTAAAGATCGTCCTGATGTCTTCTTTCTCTAATCCATGAAACGATTACAACTTGTTCAGGATTCCAATTTTTAAAATATACTAGACTTAATTTGGCCCCAACTTGATTTCCCATTGCGGTGGATCGATTTGAGCGGTTCTTTTAGCCACCCAACCCCTTGATCTGTGAGAGCCTCAGAGGTTTGGCCAGAGCCAAAGTCCAACATGGGAGTGGTGAATGATGATAAAACAGGGGATACACTGGAACTCAATGCCATGTATGTTATGTTATGTTGATTTATGCTGCGCACTGCCACCACGCAGGGGAAGTCTCTAGGCGCTCACCTGATGTCCGGATCCAAGTCCACCTCCCCCTTCTCCTCACCTGTCTCCTCCGAGGCACATACACTTGGTTCAGTATCAACCTTGCCTGGCTTCTTTATAGTCCTTGGAACCCTGACCTTCGGTGTTCTGGTCTTCTTTTCGTGAAGATAAGGTCTGGCCCCTCCGGAGGCGATCTTGACAGAAGAGTGAACCTATCACCGGGGAACCCCAGGGGGCCAGCCTCAGTCTAGGGAAAAAGCCCGAAGGCGGAAAAAACCCTAGTTCCCAGATGGGTTCTTTAGATGGTATGGTTCAATGATGTCAGAGTTGATGAAGTAGTCAACGTGTGAGATGGCAGGAACTCAAGAGACCGGGAATCAGGACACGGAGCCAGGGTATCAGACCCTGAAAGTAGGGTATGGGGAAGGTATAGAAAAGTAACGGGATACGGTGATTAGAAGAAAAGAGAAGAAAAGAGAAGGAAAGAGAAGGAAAGAAAAGGAAAAAAAGGACTGCCGAGAGAAGGCGCAGTCTAGAAGAGTACTAACCCCTGAATCCGACGAGATGGAAGGGAACCATTCGCCGGCAGGTATCCGCCGCAGGGGACGTAAAGGTAGGAAAGGGACAAAGGCTCTAGGAAACTCGGAGGCGACCGGTACAACAACCGGCACAGCGCTTCCGTGAGAGCGGAGGAAACAACCAGTCAGAAGGGCTGAAGGAACAGCAAGTCACGTAAGAAAGCTCCTGCCTCCGAACGCGGAACACAGTGCGCGAGCACCTTCGCGGCCGGAGAACGAGGGTGAAGTTTAAGGTAAGGAGAAAATAGAGGAGCGGAAGGGTACCGCAGCTGTAGTAACCGCGGAGAAAAGTGAGTGCAGAGTGGACCGTATCGAACACGGGATAAAGGGAAGGTAAGGCAATAGGAGTAAAGAGAGGGAACCAGGGAGTTATGAGGAGTAGGAGAAATACACAGGAAGGCAATAATCAGAGGTAGGCGCGATGAGAGCGTGAAATAACAGATACAACGCGCCGAAAAGTGGGCGGAGCCGGATATATATAGGCTCCATTGTCCTGTTGGGCGCCATGTTGGATGAGGACTAGACCGTTCACCGTCTGAACCGCCATCGATACCAATGCTTCCAATCTTGGTTCCTGACACCTGACTCTGCAAGAAAAGACGGTGGGTGTGTTAGTGAGGATAGGATGATAGGATAGGTTCAGAACCAGGAAAAACTGGTGTCCGTGTGCATGTTTTGCACGTGGGAGTTGTTCAGAGGCCCGTCTTGTTGTAAACGTAGGGGTAAGACTCAGTGCCTCAGGGTGTGCTAGAGTTTACGTTGGGTGTGTAGGTTGTGTGCGGTTAGGGTGGAAGTACGGTTGTGCGCACTGATTATTTGTATCCATACGGGGGTACATTGTCGTTGTTGCCTGTAAGGTGTTTGTTGGAATTTTGTTTGTGCGCATGAGTGTGTGTTGTGCATGGATTGATGGATTAAGTGCGCTGGTATGTTCCATCTAAAGTTATGTCCAGAGTCCATGAAAGTTAGTTGAGTGCGAGAATTAAATTAATCCTAGGTGTGACTAGCCCATTGTAATTTATTTCGTTATTAAAAATTCTTGTAACATTGCACCACATGCCCATGGGCCTCAGGACACGCACTCGTAAACTACAGTACAAATAGGAAGCACAAATAGGATTGAAAATGCGAAAAAGACCACTGATCACCCTCACTCCACCCATGACCGAGCCCAACCCGCTCTCCAAGCCACCATTAAGTGGTCCGGCCACCGTCCCAGAAGTGTCCCATATTCATCCAACAAGGTGGGACTCCCAAACATCCGTGGACCAGTTCAGAGTTTATAAATCCATTCTAACACCAGTGAGCCTGCTTCAGCAAAGGGCAGGTCAGTACTTAATCCCCTACCTGCATTGAGTTTGCTCCCATACCCTTGTGCTTTTACCCTTAGCTTTCTGATGTGTTCTGTTGCTTCCAGAACATGCTCCTTTTCCAGTGGCATGTGCTCTGTTCCTTGCATCCCTGCTACTCTGCCTTCACTTCCATACATTGTAGGTTAAACGTCCGGACTGAGTGAATCAATTCAAAGCATAACTTGAATGACTGGATGGATGACAGTCATAGGGTGACTAGTACCTTATAGCTGTCATGATGGGCAAAACAGATGTTAGTGTGCTTTCCAACTGGGTTCTGGGATAATTGTTTTGTCAGTGTCTAGTCTTTCATTTTCCAGATGTTTCCCCCTCCTTATACTCCTATCAATGAAAACGTATGTGGGATTTAGCAGCCTTGGTGTAGCAGGACACTCATACAATGCTTATTTCATTCTTACATTATCCAGATGTTTACCCCTCCTTATACTCCTATCAACGAAAACGTATGGGGGATTTTGCTGGCTTGGCATAGCAGGACACTCTGCTTCTGGGGAATTCAAGAGCAGCTGACTACCCTACTTAAACATATGATGAACCCTCTCAGTGGCTGACGTGAGTATAATAATCTCATCTCTGCTCCGAATTGGTCACACCAGGAGATTCAGATGCCATTTTATTGGCCCTATTGACTGACATTTTCTCACAGATGGCCAACAACCTGTTCTATGGAGTGAAACAACACCAAAACTGTTCAGGAACAAAGTGTGTGCCTCGTTTACACTGCCTCCTGCTCTGTCAAAAGATAAAGAATGGAACATCACCCTAAGCCTGTCCATATGGATCTATGGCACATATAATCCTTCAATCAAAAACAGTTTGTCATTGGAGTGATTATTAACATATAGTGTGTCCACTTGCAGCATATTAGTCCATAGCATACACAAACACCCCCCCCCCCCCCCGCAAGACACTTCTAACTCCAGCCACCAGTTTACCTTTATTATGGCTCCCGGTACTACTTACTTCCTTAAGCTGTTCTGCTCCCTCTATGACACTCCCTTCTACTTAAATAAAAGTAAGCTCCTGTAAAACGTATCAACAATAATTAGCTGTGATGGCAATTATGTTTTGAGGAGCATCTTGGAGTCCTCAAAAGGGGGAATGAAATAAGATATGGGGGTTCCCACTACCCACTAGAGCTGTCTGCAGAATTTTCAACATGACATCTTCTTTGAGCTGCATAAAGGTGCATGCATGTTCAAGTTGCCCCTGATATCTGTGCTTATATTGTCGGCATTTGAGGGAAATTAACAAAGGATGATTAACAGTGGGAATGGCCATGGCTCCCCGGTGCATGCATGCATGAGGTTTTTCTCTTCTACACTCTTGTTTAGTGGAAGTGAATGGAGATGGCCCAGTTGCACTCCTGTGGTTTCAATCACTTCTGGAATGTAGGGTCCTCCACAATCTATGCAGAGAGCCATACATCAGCGCGGAACGTATCCATTAAGCAGACCATTCACAGCTATCTGACGGTGGATGGAATTCAGATCCAGTTAGATCTTATGATTAATGCCTGGCAGCAGTGGAAAACTGGATGCAAACTAAATTGCATATTTAATTGAGGGCCCCACTGGGATTTGGTTCAACTCCCTACTCGAGCATGTCTGCAGAATTTTCTCACTGAGAATGTACCTATCAGCGATGAATTAAATACTTTGGGTTATAGGGGGCGCTGTTGCACGCGCGAGAAAATGGCGGCTCTCGTGTGAGCTCCGGCGGAACTCAGGGTTGCGAGCCAAAAAAAGACAACTTGCCCGACCCGGTTTCACGCGATTTTGGAGAAGAGAGGATAACAATACAACCCGACCACCCACACGAAATTTGGGTTTGATCGAAGTGGCGGTTCCGGAGATAAAAGCCCGGCGGTCCCACGAAGTGGCCTGAGACTTGGCGGTCGACAAGAGAGGGGAGGTGCCCCGCCCTGGGCAGGCAGGCGTGACGGCAGTGGACCGCTCGCTTCACCAGCTATCCGGCGGACGAGAATTGCGGGCGCTCCGACCATCGAGGAGCGTCCGCGGACCCCATAGGCCTTTGTTGTGCCAGCAACATGAGCAAGTGACGGCCCATGCCTGGGTTGGGCCGCGGCTGAAGAGGTAAGCTCACCCCGCTTCCTGTACATATCACTGCCCGTTGCGCACACTGTGGACAGCGATGTGACCCCCCCAGTGGATAAGGGGGATCCTGCACAACCTCCGCGGCGAGGGAGGGCGGTCCCGGGGCCGAATAGCTCACCTTCCCTCCGCCGAGATACCCATATCTAGAACATGGACGCTAAGAGCTCGGAGGCACAAACCATTAACCCGGCAGCAAGACGGATCAGCCCCCAACATTGTCACATACCAGAAAAGGAATCCACAATCACATTATAACAGGGGGGTACAGGCATAAACCACCCACGTCTGAGAGAGCCCCCAGAGCAGAGACGACGCCCAAAAATTTTGGACCAAAGAAAAGCAGAGGGACCATCGATAAATGCATCACCACGATGCAGAAAGAAACGGAAACCGACGGAGACGAGGTAACACCCGTGCATGAGAGTCAGAACCCCCCCGGCCACCATGATGGATCCACAGGCAGTTTTTCAGGCGATGCAGCAGGGATTTGCGGCCCTCACAGACAAGCTGGATGGCATCACGGCAACAGTCGCCAATATAAAAACACAACTAGACAAGACAACCACTCGCATGACCGAGGCGGAATCCAGGATATCTGGCACTGAGAACACTCTGGAGTCCTTGAAGAACACGGTATCCACAATGGCCATGGAACTAGGCACAGTGAAAAGCAAGTGTGAAGATTTGGAGGCGAGGTCCAGGAGAAACAATATCCGCATAATTGGTGTTCCGGAAGGGGCAATAAAGGGTCCAATGGACAAAGCGATAGAGGACCTTTTGCGCACACTATTGGGAGATCCGGGATGGTCGCCGACGTTCATAGTGGAAAGAGCGCACAGATCATTAGCCCCAAAGCCAAAACTCTGAGCATATCCCAGGCCCATTATAGCACGCATGATGAACTACAGAGACAGGGATCTGGTTCTAGAAACCGCTAGAGAGAAACAAGAGATAAAATGGGAGGCAAATGTCATCCGCATCTTTCCAGACTTCACCCTGGCGGTCAAACAGGAAAGGAAAAATCTTACAGGAATTAAGAGAATGCTGTGTGAAAGACAGGTACAATATGCAATGCTCTACCCCGCCAGGCTCAAAATTCAACATCAGAATAAGCCATATTTTTTCACGTTTCCCGAAGAGGCGGTGAAATTTATTGAAACGCATATTCCCCCTAGTAATGGACAGCCCTAAAGTGTGGACGATGTGGACAATCTGAAATCTGAACACAGTTACCATGATCTCGCAATGCGAAGAAACAACATTGTCAGAAGCTTCCCTCCGAGAAGTTCATGTCTGGGATGCTAGAAATGAAAAGAAACATACATGTCTCAAACAACAACGGAATTATCATCCCAAAAGCTCTGAGATGTGTGAGAGTAACAGGAGTGAACCGGACAAAATACTTATCATTAAGTTGGCTCCGGCACTGGAGATGCGGCAGCCCCCCTGTAGAAGGTGCTCGAAATGTTGTGGGGAGGGGAGGGATGGAAGGGGACAGACATAGTTGAAGTTAAGGGAACTGTGAGGGAGGGGGGAGGGTCTAACTCGGGAATGTTGGGGAGTTGTTCTCTGAAGTTTTGTTTTAAAAACAAGGTTGTAAAGCAAAAAAGCACACAGGTTCTAAGCACTGAATCTATTGAGCAAAAAACGTAGACATACCGAGACACACGACATAGCATATACCTCATAGACAATGGATAGGCCTAAAGCTGAAAACATTAATGTACTAAGTTAGAATGTTAGGGGTTTGGGCTCCAAGATCAAGATGAGGAAGATAATGGCCTACCTCAACAGACAAAAAGCCAAGATAATTTTCTTACAGGAGACACAAATAGGCCCACGACACGGGGAACTATTGATAGCAAATTGGGGCACTCATCAATACTTCACGACTTACTCCACAAGGGCAAGGGGGCGGTGATATTGATACACAAAACACTACCGTTTGTCTGTGAAGGGACCGAATGTGACCCTGATGGGAGATATGTTCTAGTACATGGCAGGCTATATGATAGAGAAATAGTTTTCTTAAATATATATGTTCCGAATACTGACCAGCCAGTGTTCTACTCCACAGTGTTTGAAAAACTAGAGAAATACCCTACAGCCGGGTGCTATGAGGGGGAGATTTCAACACGATACTGGATGTACAGTTAGATCGTACATCGACGCAGGCCAGAACATTAACCAAAACAGTACAGACAATACTTACACAAATGACAGATTTAAAATTAAAGGATGTCTGGAGAACATTGAACCCGGGTAGCAGAGAATACAGCTACTACTCCACAGTCCACGATATGCATTCTAGAATTGACTTATGGCTAATAGACAATGATAGCATGGCCTGGGTAACGAAAGCCCACATATTTCCCAGAACCTACTCCGATCACTCCCCGATACAACTAACACTGCAAATCCCAGACAAAACCAGCCCAAGGCCACCATGGAGATTCAAGCCAGCAGCCCTAATTGACATAGTATATAAAAATTCAATGGCGCAATATGTTCAAGAATACTTCGAGATCAATGAACATTCGGTCAGAACCCAGGCTACACTTTGGCAAGCATTCAAAGTCTGCGTAAGAGGCCACTCGATATCCATTGAAGGGGGAATCCTTAAAGATATTAGGGCTAGTCTGGAAAGACTCGAGGCGCAATTATCAACACTACAGACCCAGTATACCATTGCCCCGACCCCACAATTGGGCACTGAAATTAAGACCAAACTAGAGGAGTACCGAGAAGCAGCAGACCAAGAGATAAGATATTCCGACAGGCCCATAGCAGCACGTAGATACGGTGAAGGGGAGCGCCCTGGGAGACTACTAGCCAGAACGGTGTGGGGAGAAAGGGGCCCCACTAATATACCCTGTATACAAAGAGACGATGGTACAGTATCAACAGACCAGAATGAGGTAAAAGACACATTATACAAGTTCTATAAAGAACTATATTCCCCCCAGGGCACTGTCACAGACAGCGAGATAGAACAATACTTATCCAAAATACCGACAACACTCATCGTAGGATCGACAAGGGAACTACTAGAGGCACCCATCACTGAGGCCGAAATAAATATGGCAATAAAAGCTCTTCCCAACGGAAAGGCACCAGGTGCAGATGGGCTGGGAGCTGAATTTTATAAGGAGTTTAGCCCAAATCTGACTCCCAGATTACATGATGTCTGGGAGGAAGCTCTGAAAATGGGAGAACTCCCCGAAACCCGGCAAGGCCCCGGAAGAATGTGGATCATATCGCCCATTATCACTAATAAATACAGATGCCAAGATCCTGGCCAAAGTACTAGCGGCAAGACTTACACCATACATGCCATATATGATACACAAAGACCAGGCAGGATTTATTACAGGTAGATCTACAGCCACTAACATCAGACGATGCCACCACATAATTTCGTCTATACCGGCCACCACTCAGGGGGTCGCGGTATCCCTAGATATGAAGAAAGCATTCGACACAGTCTCATTGCCCTTCCTCTTTGGAGTGCTGCGCAACTATGGATTTGGCCCAAACTTCATAAAGTGTATTCAGGTGCTATACACACGACCATATGCAAGGATCAGAGTGAATGGAACCCTCACAGACTTATTAGAACTGTTGGGAGGTACCAGACAATGATGCCCGCTCTCCCCCCTGCTTTTTGCCCTGGTGATAGAACCACTAGCAGACATCCTTAGATCAAGATACAGCTCGTTTGGGTTATACCTCGAAGGAAAACTACAAATCATAATGCTATATGCAGACGACATACTTTTATATTTAAAAAACCCAGACAGGACGCTAGGCAAGATCCTAGCAGAGGTCAGGAAGTTCGGTGAATACTCAGGACTGCACCTCAACCCCCACAAGTCAGAAAAATTTCCGCTCACAGACGCCACAACACAGCCCCGGAGCCTTCACAGACTCATATGGAGTCTGATACACATAATATATCTAGGGGCCCACATAGCCAGAACGGCCCAACTATCCCGAGCACTGAACTACACGACACTAGGCGAAACACTATGTGCAAAAATGAAACGATGGACCGTGCTCCCAATATCAATGGCAGGACGGATAGCCTTAAGTAAAATGGTGATACTACAGAAACTTCTCTATCTCTTTACCACAATCCCAGTGTGGCCAGGTCGTGCTCTGTTCACCAAAATAAATAGCGCCTGTATAGCATTTGTCTGGGGCGGACACCCCAGATTGAGCTGGAGAGTCTTGACAGACACACACCCAAGGGGAGGACTGATGGCGCCAGATATGGAACTCTATTATTTGGCTGCACAGGCACAGCAGGCAGCCAAATGGGCCACACATTTTCTTCACCCTACTGACATAACTGGGTCGCCGCAGGAGAGGGAGGCAGTAGAGGCGCTGCAGAAGATGACTAGACCCACCCCGAAGCATTACAATACGATCAACCCCTCTAGAGTCACAATCACAGCATGGTGCAGAATTGCAGACATATTTGGTGTCAACAAACTATGTCACCTGAGTATGCCTATATGGGGAGATCCACAAATGCCACTCAATAATGAAAACGAAATAGCTAGACATTGGAGCAGCAAAGGTATCACACAATGGGGGCAGCTGTATTCAGACCAACACTTTAAATCATGGGAGGATATTAAAGATACGCTGGGCAATACGAACACACATAAACAGCAATACCACAAAGTCGCAACCTTCACGCAGCAAATCCACCCGACATTTCCAGAAGAGCCAGAAATAAACATGCCTTTAGGCTATATATTCACAGGAGGAACACAGAAGGTAACTGCATCTACACTATACAAAACTATGATACAAACACGCCCAGCAGTAGCCCACACAGCTAAAGGGAGATGGGAAAAAGATCTGGGCCAATGGATAGACGAACAAGAATGGGCCCAGATTTGCGGACTGACTAAAGGGATATCATGCAACTCTAGGTTTAAACTGATACATTATAAAATAGTTCACAGAACACACTGTACCCATTAAAGCTTAAGCAAATATATCCTACCTCAAAAGGTGCCTGTCCAAGATGTAAAACCGAAGATGCGAATATATATCACATGCTATGGGCCTGCACCAAATTGAGATGCTATTGGGAAGAGGTATGCAAAGCACTTAACAAAATGGCAGGTCACCCAGTGATATGGACACCTCGCACTTGCATGTTGGGGGCTGAAGGGAAAATGAATCCGATGTGGCGGAAATTGCTGAACATGGGTTTACTCATAGCCAAGAGGGTCATACTAATGAGATGGAAGAATGCACAACCCCCGACAATAGACGACTGGAACAGGGACATGGTCTGGATTAATGACACTGAAGAACTGTATATTGACTCGGTCACCCCACAAAGCAGACCCAGAAACATATGGGCACGATACAAGCAATATTTGGCTGAACTAAATGAATCAGAACAACTAGACACGGAAAGCAACTGAATTATATATGTAATATGTCTGTACAATCATAAATTGCTAATGTATGTGCATAACCTGTGGGCAAATATAAATAAAGTTGTTAAAAAAAAAAAGTACTTTGGGTCATGCCCGACTCCAGTATGATAATGAAACATCACTTGAGAGCCTCGTAGACATGCTTAAAGCTCTTCATTTAAAACACGTTACCCATTGTAGTCTTTTAAAGCTTAATATTCTTTATTAAGATTATAGAGAGGGGTAATAACAGCATGATCAAAAACATAGAGATAACCATATATAAAGAGAATGTTCAAAGATAATATGAACAACAATTGAGCAAAACTGTCAAATAGTGCTGGGGAAAAACAGAAAAAACAAAGAGATTATTGTTCTAGAAATGTCAAGAACCAGCCTAATGCAACACACTCTGTATCTAAAATACAAAAGAATAAATCATAGACAAACAGGGGAGCAGACGAGGGAACGAACACGAGAACAGGAGGAAAGAAGGGAAGGAAAGAAGCTTATAACTTTAAAGCATTATAAAAGTTGAGTTAAGGCATACACCAGCAATTTTAAACGTGCACTTAAGTTTGAGGAAGGAAGCATGGTGCAGCAACTGCTAAGTGCGCATTAAAGGATGATTTAAGAGCCGTGGGAGGTCAGGCTGAAGTGATCCAAGTACCGAATAAAAAAAATCCATTTTGCATTAAATTTAGGAATAGTATCAAGGTGAATGGCCATACATTGCTCCATTTTCTACACATAAAATGTAGGGTATTTTGTGGAGATTTGGGGCCTGACGGTATTTTATTACCGCCGAAAAATAACTTAGCAATAATCACTCCTTGTATTCAGATTTGGCCATGTGCAACAATAGTACAGTGGACATGCACTATTTCAGCACCCAGGCATGCATATTTGATATGCGTGGTTGGTAGGCGTGGTTGGTGGTATTTTGGTGAGCATTATTCCCCTGTTTTATTGGTGGCCCCAATGTTCAGAATCCCTTATCTTTGCTTAGATTTTTCGTGTAATCACTAGAGAGACCTCAGGCCTACATTTCAGGAATACCACATTTTCAATGTTAGTGTTAGTGTTAGTGTGCCACCATGGGCAATCTCACTGACTTATTTACGACAGAGAGCTATATGCGGTAATTTTGTGGTAATTTCCACTACCTTATATACGGTAGGGAACTATGTCCAGAGAGTCTCTCTTCCCGTTGGCTCATGTACCTCCAACGAGCTATGCTACAGTCACTCACAACTGTTCATACTGAATCTGACATGCACACATCTGTCTTAAAATGACCATTGCATTGTTTAAAAATCTCCCCACATCATCAGCATTGTAATGGTAAATAGTAAACACACCACCCGTCTGCTTTCAAATATATTTCTGTATTATAAAAGTTGCATTTAAACACGATCTCATTCTTTACAGAAATAAATACAATAGCACAGTAACAGCTTTGTCTATGACACACTGCAAAGAGAGTGGCGGAGAACAGAACTCAAATTGCAACATTAGCATTTGATTAAGGCATGCACATGAATCCTACACTGACTGCATATTCTCGTACACACTCAGCTCCCACACTTCTGTAATTACCTTATCTCTTTAGTTGTTCTCTTTCTGAATGTGGCTCCCTTGAAGATTAACCCCAGTGAAAACGAACGCTTTTCGTTCTTAAACCGGGGTTATTATCTGGAATCCTCCGCTTCTGCAGATAGGAATGCCTCAGCCAGGGGAAAGGTCCTTCTTCCAGCTCTGCCAAATCTTGACTGCCTTTCCTCTTCCTCAAACTCCCCCCAGCAAAAACCTGATCACTCCCTCTAGCATGATACTTGCTATGACGCTGCTCCAATCAGAATTAATCACGCCATCTCCTCCTTCTCTACACAATAGATCATTTTTATAGTAATACTTTGTAACCAACTGATTTCCTGTTCTTTCGAGCCCATTTGCTTCCTGTAGTTATGTGGACAGGGCAGCAGAGAGAACAGAAAAAAAAAATGGATGTGCGTTTAAAAGTTCACTTTCAGAATAGGCCTAATTCTGCAGTGGAGACACATTTTTATTAGTGGATTATGTTTCATTAGTCAAGTTAGTTATAAATTATGTTAGTTGTTATTTTCAAATGTGTCTCTCGCACCATAGGCATTTCAGGTGAAAAATAGTGTGCATTTTTAAATGAGCACGTGTGCTTTTAACTGTAAGAATAGATTTGCATCTTATATGTTAAAATCGTTTTTGACTGAATAGCCTGTCTTTTCTTGTTAATCTGGTAACACATATAGCAATGCCCCGCACCCTTGTGGTGGTGCTGCAAAAAAAAAATTGCTACCTGTGCAGTAGTGCTGTACTCTGTGCTGTTTGCTACCTGTGTAGTAGTGCTGTACTCTGTGCTGTTTGCTACCTGTGTAGTAGTGCTGTACTCTGTGCTGTTTGCTACCTGTGTAGTAGTGCTGTACTCTGTGCTGTAACACGCCAAATATCCTTACATACCCTCCTTTTGTTTTTAGAACTTGGCTATAATCCAAGCCAATTCCTAAAAACAATGTGTTCTCTCTTTTTTTCTTTTACAATATAGCAGTCCAACAAAATGAATATTCATGTGCATCAATGAAAAATTTGCAATCAACACAGTATTCATCTGAGTTCATTAGTTTACAAAATGTTCTACATTTGCCTTCTCAGTTGAAGTGGCATTACTTTAAGTTTAGATTTTCCAAGTCGATTAAAAACAATGAAATAAAACAACTAACCAAAACAAATAATTAATATAACAAATTAAAATAAATAATTAAAATAATAAATACGTGGAACTCCATATGTCAGCACTCTTGTCTGTCTCTGATATGTCCCGACCAGCGATGTTATTCGGTTCATTCGAGTACACTTCCATCTTGGCAATCTTAGATCCATAGGAGTCATCCTTTTTAGCATTCTGGTTATCTTGTCTTCACCTCCACCTGGAGGCAGGCATCTTTTGGTCTTCATCCAGGGGACTCCAGGACTCCATCGTCTCTCCCGTGGCCTCTGATCCCGGAACCTCCGACCAAATAATGTTAATTGTCTAAATCAAAATAGAAAATAAACAAATTAAGTACATAGCATAATACTAACTTCATCCTTTTGCCAAAAATAAAACATGCTTGGTAAAAATATTTCTTTTTTTTTTTTCCTGAAATTAAACACAAGTTAAAAGAAAACAAGCAGATATTCAATATTTAACACATTTTCTCTCTGCACACCAACCATGAGCTTCCATTATATGTGCATTTATTTATTTATTTATTTATATTATATATTTTTACATATATTACAGTGTTTATGTACCATCATAACAATCAACTTTTTTTTAACTTCTTTGTCACTGCCTCCTGATTACACCCATTTATTTTCTCTTTTTGTGTTCAAGGGACTTTATCTGTTTCTACATGCTCAAGCTGCCTGATCTCATGTCTGGGATGGCATGGTTTGATTTGATTTACATTGACAAACTGCTCTATTGCTGTTTCACCTTCATTTTTCAAAATTTTATACACTACAGGAGAGACCTTATCTATAATTCGAAATGGCCCCTGCCAGGCTGCTAGAAATTTAGAATTTTTCTGTTTACTTTTTCCAAAATGAAACTTGTATACCTGATCCCCTACACTGTATTCCTTTATTGATGTCTTTTTATCATAATACGATTTTGCACTGTCAGCAGCTCTTTCCAGATTTCTCTGCACAAAAGCAAATGCATGTTGCAAATGCCTCCTCAGTTCATCAATATATTCATGAACTGTGGATGCACTCACAAGGGTTTGCTCATGTGTTCTGTATAGTAGGTGTTGTGGAAACACCATTTTCCTACCTGTTACGACCTCATGGGGGCTAACACCTGTTGCTTTGGCAGGAGTCGACCTGATTGCCATCAAAACCAACGGTTAACGTAAATCCCAGCTGGAACCTGCTTCTGCCACAAATTTCTTTAAAATATCCACAACAGACCTATTGCTTCTTTCAACTGTACCTGAAGACGCCGCCCGATATGCGATATGTAGTTTCCTTTTCACACCTAGTATTTGCCATACCTTACTCATTAGAGTACTTGTGAAATGGCTTCCTCTGTCTGACTCAATTCTTTGTGGCAACCCAAACCTTGAGAACACATGGTTCACCAGCAATGTGGCTGCTGTTTGCGCACTACAATCTGTTGCAGGAATGTATTCAATCCACTTCGACATCAAACATACCACACTCAAAATATAACGGTGTCCCCTGCTCGACCTTTTTAAAGGACCTACATAGTCTATTTGCAAATCTGACCATGGGAGAGTTAGGCCTCTTTTCATCAATGGTGCTCTATGCATTGGTGAAGCAGGTTTAAATTGGGCGCATACTAGACATCCTCTAGTATATAATTCCACATCTTGGGACATATGTGGCCAGTAAGCATAATCTTTTAGTATTTCTAATGTTTTTTGTGAACCTCTATGGCCTGCAGTTATGGCATCATGTGCATGGTGTAGCATTAGTCCTCTGAATGAAAGGGGTACTACCCACTGTATTTGCCCTGTTATGGACTCTCTAATCATGAGTCCATCCTGTAATCTAATTCGTGTTTTGTTCTTTAATAACACCCTCAACTCTTCTTTTCCCATACAATCATTTTCTGTTAAAGGATTTTGTTCAGGATCTATCAAATGATTATAATAGATTCCCAAAATTTGATCATTCTTTTGTGCCTCAATCAAATCTTGGTCTGGCGTGTCATGACTCCACTGCACCACCGGTTGATCTACCTCCTTTGGTGCTTTAGAACATGTGACTGCATCAATTTGTATTTCACCCATTAAATAATCAATAGGTAGCAATTCTCCCATCACAGCCCCAATCTTAGCCAGGAGGTCTGCCTTATCATTTCCCCCCTTATCCTCTCCTGGTGTTTTTAAATGCCCACAAATTTTTCTCCAGTATATTGTTAAATTATTTTCTGACACCAATTTGTCTATGGCTTGTATCATTTTTCCATGTTTAAGTGGCTTTTTGTTGTATGTAACCATGCCTCTTGCTTTCCAACCAGGCAAATACTCCACAAAGCTATTCCGTGCATAGTCAGAATCAGTCACCAGGACAATTTCACTGAACTTTTTATCAACTGCAGTAGCAATTGCTTTATAAATGGCTGCCAATTCCGCCACCTGACTGCTCCTATCCCCAATCCTCATCCCTATACTGGGGACGCCTTCACATTTCAACCAGACATTTCCTATTCCTGCCACTAACTGTTTATTACTGTCATTTTCAATGTGAAAAGCACAACCATCCACATATACAGTTGGCAAATCCTTGCATGTTTTTTCATCAAAAGCTTTGTGTGGTGATTGTTCAAATTCCTGCAAACTAGTTTCCACTTCCATTTCATTTGGTATTTGTTCAGCTGCACAGTCATGTAAGTCAGCTAACCCTTGAGCAATTGGGCTCTTTTTATTTTGTCCATATCTCACTTCTACGAGAAAACCTTGTAATGCCAGTGTCCATGAAGTGATTCTGGATTGTGCTAGATTGCCTGATCTAATTCTTTTACTCTCTAAAAATTGCAAAGGTTGATGATTTGTTTCAATAATCACCTTTTCTCCCTGAACAATGGGGCGGAAATGTTGTAGAGCCCACACAGTGGTTAATAGGGCCTTTTCACATTCATTAAATTTCATTTCAACTTGGGAAAATGCCTTACTTGCATATGCAATGGTTTTGTGATTCAAATCGTGTTTTTGTGATAACACTGCTGACATACAATGTTCAGAAAAACCTATTTCTATAAAGAAATCCCTGTCCTTTATGGGGTATGCTAAACATGGTGCCTTTACAAGACATTCCTTTAATTTAGCCACTGCATCAGACTGCCCTTTTTCCCATTTCCAGGGAGTATTCAGTTTAAGCAGTTTAGTCAATGGTTGAGTGATTTCTGCATAATTTTCAATGAACTTTCTGTTATAGCCTGTCATCCCTAATAAACTTTTTACTCCTTTCACATTTTTAGGATCTTTTAATCTTTGTATGGCCTCTATTTTCTTCTTTTGTGGATTTAGCCCATGTTCAGTCACTTCATGCCCTAGAAAGTTCACTTTTTTCTTGCACCATTGTGCTTTTTGCAAAGATACTTTGGCGCCTGCTTTCTGCAATTGGCCAAGTACATGTCTTATTTCATCAAAATGGCTTTTCAAACTTTCATTTTTTATCAGGACATCGTCCACATAAACTATTGTTCCTCTTTCCGCTGCTTCCGGCATGGCCTTTCTCAAAAATATGCCAAATTCACTCCCACTATTGATGTACCCGAACGGACCTCTAAGCCAGGCATATTGAGTCCTGTCAAATGTAAAGGAAAATAAATTCTGTATCTCCTCTGCCAATGGCACGCACCAATATCCAGAGGTGAGATCTAATGTGGTAAATACATTTGAACCATATATCTGAGCTAGGCCCTGATCAATGAATGGCAGTGGCCATCTAGATATTGGTACTCTTTTATTTAACTCTCTCAAGTCTGCACATAGCCGCCATTGACCATTTGGCTTCAATACACCTAAAATAGGTGTATTGGATGTGCTATGAATGGGCCTGATGATTCCCCGTGATTCCAAATTTTTAATAATCTCTGCCAATGATTCTAAACATGCCAGCGGTAGTCTATACTGGCGTACAAACACTGGGTTTCTGCTACACCCTTCTGGCAGTGTGGCCACATGTAAATCAGTTAAACCACAATCATAAGCATCTTTTGCAAATACATCCTTAAACTCCATAAATATTTCCCTCAGGTTGTCCCTATCCTTATCGCTTTCACATGCATCCGCTAAGGAGACCTGCTCTTCTACCATTTTGGAAAATTCTGGAAAATCTTCTGGTGAGGGAATCTCGGCGCTTTCCTCTAACTGTGTGGCTGTGTCTTTTTGTAAAGCTGCCACTTTTAAATATTTTGGCATATCAGCTTCCACTTCAATGGGCTGATTTCCTGTTTCATTTTCATTTAAATTAAATATTATGCAATCCTCTTGATGGCAGCACACCGTCTCATTTGAATCATAAGGATACACAGAATGAATTTTAAATATTCCTTTGGGCTGAGAGTCCAGGTGTTCTGGCAACTCGCCCTTGGCATCTACATATTTTTCAGGAATATTCCCAATCACCATGTTATTTAAATCTGCCGTATAATGTGATTTTTGTATGGCCATTCCTAATGGGGAGTTTTTCCTCTAAATGAATATCCTGACAACCTTTATTATTTACCATGATTTTTACAGATCCCTCACCAATGTCTACCAATGGAATGTATTCATAATCCAGGCCTTGCTGTTTTATGGATTCATTCAGGCATACAAATGCATCAGAGCCTTTCATCTGCTGTCCATTTTTGCATTTCAGTTTTATTGCAAACTGTTTTGTAAATGCAGGAATAATAGTATTTTTCCTCATTTGTAATTCGACTGGATAAGGAACCAGTTGTGCACAATGATAAGCCCTTCTTTTGTCTTCAAACTCAGGTGCCGGACCACCTAGGCATGACCATATTTTTTGATTAAGGAAATCTAACACCATACACATTCTGTGCATGATGTCATTTCCCATGTAAAATTCATTTTGTGCTCCACTCACTATCCAGACATTATGGTAAATTGTTTTCTGCCCAATGCTAATTTTAAGCATGCATCTGCCTGCAATTCGGTTTTCAAAGTCTGGACTGTCCAACCCAGAAACATATTGGTTTTTAATCCTAAATTTCGGGATTTCTTCCCTCTCCATAATTTTTTGCAACAATTTCTCATTAATGAAACTCCTTTCATGTTCAAGCGCTAAAGTGGCTTTTATTGTTTTAAGATAATCATTTATACCAACATGAACCCATGGTTGCTCATCTTCCATGTGTATTTCTGCCAGAGTGGTAATGTGTTTTTCTGAATCTGTTTTAGGAGCAATATTCTGTTTGCACGTTTTCTCTTTTAGATAAAAACATAATGTGTGCTCATCTATGGCAGTCTGCCAATCTTTCCTTGGGTCTAAGTATATTTGTACAGGTAGTTTTTCATTGTCGCTCTGTATTTTGTCTTGACATATTAATATGACAGTGACACTAGGTATGCAGCTATTCTGGAGATATACCTCCACAGCATCATTTGTTTTGGCAACGGTGTGACATTCATTTATATTGCTGTTTTGTGATTTTAGTTTCTTAGGCCTCAATGGTTTTTTGGTTAAGGACCACAGTACTCCATTCACCCCATCCGTGAGAGGAGACAATCTTTTCAGGCAATCTGTCCCCATCAGAAATGGAATTTCACAAATAGATGTGATCAATACCTCTTGTTTCATTCTGTGCTTTCC
The DNA here is from genome assembly GCF_040938575.1 of Ambystoma mexicanum. Classification (NCBI taxonomy): domain Eukaryota; kingdom Metazoa; phylum Chordata; class Amphibia; order Caudata; family Ambystomatidae; genus Ambystoma; species Ambystoma mexicanum. Next base: position 953,410,503 of record NC_090926.1, on the reverse strand, counting down.
TATTTTTATGTCAACCTCAGTTACACCTATGATGGGCACCTCCTCCCCATTAAAGTTATGCACTGGGCCTTGATTTTCCTTCACTGTGATCTGACTCTGTGGAGGCCTCCCTTCATTGATACTCTTTACCAGCTCCTTGGACATAATTGTGGCCTGTGCGCCAGTGTCAATCATAGCAAAGGTGTGGCATTTTTCTTCTACAGTGATGGGTGCATAATATCTGTCCTCAACTTCCTCTAATACACATAAGAAATGTGAATTCTTACTGATTTCAGGGCTCACCTTTCTCAGGTCTTTTTCACTTTTGGCTAAGCACATTGGTAAATGAAAAGACATTTTTCCCTCCTTTTTACCCATTTCTGTGCGAGAGATTTTATTCATTTCTCCATGTTCAGAGGTTTTTTGGAGTGAGGCCACTGTTCGCCCTTCCATCTGGGTAACATCAGAGACCACATTACAATCCTCCAACTGAACATGTGTAACAACTTCATTCAGCAATTTGTCATTTTTTAATTCTGTGCATTTTTAATTCTGTGCATTTGTGATCATTTAGTGTGATACCAGCCCTTTCAGCCTCTTCAAAAATATGTGGCTCAAAGAATTCTTCAGGTGATTGACTTGTACCCTCCTTGTGAGTATTTCCTTTTTCTGTCTGTGTTTGGTCATTGTTTTGCTTGCCCAGGGAAGGAGCTATGGCATCCCCACTTACTCCCTGTTCACTGGTATTCCCCATGCATGAGTCATTTTTCTTAAGTCTGTCCCTTTGTTCTTTTGGAATTCCTAATGTTTCTTTTTCATTTGTGCAAATCTTTACTGTTTTATTTAGCTCTAAGTTAAACCGCACCTCTTTTTTAGAAGTATTTGCACTTTCTGTCACAATTTCATTTACTGGTACTTTCATTTTTAATCCATTAGGCATCTCAGAGTCGTTATGCAAAATTATATTAGAGCAATCTGTCATTTTGGTACTGCAGTTATCATGAGTACTTAGGCACTTTTCGGAAGCCCCCCGGTCATTGCTATGGCCATCAGCCCCCTCTTTGGAAGGTTGTTTTTGCGCTGTATAGAGCTTTCCTATTTGCTCAGCTAACATTTTCACTTGGGCCTCAAGGCACTGGAACCTTTCCATCTCTCTAGGATCCTCTTTCTGTGGCCTAGGTCGATATTGGTTGTTTTCCCCCTGATTGGATCTATTCTGATACCTCTCAGGTGATTGATGTCGGTTGGGATGGTTTCTGAACTCTTGATTCATTTGTGGAGGGGAGCGGGTTGCACCCATCCTTTGATTATAGTCCCCTGGTGGGGAATCATTGTACTGGCGTGGATTGTAGTTCACGTTTTGCCTCATGTCCTGTCTCTCAGATTGTGGGTACTGGCCCCTATGTTGATTTCCATTATCAGTAAATCGATCCACATATCGGGGCCTATCCTGATTACCATATATCATGGTGTTGGGATCAAACCTACTCTGTGTCCCCAATGACTGGTAGGGACCATCATTTCTTTGATCTTGATTTTGTCTCTGGTTATTGTTCATACCTGCCATATCAGGCCGGTATCCTACCCGGGGTCTGTCCCCTAAATACCTAGGGCTGATGTAGCTCTCTCTATTACTAGGATCATGTGATTGGAACATTGGTACATTAAATGGCGATCTTTGTTGATTACCCCTTTGTTCAGGTGTCACATTATTTTTACCTTGGCTTTGAGCAGACTCAAGGGACATTTTGGCTGACCTGATTTCCATTACTGTGGCTGAGGGTTCTTTAGATTTAGGTCTAGTATCTTTCATTTTATCACTTTCTCTACCCTGACAATAGAGTACCTCATATAGTTTTGTGCTTTGATGTACAATCCATTCAAGGGACTTGTCACAGTCAAATTCACGGACCAATTGGGATATGATGTCTTTCTGTAGCCCATAGAAGTATGCAGTTTTAAACTCATTGGAATTTGAGTCAAAAGATACATCAAAGCGAGAAAATGCTCTTTTTAAGTCTTGTAAAAATTGGCGAGGGGATATATTAGGTCCAGCAGTAATTGTGTACGCGACTTTCTTTGCCTCCTGCAATGACTGAAAAGGAGAAAAATGATGCCTAATTTCTTTTTCAAACTCCAGCCATGTCATATTCTGCTGCTCATTTAATCCCCTTATGATGCTGGCCGTCGGGGCATCTAAAGTTAAATGAAAATATTGTCTGTACTGTTCCTTAAGTATCTGGAGTGCTTTAAAAATGTCATGCACCGCTTCTAAGTGATCCTCAATGCAGCATTCACCTCCCTTTTTAAATGGTTTGATCAGGACTTTAATGGATTTCATTATTTTTATGGGGCTACTTGTTGCAATGCATGGAATTGCACTATTTTGTGGTTCAATCCTGTTTTCAGGTGTATGAGATTGGTGGCTGCCCCCAATGGGAGTATCAAATCCCCCAAGGGCGCTGCAACCAAGTTCAGTCACCGGCCCAGTCACTGGAGCACTAGCTCTTTGGGCAGAGCTAGAATTCACCTCCACTCCATTGAATGTGGTACCCTGCTGTCTCTCCTGGGACCTGGGAATGCACATTTGCTGTTCTAAGTCCTTACACTTTTTAAGGAGTCTGGTTGCTTCGTTTTGTAAATAATTATTTTCATCACTCATCTTGTTAATCACCTCCTGCATGTCGCACATTTGCATTTGGCATTCATTGAACTCTTTATTTCTCTTGTCTCTTTCTTGAATCATTTTAATCATTTCTTGTTCTGCACTCTGGAGATCACGTTCTTTTTCACAGTGTTCTTTTTGTAAAATCTGCATCTCTGAAACAACCTCATCTTTATCTTGTCTAATGTGATCCACTAAGGCTTTTAAGTGTGCCAATTCTTGCTCACTATCCTCAAATTGTTTCTTGCTTTTGGATAATTGAGTATCAAAGTCTCTGCATTTTAATTGCATGTCTTTTTGGCATACATCCAATTCTGCTCGCAACATTTCCTGATTTTTACTTGCCCCCTCTAATTCAGTCTTTAACCTGTTAATTAGCTGAGTATCATTCTCTTGCATTCGCAGGGACTTGTTTAAAATAAACCATATTTTGCCGCATAGCCGTATTAAACAGTCTTTCTCTGCACTTTTATCGGCTGTATTCAATAATCTTGTAAGGCAGACCTGAATTATGCTGCCTTCTGCAAAAATATTGTCTAGTTTTTCTTTCTGCACCTCACCCTGAATGCGGTTACTTCATTCTAACGTGCTATTCGAAGACCAACTCCCATGTGCAAATAACTTTGCCTCTAAATATTGCACTAGATCTGAGAATGTGGTTTCCCTTTGTGACATTCTGAAATTCGTTTTTAGTGGCACACTGCTATTATAAAATGGGTTCCCTTTAATGTGCAAATGGCAGTGTGAGACACGCTTGCCACGCCCAGTAGGTACTCTATGATCACTTTCCCGGCCTGCAACGCACCATAAATATGTAGGGTATTTTGTGGAGATTTGGGGCCTGACGGTATTTTATTACCGCCGAAAAATAACTTAGCAATAATCACTCCTTGTATTCAGATTTGGCCATGTGCAACAATAGTACAGTGGACATGCACTATTTCAGCACCCAGGCATGCATATTTGGTATGCGTGGTTGGTAGGCGTGGTTGGTGGTATTTTGGTGAGCATTATTCCCTTGTTTTATTGGTGGCCCCAATGTCCAGAATCCCTTATCTTTTCTTAGATTTTTCGTGTAATCACTAGAGAGACCTCAGGCCTACATTTCAGGAATACCACATTTTCAATGTTAGTGTTAGTGTGCCACCATGGGCAATCTCACTGACTTATTTACGACAGAGAGCTATATGAGGTAATTTTGTGGTAATTTCCACTACCTTATATACGGTAGGGAACTATGTCCAGAGAGACTCTCTTCTCGTTGGCTCATGTACCTCCAACGAGCTATGCTACAGTCACTCACAACTGTTCATACTGAATCTGACATGCACACATCTGTCTTAAAATGACCATTGCATTGTTTAAAAATCTCCCCACATCATCAGCATTGTAATGGTAAATAGTAAACACACCACCCGTCGGCTTTCAAATATCTTTCTGTATTATAAAAGTTGCATTTAAACACGATCTCATTCTTTACAGAAATAAATACAATAGCACAGTAGCAGCTTTGTCTATGACACACTGCAAAGAGAGTGGCGGAGAACAGAACTCAAATTGCAACATTAGCATTTGATTAAGGCATGCACATGAATCCTACACTGACTGCATATTCTCGTACACACTCAGCTCCCACACTTCTGTAATTACCTTATCTCTTTAGTTGTTCTCTTTCTGAATGTGGCTCCCTTGAAGATTAACCCCAGTGAAAACGAACGCTTTTCGTTCTCAAACTGGGGATATTATCTGGAATCCTCAGCTTCTGCAGATAGGAATGCCTCAGCCAGGGGAAAGGTCCTTCTTCCAGCTCTGCCAAATCTTGACTGCCTTTCCTCTTCCTCAAACTCCCCCCAGCAAAAACCTGATCACTCCCTCTAGCATGATACTTGCTATGACGCTGCTCCAATCAGAATTAATCACGCCATCTCCTCCTTCTCTACACAATGGCTCATTTTATAGTAATACTTTGTAACCAACTGATTTCCTGTTCTTTCGAGCCCATTTGCTTCCTGTAGTTATGTGGACAGGGCAGCAGAGAGAACAGAAAAAAAAATGGATGTGCGTTTAAAAGTTCACTTTCAGAATAGGCCTAATTCTGCAGTGGAGACACATTTTTATTAGTGGATTATGTTTCATTAGTCAGGTTAGTTATAAATTATGTTAGTTGTTATTTTCAAATGTATCTCTCGCACCATAGGCATTTCAGGTGAAAAATAGTGTGCATTTTTAAATGAGCACGTGTGCTTTTAACTGTAAGAATAGATTTGCATCTTATATGTTAAAATCGTTTTTGACTGAATAGCCTGTCTTTTCTTGTTAATCTGGTAACACATATAGCAATGCCCCGCACCCTTGTGGTGGTGCTGCAAAAAAAAAAAAAATGCTACCTGTGCAGTAGTGCTGTACTCTGTGCTGTTTGCTACCTGTGTAGTAGTGCTGTACTCTGTGCTGTTTGCTACCTGTGTAGTAGTGCTGTACTCTGTGCTGTAACACGCCAAATATCCTTACAGTTAAGGCATACACCAGCAATTTTAAACGTGCACTTAAGTTTGAGGAAGGAAGCATGGTGCAGCAACTGCTAAGTGCGCATTAAAGGATGATTTAAGAGCCGTGGGAGGTCAGGCTGAAGTGATCCGAATAAAAAAAATCCATTTTGCATTAAATTTGCATTAAATTTAGGAATAGTATCAAGGTGAATGGCCATACATTGCTCCATTTTCTACACATAACATATGTTGTTCCACCATCCTTTAACAAAAACATTTTGCAAACATTTCCAATTGGTAGTGACACGCTTGAGGGTAAGAGCAATGAAGAGGTTGTAGAGTTTAGCTTATTCTTGTAAGTCAATAGTAATAATGGCAAGACTACCCAGAAAAAACATTGAGAAAGGAGAGGGGATTATTGACATAAAATGTAAGTGAAGGAATCGGCACACCTCTTTCCAGAACTTAAGAACATGGGGACAGTCAAAAAACATATGCTTATTGGAGGCCGGGGCATCACCACAGGACCAACATTTGTCATCAGCCCCAGATTTAGATTTGGATATTTTCAGCAGAGTAATGAAGGCTCTGTGAGTAAAAGAATACAAATGTTGCATAGTGTTAGAAGAGGTGGGGAAGCCTTTAATCTTTGCGAATAGTAGGGACCACATGTTATCTTCCAAAGTAGCACCAAAGTCCAATTCCTAATCGGATTGTGTAGACCAATTGGTAGTAGGATGAGCTGTAATGCACAAGACTTTGTAAAATGTAGATGCAGGGGAAACAGAAGCCATGGTGAAGAGCAGAAACCTAGAGGCATCAGTTAACAGAATACAGTTTGGTGAGCTCAGCAGAGCATCCAAACACGCATTGACCAATAGAGTGTAAAAATTGAAGTCCGAATTGGGAATGGGAAACTGGTATTTTTGCTGTTGAAATGATAGAAGGGAGCCATTATCAATAATCTGATAGGCAAATCTGATGCCTTTATTTAACCAGGACTTTTGGTAAAGAGCCCTGTCATTAATAGTAATAGCTTTATTGGGCCACGAAAATGGAGAAGGGTTCTGGGAAGGAGATCTAAAGTAGGGGGGGAGAAACATTCTTAATGCCAAAATGGAAGCCTTAGTGGGATCTGGTAAAGTAGAGGAGATATGACTGAAGATGTAAATTAAATCAGTGTTGGTATATGGAAGTACCAGATTTTTTTCCAGTATACAACAAGAGGGGGTGTGAGAAGGAGAAGAGGAGGTGAACCAGCAACCAGTTTGTTTGAATAAAAAGACAGAGTGATTGAGTTTGAAGTTGGAAAATCTGTCCTCCCACCAATCATACTAGGCTCTTAGTTTCCTAATAGCAATTATTTTACATCTCCACACCCCCAAAGAAAGTTGAGAAGAATAGAATGAATGGACTTAAAAAATGAGGCAGGTAGTGAGGTAGGGAGTAGTTGCAGATAATATAGAGCAATAGGCGAGAACATCATCTTAATGGTATCAAGACGATCCCACGAGGAAAGGTAAAAGGGTGACCAACTCAATGTGAATTCTTTGAGTCTATTGATTAGTGACTCCACAGTAATTTTAACGGTATCGGCCACAGTAGAAGCAAATCATAGGCCTAAATATGTAATTTAGTTTTGACACCATTTAAATCCATACACGTCTAAATCATGCTTAACGCAAAAAGGAGTTAAGGGGAAGAATTTTGGATTTATCTCTGTTAAGATTATAACCAGAGATCAAGGAAAACTGAAGTATTCTGTTAAGCTACAAAGGAAGATGGAGCTTGTTTTTTTTATACAAATCAAGATGTCATCAGTACTTGAAGTGCCATGTGGGATTCCAGGGATGTTTACATCAGATCTGATGAGTTCTAACAGAGGTTCAGAGAAAGGATGTAAAGAATAGGGGAGAGAGGGCAGCCCTGTCTGGTGCCTCTTAGTAAAGGGAATAAGGATGAGGATAGGCTTTTAATACAGATAAAAGATTCAGGGCAGGAACAGAGAAGTTTTGTAAGATAGATAACATTCTCCCCACACCCATACCACCGTAAGGTTTTAAACATAAAAACCCAGCTGACCCAATCAAAGGCTTTTTCAGCATCTAGTGCAATAGCGGCATACCATAGATGATCTTTTTTGTCTTTGGATACCAAGTGTAGAGCATTCAATAGAAGCCTGGCATTCACAGATATTTTCCTACGCTTGACGTAACCAACTTGGTTAGACTTGATTAAGGCGGGAAGGGAAAATGCAATCCTGTTAGCCAAAATTGTTGCAAACATTTTGCTTTCTGCATTAATAGGGGATATTGGTCTATACTTTTTGGGAAGATTGGGGTCTTTGTCAGCCTTGGGAAAAAGAATAAGAAGTGCTTCAAAGAAGAACCCAGACAAACCTTGCTGAGATGCAAAATAAGAAAAAAAGTGCCTTTAATCTAGGGGAAAGGGAGCTTGCAAGTGATTGAACAATTCAATGGAGATCCCATCTGGACCTGGGCCTTCCCTTTACCTAATCCCTCAAAGCACGATTGATCTCAAGAAGTGTGATCTCTCCTTCTAAATGGGTGAGATCTGTTTGGGGATATGATGCTCTACTGATTTTATATAGAAAAGAGTCAATATGAGTAGGAGAAATAAAGGTGTCTGGGGTATATTACTCAGAGTAAAATTGTTTAAAATAGTTGAGAATGACATCCGGGTTAGTCCTAAGAGTGCCAGATTATCCTTGATGCGCAATATAAACGTCTTTTCCTTCTTGGACTTAAGGTATGAGGCGAGGGATCTGCTAGCCTTGTTAGAAGTCTGGGACATTTTGGTTTTATATTTAAGTAATGCATCAGTAGCGAATTCAGTGAGTTCTTTATTAATCTGAAAGTGCAAAGAAAGAACCAAGCGAAGATTGACACCTAAGGGAGAATGATAGAATCAATTTTCAGCATCAGAAAGCTAGAGGTATAAGTCATCAAGGTGTGCTTTATGCAATTTCCTTTTCTTGCAAGAGTAAGCGAAGACATGACCACGTAACATCGCTTTAAAGGCATCCCAGTTGGTAACAAATGAAGTGTCATGGTCTAGATTCTCAGTGAAATACTTTTGATAAAAGTAATTAATTGACTAGATACACTGTTGATCAGGAAGCAAGCTATTGTTAAATCTCCAGGGAGAAGGTGGCTTTTTAATATCAGCAAATTTTAACGTGGTAGAGACAGGGGCATGATCGGAGATGATGATGTTAGAAAGGTTTGTGTATGTTTGACCTTGTGCAAATTGCCCTCGGCAATTTGACCTAAAAACATTTGACCTTTTGACCAAATTGACCTCCATTGTTATGGATGCAAGAGACACCCCCGCGGCCTTTGAGAAGCGGGGGACACCCTGCAATCCTCACATCTCATTTTCAGGTAAATAGGAATTAACCTATTTGACCTAAAACAAAAAGGTCAATTTGGACTGGATGCAAAAAAAGGAAGGTCAATCTGGACCACTTAGAAAAGGTCAATTTGGTCAAAAGGTCAATGATTTAGGTCAAATATCCTAATACTATTAGAACTAGAAGAATCAATGATAGTACCAGTGAGTGACTTCGATGAAAATATATAATCGAGACGTGAGAGAGAATTATGAGGGGATGAGTAAATGGTGTAATACAACTGAGTAGGGTGAGTGAGCCTCCAGGTGTTAACAAGACCAGTCTCAGCTAAACAAAGCATACTGGCCTTATGAGACCTGGAGTTTTTGAAAATGCACTTGGATTTCCTGTCCAAAAAGGGATCCTCTACCTCATCACATCTCCACATAAAATTAGGTTATTGAGGCCAGAACTAAGAATATTTTTTTTACTAGAATCAGAAAACCCAGTGACAGGGAGAGTGGGGCCATACACTTTCATAATAGATGGAAAGTCAGAGCCGACCACATTTTTGACCCAAGCCCAGCACCCATTAGTGCCAGCATCATGTGCTAATATTTTGTAGGACCATTTTTTGCTGATGAGTATAGCAACATCATTTCACTTGCCGACTGCTGGGCTAGCAATAACATCTTCATTCCAACATGATTTAAGCTTCATGGCTTCGGGAAGAGACTGGTGAGTCTCCTATATGCAAGCTACAGATAGTTTGAATTTATGAAGGTGGGAGATAATCTTGCGTCTCTTAATAGGGTTATTGCACCCTGTGATGTTCCAGGTTATGCACTTAAAAACCATGGTAACACATGAGTGTGGGTAAAGAAAACTTGCAACATATGGACCAAACCACATTACAAAAAGAAAGTAATCAAGAGAGAACTGCCCTAATAATTAATATGTGAAATTCAACACATGAAATAATAAGATAAATGGCTTTGTAACAAAGACCAGGCATAGAAGGAAAAACGTGAGGGTAAAGGGGAAGGAAAAGGAAGACAGACGATAAACAAGGGGTGTTTACACATAGGGGGATAAAAAGAAAAAAGATACTTTTCCTAATGGTAAAGCACATAAAACATTGATGAAGCAATAGGGTCAGACAAAAAAATTGAAAAAATCTGGATAAAAAGTGTCAGAGCAGGTATCACCACCAGGACCGTCTACCACACACAGACAGTCCTCAACAGGAGATGGGACACAAAACCGCATTTGACCCTTCAACATTATAGAACATGAGTTGATAGCAATAATGCATAAAATGAGTTTCATAACGCCGCCAAGTGTAGAGGAGGTTCTAGGTCTCGAAGTGGATGGAGAACCCAGGGGAAGCGATGTGTTCATGCCCTCATTTTTGATGGTGCAAATAAAGGTCTTCAGATCGTCAGGTTCATCAAAAAGGGCAGTACGCTCATCGTGAGTGATTTTGAAGGAACACGGATGAAAAAGACTGTATTTTTTCATTAAGCTGCTTCAGAGGTGGGTGAAAAGACAGACATTCTTTACAACATTGTACAGTGATTTTAACCACGTCTTGTGAGATATGGATTTTGCTTCCTTGCCAGACAAGCGGATTCCTTTCCTTAACCATTGAAATCATAAGTTGGAGTTGAGTAAATTCTAGAATTAGAATATCAGCGTGCAAGTAGGTTGATTAGATGGCCAAGAATTTCTGACTGGACCAATACGATGGGCACGCTGAATGCTGAGCGAGGTATTAGGTTGGAAATGGGGCAGTACTGGTAGCATCTTCTGTAGGAATGATATGGGAACAGACGCTTCAGATCCCTCCGGCAGACCAGTGACACACAGGTTATTTCGCCTACTTCTACTTCTGTTTTCCAACTACGCTTTGTGCTTTGAAGATCCTTGACTGTTTTTTCAAGCATTGCCACTTTAGGGGAAACATCCTCAACAAAATCAACCCTTCATTCCATTCCATTCATTCTTCCTTCAAAGCCCATGAACCTATCATCCAGCTGCTGTAGTTTCTGATTAGTGGTTTCAATGAAGGACTTCAGAGCTCTGATCTCTTAAGGGATAGCATCAATAGCCGTGTAAGCAGGAGAGTGCAGTGGTTGTGAATCACATTGGCCAAGGGAGGAATTAAATCCATGCAAGTAGGCTGTGATTTTTGAGTAGCTTTACCCAAAGCCATGTTGGCAAATAAGGTGTGTATGATGGCCATTGTAGAAGTGGAGTAAAATACAATCAGTGTGAAAGCACAGATGCAGGAGAAGCCACCAAGCAGCCAGCAGTGAAGATCTGAGCTTTGAAGGCGTTGAACACCCAAACCAATATGAGTAATCAGAATGGGTTATGTGAGCGGCACCGGTAATGCAGCATCAAGAGAAAAAAGAAAATGAAAATGGACTGCTTTAATGAGATAAAACAAGACTCTCAAGGTTGGTTCCAACTATTTGCAGTGATTGTAAAAAATGAACAGGTGTCACCACAGCCGGTAAGGCACCAAAGAACAGTACAGTATAGGAAGAATGGCTCCAGAACATCTGTAAGGTATCCAGTGAAAGGTGAATGGAAAGAAGGTGTAAAGAAACTGGTCATGTACAGCAGTAGCATTCCTCAGGGATAAGCCAGCAGAATCTTGACAAGAAGCAGCCAAAATACAATGTGTTTTCGGGGAAAAGATTGTCACAATGGGGCAAGGAAGCAAACGTGGCAGCAAAAATTCATATATATATAATAAAGAAAGGAAGAAAAAAAAGAAACGCTTAGCTCATGGCATGAATTTCACCAGCACTAACAGAATAAGGCAGGTGGTGGCGCACACTTCAAGAATCAACCAATGAGCGGACAAGGCCCTAGCCGGCTCGTTGCATCAGGCGCAAAGCCCAATGTTTCCAAACATGATGCAGCAAATGAATGACAGAGAGGGCGCTCATCTCTCCTCATCGATGGAGTTCACCAAAAAGACACGTTGGGGCCGCTGCAACACAGCAGAGCATGGAGGTGTGAAGCTCAAGAGCAAGCAGCAGAAGGTGAGGGAGAAAGAAGTGCAGTGAGTAGCTAATTCATTAAAAAGTATAGAATGATGGACCAGAGCGGTGCAATCAAGCGGCCATACTACCGGGCGACAAGCCACACCCCCTCACACCCATGGTATTCTTAGCTTGACAGGGCACATGTTTTGGATGTTTATGGGTATCTTACGGGAATAAGTCCAACTATCACCAAATGCAAGACTGTTGGATCGAAATACCCTGCAGATAAACAAAATGTATTGGATGGCATAGAATCAAAATAGGACACTTTTAATTGCAATATCCCGCCTGAACTATCATAAAACTTTATTACAACATGGAGTTTGCAGTGATTACAAATTGCTCAGAAATCAGCAGTCGGATTGGCCATTGAGATCCCTGAACATGATAATGTTGGGAGCTATGTTGCAAAAGTAGGGTTGCCATCTGGCTCTGATGAAAATACTGGACAGTCACTGTAAAGCTCTGGGCAATGCACCACATTTCCGGAAGCAAAATCTAGACAAAGCGTCATATTGTAGCCCATATTTTTCAGGAAATGCAAAATCCCAAAATACATGAAATGCTTCAAAATCAAGCCTTAAAGAGCTAACACATGGTTCATTATAAATTAAAAGCTCATGAACATGTTTATTTTTTTCAATTTCTTTTTTTTTATTAATGTGTTTGGCTAATTAAAGCTTTTTGCATACAACCTAAAACAAATGTTGACTAAAATGATCATTGAATTACATAGTGAAGCTAAAATTAACAACAATGCATTTTATTTCATGAATAAAATAGTTCTAATCACTTAAAAAAAAAATCCCACATAGACTCCTGCAATTAAATGCAACTCAAACCCTCAAACCCCCAAATACATCAAGGGTACAGCCCACCAATTAGAGAATCTGTCAAGTTCATTCTTATCCTAGCAATTTCCCAGACATGGTGGGCTGCAGCAACAACAATCAGAGTTTCGGTGGAAAATACTGTGGCCCATAATTGATTTAACTCATAGCCCCCATCTGCTGCACAAAACCTACTGTAGACCTTATCGTAGTGTGCCTTCAACTCAGGACACCCTGTAAGTGTATGCCTTCTGGAGTCTATGTTAGTCTTACAAACACTATTCGAGTGGCTTCAGGATCCATGTCCCAGTAATCTCCTGAACGGGCAGAATATTCTATCAGAGATATAGAATTGAATGTTTTTGTGACAAACTACAAAATTTCAGAAGATAGCTACGTGGCTCATACTGGCTATTCCCTGTCTGATATACCCAGCATAAAGCTTCCGACCTGAAAGGACTCAAGGGTCATCACCCAGGCCCATTTTAGTGGCTTTTTACCTAACTCGACCAAGAAAGGGCCCAGGAAGGAAATTTCCAAAGGGGAGACCAATATGTTCCAAATGCTCTGTGACAAACCTTATCAGATACAAGTTAATGGAATGATCAGGCTTCTGGGAACCTACGTGCTTCCAGTAGGGCCAATAAGGAGTTTGAAGATGGACTACATTTAGCTGCAAGGATCTTCATTAAGAGCTTGGTGCACTTCAGCTTCCATAGCTCCATTCTTAGGGCCTCAACTGAGACAGTTTTTGGTAATCCCAGCATGGACTTCTGGGGCCACAATACCGAGACTTTTCACTGGTGCAAGTGCAAGGTCGCACGGTATTAGCACTTGAGCAAAGTCTGTCCCCCGCAACACCCCACTCACTATACTATACAGTATAGTGTGCGGAGGTGGCGGGGGAAACCCCTGCAGATGCTCAAAAAAGAAAAGGTCTCTGCACCCACAACGAAAATATCATGCAGATCCCTATTTTCCTGCAATTTACTAATATCTTACTTACCCTGATATAGCAACATTGTTGTCCAATTTACAATGTTTCACCTTAAAACTCTGCCATTCCCCACCTTTTAGCATCATTTTTAACACTTCTATATTTTTCCCACTGTTTTTCCTTCCTTCAACGTCCGCAAACATCTGATGTCATTGTGGACCTTCCTGACAGTGTCACGTGACCATGCTCTTGCACGTGGCAGGATCACATGTCCATGAACGTGATTACACTTTGCGTTCGGGTCCTTGCTTCAAGGACAGTTCGGACCTGCATTTTCTACTGATCTAGGATTCAAGCTCACAATGTACCATTGCAAAGCTCCTACACCTATTCTTACTCATTATCCATTAACAATCTAATACAAAGCACATACTTGGAAGAATAGTAGCAAAACTGCTATTTATCTTAAAAATGGCAATGGCTATTGCCATCCCTCCTCCCCAATAGCCACCACCACAAGTCATAAAAATGCTTATAGACTCCATCTACTTTACATTTCTCAGTAAAGTACATAGGCTCAATACTTTTTTCCAGCATTTCCATTAGCATTTTGTGTTATGCTAATGGGAATAATGTGACGTTCATCCCCTGTTCTAGGGGATGAACGTCACATTATGATCACGCAAAAAAGCAACACCGGGCCTCTACGGGCCCGCTAAAATTCCATCCAACTTTGTCCAGGATTAGTACGGAAGCCCCCTCATGGGAACAGAGGAGTTTCAGAGTGGGGAAGTGTGCTGACAAGAGCCCACGATCCCTTCAGCCCCTGGTTCGAAAAAGTTGATGAAGGTTTTGCTAATGCCAAGAGACTGCCTCAAAATGGGGGAAAAGGAAGGGCTTTGGCCATCCTAGTAACTGTTGGCAGAAAAAGTGCTGTGGCACATGTTCCATTTCCAATCTTTCAGAAAAGTAAAAAATTTAAACGGTTGGAAGTAACTTGCAATAGTGATTTATTTGTGGGCAAATCGAAAAAGAAACTAACTGCAAAGCCCAAGAGAAGATCCAATGGCTCTCGGGCCTTCCTATGGAAATTGGCAATCCCCCGCCCCCGAATGACAATACAAACATTAGAGGTAGCCCTTCGATGCCATGGAGGAAGGCAAACCTCAAGGAGAAGGTCAAACCCCGTAAGCTGGTCGGTCCTCTCTAACCATTGATAGAGGATTCGTCATACAACAAAGATGAGGTGGAGCTTGACCTATCACTCTTGATGGTCCATGAAGATGACCCCAACGAAGAGGAGTTTGTTTCAGAATCAGAGATTTAACTTTATCAATGAAGGTTGCTTCTTGTTCTCCCGTGTATGTCTAACTGGAGATCAATCTGAAGCACAGTTCCAGACGCAGGAGGATCGAAGAAGATCAATTGCCCACAAAAGGCCTTGATATCCTGCCTGTCTAGAAGACAAAGAGGAAGGGAAATCGATGCAGGCCCATATCAAGGCAGTAAATTTGCTGAGAGAAGAGCCCATTAGCTTCTTAAGGTTCGGAAAAAGTAGCAAAAGAAAGCCAAATAGACAAGACAATAAGAGGCTTCCTCTCAAATTGAGGCTGGAAAGGCTTCTCCATCTCAATGATTGGTTGTATCATGAATCGTGCCAATGTGATGAAGTTGTTCCATCACGTTGACACGTTCCATCCTTAGCTCAGAGGATGCAAAAATTATTGATTTTGCAAATGAGAGATAAACGGAAAATCAAGTCAAGGGTTGCAAAAGACTCCGTTTTAAAGCGTGCTCATTTGTTGCAGCCTTGAGGCTTAGATTTGACAGTACTTGCTCCCCGCGAAAGATTGTTCAAGTGCCAGAATTTCCCTCAAAACCAGCTAAAAGAGAGCCTTGTAAACACAAAAAGATCATCTATCCTATGGGCTAAGAATGATCCTATTAGCTCCCACGATAACTCATCAGTATTAACCTGTTAGGGCAAACTTACAGGTTTCAATAGCCTGGTGCCAAACGAGAAGTGCCATTTAAAATAACATTTGATAGTCGATATAATAGTGACCAGAGGTTTATCCCCTCACAAAGAAACGATAATTCAAAAGGGAGAATAGAACAGAAAATGAGAGTTGACACCCGCAAAAGCAATCAACGGTGAGCGAAATGGTGGACTTTTGGCTTTTGAAATACCAGAGGGTTTTCCCATTTTGCTACAGACAAGAACATTATTTCATGTGAAATGGACATCCTTTGCCTGCAGGAGAAGTGGCTGTCGATTCCGCCAGTCTATGACGGCTACAGTTCTTATATCAACCCTGCTCTTATTGGGCCCAAAGGCAGGCCTTTGATGGGCCTTTTAAGACTGATAAAAACGGAAGAGACTTTTCTGTGGTAGACTCCATAAATCCTAATCACTTCATTCAGGTCACTTGCAGAAGAATGAGTGGGTTTCCATCGGATCTCCCTAAATGCCTACTTATTATAAATGTTTACTGAAATCCCGGGGGGATTGAAGTGACCAAGTATCTCTGTGGGCGTTTAGTGAAGTCATCAATTAGAATTTAATAGCAAACGTATGATCGATTACATTTGTGACATTTGTGACATTAACGCGCCTTGTCTGTCTAGAGGTGGGGAGAGCATGGACGCAATGGGAGTCAATAAAGGTCTGAGATACATGAGGGCTCAGGCTTGGCTCATGTATCTGCTCATGGTTTATGGCTATGGTGAGGTTGATGGCCCCCCGGCTCCAACATGGTTGAACAGGGTGTACTCTTCTGCAATATGTTTGTCTGTCCCAATTTAAACAAACGGGTCACTGGTTTAAGAATCTATTCCCAAGAAAATAGTGATCACTCTTTCTTAAGATTGTCCATAAGAAAAAGTGGGACCACCTTGTGAAATGAGCTTTGGCAGTTTCCTCTCAAAGTCTCCAATGGAAGTAATAGACTGAGACTCAGGAGGAAAGACGTCAAAGCTTTAAAAATGAATCTTGAAAAACTAGGGAATGGAGAAAAGGAAGTGAATTACACCCCTTCGCTAGTGCAATTCAGAGCCACAAATAACATCTCAAATGGTAAGGAGCTGCGACACATCTATGTCTACGACGTGGAAATGGATGTGGACAAAAAAACAAGCTGAGACGAAAAATAGGTTTCTTGAAATGAGAAAAGGGGGAGCATAAATCCAATTTAATTATCAAGAGAAAACAAAAATGTAGAAACAGGGCAGCAGTATATAGGGCCAAAATGCTGCATTGTAATGATGGTTAGGATGTTGTGTGTTTTATTGTATTTCTGTATAAATATATTTAAAAAAAACAAAATGCTGCAGTCAGATTCAGAGCCTATGTTCGTAAAGATATTAAGAAGAGATACCCAAGCAATATGGGAACTGCTTAACCAACAGGGTAATGGGGAAGTCTTGCCAGTATCGAACATGGTTCTAGAGAACAAATGGCAGCCTATTATGAGAAATCATTTGCCAAAAAAGGCCACACAGACCAGGTCCATCTTGGCCTAATGGGGGTGGCTGGCCCATAGTTTTTGACTAGGGTGACTTGCTATGACTAATTATCAAAGCAAGTAGATCGGCCTGAACAGCATCACACACATGATGCTGAAAGAAGCCTCTAAAGAATGAGTGTCTTTCATGTTTTCCCTCTTTAAGCAGATTATAAAGGCAGAGATAACTCCCAAATCTTGGCAGTCTGCAGTGATTGTCCCAATACACAAAGGAGGTGACAGGGTGGATCCTGAAAACATTTCCATATTTGAAAAGGAAACCCACAAGAAGCCACACAACTGTCCCTTGCATCCTCTCTATATCAAGATCTCATTCATAAATGTTACTGCAGCCACCCCCTCTCAGAGGTGCAGGTACCACTATCACTGCAGGAGCAGTGCCTCGTTCTACAGCTGAGCTGGAGCTTCACCAAAATCGAAGGTAGGCCCCCTGGCTGCCTTGCCACTTACTGCAGAGAGCAGTTTCTTCCGCCGATGATTTTCCGAGCAAAGCATATGTAAATTATGCTTTTGGGCACCCGTTCGTTCAAAAATGCTTTTTGCGCTATTTTGCCACTTAAAAAGCGCTATGCTGGCGAAATTTGCCTTGCCTCCATTGCTCTCCAACACCAATCAAAGATGGCCGTCGCCACCCCAGCCCATTAATGCAGCTCAGATCCAACCACATCCAATCCCTGTAGGCTGCCCTGATTGGCCACTCTCCCTCTCAAGTGTTCCAATCCGTTGCCGGCAGGCGAGCGCTGGCCCACCCACAAAGGTACCCAACAAGAAACAATGTCCTGTCCGTATCCTGTCCAGAGCCGACAGGGACCAGGGCGAGAAACTCTGTCTGTGCATCCCGCGCCCGCCTCGAACCATTACCTGAAATCTTCTTCCTTGCCGGGTAAGAACACCTGCCTCTAACAACCTACGTGACATTATTTACATGACATGTTGAGCTCCTCACCTTGGGCACCTGTCTTAACTGCACTACAGGCTTGCAATTGTCTGTAAACATCTTTCACTGTGACCCATACGCCCCGCAATGAACCACGCGGCCCGCGCTCATCCTCACTGAATCCGCAGACGCACATGCAGCCACCCATACACCTTAATGATTGATGATGTAATGCTGTGCACCACTACACCTCCTTTTTGTATTTAGACAAATGAGCACCTCTGGCATGTAATGCCTTCAGCATCTGCACCTAACGTGTTTATTAGGCATTGAGCCCCTCTGGCATGTATTGCTCCTAGCATTTATGTGTTTATTAGGATTTTGAGCCCCTCTGGAATGTATTGCTTTTAGCATCTGCATTTAACGTGTTTACTAGGCATTTCGACATTTGAGCCCCTATGACCTTAACTTTGCATTGAGTACATTACTCTATAATCTAGATGCTACCCTGATGTGCCCTGTGGCCATAACTACATTATCCTATCTATATTCAGCATTGACTAGCCTAGAGGTGCCCTGTGCCCAGAATTGTGATTGCATTGACTAGCCTAGAGGCACCCTGCGCCCAGAATTGCATTCAGCCTATCTGTGTTTGCATTGACTAGCCTAGAGGTGCCCTGCACCCAGAATTGCATTTAGCCCATCTGTGATTGCATTGACTAGCCTAGAGGCGCCCTTCACCCAGAATTGCACTCAGCCTATCTGTGATTGCATTGACTAGCCTAGAGGTGCCCTGTGCCCAGAATTGCATTTAGCCCATCTGTGATTGCATTGACTAGCCTAGAGGTGCCCTGAGCCCGGAATTGCATTTAGCCCATCTGTGATTGCATTGACTAAGCCTAGAGGTGCCCTGCGCCCAGAATTGCATTTAGCCCATCTGTGATTGCATTGACTAGCCTAGAGGTGCCCTGCACCCAGAATTGCATTTAGCCCATCTGTGATTGCATTGACTAGCCTAGAGGTGCCCTGCGCCCTGAATTGCATTTAGCTCATCTGTGATTGCATTGACTAAGCCTAGAGGTGCCCTGCGCCCAGAACTGCATTTAGCCCATCTGTGATTGCATTGACTAGCCTAGAGGTACCCTGCGCCCAGAATCGCATTTAGCCCATCTGTGATTGCAATGACTAGCCTAGAGGCGCCCTGCGCCCAGAATTGCATTTAGCCGATCTGTGGTGTACTAATGCCCCTGCATTCATACTGCTGCTTTTTCATACCCAGGTGCTTCACGATATTATGCTAACTGCCAACAACCACCCTGCACGTATCCTATCCTATCCACGTACACAATGTATCTCCATACGCTCTATACTGTGCTACTTAGATCACTTCTTTATACTATGAATATCCAATACCCGACCATGGTACCAAACTCACTTACACACGAGTCCCCACCTAATTTTCACAAACCAACTGATATGATCTCTGCACCCTGCACTGTCCTCCAGAGGAACCTCAAACTATGTGCCAGCCTCCCAAGGCTTTATGACCCTTTAACCAAATCAGCCCACAGCAAGGCTATTACTAGCCCCCACAGCCCTTCCCAGCACCCTCTTCAACTAAACAGTAGACTCTATCGTGAACCTATCCATGCCCAGAAAGACACGCATAAATCCTCACTATCACTTTTAAAACCAGTACAACCTGAGACCAAGGGAGCACTGATAAACTCCCGCTCCATGGTAGCCCACGCTAAAGACATTGCCGACCTGCTCTACAATGAAGACTTGGACTTCTTAGCCGTTACTGAATCCTGACTACATCCAATAGCAGGCCCCGCAATTATGTTAGCCATACCAGATGACTATACTCTACTAAGACTCTATCGTACCGCCTCTCGAGGCGGAGGTCTTGCCATTATAGCTAAAACTAAATTCCCTCTGACCATTGAGTCACCAGCCAACATAGGATCTTGTGAATCCTTAACTGCAAAGTTAACATTATCTAATACACAATCCATCTCCATTCACCTTATTTACCGACCACCTGGCCCCTTAAGGTCATTTTAAGAAGACCTCACAAATATCCTATCAAATAAACTCAAGAACTCCTCACAAAGTATCGTATTAGGAGACTTTAACCTTGGTTTTAGCGACCCCGCAGATGCTAACGCCACAATAATTAATAATACCTTAGAGGAACTGGGCTTTACCCAGAAGATCACAGAGCCCGCTCATACCAAAGGTAGAACTCTGGACTGGATAGCTGTGCACAATTTCCCAGTCTTGATCTCTTCTATACTTCCACAGCCCTGGACAGACCATTACCTGATCTCGTTCACCCTAGAGGCAACACCAGCGCAAATTGACAGCTCCAGCTGTTCAGACTAGAAATAAAAAGAACATCACCCCTGAAAATTTGATCCCATTAATCGCACCGACCTTGAATGCCATTCCGGACCACACAGATCCCTTAATGATGGTAGACATATATAATAGAGTCATGCTCTCATCTCTTGATGCCAATGCCCCACTGAAGTTAAAAAAGAGTAAACCTAGAAAACACATCAACGCCTGGTTTTCTCCTCATCTTAAAGCCCTCAGACAGGAAAAGCAATGCTGTGAAAAAATTTGGAGATCACTCCCCTCAGAAAAAAATAAGAAAAACTTGAGTAGACTAGCCTCTCATTATAAAAAAGAAATCATCCTGGCCAAACAAACGTCCTACATCACTCAAATCTCACAAGCCAAATCTAACACCAGAGAGCTCTTTACAATACTAAAAGAGGTTGAATCTCCCATCCAAGCTCCTGACTCCTGCCTCAAGGATAAAAACTGGTGCACGGGTATACAAAATGCCTTAGCTAACAAAATCTCCTCTCTCAAGACAAAGATAAACATTAAAAAAGATTCCCTTCTCTCTTCCACCAAACCCAGTATCCCCACCCCTAAAAAGATACACCCAACTCAGACACACCCCCCTGTGCACATTCCCCATTTTAACTTCCACAGAGTATCCACCAAAGAGGTAGAAAAGGTCATTCTCACCCTCAAACCTTCAAATTGCCATGGGGACCTATCCCCCGCACAATTGATAAAGGATGCGGCTCGTGATCTCGCACCATTTATTACCAAACTAATAAATGCGTCATTCACATCAGGCAGTGTACCTAACAATCTGAAACAATCATGGGTCCTCCCCCTGCTCAAAAAACCGAATCTAGACCCCTCTACTCCCACTAATTACCGCCCCATCACTACAGTACCATTCCTTCTTAAAATCCTCGACAAAATAGCATACCAACAAATCCAACATTACCTTGAGCACTTCCATCTCTTAGGAGTCAGACAATCGGGGTTCAGGCCTCAACACGGCACCGAAACCGCACTCATAGATCTTAAGGCACAGATAGATGAGTTAAGAGATCAGGGTAAGGTGGCACTATTGCTACTTCTTGATCTCTCGGCTGCCTTCAACCTGGTCGACCACGAGATCCTATGCGACCACCTTCAAAAAGCCGCCCACTTCTCTCAAGAGGCAACTGACTGGATCCAATCCTTTCTAACTAACCGCACAATGAGAGTCTTTTCCCTAATAGCAGCAGCCGACCTAACACCCATCACCTGTGGCGTGCCTCAGGGATATTGCGTCTCCCCGACCCTGTACAACATCTTCACGAAGCCCCTTTTTGATGATCTAGATGGTCTGGGTATCACCTACACTAATTATGCCGATGATACCCAGATCCTCATCCCGTTGACAGAGGATTATGACAAGGATTTGGCCTTCAGTAACAAAGTGTACCTCATCATCCAGGCATGGATGGCCTCACACGGTCTAAGCCTGAATGATGACAAAACAGAACTCCTCATTCTAAGGTCCTCACATAACCTTAACAAACTAGACCAAAACTACTCCTCCTTCGCAATTGACAACAATAAGATCACGGTAGCCAAGGAGGTCAAAACCCTTGGCTTCTACCTAGATTCCACTCTCACCTTTAAAAAACAAGTTAATGCTATGGCATCCGCCACATCTTATACATGCAAACTTATCAGAGCAGCCAAACCTTTTCTCTCTCCGTCTAACTGTATCACCCTAGCCAGGGCTCTGATCGTGACCAAGTTGGACTATTGCAACGCACTTTATGTAGGATGCAACAAATATATTACGAACAAAATTCAGATCCTTCAAAATAACGCCCTAAGAGCGGCCCTCAGTATCTCTAAGAAAGCCCACATCTCTGATTCTAGAAGGTCTGTCAACTGGCTTTCTAGCAAAGACAAAATATTCTTCAAATCGGTTTCCCTGACCCACAAATGCCTCCACCAAGCAGCCCCTCAATACCTCATCACTAGATTCACCAGACCTACTTCCTCTCGCCCCTCTAGAATGACCAACTCCAATCTCCTCCTGGTGCCCAGGTTTAAACGGTCTATGTCGGGTGGGAACAACTTTCCTGTTAAAGCAGCACAATACTGGAACTCCCTTCCACCTCCTTGCAGGGAGGACCACCCCTAGTGCCTTTCAGATCTAAAACCATCCATTGGCTCAAGATTCACGACACATAACAACCTCATGCTCTCTTGCTGCCCTGATGCTCCACCACTATGATTGTAAATATGTACATTTAGGTTGTCAACTGCTCAGTGTAGATACCTTTTCAAGAGACAACCGATGTATTGTATATAGTACTGCTTATATTGTATACTTCTGTAACCTATGCCTCATCGGCGTGCATTGTTTCTTTTTGACGTGTCCAGCACTGTAACCACGGCTGGACTGCATTCCCCTGTATGTAACTAAGCCTTGCAATCCTCTTGTTGCCTCTGCGCCTTGCTACCCCTTTAGGGGTTAGGTGTGCAATATAAATAAATAAATACCAAATACCAAATACTACCACTGACACCTTTTCCCCACTTTAAAGAAGGGTCCGCCAGCCTCTTGGGGCCAATAATGTAACATCTTTTAGCAGCTGTCCAAAATGGTTCGTTATTTCATTTGTCACCCCTAGACAGAACAGTAGCAGATGCTGTATGGTTTCCGCTAGCCCTCCTCCAAGCAGAAACAACATTGGTTATCTTTCAGTGCAGTAGTTGGCAATCTTGATGTTATTATTTTTATGTTATTATCTAATTTGTCAATAACAAGTTCAACCTGATCCTGAAATATTGATCCCTATGAAATTTACTCTGGAATTTGCCTAAATAGGGCCAATCTTTTCCATTCCACTGTGGCACTTAAGATAGGAGGCCCATTTCTCTACGCAGAATCTGGATAGGGATGGACATCAGGACTCTCAAAAGTCGCTTCCAGAAGGTGCCCTTCAACCTTGACCAAACCTTGCTAGGTACCCTCAAGGCTGCTTCTGAACTGTATGACAAGATTGAAATGACTTTCATCTTGTAGCAGTCCACAACCAGAAACATTGAAAAATGACCTAATTTCCTGTTTAAGATGTTAGCTTGGCTTGTACATTTTAACCATCTCTAACTTACTTGCAACCCACAACCAGGATTCTGACAATTTCCGATAGCCAAAAAACATAAAACTGGCTTTAGTAATATTAAGTATATACAACAGCAGTATATATCAAGCACATTAATTTCAATTGAAGTCCAGTAGGCTTCAGGTCCATAACAAATGTGTCATCGGCATCAGGAATGAGTAATGACTCCTTCCCAACACCTAGGTCCACACACCATCCACTACCTGCCCAATCTGAGACTGGGTGATCCCCACACATGTTTCCATCCTGGTTGCTCGTAGATCCCTTGTGGCCAAATTGTCTAATAATAATAATAATAATAATAATAATAATAATAATAATAATAATAATAATAATAATTTAATACATCCTCATGCCCTGATATCCACAAAGCAAGAGTACCATTGTACCATTACACTATGCCAAGCAATTATTCATGCATCCCCTCGAACATTGAAACCCAGCATGAAAAGCAAGCATCAACTTTCTGCTGTCAGCCTATTTTCATTAACACAAATTTAGGAAATATTTAGAAGCTGAACACAACCGAAGAATCAATCTGTATGATGTCAAGTTGCGACAACCCATTTTTTTAATACATTTAGTCAATAGTAGACCAAATTCAAGTTTGCAAAACCTGGTTGACACACACCACAGACCAAATGAATACAGGATAAGATTTAGCTTCAACCATTTCTACTACCATATTAATACCCTCTGGGCTTGGGGATATAGAGTTATAAGAGTTCCTTATAATAATTTTTCAATTGTATCGATCTCAATCATTAACCCCCTAAACAGGTTCAAAATCCTTTCTCTGAGTGCAATAGTCACCACTTATCGCAGAAACAATGAACCAATACCATATAAGTCATACCATATAATTCATCGTTGAGGGGAACAATTCAGTCTTACTCCCCCAACTTGGTTTTGACCCTTCATGGGTATCCGTTGTAAACAATGTGGCTACATCTCGACTGGATTTCATCATTGCCTGTTA
Organism: Ambystoma mexicanum; assembly: GCF_040938575.1. Lineage (NCBI taxonomy): Eukaryota > Metazoa > Chordata > Amphibia > Caudata > Ambystomatidae > Ambystoma > Ambystoma mexicanum. Next base: position 953,386,308 of record NC_090926.1, on the reverse strand, counting down.
TCTGGGAATGCCTGCCTACTTTATCTATCAACATCTAGTCTTCCAAAATGCTTTGCCTAGCTCCTGATGTCATTTTGGGCCTCATTTTGCAATTCTGTTCAGTGGATCCTGGGTAAGGTCTTTAGTATCATCCACTGAGACTTAGCTCTGAAGACCTGCTCTTCAACCTTGACTCTAACTTTCCCTCTGTCCTCATCCTACTTGATCTCTCCTCTGCTTTCGACACGGTCAACCATATCATCCTGCTCAATCATTTCTGTGACAACCTGGGTATCACCGATCAGGCTCTTGTCTGGATGACCACTTTTCTTTCTGATTGACCTTCCGAGGTACAACTTGGGTCCTTCCTTTCCTCCATCTCCCTCTCTACCTGCGGTGTTCCCCAGGGGTCTAACCTCTCACCCTGGCTTTTCAACCAATACCTAGCTACTCTCGCTTACTGCAGTTCCATTTTCTGCTCAAACTTCCAGTGCTATGCTGATGACACCCAACTCATTTTCAGGCCTCCCTCAGACACCTCCTCTCCTTCTCTCATCTCTGATTGCTTAACCGCCATTCAAAACTGATGTGCCGCCAACGATCTTTGTCTAAATGCCAACAAGACTGAGATCCTCGTCATCGGTAGACCTTCACCATCCTTTCCCCTCACCCTCTAGCCTGCCTCCCTTGGCCCTCTTCCTACCCCTACCTTTGTGGCTAGGAATCTCAGGGTCATCTTTGACTCTACTCTTTCCGCACACATCTCTGACGTCTCAAAAAAAGTCAAACTTCCTACTGCACCTCCTTAGAGGCACTGTTCCTTTCCTCTCCTTCCCCCAGAAGCTCACTGTCTCGCAAGCTATGGTTCTCTCTAGGTTGGACTATTGTAATAGCCTCTTTCTAAATCTTCCTGCCTCCACTCTACGCCATTTACAACTAATCCAGAACAGGACTGCGAGACTTGTCCTTGGCCTTAAGCCCTGGGATCGTATCTCTCCAGCTCTGAAATTCCTTGATTGTCTCCCAGTGGATGCAAGGATTAAATTTAAAACCCTCTGCATTGTCCACAAGGCTTTCTGGGGCCTGGGTCCAAAATATCTTCAACTATCCCTCCGTAAATACCTCTCCTCCTGAGCCCTTCGCTCCTCTACTTCTAACTCCCTCAGGGTCAGTCGTTTTTCAAACAAACAAGCTGAGGGCAGATCTTTGTCTTCGGTGGGGGCCTCCATTTGGAACAGCCTCCCAGCCTCCTTGAAACTTGAGGAGGCCATCTCTGGTTCTGGAAGCACCTCAAGACCTTCCTCTTTGCTTCTGCCTTTGCCCCTCTTCTCCCCTGCTGATCTGTTTCATCTCACAGCATCATACTCCTGGCCACCCTTTGTCCTCCAGGCAAAGGTACCTTGTCTCCCTCCTGCACTGCCTCCTAGCCTCCCCTTGCACTGGGATCTGTATCTGTACCCATACAGTCCCCAATTTTTCTCTTGCACGTATCCGATATACCCTATCTGACTAATCATGCACTTGCCTTTGCCTGCATTTATTTTTTATTTATTGTATTCATTGATTTTATTGCACTTATTATTTATTCTGTTCTCTCCCTTGTGCCGCACTTTCCACTTCTCCCCTTTTCCTTGCACTTTTCCCCCTTTTCCCTTTTCCATGCACTTGTGCATTCTTAATGTCACTGGGCCTAGTAAGATCGTTTTTGTTTTAATATCCCTTGTTCCCCTCCCTTTGATTGGTCGCGCTCTGGAACACGTGTGTATGAGCGCAATATAAATAAAATATCATACGTCATATCACCATATCCCCTCAATAAAGTTCCCACTCACTAACCGCTCTCTGGATCTTTTCTTCTGCTGAAGAACACTGCGTGCAAGGCTGATTTAAAGATATACAGCACCTCATTACAAGTCTGGCGGCAATCTGCTGGTGCTAGGGGCGGGTTGCCACTGGACTCGTAGCAATTTTCTGGCGCCTGATATCCTAGTGCCACCGGGATATCACAAGTTCCGGCGGATCGGGAAGTCAGGCACCGGACAATGTTGTTCTCCATTCCGTGGAGTCCAATAGGACTCCATGTGAGTCGGGACACCAGAGCACTGGCACTGTTTCTAATGGTGCCGGTGCTTCTGTGACAAGACTGCCTACCGGGACGTTGTGCCCTGCATGTCAGACCTGCCGGGTGCAACGGCCCCTGCAGGCAGATATGTAGTGTGGCAGTACGGAAAGGGTGGCGTTACATTGCTACTGGCACCCTTATTTCTGTACCGCCACACTTATAATGAGGCCCACTGTGTATTCACTCTGCTGGCTCCTGGTCTACTGTCTCTTATCTACTACTGCCTATTATTACACCTTACCCTCCAACATTTCATGCTCTAGAACAGGGTATGCAAGTTTCACTCACAAGATGTTTTGGTCTACAAATCCCGTAAGCCCCGGCCATCATAAATAATTTTAAGAGATCAATGGTATTGTAGTCCAAACCATCTTGTGAGCCATAGATTGCAAATCATGTCACCTTTCTTACACCTCTAGAAATGGGCGTTTTACTGCTCGACTGCAACCTATGTAAATGAGACGTCCATACTACCAACTAGATGCAAGAGTCCAGCATTACAATGTGTGCTTTTGAAACGCCCCATTGTACAGCAGAAGAAACACCCCAAAAATGAATGGCACCATACAACGATTCAGCCTGATGGGGTGTAGCATGAAACATTTAAGATATGCTCCATACAGCACAGGCTTGTGTTCATTTCGCGTGAAGCTTCTAAGTGATCAGGAACACAAGGTGGTCATGATGAGAGACACATTACATCTGAACCAAGCAGTGCATTGTGGTAGCACGATTCCCTCTCCTATAACACGAGTATCCATTACTCAATACGCATTTGCCACAAAAAGTCTCAATTATCCAGAAAAAGGTTGTTTTACAAATATAGGTGGGTTATTTTTGTCAAATATGTAATATTCTTTGGAAATATTGTTTGTAGGGAGAAAAACAACCACAAGAATTAGAACTCTGCGATGGTTTTTCCCGAAGGTGATTTTACTTTCTCCCTTTTACTCTGCGGCACTCTTAAGCAGGCACAATACATTGTGGAACGTCAGAGCATCCGGGAGAGCCCTTAAGAAGTGTTTTGATAAAGAGGGAGTTGTTCTCCTTTTATTTGTAGCCTATTTTGTGGTCGACTATCGGCTCCAATGGAAGCCCTTTTGTGAACATGTTTGCAAAAGCAAATATGGTGGAAAAACATAGGGAAGAAAGTCTATTCGTTAACGTTCGGCTCATCCACATATGGTTTGCAGACCACCGCTGGAAAAGCCACTGGGAAGCCGGCAAGTCTTGGAAGACATGGGATCTGCTAGCAATTTTCAGATGTTTAACAATTATTTTGACTGGAAAACTACTTTAAAGATGACTTTCAAGGGAAGATTTTCCAAAGTCAATATTGTATTTAGGCTCAAGGTGGACTCTGCACCTGATCAAAGTGGTCTGGCTTTTGTTGTGGAAAGGCGAAGAGATTGTCAACTTTGCTCTATCCAACCGTCAAGTCTAAATCTAAACACTGATCACTACTCAGCCAACGCACCCATCAATACTTAGCCTTTCTCACCCATCATGACGTATCCAAAAATGGTTTGCTAAATGAATACTTGAAATAAGAATTCATATTTAGTACAAGGATTGCTTTGGAAGTGAGCGGTATCTGGTGTTGAACCAGTGGGAGTGGATAAAGGGGACAAGGGTTTATAACATGTTCTTTCGCTGTTTAGCACAATTCTCTCAACCCGCTTGTCTGCTGTTATTCCTCGGTGCCGCCAAGACAAGCAACGCCGGGCCAAGGTGGGGTTCCTTCGGATTATTAAATCCCAATTGAAGCACTTGCCTGTCTGTAAAAACACCGCCTAACGACAGGAAGCGCACGACTTGGCATCGGGGTCTGAGGTTTCAATAGATGTCAAGGAGCATCAGGTCTGTTTGGATTGCAAATTGTTGCTGCCCTGACAGTGTTATTCTAAGTTTGGAAATGCTGTCATACGGGGCGGGGGTGTAGGGTCTCTGATCACAGTAGGAAGGTTGCAAGGCAGAGGAAACCTAAACAGGTTTCTCAAGGGAATTGAGCACATTTTTTTAACACCACATTAAATTCCGATGTATATTACCATACACCCGCATGATTCTTTTGTCACAGGGCACTTTTTGAGCTGGTACATATAGCTTTTAAAAATAAACTTAAACATGGAACAATAAAAAATAAAATACAAATGTTGATGTTTGAGATCGGAGCTAATGGCGGATTTCGTTTCTTGTACAAACGGATGTCCAACTGCTGTTTTCCCTAAAACAACATGCATAATGCTTGCATGTGAGGACATTAATGCTAATGCGAAAGACAATTGAACAGATAAAATGAGACTGCATTTCATTCTTATGCAGAATTGTACAACATAAATATAAACACATCGAAAACATTTAAGATCAGAAGAGAATACATAATTCTAAAGAGGCACATGAATAGGGACAGATGTGGAGAATTGCATTTGCAACACTGCTTTTCTTCTTATTAAAAGAAAACGTGTTTTGTTTGTTTTATGAATATTTTTTTTCATTTTTCACTTTTACCAAGCATATGCCTGCCATATAGAACGGCACCACATTCTAAAAATGAAACAGACACACGTGGGTACTTTCTCCTCTTTATATATTTGAGCGTATAACCATTATACACTAATCATTAACAATGATTTGTTTTACACATGTGACAGGTAACTGTCAGCTAGCCTCTGCATTTCCCATCCATCTCTAGGGGGAACCTGCATATGGTTGATGTATCAGCCCTTTTCCAATTCTACGGTGTCAGTGTTATTTCTAAGGCTGCATGGAGGAGATACTCTAATGATCCTCATTTTTATGGAGAATTTAAGAGACTATTCTCTTGCTGCACCAACCCCACCTACCAGAAGGGGCAAAGAGTCGAGGAAGGGAACCTTTATCTGAATGAGCCTGGGGCAAAGCCAAGCAGATACAAGCAGATAAAACGCTGCTGCCATCTGTCCTCCTCTGTCTTAAAACACATTGTAAATATTGGATCAACACAGTACAATATTCAGATGAAGTTGGATCGAAAGCCATAGGATATCCAGCCAGTTCTGAAATTTGAACACATATTTCAGGTGACGTTCCTTTAGCTATTAGGTCTTCTACAGTACACAGTACAGTACATTTCAATGCAGCAAACCACATGTTTACACAATGTACAGATGCAGTTTTGTGTCATGTCACTGAAGCAATGATTCATACAGTATGCCACCACCACACGAAGACAAATGACAATCATTTGCAAGCAGAAAATACACCGAACCAGATTACAGAAACCATGCACTGTGGCAAGTGCAATTTTCCATCGTATGAGCACTAGGGCAACGTTTCTCCTAGTGCAAAAATCAATGGGGCCACATTGGAAAACCTTTGCACTATGGCAAGTGCCGTTTAGAATGGTGTTAGCACTAGGGCAACAACTGCCCTAGAGCCAAAACACATATGTTGTCAATACATTTTTTCCACAGGACGATGTCTGCCCTAATGTTAATACCATTCCATATTAGCACTAGGGCAAGGTTTTCACTTGTGCAAACGATTAATTGAAAAAATAGCTTATTGCCATAATTGTAATGCACAATTGTGGTTGTTATTATTATTATTATTATTATTATTATTATTATTATTATTATTATTATTATTATTATTATAACAATTATTGATCATGGACCTGGCTTTGAGAAGCAACAGAGCGCTTTACAGAGGTATACAACAGTACAGAAACATAACAGAGTGCTTTTTAGAGGTAACAACAGAACAGATATACAGCAGAGGGTAGGATACAGAGGGTCACAGGGGAGGGGTACAGCTGTACAGGGTGACAGGGAGGTGAGGGGAAAACAGCCCTTAGCAAGTAAGGAAGCGCGGGCGATGTGATGGACTAGGTGTTTAGGAAGAGGTGGGTCTTGAGTTTTTTTCTGAATTGTAGGAGCGTGGGGACACTTCTGATGCTGATGGGGAGGAGGTTCCATAGTCTTAGGGCATAGGCATTGTTTTCTGGTCCTTTCCTTTATGCAGTGGCAGATTTCAAGTCTGGCTTCTGGTGGTGTGCTGTCTGCCGGAGATGCTGAGTTTCTCTGTGAGCTAGCTGGGTGACTGCCTTATAGATAATGCAGCAAGATTTGAAGGTGATTTGTGCATGCAGTGAGAGCCAGTGATGGTCTCTGAGGGCTGGGGTGATGTGGTTGTATCTGCATAGACCCTTGATGAGTCATGCGGTCACGTGTAGGACACTACTCAGGGACAGAAGGGAGGACGAAAGGAGGCCTTCGAGGAGGAAATTGCTCTCATCCAGGACCAGTGCCTGAACAGTGGATCTAGAGCTGTCTGGAGAGAGGAATGGCTTGACTTTCTGCAGGTGGGAGAGCTGTTGCCCAGCTGTCTGAATTTCTTAGCTATGTGTGTCCTTGAAAGAGAGATGTTTGTCAATGTGGTACCCGATGGACTTCATAGACGAGGTGAGCTCAGGTGTGAAGCCCTCATGGTCATGGTTGATAGCCAGGTCTGTATTTCTGAGTGTTCGGTTTTATTGGCGAGGAGTAGGAATTCAGTCTTGCAGGGGTTTAGCTTCAAGTATGCACTGGACATCCACAACTGGGTCAGTAAGAGGCAGCTTTGGAGCCTGTGTATGTCCTTGATGGAATCAATCTTGAGGTATAATGTGTTATTTGCATTTTGATGGATATGCATGTTGTTTGTGGCTAGGAGGGCTCCCAGCGTTTCCTTGTATAGAATGAACATCACACAGGAGAGGATGGAACCCTCTGCGACTCCACAGATGGCGGGTAGCATTGGCAATCTAGAGGAGTCCATCTGAACAAACTGCTAGCCTTTGGCGAGGTAGGATTTGAACCAGTAAAGGACAAGGTTGCTGATTCTCATACGCCGATGTAGAGATATTAGATGATTTGTCCAGGATCACAGTATCATCTGCTGGAAAAGCCAGGATATGAGCATAAACCATTTGGTTTCACCATATTGAATTTGGGTACATAATCACTTCTCTACACTAACACTTTATGCACATCATTGGGGTGACTGCTTAGGTTTCACAGCACCCGGACTGAAGGAACTCATTTCCTGGCCTTCATCATCCTGTAAATTGGTGATAATAGCAACTATTGTGCTACAGAACAAAGTACATATACATGCAGAAGTAACGGGGGGTGTTTGTTGATATAAAACATTTATAACACAGTTAGTGGGAATGCTCCATTCAAAAGTTTTACAGTAATGTTTCATAACATTAATGGCGCTCAGTCTTTCAACATCCATCTGGTGGTTGTGGCTATGGGAAATGTTAATGTACAATTTTAACCCGTGGAAGAAATGCCCAGTCTGTGGGACAATCAGGATGCAATGCATGGGATTCCCATATTAGAAAAATCTAAGCCTGCCAGGACATGTCTTGGTGCTCTAGAGGTTGCTAGGTTTATGTATGAGGTGGGTTTATGGGCCTGTAATGGGAGGGCCTTACCAGATAGACCAGCAGGAGTGATATATGCAGCCCATCAGGGCAGCTCAAGGATGGACTATGTCCTAATCAGTATGGCTGACTGGGACATGGTAACAAGTTTGGAGGTGATTGATCAAAGTGACAGTGCCCATTACCGACTAAGTTGTGCTGTTAAGTGTTGAGCGGTGGTGGGTTGGCAAGCTGGGAGGTCCATGGAGTGGGACAGCTTTGGGAATAGTAAAAAAAGGCCTAGCATTGTTCATCATATTGAGGGCATTTGTATGGCAGACATTACCTCCCCCAGCATTGGAGACCTGTTCACAGATATGATGATGACTTTGCTAAATGTCTTTATCAAGCCAATGGGAAAACTAAGAAAATATAACTTGGGTAACAGGGTTGGTTTGATAATGACTGTCAGTAGGCCAACAATGACCTCTTAATTTACTTTAAAAATCAAAATGTGATTGATCAACACCACTTAAGAATTTTCTGGGTGAAATATAAATTAATGGTAACATCAACAAAGACACAGTACACTACTAGCAAATGAGAGGAAATACTACTTTGCGGCAAAAAAGGTTATCAAGTACATTTTGGGAAAATTGTTGGTGGTAACAAATGAAAATCAGTGTGGCACGCACATTTCATGTAACATTCCCCCGAGTATATGGCACAAACATTTTAGTGTGCTCTAGAAAAATGAATCTGGCGATCAACAGGAACTACCTCTGCAACACACTAGTGTGCACTACACACCTGCTACTTTTTCAATTAGTGAGGTGGAAGAGGCCCTTAAGGGTTGAGGTGGTGTGAAGGCCCCTGGGCCTGACCGAGTTCCTATAGATTTGCTGAAAGATGAGCCACGAGTATGGTTCCCGCTGTTGAAATGTGTGTTAGATTTTGTGACAGGGACACGGGGTATCCCATGATCTTGGCGCATGCCATAATAATTCCTTTGTATAAGACGGGTGACAATAAGAATCTGGGTAACTATGACCCATATCACTTTTGGAGGCAGTGGGCAAAGTGGGAAAAGTGTACGCAAAGGTGCTGTTCACAGTTTCTACTGACTGATTCTGATTATGCACAAAATACTTTGGAGAATATTTACCTAGCTGGACAGTAAAAGGTATGCTTACCTATAACAGAAAACTACTAAAAAATGACAAGATGATTCAAGCCATAGACAAACGTGTATCAGAAAATAATTTGGTAATACATTGGAGAAAAATACATGGCCATTTAAAGATGCTAGGTGAGGACATAGAGGGGAATGACAAGGCAGATCAGTTAGCCAAAATAGAAGCTGTGATGGGAGAGTTGTTTCCTATTGAACACCTACTTGGTGAAATACAGGTAGATGTGACAACACAATCCAAATCTCCAAATGTAGTTGGGCAGCCATGGATCCCTATCCATATAAATGGGCATTCTGAAATGATAGAAGCACTTGAGCAGGAATGAGGTAGCTGAAGTAGCACTTGAGCAGGAATGAGGTTTCATTAATGAGAAAATACTCCAGCAGATAATTGACAAGGAGGAGATCCAAAAACTCAGAATAAAGAACTAACACATTTTTTGGTTGGATGATCTGGAGTCAGGAAATAGGGTTGTAGGGAGATGCATGTTAAAGATTACAATTGGTCCTAAGAGTATCACAATGTGTGGATAGTGAGCGGGACACAGAATACATTTTACATGAGAAAAGACATCATGCACAGAATGTGTATGGTGTTAGACCTCTGCAATCACAAGGTTTGGTCCAGGTTGGAAGGGGCTGTGCCTGAATTTTTGAGGACAAGAGACAAGCTTATCATTGTACGCAGATGGTCCCATATGCGATTGAATTGCGGGTGAGGATTGATGTCACTATTCCTGCATTCACAAGACAAGTTACAATAGCATTATGATACAGAAAGGGACAGCAGTTAAAAGATGCTGATGTATTTGTATGCCTAAATGAATCCATGAGGCAGCAAGGGATAGAATGCGAATATACACCACTGGTAGAGATTGGGGATGGACTCATTAAAATTCTGGTAGACAATAAAGGATGTCAGGACATTCATTCATTTAGAGGAAAATCCAGTGATGGGAATGGCAATACAAACATCGTATTGTACTGCAGATTTCAGTAATAAAGTTTATCCCAAAGGATAGATTTTGGGTGTGAAAAGAATACTGCACATCTCATACTGGCCTTCCTCTTCAGGTGGGGTGGAATGGAGCAACATGTCAATTGTGGACGTGTTGAATAAATTGTGGCTGAAGCAGATTCTAGTTGGGACCTTCGGCTTCCATTTGTATTAATGGCCATTAGGTCGACTCCATCTAAATCAACAAATCTAAGCCCTCTGAAATACTGACAGGAAGAAAAATGGTGTTGCCACAGCATTTACTTTACAAGACCCATGAACAAACTCTTGTGAATGGTTTCATGTTTCACAAATATGTGGAAGAGTTGAGGAAGCACTTACAACATGCGTTTGCATTTGTGCAGCGGAATTTGGAAAAGGCAGTGACAGTGCAAAAACATACTATGATAGGAAGACATCTGCAAAAGAGTAAGAGGTAGGAAATAAGGTTAATTTTGTAAAGAGAAGACATGCAAACTCTACATTTCTAGCAGCATGGTAAGGGCCATATAAAATTACAGACAAGATATCACCCGTAGTGTATAAAATAGCTAAAAAGGAGGGTGAGTTGAGAGTGGAACTGTTTGTTCATGTTAATCAGATTGATTTCCATCTGAAACATGAGGTGAAGTGGCTTGAGCAAGTCGAGACTAGTAAAAAAAAAATAATAATGAGTGCGAAGATGAAGGTTGTCCTAGCCAGGGAGTCATTGTACATATTACTAATACATGGGAAGTGCTAAGGGGTTCTGGTATAAAGGTATAATGTGGGGAGGTATGTATTTTTGAAATTGTTTTGGTTGCATGACATGATATGTATGTGACATGATATGTATGTCTCTGATTTGTTCAATAATACATTTATTTGTAGGTGTTCCAGAATGGCAGACGGGTGACTATGGTTGTAGTAAATAACAATCTAGTGTCATTTTAGATGTTCCTCCATAGAGGGATGACAAATGGATCGTGCTTGGTCCTTAATGCGTCTTTTTCTTTTTACTCAGTCAGTGCCGGATCCTGGGTGCGCTGGATCCCAGGAGGATGCCACTGGATCGGAGGCCCCCAGAAAGCCCTCGGGATTGAAGAAAGGGGGTTAAGATAAGGAGCCCGAAACACCATGGAGATGACACTTGTGGAGACGGTCCCATAGAGTCCCGGACTGGAGGAGTTCTGCCAATGACAGCATTATGTGCATTGGTAGCACAAAGGTTGATGGACAGGACATACCCAATGTGTAGTCCATTCTGCTCTTGACCAAGAACTATTTTACTACAGGACAAATACAGTTTTTATTTTTGTTTATGTTGTATTTTGTCTGGAACTGTTAATTATGTAATTGTGCTTAAAATAATCTTTAAAAACTTTAACAAAAAATATATAATTGGATCACCAGTAAAAAAAAGAAACTATATATTAAAAGATGGTGATCAGATCAAAAAAAAGATAAAGATCTCTTAAAAACAATATCATTAAAAAAAGATATATATAAAGATCAGATCACTGATAAATAATGATGCGATCTGAAGAGGAAAAATGTCTACAAATATTCACCATAGTTATTGTTCATGTTAAAAATATTGTTATTGTCTCTATATAATTGGGAATGATGATAATGTGTACAAAGCTGGGGTATGTACATCATTTCTGATGCACAGATTTCATTGTGTATAATATTTATTTTCACATATAGAAATTTCAATTGGGGGCAACACATACATTTTAACGCATTCAGTGAAGTGCAAGGGTTCTTGTATAGGCTGTGGTAAGTGGTTTATGTAGAAAATGCAAACATCATAAATGGCCAGCGCATGCATTAAATGGAAATGCACAAATCATTGCAGTGAGCATGTGTTAAAATTAGCTCTTTTCAGGAAAATGTTTTATTTGACTGAATTTGCACCAAATTTTATAACTAACATACATTAACATACTAACGTAACCTTCTATTTAACAAACTGAATTCCCTATCCCTAACATGGAGTGCAAATTGTTTCAGACTAAATAAATTCGAAATTATTTTGAAATGCCCTTCTGTAATGAGTTATTACCTGGCTGGTTTAATACAATGTGTAGCATAGCAGAGACTGCAAATATGAATTATGTGTGGCTAAAAAGGCCATTTTGTTTTCATAGGTAGCAAAAGTAAGAAAGATGATGCATTTATAGTTTAGCAGGCATTGGAAACACACTGAGCAGGTTGGGTGATGTGGGCATGTTCGGGAAGAGAGGCAGGTCCTTTTGAATGACAGCAGTAGCTTTTAGAAGTAGCTGCGAGTTGGTGTGAGTTCGGATGGGCAGGCTGACTTGCAGGAGATGTGCAGGGATCTATGCTGGGAGCTGGGCTGCCCGAGGGATGGGCTGTGACAGGCAGTCTGAGAAGCTTTGCTGGCTGGCTGAGGCACTGCTGACGAGTTGCTGAGGTCGTGACATTCCTTATCGGTGACGAGCCAAGAAAGAGTGGCTTTACACAGCCAGTACTGCAGGAATCTCACCAATTTCTAGGTGAATATGGGTTATAAGTGAGGTTTGGCCACATAAATGCATATTTAGTAGCTAGTCAGGATTAGCAGATTGCTTATATGTATAATGTTCATTAGTGTTTAAAACAAAAACAGTTTTGAAAGTTTATAAAAAAAGATCCCTATGCTGTTGTATTTCTTTTTTTCTCTCAAACTGCATCTCCTGCCAATTTTGTTTGTGTGCAAGGACATTAGTAAGATAAGACTGGGGGACCTTTTGATGAGCGTGAATTGTGTAATGTAATATATAATCTCCTATTTTTCTCTTTTGTACACATGGTTTATAAACATTATAGGAACAACTCTGAACATCATTAGCATATAAAATCAGAAATCTAAAACATATTGATTTGGATTTCCATTGCATGACTGTGCTCACTGGCACAGAGGTTGAGAGTTCACAGGGACTAGCCCCATTTTACTGTAAGTGGTAATTCATGTTACCAAAAGCAGTAAAATCTGAAGTGAGCTTTTGGTTTTCCTAGTAAGTAAGTTTAGAAGTGTGTGATGTATGTGTGTATCCAATCACGTGTTTATAATATAAGATGTTTTGTGCGTTGGGTGCTAGAGTATAACTCAGCATTCTAGGTAAGTTGCTGCGAAAAAAAAGTGATACTGTCACATATAAGTGTAATAAGTCCAGTAACTATTATTGTGAAAAGACCCTGGGTAAAAGGACAGGTGTTAGGGTATATTCATAGGGGAGCATTACCACTATAAATAGAGAAGCCACCAAATGCATTACCACAATAGAATATGCCACAATTTACCACAATTCATCACAATAACAACATTTCACAAGATTAGGTGTATCTCTTCCAGAAAATATATACAACTACAAGATTGGCCTTTATTCAGCTCCAAGCTGGGTTTTACCATGGTATACGCATGATAGACCAATGTGTCTGTTGAATGTAATACTGGCCAAATATGTGTCTTTGCAACAAGTGCTATATTTGTAGATCTCTGTACAGCGTTCAAAAGTGCTGAGGGAGATTGGTCATCCTGGGCCTTTATTATTTTTTATTACTCTGATAATAGGACGTCAGTGAAATCAGGGTTAGACGATGAGATCACAGATTCCTTTGCTGTAGAGAGGGGTGTCCGCCAGAGGTGTGTGTTGGCCCCCCTCCATTTTTGTTTCTATATTAACGCTATAATAGATTAACTGTTAGTCTCTAGTATAGGCCCCAGGCTTGGTAACAACACATTCCCTGCATTGTTTATGCAGATGACGCTGCTCTTTAGTACACCACTCTGATGGTGTTGAGGCATAATTTGAGGGTTTTCATCAAGAAATAGCTTTCAATGAAGCTCAACCTGAAAAAAACAAAGGTTTTGGCATTTGATTGGAGAAGATGTAAAAAAAAAATGGGTTTTGGTAGATGAGTACAGATTAGAGCAAGTATGTCACTACGATTACCTGGGGATCAGGTTTTCGAAGCTTAGGTGGATGGACTATCTTGCAAATGTCACGGCAAACCTGGAAAGGTATAGCTGTAGAATTAGCAGTTTTTAAAATAGGCATGGCAGGGGTGCTATCTCCCCAGTGCTAAAATTGTCCAAAGTTCAGGGTTGGGCAGCTGACTCAAACGGGGCTGAGCTGTGGGGACATTGCTAAACTACTGGACTAAATGCAGCTGACAACGATTTTTTACAAGGTATAATCATCCAATCCAAGGGTGGCCCTATGGACATCCTGTGATGGGAATGTGATGTGAAGCCCATCAGTGAAGTATTAGCAAAAAAGAAACAAAAATATTGAATCTGACTGTGGAGTATACCAGAACTAGTGAAGGGATACAAACATACGGACATTACTGGTTCTGGCTCCCTCCTCTGATTATGTCCATTCAAAAGTGCTTTGAGGAACTGAACTTGATTTGCATATGGGCTAACCCAGAGGGTTTACCTCCTTGCTCAAAGATGTTGGCTAAGACAAAGTGCCAGGAAGCCACTATTAGAAAAATAAAGTGGGTGTGTGTTGAATTAAGAATGGGGGCCCCATTTATAATGTCTAAGCAATTAGAAGGCTTTGAACTTTATTTGGATTTTGTGGCCCCTGCATATGCCTGAGTCTTATTTGTCCAACTGCTCAATAATACCATGAAGGTGGCAGTTTTTACAAAAAAGATGATCAAACACAACAGATGTACAATGTAAAGTGTGCAGGAACCTGGAGGAAATTATAAAACATTTTGTTTTATTCTGTCCAGTGTACAGAGAACTGAGGAAATACTACTTCCTTACACTATTCCACCTGAGGGGTATTAGAACAATTGAATTAGCAGTTTCGGAAAAGTACTGCAGAACTAAATTCAGTTTATTTTGTCTCTAGGTGCTTACATAGAGCCTGGCTACAAAGAGTAAAAGTGCAAAGCTACAGTCCATAATCATAATTTTTCATAATTTATCATAATTTTGCATTGAAAAATCTTCAGTTTTAAGCATATGTATTTGTTTTGGTATATGAAGGGAGCTGGTTGCTAAACCGAAATTTACTTAAATAATTTTTGGTGCTAATATGTTTTATATGATTGTGACGTTAAAATGCGTTTATGGTTTTAAGCCGAATAAAGATTTGTTACAAAAACAACATATCCCTTCTCTAGACTAATAATTTCTGCTCATCATTGGAGTGGCTGCTTAGGTGTCACATCACATGGACTGAAGGAACTCATTACTTGACCTTCAACATCCTGATGATATGTTCTCTGTGCTTGTTCCTTGAGGTTCTGTGTCGTGCCCCGATGACTGCGGGCTGTTTGGCACAAAATAAATAAATACATACATAAATAAACAAATACACGTTTGTATTCATAGGAACCGCTATCTGGTTCAGGTAAATTGGTGATAATAGCAACTATTGTGCTACAGAACAAAGTACATATGCATACAGGTTTATCAACTTCATCCTTAGGCTGAATCAGCCTTGCTGGAATTTGGTATTTTTATCTTGGCCAAATATGTGCAATGAGTGCTTAACACACTGTGACATCATAAGCAAGACACAGACTATAGACTTAAAGTTTAAAATAAAATACTTTATTAAATCTAATGTCGGGATGGTAGAAGCTCTAACTTGCCCTATGCTAAGGTAAAATTTTCCTAACTGAAAAAAACTAAGGAAAGTCTGAGTCAAACAGTTCAACTTAAAAGTCTGTCTGTGTCCAAAATGTATATTTATCCTCAAAACTAAAGCTAATCAATGTGTAGGGATGTCAAAACTAGAAAATAGTGTTCAACTTAAAGTTCAGAGCTGCTTCCAGGTTGAAGCTTTCTCTCAGCTCCCCTTCCCCAAGTATAAGAAGGTTCCATGAAAAAGTCTCAAGATTCCAGTTGAAGGTGCTACATTTCAAAAGCAATTTGCCGGGTTCTCTTGCCATGTTCCAAACACCACAGTTCAAACAGTTCAAAACCAATACTTGGGTTTCCCTTATCCAAGGTACAAACACCACAGTTCAAAGACAACAAAAAGGCCTTGAGGCTTTGTTCTTAAGATCACACATGTAGATCCTCAAGTCTCAGGGTTCCCTTCCCCAAGACTTACGCTTCATGATCACAGTGTCTTTGTGCTTTCATCTTTTAGGGCTCACTGGTCTAGGCGCAGTTGCCAGACCAAACAGGGCACCTATCATAGGTCACCCAACCAGGATACCTGACTCTCGGCCTCTTGGCTTTGATGTGTTCATTTACAATCTTCTGGCTTTTCCTCATCAGCCTCTTGGCTTTGCCAGTACTTGTCAGACATCCTTTCCAGTACTTGGCCTTGTTACATGCATTCATTCATAAAAGTTTGGCTTAAGGGTTTTTTACTCACACCTAACTTCTTAGGACTCTCTGTCAACCTTGTGCCCTTTTCTGTAATTCGTTTTCATCTGGACTTTTGGGTTATGTGTTTGGCCGATAAAGGTTTTATCCCATTCGGCACTTTGAATGCTTAAGTTTAGGGTTTCATTCAATTCATCATTTGATAAGCATTTAAGCCACTTAAATGTAAATTTTCATTCAGTGCGGTATTCAATAAGCATTGCTTTCGCTGAGTTTTAAGGTTACATTTGGTTTGTTATTTAATAAGCATTAACTTCACTTAATTTGAAAGTTCCATTCAGTTTGGGATCCAATAAGTATTGGTTTTGTTGTGTTTAAAAGTTCTATACAATTTGGTATTCAATACATATTGTTTTTGTTTCATTTTAAAGTTCCATTCACTTTGGTATTTAATACACATTCGCAGGAACTCCTTGTATGCGCGCGTCCTCTTTTACACACACCGGCTAGTGGTGTCTCCTTCCAGTGGTTCCCTCGGCTTCTTCTTCACTGCTGCAGCCAAGAAAACTCACCCGCTGGAGCTCTGCTTACCAGTAGCGTGCCTCTCTCTGCCCGCCGGCAAGAAAAATGCTTTGTTCCAGACGCGGACAGCGTCTTTGTTCCTTGGTGCTCTCTTGCAGCTCCTGCTGCCAATCCTCTACAATGGAGGCACCCAGAGCTGCAATAATTTCACAGCCCACTGGCTACTGGCTGTGCAAGTGTTCTGTGCAGTTGTCCGATGTCCTTGCCCATCGTCCGGTCCCATCATGGCTGCCTCCTCTGAAGCACGATTCCCTGCTTATCTCTCCCACACAGCCCTCCCTCTTTCTCTCTTTTCTGCTCCAGGAGTGTCTTTCTGGGGTTCTGGAGGGGGCTCGGTCAATTGCTTGAAAGTGAGCCTGGGCTTCATTTTCAAAAGTTCCATGGATGGGATGGTTAAGAATTCTAGGAGGATAGCAGTCCAGTGGATTGGAGTAAATAGGGAAAAGAAGCAAAATCCGAAGGATGGATGGGGGTGTCATTCACTGAAGAGAGTTAACGAAGTTCAAGCGAAAGAGCATATTGAGATGCATTCAATGTGTCAGTTGGGGGAAAGACCATGGGTGGATTTATAAATCAACTGAGATATTGCAAGCAGAGCCAGCCTTTGTGGTGAAGCTAACTAGGGCTGGTGGGGTATCTGGTAGTTTGAAAAGGGTGTGTGACAAAAAGTTCAGTACTTTGTTGATGGAAGCAAAAAGGTATAAGGATTTAAAAAGAAATAGGCTCCATTTGTAGTTCAGTTTGCTGAGCAAAAGTGTTGAGAGAAGGATTTTTGTTGATTGGTGCATTCGTGTGAGTGGATCATCCTAATACTTTAGATGTTGAGTCTGGCTGCAGTGGCTGTGACCATGAGGTCTGGTAGAGTTTCAGGTCACTGTGAAAGAGAACCCCAAGTTGCCAGCCTTGGATGAGGGAGAAATTGATGGGGCAATGGAATTTGAGAGAGGGAGAAATCTGAGACAGCACAGAGCCCTCCAATGTTAAATGTGGTTGGCTGTTGATTATGCATTCAGAGATTGCACAGGGGAAGGAGAGGGAAGGAGACAAGGTCTGGAGGAGATTACAATACATTCTTATCGTTTTAA
The DNA here is from genome assembly GCF_040938575.1 of Ambystoma mexicanum. Taxonomy (NCBI): domain Eukaryota; kingdom Metazoa; phylum Chordata; class Amphibia; order Caudata; family Ambystomatidae; genus Ambystoma; species Ambystoma mexicanum. Next base: position 953,368,670 of record NC_090926.1, on the reverse strand, counting down.
CATTGTGAGACTGGTGCCATATTTACACATTGCATAGACTAGTCTGTAGGGCAAATGCAGAAGAGATGGTTTAGGCGATTTGTTTGGTGGAGGGGGTTTGGGTTTTCCACCCTTTGCAAGCAGGTGGAGTGTGAGTTTATTTTTTAAGAGTTTAACTGGAGAGATGACTTCTATTGCTATGGGGAGAGCATGTTGGTGAAGTGAGCCAAGCAAGGAAAAGGAGCAAAAGTAAGAGGAGTCAAAAAGGTTCAGTGGAATAATGAAACACAAATCTAAGAGTCATGGAGCAGAGTGTAGGAGAGGGAAAGAACAGCAAGATGAATTCAGTGACATTGTGGATGGCAAGACTATAAATGGATTTATAGATGAGTAGCAGGAATTAAAGAGGGATTTTGCATGTGAAGTCATCTAGAATGGCAACATATGTAATGTTATGCTATGTTAGTGGGGGTTATGTTTTGCGCCACTACCATTTACATGGTCTGCAAGCACTCTGTATGTAGATGTGGGGGCAGTACTGAGTAGGCCAAAAAGGTTGTGTGCTGCAAAGTTGAGGATTTTGTTAAGGAGAAAATAAAATAGGGGTTTATACCAAGACGTTGGACCATTCAGTAGTCCATTTTCTTGGGGACATAAGAGATATGGGTTTTAGTTAAATGTTGTGTGGGGTATGGGCATATTTCTTTAATGTTTAGGAAATGGAGTCTGGCTACAGTGACACTGGCCATGAGGAACGTGTCAAATTTTCAGTGGTTATCAAAGAGAACTGTAGGTTGCAAGCAAGGGGTTAGGAGATCAGGCGGTAGAGGGTGAGATGGTCTGAGGAAAGATATAGAGAGGGAAGAGTTTTGTTGGCACTGAAGGCTGGGAGAAAGATGGCTTCTGTCTTTGGAGAGCTTAGTATGAGGTATTGAACAGACATCCAAGGTTGGATCATGGTTAGGCAGTTTGTTATGTTTTCTGAGACTTGAGGGGTAAAGTAGGGGAAGCAAAAGAAGATCTAAGTATTATCAGAGACGAGGCAATAGTTAAATCCAAATAAGGAAATTAGACTTCCAAGGGAGGCAGCACATATGGTGGAGAGAAGTGAGCACAGCCCTGATCCTTAAGGGACACCCACAAGAAGAGATCTTGGGGAGGAGGAGCTGTTGTCATATCACATGGAGAAGGAGTGGTCATAGCTAGCGGAAGACATTCAGTCGAGTATCTTGCCCTTGAAGCCAAGCAGGGCATGAGTTTGAAGGAGGGATGGATGATTCACAGTGTAAAGTGCAGTTGAAAGAGGTGAGAGTGGTGGACATTAGAAAGAGAATTGGTAAAGTGGTAAGCACAGTCTCATTGGGATGTTTTACAGTGCTTCGTCGTGTACAGCAGGGTTTGCACCACTAGCTGGTAATATTTTTACAAAGAATATATTGTTACAGGGCCAGCATTGCAGCCCTGTCAGAGAGGTTGGGGAGCCCTTCCCAACACGGGTGTCTTTATGCAGGCAGGCCCCATCCCCACCCTTTCTTACCAGCAAAGATGATGGCCTCTGTGCCATGGATGGAGTAGGGGCACCTACTCCATGATGAGAAGGACGCAGACAGCGGTGCTAGGGAGAGCCCCCACATCCAGCAGAAAGCTTGAAGCTGCCGGGCATCCCAGTCATAGGATACTGCGAATACGGCAACACTGGCTGCATGATGCAGCAATGGGAGATGTGTGACCAAGATGTGCCACGTGAATCGTAACACCGGCCAGTGAAGGAACACAGTTCCAGCTCATAAGTGTCAGCTGGAGCCCGCACAGAAACAAGTCAGCACTAACCCACCAGGGAATATAATAAAACATTTAATAAAACCTAGGAAGGTCTTTTAAATCCACCATACCACCTGGGATGTCCTGCAGAATACATGGCGACAGGAAGGCCTTAACCCTTATGCCTCCAGAGACAATATTAGTATTTTGAATGGGCCTGCAGGCCTTTAGGACTCCAGCACCCTAGGAGCCCAGCAGGTCCACGCTGCAAAGGGGCCAGATTTAGCAGCCCTTTTAAGCCTTCCATGGCCTTCTGCTTTCACACCCCATGGAGGAAGGTAATTGATTGGACATGGTAAGTAGTCAATCCTGGAAGGGGATGGGTTATTTAAGTAAGCCTGTTTGAATGTTTTAATGTGAGATAGTTGGGTGTGGACAGGAGGAAGTGGAGGATGTCCGAGAAACCAGTTGAGGCGAGAGCATTCGGAGTGTTAAGAAGGGGGTCAGTGGAGTGTTTGTGTTTGAGAGAAATGTGTGAGTGTTAGAGGTAGAGTGGGAGTAGTGGCAGAGTGGAGTATCAGTAGGGGCTATGGTAGTAGTAGTGGGAATAAAGGTAGTAGGTGGCAGGAGTAGTGAGGGAACAATACGCTGTAGAGTGGAGGTTGGTAGCAGAGGGGTGAGCAGCGTCCCTATCCCTGGATGAGCAGGACACCATATCCCTGAGTTCTTGGAGCAGTAAAGGTAGTAGAGCGGTAGTGATAGTAGTGGAGTATGTAGTGGAGAAGGAGGAGATGCAAGAGCGAGAGTGAGTGGGGGCAAAGGAGTGGCTATTAGCATTGAGTGAGAACAAGAGAAAAATAGCAATAGGGAGTGAAGCAGAGTGAGAGGAAGGAGGAAAAATAAACCAACAGAGGTAGAGGGACAGTTGGAGGTACCAGTGGGAGGAAGAATAAGAGTTGGAAGGGAAGTAAGATCGAAGGGTGGATGTGGAAAGGCAGAGTGTGAGATTGGAGGGATAGTGAAGTGGTTGGAGGAGAACAGTTAGAAGGTTCAGCATAGTGAAGGGACAGGAGCGAGTGGCTGTGAAAGTTGTGAGCCTGACACTGGGTGAATGAAGGCACCATTCCCTATTCCCATAGAGACTAACCAACGATAGGAGAGGGAAAGTTAATAGTTCCCTATGGATACAGATAACCAGCATCTTAGGGAAAACACCTATAGTCAGAGTTAGAAGAACAGATAGGTGTTACTGATCAGTAGGGAGTAACAGTATAGTAAGGATGTCTGGGAGGTGAGACTCCAGCCCAGGGAAGTCATGAGAGAAAAGGGCCAGCCCTAGTGCCAAAGATTCCAGCCCATTTGCTCTGAACAACCCGAGGAGGAAAAGAAACCAGACATTCTGATAATTAAGTGTAGTAAACACCCTTGTGACGACTTTAGGAATCAGTGTGGTGCTTTGTGGCAGGCTGCCCTGTCACAATATACAAATTAGCAAACATAAATAAAACCCCTATTAACCATAATAAAATCACTATAGATTGTGCCTTCTGGAGATAGCCCCATTATTTTAAGCCACCATTTAAGGGCTTTATAATAGCGGTCAGTACCATTTGGATTCCATTAGATCCTGCATTGTTTATCATGTGCTGATATTCGCAGACACTGTGGAAGTTTACATCTGAAATCTAACAATTTTCTCGCTACAAACCTGGCAGCAGCTCTCTTTACTGCCAGCTACAATCAAACCGTCTCCAGTCTCATACAGAAAGATGACAACAAAACGAAACAAGAAGGGAGCAATGTTAGAATTACCAGGGATCACTGTTAAAATTGCAGTAAATTCACACTCATGAGGACTTGACCAATCCTATGATAGCCTTTTATTGCAATTCTCCTGGATCCTTTATTACACCTGTAAAGATGAAGGTGCTCAGGTGAATGATCTCTCAGGTCTGCACTGCAAGGGTGAATATGTATTAATTATTATAACCAAGCATAGAGATGAGACACTCCCCCATTTATCAATGTCTGGGTCATATGAGCCAGTCTAGGTCTCAAGTACAGTAAAAGGCCTTGAAATTGTCCAATAAGAGGGGGAGCAGTGTGACTCCCTCACTCACTGCCGCTGGCAGGGCTGTCAGTGCAGCGCTCCCATGATCTGTGGGAGTGACATGATGACTGTCCCGCTGCCATCACTTGCTCTTGTCATGGTAGTGCCGTGCTGAGAGTAATGCCACCCACCTCCACCATTGAGTATTCCGGGGTCACAAACTGCAGATGGAGACCATGCACAGGGAATTGCTGGTCTCCTACCTCCTTCCTTTATGAAGGTGGGGACATATGGTTCCACCCCCTCAATTAATATTCATTAGGAAGCACCAAGCAGATGCGGGCCAGATTCTCCATATCACTGGCAACCACCACACACTCACCTTGCCTGGCCCAAACCAGTAGTGGCCTAGCTGGAACCTAACCCCTTCCCCTCCCTCCACATCATCCTGTAGGTGGTTGCTGGGAACTAGCAAAGTCCCATCAACCGCTCCAGGAAAAATGCTTCTGCTGCTTCATCCCAAAGAGTCATCATAGCTTTATAGAACATACCTTCTGTGCGTACCTGGAATTATGGGCATATAAACCTTGTTAAATGCCCTCGCTGAGCTCAGGACTTTAACTCAGTCTTTAAGTGCCATTACCTCCCAGTACAACCCTTGGGCTAGGTCTACAAAGCTTATTAGCACCCCTGCGGGGGGAGCCAGCCAATCAGATGGCTAGGAACACAGGCTTGAAATGTCGGTACAAGCCCACATTGCATGCCACCTTACCTCCGGCTCCTTCTGCAGCCAACTTTCCCCATCCTCTGTCACTATATTATTATTTTTTTCAACCCCCCCTTCTTACCTTATTTCAGCATCAGATGTTATCGCCGCTGCATCCACTCCTTCCCTTTGTTCCCGCAGGCTGCCATGGAAAGGGAAGAGTGGCTCCGCACAGAGACCCACTTTCCTTTCCATGGTGGCCATCTTGGAAATCCTTTCTTTTTTAGCACCGCAAGTTACCACTTTGGTAACCTACGGTGCTAAAAGCCTTAATTCCCATTGCAGTGGCTGGAATGGGGATAAAGGCACGGAGCCTCAGTTATCGGCCCTCCATTCGCTTGGACCAATAACTTGGGTTGCCAGGCCGTTATCCCCCATTCCAGCCACTGGAACGGGTGATTAATGCCATAATAATGTACAAGGTAACAGATGAGTACATTTTCTCTTCTCTCAGTGGACTCTCCTCTCACATATATTAACTCTGGTTTCCTTTCTACTCTTGACTTTCTGCACTCAATTCATCATGTATTTTCTTGCCATAAACCTCTTCAGCCTTCCTTTATGCCTGGCCTCATTTCTCAATGTTCTTCCTTACATTGTGCAGAACAACACTAAAGAAAATGTCATTATTCTGATGATGTTGCTGTACAACGGTTTTAATATTCATATATGATTCCTCTTTGTTAACTGAAAAATCTCTACATTTCTGAATTAATTCTCATTAGTCTCATCACCTGTTTCATCTCTTAAATCACATCCTATGCACATCTCACTTGATCTTTTCATTACTACTTCTCTCTCCCTTTCTGAAAACCCTTTGCAAACAAATTCTCTATCAATAAAGTTGTATCGTCCAGGTATTATGTACTTATCTTTATTAAATCAATTATTCAATAAACATCTTTCCACATTAAATTAATCAGTGATACTTCAAAAATGTCCTCTAATCATAGGGTGTTACACTTACTGTATCAGAACGAATGTTGCTATACAAACATTCAAATGCTTTATCTTATAAAATGTTGTTTGCATACAGACAATAGAAAAAGGTTACTTGACAACAAAAAAATGCTTGTTCATACAATATCTATAAACTATTCAGAAGCATACATTGATTGTGAACCAAAGGTCATTTGCAAGCCAAAAGTTGCTTGCCAACATATAGTTCTCCCAGCTGGGATTTTTCAAGGCTGCAATTAATAGAAGATTGAAATAACACATCTATTTAATAATAATTAATTAATTTTGATATGAAAGTGTTCTTAAATGTAACTTTCTTCTGTTACTTCTCAAAGTTGGCTTCAATATAATTTCACTATTTAAAAATGATTATTTGTTCTTGTTATGAAGCTGTTAAAATTAGTCTTCAATATTATTTAAATACCTTTGAAGCATAATGTTTCCAGGCTTCACACAGCCATAATCTCTTACAAAGTTAGTAATGTATGCCCTTCTCTGTCTTCAAACAACCTTCTTGTAATTCCCATTCTCTCTACATTCTCTTCAACAATATCATTTAAACCTCTTCCTGAATCTGACACTGCTTTCTTTATATCTCAAGCTCACCCTACTGTATCCCCTCTTGAGCCCCTCACACCTTTGCATATCCTAAAATCTATCCTTTCTACTCCCATATCTGACCTCCTTATTCAAAGCCTCTAACTCTCTCTCTCTCTGGCTGTTTTGCCTTTTGACTTTAGGTATGCTGCAGTTCTCGCAATCATTTCAATTCTCAAGAAAATAACTCACTCAATCCTTTGCCCTTGCCAACTTTCATCTTATTTACCAACTTTTGTTTCTGTGTAAAATTCTGTAACATGTCTATTGCAAAGTGCCGTCCTATCTTGATAATCACTTTATACTTCCATTGTACCAAGCTGGCTTCCGTACTCTTCATTCCACCTGAACTGCTATATTTAGCATATGTAATGTGCTGAAACGATCTTCAATTCCTATTGTCCTTGATATTTCTATGGGATTAGATACAGTTGATCACATCGCTCTTCTCTCTGCTCTTTCTTCATGGGCTTCCATGTTTCTTATCTGCAATATTTTCATTCTTATCTATCTGATTGTTTTTTCTCCATCTCTTGGGCTGGTAAAAATTCTGGGCCCGATTCATAGAATCCAGTGCAGAAGTACCACAAGTGCTGTGTGCCGAGAAGGAGCAATTGAGCGGCACGCGGCATGCGTATTCATGGAATTTCCGAGGCATCAATAACTGTGGCGCAATGCACATAAAGCAGTGCCAGTAATGCCCCAACATGCCCCTGTGCGCTGGAAAAAGCCATTGAAATGACTACTACGGCGCAAGGCCCCGCGCCATCTGTGGGACAGCACACATCCCCCCAATGTAATTACGCGAAAAAACATAGCGTATCCAGCTTGCAACAGGCAAATCACATGGAAAGGGCTGTGCGTACCCCGCCCTCACCCCATCGAAATCACGTACCTCGCTCAAAACAGCCAAATCACATGGAAAGGCATGCACGTACCCCGTCTGCACCACAGTGAAATCGGATATCCCAATTGCAACAGCCAAATTGCATGGAAAGGGCAGCGCGTACCCCGTCCGCACTCCATTGAAATCACGTACCCTGCTTGCAACAGCCAAAACACGTGGAAAGGCCAGCGCGTACCCTGACCGCACCCCAGCGTAATCAGGTACCCCACTCGCAGCAGCCTAATCGCATGGAAAGGCCTGCGCATACCCCGTCTGCACCCCATCGAAATCACGTACCCAGCTCACAATAGCCAAATCGCATGGAAAGGCCAGCGCATACCCCGTCCGCAGCACTGCCAAATCACGTACCCCACTTGCAACAGCCAAATCGTGTGGAAAGGCATGCACATACCCTATCCGCACCCCAGCAAAATCGCATACCCCGCTCGCAACAGCCAAATCGCATGGAAAGTCCCGCGCATACCCCATGATACATGCGCAACTCCCCTGGAAGCAAACACCTCCTCACGGGACATCCAGACCCCAGCAGTGGACCATACCACGCAGGCAGCCCACACCTCATGGGACCCCCATCTCCCGTCACCATACCCCTCAGGCAGCCTACATGGGATCATACCCTGCAGGCTGCCCACAGCACATGGGTCCCCCCCATCACCTGTGACCATGCACTGCAGGCAGCCCACACCAGATGGCACCCCCCCATCAACTGTGACCAAACCCCACAGGCAGCCGATATGGGACCATACCCCACATGCAGCTCACACCACATGGGACCCCCCCACACCCGTCACCATACCCTGCATTCAGGCCCTGACTCATGTTCCCCCACCCCCACCAGTGATGGCAACATGCAGGCAGACCCCGACTCATGTCCCCCCAGCCCCACCAGTGACAGCAACTTGCAGGCAGACCACGACTCATGTCCCCTAACCCCCACCAGTAACGGCAACCTGCAGGCAGGCCATCGCACATGTCCCCCCACCCCCACAAGTGATGACAACCTGCAGGCAGGACCGACTCATGACCCCCCACCAGTGACGGCAACCTGAAGACAGCCCCGACTCATGATCCCCACACCCACCAGTGATGGCAACCTGCAGGCAGGCCCCGACTCATGTCGCCCCACCAGTGACGGCAACCTGCAGGCAAGCTCCGACTCATGGAACACCCCCCAAACACATTGGCCCAAGATGCAATCATATAGCATATGTCCACTAAAATGCCACCACATGCTGCACATCCACGATGCACGTCAACACCCATCCATTGGTCCTGCTCCCCAGTACATGCCCCATGGCATGGGAATCAGAAAATCACATATGCATGCATGTTTGCACATACATGAACAACATTGCTCAACAGCAGGGGCACGCAACAGTGTCAAGGAAGAGTGAAACATTCACCAAACCATTGAGAGCAGAAACCACTTTGATTTCAACGCATATAAATGAATAAAATTCACACTCTGAAAAATAAACCCAGTATAATCATCATGAATCAAATCCAAATAAAATTGAAAGTGAAAACAAAAACACAGTGGGATGTAAAAAATGACAAACTCAAAAATGTGGTCCATATCCATTGATCCATCTCAAAATGAAAACACAAATCATTACAAAACAATTCCTACATAGTGAAAAAAAATGTCCCAAAAAGAAATATCCAACTATATACAAGGATCCAGGATCCATGATCTCAAAACATTCCTGAGCATACTTAAGAACTCCATGAAGAAAGAGCTATGTACATGATGTGGAGCAACGTCCATGAACTCCAAAAAAAAGGGAACAAACAAATGAAACCTACTCCTAAATAACTATATACAAAGGCAGCAGGCTAGTCCTTCGACACACAATTTCCCCCAAGAGTTTCGCCAGGGCATGATCGAACTATGCGTCGATTTCCCCTAGGTGGACCTGTGCTGTCCCCTCGAGGGCCTGCAGGGACTCCAACGTGCTCCACTCAAATTCCCTGCGAGACTCCTCGAGGAACTTGGCCCACCTCTCCTCCCGACGCAGGGTGTTCTCCGCCCTGGCGATGGTGAGTCATGCCCCCTGTGCCTGCGACCGCTCTGCTCTGATCTGCTGGACAATTCGTCTCAACACAGAAGACATCCTTATCGTAAGGCCCACGTTTCCCTCCTGCCTGATGACCGATACCTGACCCTCTGCTGGTGAGTGCCTGCAGTCCTGTCAACTTCCTACGCCGAGCATGCCGCCGCCGAAAATCCTGGTGCCTGCGCCTCCGGGATGAGGACAATCCCCGGGGCCGTCGTGCATGTGCCCTGCTGCATGTTGCCTGCTCCTACACCATTGCCACATGTCCTGTCCTGACAGGGATGTGGTCTCCACCAGGCTGGCCGTCGGGGCTAGGACAGGTGCACAGGGGGCCCTGGTGGTATCTGGGCTGGAAGACGGCAGGGAGGATGATTGACGCACAGAAGAGGAAGAGGAGGAGGAGGTTGCAGCAGTGGCCAGCACACATAGCAAATTTGTGACCAGGAACTGAGCTATCCAGTTAATGAGGTGACAGACCTCATAGTGATGATGTGCAAGCCACCGACTGGAAGCCTGCACATCATAATGAATGGTGGCTGTATGCCTCACAACACTGGCTAGCAATGGTCCCACCCTGTCATGAATTGCTTCATCCACAGGTAGTGGACGATCCGTTTCCATGGATACATCCGCCACCTGCGGCCGGGTCCGGCCTGAGGCATGCCCGCAAGTGCATACTGGTGCACTTGCAGTTCCAGTGACCAGATAAGTCATAGGCCTCTCCACGGTGACCTACACTGCTTCAGGCCCCTGACCCTGGACTGCACCAGTCACACCTACCTCATCACCCCACCGGGCCCCATGTGGTGAGCTGATGTGGCCTCCTCCTCCTCCTCCACCACCACCAACCTGGATGACTCCCACTGTCTACCGCATCGGATTGCCCCTGTGTGGGCTCACATGTCCCTCCCACTGCCGAGGAGCCCACGACCAACTTCACCCTCTTGGGCCTACCCTCCTCTTGGGCCTACCCTCAGCAGCTGCGGCCATTGACTCAAGACGTAGCACCAGTATCCTTGCTCGCTCCCAGAAGATGACAGTGCCTGGGCAGATGACTGGGCCTTGCGTCTATGCCCGGTGGAGGCATTCCTGCTGCCGGGTTCCACAGCGTCTTCTCTGCCCTCTTCTTGCATCGTCGCTATGGATAGGAAAACATAGAACACATACATAAGAGTACTGGACATATGTGTGTTTGTCACAATGCAAAAGTACATAATTGCCACTGTCAAAGGTCACAACCATTATCACCGCCCACTACACACAGGGAAGTGCCATTCACACACATGCACAATCATGTCCGTCATTCACACCTGACATTCACGACCTTGGACAAGGCACTGACAGCACATCCAAATTGTGCATGCACTTGAGGTGAAATTGGCAGCATGACGCAATCACAAATGCAAAAGTGAAGAGTCACAGACATCCTGGAGTGTTTGCACACTAAATTCTCATACACATGCACATATAAACCATACATGTCCATGATGTAGCCGAATGCACACATGTGTCACACCTCTGGCATGACACAATCCACACACAGGGATTCAAACATTTGCACGTTGTGACATACATGCGCGCATCACGCATTCCGCACAGACACCATTGATGTCACACATACATCAATGAATTCACATGCAGCAGTGCCTGGGACATGCACACGGACATCTGTACAGGAGGCATGCCAAACATAAGAGCAGGGTGCACACACCAACCAACACGTCTACATGCACATGCAATATGGTGGACAAGAACACATGGACACTCACCAGTCGACTCCAGATGGAGCTCCAAATCCAAGACCTGGGTGTGCAGCGCTGGGTTGTAGCACTCCAGGACCGTCTTTTCGTCGGTGGTCAACCAGCCCCGGCGCCCACCCTTGAGGAGGCTCCGGGCCGTGTTGAGGGTCCTGGACTAGAAGTCCTCTCAGCACTTCTGGACATGTCGGTAGTCGCGGGGTGCCGCCCCCTCCGTGTTGATGCCACCCACGATGTCTAGTCAGATCTTCCTCAGTCCTTCCTTGCCCACTTGTGATGGTCCAGGGAAGAGGGCATCATAATGCCCCAGGACTTGCTCCACCAGGATGTGTAAGAGTATTTAGCATTTTTTTTTATGCAGCATTACTGCCTGGGTTTGGTGAATTGCTATAATGCGGTACAGCAAGGCACGTGTTGCCAGTGTGACATGGACATGTAAATGAAAAACAGGCTATTCAGTCAAAAATGAGTTCTACGTTTAAAATGCAAATATTTTTTTTTCACAGTTAAAAGCATATTTTTTTTTCTCCACCTGAAAATCCTCTGTTGCAGGAGACACATTTGAGGATTAATGAACTAACCTTATTAACAATACTAATGATTCTAACTCATTAATAATATAATGTGTTCTCCAGTGCAAAATGGGATGGAAGATGACAGGCTCTGAAAGTCATTTTAAACGCGCATCCAGATTTATTTTTCTTTGCTTCTATCTGCGCTCTATCCACAGTATTTGCAGGAAGCAAAGACTCGAATAAGCAGGAAATCAGTTTGGTTACAGTTGCAACTGTATAAACCAAGCCATTGTTAAAGAAAAGGAGGGTAGGACATGATAGAATTTCATTGGTTGAACTCGTTTGGCAGGCTGTAACAGAGCTTTGCTAATGAATCTCGGGAAAAAGGAGAGAAGACTTTTTACACAGCTAGGAGAAAGACCTGGCTGGTGGCTGGGTAGTTTCCTGATTGAAAAAGCAGATCCCAGTGCATTGCTCCAGAGACTGGGAATTCCAGTCAATAAGCCCCGGTTTGAGTGACGGCAGATGCTCGTCCTTGCTGGGGTGATTTAAGAAGAATTCATTGAACCACTTCCAGAAGGCGACCAGCCGGCGAACTTCACATGCTGGACAGGCCTGGTAATTATATTACAGAGTGTGGGGGCAGTGTGTATGTGTGCGAAACTATTCAGTCAGCGTGGAAGAGGGAACTCCAGTGTTTTATCAACAGGTTTAATGTTGCGAATTGAAAATGTTCTTGCCGCTCTCTTTTCATTTTGTTACGGATAAGGTTGTTACTGTGCAATTTCCATTTATTTCTGTAAAAAGAGTAATATCGTGTTGAAATGCAATTTTTATAATACACAAAAAATATCTGAAAGCAGACGGATAGTGTGTTTTATTTTTCTCTTTTATTTGTGCATCTACCATTACAGTACTGATAATATGGGGAGAGGTTTAGACAGTGCAATTGTCATTTTTAAGCTAGCTAAAAAAAGAATTAGCGGTAGCTGTGTGCATGATTCCATTCAGTATATAAGTGTATGTTTTCTGAACGCAACATAATAATAATATAATGAAATAGACTACTGCTGGAGGTACATGAGCCAGCAGAAAGAGAGGCCCTGGACATAGTTCACCGATGTAGATAAGTTGGTGATAAATACCGCATGTTAGCTCGCTGCCGTAGATAAGACAGCGAGGACAGCCCATGGTGGCACTCCAATTGAAAATGTGGTGTTCCTGAAATGTAAGCCTGAGGCCCCTCTATTGATCACATGAACAAACTAAGCAAAAATAAGGGGTTCTGGATATTGGGGCCACATATAAAACAAAGGAATTATGCTCACCAGAAATACCATCAATAACGCATACCAATATAATGTATACCACTAAATGTATCTGTGTGCTGAAATAATGTATGTATACTGTAGTACTATATACCAAATCTAATCTGAATGCAAAGAGTGATTATTACTGAATTATTTTCATTTTGGCGGTAAGAAAATACCGCTAGGCCCCAAATCTATACAAAATACCCTACACATTTATGGTGCATTGCAGGCCAGGAAAGTGATCATAGAGCACCTACTGGGTGTGGCAAGTGTGTCTCACACTGCCATCTGTACATTAAAGGGATTTCATAATAACAGTGTGTCACCAAAAACGAATTTCAGAATGTCACAAGGGAAACCACATTCTCAGACTTGGTGCAATATTTAGAGGCAAAGTTGTTTGCACATGGGACGTGGTCATCGAACACTACCTCAGAATGGCATGACCGCATTCAGGGTGAGGTGCAGAAAGAAAAACTAGACAATATTTTTGCAGAAGGCAGCATAATTCAGGTCTGCCTTACAAGGTTATTTAATGCAGCCGATAAAAGTGCAGAGAAAGACTGTTTAATACGGCTATGCGTCAAAATATGGTTTATTTTGAATAGGTCCCTGCGAATGCAAGAAAATGATACCCAGCTAATTAACAGGTTAAAGACTGACTTAGATGGGGCAAGTAAAAACGAGGAGATGTTAAGAACAGAATTAGAAGGATGTCAGAAAGACATGCAATTAAAATGCAGAGATTTTGATATTCAGTTGTCCAAAAGCAAGAAACAGTTTGAAGACAATGAGCAAGAATTGGTACACTTAAAAGCCTTAATGGATCACATTAGACAGGATAAAGATGAGATTGTTTCAGAAATGCAGATTTTACAAAAATAAAATTTTGAAAAAGAAAGTGATCTCCAATGTGCAGAGCAAGACATGGTTAAAATGATTCAAGAAAGAGACAAGAGAAACAAAGAATTCAATGAATGCCAAATGCAAATGTGCGACATGCAGGAGGTAATGAATAAAATGAGTGATGAAAACAACTATCTGCAAAATGAAGCATGCAGGCTCCTTAAAAAGTGCAAAGACTTAGAACAACAAATGTGCATTCCCAGGTCCCAGGAGAGGCGGCAGGGTACTACATTCAATGGAGTGGAGGTGAATTCTAGTTCTGCCCAAAGAGCTAGTGCTCCAGTGACTGGGCCGGTGACTGAACTTGGTTGCAGCGCCCTTGGGGGATTTGATACTCCCATTGGGGGCAGCCACCAATCCCATACACCTGGAACCAGGATTGAGTCACCAAGTAGTGCAATTCCATGCATTGCAACAAGTAGCCCCATAAAAATAATGAAATCTATTAAAGCTCTGATCAAATCATTTAAAAAAGGAGGGGAATGCTGCATTGAGGATCACTTAGAAGCGGTTCATGACATTTTTAAAGCACTCCAGATACCTAAGGAACAGTACAGACAATATTTTCATTTAACTTTAGATGCTCCGACGGCCAGCATCATAAGGGGATAAATGAACAGCAGAATATGACATGGGTGGAGCTTGAAAAAGAAATTAGGCGTCATTTTTCTCCTTTCCAGTCATTACAGGAGGCAAAGAAAGTTGCTTACACACTTACTGCTGGGCCTAATACATCCCCTAGCCAGTTTTTACGAGACTTAAAAAGAGCATTTTCTCGCTTTGATGTATCTTTTGACCCCAATTCTAATGAATTTAAAACTGCCTACTTCTATGAGCTACAGAAAGACATCATATCCCAATTGGTTCGTGAATTTGATCGTGACAAGTCCCTTGAGTGGATTGTGCATCAAAGCACAAAACTATATGAGGTACTCTATTGTCAGGGTAGAGAAAGTGATCAAATGAAAGATACTAGACCTAAACCTAAAGAACCCTCAGCAACAGTGTTGGAAATCAGGTCAGCGAAAATGTCCCTTGAGTCTGCTCAAAATCCAGGTAAAAATTATTCGGCACCTGAACAAAGGGTTAATCAACAAAGGTCATCACACTCTGCACCAATGTTTCAATCACATGACCCTAGTAAAAGAGAGAGCTACATCAGTCCTAGGTATTTAGGGCAGGCTATCAGCCTGATATGTCAGGTATGAACTATAATCAGAGACAAAATCAAGATCAGAGAAATGATGGTCCTTACCAGACATTGGGGACACAGAGCAAATTTGATCCCAACACCATGATATATGGTCATCAGGATAGCCCCCGATATGTGGATCGATTTGCTGATAATGGGAATCAACATCGGGGTCGGTACCCACAACATGAGAGACAGGACATGAGACAGAACATGAATTACACTCCACGTCAGTACAATGATTCCCCACCAGGGGACTACAACCAAAGGATGGGTGCACCCCGCTCCCCTCCACAAATGAATCAAGAGTTCAGAAACTATCCCAATAGAAATCACTCACCTGAGAGGTATCAGAATAGATCCAATCAGGGAGAAAGCAACCAATATCGATCTAGGCCACAGAGGGAGGATTCTAGAGATATGGAAAGGGTCCAGTGCCTTGAGGCCCAAGTTAAAATGTTAGCTGAACAAATAGGGAAGCTTTGTACAGCACAAAAACAGTCATCAAACGAGGCGGATGATGGCCATAGCAATGACCGGGGGCTTCTTCTGAAAAGTGACTAAGTACTCATGATACCTACAGCGCCGAAAAGACAGATTGCTCTGATGTCATTTCACATAATGGGCCTCATTACAACTCAGGTGTTAAGGGTTAACGCCACCGTTAACCCTTAACGCCTGATTCTGATTTTAACGCCTGCTTTTAGCAGGCATTAAAATCCATGGCGCTAACCTGCCATGGTGCTAATTACGCCGCCGTAATTTACGGCGGCGTAATTAGCGCCTTCCCCACTCCCATTATGCCCTATGGGGCAAAAATGGGAATGGGGAAGGGAAAATGGGAAATGGCGATTTACCGCCCCACTCACCTTGGAATGGGGCGGTAAATCCGCCATCCACCATGGTGTAAACGGAGTTTACACCATGGTGGTAAAGTTGGTGCACTTAGCACCAAGGTTGTAATGAGGCCCAATGACTCTGAGATGTCTAATGATTTAAAACTGAAAATGACAGTAAATTAACATGTAATAGAAAGTGCAAATACTTCTAAAAGAGAGGTACGGTTTAACCTAGAACTAAATCAAACATTGCGGATTTGTACAAATGAAATAAGAAAACCTGAAACTCCAAGAAAACAAAGAGACAGATTTAAGAAAAATGACTCATGCATGGGGAATACCAGTAAACAGGGAGTAAGTGGGAATGCCATGATTTCTTCCCTGGGCAGTCAAAACAATGACCAAACACAGGCAGAAAAAGGAAATACTCCAAAGGAGGGTACATGCCAATCACCTGAAGAATTCTTTGAGCCACATATTTTCGAAGAGGCTGAAAGGGCTGGTACCACACTAAATGATCACAAATGCACAGAATTAACAATGACAGATTGCTGAATGATTTTGTTACACATGTTCAGTTGGAGGGTTGTAATGTGGCCTCTGATGATACCTGGATGGATAGGCGAACAGTGGCCACACTCCAAATTACCTCTGAACATGGAGAAATGAATAAAGTCTCTTGCGCAGAAATGGGTAAAAAGGAGGGAAAAATGTCTTTCCATTTACCAATGTGCTTAGCCAAAAGTGAAAAAGGCCTGAGAAAGGTGAGTCCTGAAATCAGTAAGAATTCACACTTCTTATGTGTATTAGAGGAAGTTGAGGACAGGTATTATGCTCCCATCACTGTAGAAGAAAAATGCCAAACATTTGCAATGATTGACACTGGCGCACAGGCCACAATTATGTCCAAGGAGCTGGTAAAGAGTATCAATGAAGGGAGATCCCCATAGAATCAGATCACAGTGAAGGAAAATCAAGGTCCAGTGCATAACTTTAATGGGGAGGAGGTGCCCATCATAGGTGTAACTGAGATTGACATAAAAATAGGAAAGCACAGAATGAAACAAGAGGTATTGATCACATCTATTTGTGAAATTCCATTTCTGATGGGGACAGATTGCCTGAAAACAACTGGTTCCTTATGCAATCGAATTACAAATGAGGAAATATACTATTATTCCTGCATTTACAAAACAGTTTGCAATAACACTGAAATGCAAAAATGGACAG
Organism: Ambystoma mexicanum; assembly: GCF_040938575.1. NCBI lineage: Eukaryota > Metazoa > Chordata > Amphibia > Caudata > Ambystomatidae > Ambystoma > Ambystoma mexicanum. The sequence goes on along the minus strand of NC_090926.1, from coordinate 953,351,841 downwards.
CAGATGAAAGACTCTGATGCATTTGTGTGCCTGAATGAATCCATAAAACAGCAAGGCCTGGATTATGAATACATTCCATTGGTAGATATTGGTGAAGGGCCTGTAAGAAGTATGGTAAATAATAAGGGTTGTCAAGATATTCACTTAGAGGAAAACTCCCCATAAGGAATGGCCATACAAAAATCACATTATACTGCAGATCTAAATAACACGGTGATTGGAAATATCCCTGAAAAGTATGTAGATGCCAAGAGTGAGTTGCCAGAATACCTGGACTCTCAGCCCAAAGGAATATTTAAAATTAATTCTGTGTACCCTTATGATTCAAGTGAGACAGTGTGCTGTTATCAAGTAAGTTGTATAACATTTGATTTAAGTGAAAATGAAATGGAAAATCAGCCCATTGAAATGGAAGCTGACATGACAAAACATTTAAAAGTGGCAGCTTTACAAAGAGACACAGCCACACAGCTAGAGGAAAGTGCCGAGATTCCACCACCAGAACATTTTCGGGAATTTTCCAAAATGGTAGAAGAACAGATCTCCTTAGCGGACGCGTGTGACAACTATGAGGATAGAAACCAATTGAGGAAGATATTTATGGAATTTAAAGATGTATTTGCAAAAGATGTCTATGATTGCGGGTTAACTAATTTACATGTGGCCCCACTTCCGGAAGGGTGTAGCAGAAGTCCAGTATTTGTACGCCAGTATAGACTACCGCTGGCATGTTTAGAATCATTGGCAGAGATTATAAAAATTTAGAATCGGGAGGAATCATCAGGCCTATTCATAGCACTTCCAACACGCCCATTTTAGGTGTGTTAAAGCCAAATGGTCAATGGCGGCTTTGTGCAGATTTGAGGGAGTTAAATAAAAGAGTACCAGTGTCCAGATGGTCACTGCCATTCATTGATCAGGGCCTAGCTCAGGTACATGGTTCAAAAGTGTTTACCACATTAGATCTTTACGTTTACCGTTGGTTTTGATGGCAATCAGATCAATTCCTGCCATAGCAACAGGTATTAGCCCACATGAGGTCTTGACAGGTAGGAAAATGGTGTTGCCGCAACACCTACTATACAGAACACATGAGCAAACACTTGTAAGCGCATCTACAGTTCATGAATACATTGATGAGCTGAGGAAGCATTTACAACATGCATTTGCTTTTGTACAGAGAAATCTGGAAAGGGCTGCTGACGGTGCTAAAACATATTATGATAAAAAGTCAACAGTAAAGGAATATTGTGTAGGGGATCAGGTGTATAAATTTCATTTTGGAAAAAATAAACAGAAAAATTCCAAATTCCTAGTAGCCTGGCAGGGGCCATTCCGAATTATAGATAAAGTCTCTCCTGTAGTTTTTCAAAATTTTAAAGACTGAAGGTGAAACAGCAATAGAACAGTTTGTGCATGTAAACCAAATCAAGCCATGTCATCCAAGACATGAGATAAAAAATCTGGAGCGTGTAGAAACAGATAAAGTCCTTGAACACAAAAAGGTAAAATAAATGGGTACAGTCAGGAGGCAGTGATAGAGAAGTTAAATAAAGATGGTTGATTATAATGGCACATAAACACTGTAATATATGTAAATATATATATAATATAAAAAAGAAGCTGAAGTTTATGGAGTCGGTGTGCAGAATGAAAATGCATTAAATATTGAATGTTGTTTTATGTATGCTTGTTCTCTATAACCTGTGCTTAATTTCAGAAGGCGAAAGAAAAAGGGCAAAATGTTTTACAAAACATGTTTTATTTTTGGCAAAAGGGTGAAGTTAGTATTGTGCTATATACTTAATCTGTTTCTTTTCTATTTGATTTAGAATATTAACATATTTGTACCGGAGGTCACGGGAGACGATGGAGTCCTGGAGTCCCCTGGATGAAGATCGAATAATGCCTGCTTCCGGGTGGAGGTGAAGACAAAATAACCGGAATGCCTAAGAAAACATGACTTCTATAGAAAAGGATCCAAGAGTACCAAGATGGAAGAACACCCGAATGAGCCAAATGATGTGACATCGCTGGTCGAGACATATCAGAGGCAGACAAGTGTCCTGGCGTATGGGGTTCCACGTTTTTATTATTTTAATTAATTATTTTAATTTGTTATGGTAATTCTTTGTTTTAGTTATTTGTTTTATCTTATTGTTTTTGATTGACTTCAAGTATAAAATTGAAGCACTGAACTATGGACACTCCCATTGGGAAGGAACATATGGACCCAAAGATGAATTTTGATATTATGTTGCTTGGACAGTGGTTTTTCAACTTTTTCATTTTTGCATGTGAATATTCATTTTGATGGATTGCTACATTTTAAAAGAAGGAAGGGAGCAAGTTGATTTTCCTCTAATTATGGCTTGAACTGCCAAATTCTCAGAAAAAAGGAGGGAATATGTAAGAGTATTTAGCATTTTTTTTTTATGCAGCATTACTGCCTGGGTTTGGTGCATTGCTATAATGCTGTACAGCAAGGCAATTGTTGCCAGTGTGACATGGACATGTAAATGAAAAACAGGCTACTCAGTCAAAAACGATTTCTACATTTAAAATGCAAATAATTTATTTTCACAGTTAAAAGCATATTTTTTTTCTCCACCTGAAATTCCTCTGTTGCAGGAGACGCATTTGAGGATTAATGAACTAACCTTATTAACAATACTAATGATTCTAACTCATTAATAATATAATGTGTTCTCCAGTGCAAAATGGGATGGAAGATGACAGGCTCTGAAAGTCATTTTAAACGCGCATCCATATTTTTTTTTCTTTGCTTCTATCTGCGCGCTGTCCACAGTATTTGCAGGAAGCAAAGACTCGAATAAGCAGGAAATCAGTTTGGTTACAGTTGCAACTGTATAAGCCAAGCCATTATTAAAGAAAAGGAGGGTAGGACATGATAGAATTTCATTGGTTGAACTCGTTTGGCAGGCTGTAACAGAGCTTTGCTAATGAATCTCGGGAAAATGGAGAGGAGAAGACTTTTTACACAGCTGGGAGAAAGACCTGGCTGGTGGCTGGGTATTTTTCTGATTGAAAAAGCAGATCCCAGTGCACTGCCCCAGAGACTGGGAATTCCAGTCAATAAGCCCCGGTTTGAGTGACGGCAGATGCTCGTCCTTGCTGGGGTGATTTAAGAAGAATTCATTGAACCACTTCCAGAAGGCGATCAGCCGACGAACTTCACATGCTGGACAGGCCTGGTAATTATATTACAGAGTGTGGGGGCAGTGTGTATGTGTGCGAAACTATTCAGTCAGCGTGGAAGAGGGAACTCCAGTGTTTTATCAACAGGTTTAATGTTGCAAATTGAAAATGTTCTTGCCGCTCTCTTTTCATTTTTTTACAGATAAGGTTGTTACTGTGCAATTTCCATTTATTTCTGTAAAAAGAGTAAGATCGTGTTGAAATGCAATTTTTATAATACACACAAAATATCTGAAAGCAGACGGATAGTGTGTTTTATTTTTCTCTTTTATTTGTGCATCTACCATTTCAGTACTGATAATATGGGGAGAGGTTTAGACAGTGCAATTGTCATTTTTAAGCTAGCTAAAAATATGACTTAGCGGTAGCTGTGTGCATGATTCGATTCAGTATATAAGTGTATGTTTTCTGAACGGAACATAATAATAATATAATGAAATAGACTACTGCTGGAGTTACATGAGTCAGCAGAAAGAGAGGCCCTGGACATAGTTCACCGATGTAGATAAGTTGGTGATGAATACCGCATGTTAGCTCGCTGCCGTAGGTAAGACAGTGAGGACAGCCCATGGTGGCACTCCAAATGAAAATGTGGTGTTCCTGAAATGTAAGCCTGAGGCCTCTCTAGTGATCACACGAACAAACTAAGCAAAAATAAGGGGTTCTGGATATTGGGGCCACATATAAAACAAAGGAATTATGCTCACCAGAAATACCACCAATAACGCATACCAACATAATGAATACTACTAAATGTATCAGTGTGCTGAAATAATGTATGTATACTGTAGTACTATATACCAAACATAATCTGAATGCAAAGAGTGATTATTACTGAATTATTTTCATTTTGGCGGTAAGAAAATACTGCTAGGCCCCAAATCTATACAAAATACCCTACAGATGGCAACTTCGGTGGAAGAGAAGCTTGCAGCCCTCTGCCTCTCTGCTGGGGGGTTGGCACTTGCCTCAGATGGTGTTGTGTCAGAAATGGCAACCCCGGAGGCAGGTGTGGTAGACAAGGTGGTCGTGGGGCTGGGTGTGGAGCAGTGGCATGGCAGTCGCAGTCTTCAGGATCAGCAGAGATGGTCACAACGACAGGATCACTGGCAATGGCATCAGAGCAGGCACCAAAATGCCGGGCACATGGGCAGCAGGGACACCGAGTGGGTTGGCAGCAGCAGATGGCTCATAGGAGGCAGCTCAGTGCAGTTGGAGGCAGGTAGGCAGGAGTGTGGGTCTTCTGCATTCCTCACGTGGCCAGACGGAAACAGAGTGAAACATTGCATAAGCGAGGAATCAGAGAAAATGCCCTAAGCGCGTAAGTTACGTGACATGCGCTGTACGTTGGGTGTTGCCGTTCAGTATGGGATAAAGGTGTGCGTAGGACAACAGTGCAATGTATTTGCTTTTCATGGGGACGGACGCATGCACTTCAGAGTTTTTTTGGGGTCACACGTGATTAGTTTACTACTGTGGCGGTGCATACTTCTTGTTTTGGTGGGGGAGCGTGTGTAATTTCTTTTCTTTCTATGAGGCAGATGGTAAGTCGCGCACACATTTTTCATAATGTGTTTTCCCCTGTGTGTCGCATAAGCATTGTTTGTGTTGCTGGGTGCCACAGTGTACTGTGTGATGTGTTTTCTTGACATGTGGTCTACCGAGGGGTCACATACACATATTGTTTGTTTATTGGGTGCCTGAGCACTACGCGACCCGTTATTTTTTTCTCCTGGAATACATAGAGCCTTGCTGGAGCACAGTGGTACATTTTACATCACGTACCCTGCCCCCTCACTCAAATTGCTCAGAATAATTGTTAGCAGCACCTCCCATAGCGTTAGTCCATCAGTGCCATGTGTGGGAGGGCAACAAGTGGGAAGGGAGGCAAAATTGGGCGACCTGCAGAGGTGACCAAGGTGGGCGAGGTGCCCAAAGTGTGCAAGGTGGCCGAGGTGGGAGAGGTGGACGACTAGGGCAAGGTGTACAAGCACATGCAGGGAGAGCTATGCCCCCCTGACAACAGGGTCAGGGAGATGCAGCTGCTGCGGATGTCCCCAGCATCCTTGCTCCCTGAGCAGCAGTTCCATCTGCTGTCCAGAGCAGCCAGGGTGTGGAAGCTGCAGGGGCAGATGTGGCTACCACCACCCAGGCCCAGGTTCATGCAGGCCAGACTTTAGTGGTCCCGGCCCTGGCCCTGAGTGACTCAGGGGCCAATTTCAGGCTCCATAAGGGCAAGAGACGTGTGGTGCAGGCTACGGGCAACAGCACCCAGCGTCACAGTACAGCAGTGACATCTGCTGCCCAGGACTGCTAGGGTACAGATGCTGCAGGGGCAGCTGTGGCTTCCACCACCCAAGCTCAGGGTCAGCCAGCCCTGACAGTAGTATTCCCAACCCAGGCCTGTAGCGACTCTTGGGCAGATGTCCTTGCCTGTAGGGGCAAGAAACATGCGGTGCATGCTACTGGCACCAGTGCCCTGGTACAGATACCTGCAAGCCGGCCTACTCTCATCCCATCAGTGGCTGATGCCATGTCCCAGTCCACCAGTGCGCCAGTCCCTTCTGACCAGAGTGGCACAAGCGACTCTGGGTCTGCACGTCCTTGCAAGAGGCGAAAGCGTGCAGCGGGACATGTTCCAACCCAAGGCACGGCACAGGAGACCCACACGTTGAGGAAGAGGAGCTTCTCTGATGAGAAGCTGGATATCCTCATGGACTATGTGTTGGGACACAAACGTGACATGCTTGTGCAGTCAGGGTGCACACATACGCCTGCTCAGCGCAAGGCCCACTGGCAGGCCATCACAGATCTTATAAACGCCATGGGTCATGAGAGGCGCACTCCACAGGAGGTGATCAAGTGTTGGAAAGACCTTCGATGCAGAGCCAAGGATATGCTGGGTGCCGCCTACTCCTCTACTCTGGTGACTGGAGGTGGGCCACAGCCAGAGGACGAGGGACTCACCCCACATGAGGTGATTGTCCGTGATCTCATTGAAGTGAAGCAGGCATGGGAGACCTGCCAAACTATGAGGATTTGTCCGGTTAGTGCTGATGCATGTGTGTCCGGGACATGTGTATGTTGCTTGGATGAAGTGTAATGATTGTTTAGAAGTTTTTTCAACATTGTCATGACTCCCATGAGTTGACCATGTTTTGGTGGACTGTTGCCTATGCCTGTTGCCATACAGGCTGCATGCGGATAATGTGATGCCCACCAAGTAAATCCTCATCCCCACTCCTAATCACTCATTCCATGTCACTCTCTCTAATGCCTCTCTTGGCCCTCTGCCTGCTGAAACCTGTCATGGTGTATTGGCTGTGCTTCTCATCCTATGCACACTCTCATTCTCTTGTCGCATCTCTTGGCATCTGTGAGAGGTCACCCTGCCAGCTGTCCCTCCCCAGAGGTATTCTACCTTACAGCTCATTCTTCCAACAGTTCACTGTCTCCGGGGAGACTGGTGAATCCTATGCTGGACTACTGCGACTGACTATACAGATATTCATGCGCTTCTGCTCTCTGCCCTCTGCAGTTCACACATGAATGGTTTGGGTGTATGGTCCTGTGGCTTACGGGCCAGGTATCACACTAGGACTGTGATGATGGAATTGGCTCCCAGCCAACACCCACACTTGGGGGTATTTGCTAGATTCCTACAACCCTCTGACGGCCCTTGACACCTGAATCATGCACTTGCCCTCGCAATGCCATTGTCCCACAACTTTGCCTTCCCGGGAAATGTTGTTTAATAGTACATTGAGCAGTTTCCCATGTGCTGCAATGGCCCCATACAGTTCCATGGCCAGGTCTGACTCTCTACATGGGTATTCTCTTGGATTCTGTCGATGTGACCAGAAGTCATGGAATCAGTGTGCCTGCTTTCACTCTGTTCCACCACCCTAGCATCGTAGAACTGTGTAACATTTGTGTTCATGAATATTGATATTTCCAGTGTATGTCATTTCACATGCATTGTACATGGATCAGGGGCAGTGGCCATCACCTTACATGACATGCGGTTTGATGGTTCAGGCATGGCCATGCTAGTGTCATCTCTGTATGTGCATCAGTGATGCTGGTGACTCAACTATGCCTGTCTGGTGCTTGTATGTGAAGCAGGCTCAATGCACCATGCACTACATGTGCTGCTGTGCCCTTAATGTGCATCCATGTCTGATTTCATGATCCCCTTGCCTTCCAATTACACTGCGTACGTGGCAGAGTTTGTGTACTCACTTACATGGCAGGTTGATGCGTTGCATGTCTTCATGTATTTGCCTGTCCTTCTGCAGGTGATGGGTCACTGGGTGAGGAGGTGGAAGACGTTCAGGAGAGTGGGTCACAACCAGGCACCAGTGAAGGATGTGGTGTGGTGGGCCATGAGAACCAACTGGTGCTGCAATCCATTCTGGGAATTGCTCGCACTGAGGAAGCCTCTGAAGAAGCCTATGGCTTTGGTGGTGAGTCGGACAATGAATCGTTGAAACTGTCACAGGTCAGTGATTCAACTGTGGGTGTAGGCCTATCACAAGCATCTGCGTTGGGGGAAGAACCCTCACAAGGGCAGTCAGTGCTGGCCCGTCGGTATGTGGCTGCAAGGCCATGCTCCACAGTATTGGCTTCTGTTCCTGGGACAGCTGTTCAAGGAAGGGATGCAGTCCTGCAGCCACAGAATGTGCCAGCACAACAAAGACCAGGTTTCTTTGGGCAGAGCAGGCGTGGTGCACACCAACGTGGTGGGCCTGTGCCAACAGGCCAAGATGTCTGAGAGCAGTCCATGGATTCTGTTGCACAACAGCAGGGCGCTTCTTATGAGATGTTGGCTCAGGGCATGTATTGGGTGGCCAATTCCATTCTCCCTACCAGCAAGACAGGTGCAGCTCCAGCGTTCCATATACTGCTCACACATGCTCCAGATGCAGGCCAGCAACAGGTGCAGACGGGCTTAAATGTGGCCCCTGCATGCAGCCATGGCTGCAGAGGGTAGGTCCCCCAGGGCTGCCCTGAGGGAAGAGGCTAGATCAATGCAGCATACAGTGACTGTACTAGAAGCAGCATGCAGTAGACGCTCAGAAGTGCTCATGCAACAGTTGACACAAACCATATTGGAGGAACTGCGAGAAACCCGTGAGGTGTTGCAAGCAGAACTTTGTGCATCCCATGAGGTGTTGCATGCAGACATCCGTGCCATCATGTTGCAGATGCGCACCTCACAGTCCCGCATGGCCGCTGCCATGGAGGACAAGACCAGGGCTGCATGTAGCCAGCCTTCCATACCAGTGACATCATCTATTGCTTCACCAGAGGGTGCCAACAGCAGCGGCAGCTCTTCCAATCCATGACGGCCGTGCGGACCATGAGACCCATGGAGGGTTTTTTTTTCTTCATCATCTACACATGTGGGTGTTGAGGAGCACTCTGCCCCTCCACCCTCCTCGTTGGTCCCTCCTCCCCCGGTCCACTATGGGAATTTTTCATTTTTCTTACTTGTTTTTTGTCTATTGTGCATTTATGTAACAGTGTGTTGCTTTGTGTGGCATCCAAGGGCATCCACTGTAGGTTCTGGCTGGGCCCGTACAGGCTTGACTCGTGTTTGTATCCTCGATGTTTGTTCCTTAGGGTCCAGACACATATGCAACTCCTGCTTCCCCTTTCCATGGGCTTGCAATGATTGCAGCGTGTGAAAGTAACTTACACAGTGGCATTGAGGTTCTGTTTCATCTGTGGGCAGTCTCAGGTCCAACCTGTGTATACACTTCTAGTGGGATTCCTGATTGTTTGTCCAGTGCATGTTTGGCATCCCTTTTTGTTTTGACGTTCAGATAGACCCTTTGTTCATGTTCCATCTTCATGTATTTGCTTGCCCGTCTCCATTGTTGTTGCCCTTCCAGCTGTATGTGCTTCCATCCCACCTTTATTTGGCAGGACGTCACTACTGATGGATGGGTGCCTGTGGATAGTTAGGGGACATTGATTCACTGATGGTATTCTGATTGGTGACTGTCAGACATATTCACTGTTGTGTCCTGTGTTTCTGGTACTGGCCAATTGATGTTCCTGTGTACATTATTGTTTCAATGTGTGTGAGTTGGTACTTTGAGTGGTGGGACTGTTTGTTGTTGACCACTTTGGACAGTGCTGTTATGCATTGTGCATTTATGTGTCACTGTTGACAATGCATCCCATGGCATGGTGTGCCAAGCAGGTGTCATGGAGCTTCGGGGGATTTAGGTGTCTTATTGTCATTTGAATGTGTATTTGTGCATGGGGCTGGTGGCATACTGCATCCTCCATGTGTGCTTTTTTTTGCAAAGAAGATTGTTTTTGTTTTTGTTGTAACGGAGGCAATGTAGCACTTCCTGGGACTGTTTCAAAGGGTGGAAAGGTTGTGACAGATGATTGTCCCTTTGTCAACATCGATTGTCACCTGGTATGTGCCAGGCCTGTGTGCACTCCGCAGGGTTGGATTTTAGGTGAAAAATTGTGCCACAAGCTGGGTACGGGCAGCCTCACCACGTGCCCTTTCCCCTCCAATGTGCATTGGGCATGTATGTGGTTGTGGATGTGGCGGCACCACCATGTCCACCGGTACGCCCCGCCGTGTTGTAATATTGTGCAGGACACATGCCGCCACAATGATCCTGCACTCTACTGGTGGTGCATATAGTAGCTCGCCAGCAGAGTGGTCAAAGGAGCGGAAGCGTGACTTGAGCACTCCGAATGTGTGCTCCACTATGGCCCAGGTTGCAATATGGGCTGCGTTGTATCTTACCTGGGGTGGTGTGGCGGGGTTCCATATTGGCATCATCATGTAGGTGCTCACTGGGTAGGCACTGTCCTCTGTTGAGGTGAGATGGCTTGTCAGTGGTGTGGTTTGGTCTGTGTGAGACATGCATACATTTGCCGGCCCATTTGTACTCAGCAATGAGCCATGTATTGCCATGCCTCCCAGCTTCAGGGCCCTGAGTAGGGGTGACATTCGGAATATGAAACTATCGTGTGTGGATCCTGGATAGTTCACCTATACAGAGGTAATGATGCATCACATACAACTTGTACGGTGATGGAATGCCAGTGTTTGTGATTCCAATAGATGTGCTCAGTGGCCCTAGGTGGACGTAGGGCCACATGGTTGAAATCGATGACACTAAGCACTTTTGGGAAGTGCGCCACCCCATAGAAGTCCTGGCAAATGGCCTGCCTTTCTGAGGGTGATCTGGCCATGTATACGTGACTGCGGACTGAGTGGAGTGCAGTCATGATTGCCAACACCTGGTGTAGGCAGCGTGACTGTGTGGCCTGTAAGACGCCCCTGACTATGGCAGTTGTCCACTGAAAAGACCCAGTGGCCAAAGAATGCAGTACATTGATCACCTTTTCCAAGGGGCTCAGTGCTTGGGAGCACAGGGTGGGTGATGTGAGGTCATCTTCCCACTCCGTGACCAGGTCTAATATGATGTGAGGTGGAAACCTATACCTGCCATAGACCTGGTCATCAGGCATCCAAAAAAGGCTGGTCCTGGGTAGAAAAAATGCGGGCCCTGGCTCTCCACCTCCTGCGGTGTCCCACGATCACTGCTGCTAGAAATGGCACGTTCATCATAGCTGTATACGCTCCTTTGTATTTTGCATGTCTATTCATGCAGTGTATTGGTGCGCCGTGACGCTTACGCCAGCTTTCGCTTGGCGGACGTTTTTCTGGGTTTGCATGTCTTTTCCCGCGCACCAGTGAGCCCTGTCTGATTCCATGAATACATGTTGTCAACGCGTGCATGGGCGTTGCAAGTATTTCACTGTGGCACTTCCCATGTAACGCCCACATTTACACTTTTTGTTCCCCATTCCATGTGTTCCTCCCACTTTTTAGGTGAATGTGCAGGATGGTGCGCCCCTTCGCTGGATGTATCGCGCAAGACATTTGTGATGTCGCAGTGGCGTGTTGGGCCCGCACGGATTTGTCACAGGTCTACAGTGAGGCACGCGCATTGTGTTCCATGATTCGGCAAGCCGGCGCTTGTGCGTGTTTTCGACGCAAGTCCCCCTTTTCCGGGGATAATTTTTCCATGAATCAGGCAGTCAAGCTCTTTCCTTTTATTCTAATGTATCCCACAGAGTCAGTCTTAGGTTATCTCCTCTTTTCTCTTTATACTTCGGCTGTCTTGTCTATTGTTTCTTAGTTCCTACTATCTTCTCATGTCTGCACTGATGATTCTTAACTTCATTTTCATAATTTTCAAATTCTCTTTATGCTACAATCTCTGCCTATCTTCTTGCATTACAATTTTGGATTCATGCTTACATTCTCCACCCCAGCCCATGTAAAAGGAAGATCCTATTTTCCCAGCCACCTCCAAGCCTTACCCCCAACGCCCCCCTTCTCTCTCTCACTCCCATCTGATCTTCCACTTTCGTTCTCTACATGTATCCTTTGACTTCTCTTTATTTTGCATAACATATCTATAACATCTCTCGCTTTTGCCATCACCAATATTTGTAAAGCTTGTCGTTCTCCCACTTTTCATGTTACTATGCTTCTAATCTCCACTTTTGTCATCTTGACTGTTGCTCTGCACTACATATTAGTATTTCCTCCCACCTGCTTGCCCTGCTAAGATCTATCTTAAAGTCTATTCACACTCTTTATCCTTTCTCCCTGGACATTCATCATGTGGAGGAAGGATAGCTCAGGGGAAACTAATTTGTCTTGGAAGCAAGACAAAGCAGTGCAACACAGGTTTGAATACGGATCCCGTGCTTAGAAACCACCCTTGATATTAAGCGTATCATAAATTAACAAATATAAAAAATGAACAATTTTGGGGAGCAAAGATAGCTCAGGGGCAACACGTTTGTCCTGGAGGCAAGACAATGCAGCGTAACCCAGGTTTGAATCCCGATCCTGCACCTAGAAAACACTTGTTGGTATTAACTGTGTTATCAAAGAACAATTATTATTATGATCTCCCCTTGTCTGCATCCCCACTCCTGGCACTTGTATGAATCTTGGATACTTTTCCTCATCTATGCATTGTTTGTGAATTTATACATGGGATTTCCCGCTTACATTTTTTATTAATGACTCTTGCTGTCCCTCTCATCCACTTCAATCGAAAACCCAGTTTCTACTTGTCCAATTGAAAGGGTGTAGAAGCCCTGGTTTCTTTGATTTGTATTAAATATTACAATTATGTGGGTAATTCAATCTGAGAAATATGGTCTGATAACCACACAGCCCTTCCTTAAATTCCATGGCAAAAGCATAGTGACACATGTGACCAGCTGCATCAGTCTTCTGATCTGCAGCACCTGCTGTCTAGTACATAGGTCACAGCTTTCATTCTGACACCAGCCATGACAGCCACGTCACAGCAGTGCAGCAAGGCATTTAAAATATGCCCCTATGTTCCAAAACCACCTAATTATGATGAACTATTATTCTGGTGGCAATTTCATTTTTTAACAAAAGCCATACCTGACCTTTGGGGTATGGTGCCGTTATTTCAGATAATTATTAAAGGCATATCTGCATGAAACACATATCAACACTGTGAACCCAGGTTAGACCTGCACAGGCTGGGCCTATTCTCCCTAGACTGTCTGTCTCTGGAGTATCCTGCAGGAATGGGAGCTACCTCTCCTTGATCATTTGTGAGTGTGGGTAACACCTCTCTACAGGCCCAGGAATGTATTATCAGGAGAAGCCTGGGAATCAGAATTCAGAGGGTCCACCCTAAACATGAAGACAACCCTCACACCAGGGTGTTGCATACCAAAGAGATGTTGATGTTGTGGGCTTGCCAAGGGGTGGCATTAGTGTTGCTAAAAGGAACTCAGCATATTGGGGAAGGAGCCACCATCTTGCTTTACAGTAGAGTTCACTGTCCTTGCTGTCTCCTCCACCCCCTCCACCTTCTGCTGCTCAAAGCACCTGGGGCATGATGCAGTATGGCAAAGACCACTGGTTACCTTAGCAAGGATTGGGCACCTTAAAGCAGTCTTGCTTTTGCCCAATCCCACATGGAATTATGCCTTTATATGATTCATTCCTGGGCAGAAAGAAGACATCATGTGGATCTTGTTTCAAAAATGTTACCTATTCAGAGCCCTCAGCCATTGAGGACACACTGGAGGTGAAGGACCCATGCAAGTGTTAGCCAGCCCTCCTCCCCCAGGTTGGTGAAAGATCATGTATTGTGCCCAAGCCACTGTATTAGGATTCACATCACCCTGCAAGCCAGAACAGTCCGTATTCCAATTTTTCATCCCAGAAACTGATCAAACTGCATCATGTTCACCTCATTCAAACCTACAGGGCTCATCAGGCCTTCCTTTTGCACTCACTCAAACTCCAATCTGCTAATGGTGCTCCTCAAATGAGTTTTCTGCAGCACAAGACATGCTGAGTGTGTTGTTGCTTTGGCTTGAAGCTTGCCACTGCAAAATACTTTGAATGCTGTGTCTTAACCAAGTGCCTTGATCCACCAGCATCTTCACCTTCAACCCGTAATTGAACATTGAACTGCCCCTCATGACTCCATCAACCCGCTACATTTGAATGCTACAACCAACCACAACAATCCTCACTTCAGACAAGCCTTGGTGTCTACTTCCCTTCTAGATCTCCATGACTCATCCCGTTTGAGCCTGATTCAAACAGCTCACACAATGCTTCCAAGCCTGGTGCAGTGCTGTTGAACCACCAAGAACCGATGAAAGTACTGTGGGGGAAAGTTTGAAATTGAACATGTTATGTACTCCCCTTGCACACTAATGTAATATAATATTGATGACATACTTCAAACTGCCATGTTAAAACAACTGTTTCTTGCTTGTGTAGGGTGAGGATTTAGGCTTTAATGTACTTGTCTTTGTGATGAAGGCTCTTCGCCTAGTGTTCCGCTATTCTCGCCTTTGCATCTCTTGCTTCTGACATGTTTGCGTTTTGGCATATGAACGTGTTTTTAGGCTGCCGCTTTCTTGTTTAAAGTTGCTTTAGCAGATGGGAGTCATCATTCTGTAAGCGTTCTTGCCTGCCGCAGAGCACGTGTGAATCTCAGAGTTTATTCAATTACACTAAATGTATGACGTTATGCTGTCCTCCCTGATAAGACTGTCTAACATGCAAGAACGCAGGTAGTTTCAAAGACTTATATAGTGGGGCTGTGTTCCCTGCCTGTAATTTATTTTCAGTATGAGTCCTCACCCTGTCTGGACCAACCCTTCTTTAAAAATGGTGTAAGAGAATGGTGCACCAAAGGAGGGTGGTTCTCACTTGCGCCCACGTCGTGTACTGCTGTTGATTTGCTTTGTTGTGTTGTTCACTGTTTACTAATAAATTGTTCACCAATTCATCAGAATAGTCAATCGTAATTTATCCACGGCAGTAACCTGGACCATTTGTTGGGCCCCTAGAAACTGGTTAAGCTCCCTTTTGCACCTTTTTCTCAGGAATACTATTTCAACATTGTGTTAATTTATTGTCTTTTCATCCCTGCTAAGTATCCAGAGTGCTTGAATCAACCCATTCTTCATTTTTGTCTTCCTTTACCAGGGTAGATTTATGTGTGTGCAATTTTATCGCATATGGGTGTGTTTAATTTAAAAATAATATTTAAGCAGTGAGAGGCAGTCGCATTACACATTTAGCAACAAACGTGTAAAATGCTCACATACAAAGGTTGAAGTGAAACAAAGTGGCTATTTTTAACTCAACTCTAAAGTTTGCCATCTTTGAATCGAATCATACAAACCATGCTTTGTGTCTTTTTGGATGCTATAATCCCCATTCATCTGAAGGGATCATCAATATCTTAAATTACAATTAACTAAAATGGTAAATACAACTTTAGGGAGATTGTGTGGCAGTAATATCACCATATACTAACACTGCAGCACATGCTGTCTATGATTTAGTATATTAGTACTAATATGTTTTATTGAGGGTAAACCTAGGGGTTTCGATTTGTGGGTTGCAGGCCTTACCATACTAACATTATGGCATGTGTATGGACAAAACTGCTTTGCTTGAGAGGGATAGGTTAAGAAAATAAAAGAAGAAATTAAAGGCTGAGCAGCCTGTTGCAAGGCGAAATATGAGATGGGACACAATGATGAGGCCTTGGAAAATAGACATGGCATACTTCATGCAGGAGTGCAGGAAGAAAGAGGATGGAATTTTTCATTTATTTTCTGAGTGCAGGGAGAAGTGATGGGCAGGGAGGTAGCTTGCCCAAAACCAGGGGACTTGGGAAAGGGCTTGTAGACTCTTGAAGGCTCTTTCAGTTGTAGAAGTTAGGACTGATACAAGAAAGGGGCTGGAGTTTGAAAGAGGTAGCAGCTGATGGCATGATCAGAGAGGTGGCTAAATATGTTCAGCATCCATATGTGATATAGGAAAATGTGATGGTGTGGGAGAAGGGTTTATAATGGTATGTCAGCTGGAAGGTGGGGTATTTTGCTTGGGGTTTTGCTACATCGCTTGTGGACCTGGTTTTCTCTGGAGGGCTATTTGACTTGGATCTTAATGGGGGCTGGGCTTTGACAAAATATGAGCAAGGCCTGAAGTTCCAGTTTGTGGAATTTTGCAAGAATTACAAGTCAACAATCTCAACCTCGGTGGGGCCTCAAACTGGGGACTGTGAGCAAAGACGATGTCTGCTGTCTACTGGCAGTGAGGTAGTGCAATACTGTGTGAGTGGTTCTGCAAAGACAATGCCCAAAGATTCCATCTGCTGGAAGGTTGGTGTTGCTGCCAGGTGGAGCTGAGACTGCAGATGGGCTGTTTTCACAAGAGTATCAAGTGACGAAAAGTGGGTCTTAATAGGGACACACATTAGCTGGGACTCTCTTGCAGGAGTAATCCAGCCAGGTCAAACTGACCCCAAAAGCATACCTCAATTTATTCCTGAGGTACCCAGGGATGAAGGTTGTTGCCTGATTCAAGATTAGTTATGGGGATGGTTCTGATATGCAGGAGAGTCCATTATATTAAATCACATATTAACCCAACCTTAGCTAAAGGGCAAGGAGTACATGAGGATTGGTCTGTATCTATGATGCTTTTGCTTGCATAATGCAAGTACTAGCTGGGGTTTAAGGCATGTGCTGAACCAAAGTACAAAGTGTATTTAGTTGTTTCTGTTTCTTTTTTTGTGTTCATTGCCAGCGTTTATTTCCAAGGTTTCTATGCTCACCCCTGTATCAGTTTTGAGGTTGTTTGATTGTCTACATGTGAAAAGTTACAAAAGGTAACAATGTGTGGTAGCAATTGTGTCTGGTTTTATTGCGCAGCTCAGTGGGCTCCTATTGATATCCCCATAATGCTACTTCCCCCCATATTGCAATTTGGTATCTCATTGTGAGTCTCTTCTCTTATTATATGTATTTGCTCATGGGCATTGCACAGGGTTACGCTGGTAATGACTTCTGACATCTGCTGAATATCAAGGGTTTTGTTGAATTACATCTGCCAAACAAAACTACACCTTAACTAATGTGTTTTCAGTTAATTTCAAGGTTTTTGTTATACCATACTACACATGACTTTTGGGCTCACACCTGTGCCCACTGTATATTTTAAAACACTACTCAGCCACTAGCCATGGCCTTTGGCCATGTCCACTGTATATGCTCCACAATATGTTTCTTTTTGACAAACTAGCTTGGCCATGGATCTATATATGTCTTTAGGGTCCACTATCCAGGTCCTTCAGCCCTGGCCAGTGAGCACAGCTTTTGGCCGTGTCCACTGTATAGTTTAAAACACTACCGGGCCACTATCAATGGCCTTTGGCTGTACATGTTCCCATAATATATTTCTTCTGGACCCTGTAGGTGTACACAGACTTTGGTCATGGCCATTATACATGTCTTTTGGGCACACTATCCAGGGCCTTTGGCCATGGCCTGTGACATGGCCTTCGGCTGTGCCTACTGTATGTTTTAAAACACTACCGAGCCACTACTCATGGCCTTTGGCTGTACTTTTCCCCAATACGTTTCTTCTGGATCCGGTAGGTGGCCATGGCCCATGGCCTTTGGCCATGGCCATTTATACAGGTATTTTGGGCCCACTAGCAAGGGCCATTGTACCCACTGTATATTTCAAAACACTAACAGGCCACTAGCCATGGCCTTTGGCTCCCCTAATATGTTTCTTTTTATACTACTAAGTGTAAACAACCTTCGGCTGTGGCCACTATACATTTCTTTTTGGCCCACTAGCCTTCAGCCCTGGCCAGTGAGCACAGTATATTTTAAAACAGTACCGGGCCACTAGCTATGCCCCCCACCTCACTGTAGCAGCAATATTCCATCTTTCTTGTATTATTCAATTGTTTTTAAATCTCTCTTGTTTAAACGTTTTTCCCATAACCATGGTTATTGTGGCAATGCACTACAAATAAACATAGCTACCTCTAGGCACATGAAAATTAAAGAATCTGTAAAAAGAATAAACATTGAAAGCTCTTTCCTCCCTTCTGAGGCCCTCATCAAGTGCCTTCCGACTCTTGGAATACTCCTCCACTCTCCTCAGGTCCTCTTTCCCTCTCTAGTGCTCTACAATTCCCCCTCAACACTCAGTGTTTCATGTGATAAACTTTCATCCCTCATCCTGTTTTCTTTTATAACCGTGGTTATCACGCTGAATAGTTGCTGTTATCTAAACATGTTTGAGCTCTGAATCCTCCCTCAATAACCCAGTCCTCTGTCCCCATTCCACCTCTGGTCTGATGCCTTTATATCCCCGCCCCACGTCAAAATGAATTTTGTTCTCCACTTTTCATTTTTGGCTAGCGTGGTTATTCTCGTAATAACCAGAGTTATTTCTTGCATCGAAAACAAAAATGCTGTCTTTTCATTTCTGTAAATCCTCTCTCCTGCAAAGCTCGATGGGAGATACAACTATAATTTAGGGAGAAGATGGCACCACCTTCTCTGTCAAACATTGTGGACACATACTGGACACATTATATCAAATCTAACCTTATTTCTGTCCTCATCCTCCTAGATCATTCCTTTGCATTTGACAAGGTTAACCATTCTACCCTGATCAATCGTGTCTGTGATTAACTGAGCATCACAGATCAAGCCCTAGCATTGCTAACCTCCTTTCTCCTTGACCATCTCCTTCTGGTCCAACTCTGGTCCTTTCTCTCAACCACCTCTCTCTCTACATGCTGTGTTCCCCAGGACTCTAACCATTCACCCTGGCTTTTCAACGTATATGTGGCCCCTTTGGTCTGCCTCAACTGCACCTTCTCCTCTAACTTTCAGTGTTATGTGGATGACACTCAGCTCTCCTTTGAGGCTCCACTCAGTCTCATCTCTTCTCTCGCTCATTCCTGGGTGTCTAACCGTGATCCATGAATAGTGCACCCACTTCCAACGATCTCTGCCTCAATGCCAGCAAGACCGAGATCCCCTTCATTGGGTCCCCTGCTCCCACATTCCCTCTCTCACTATGGCCAGCTTCCTTGGGACCTCTCCTTGAGCCTTCCTGGGAGGCAAAAACCCTTGGGGTCATGTTAGACTCCACTCTCTTATTCTCTCCACACATCACAAACCTCTAGAAAATGTCCTACTACAAGCTGCGCCTCATCAGAGGAATTCTTCCTTTTCTCACTTTCCCCCAGAAACTCATTGTCTTCAGAGCCCTGATAATATCTAGGCTGTACTACTGCAATAACCTTTTCCTCAACATGCCTTCGTCTACTCTCTGCCCTCTGCAACTAATCCAGAACAGGACTGCAAGACTTGTCCTTGGCCTCAAGCCAAGAGAACATATTTCTCCAGCTCTGAAATTTCTTCACTGCCTCCCGGTGTCTTCAAGGATAGAGTTCAAGACCCTCTGCATTATCCACAAGCCTTTCTGGGGCTGCAGCCTGTACTACATATAACTCTCTCTACCTAAACATCTTCCTTCCAGAGCCCTTCACAGAACTACCTCCAACTCTCTGACTGTCATTGGCTTCTCCAGGCAGAGAGTGGGAGGTAGATCTCTTTCCTCTGCAGGGGCCTCTCTCTTGAACGTCCTCCCTGTCCCTCTCAAACTCAAGCAGGACCTCCTCAGGTTCTGGAAGCATCTCAAGACCTTCCTTTTCGCTTCTGCTTTCTTTCTTCCTCTTCCTTGCTGCCCCTCTTGCCTGCTATGCTGATTGGCCACCTAGCTATCCTCAGCACCTTATGAATACCAGGCTCTGCCATGATCTGTAAGCACTGCCCTGCTACCGGGCCCCTGCGGATTTAGGGGCTTTACCTGCAATCCTACGTCCCCCAGCCTCCTTGCACTACCCAAAGCGGGCTCCATGGCTGCCCTTACTCAGAGCACTGCTGCCATGACCGCACTTCTCCTTTCCTTCCCCCTTGAACTTCTCCTCTCCCTGTACCCCCTGCACTTGCATGATCTGAATGACACAAGCCCTAGTAAGATCATATGTTTGTCCTCCCTATGTCTCCCTATATTGTCTTGTCATGCTTAGAAACACTTGTGTACAGGCATCTCATAAATGACTCATCATAACCTAGATCACTCCCGTAAATTGAGCCAATGCTTCGTGCACAAGTTGTTTCATACCTGGTCCGATTGCTTCCAGCAGTTTTTGCTGTGCATTGCTCAGAAATGATGACTTTTTCCCCTGTGGGAAAATGAATGAAAAACTGTTTTTTAAAACTTTTTTAATAACTTGCTGATATTTCATTGGATTTTTCCCAAATTTCCCAAATTTTCCAGTCGGAGGGAGTGTGGGGGGAGGGCGCGTGAAAAATGTTGTTTTAAAAATGACAATCCATCATATGAGTAAAAAGTTATGAGCGATTAATTTTTTCTGTTTCCTATGTATCTCGATACTCAACTATAGTGTGGTGACCGTCGCACTATAATATATATATATATATACTTACACATGCAAAACACCAATACAATTATGATGGCTTTAAAAAGGCTTGAACAAAGCAAAACTTTTAACTGAAATGTGAAATCCACTACAGCCAGGTCACATATTCCACAATTTTTATTTTTATTTTATTTTATTGTATTTAGTTATCAGGCGCTAAAGTATGCAGGCATCAGGGCTCACATTATCACATATCACAAGAGAGGAAAAAAAACTGACAAAGCAGGATAGTCAGGGATGAATCAGTTTAGTTGAACAGTGCTGTTTCCAAGCTTTTTGAGGATGGTAAGGAGATTCTTCTTCCATAGTTCTATGGGTAGGCTGTTCCACGCCATTGCTGACTGTACAGGAAAGGAACGTCCCTTCCCTCTTACCATTCTAACCTTAGGGCATATAAGGCAAAAAGAGTTGTTGAAGAGGGTAATTGTGTCCAATGTTTGTTGAATAAGACTTTCTTTCAGGGCGGATCATTAGAAGCATTCGTGGGTTAAGGAGTCTACTTTACAACATATTCTGGATGCCACCGGCAACCAATGTAGTTATTTCCTAGATGTGGTAATATGCTCTCGGTTCGATATACCCTTAATAATGCGGACTGCATCGTTTTGTAATATTTGCCGCTTATGGACGCAATTTTTGTTAGCACCACCTAAGAGCGTATTGCAGTAGTCCAGCCTGGGCAAGAAAGTTGCCCACATCAGAACTTCACAGTTATTACACATCTATAGGACTCTATAAGCCTCAGAAATCTTAATTGATACTGGGATTTATTTACAATTTTATCTACTTGACTATTAGCACAGAGAGCAGATTCAAAGAAGACGCCCAATTTCTTCACCTTATCTTGTACTTCAATGCAATGGATTTCAATGTTGAAGATAGAACATCTTGGGTCCAGTTTTACCCTTGCTTGCAAACAGGGGTGGACTGGGAACTAAAAGAGGCCCTGGAAATAATTACTGGGGACCAAAAGAGGCCCTGGAAATAATATTCAAAGTGGCCCCATATGACACATTTTCAGCAAGCCCAATGCTTTTCCTATGAGTACATTTGGAAATGCCACACAAAAGAGGCCCAGGGTGCAGAGGCCCACCTGGAAATCTCCAGAGTTCCCTATAGGCCAGTCCACCCCTGCTTGCAAAGACCCACAAATCAAAAGCTCAATTTTCAAAGTATTTAAACACAGACAGCTAGCTGTCATCCAGTCCTTGACTACTTTATAAATACTTTGAATCTTGTCTGTGTTCCTATTGCGATCTCCACTTAATTTGTAGATTTGGCCCCAATCCAAAAGGAAGTGATACAGGGCAGAACGCCACCAAGTAGCCATTGCTGGAAGTTCACCTTCAGTTCAGAACCACATTAGCAGGCATTGTGGGTATGCAATTTAGTCCAAATGAAAAGCTTTTGCTCCAGGAAATTATCCAAGACATAGAGGGCAGTGTTACGTTATACACAGCTTATTTAAACCAAGACAGACATTGTCCAAGGCTGCAAGACAACTACATACATGGTTTCATTCTTATTAGGAATCGTGCCTAGAAACATATCCATACAGGCGCATTATAAATGACTTATCAAATCATATTGTATCATATCACGAGTGCCAGTATAGTCTTGGCATCCTTGTGGTTGGATCATTGGCAAGTATACAAAACACCAAACAATGATGCTGGTTTAAAAAAGGCTTGTCAACATCAATTTCACCTAAAATGTGAAAGTAGGATAATCTATTTGAGCCAAGTCACACATTCCACAACCATGCTGTACTGCGTGGATAATTCCCTAATAAGGGTGAAACCAGGTATGTGGTTTTCTTGCAGCATTGCAGAATGTTTGTCTTGGGTTGTCTTCTGTGCTGAAACACTTTTAACCATCCCTTCAAGAGTTCATGCCATTCTAAGGATCAAAGGGAGGGCACCCAGCACAGGGTTCTCTCCTTTTCCATTGGTGGATTTCAGGACAAACAGTCAAGAACCAAGAGCATTCCATCAAAATTGCAAATCTCATTTGTACAGCAATCTCTGTCTCTCTCTCCCTCTCTCGCTCCCTCTCTCGCTCCAACCTCTCTTGCACCCTCGCTCTCTCTTTCTCTCTCTATTTCTTATGTTAGTGCCAGAGATATGGTGCAAAGGTGCAAAGCAATTACGAGCCAATCACACTTGCTCTCAGATGAGTTGCTGCGGGAAAACATCCCACAAAGATCAACCTATTCCAGCTGAAACTCACCCTGATGAATGTGTCATCTGCTCCCACCCAGTCGGACCCACAACCATTGTAATGCCTTTGAGCGAATTAAGTAGATTTATGAAAGGCCAGAGGTGGTTCCTTAGATACTGAATCAGACATAGGTCGAAACCTATCAAGTGACAGATTGATTCTGTCCCAGCATGTTGGCCAGTCAGAGATGCCAACATGTTGAACATCTCCTGATCTCCCTAGAAGCTCAATGCAGTAGTAAGGTAGATACTCAAAAGATGAACGTTCCCTGTTTACATCTCTCTGTGTTCAGATCCATGATTGCTTTATTCGGCAGAAAACCATTAAGAATTCATCATAAATACATATCCAACATTAAAACATGCAGACAAAACATAAAGAGCAGCCAGATGTAAAGTAAAATGTAATATAAAACCCAATAAGAGGTTTGTACATTGTATACAGGGACTTCATTTAGGAGTCGTCAGGGGTCACGTCTACGACCCCTGTGGTCCCCACTGCTAGCCTTATGGTTTCACTTGCTACTCCTAAAAAACAAAAATATGTTTTACCTGGGGCTCCTGGGTTGTGGCCATCAGCATGTGGCTCTTTGTTTATGGAGTGGCTGGTTTTCTGATGGCTATAGCTGGTAAGATTGCTCAGTGGTTTGTGTGATTGCTGCTGCACTGTGTGTGTTATGCAGGTTGCAGGTTTGACTCCCGGCAGGGCGGACATTAGGGCAGGCCGGGTGTCCGCCCGAAGTGCCTTAGCCCCCTAAGGAGCCAGCTCAGGGAGCCTTTCAAGGGCTACTCCGAGCTGGCATGGTGGGAGAAGTGTCCTATTAAAATTAAATGCTCACGGGAGCGGGAGCATTTAAAAACAATAGGTTGCTGGCACCATATTGAGCTAATTACCTCCCTTCTCCGGCGAGGGAGTGGGGTGTTAAGGATTTCAATCAGGCGACATGCACACTTTGGTCTCGGCCTAGTATGTAGCGCCTAACTGAGGTCCTTTTCTCCTTATTTATGTGGATTCAATTTTGGGATGATACACCACTCTTATCACACACCCTTTTCAAATACCCCGGTCACAATGGACCAGGCTGGTTGGTCAAATGCAATATTTATTTATTTATTTAAAATTCAAAAGAAATCACACACTTTTTAATATGGGGCAGCAATCACCAATGGGGTGATGAATACCAATGCGAATGTTAGCAATGCACTGGGATTGACTTTTTAATGGAGCATACACAGCACAGCAGAATAGGAGCACTTTTTGATTTGGGACAGATAGCACCCAACTTCCCCCTGCAATGTTCCCTCAACCCACAAATAATCAATTCTTAGTGGATACAAAGAAGCAGCAGGTACTCAGGAATAAGAAACTGAAATGGAATCTAAATCTGACCTTCTGTCCCCAAATAAGAGAGAAACAGATTTTAAACCCCTTGCAACGTTGTGAAATGACACTCAGAAATGGATAAATCAATGATGAATGTGTTCGAAAAACCTTGAAGCAAATACAATTCCTTACTTAAGCAACAATGCAAAGATACTAACAATCACAAAGAAGGGATTACCAAAAGCATACATTTCAGAAATTAGTGGAAAGTTTAAAACTGATTGCAGTCAAATAACACATTTAAAATGTACACTTTTCAATTCCTGCCTAAAATTACACAAACTGTTCTTAATAAAAACAGGTGAAATATACTGATTCGGAGTGCAGATTTGGATGTTGGGGGATACATATATACCACAGGTACTGCATTGAAAGTACGTCTCTAGCTGCTCAATTGAAAGAGTTATGCAAGATTGAAAAAGGCACGCTTTGAGTAAAATGAAGGGTGAAATTGGAAAGAAAATCAGATTGTGAGAAGAACAGTTTTACTTTGAACTAGATTTAATGACTAAGAAAAGAGGAACACAACCTGGTAATTCTCTAAGTTATGCTGCTGTTGTAAACCTTCATGCAGTATACCCCTTTTCTTTAAGGAAAATTACTTTATTTAATCAAAATATCGCTAATAACATATGTTCTATGTAAGGCAGAAATTAAAAGAAATGACGCGCTAATGCTTGGAGATTAATGACAAATTGCACAAAGAATTCTGACAGTTGGACAAGTTATCAGGATAAGGATAGGATGACTTATAGAGGTGAATAAGGACAAGGCAAGGTATACTATAGATTTCTATGGGTTGATGAAATACTCACAATCCACTTTTTAGTTTTGAGCTTTTTGGACAGTCAACCGGGTCTGGTCACTACACGGCAGGGCACCTGGCAAACAGCTGTGCGGTTCTGGTCACTGGGTACTAACGGTCATCAGGGTAGCAGGATGGCAGCAGCATGCAGGGAGTGGCAGCAAGCAAGGCTGGATCAGGATGCCAAAGGCACCACAGCTTTCCCCTTGTGAATGGGAGATTTAGTGGATTTTATTGATTTGAGGCCTTCCTGGGAATGGGATCAGCACTGCTTGGGTTTTGCAGTGGGCCCTGTAGTAGGATCAGCAATGCTTGGCCTTGTGATTGGAGTGTGGATCTGGAAGATGAAGGGTATAGGAACACAGCGGAGGAAATCAGGAAGAGTGTGTGTGTGTCTAGAGTCTTGTCAGGGACCCTTATTTATAATGCCTAATGACATCATCAAAGTATAGGCTGGGCAGGGTAAACTAAGCATGCCTCTAGACTACTTGGATTGGACAGGGGTGCTAGTCTCCGCCTCACTGTCTACTGGTCAGATTTACAATGTCTAAAAACTCCCACAATTACTTTACTTAAAATCTGATTTTGCCAAAAACATACATTTATACAATTGCAATCTCTTAGCAAATTATATACACACAGGTTACATATTTTGTGCATCACATAGCAGTCTAATCCTCCAGTGTGTGAGACCTTGTTTTGCCCTTCTAATACATTTTGGTAATTTTGAGCATTAAAGATTCGGCCTAAAATTCCATAACTTTAAACACAGATGCAAATTATCCCAAGCGATGTATGTACAAAAATCTATGTTTGCAACATTGATATTTTTCTATTTATCCTCAATACTTTGCCCTTTCTGTCCCCAGGGTGGCAGTGACTTCTATCACATCTCAAAAGAAAGCACACACATATCACTTTTGAACTGTGAAATGTTTACAATGTTTCAAAGTCTTGCTGCAGAGATACAAGTCTTTAAAGATTAGTCTTCAGATAGTCTTTGGGAACAAATGGCAGTTCCTTTGTCCCTGGGTCATTTTTTTTCTTTCCTTCAATTGCTGCCAACTGTCATTTCCTTCAGAGCATGGTGGGGGTTTCTTCCTTGATTGAAGTTTCATTGCCCCTTCACACTTCAGACTTCCTTCCCTGGGCGTTTCATTGCCAGGGTCCCAGCAGGGACGAAAGTCTGTTCAACCCCGTAATAATCAGGGAGCTGTTAGTATCTGCTGAGAGAGAGCCCTCCTTTTGATGCCACCCCTCCAAGCAGAAAACCTGTTTTTCAACTTGCAATTCCAGCCACCATAGTTTAACCTTTATTTTCTGATCTTAGATCCAGAATTAAAACAGTTTTCTGACCTTGAGGAACTTTTTTGAGATATCGTAGGCTTGTATCTTTGCGACCTAATTGCGATTACTGTAGGATTAATTTCCTTTTTAGAATTTTTCTCTTTTCTGGTTGGTTCTTTGTCACATGAGTGTAGGTCACTACAGAGACAGTGAGTTCCTGTACTCCGTTTGTAAACTATAGGAGAAGTTGCAACTGTGCCTGCACTTGTTTGCGCCAAGATAGATTGCTGGTGTATTTCTTTTTGCTATGAATGAATAACAAATCCAAAATTCTGTTGTGTTTGATAAAGTTTTTTTATTTTGTATTTATAGCCACTCTTGGATGACATGTGTTTTGGCGTATAACCTGGGCCTTTTTCAAATCCGGGCTAATTCAATTAATCAAGAAAATGAAAAAATAAAAACACAACATTCAGAAAACCATGTCAATTTAAAAAATAAAAAATCTGACCTTATCAGTGTTTTATCCCATACCCCACATTATTCAAAAACCACATTACACCTTGTGCATTCTAAAGAACCAGACCTCTAAAAAATATATGTGTACCATTGTGTCGGAACAATAGGTGGAAGGGAGGGAGGTTAGGAAACTCCTACTAATAATATTTCATCTTATTTAGTGTACTGTTTAAGGTATCACTGCTGTCACTTAGTGTGATTGTCTACTTTATTTCTGCCAGGGGGTTACATATAGATCATCTCTTACCCTTTAATGTGTCATTGCGGTTCACACAATCAATAATGTTCTTGTTGTTAACGTAGCACTTTCAATCCCACCTGTGCAAACAAGCATGTGTAAAAATTCAAATTACTTTTGCTTAAATTGTGCAGCGTGTATCGTGCACATGACAGCAGTTATTCGCAGTTACTGGCTTCTGTTAAGCCAGACACGGTACTAACTTGGTGCTGGCATGACAATTTTCGAATGCATAATTACGGTAATGACCTGCTAAATGCGTTGTCTTTCGGACAATGTCCCATCATTTGCAAAGTGCTTTTCAGTTTGCTGATAAGAGGTTCTGTTCAGCACGATCTAAAGCGTGCAGGTAGCTTGATAGGTGGGCTTCCCTCCACCTCCCAGGCCTTACCTGAAAATTCTGATGCTCGCGCTACGAGCGTCGGGTTTCCTCTCACTCGGGGGTTGCTGGTTGTTGCAAAAACCCCTGGGGACCTAAGTCCTTCTTCACTTTCCGTTCTTTTGGAAACGTGGCGGCCATATTTTGGGATGGCTTGCCATGTTCCTCTGTATGTTGGGTTAACATTGCCCCTTTCAAACCCCAGTTATGAATCACCAGTCGATTTTAGTTGATATTCCCAAATCAATTTAAATGTGAGTAAATGTTTACCATCATGGGTAATTGCCAAACCCAAGTATTGCTACAATATTGTGTAGTTAGCCAAATATTTTTTTTAAAAAATCGAGTGCAATGCCTCAAAGGTAAGTAATTGTCACTGTTTATACTAAGGTGTGAAGGATTATGGTTAGGGTAGTCATTTTACCTTTTATTTCTGTTTTAAAATCCTCGCCTGATTTTATCCTAGTTCTAAATGGACTAGAGGGCACTTAGAAATTAGGTTCAAACAAAAGGTTTATAGTTAGTGTAGTTTTAACACCCTATTGCTTTACCTATGTTAGTATTAATGGTCCATATCCCTGATTGCCAAGGTGTGAAGGATTATGGTTAATGTAGTCCTTTTACCAGAATTTATATTTTGCACATGAATTTCGTTCCGGGCTTGTATTATTCATCTTTCTAATTATATATTCGCTAGCCTGATCTTATCCGGCACCACATTGGCCTACCTGTACTAGTATTAGTGATCCGTATATCTGATGATTAGTATTAATATTCATTATAAAAGTACAATAAACACATTATGCATTCTACACAGAAATACATTCATACACAGAAATAACATCACACTTCCGCAGAATCCCTCTCGGTGAAACTCACCCTATCTCCGACCAACACTGCCACTATCCACCTCATCTATAGACTGCCTGGACCACTAGGCTCCTTCATAGATGACATCACAGCCATCTTGACCGTCAACACCAAACCCAACTCTCAGGTATTGCTTCTAGGTGACCTTAACTTGGGACTTCTCGACACCAGGGATCACCTGGCCTTTGAGGTCGCTACCACATTAGTTAACTTAGGCTTCCAACAACGCATTGACGAACCTACCCATATTAAGGGCAGGATGCTCGACTGCATCACTGACCTTAACTGCAACACATCCATAACCTCTAACTACGCCTGTGCCTGGTCTGACCACCACATCATCACCATCCACTTACCAGCGACCAACCCTCTTACTACTCCTACAATAGCTCCAGCTATTCCCACAAGGACCAAAAAAGACATCTCCAAGGATAAACTCCTCCCACTCATCCTTCCCATCTTGAATAAATGCGTGTCCCGACATAACGACCCCACAGTCTTAGTAGATATCTTCAATCAAACAATGCTTAAAGCCATCGACAATATAACACCACTCAAACTACGGAAATCCAAACAACAAGCCCACCTGAACTCTTGGTTCACCCCACAGTTAAGGACTTTACGCAAAGAAAAACGCAAGGCTGAATCACTCGGGAAGAGCCATCCTTGTGACTCTAACAAAGATCGCCTTATCATCACCACCCACAATTATAAAGAAGCGATCCTACAAGCCAAAAAAGAGACATACAACCAACTCATCTTACAAGCAGAATCTAACACTAAGGAGTTATTCAAAATCCTTAAAGAATTGGAATCCCCAGCCCCTGCACCCGACACGTGCATTAAAGACAGTAAATGGTGCAACAACATCCAAAACACTCTCCTCAATAAAATCACCACCTTGCAATCGAAAATTAATTCTAAACAAACTACCCTACTCACCAACCCACCCACGAAACCTTCCAATATCCCGACGGCCTCTTTTACTCACACCCCCTTTAGCTTCTCCCCACTCACCATCCTCGAGGTCAAAAACATCATTCGCAATTTAAAACCTTCCAACTGCCAAGGTGACTCTTGCCCAGCACCTATCATTAAGGAAGCAGCACATGACCTTGCTCCTTTCATAACTACCTTCATTAACGCTTCATTCCTAACTGGTACGGTACCCAACAACTTAAAGGATGCGTGGGTTATCCCCATCCTAAAGAAAATGACTTGGGACCCTGAAATACCAACCAACTACAGACCGATTACCACCGTACCGTTCCTACTCAAAATACTTGACAGAGCAGCATACCTGCAGATCCAGAACTACTTAGAGACCAATAATCTCCTCGGCTCAAGACAATCTGGCTTCAGACCCAAGCATGGGACTGAAACAGCTTTACTTGATCTTAAAACCCAAATTGAGGACCTTAAAGACAATGGTAAACTGGCCCTTCTACTACTTCTGGACCTATCAGCAGCGTTTGATTTGGTCAATCACCAAATACTCTGCCGGCACTTGAAGTCAGCAGCCCACTTCTCTGACAACGCGTCCAACTGGATTAGGTCATTCCTTGACAACAGGCAATTGAGAGTTTTCTCCCCCACTGCATCGGCCGATCCCACACCTGTCCCGTGTGGAGTCCCGCAAGGATCCTGTGTCTCCCCAACCCTCTACAATGTCTTCACCAAGCCTCTATTCAATGTGCTTGACTATCTGGGTGTCACATACACAAATTACGCCGATGACACCCAGATAATCATACCCATCACTGGTGACTACATAACTGACTCCAAAGACCTCAATGACATTTACCTTGTCATACAAGCCTGGATGGCCCAGCACAAACTATGCCTCAACGATGACAAGACTGAGCTTCTCATCTTAGGCACGCAACAGAGACTTAACAAACGGAGTCCCCTGTTCGGCTCTTTTAACATCGACGGTATCTGATCAAAGTATCTAAAGACACCAAAACTTTGGGTTTTTTACCTCGACGCCTCCCTGACACTTACTAGACAAACCAATGCAGTTGCCGCTGCGTCTGCTTACACCTGCAAATTGATCTCTGCCTGCCGCCCTTTCCTTACTGCCCAGAATTGCATTACCTTGGCCAGGACCTTAGTTATGTCCAAATTGGACTACTGCAATGCACTGTACCAAGGCACTAACCAGGGTAATCTCAACAAACTTCAGATGACCCAAAACAATGCCATTAGAGCAGCCCTCACCTTCCCCCATCAGCCCACATATCAGAAACTAGGAAGAACCTCAACTGGCTCTCAGTTGCCCAAGGGATCTCACTGAAAGCAATGGCCCTCACATACAAATGTGTTAACCACCAGGCCCCCTCATACTTAGCCTCGAGATTCACTCAATATACCCCTGCGCACTCAGATCTGCACAAACCCAAGGTCTTGCAATCCCCAGATTCAAGCTTCACTCTGCAAAGGGCGCTAGCTTCCCTGTCCTGGCAGCCAAGCTCTGGAACACAATACCACTCATGATCAGAACGCTACCTTCCTTTAACCAAGTCAAACACAATGCCAAGCTTTGGTTAGCTACATCCCACTAACAACCGCTCCTCTGTCCGGACGGGCCTTCTGGGACCTAGCTTTGCATTGATCCGCTCCGATTATTGCCTTGTTTGGTAACGTTATCTGTATTCTCTGTGTAACTGCTGGGACCTTATGATGCTATGCCTTCTATTGTAATGCCTTCTATTGTAATGTAATGTTCCACTACCTGCAATATAGCATTCTACTAAAACATGCACCGGTTTCCCCTGGGCCTGGTCTGTGCTATATAAAAAAAACAAATACAAATACAAATAAATCATAGTGTAAGTGAGAATTGAAACATGTGACATTTTTATCATAGGAAGTGAACCATTTCATTGTCCGCGTTCAGACCTTGTTCCACAGTTTTGAAATGACAGATGAGTCTGGCTTCTTCCTGCCGCAGACGTTATTCTTGGTCACCTCCATGTTTGCCCATTTTGATCTTCTTGAGGCCCACAAATTTGATGTCCTTTTTATTTTGTAACTGATGGTGTTGTTGCCAATGATGTGACAGTGGAAGTTTCTTGTCTTGGTTGCCAATTGCTGAAATGTGCTCTGTAATTCGTGTTCTTAATTTTCAAATGGTACTTCCAATGTATACCAGATTGCAAACTCATATTATAGCATAGATAATGTATTTTGATCTGCAGTTTATCTGTTCTTTAATCCGAGTTTTCACTCCATTCTTGGCTGTGAACAAATCTGTATTTGGTACTGCATAGTTGCACATGGTGCAAAAACCACACTTTCTGAACCTCGCCATCGGTTGCTGTAACCAGGTTGTTGGTCTCGTCTCCTCTTTTTCTGGCAACAGTGATGGGCTTAGGATCATTTTCAAAGTTTTAGTTCTTCTATATTCTATCGTGGGATGGTCCTGGATACATTTGCCCACGTGTGGGTCTAGCTTCAGTAGATACCAATTTCTCTTAAGGACTTCCTTGATTTCTTTATTATTTGTGCAGTATGTAGTGATAAATTGGATTGTCGTATTGTCTGGTTGTGTTTCCTTGATTCTTTGAGTCAATGTTGATTGTCTCTTCATATTTAAAGCTTATTTCCTTGCAGTTTTAATTGCCTTTTGAGGGTACCCTCTAACAGAAAAACAATTTGATAACAGATTGCATTCTTTCACAAATGTTAGTAAATCAGTACAATTCCATTTTGCACGAATAAATTCCCCTTTAGGGATGTTTCGGATAACTGGTTGGTGATTGCAACTTGTTGCGAATAGTTTAGAATTTACTTCTGTTTTTTTCCTGAAGGTTTTTGTATGTAATCGATTGGAGGATACAAAAATAGTGCAATCCAGGAAGTTAATTTCAAAGTTGCTGCTTTGGCCAGTAAATTCCAAACCAAATTGGTTTACATTCACTTGATGTAAAAATGATTCAAGTTCGTCTGATGTTCCATTCCAAATAATTAATACATCATCTATGTACCTTGACAATTTTATTATCTTGTCCTTGTATTCTTGAAACTGGTAAATAAACAAATCTTCGAACATCCCCATTACTAGATTGGCTAGGGCTGGGGTGTACTTCACGCCCATAGCAACCCGTGGATTTGTCGGAAAAATTATCAAAAGTAAAAATGTTGTTCTCCAAAGTGGCCATTACCATTTCTTTGCATGCATAGTTAAAGTGTGAGGCAGACTTGTCTTTGAAAGTATAATCCATTGCTTCTATTGCAGTTGATGTCCAATCAATTTGTAGAGTGCATTGACGTCCCAGGTTGCTTACAGGTAAGTCTCTTGCCAATGTATTTCCTCCAAAATGTTTATAACAGCAGTAGTGTCTTTCAGATACGCCCTAATTTTGCATACTTCTGGTCTTATCACATTGTCGATATATTCTGCCATTGGTTCTGTTACCCATCCAATGCCACTCATGATTGGCCGGCCTTCTGGGATGGTATCAAAGGTCTTATGTACCTTCGGAAGAAAATATATAGTCGGAATTACTGGTTTGGTTACATAGAGATGGGATTTTTCTTCATCTGAAATTAATCCTTGCTGGTGCCATCCATCTATCTGACCTTTCAATTCTTGTATTATCCTCAAAGTTGGATTAGTTGACAGTTTCTCATAACAGTTTGGAGACGCTAGAATATTGTTAGCCATCTTGATGTAGTCTTCAGGGTTCCTTATGATGATATTTCCACCTTTGGCTGCTTCCTTTATGTGAGAGAGAACAGCAGACCCCAGAAGCACACTCTTATTTAATGTTTAGGTATGTTGATAAAAAAGGAAAGTCTTAATGGTATTAAGAATGTATTTAAGGTGCAGGGGAGAAGGATGCAATCTTGACACCTAGGTTGCATTAAGTGCCACAAAAAAAAAGAAGATAAGTTCCCTAGTCGGGAACTCATGTCCCCTGCACACTTTCACTGACTTGAAAACCAGACCAACAATTAGTTGTGTTTAAATTATAAATTTAGTGGTTACAAATGCTTTAGAAATGCAATAACTTAAAGAAATGTTCATTAACACAAACTCAGGTCACAAGAAAGCTTCTTCTTTTTATTCATTTTCATGATATGGTAGTCAAAAGGGGCCCAGCGCGTTTCGAGTATTACACACTCTTCATCAGGGGCAATAAGCGATTTCTAAGAAAATATATATATTTACGTCCATATTAGTGGCGGGTCAACCTTAGTGTAAACAAAATACATTACTGACTGTC
Organism: Ambystoma mexicanum; assembly: GCF_040938575.1. Classification (NCBI taxonomy): domain Eukaryota; kingdom Metazoa; phylum Chordata; class Amphibia; order Caudata; family Ambystomatidae; genus Ambystoma; species Ambystoma mexicanum. The sequence goes on along the minus strand of NC_090926.1, from coordinate 953,318,789 downwards.
ATTTCATAATTACATCCTTTTTTTCTAATAGTAGACATTGGGCCTCATTCCGAGTACGGCGCTAACCAATGGCGCTATTAACGCCTTGGTTGACGCCGTACCCGGACCGGCAGCGCCTTGGTGGTTGGCGGAATTACCGCCCCATTCCAAGGTTGGCGGGGCGGTAATTCCCCAATCCCCATTTACCCTTCCCCATTCCCATTCTTGCCCCATAGGGCATAATGGGAGTGGGGAAGGCGTCAATTACGCCACCGTAAATTACGGTGGCGTAATTAACATCAAGGTCCCTTAGCGCCATGGTATTTAACGCCTGCTAAAAGCAGGTGTTAAAAGCACCATGGCGCTAAGGGAACTCGGAGTATGGCGGTAAGGGATTACCGCCACCGCTCTCGTTAGCGGTGGCCGCTATCCCTTACCGCCATACTCGGAATGAGGCCCATTGTCTTTAAATAGAAGCATTTTAGCATAAGCTTAATTGTGAAGTCCTGATCCACATTTCTATACATATGGGTTTCAATAAATTTGAACCAATCTTTTTATAAATCAATGAGCAACAGAAAACTTTCTGTCTACGAATCCTGGTGCAGTAAATAGTACTAAAAAGAGAAAGAGAGAAACAAAGGATGCTAACCTTGTGATTGTTTTAGTCCTTACGAAAATATTATGGAGCTTGAAAGAAGTTGTCAAAGTGGAAAAGTCCAGTTTACAAACTTATCTGAATCATACTCCTGGTAAAAACTTGGCTTCTGCTTCTAAAATCTTGAGGAACCCGGTACCTGCAAGTAAGGCCAAGGTTATAACTCTAAACAAGAGAGGGGTCCACAAAATTGAGTAAGCCAAAGACTTTGTACTTACTTAGAAGCACTGAGGATATTTCTCTATGGGAAAGTCTAGCAGGTGCCTTATCTCTAAGATTCGAGGTCCCAAAGCACAGACACCTTGGTGTCAACACGAATTCTAAGGGATCAAAAGTAACGAAAGGGGGAATAAAACTTAAGTTAGTCTAATGAAGTTCCTAAATAAGAAGGGTTTTATAACTATGCTAACCTTACTCTCTAGGGAGTATTGTCTCACCAATAGCATGTACTCTAGTCCAAAGGAAAACAGGAACCATCACGCTTGACAGTACCCGTGCTAATCTTTGTGGCATCTTTTAAGGGGTGCATACTGATGACGTCATCACGCGCATGCACGTGTGACGCATCATCTTCAAAAAAAATGAGCGCTCGGGCTCTCATTAATAAGGAGCGCAATGTCATAGACCATGTTGGAGTAAACTCAGTGTAAGTAAGGAAACTCACAAAAAAGTGTGTTCAGTCTATATCTGATATTTAGGAGGACGCGCTCGTTGTTTACATTGTGACCTCATCATGCGGCTCACATGCATGATGTCACATGTAAACAATGGCCGGCCGAACGCGCACTAGAATGAAATAAGCGGGCTGTCTATTACATTATGCCAAAAAGGTAAAAAGAGCTCTAAGTTCCTTGCTGATATGTTCAGTGTTAATGTGGTGGTGAAATGGAGGCAACATGGAGATAGAAGTGGAAGGATGCACTTGCATTATTCAATCCTTACTCAACGTGCTCGTAGAGGATTTGAAAGTCTTACAATGACATAAAGCACTTCACATCACTGTCCTGATCCAGGTTCACATTCTCATTGATATTTGATCCCTGCTTCCTTTATGACCAGATCTTTGTTCAGAGTTAGATTTTGTATCGCTGTTCTTTCCTGATGGGTAAGGTTGTTAGGAAGATTCCTACTTCTTTGTTTTGATTCTGTTGTCAATTGGTATAAATCGTGTTTTACTAATTTATAAAAGGCATCCACCATGTTGTCTGCTGACAATTGTGGTAGGAATTTTGATTTAGGTTTGAGTTCCTTATTGGTTAAAGTTGCTGGTTGTATCTCCAGCTCCTGCATTGTTTTATGTATTGGGTAGTCGTTAGCTTCCCGCAGGGATCTCAATAAATGGATGTTACCGAGTTCTTCAATGGTTATGTCACTTTTGTTCCTTCTTTCTGGTGTTGGCTTCTGTTTATCTACTTGTGTTGCAAAAAAATAATTCAGTTTTAGTTTTCGAACTAATTTAAAGAGATCTATGTGTACGTCAATAGGTTCAAGAAGAGTCGTCGGGGAAAATGATAAACCTTTGTTAAGTAAGCTAATTTCGTCTTCGTTTAATGTTGACTTGATATATTCATCACTATATTATTTATTTCTTTGTTTTCGCTGCTTCTCGTGCTGCCGCTCGTGTTAGGCGCCGATAAGCGTCTAGACCATCTGGGTTTCCGAGATCCTCCTGATCCTCTCCTGCCTCTACTCTGACTGTAATTCTGTGAGGTGTCTGGTTCCTTGTTCATCTGAAAATGGAGCTGTTTAGTCAGAACGTTCCTATTTCCCTTTTTAAAGCATCTAATTTGGTTCAGGAAACCATGGCCTTTTGGCTTACTTGTCCCCTGCACTTCATATACATTTCCTTCGGATTCTTCTTCTGCTTCCAAGCTTGCTGGTGAAGTGTTGGGAGTGCTCTCTCTTGAAACTTGTTTAGTGAGTTTATTATATTTCTCCTGAAACGTGTACATTTTGCCGTCTAGGTATTCTCTGTCATCACGATAGAATTTTCTGAGTTTCCTTAATTTTATGTCATCTTGGTATTCTTTGAAAATCTCATACATTTTCTGAAAATGCTTTTCCTTTGTGACATCAAGAGCTTTTGCTTCCTTGATATCTTTCTTGATATTATCTATTTGTTCTGTTGTCCTTTTGTGTTCTCTTTGCGCATGTTCAATTAGCATTTCCAACATTTGTTTTGAGCATTGGTTGAGATTTGATTCCCAGTTGTTTGATAAGTCTTTATCCTCATCTTTGTTAAAGTCTGGGAAAATAAGAATGCAAAGTCCTCTTGGAATTTGTTCTTTGGGTAGGTCATTCTTCAAAGAGATTATCTCCCAATGCTTATCTATTTCCCTACGACAGGCCTTTTCCAGTTTCACAAATTTGTATCTAAGGTCCTCTCTTTTCCGGGTACTTGCACTGAAAGCATGGGTATTGCTACCTCTGGGAGAGAATAAGTTTTTGGCTTCTTCATCTCTATTTTCCAAGTATTCAGCCATTTTTGTTGGTTATTCTCGGAGTGGTCTGCGCGGTACTCAATATCTATAATCAGCAGTTTTCTGATCTTGAGTAACTTTTTTGAGATATCGTAGGCGTGTACCTTCGCAAACTAATTGTGATTACTTTAGGATTACTTTCCTTTTTAGAGTTTTTATCTTTTCTGGTTGGTTCTTTGTCGCATGAGTGTAGGTCATTACGGGGAAACTGAGTTCCTCTACTCCGTTTGTAAACTATAGGAGAAGTTGCAACTGTGCCTGCGCTTGATTGCTGTTGTATTTCCTTTTGCTATGAATAACAAATCCAAAATTCTGTTGTGTTTGATAACGTTTTTTTATTTTGTATTTTCAGCCCCTCTTGGATGACACTTGTTTCGGCGTATAACCTGCGCCTTTTTCAAATTCGGGCTAATTTAATTAATCAAGAAAATCAAAAAATAATCCTTCATTAATACTTTCTTCCGTAATTTGTTTTTGCTTTTGTAGAAACTTTGAAAATTGTGAATTTTGCCCCTGATGAAGAGTGAATACTCGAAAAGTGTTGGGCCATCAAAGGATGAATTAAATTGAAGCTCTTGTGTTAGTCATGAAAGTTTTGGTTTACTAATACTTATGAAAGAATTCCATTTCAATTATTGTTGATGAACAGTATATAAATACATTTGAAGAGCATTAACTACATATGGTGTTTTGTATATCAGACACCATATGGTTAAAAATTATTGGTCTGTTTTGACAGATCTTAGACAGTGTGCAGGGGATGGGAGTTCCCCACTTTGAGAACATCCACTTCTTGTTTTGTTATTGTACCAACCCAGATGCCAAGGTTGAGATTATCTCCCCCGCACCTCAAAATATTTGTAAACATTTTTCTCATAACCATTTGAGGATTTATTTCAAACTATTCACAAATATTGTTACTATTAGGTGTGCATAGTGTTGTATTTCCTATCATTTCCTCCACCGCCGCCAGAACATGGGTTAGCTGCTTTAGCAGGCAGTTCTACAGAAATGGGGCCTGCGCAAGGAAGCATTAGACACACTCGTAGCGCAATTCGCAAAGGAAGGAAAGAAGAATTGAAAGAATGGGCCAAAACGTATATGAATGTTGATAATGAAGTGGCTGTGCAAAGTTCCATATCTGATCATAGAGGCCTTGGTGAACAGCAGGTATTGTTAGAATGCATGGGGAATTATCTTGTGAAAATATGGTGTGATTTGACCGATACAGTGGTACCGCAAGAGTTGCGCGATTTGGTTGTTCTTTCGAATTTGCGAGATAATGCAATGAAAGTACGAGAACACATAAGCCGAATATTTGTGCTTAAGCGCGAACTTGATCGATTGCATACAGAATTATTGAAAAAAGATAAACCGCATATGTCGTATGTTCAGCAACGGTTCTAGCCACTGTTGAAACCCGTTAGTGAAAAAATGGGGATTTGTACGAGAGATGCGCTTAGATGGATTACGGATGCCGCCATTTCCCCAATTGAAGTGCATGATACGTTTAGTCAGTGTACACCAGAAATGCAGAGGAAGGTATTGCAGGTTATGGTAGAGTACCTACAAGATGGATGCATGAAGAATAAGATATGTTGTCCCGATGATTTAATGACAATTTATAAAAGAGCATTTTCGCCTTAAACTGGAACTACTGTTTTTTCACTTAATTTAGCTTTACTGCTCAAAAGACCAACAAATGTAGAATCACCTAGTTTGCAATTACCCATGTGGTAGGTGCCTCCCACGTTTGTCCCAAAAGTAGAGGTTGCTGCCTCTGGAGGAACTCCAGCTCAAACGCTAGAAGCTCGTTATACCGCACAGTTTGTACATGTCCCTTTTTTAGACAAGAAGTAAATACTATAAAGCAGATGATCCATGATATTAGGAAAAACCCGGCAGGTTTTTTAATTCATCTGTTTTTAGCTTGAGTGACATTGATTTATTGTTTCCCGTGATTCTTCCTGTAGACATATGGAAACAGGTTAGAAATATAAGTGACGTGCCGATGTTAGGCGAAACATGAGAGAATTTGACCAGAATTGATAGTGAAAGGCTGGAGAGAAGCCACCACAGGTAATGTTGGCTTTACCATCGCGAATAGTAGAGAAGTTGAAAACTTTGGTGCCGGAAAAGAGAATAGTTTGGGATAAATTGACTGCTTGTTTGCAGGGCAAAGAGGAAGGTGCGACAGATTATTTTAATCGATTTGAAGAAGTATTTTCAGATTTTAGTGGTCAAGATCTAAGCACTGAACCCAGGAAGAGATTGTTTGTTGATAAGTTTGTGCGAGTGTTATTACCGAAAATTCCTAGTTTAATAATGACATCTGAAAGTGCATGGCAAGCAAAAACAGAGAGTTAATTATTACATATGGCCCAATATTATGAGAACAAAGTAAATTCAGAAAAGGATAAGGAACTAAGGGAAAAAGTGAATTTGAAAACAAGAGTACTGTTACAGCAAGTAGCGAACAAAAATAGAGGTGGTGGGAATGCACCGTCCGGAGTCCAATTTGCATTAACGTCCAATATGCAGGGGGGTCCAATAGGGATTAATCAATGTGCCTATTGTAGACAAGAAGGCCATTGGCGAGCACAGTGCCCGCATATAGAGAATAGAACTGGGACTTTTTCGAGAAGACAGAATAGAGCTCGTCCAGGAGTACAAGGACAGAATAGAAACCAGAGGGTGCCACAATTTCAGGAAAATCAGGGGAATCAGAATCAGAATAAGAATCAGAACCAACAACAAAACAATACAAATAGTGGGAATATTTTTGACAATCAGTCCAATGCATATTACTCTGGCAACTTTACATCCGACAATTTACTGTTCTACTAGGACAGCCCGAGACAGGGGTTGGAACCAGTATCTATTCCCATAGACCAGAAAGGGCCCTATGTAGAAATGAAGTTAGGAATAGGGATTACATTTTTAGTGGACACAGGTGCACAAAAATGTTCAATTGACCATCAGCTGGTTCCAGAAATACCACTGTCAGGGCATAAGAATGCCTCAGGTACGCCAGTAATTTGTCCAGTGTCACAACCAGTACCTATAACACTAGGTCCATTCAGAGAGTCTTGCCCATTTATTTTGACGAAAAATTGCAGCAAAATGTGTTGGGATTAAATTTATTGAAGAAATTGAATGTGGTGATTTATTGTTCTCCTGATGGAGTGTATTTGACAATCTTTCCACAAAAGACTCCTGTGTCACAATTTGTATCTAAGCCACTACCGACTGAATTGAGTAAAGTACCGGCTTGTATATGGGCAGTGAACGACAATGATGTCGGTTGTTTGAAAGTAGAGCCAGTAAAAATTGTTTTGAAAGAGGAAATTACATTGTAGCGTATTCCGCAATATAAAATTTCACCCTTGGGAGAAAAAGCGTTGAAATGCATTGTATCAGATTTGATTAGAAGAAACTTTATTGAAGACATTTCTGGTAGTACTTGCAATAGTCCGATTCTTCCGGTTTACAAGAAAGGAGGTAATAATATGGCATTTATAATGCGCCTATACACAAGTGTTTCAATGATATACCTTACCATTTTATAATTGATTTGCGCGGAATAAATAAAGTGGTTGATCCACAGAGTCCAATTATCTACAGTAGAACATTGAAGGAACAATTAGATATGCTTGAACTACCGGCAGGCTGCATATTATTATATTACATAGATGATTTGTTGATAGCAGCTGACACAGAGGATATTTGTAAAAAGTGCACAGTTGCACTATTGACACATGTGGCAGAACATGGACACAAAGCTTTGCTAAAAAAATGCCAGTATTGTCGAAAGGAAGTGGCCTACTTGGGCTACCTCCTTTTGAAGGAGGGAAGGAGATTGAAACCAGAAAGAATAGAAAGTATCTCTGATATGCCTATTCCAAATACGCAGAAAGAAGCCAGGGCTTTAATTGGCCTGGCTTCATATTGTAGGCAGTGGATTGCTAACTTTTCTATGATCGTGAAACCAATAGTGGCATTGACAAGGACCGATGTTACCTTACCTTTGCCATGGAACATGGAATGTCATTATGTTCAGCTACATTTCTGGGCATGCCAAATTACGACAAGAGTTTTAAGTTATTTGTGCATGAAAACAATGGATGTGCTTTGGCTGTTTTGACCCAGGAACACGGGGGAAGGAATAGATCGTGCAGTTATTTCTCTTCCATGTTGGATACTGTTGCATGTGCTTTGCCGAGTTGCTTGCGAGCTGTTGCTGCAGCCACTGCATCAGTAAAACAAAGCGAGGAAATGGTTTTAGGTCACACTTTAACCGTAATGGTACCTCACTCAGTGGACGTTCTTTTAAATAGAACGCAGACGCAATACCTTACATCTGCCAGATTAACAAGGTATGAAATCATTCTATTTGCACTGCATATCCAAATTAAAAGGTGATGCGCTTTAAATTCAGCCGAGTTAATGCCCTCTCTAAATGAGAAAGGGGGTAAAAAAAACAATTCCCCATGATTGCTTAAAGGTTACTGAACAAGAGACAAAAGGAAGAATTTACCTAACTGGCACCCCACAGAAAGAGCCAGATGGAGAACTGTTTTGTGACGGTTCTTGTTTTAAATTACCAGATGCCACATCAACTGCTGCTTATGCCATCACAACACTTAAAAGTATTATAGCAAGCAAAATAATCGCATATAACTCAGCACAAGCTGCAGAAATACTAGCATTGACAAGAGCATGTGAAATCTCTGCAAATCTAAATGTAAACATATATTCTGACAGTCAGTATGCCTTTGGGGTAGTTCACAATTGTGATCAATTATGGGCTGAAAGGGGTTTCCTAACATCACATGGAACCAAAATACAACATGGCTCTTTTATAATGAAACTGTTGTCAGCACGTGCGCTTCCCAAGCGTTTAGCGATAATGAAATGTGAAGCACATAAAAAAGTAACATGTAATGTTGGAAAGCGAAACGCATTTGCAGACAAAATTGCAAAACTAACTGCCACTGATTTACACTCAAAAATGTATGTTGAAAAAATAGAGGAAGTACCCTGCATGATAGAAAATGGAATTGCAACAGTTAAGGGAATGCAAGCAGGATCTACAATAGATGAAATAAAAAACTGGTCTGAGGGCCCAGCAGAATTAGATTCAGAAGGTTGTTGGGTGGACAAGGAAAATAACCAATGGATGTTACCAAATGCCTATATAATGGCAATGGTCACTATGGCCCACAGTCCGACAAATATATGTGCTAGAAAAATGATTCAACACCTGGATTCTGTATGGCAGAATCCACACATTAGAAAAACTGCTGAAAGATTGGTTCAGAACTGCATGACTTGTTTACAACATAACATTGGAAAGGGAACAATGACGCCAATATGAAGTTTTGAGCCACCGTCCATGCCATTTGAAGTCATCCATTTTGATTTCATAGAAATGGAGAGGTGCCAAAACTATAAGTATGTCATCATGGTGGTCTGCGCATTCAGCAAATGGGTAGAGGCCTATCCCCTGAAAGATTGTACGGCTATGTCCACAGCTAAAACCTTGCTAAAAGAATACTTATGCCGTTTCGGGCTGCCCCGTGTGATATGGTCAGATAATGGCGCGTACTTTATTGCAGCCGTGATATTGCAAATTTGCGCAGGCCTCCAAATTGATAAGTGGTGCCATTCGGCCAGACACCAGATGAGTGCCGGTTTGGTAGACTGTCAAAACGGTATTTTGAAAAACAAGTTGAGCAAAATATGTGCAGGGAGCAATTTGAAATGGCCTGATGCACTACCGCTAGCTTTACTTTGCATGTGAACAACTGTACAGGCGAGGACTGGCCTCTCCCCTTTACGAGATTGTGATGGGGAGACCAGCGAATGTTTGGAATGTTCCTCGGCTGAAACGGTTGAGGGATATAGAGTACCCATTACTTATTGATTACTGCCAACAGTTGACTCAAAACTTGTGTTTACTTCATCTGCAGGTGCAGGAGGCTTGTCCTGTCTGATATACTGGCCCAGGACATTGTTTGCAGCCTGGGGACTGGAGGCTGTTTAAAAATTTTGAAAGAAAGTCTTCACTTGCTCCACGCTGGACGGGACCCTTCCAGGTGCTACTGGCTATGCAGACTGCAGTCCGAGTGAATGGCCGCAAGCATTGGATCCACGCAACACACACAAAAAAAGTTCTGTTTCCCTTTGCACATGAGAAGAAGCTTGACGATCTTGATATCGAAAGAAAGACAGCTGCATTTCATCACAAAGATATCATCACCAGTTATCTGTCAGAAGTGCTTCAAAAGCGCGAGAAAGGGCCTGGGAAGATTGCAATGAAGATCAAAGGCCAAAGGTGCCTCACCTTTGTCCGAATTCTGCCTCATCATCATCACACAGTGCATCCCAAGCTGGCACTGATCTTGCATCTGGAAATGAGTGTTCATTGTTCATCAACCATACTGTACCTGGAGCTGTGAGGTACAATCTACGGTCACAAAATCTGAAATGATCAGCTTTTGTTTTGCCTTTGTTCCTAGCTCACGGATGATGCTGCGAATGAGGCCTAGGGAAAAGGAGCATATGAACTGTATGAAGTTGAAATTGAAAGCTCTGACACGCATTTTCTTGGTGCTACCATTGAGAAGTGAAGGACCATCGCAACCTAGCATGGACAAGCAGGGGCATATGGTACCAACACTATCAAATTGATACTTGCTCCTGCCTTTTTGGAGCTCTGTGCAAATTCACATCAGCTTGCTATCATCAATAAGCAGGCTAGCCTGGACTGGCCTGAACGTTTGCAGCTAACGTGTATTGCTGTGGTGAACTTTCCTTGATGGACAATGTAAAACCATTTCCTGAGATAGACAGTACAGACAATGCCTATATTCGCTCCTGCTCCCTCCTGCACCGATGCTGTTGATGATATAGAGATAGAGATTACTCAACGAAAGACGTGGTTCAGAAAAAATAATATGCTAATGATTATGATACCACTTTGCATCTTGATTACACTGGTCCCAATATTCAGGTATCTAGAAACTGTGCATCCTTTGAACTCTCTCTTGACTGCTACCAATGCTCCTACTACGAGCAGCCCAGTACATGACCTCTCTTATACTCTCCCCTCACAAGAAGTGAAACATAGAAAAGGGTATGACAATAATACATTGCGATTGATTATGAATATGACCCATGCTATCTTGAATAGGTCCAATTGTTGGGTCTGTTCCCATTTACCTCAGCACGGGGAAAGAGGAATGGGTTGGTATGTACATCCTTTGCCACTTAATACCACGTGTTATGCATCATTAAGAGCGCTATTTTTCAGAAAATGGAATGATAGTCTCACTGATTAGTTCGATGGAACAAATATAAATGAATTTGAAAGGTTGGTATTGGAACTGTTAGGTTGTTCCGTATTTACAAGCAGAAGCAAAGTAAATTCTTTAACAATGAGTCCAGTAGAAAGGCTCTCTAGGCCTTACAAGCCTCAATCAATTTTAAAATTACTCTGCTAGGAAAAAAAGATGCTGTGCCTCCCTCTTATACTATTAATCATAGTCCACGTTCTGTCCCATTTTGCTTACGGAAAAAGGGTTCCCACCTAGTGGGAACGTTCACTAGATGCATGAACATTGCTGTGCTTGAGCAAGAAGAAAACCCATTATATATAGGAGGTTCATTGTATTTTATATGTGGAGATCAGTCCTACCCATGGTGACCTAGAACCTAGAAGGGACCTGTTTTTTAGGTATACTTCTACCTGGTATATTTCTGTCCAAAACCTCTGAGATAGCAAAACTATCTAGATCTCAGCCACGTCGAGATGATACCGCAGGACAGATTGTAGGGGATATTGCGAAATCAATTATACCATTTTGGGGACAAGCAATAAATTCATGGAATATAAGAAAACTGTCCAGGGTGTTAGAAAAAATTATAAATGGGACAACAAATATACTCTATAATATGATATTGGAACAAAAAGCAATCAGATTAATTGCACTTCAGAATATAATGGTTCTTGATGTAATTTTGGATGATCATGGAGGAGTATGCAAATTGGTGGGGTCAGCGTTCTGTGTATTCGTAAGTGACTCCTCCCCCAAGATATTTGAAGCAATAAAAAAATTGCATGTCCTAACTTCTGAAATGCATGTCCCCACAGATGGTTGGAATCTGAATATAAGCTCTTGGTTTTGGGAACTGCTGCGATCATGGGGATGGAAACTAATTGTAATTTTGGTTATGATACTTGGAATCCTCATATTCTGCTGTTGTTGCATACAATGACAAATGAGGGTGTACATGTAATTAGACTGAAACCTCCTCGCAGTTTAAGGGAAGGTGAACTACACGAAAATGAAATAATTAAAGAATTCATGGCAATTAATATTTCTGATGACGATTATAGCAGCATGGGTAGTTCAGAATTGGACACGTGGTCCGATGAAGACGCAATGTATGGATGATGCTATTAGTTTACGGCCAAAAGGTGGGTTTGTTAGACCAGAAACGTGACCCTATAGTCGAATAATATGTATAATATGTTGGCCAGAAGCCAATCGTATCTGTGACAAACATTGTGATCAAAGAATCGTCAATATAACCAAAGGGCATTCATTTTGTGAAATGTCGGCCATTTGCTTTTTTCTTTTCTGTCTTAACGCTTTGAAAAATGTATTACATGCTTTAGACTCGAACACCTTGTGAGGCCACGGCTTGAACACTGAAACACTAACATGGACAGGAATGTCAGACTGTGCAGAAATATATAGTTTTCCTCTTTCCACTAAGTCCTTGAAGGCGAGCAGAAGCCACATCTAATCAGCCGACCAGGTGCGGGTTTGTCTTGCAAGCACTGTCGTAAAAGGCAGTTAAACATGAATTATATTCTTCTAGTGGTGCTCCTTCACGGAGAATGGTTTTTTCTGCTTCAGAACTATCTCACCCTTAGCTCATGACCCAAGTCACACAGATAACGTAGTAAGGAATGTTTCCCTGTTAAGAACACAATATCCTCGCTGAGCCAGAAGCTCCATGTTCGACATAACAGGAAGCTGTCTCTGCTGCCTTTGCTAAAATAACTATGTTGAGGCTGAATGAAGACTTGTCATAATTGTCAATCATTGAACCTTAGCCTGTATGACATGTATGTGGGCGGATCAAATTGCCTTCACAAAGATTATGTCTAATGTATATACATTGCTGCTTGGGTGCTGCTTGCTCTCTCTCACATCTCACAGTGTTTGGGAACACACGTCGTGAGGCGGTGAGACCCATTCGGCCGACTGAGAATACTTTGAAATAAACCAGACTTGTTTGGAAAACCAACCTCGTGTCTGACGTGTCACTTTAGTATATGGTTATTGTGCCTTAGTTTCCATATGCGGTCTTTATGGCCTAGCACCCCCTCATTTAACTGAATAGGGATTAATAACTGTTCTCTAATTTCTGAATGTCAGCTAAACTTTGAGCTTGTTTCTCATCACTTTTGGCTATGGGATTGGGATTTTCAGATTGTGAATTGGTATAGAATTTCAAAGTATTTCCTTCCAGTGTGGAATGCCACTTGAAACTGGAAGGAAGGTTGATTTTCAGGAATGGAGAGGAATTGCCATCACCAGTTTGTTGTCCTACAGCAATTACTGTCACGTCAGGTATTTGATTGTTCTGGAAATTAAACTCATTATGATCAGGTTTTTGTTCATCCATATGGCATGTGCCATTTAAACTAACATGGTTGACACTTCAATTTTACTTGCCTGTTAGTCTGAATCCAAAGAACCTTGTTCACACAGTCTGAGGGGACAGCCTATGCAGGATGTCATTCCCCAGTAGAAAGGGTGTGCCCTCTGGAGTCACGACTATGACCGGGTCTTTCACTTTGTGTCACCCAATTTTTATTTCCAAATCTGCAGTCCCCTCGACAGGAATTTCATTCCCATAAAAGTTTTGGAGTTGTACAGGAAGAGGGATGAGAGGGATTTGGTATATCTCCTCCTTCCTACATTTATCTGATCAAAGGTCCTTTTTGACAGAAGAGTGGCTTGGGATCCAGTGTCCACCAGCGCCAAAAATGTACATTGCCCCTGCACTTGGACCGGGGCATCAAATCTACCTTCCTTCTCCTCAAGGGGGCAAAGATAATGTGCATTTTGGGCAAGCTGGGTGGTCACCTTCCTTATTTTTGACTCCGACATAGGGGTAGTTTGGGCATAATTCTGTGTGGGATTATGGGGATCCGAAAGAAAAATGTGACATTTGGATATTTGGGGAGTTTTGGGCACACCTTTTTCTGATTCTGGGCTGGCCCCCCACCCCCCTTTTTGGAGGCAGTCACCAGAATTGATTGATGACGTTTGTGATCCCTCTGTTACTATTGTGTTTTTTAGGTGCTCATTCTGGGGTTCACTAATGGGCGATTCTGACCCAGTCCCCACATCCACCCAGTCTTCATTTAAATCCCTTGGGACCCATTTTTCTTTGGTAGGAGTCCCGCGTCCTTGAAGGAGAAGATCTTATTCCCAGAATCCTCTAAGGATTCTTCCTCTTCAAATTGGAGGACACCAACTTCCTCCACAAAATGGGTCTTTTTGAGTTCTTTATTTCTCCTACCCACCTTCTGTTCCTTGGGTTGCAGATTTTCGGGGGCAGGAGATTTTGGTTCCGGTTCCTGCGTGTCCAGGGCTTTTTCACGAGTAAGGAAGGAAGCTTCCTCTAGGGCTTTACACCCCATTGCCTCGTGCCTCCTCCTCCAGTGAGTTGTCAGGGTTCTCACCCCATCATTGTTCTGGGATACCAGACCCTTGGTTTGTGGGGTTCAAAGCCACCATGTTTATCTAAGGGTTCTGTTGAGCCCTCAACATGTGACCCAGATCCTGGATAAGGTTTTGAACCTGGCGCTCCAGTTGGGACTCCCGTTCCGGCTGGTACAGGGGTCTCTGGTCAACCCTAGGTGGATCACGGAAGGGTAACTATCCCTTCTCCCGTAGTACCCTGGATATGGTGAATTTTGGTAACCCCCACCCTTGGCCTCCCCTCGCCCAGATTGGGTTGTCTAGGTTCCTGAAAGCGGGAAATGAAAGGAGGGTTGTCCTGCAGGTTGGGGTTTTGTAGTTATCGGGGAAAGAAGCTTAACCCAGCATTTGGGGAATTCCTGCCCTACTGAGGAAAGTTAGGAGGGAAGTCTCCCAGGGCAGCACTCACCTGGTTGGATCCCCCCCCCCTTGGGCTGGGGGAGTCCATTCATACCCCAGTATTGTTCAGTTGCCCTTCTTTCGGGGGCTGATATAATCAGGGGAGTTAGGGGTCCCATTACTGGTATTACCTCCTGACTGACACCTGTTTGTAACTGGCCTCAAGGCCTTCTGGGTCTTTGATGTTGCTGACTTTGTGCAGGTGTATTTTTAGGCTCCCCCATCTCCAGGTCTAAAATTGGGGCAACCTTCACCACCGCCATGTTAGCAGCAGCAGGGGTGTTGGCTGATTTGGGGTTTTTGTTCACATTTTTATTTTCTGCAGGTTTTTGGACCTCATAAATGTGGGTCGCCTGCTCTATGACCCAGTCCAGAGATCTTTTCTCGTGGAAGTCCCTCACCAGCTGGGTCATAATATGCTTGAAAGAACCCACTGGCAATCTCCTTCAATGGGCCCCTTTGTTCCATCCTGCCCGATGTGTGCGTGGCAGGCCGGTGCAGCCATTTTTGGTTCTTGTTGCAAAATGCAGTTTTGGGCTATAGCACTAACAGGAGCCAGTGCAACCATTTGGCTGTTTCTGCGCAAATGCAGCTTGATGATGTGGGGAAATGCTGTTGAGTGGGTCAATACATCCCACAGGGGAGATAATCATCTTAAACACCTTCTTTCAGAACAGTATCTAAACTGTCAATCCAGAAGGCCTCCCTTTGTTCAAGTCTCTTTTTCAAATTAGTCTGGAGGTCTCTGGTCCTGATTACTTCTAGTATCTGAAACCAAATTTGTGCAAGCTGGTGTTTGTGCTCTTGAAAGTGTCTTGCAACCTGACAATGCTAGTTGTTAGTTTTTAGTCCCTATATTCGATTTGTGCTCGTTCCATCGTATGCAAGGTTTTCGATTGGTTGCCCCACTGAGACAATGAGGTTACCGGGGACTGCAGAGAGGATTTGGTTTCATTGTAGGAGTGGGGAAAAGGGGTTGCTTATTCCTACCCAGGAGCCTACAAATAATCACATAATGCTCTCACAGTGCTTCAGACAGCTTTCCACAGTGCATCAATCACCCTTCCTAGCTGTTGTGAATGGGGAATTAGCAGAACCTTCAAGTCACCCCATGTAATGCTTGAGTATGTCCCCCTGTCATGATTGTATAATTTGCATTCTGGAACTTGTAGATTTTCATTTCTTATTTCAAATTAAAATATTGGGACTGGATGACCTACTTTTGAAACATGAGACCTCTTCATTAGCATATTCACCCATGTGGATAAGGAACATGACAGTACAGATGATACCAGTAAGTGTCACGAAAAGTGGTGATTGGGAAACTAGTTGACTGACAACAGTGTCTGGTGTTGACCTGGAGGACAAAGTCATGAGTAGTTTGGGGGGTGAAACGTATGCTGTGCGAGGGAATCAGTGCTGAGCTGTTATTAGTTGTTTGGAACCGGCTTAGGAGAAAATTATAATGTTGAAATGAGAGAAATGAGAGACGGGGTTGGTCAGAAGGAAGTACATCCATCGTGATTTTATATATTGATATTCATATTTTGTTTCTATCACACTCGTACACTAGTGTTTGTATATATATAGTGCTTCATGCTGGACTCCTCCAAGTTCTAAGCACTTGCCCAGGGACCAAAACCCATGTTGACTAGCAATGTCTTGTTCTCAAGGCAAATGTGTTGCCCTTGATTCCTCCTCCTTGCATAGTTGCAGCATGGAGGATCATCAGGTTTACAGGGGTACTATGTTATGTAAATTTACTGGCATTAACACTGCTGCCATTTTCATTATCACCAGGCATGAGGTACCTTGGTGGATCTGAAAAAGAAGGGAAGGGGTAATATTAGAGGGATGAGAGGGAAGATGATAATCAGAACTGGAAGTACCTTAATCTCTGCATGTGCATCCTTGGTATTTGTTGAGGACATGGAGTGCATGTATCTTGGGGTGCATTTAAAGGACCCAAACAGAAGTCCCTTTCACATGGATAGCAGCCATTTAAACATTGCAATCAAAAACGGTTTGGCTTTTGCTTTCCCTATCATACGAATGTCATGTATTTAAACTGCAACAAAAACGGCCTGGATTTTTCTTTCGCTGTTCATGACAAAATTAAAAAGAAAACTAGTGGAAAGGGCCCTATCTAGCATTAACAATGGGCAAGCAGCAGTTTCATTAACAAAAGAAGGAGAAATCAAATTATCCTGTGACATGAAAAACTGGATTTTTAAAAATTGGAAGCAAAAACGGACTGTGCATGTGTATGCAAATAAAAACAGCTTTAAAAAGCCACAATGGAAAAAGAGATCACTGCTCACTGAAAATAGTCAGGAAAGTGGAACAGGATGCGTGGGTTTACCAAAGCAATGTATGTTATGGTTTCCCCACAAAACTCCAGTGACAGTTGAAGATACACTTACTTCAGGAAAAACGTATTCTGGCTGGGTGCACAAACTTCACAATGAAAAGCCACACTCCAGCTGGATGTCACAGCTCTCATCTCATACCCCGCAGTAAAATTTGATGCTGCTTAAGGTGTCACTATTCTGCAGACTTGCTGGCAGGAAAGCAGGGACTTCAAGAGAAGACCATCCTTGGCTGAAGCATGACCAAAATGTTTGAATCCTTGTTGCACCCACTTCACAGAGCTTGCACTAACTTCGAAAAGACTCATACCAATCTCTGGTCAAGGGCTGACCCAGGTAACAGATGGTTGTGGGGGATGATGCAGCCTTCATGCTGACAGAAACACTCATCATTAATATAAAAGACTATTTAATTTTTAGGCTTTTTATGCAGCAATTAGACTGAGGAGTAATTTCATTTGCATGCCATTTTTTTGGGGGGTTATACAATGCATCTCACTGTGACTATGGGAACCGTAGCATCCAGTTAGACGAGGTTTCTGAATGATCTGAACATGTTAAAAATGTAAGAGTGCATGGAAAGTTGGAAAATGAAATTATGAATATGCTTGGTAACTTACATATTGATAACTGTTGTACATTTTATGAAAACAACAAAATGTGATACATGGCCATTCTACACCTTGAAAACAGAAAAAGAATATCGAGGCTGAGTACCCCAAAAGGAAATACACCGAACACGGGTTACAAATGAACATACAAAGTACTTTATTTTATACTGAACCCAGTTACAAAAAACAGAGCAAAATCGGATAGCTGTCGGCCTTCAGTACAACACAACGAACTCCCGCATGGTTCAGTGTGTTCAGTGAGAGACACTGCACATTAGAATTTATTCGCTTTTTATACATTTAGTGGGCGCGATGCCCATCCCCATATCGGGTTAATATTACTTTTAATACATCACCGATCTAGGGTTTGTGCCAAGTCTCAAATAACAGCATACAACTGGTTTGTCTTTAATACATGTATCAACAAGCGTATGCAATAACTGTGCATTCTAAAGTTTTCCATGCAGGCTTACTTAAACATTAATACAATGTAGTTAAACAGATGTTCTTCGTTCAGTATTTGAATACATTCTCTCAACATATGCTCGTGGATTAGTTTTCATTGTACGAGTAATCCTTCTACACATAGGTCAATGAAGGACAAGGTCTCAGTTCATGACCTCAACAGGTGGCCTGCAGGCAAATTACATATTAGCTATGTACAGAGGTCAAGACGGCCATGTTGTATTCTGGAATGACATCGTCCACCATTTAAGCTCACAGAGTGACTTTTACACAACGAATAATAAAATGACAGTTTGAACTAAAATGGCGGCTTACATGGATTTAAGGTCAGGACCTTGCAACACAGATTTCTTTCGCAAGCGACTTTCGATCAGCTTGGCGTAGGCCAATATTAAATATATTTATTACAATAGGAGGCACGGTATACTTTCTATTTTGACAAACCCTCCTTTTGGCCTATGCCAAGTGCTAAAAACTACTTTGGATCTCCTTTCAAATAACTCCATGCATCATTGTCCATTCACCCTGAATCACTATCAGAAATATCTATTGCTATTAGGTCTTTTGCTAAAATATCCTTCAATACGTATTCTTTGGAAATCTTATCTGGGGCATACACTTTATGTCCTATCGAACCTATCGCTTGTGCGCAACATCCCTCTAGTATCGAACACATACCAGGCAGACACTGAATACAGCAAAAAAGAAACAACAGTATTCCCAAAATAATCAATAAGACCGAAAGCACCTTCCAACCCCAAGATCGCAAGAAGTCCCAGAACCAAGCGCTCAGATCCGAGTTTCCCTCGGGAACATGCACTTCAGAACTAAGGACGTGCAGATTATGTATTGCCTTGAAGATGGTTGGGGAGGAATCTGGTATGAAAACACAGCAAGCGGACCCGACTAATTTGCATACTCCACCACGCTCAGCTAGAATGACATCTAATGCCATTCGATTTTGAAGTGCTACTAATCTTATCGCCTTTTGTTCTAACGTCATATTATAGAGTATGTCCGTGGTCCGCTTGATGGTTCTCTCCAGTACTCTCGCTAGTTTTCTGATATCTTCTGAATTCGCAAACTGCCCCCAAAATGGCACAAATGATTTAGCTATATCTCCCAAGACTTGTGCTAGGGTGTCACCATTCCCATCCCGCTGTGGACAAGCCTTCAAAACTTCTTTTGTACTAGCTATAAACACCCCAGGTAACAGGATCCCTAAATAACAGGTTCCCTGCCTATCCCTGGGCAACCACTGGAATGCTACATTACTGCAGACAAAGTAGATAGGTTCGCCTACATACAAAGGTCTGTTCTCCCCAGTCAAATTTCCCATTGACTAAGTTGCATTCCTCTGTATGCAAAAAGAAACTGAATCGGGGCTATGGTTAACAGTGTAAGAAGGAGGCATGACATCCTTATTGCCTATCAGAGCCATTTTAAAGGAAATCAAAGATTGGAAAGGACGAGACAGTTTGTCAGAAGGCCTAATAGAAGCAACATTCGGTTTACTCCTATTTGCAAAAAGCGAGCATCCCAGGGGAGTCAAGACACGTTTCTCAAAACTATTCAAATTGGTGCCATCAAAGTTCCCTGAGATGCTATCATTCCATCGGCTAAAGAACAGTGCTCTAAGAGAAGCATAGCAGGCAGTTGTCAACGGTAAAGGATGAATATACCAACCTAGCCCCTTATCCCCGTGTTGTGGTAAATGTGAGCAGACCCAGCAGTTGGATTTATTAAAAATGGCATGTGTAGCATTCATGATAAGTAGTAGAGTGTTATTGTGGTACCTTTGTCTGTGATGGGAATCCTGAGGGGATAAAGTGTGCAAATGTACAAAGGGATTAGGCAACAAAAGTTCTAAAGAGTGAGTTTCCTCGAGGTACCATAATTCTAAGGCAGCGACTATTAAAAAACCAAATATCATTATAAGAATACAGCAATACGTTTTCAGGGCCCAGGCATTTTGTCCATTGTCCCGGTTGGTCACCCCCTTATTTACAAGTCCCATATGAGCGGTAGCGGTGGCAGGCATCGTAGTCTTAAAAAAAACTTTGTTGCTGGTGACCTCCCGGTCGAGCGACTTCTTAGTCCTTCCACCACCCCAGCCAACAGAATCCCCTTTCTCAAATTTGGGCAAAAAGCAAGCCCTCGATTACTTTTTTCCTTCTCCGAATGCACAGCCGAACTGTGCCTTAAGTATATCAGATGCACAGCAAAACCATGCCGTAAGTCTATCTTCATGGTTGCAGGTTATATCGTACTTTTCCTGGTACTGATTGATCCGGAAACAATATGTCATCACTTCCTGCTGGAAGCAACATGTCAGAGACAAGTGAAGGGGCTGAATTTGAAACAGCCATTTCCGGGTGCAAAAATTTGTGGAAAGTGTGGAGACAAAATGGCAGCTTCCCCAAGCCTCCCGGCTCCGAGATATTCTGCGACACACTCTCAGTGCTGCTTACTGCTTTGGGATAATTGGTTGCAGTATCAGCGAGGGGTTCTGTTTCTTCTATCACGTGTGACGCAGTGCGAGGAAGTTTCTTGATGTGCGACGTGTGGATCTAGTTCTTTCGTCCAGCTACCCGCACCGCTGTCTGGGTGACCAACAGGACTTGGAATGGCCCACGTCAGTGAGGCGCAAGGCAGGAGGTGTGCTCAAATGATTTGACGAACACCCAACTCCCAGGCCATATGACGTGGTCCGGGCCCTCGTATCGCACGGGTAAAGCTTCTTGTACCTGGTGATAAATCAAATACAGGTTTTTAGTCAATTGGCTACAATAATCTGAAAGTAGTACATTTTCAACATTCTTTAAAGTTCGACATTTTGGAAGGTTCCAGATATTGGCAGGTCTCCCCATTACCACCTCAAATGGAGAGAGCCCAGTCTTAGTCTGAGGGGTTGTACGCATGGCTAGTACCACGATCGGTAAGGCGTCCGGCAATTTTAGTTTGGTGCCGGCACACGTCTTAGCGAGCTTGTTCATGATGATACTGTTGTGTCTTTCTACTAGTCCGGCGCTCTGAGGATGTCTGGCCGAATGGAACCGTTTGTCAATTCGTAACGCTGTACATATCTGTAGAATTACAGCGGCGACAAAATGTGGACCATTGTCTGACCAGATAACTCTCGGCAAACCGAACCGGGGAAGTATTCCTTTAACATGGTTTTCGCAGTGGTGATGGCTGTAGCATCTTTAACAGGGAAAGCCTCAACCCCATTTACTAAAGGCACAAATGACCACAAGAACATTCTTTAGATTGCTGCATCGTTCCATTTCAATGAAATCAAAGTGAATAACTTCGAAGGGGACAGAAGGTGGGCCAAAACTTCCCCTTGCAGTTGATGTCGCCTTTCCCACATTGTGTTGTAGGCAAATCATGCAGTTCTGGACATAGCGCTGGGAAATTTTTGAAATCTTGTCATTTGTCCAACCCTTTTCTAACATTTTCGTAACCTGCTGGGCACAAACATGTGTAGGGCCGTGTGCCATGACAACAATCATCATGACATAGGCATCAGGTAACAGCCATTTTCCTTCGACCATGTCCACCCAACACCCATCATCATCAAGTTTCCCCAAGCCTTCAGCTCACCTCTTAGACTCTTCCATTGTGGCATCAGCTTGGATATCCTGTACAGACGCAACACCCTCATCCATTACATAGGCATCTACAGTCTCCCTTGAAACATACATCTCCGTGAAGAGATCTGTGGCAGTTTGTCTAGCTATCTGATCAGCGAAAGCATTCCCTTTTCCAATATCATCTACAATCTTTCGATGTGCTGCACATTTCATAACTGCTAACTGAGTAGGGTGCGCAAGCGCTGAGAGTAGTTGCACTATTAGGGAGCCATGTTGAATCTTGGTGCCATGCGAAGTTAGGAACCCTCTTTCTGACCAAAGTCTCCCAAAGTTGTGAACCACCCCAAAGGCATACTGACTATCAGTATATATATTTACTGCAAGCCCATCGGAAAGTTCACAAGCTCGGGTCAATGCTATAATCTCTGCGGCCTGCGCAGAATTATGCGTAATTCTCTTAGTTTCCACAACCGTGCTCAATGTAGTGATTGCATAATTGGCTGTGGATGTACCATACTGAAGTTTAAAGCAGGATCCGTCACAAAACAGCTCTCCTTGCGGATTATCCGAAGGAGTATCTTTCAAATCAATTCTACCCTTTGTTTCTTGTTCGGTCGCACACAAACAATCATGTGACTCTTCATCTCCGCAAGCAGTATCAATAAGCACACTGGTTAATATTCACAGGACCCAAGGGCACATTCCCCTACGGGACATACTGACCACTAACCTGAGAACTACCCCCTCTGGGGCCCCTAACAATTTGCTGCAATAGCACTTTAGTTTTTAAATCGCCTTTTTGTTTTTCAATCCTATCTTTTTCATTATTGACACGGTTCTCATAGTACTGAGCCATGTGCAGTACTTCTGATTTTGATTTTACCTGCCAAGCACTCTCAGAAGACATAATCTGTGACTGGATGTCAGGCAGTAATCCACGTACAAATTTGTCCACAAATAATCTTTTCCCAGACTCTGTGCCTAAGTCTTGTCCTCTGAAATCCGAGAATACCTGTTTGAAACGATTAAAGAACTGGGTAGCACCTTCAGACTTTCCTTGGACACAGGCTGTAAGCTTGTCCCAAATAATTCTCTTTTCGGGAATTATGGTTTTTAATTTAGCAATGATTCTATCAGGCAGAGTTAATATCACCTGTTGTGGTCTTTCGTCAGGTGGCCTTTCCCCATCGAGTCTGGTTATATTCGCCCATGTATCTCCCAACCCGGGTACATCGTCAATAGTTCATAACTTGTTTCCATAAATCTACGGGCAGGAAACAACAAATCAATGTCACCTAAGGTGAACAGTGAGGACTGCAAAACGGATTCTATCTCTTTATAGAACCCTGTCGGATTTTTCCTAATATCGGGGATAGATTGCCTAATAGTATTCACTTCCTGTCTTGAGAACGGGACGTGAACAAACTGTGATACATAATGTGCAGGAATGTTCACAGCGACTATATTCTTTACAGCATTGGGCGCAACCTCAACCTTCGGGACAAATGTCAGAGGAACCTCTCTCATAGGCAACTGAGAAATAGGTGACTCCGAACGCTTACTAAGCAACAGAGCCAAGTTGAGCATTAAAGCAGTCGAAGAAGTGTCAAGTGAAAAAGCTCTCTTATAAATGCTCAATAACTCTGTGGGACAACTAATCTTCCTTTTTACACATTCATCCTGCAGGTATTCTACAATTACCTGTATCACTTTTCTCTGCTTTCTAACGTATATTGACTATATGTGTCATATGCCTCAACTGGAGTTATCGTTATGTCTGAAATCCATCTAATCACGTCTTTCTTACAAATTCGCATTTCCTCCGATATCGATTTACGACACGGAAGGAACCGTTTCTGTACATACATATTCTCCTCTTCATCATCCTCATTCTGTAACTTTTCTAACTCCTTTCTATACCCAAATAACCTCTCGACATTCTCATTTACCTTCTCCACAGTGGCTTTAGAAAGCGCTAGAGTATTTAGATCCCTTAACCCTTGCGGAATATCCGCATTATTTAATCTTCCCCATATTATACATAACTGAATCCCTAAACCTTCAATAAAAACATTTTTCTCAGGAAAATCATCCGTATTACAAAGTGTGTCAAAAACTCTAGCTTGATCATCCTTCTCCATACAATGCTTAGCCCATGCAATTAACTCACGATTCTTCTCCGGTGGTACAGTATTGCGAGCGACAACTTTTGTTCCTGTACCTCGATCGATTACAAGTGGCTCAGGACCACTTGGAAGAGAGGGAGCAGGCAAATTCGATGGAGGTATTATAACTGGTGCGATAAAAAGAGGCGGAAGAGCAGGTGGAGGGAAAAAAACCAGAGGAATAGGAACAACAGGTTGAGCAGGAAGAGCTGGGAAGAGGAACATACGGAGGTGGCGCGGAGGCACCAGGCCTTCGTTCATTTAATATTTTGTCAATAAACTCATCAGAAATATGAAGATCTTTAGAAGGATAGATTTTCTGAATTCCAAGTGAGAAAGCCCTATCCATATTTTTAGTCGCCGCAGACTGTTTGTTTTGGTCATATAACAATGCTTTTTCAGCGTTCGTTTCATGACGGCGTGCATGTTTCTCTCTACCTTTAAGTTGTTGCAACGCTTCTTTTGTTCAATTCTGCAAAACAGCAAATGCTGCAGGTCTAGCCTTCTTCTTTAACAAGACTGACTCCAAATATTCAATACGAGGGATCTCAAAACTACCATTGATTGGCCACTGAAGTTTGGAGGCATGTTTGGTTTGTCTGTGGCAAATATCATTAAATACTATACTTCCAATGCCATACTTACAGTACATAGTATATGCCGGCGACCCTTCCTATGGTGCGGGACGGCTAAATTGCAAAGGTTGTCTATCACTGCACCAAAATTCAAATTGTCAGGGTTAAATTAAGAATCGGGTCACGACTCACCTGACCAAACCTAAGGAGGACCGATCGGTACTTCTAAGAATCTTACCTAACTAATCTTACCTTGTGTATAGTGATTTCGGCAAATCTGCCCGCCTCGACAAGTGGACCCTCGTCAAGATGCCGTCTCGGAATACACGCTTATCGTCCAAGGATCGGTACGTGCAGCGCTGTTGAGGTGTCGCATCTCGGTCATGGGGCCCCTTATGTCACACCATCCGATCCCGGTCCAATAGCGTGCGTCAACCTTCAACAATCCGGCATCAATCTTGAGGGTCCCTATTCGGGCGCCAACTGTGAAAACAGAAAAAGAATATCGAGGCTGAGTACCCCAAAAGGAAATACACCGAACACGGGTAACAAAGGAACATACAAAGTACTTTATTATATACTGAACCCAGTTACAAAACACAGAGCAAAATCAGATAGCTATCGGCCCTCAGTACAACACAACGAACTCCAGCGTGGTTCAGTGTGTTCAGTGAGAGACGCTGTACATTAGAATGCATTCGCTTTTTATACATTTAGTGGGCGCGATGTCCAGCCCCACTTTGGGTTAATATTACTTTTAATACATCACCGATGTAGGGTTCGTGCCAAATGTCAAAAACCGCATATAACTGGTTTGCCTTTAATACATGTATCAACAAGCGTATGCAATAACTGTGTATTCTAAAGTTTTCCATGCAGGCCTACTTAAACATTAATACAATGTAGTTAAACAGATGTTCTTTATTCAGTATTTGAATACATTGTCTCAACATATGCTCGTGGTTTAGTTTTCATTGTACGAGTAATCCTTCTACACATAGGTCAATGAAGGACAAGGTCTCAGTTCATGACCTCAACAAGTGGCCTGCAGGCAAAGTACATATTAGCTATGTACAGAGGTCAAGACGGCCAGGTAGTATTCTGGAATTACATTGTCCACCACAATGGGTGACTTTTACACAACGAATCCTAAAATGGCGGTTTGACCTAAAATGGCGGCTTACATGGATTTAAGGTCAGGACCTTGCAACACAGATTTCTTTCGCAAGCGACTTTCGAGCAGCTTGGCGTAGGCCAATATTAAATATATTTATTACAATAGGAGGCACGGTAAAACAGAATACGTATTTCATATGGAAGTTACTAGTACAATTATGAGGCTGTGATACAGGACTAGTTTTAGCCAACAAGTTGAAAAGGGAACAAGGGATGGTGACGAATGGAAAAAGACAGATGGTGCTACCAACCCCTAAAACAATCCTGACTCTAGATTGTGAAAATTTGTGATGTCATTTCTTATCTATAAGGGGGCCTGTACTAGGATAGACACAACAACCGGGTAAGACAGAAAAAGGAGGGCGGAAATAAGGCTGCTGAAACTTACCATCTTTGAGAGTGGAGTGATCAGACCCCCCGCCCTATTTTTCCAGAGTGTCCTGAGATCCAGCTGGCTTTCCTGAAACTTAAATAAAGGCTTTCTACGTAATTAACAATAACCCCAGCCCTAAATTGCATAACCTCTTCATTTTGTAGCAGTGCATCCAATTTTTCCCCATTGGAAACCCCAATTGCTGTGTTTTGTCATTAATAAAAGTGAGTGTAACAGTCTATTTCAATCTGGTTGCTCTAGATATGATATTGCATATGTGTTGCCACAATTTTGGTGGCTGTTGTATTTTATGATTATCCTCATTGACATTGAACAATACATTAATAAAATATCTTATTTATACACACCGGCCTGGTTCCTAGTCTATTGTGACATAGGGGGGTTGGTGGAGTTTGGGCATGAGACACGTTGGAGACCTACTCAAAAGAATCTGTAGTATATTAAAAATGAAAAGCGTTTCATTGTCCGCCACATTCACTGTGGGGGAAGGAGTTCCCTGGCTGGCGTGTGCAATGTAATAAACCATGACAGTAGGCAGCTCTGGGGCTGACAGTAGGCTGGAACTGCAGATCAGTTATGCCGTGGAAAATGACCTGCGTTCAGGTGGTCGTTGTGGTACATTCTATGGTGCAGCTGCTGCCAGCTCCCCCAGAATGAAGCCCTTGTCCACCTACAGCCTTTGGATTGGCAAAGGGTATCTCAGGTCCCTGAGGAACACAATACATTACATGACTAAAATGAGGAGATGGCACTATTTCCTGCACCCATAGGACAGTAGCAATCAACATAGTATATAAGCAATCTTTCATCATTTCTATGTGAACATTGTTTTAAAGGATGCACAGGACCTGCAGCTGTAGTGTGACTTGGCACTGACTTAAAGTACCATTGGCAGCAGGTTATCACTGAGTGCGTGCCCCACTCCCAGGGCACAACTTCCAGGACCACTATCACAATGTACTCAAAATTGACCTGATTTGGTCAGATCAATACAAACTCCATTGTTGGTTTTTCGAGTAAACATGCATTTAATAGCATTGTTTCACTGCTACCCCTTCCCCATTAACTGGCTGCATGTGCTATATTCTACGGGAAAGACAATGCAATAGATCCTCCCTCAGCCTGCCATCAAATTTGCTTCCAAAGATTCAGTGCATCCAAAGACCTGCAGGTACTGTATACCAACTGGTCGCCGGTTCCTCGATTCTAAACTCAAGCAAGCTTTGTGTTCCAACGTGGCCTGTACAACTAGCAACTCGTAACTAAATACATATTCTACTTTGGCACAAAATGACTAAGGTGGCAAGAAATAACTAAAGACATATGTACAGATAATTTTGGTCTCTGTGAAAAAATTTGAGTTGTAAATGATAAGTCCTGTGTATTGTTTATTAAGGTATTTTATGGTTTGTGTCTGTGCACAAAGTGTGCATAAGTCTTTGCTTAATTGGGTAGAGGCAGCATTCGTTTTATGAACGTGCTTTAGAATGGCACTGATGGCTTACATTGTGGGCACAGGCATCAAGAATGTGTTTTACAGTGGGAATGCTGACATATATTTTGGGCACAGTGATAATAAAAGTGTGTTTTATAGTAACAATCCTGGCTTATATTGTGGGCACAGACATCATGAAGGTGTTTTACAGCTCTAATGTTGTCATTTATTGTGGGCAACGGCATACATGTTTTGTAAAATGCTTCAGTGTGCCATTGGGGACCTGACATCTAATATATATATATATAAATAAATGTTTCATTGTTTAGGGCACAGAGTTTTAACGATTTTGTTCTCATAAAGTGTGCGGTAAAATACACCTGGGCAAGAATCTCCACCTCCAACTTTCACCAAAGCCATTTAGGATGGGTCAATATCCTTTGCTCAATAAGCTCTGTCTCTCAAACAAATTAGTGAGAAATAATAACACATTAATTTTAATCATAAGCCAACAATTAAACTGGTGCCCGCATGCCCTAAAGCAGCAGGAACCGACGTCCATGCAAGGCAGAGAGTCACCCAGCCTTCCCTAAATTATATACAATGTGACGCTCCTTTGGTATTAGTCGCAGTTTCCTAATCCCAGGAGTCACTCTAAGCCATTACATGTGAAAAGTTGGACCCTGCCTGCACAACAATAGTGTAGCTGTGGACTCATGAACTACAATTATTTCCAAAGATGCACTGTACCATGATTTCGAAAGAATGGGGTAAACCCGATGGCCCAGTGAGTTAATGGTTTTCTCACTTGTTCAGAAGACAACAATACTCACAGTAGGCCACATATCATAAATAACACTTAAAAGAAAATCTAGTGCAAGTTTAATTATGCAGAAACCGAAAAGTGCATCTCACCTAATTATTTCAGTAAAACAAACATGAGTTCCTGTCATGTGAACCCTATATAACATCAGAAGCATCGGCAAAAGGGATGCCATGGATGTTATTCGACGCCTGGCATGCGTATACCTGGCATGCCTATACCTGGCATGCGTATACCTGGCATGCGTATACCTGGCATGGGTATACCTGGCATGCGTATACGTGCTTCAACATTAATAGGAATACGTGGACCCACACTCATGCTTCCAGTGGTTCTGCCTCACATTAATCATAAATGGGTCACACCATCCCTCTTCTTCATCAGGGCTTGGATGCCAATGAGTAGGTGTGCATGTCATAGAGGCAGAGAACCAAAACTTGACACTATAGGCGGTCGTGTTTGTTTTATAGGAATAATGAGGTGCCAAATGCCATCATTAGGCATCTCGGTTTCCACAATGTATTGACCATGGAACAATCATAATGTTTTCTGTATGGAAGTGTTCAAACTGATGTGTGCCATTGCATGTGATACACGTTTAGGTTTCCTGCAGTATTACACTTTGCATAACCTGCACTAGGCTTTCTTTCAAGTATTCACTTTGATAAGTGGCCACCTGTGAGTGGCGTTGTCTTTTGAACTGCCCAATTATTGGACATTCACAATCCCACATAGGCCTAGGTACCAATATAGGGCGTAATCTCACAACATAGATTTAAGGCTTACCACAACGTAGCACGTTCTGGCTGCCCTCCTCATATAGCCTCACCCACTGACCTCCTCGAGACACACGTTGAATCTGCTTGGACTTCCTGCGGGCGTGTGGTGATATCTGTGTGTCTGATTTGAATATGTCTTGCGAATTGATGAAGTCATATGGAATGCCAAGGTGAGAAGTGATAGATGGGTGATCTGCTGAGATCTTTGGAGGAAGGAATACAGATAAGTCCACGTGGAGTCCTAACTACTCCACACGACCATCCTTTCGGCCATGTTGGAGTACATTGCACAATCACCTCTCATATTTCGGGGTCACTAGTGGCAAGGTATTTACCACACAGCAGGAGACTCGTAGAACAGTGGGAAACATCTTTAGTATAAAAACGTTAATGGCGGTGATACAAAGTTAACTACTACGCAGCTGGCACTAGTTCAGTGTACAGAATATATTAATGGCTCAGAGAGTCGGCCTTAAGTCTGCAGCCAAATTCATACAAAGGAATGAGAGCTGACAGTGAACACGCACCTCCAAGGTCGGGCAGAGTAGTCCCACTACAGTAATAATGTATTACAGAGGATTAGGTTTCTGCAAAATTAGCTCCCGGCTCTATTTTATTACCACATTTGAGGTTTGCAACATATATATGTTTTACGCTGTTGAATTCCAGGCGGATTGTAATGTCTGGAGCCCATAATGTAAAAAAAAAAAAAGTGGCAGAAATCTGTCTATCTGCAGGGGGACACCACGGGAGACCTTTTTAACATCTATAAATTGGCACTATGAGAGAGTGGGGCCTGGAGGTGTGGGGCGGGGCAGGCACTTGGAGCGGCTAATCCGCCTGCTTCTGGGGAATATTTCTCTTGCAGGCGACTTGCTGACCAACATTGATGTAAACCATCAGGTAACAGCAAAGGTGGGGGAGCGGTGCCCCGCCAGATGGGGCAGCAGAGCTGCTGCAAATTTGATAGACCGCCAAATTCAACTCAATGGAAGTGTATATGGCAGGCAAAAAGAGTAGCAAGGGAGAACTAAGAAATGTATGAGGCTTCGGAGGGGTTTGTTGAATTAAGGTGTTGAAATGGTGAATTTTACAGCACATTGTTTGTGAAAAATGGGATAAAAGCCGAACAGTTTACAATTCGCTCACAATGGTAGCAGATGAACAATTCCATTAGCTGTCATTTCACAAGCTTGTTTACAGCATTTTCATAATTCCTGTGTCCACAAAATATGGCAACAATGTCATTGTAAGGCACTTTCATGCTGCTGCCCTACAATATATGTCAACATTGATGATTGTATGTTGTGTCCTCAATGTATCCCAGTAGGGTCATTGTAAATCACTTTCACGGTGCTGTGGCCACAATGTATGCCAGTATGTTAACAGTGAATGTCTTTCATCACACTGCACGTACTATCTCTGACAGTAAGGGAGATTGGGGTTCATTACGATGGCAGTAATTCTGCCACACTCTTATTACTGTTAGAGCCAGGATAACTAGGGGAATTTCTGCTGTATCATGTCCGTCCAGCGGTACTACTGCCGGCAACGGCCATCAAGCAGTAGTACCACCAAAATCACAGCTGTTTTACCGTTACTGCAGTTACACGAATAATATTATTGTTACTGCAGGCACACTAGCCGATATTACCACTGTTGGTATTACTGGCGGTGGCAATATTGTCACCACTGGAAAGGGAAGCATGGCAGCAGCCATCTTTAAAAATTCAATCCACTCCAAATCTCCCATTTTCTGTTACCACCCAGCCCCCATACTTGTGGTAGCATAATGTCTCAGGAGAAAAAAGCAGAACTCTGGCTGTGGAAGGAATCCCTCAACCTCATGTTTTGGGAGGTGACAGCCAGCTCCATCCTCCACGTGGGGGGCATAGAGGGATTGGGAGTGGGGAGGCAGGAGCAGGGTCCCATGGTGATGGCAGTAAGTCTATCTGACCCCATGTACATGTGAGTGCAGTGTCACAAATCATGCATCCCCCAACAGAGATGTGCAAAATGGCAAAGGGAATGAGTCAACACATGGCAATTACAGTAAATGCACAGTGAGTAGACACACGGGTAAGATGGGGAAATGTAACAATGCACATGCACTGAAGGCAAAACGTGCATGCCAACATATGGATACATGAAAAGCACCCATATGTGCAATGACAGTCCATGTCGGCAAGTGATGCCCAACCGCACCCACAACACGAACTCACCCTGCAGGCCAACTGGCAATGTGCACATGCATGCACCGTGTACAATCTCAGCAGACACTACCTCCACCTAGCAGTAGCAGCAGTCATTGGACCAATACCACCCATGCTAGTCATATGAACACACACAATGTTGCATGAGTTTCATTGAAGCCCGCAGACATGTCAGCAAGATAACTGACAGCATGCCATTCTCTTCCCAACAGGTACACAGTCCACAGACAGTGAACTAGGCAAGTGGTACAGAAAGTAATTGTCGGACACTGCAAACACCTTTTGGAGAGGGTGTTTTTGGGAAGGGTGTTGTGGGGGAGTATATTGGGGAAGGTTTTAGCAGAGGGTGTTTTTCGGGAGTGCGTATTAGGGAGGATTTTTTGGGGAGGGTGTTTTGTGCAGGGTTTGTGCAGAAGGTGTTTTGGTGAAGTTTTTTAGGAAAGTTTTTTGGTGAGGGAGTTTTTAGGGAGGATTTTGGGGGACAGTGTTTTGAGAGGGTGTTTGGGAAGGGGAGAGGGTGTTTTGTGGAGGGTTGTTTCACATTTCCACATGAAATAATTTTTCATTTGAAGCAATGCTAGGACATTTCTTACTGTACGCATGTGTTTAATTTATGATGTCAGTATGTACATAGGTGTGTGGCAAGTGCATATCAATGGTGATCAAAACAAAATCATAATCAGTTCTTCCTGAAACTGGCATCCATCCCTACCCTCTTCCAGCTCCCTTCATGGCAGCACAGCACCCAAAGGTACTGAGTCCTCCTCATCTGGGGGTGGCATGTCCTCATCAGGGGTTACGGGAGCATTCAGCCTGATATGATATGGCATTTATAACGCGCATATACACAAGTGTTTCAAGGCGCCACGAGGCAAGGGAGGGGGAACAGAGGGAAGACAGAAAATGATCCTACTAGGCCAGGTGACATTCAGATTGCACAAGTGCATGGGAAGGGGAATGGGGGAGAGTGCAAGGGTAAGTGCAGACAGCAGGTGTCAAGTGCAGGTAGTGGGACTGTAGGGATACAGAAACAGTCTCCTAGTGCAAGCGGTTGCCATGAAGGTGCTGCAGGGGTATGACTTGTGGGGAGGGGTCTGGGCCCAAGATCAGAGGGCGGTCAGGTAACCAGTGCAGTTTCGGTTTCAGCCAGGAAGTCAGCAGGGGAGAGGAGGCGAAAAGGCAGAAGCAAAGAGAAAGGTTTAGAGGTGTTTCCAGAAATGGAGATGATTCTCCTCAAGTTTCAGGGAGGCAGTGAGGCTGTTCCAGAGGGAGGCCCCAGCTGAAGAAAGAGATCTACCACCAACACATTGCTTGGAGAAGCGACTGACCCTGAGAGAGTTGGAGGCAGATGAGCTAAGAGCCCGAGAAGGAAGATATTTAGGAAGAGAGAGTTGAAGGTATTGAGTCCCCAGGCCCCAGAAGTCCTTGTGGATAATTCAGAGGGTTTTGAACTTAATTCTCGCAGCCATTGAGAGCCAGTGCACAGATTTCAGTCCTGGAGAGATACGATCCCTAGGCTTGTGGCCAAGGACAACTCTTGGAGTCCTGTTCTATATGAGTTGCAGAGGGTGTAGAGTAGAAGTAGGCAGATTCAGAAAGAGGCTGTTGCAGTAGTCCAGCCTAGAGAGGAGAGAATGAGAGTGTGGAATCGAAGATGACCCCAAGGTTGTTAGCCTCACAGGTAGGAGCAGGAAGAGGGCCTAGAGAGGCTGGCCAGAGAGTGAGAGGAAAGGAGGGAGCAGGTGTGCAGATGAGGAGAATCCCAGTCTTACTGGCATTAAGGCAGAGATCATTGGCAGCACACCACTCCTGGATGGCGGACAGACAGTCAGAGGTGAGAGAGGGACAAGAGGTGGCTGAGGGTAGCCTGAAAATTAGCTGAGTGTCATCCGCATAGCACTGGAAGTTGGGGCAGAGCGCGGCAACGCAGTGGGCAAGAAGTGCCAGGTATTGACTGAACAGCCAGGGAGAGAGGTAAGACCTCTGAGGAACACCACAGGTAGAGATAGAGATAAAGGAGAGGAAGGACCCTAGTTGAACCTGGGAAGGTCAATCAGAGATGAAACAAGTCAGCCATGCCAGGGCCTGACCGGTGATCCCCAGGTTATCACAGAGATGGTTGAGCAGGATGGCATGGTGGACCGTGTCAAAGGCAGAAGAGAGATCAAGTAAGATGATCTGGGTGTGTTGAAATCAATGTTGGAAAGCAGATCTTCACGGAGCAATTTCCTTGCTTCTGGCAGCTCTGAGGCCAGACTGATGATCATGGAGACAACCAACATATTCATTATGGGGACTGAGCTGGGAGATGGCCAGCTTGTCCAAGAGTTTGCCCAGGAAAGGAGTGATGGAGATTGGGCAATAGTTAGCCGGGCAGGATGGGTCGGCAGAGGGTTTCTTAAGAAGAGGGTGCACAAGGGAGTGCTTCAGAGGGAAGGGAAGACTCCGGTGGTGAAGGAGTGGTTGCAGAAGTCGGTGAGAGCAGGTGCCAGGGAGTCAATGTGGTCCTTGATGGTTTTGGAGGAACAGGGATGAACCTGTTTTGACGAGACTTTCATAGATCAGACTAGTCTAGAAACCACATCTGGGAAGAACAGGGGAAAGGCAGAGAAGGAAGGCGGAGAGGTGGCCAAAGAAGGGCCAGAGGAATAGCAGGGAGTAGATGGAGGAAGTTGAGATGGAGAGAGAGAGAGGACAGGATGTCCTTAGTTTTTTTAGATGAAATGAGAAGCCAGTGCCGTGCAGAGGCCAGGGAAGAGACAGGAGAGGCAGAGACTGTAGCAGGATTGGCCAGTTCCTTGCAGATTTTAAAGAGTTCAGCTGAGTTGTTAGATGCTGCAGAGATGTGGGCCTGGATGTGAGCTCCCTTTTTGGTGAGGACAGAGTGCTGGTATTGCCTTTGGATCAGGCGGCTGGCCAATTAGTCAGAGGATGTACATGAAGCATGCTATTTCCTCTCAGCCACCCTGCACTTGCATTTAAGGGTGATGAGATCTGAGTCGTACCAGGAGTTGCACTTGGCTTTGGGCTTCAGGCGGATCCTCATGACAGGGGCAAGAACATCGAGCGTATCAGATATAGCAGAATGGAGCCTGGAAAGGGCTGTGTCAGGGTGTGAGTCAGCCAAAGGGGGTGGTGGGGAGAGAGTGGCGGCGAAAGCCTCAACTGACATGCGATTCACGAGTCGGATGAACGAGAAGATGGGTGGCAGTGATGAAGTTCGCTGGGCCTGAGGGGTAGAGAGGGTTAGTTGGGAGGAAAGGAGAAATTGATCACTCCAGGAGAGAGGAGTGGTGAGTGGGATAGAAAGGGGAAGGTCTAAGGAGATCAGAATATCCAGAGTGTGCCCTGCAGAGTGAGTCAGGCCAGAGGGGAGAATAGAGAGTGAGACAGAGTTGCAAAGGTCACAAAAGAGTCCAGAGGAAGGACAGGAAATATCCAGGTGGATATTTAAGTCCCCAAGAAGGAGCAGTTGAGTGGTCGAGACCAGGAGGGAAGAGGAGAGGTCTGCCTACTCAGAGAGGAAGGAGGAGATATGACCAGGTGGCCGATAAATAGTAGCCACAGTAAGGGAATGGCTAGGAGAGGGGGAGAGCCTGCAGACGAGGCATTCGAAAGAGGAGTAGGCCTGCGTAGGAATGACAGAGGCCGGAATCCACTCAGGGAAGATCAGGGCTTCACCCCCTCTGGAGTGGTTGGACCTGGGCGCAGAGAGGATCTTGTAGCTGTCAGGGAGGAGAGTGTCAAAGCTCGTGGCAGAACTGGCTGTGAACCATGTCTCAGTCAGACCGAGGACATTGCAGTCAAGTTCCTCCAGAAGGTGGCAGATGTTGAAGGAGTGTTGGACAGCAGAGCGAGAGTTTAGAGTGGCAATATGGAGAAGGTTCCCATCCTTCAAAGACTTCCAGGGAGGGGTGTTAGGCAGAAACCTGTGCAGTTCCCTCTGGGACCACTGCAAAAGATTTAGGACTACAGGTGTTTGGCAGTAAACCCACTTGGTAGCAGTCTGTACCACACAGATTCACTTGGTAACTGTGGCTGAGCAGTCAGACTTCCCTCAAGAAGAGTTAGGCAGTATACAGAGTATTCACAATAGGTCACAAGTAATAGAACAAGTAAACACTGACCAGGGCTTGGTGTAAAAAGAGATATGATTATTTATTTAAAAACACATCTAGAAAAACACACAGGCACTAATAGTAAGCAATTCAAAACACGGTCACTAAAAGATATACACTCCCTTAAAAGAATATTAAACAAGTCTTAAGTAAAGCCCCACCTATTTTCAGACAGCGGTGAGCGCTTAATGTAGATGGCACTCTAATGATTTATTTTAAAAAGGGAGAGAAAAGCAGAGAATAAATTAAAACAGATCCCAACACTTATTCACGAACACAACAAGAGAGGAAGGCAAAGTAACACCGTGAATTCAGAGTCAGTAGGCTGGATCTGCTTTAAGAGGATCAAAACGAAATGTGTCCAAGGTCACACAGTTGCAGTGCACAAAAGTCTTGTAACGGTTCAAAAAGGAGTTGGACCAAAGAAAGGGACCAGTTAGAGGGTCAAGGCAGCCAGCCAAGTCCAGAAGGTTAAGGGGTTATTATTACCTTGTAGCAATCTTTAGAAAGGGAGGCATGGCGGACACGGTACCTTAAAGTGGTGAGAACACTCCAGCGGGGGCAGTTGTTCCTGGCAGCGGATGCAAGTCGGTGCTTCGTCCGGGGGAAGAGAGGATCTCGTCGGGGAGGAAGACAGGAGTCCCTTGCACTGCCAGGGAAGAAACCAGCCGCAGAGTTTCTTAGGTACAAGGAGCGGTCCGTTGATTCGCGGTTCAGTAGTGAGTGGCTACCCGGCTGCTGGGGTGCTTGGCACGGGCAGTTCGACCACAAACCGGTCTGGGGTACGAAGAGAAAAAGGTAAACTGGTTGTGCCCACCAGTCAGGGGAAGAAACCTCTCCAGCCGGGAGATCTTCTCTGTCGTCGGGAAGTGGTGAGTCGGTTCCGCAGGGCTCCACCGGTGGTGTCGTCGTGGTAGGTCAGCTCAGCTTCTCCCTCATCGGATTCTCAGGTCCTGTGGCGTCTTCTGAAGTTCCAGTCCCCAAAGCCCTGCTTTTATGCAGCATACCCCCATTCACTCAGCCTAGATGTCAATCAAACATGCTAAGTGGTGAGCCGGCCGGCTCACCACTTGGGCCAATCACACAAGAGTGCGACTTGAGTTACCAAGGTAACTCAGTCCAGGGTGCCTAAACCCCCTCTCACACCTCCTATGGTACCCAGACAGAGTGGCACCACTTTTGGAGGCTTCTGTGGAGAAGCCCGCCAAAAAGTAGAACAAAGGGCTCGACTTGGGTTGGAGTCACAGAAGAGAACACAAACGCCATTTTAGAATCCAGTCCTGGCAAAAAATATCAAGCGGCAAATTAATATTAATTAAATAAACCGGCGGTATGTTCGAGGCTATGAGAATTAAATATTTAAAGTTGTTAGCCTCGAACAATGGGAAAATCCCATAGGGAAATATTTGCGGTCGAAAATAAAAAGTAGTTTCCACTGCCACCAGCCAAAACTCGATCAGGGGGGATGGAGACGTGCCCCCTCGACTAACAGACCCCGGGGCAATCGAATTGCCCCGACCAGTACGTACACAATATGATGGTTTGTACTGGTTTCTGTTAATAATTTGGGACTAATAAAGCCAATGGTGACTTTACATGCCCTGGGAGACAGTAGTCAGTCCCAGGGTATGGAGTCTATGGTGGGGTGTCACTATGAAACCCATGTGTTACTGCACGGAAGGTGCTGTGTAACACACATAGTAAAAACACATGAGACCCTATGAAGTAACAGACCCCATAGCCCATAAAACACATTAACAGTCAAAGGAACACCATAAATCATGTCCAAGAGTGGGAGAAAAAGAGTCTCACTCTTGGCAGAAGAAAAAAACAAACTCCAGAAATCCAGCAAAGCTGCTGGGGGACTCACTAGGTTAGGAAATTCAGCCTAAAGAGAGAATTCTCCCTAACAAGGGGTACAAATTAGAGGCATGCCCTGAGGAGGTGTAGATGGAACCCGAGGGGGGCAGAAAGGGAAGGAGGGGAGGGCAAGGTAGCCAAGGAGGAGGCAGCAGGGGAAGGCGAGGAAGCCATGGAGGGAGGAGAGGGGACAGCAGGAGAAGAAAGGAAATTGATGAGGTGCGGGAAGCATCTATTGAAGAGGAGGAGGTTGGCCTGAGGGCCATGGACCAAGACGGTACCATTCACATGATGCAAATGTTGTGCAGAATTGCATAGGCTAGAACAATTTGATCAACCTTATCTGGTCTGTACATCAGGGACCATCCAGAGTGGTGTAGGCACAAGAAACAACCCTTCAACAGGCCAGAGGTCTGCTCAGTACAGTGCCTAGTCTGGAGATGTGTGCCACATTGTAGGCAACCTCCTGTGGTATCTGTGGAGTCTGCACTGGTGTCATGAAGCATGAAATCTGGTGGTATCCAGAGTCACCTGCAAGGATAAAGGTCATAGGTGTCAATCACAGTGCATGCAGATATATTGCCTGTTACAGTGGCATGTTGGTAGACAGTCTGTGCATGCATTTCACAAGTATTGTCACACAATATGATTTCCCATTCCCGTCCTTACATATGAATCATTCACTCAGGAGGTGCTTTTGCTCTGTAATGGTTAACTATGTACACAGTCACAGCCAGCACTCATCTCTTTCAGGGTCTGTGATTGACAGGGCAGCATGCCATGGTGTGTGTGTTGGGCCTGTGCGTTGATCCCAAGCATGTGCCCTGATGATTGTGTTTTTTTCCTTGTGCAGCTTCTCTGCATCTATTCAATGATGGATTAACATCCATGATCACCTGAGTACATTGCATGACATATGCCAGTGTCAAACTACTGATTTGCAGATTAGAATAATGATGTTCAATGTATTGCAGTGGTCTTTTCAATAGTGTTTGTGGACCCCCTACCGATGGGTAAGACCCCCACTATGAGGCCCAAATGATGTCCTTAGGGGCCCATCTTCTTCATGAAGTGGTGAAATTGTGTAGTGCTTGTTTATTCTATAATCTATATGAATCAGTTGCCTTAATCAATGTGTCACTTTAAGGAAAGTACCCCCTCCCCCCGGACATACATTGAACACCCCTAGGGCAGTTAGATACAAAGGGATGTGTAATGTTGCATTGTGGTTCCTGTACTCCAATGTGTGTGTAGCTAGCCTGTTGGGCAAATATTCATTGTTCAATTACTGCAGCATTATCACCATGTCCTAGTCCAGTGGATGTTATTCTGTCATTTGTAGGGTGTCTGGGTGAATCCTGCATGTACAGGCAATTGACAGGGCATGCAATCTACATTTTTGGTAATCCCCCACACCCCCATATAGCATGTCAATTGAGCTGCAAGAATAGTGTGATGGCACTTGTACTTAAGCAATATTCAGGTCCGTTGCCCACTGTGCCTCTCCATATATGTCGGCAGTGTGCTGTTCCACATGGCCATTTCATTGTGGGTGGAACCAGGGAAGTGTGCACAACAGTGTTAGATGATGAGGTCACGATCACAGGTGGTCTGGACATTGAGGGAGTGGTACTGCTTCCGGTTGTGAAATACCTCTTCCGATGCCTTGGGTGTCACCAACTCCACATGGGTACAGTCCAGAGCTGCAGTGACATTGGGCATGTGGGCTGATGCGTAAAAACATGCCTTCATGGTCTTCACCTGTGTCTGGGTAGTGGGTTGGCGAGACATTGCGCCAGGGTCTTTCATGAGCACTTTTAAAAATGTGTGCTGAAACATGCCGTGCAGTGTGCCTACAGTGTACTGGAATGTGCCAGTTGCAAGGCAGTGCAGAACTGACCCAAGCTTCACCAGCAGTAGTATTGTTGTCCTTGTGTTGATCCTGTTTCCAATGTCATCTTCGATCAGGGTCAGCAGCTCAGCAATGGTCTCCGAGTTCAGCAAGTACAGGGTCGGTAGCTGTCTCTCTGTCAGGGTCATAGTGAGGGCCTGAACCTGGGTATGGGCATTCACCTTGCATGTCGTCTCCTAAACCCCTTCCCCTCCTTCTCACCTCTGTTTCCTTTACCCATTGTTGCTCTTCCAGCCTTTGCAGCACAATACAGATATGTAACAGCTGTATGCCCCTGTGAACAGAAACCAGTGGCATCATGATGGTGTTGAAAAGTTTGTTTCGGGAAGATGTAGCCCTTATGTACTCTTCCTGAGTGCATTTGGTGCACCAGTGGCCTAATTTCCATCTCCAGTATGCATGTACTTCCACATTTCAGGTTGAGGCAGCACTGCTGTGTTTCTGGCGATATTAATGACCAATTTTGGCAGTATTACTGCCATTTTGCCAATGTTTTAATATGACGGTAATACCGGTTTGGCACCATCAGCGGTAATACTGTTGACGGTAATACCTTCAACTTTAATACCGTTGGCGGATTTTCCACCAATGTTATTACCACTAATTTGTGGTTGGGTGGTACGGTAAAAGAGCAACTAACTCTGTCACCGCCACTTTTAATGTATACCGCCAGACTCATAATGACCCCCATTGTAAATTACCTTCATGAAGCCCTAGCCAAAATCTATGTTAGTATGGTGATTTTAAATCATTTATAGACTTTTCAAGTTTCCTGTGGCTAAGCTTGAGAAGATCATTCAGTCCTGTTGTCGCTTGTAATTCTGGGACTTGCATTTTTCCATATTCCACACGGGGGGGGGGGGGGTCTGCAAGTCCCAGAATCTATTGAGACAAATGCAAGACTTTTGACGCATAGCAGTGGAAACTGCAGAGCTCTGCCTTTCATGACGTTGTAGTCAAAGTCTACACCAGAATGGCCAATATAGCACTGATGAATACTTTACTAAAACAAAATAAGCCATCACTGTCAATATAAATATGATGTAACCATACACACAAACCTCATGCACGTGTGCACACACACACACCCACCCACACACACAAACTGACACTAAAAATTCACACTCAATGTGTCACAATGCTCATATACACACATGGGTGCACACATGTGCGCATACACTAGCACTCGCCTTCATGGAGCAAATGCATACTGCACGCACACTCCCTCATGCACACATTCACTCCATGTGCATACGCACATGCTCACATCAAACACACAAAGATTGCTTGCACACCCTCTCATATGACATGCACACCCTCACACCACAAATTCCCCCTTAAACTGCACCTATATTCAGAAAGTGGACTACACAGTCTTCGGGCAACATTATCACTTTTGTGCTGAACACTGCCACCAGAAAACCGTGGCCTGCAGGATTTCAAGACAGAGCACTTAATCATTATGATAATATGATGTTATTGTTGGGCCTCTCACAAGTTTCATACCTAGCCTTTTATCATTGAACATATTAAATTATAGGCTAAGTATGAAATGGATGCTTTCTGAAGCAACAAGCCATTGTTGCCTAGTGGTTAAATGCTGGGCCTTGAACTCTGGCAGACCAGGGTTCAAGGCTGTATGTTGTTTTCTTTTATTTAACTAATTTAATTTAATTCAAAGAAAAGCAACGCAACTTGGAGGTGGTGAGGTTTGTTGCAGTGAAATCATATGATCTTATTTGGCAAGAGGGCGTTTAGACGTGGCTGCAATGTCAGCCATGTACAAACATCCCTTGTGCCAATATAATAGCACCGGAATGTCTTACATGCCTCAAAGGGCATCACAAAATGGGCACTGCAGCGAAATGGGCATCCAAATCGGCGCGTGACAAAATGAAGGCATGGATAAGGGGTGTACCACTTGGAGCATGCTGCTTAACCAAAGTGTGTGGTCCATGGCAAATAATTTAATCTCACTGAGCATTGCCTAAAACATTGTGAGTTCTCAAAGCCTGCAATCTGAAGGCCATGGCTAATGGTCTGGTAGCATTTTAAAATGGAAAATGGGCATGTCCAAAGGGTGTGCGCCCGTGCCCACTCACCATGGCCAAAGACCATGGTCTGGAAGCATTCTAAAAATCTATGGAATAACAAAACCCTTGAAATTCAATTAGAGAACTTTAGTTGCAGGGACGTTAAAGTGAGCAATACATTGTAACAAAGCCTTTGAAATACAAGGAAAAAAAACTTTAGTTGCAGGGATGTTAAGGTGAGAACTTAACACAACAAAACCACTGAAATTCAGCTAAAGCCACCTTAACTCTGTGCCCCCTGTTGCACAGCCTATGACCACAATGATGGCATCACAGATCACATCACTAATGACATCACTGGTGACAACACTAGTTACATTGTATATAACTGATTGCATCAATAATGGAATTAGACATTACATCATTTATAAGTTAGCTAATTAAACTTTGATTACCTTAATATCAATTAAGGAGGTGGACTTGGCCATGATAAAGGCTGGGGTCACTGGCCAGCAGCAAGGGATATAGCTAATGGTTGGTTAGTGTTAGAAAAAACAATGTGCATTGTTAAAAGCCTAGCCTATTAGCCCATCACTGTTTTAAAATATACAGTGAGCAACGTTGAAAGCGGTAGTCAGTGGTCATGGCTAAAGGCCATAGCTAGTGCCCATTAATATGTTACAATATACAGTCTGCAGAGCCAAAGACTGTGGTCACTGGCTAGTATTGTGTTGAAGACCATGGCTAGTCTCTGGTTAGTGCATATAAAATACAGTGGGCACGGCCAAAGGCCATAGCTAATGCATGGTTAGTTCTGTATAATACATAGTAGGCACGGCCGAATGCCATCGCTTATTGCATTTTATTATTTTAAAATAAACAGTGGACATGGCCAAAAGATGTACAGACTTCTCAGGTTCAACTGCCATGGCTGGTGGCCCATTTATCTGTTATAAAATATAGTGGGCACAGCCAAAGATTGTGGCCACTGGCCGGTATTGTGCTAAAGTCTTTGGCTAGCCACCCTCCATGCCCTGGTCACCTGGTCACCCTCTGAACTCAGGCCCAAGCTCTTGCATGTCCAGTTGCCATAGCACTGCCTCCGTGTTCCCCACCACTTAAGGGTCTGTATCTGCAACCCTACAGTCCCTTCTTTCTGCACCATTGAGCCACCTGCTGGCTGCACTTGTGAGTTAACTGCACTTCCCCACCCCTGGTATTTCTTCCCTTCCCTCTTCCCCGCAGCAATTGCACAATCTGAATGACACATGGCCTAGTAAGATCATTATTTTGTCCTCCCTCCTTGTCTTGTCACGCCTAGAAACACTTGTGTACAGGCACGTTATAAATGCACA
Organism: Ambystoma mexicanum; assembly: GCF_040938575.1. Classification (NCBI taxonomy): domain Eukaryota; kingdom Metazoa; phylum Chordata; class Amphibia; order Caudata; family Ambystomatidae; genus Ambystoma; species Ambystoma mexicanum. The sequence goes on along the minus strand of NC_090926.1, from coordinate 953,276,607 downwards.
TTATATCATATCTAGTGTCTGATCATTATATATAATATACAGTGGACATGGTTGAGAGCTGTATCCACTGGTAAAGTCCAAAATCTATGGTTGGTAGCCTGTTAGTGTTTTAAAATATTCAGTGCACATGAGTGTTGGTTGTGACCACTGTCCATAGCTGAAGGGTGTGACTAGTGCCCATTCATGTGTTAAAATATATTTGGACATGCGCACTGACCATGGCTGAAGGTTGTAGTTTAATTGGTGATGTCATCAGTGAGGAGATCTGTGATATCATCATTGTGGTGATAGGCTGTGCAACAGGGGAAGATAAGTTAAGGTGGCTTTAGTTGAATTTTAGTGGTTTTGTTGCGTAAAGTTCTCACCTTAACGTCCCTGCAACTAAAGTTGTTTCCTTAAATATATATATTTATATATAATATACATATGTATATATATTTATATATTTTTTGACAGTTGTGATTAGGCCAACCAAACAACCAAACACCGGAAGGGATCCCGATGAAGAGATCCAGCGCCAAGTTTGAGTCCAAGCTGGCTGGAGAATGAAGAATGTTATGCAATATTTTGGGAATAATGCAAAACTCTAGACATCCCAGACACAGTGGACCCCTGATGATGATTCCAAGGAGTGCAAGAACTCTGGACCCAGGGACAAATGAACCTCAAAAAAGTCACCCTCATGGACGTTTTTGTGCAGGGGATCCTAAATTCTACCTGTGCTTGCAGGGACAGAGGCCCTCGACGCCCCAATATGGTGCATCACCCCATCTAAAACAGGGGCCTGCTGTCATTATGTGCTTCTATCATTTGGAGTACTTCCTGTTATATTATCCAACGGTAAACGATTTACATGACATTTGCATTGGTAACCTCTCCATAGTGAGACCGTTGCACATTACGGACAGAATATCACTAGTTAAGTGGAACCAGTAGGACTGACCTACGTGCTTCTATATGTGTCGCTGTCAGTAACTGTAGTCATTGTGCCTTCCATGAGAACAGATCTGCAGTCATTTATAATCAGCATTAAAATCTATTGCGTTGTGATGACTGTAAAAAGGAAAATGCATACTGCTAGCCACTGATTGCACCCTAGAGGTAAACCTTCCAACATTCTGTTTTTTTTGTTTTTTTGTTATCCCCCTTCGATTTCAAGGTCAGACTGGGATCTGAAAGGGAAAGAGACCCGACACAACCCTTCGCGCCTATGCGCCATTGTCAAGGTAACACACTCTGTTTTGTTTTGCAAGAAGATATAGTTCCTTCTGTATTAATAGCAGCATGCTGGAAGCAAAATGCAGGCACCGGCCAAATTTGAGGAAACGATATGCTGCTCGGACAGGCTCCAAATGCATCTTAATGATGAATGAAGGGTCAGGAGAGCACAAGGAAAGCTCTAAAAGTACTCGGATGCGAACACTGCACTGAAAAGTGGCAACATGGTAACATGTTCAGACCTCCCTAAAACAAATGAATAAATAATGACATGATTATTGATCGTTTAATATAGATCACGAAAATGACAGCATCTGAGGCCATTCTAGACCAATCCAGTCTGTCCATCGGTTTGCTTCTACACATGAAATATACCACTGAATCATTTTCACATTTTAAGGCACTGACAAACCATTAGACTGGCTGGGTCCGCTGGTGGGTGGGGGGTGTTTGGTTGAGGTGTTAAATAATTTAATCATGGGTCCCAATTGGCTGAAGTGGATATCCGGGCTGTACTCAAAGGCAACAAGCAGAGTAATGGTTATTGTGGAGAAACTGGAACCCTTCGCTTTGGGACTGGACGTCAGGCAGTGGTGTCTACTACCCCAATTGATCTTTTCACTGGTTATAGAGCAAGGGGGAGAGCCTTCCAGGAGGATACAGCTACAAAGGGCATATGAAGGAGAACAGATAAGTTCAAACGTACCTCATTTGGAGATGATTATTTGGATTACAGTATAGGCCCAAGGAATTTGATACCGAGTTGGAATGCTATTGGCTCCTCTCAGGATTTAGGGCCAATGCTGATTAGAACAACATGTTAGCCAACATGTTAGCCCATTGGTCCTTCTAGTGCATAAGATTTGTGACAGAAGAGAAAGCACAGACAATGCTTGAAAATGAAAGAATCATGATATAACACTGTTGCATAGATAACATTACATAGCAAAATGAAGAGCAAACATTTAGAAAGACACTTTTAGGTAAATCACAACACGGGTGTGGGGAAGTTGGGTCTCAGGGTTTCATAGCTTGTCTAGTGGGGATGTTAATATGTACTGGTAATATCGGGGTGCCACGTCCCAAAGATGAAAGAAAATATAGGCTTTGCAACTGCTTTTAACATGAGTATGTTTGCCATTGTCCTGAATTAGGTTTCATTTCTGCATCACTCTAGAGACTCCATGGATGGCCAAGTATGCGGTGGGGTGAGTTGAAAGTGCAAATATGAATTATTGTCTTGAGAATTAGGCCTCTGAATCTTCTGTCATGTTATCTGAGTATCTCTGCCATTTTGAATAAGATCTCGTTTATCTCGTTATTTGAATTATTATGCTACAACATTGGTGCTGTGGGCTTAGAAAATCCAAGATGGACGAAAAGCCCACACTTGTGCCAGAATCCAGGAAAACCGCGCAATTTGCGCACACCAAGATGGTCGTCTAACCTGCCACCCACCAGTGCGAACGTGATGGGCCAGAAGCGCCATGAGTGAAACGTGGTGCCAAAGGAAAAACAGCAGTGCCTGTTAGCTCAAAATGCGCTTTGAAATCACCTTTGTTTCTCTGAATGCAAGCACAAAATGCCTATTTCAAACATTGCAAGATATTCCAAAATCTTACTGAACACCAGCAGACATCTGGTAGAATGAAGTCTTGTGTGCATATAAAATCTGGAAATATGAAGAGCCTAAAATAATGTTCATAACAAAACTGGCTGGGCTGTGGATGTCAGCAGCTTAAGTGAAATGGGATTTAAAGCCACTAAAATCAAAATGATTAAAATAAATGGGTGACCTACTTTTGAGTGTCATATAGGTTGCAACTGCTTAAATGTCATGGTTTTGAACTTAGAATCAGCGTTCTAGCTGCATGTGTAAAAATTCTAAGTTTGATTTGAATGAAGAAAAATTTGAACCAAAAGTGACATTTGGCTAAAGCCTGGCTTAAAGGGACTGAATTCTGCCCGGCAACTACCCCCGACAAGAGTTGAAACTTGCCCAGCAACTGCATTCCCAGGCCTGGCCTCCCTTCTGCTGCACCACCAAAAGGAGATCACACCTCTCTGATTGAATCAGAGGAGGGGCACCTGGGACTGCAAGGGAAACAGAACAATGAACTTTACTTGGCTCAGGCAAATGTTAAATTATGGGGGTCATAAATGGGTTCGTCTAGGAAGAAACTGGGAAGAGCAGTGCCTCTTTGAGCCAGCAGAGCTAGAGGCGGGGACAGACAGAAATTCCCCCATGTGCTTTGGAACCTAAACCACACCCATCTGGGCCAGAGCATAATTTTAAAAAGATGGATAATTCATAGTACATAACTTCAAAATGATATCAATAATATAATTATACCAGTGATTTTTCTGTGCACATTTTAAGAGGTGTTAGGACTCTGTGGTATGTTCTGGGGGGTAGTAGCGGAAAATAAGGTATTACTCCAAACGTCTGCATGTTAAAAAGCTGACACTTTATCATTTGATGCCCATATTCCTTGCGCACACTTGTGTAAATTCTGGAAGGTTTTAGAGGTTGTGTTCTTGATGAAAAGGGCAGAATTCTGTCAGAAGTGGACACAGCATCTTACAAAGACAGGGATCGGATGGTTTGGTGCTACAGAAAATATGTTAACTGTACTTATAATATTAGAAAAATTGTCCATAGATAAATATGCATTTGGATCAAAAATAGATTTGTGTGCAAAGTGACAAGGGGAGTGTTCTTTCTGTATGCCATAAAATTGATGCCTGATGACACTCCATTTCCTTCCCCAATCAAGGGAGAGAGGAGAACTTGGCCAATGATAAGTTGTGAGGGGCAGGCTTAGTTATGCCCACGCACACACCCATTTTCAAAAGACATAAAAGGAGTCATTGAGACCCAGGTAGAGACATTCACTTTCTACGTCAAACTGATTTCTTGCGAAGCATTTTGCCGGACTAGACAATATCCAGAAGACTCCAGAACCATAACGTAGAATCCAGACTTCAGAACTTGCAGCAGAGAGGCCTAGTCCAAAAGTTGAATCCTTCTCAGCAGGCCTCAGAATCCAGCCACCTCCCTTTGGATCTCAGAATGGACCAACCTTACTCTAGTTTCAGGCGAAAAGTACTCACTTGGATCCATGCCAATGACACTTAGCTTGACCTTCCCCTCCCACATAGACACTAGACGTCTGCAACCAGCTGAATGACATCCGATCAACTAGACTGAACCGTAGTTCCGCATTTTTTCTTCTTTTCCTTCTGCTTTCCTTCTATACTTACCTTTGATCTAACGTGAACTGTATAAACTGCACTTTTCTTGATTTAACTGCGAACTGCATAAATTGTATTTTTCCTGTAACTAAGTTCTTAAGTAATCTTGTACTGTTTGCGCCCAGCTACCCCTTCGGGTTTGGTTCTGCGCTATACCAAATAAACAAACAAACAAACAAACAAACAAACAAACTATTCAACAGCCGGGCAAGCAGTTTGATTCTGGCTAGAAGCCTGTGTCAGAACCCAGAAAGCAGTGCTGTATCCAGAGAGACCCAGACCAGACCGCTGTGCAGTGCCAAGAACTTTTGCCAGAACAAGAGATCCAGACCAGCAGAGCAGAGAGAACCACAGCTAAGCCTGTTGACTAGATCTTGACGGCCTATTTCAAATTTATAGTGTGGGTACCCAGCCAGAACTGTGCATAGTCATCTATTAGTTTAAAATAAGCTTATCCCATCCACTTCCGCCTACCTAGAACTGCATCATAGAAATCGTGTGTCCATTCTGAGATTTTAAAGCTGCGAAAGTGTAATTTGCCATTCTGAATCATTATTTAATTTCTGAAAATCTACCACCACAAAATTGTCTGTATCTTTGGAGGGAAACACATGTGCTAGGAATGAGATTTAACTTTCATTTGAAAGCTAAGACCCTGTGCTTTCCAACGAACCCAGAACCGACTTGCTATTCCTTATAGTTTTTCCGTAATCACGCTCAACGCACTCTGAAAAAGTGCCGCGAATTGCCACTAGTTCATTTCACCACTTGTAAAAAAAATAGCTGCTTTTGCTTTGCATTGCTGAAATTAGTTTTCAACCTGATAATCCCTCATGAATCATTGCTAGTGTAGACCTGAACTAATTCAAAGTAGCTGTCACCTACCCTGAATCTCCTATAGGGAATTAAAATCATTTTTTTAGCAAATTTTCACTTCTTTACAAATCACATTTAAAGTATTTTTGCCTGTGTTTTAAAATCATCCCTGTTGCTCTAAGCTTGCTAGGAGGGAACTGAATTGGTATTGCATTTGATTGTATTCCTGAAAATTGTGCGCTCACCTTCCATCTCTTTATACTGCATAGGGGGGGAGTGATTTGCCACAAGGGGAAAAGTGATTATATTCTCTCTTGTTGAAACCATATCAGTTTATATCTGTGCTGCTTTCTTTCCATCATTGTTTTTCCTTGAAACCATAAAAGCATACTCAGCTACCTTATCCTTTCTATACCAACTCCTAAGTGATTACAAAAGTGTGCTAGTGTAATATTATACATTGTTGATCACTGTCATATTCATAAGTGTGCGATCAAATATTAATTTATTATAAAAGTGTGATATATATATATGTATATATTGTTAAATTTTTCAATAAATCTTTTAATTTGCAAAACAAACCTACTTCTTGGCTCAGTGAGGTCAGGGGAATTCAAAGAGAGGGGCGTTATACAAGGGTTTATCATCCAGATCTATGAACTTGTCATAAAAATATATAATTAAGGGTTTCCCTGGCGCATCCCAGACTCAGCATTGACTTAGTTGGAGTGCTGAATTGAGGTCACTTAACAGAGTGGGGGCTTGTCCGGGATATCTGGATTAGGTCTACCATTTGTGCAGCTTAATGCAGTGTGCTAACTGACAGGATACAACAATCCTGTTGGATCACCACGCTGTATTACACTGTAAAAGCACTCCTCAAAGGACCGCTCTAAGGAAACGGTCTGTTTTGCAAAATAAAATATTAACTTCTGTAAGTCAGGAAGGAAATTAATTTCCAGAATGACGACCTTGGTAGATATCAAAATAGCCAGAGGGCATCTCTTACATAAGCTATTTGTGAGAGGCGAATGGTCGGAACAGGACCAGAATGTGTGGTTGCAGGCAATCGCCCAACAGGTCACTGTAACTGGGTCAGATATTTGAAGAGATCAGGGTCCCTTACATGTGGCCCTGAGTAAACTATATATGACCCCTAAGGCCAAGGATGAGCACAACAAGATTGCCAGGGTAGTGGCATATTTATATTTATCTATGGGAGTAATACAGGACAAATGTGCTGAAGGCCAAGATCTGGCAAATAGGCAACTGATGGCATTATAGAAGGCCCAATCTGACCTGGTCTCTTCCGAGCAGAGGCTGCAGAGGAGCCAGGAGTGAGAAAATGATAGTAGGCAGTATATCATTAAAATAAAAGAGGATATGGGTATCCTGCAACAGGAAAAGTCTGACCAGTATACCACATTTCTGGCCTTGCAGAAGGAGTACCAAGAAGATTTGGACACCCTACTGCAGAGCCAGAAAAAGCTGGAGCAACAACTGGACTTCAATAGGGCATGAGCAGAGCAGGTAGTCACCCTGCAAAGCCACCTAGATAGGGAAAAGGCAGAGAGCAACACACTGATTCTGAAAGACCTGGAAACCCCGACAGAATTTGAGGAAGACCCGCCAGAAAGCTGGTGCCCTTAAAAGGCAGAGGGACGACCTGGCGGCACAGATGGAGGCTCTTAGCACACCAGGAGGGTGGAAGATGCTCTGGCAAGTATTCCAGGACCAACCAGGAGGCACAGAGAGAAAATGAGGCTCTCTGTCAGCACAATGATAGGCTCCAGCAACAAGTATTCATGCAGCAGAGGCTGATAGAGTCTAGTAAGGCCTTGACTGAGGAACTGATAGCACAGGCTCTTGCATGGCAACAGTGAGCAGGGGCTGATAGAGTTGAGGTTCTCTGGGAAAGAAACACCTGAACATAACCTCAGGAGCCCTAGTACCAGAGGCCTTCACCTCTCCCAGTCCCTGGACTCTGCCACCCCCATGTCCCCTGGCACACATGAGCACAGGGCAACAGGGATGGCAGATTACTATCCAACCAAAAGTATGGGGCTCATAGGCCAGTACCACCCTGGAATGGATGGGCGGGCATCTGGGTATGGGCACCAAAGTACAGTGCAATTTAGTGGGGAACCCCGGGAGATTAGGCCCTCTAAGGGCATTCTGAAAACCGCTGCCCAGTTAGGTCAGTGGGGGGGTACCCATCAAATCCGGGCAGCAAGGAGGAATCTGAAGACTATTCCGCACACCCCAGGACACAAGAGACCAGGTCCCCACATTCTGCCAGCCGTTCCCAGGCTCGCAGAATCCGGGAAAACCTGGAAGATCAGACGGGCACCTCTGGGAGCAGTGCGTCTGAGTCAGAGGATGAATGGACCAGGGTTACCCGAAACAAAAAGGTCAATAAGGCAAAAAGGGCCTTGCTTAAGGACCCCTTAAAACAGATTAAGGCAATAAGGTGTGTCATCACCCCTTATCACAAGAACGCCAAGTATTCTGTTTGGGAACACTTGGAGCTTTACGAGCAAATGATGGAGACTTTCCATTTGAAGGACAGCAGTAGCTGCATCCAGTATGTAAAATGGACATTCTCCCCAGTTTCTTTGCAGGGCTGGAGGACCAAAACCATTCAAGATGGTCCACATATAGGGCAGGCATCTTGAAACATTTTTCTGTTCACAGAAATCCCCAAGAGGCTCGCAAGGCAACCTACAATTTTCAATGTGGGGAGGATCAGGCCCCACAAGAATTTGTGTAGGAATTGAAGTGTGCCTTTGCGCAGACTACCAAAAGGGTGCGCACGGACAGTAAAGAGTTTGTAAATACGTTTTTCCATGCCTTACCCAAATACATAATGACCCAGCTAGTGAGAGATTTTCACGAGAAAAGGTCACTAGACTGGGTCATTGAACAGGCTACCCATATCTATGAGGTGCAGAAGCCCATAGAAAATAAAAATAACGCCCAGAAAAGACCCACATCGACCAGCACCCCTGCTGCTGCCAAGGTGGCAGAGGTAAAGGTTGCCACCATTTTAGATTTGGAGATGGGGGCCTAAAAACCTGCCTGCACCGAAACATTTTCAGCCCAGAAGGCCCTCGGGCCAGTCATAGATATGGAGTCAAGGAGGTAGTCCCACATATGGGGTCCCTAGCTCCCCTGACTATGTAAGTCCCCGCTACAAGGGAAACCGACTCATCCTGGGGTATGTGTGGACTCCTCCAACCCAAGGGGGGATCCAACCAGGCACCCAACCCAGGGAACTTCCCTCCTAACTTCCCACAGGAGGGCAGAAATTCACCAAACACTGGACAGAACTTTTTACCCAGGTATCCACCAAATTTCCAGCCCCTAAATCATCCATCCTTCTTTCCCCAATTCCCTGAGCCCAGACCACCTAATCCGGGAGAGGGGAGGCCAAGGGTGGAGGGGTACCCAAATCTTCCCAACCCGGGGTACTACCAGAGAAGGGATAGCTACCCTTCCCGGGATCAGCCCAGGGGAGAAAATAGATCCCCATATCAGCCTGAGCGGGTTTCACAGTTAGAGCGTCAGGTCCAAAATATGGCACAGGATCTGGGTCACATACTGAGGGCTCAACAGAACCCTCAGATGAGCGTGCCACCACAGAATACCCCAAGCTCTGGGCCTGGTGCTCCAGGACAATGATGGGGGCAGCACCCCTATAACCCACCGGTTCCCAAGGAGGAGGCACAAGAGGAAGGGGGGTGTAAAGCCTTGGAAGAAACTTCCTTTCCCACTTGTTAACAGCCCCTGGAAACCCAGCAACCGGAAACAAAAATCTCCTACCCCTGAAAGTCTGCCACCCAAGTAGCAGAGAGGAGGTACGAGAAACAAAGGACCCAAACAGACCCATTTTGTGGAGGAGGTACAGGTCTTCCAATATGAGAGAAAGGGATACTCAGAGGATCCTGGGAAAAGGATCTTCTCCTTCAGAGATGGGGGAACTCCTCCCAAGGAAAAATGGGTCCCAAAGGATTCCAATCCAGACTGGGTAGGTGTGGGGATTGAGCTGTTGCAGCCCATCATTCTATCCCAGAACCAACAATACCGAAAACCCCTGGTTCAAACCCATCCTGGTGACTGCCTCCAAAAAGGGGGGGGGGCAGCCCAGAATCGGAACCAGGGGAACCCAAAACCGCATCAATAGACTGGGTAGATGTGGGGATTGAGCTGTCGCCACCCATCATTCTATCCCAGAACCAACAATACCGAAAACCCCAGGTTCAAACCCATTCGGGTGACTGACTCCAAAAAGGGGGGGGGGGCGGCCCAGAACCGGAACCAGGGAAACCCAAAACCGCATCAATATCCAATTGCCAACTTTTTCTTTCAGATTCCCAAAACTCCCTGCTGAGCTCTGCCCAAATCTCTTCTCTCTCAATGTCCAAAACCAAAGGATTAGCCCACCAGTTGTCCAAAAATGTGCATTATCTGTGCCTCCTTGAGGAGAAGGAGGGAAGATACTATGCAAGTGCAGGGGCAGGGTATAATTTTGGCACTGGTGGATACTGGATCCCAAGCGACCCTTTTGTCCAAAAGGGCCTTTGATGAACTAAATGCAGGAAGGGGGGAGAATTACCGTATTCCTCTCACCTCTCTTCCTGGACAACTTCAGAACTTTGACGGGAAGGAAATTCCCATTGAGGGGACTGCAGATTTGGACATCAAAATTTGGTGACACAAGGTGAAACACCCGGTCATAGTAGTGACTCCAGAGGGCACCCCTTGTTTACTAGGGAATGACCTCCTGAGAAGGTTGTCACCCCGAATAGATTGCGTAAACAAGGTCCTCTGGACCCAGACTAGCCAACCAATAAAATTAAAACAGAGCATCAACCATGTTAGTTTAAACAGCACCTGCCACATGGTTGAACAAAAATCTGACAAAGTACAATTTCACTTCCAGAACAACCAAATTCCAGACGTGACAGTAATAGTAGTAGTACAACAGACTGGTGATGGGGGGTCCTCTCTATATCTGAAAATCAACCTTCCTTCCAGTTTAAGGTGGTATTCCACACTGGAAGGAAACACTCTGAAATTCTTTACTAATCCACAATCAGATATTCCCACTCCAATAGTCCAGAAAGATGTGAAATCAGCTCAGAGCCTGGCTGATATTCAGCAAATTGGAGAGCAGTTGTTCATCCCTGTTCACTTAAATGATGGGAAGGACTCTGTTCTCGCCCGAGTGTGTGTGAACAATGGTAAGAGCTTCATCAGCGAAGCCATGTTCCGCCAACTCCCAAAAGATCCAGCCATTCCCACATTCAAACTGATAGACAAATGGAAAATGGATCTGGAAACACCCACTTCCAAACATCTCCTGCCAAGCAGGTGTATGCTCAAAATCTCCATCGGCAACAAGAGCATAGTCCATAATTGTTGGGTCGTGCGAGACGTCACTGCCGCCTTTTACTTAGGCAGTGATATTCTCAATCGTGTTGCCATTAGTTTGGACCTAATAAACTTCAAAGCTTGGTCCCGATTAGCGGATAATCCCATGGGCTTTGATGATCACGAAAAAGCATTTAGGTCAGCTCAATTGCTACCTTATGCAGTTAAAATTCAGATTAAAGAGGAAGTCATCATCCCAGAAAGGACCCGACAATTCTCCCTGGAAGTGAAAGTTAAAAGAGGACAAAAATTGAAAAACCCTGATGCTTACATTCATCTAAATGCTTTTCTCCAACAGCAAGGGCTAGGGGTAAACCCAACAGCATTAGTCAACATAGAACATGACACCATTCCAATAGAGGTGGATAACAGCGACTTAAAGAGTATTACTCTAGCCACAGGCACCAAGATTGGAATGGCGGTTGATGACCGACATTTTTCCATTGATTTAGGAAATTAACTGTTAGGACCAATCCCCAAGGACTGTTTTGACAGTGACAGTGATAACAATACAACACCGTACAGGATCTTTACCCGGCATGGGGGGAACCTCCTGGTGTACACTTCCTGCCCTTATGGTAAGGAAGATGTGACTTGTGACTTCAGAAGGGATGAGGTGATTTTCCAGGTCCATGAGGGCTGCCTTTCCCACCTGAAGCCTCCAGTCCAAATCAGCTCCCTGACCAGGGACTTAACCACCCAACTGGTGGAGGCCTGGTGGGATAGCAAAACCAGAAGTCTTTCCAGGCTTCAGGCAGATGGTGGAAGAGAGAGTCAACCTAGCTGATGCCTGTGTGACTCTGGAACAGAAGCAAAAGTTGAAACAAGTTTTCTTGGATTTTCAAGATCTCTCTGCGGTAGACTCATATGACTGTGGTCGCACCGACATCCACACAACAAAAATTCCCACGGACCCTGGCATAACTCCAGTGTTTGTGAAGCAATATCGCTTGCCTCTCGCATCCATGGAGTCCCTTACTGAAATAATTAACAACCTTGAGTCCCGGGGAATAATCCGTCCAGTCCACAGCACCTTCAATAATCCGGTGCTGGGAATATTGAAGCCAAACGGCCAGATGGTGACCTTAGGGAGCTCAACAAATGGGTCCATACTTCCCGATGGCCTCTTCTCTACAATGGCCAAGGTCTGGCCCAGATCCAGGGGTCACAGGTATTCAGCGCAATAGACCTGACCGGTGGATACTGGACTGTGCCTATCATTAGGGAGGACCAATACAAGCTGGCTTTTACCTTTGGGGGCCAGCAGTACACATAGACCAGAATTCCCTTCGGATCCATCAACTCCAGCAAAGAATTCAACATTTTCCCACACAAGGCCATGCCCGACCTGGGTGCAAGGGGTAACCTGGCTTATGTAGATGATGTCCTCATCAAAAGTTCATCTGTGGAGGAACACATAGCAGAGATGCATTATATTCTGACACAGTTGAGGGCCACCGGACCAAAATTTTCCTTTCAGAAAGCGCAGTGGTGTAGAACCCGTTTTATTTTTTTGGGGCATGAGATTACTCCTCAGCGTCTCCGTCCCCAGGAAAAGAAAGTGGAAGCACTTCAGAAACTGAAAGGCCCCACAACTCTGCGGGAACTAAGGAGCCTCCTTGGACTGACTAATTACAGCATAAAGTTGATTGAGGGCTAAGCAGAGATCACCAGATCCCTGATTCATCTCTTGAAGGGGGGGTCAAGTGGGAATGGGGTCCTGAACAATCCGAGGTGGTAGGACAGCTTAAAAGAAGCCTCTCACAAGCGCCTTGCCTAGTTTACCCTGTCAGAAACAAGGAGTTTTTCTTGAAGACAGGGTTCTCTAATTCATGCTTGACTGCAGTATTATATCAAAAGCATGACAAGGTCAATAAAGTAATCGCCTATGCGAGCAAAACTTTATCCTCTGTGGAGGAAAAATTCAACGACTGTGAGAAGGCACTCCTGGCAATGGTGTGGGCATTGAAGAATTACCGCCCGTTTATCCAGGGGGAACACATCATAGTGGAGACTCCACACCAGCCTCTGCAATATCTCCAAAGTGACAGAATCTGGGCCGGAAATGTGAGTAATTCCGGAATTACTTCCTGGATTCTGTCAAGGCAAGGCTTTCCTGTGGAGGTCAGATATGGCCAAAACAAGAAGAGTCCCCTCGCGCAAGGTCTGGCTGACTGATTGTGCCAGAGAAAACTGCCTCGAGGACGAAAGTCTAAAAGTCAAGGACAACATGGAGGCATACCTTAATTCCCCACACAAAGTCTTTGAAGAAGACAAGTGTGAGGGAATGCCCACTGTCTATGTGGATGGATGCTCTTACCATGTTGACAACAACTGGGAAAAAGAACTCGTGGCCGGCGTAGGGAATGCATGGGTGAATGATTCCCCAGAACCCTCCGCTGGATACAAAATTGGTCCCCGAAGTAGTCAGGTGGCAGAGTTAATGGCTGTGTATCAAGCTATCCTCACTGCTGTCCAACATCAACTCCATGCACTGGTCATAATCACGGATTCAGATTATGTACGGAACGGGATCGTGGAGCACCTGGTTAATTGGAAAACCAGAGGCATGTTATGTGCTAATAACAAACCCATGAAACATGGGAAGTTAATTGAAAACATTGAAGATCTGGTCATCTCGAACGGAATGACCATCTACTGGAAAAAGATCAAGGGTCATTCGAAAGTAGAGGGACCGGACCGAAATGACTTAGCTGATCAGCTGGTCAAAACCGGGGCCATCCAAGGGGATCTAATAGAGATTGAGTCCCTGCTGGGGAAATCCAGGTCACTGCTATCACTAGGTCCCATACAATGATCTTTCAATCGCACAATGGAGTAAGGAGACCCCAGATGCTGATTTTATTACGGCTCAGAAAGGAGATCCAATAATTGGTAAATTTTACCAGCACGTTGAGGACCCTGAGAACTTTTCCCTGACGGATACTGATTACATTGGGAAAGAGGACCTTAGAGTGTTGATGAAATGTCCAAAAATGTTCCGAATCCAAGACGGTTTGCTGGTAAGGAAATCCCAAGCTGGCCATGATCAGTGGGTGGTTCCTACCTTTTCCGAAGCCTGATGTTAAGTCACGCCCATGATGCGGCCACAGCCGGTCATAGGGGGTTTCATATAACACTTGAGATCTTAAGAGAGGTTGCATACTGGCCACACATGGGGTAGGACCTTGACCAATACTTGAAGGGGTGTCTTGTGTGTGCATAATTTCAGCCAACATCCCTCACACACAGTGCGCCTCTCCTAAAGTGGGGGATGACACTGCCATGGTCAGATTTGCAAGTCGACTTCATAGGCCCTGTGATTCGCTCCTCTAGGGGAAATAATTACATGTTGACGGTGACATGCTTATTTACTAAATGGGTGGAATGTTTCCCGGCCCCAAACTGCAAGGCAGAAACAGCAGCTGTTCTGATGATCAACCACATCTTTTCACATTTTGGTCTACCCCAAAGGATTGGGTCAGACAGAGGTAGCCACTTCACCAGTGAAGTAATGACAAAGATGTGAGAGATACTGGGGGTTAAAAGGAAGCTACACATTGCTTACCAGCCAGCCTCTACTGGTGCAGTAGAGAGATACAACAGAACCATTGTGAGCATCTTAAAAAAGTTTGTGGCAGATTCTGCGCCAAGTTAGGATATCCGATTACCTCTGGTCCTAATGGCCATCATATCTACCCCTTCATCTGCAACTAAAATGTCACCATTTGAGCTGATGACTGGACGCAAGATGGTTCTTCCCCAGCATTTGCTCTACAGGACCCAAGAGCAGACATTAATCAATGCCTCCACAACTCATGAGTATGTGGAGAATTTGAGGAAACACGTTGAACATGCTTTTGCCTATGCTCAGCGGAATCTAGAAAGATCAGCCAAGAGTATGAAAACTCACTATGATTTGAAGACTACTAGGAAAGAATACAATGTGGGAGACCGGGTCTATCTATACAATTTTTTCTAAAGGAACCAGGCCAAATAGCGAAAATTTCTGTCTACATGGAAGGGACCTTTTAAAATTGTAGACAAGATCTTCCCAGTCGTCTACAAGATCCGCATCCTCAAGGGTAGTTTGGCGGAAGGTGAAGACAAGTGGGTCCATATAAATCAGCTAAAGTGTTGCCATCCCAGGCACACTCTGCAGCAACTAGAGGAGTCCTCTGCAATCCCAGAGGGGGCCGCTCCAGAGTAATACAAGTCCAACCCTAAAATATTCCACATATAGCATATAAAATCCTATGATTCTTGAATGCAAATGTCTCCTGATGTATAAAATGTATTTGTTCACCCCACCATTAATAGTGGTGGGGAAATATCTACAAATATGTTTCTGCCGCTTTTGCTTTGTCATCCTAGGAGAGATGAAACCATGGAGACTGACCAAGAAGGATGACTTGGGGACCGGGAGCAAAGATACGAGGGGCCCGGGATACCGCCCGAAACTCCCATCAGGACCGGCGAGGGGAACCGACTGATCCACCCTGAGGGAGGAAAAGATGCTGAACTTTGCCATCGGCAGAATCAGAAGAAGATCATGCGGACATCCCAGCGCGTGGATCAAAACATCCTTTGCACCCGACTCCCCCTCGACTCGAAATCAAAGTGCAGTCGGGCGGGGGAGCTTGTCAGGTGTCTTGACCCACGTTTGAATTATTATGCTACAACATTGTTGCTCTGGGCTTAGAAAATCCAAGATGGCTGAAAAGCCCAAACTTGCGCCAGAATCCAGGAAAACAGCGCAGTTTGCGCACATCAAGATGGTCGCTTAAACTGCCACCCACCAGTGCGAGCGTGATGGGCCAGAAGCACCATGAGTGAAACGTGGTGCCAAAGGAAAAACAGCAGTGCCTGTTAGTTCAAAAAGCGCTTTGAAATCACCTTTGTTTCTCTGAATACAAGCTCAAAAGGCCTATTTCAAACATTGCAAGATATTCAAAAATCTTACTGAACACCAGCAGACGTCTGGTAGAATGAAGTCTTGTGTGCATGTAAAATCTGGAAAGATGAAGAGCCTAAAATAATGTTCATAACAAATCTGGCTGGGCTGTGGATGTCAGCAGCTTAAGTGAAATGGGATTTAAAGCCACTAAAATTGAAATGTTAAAAATAAATGAGTGACCTACTTTTGAGTGTCACATAGGTTGCAACTGCTTAAATGTCATGGTTTTAAACTTAGAATCAGCATTCTAGCTGCATGTGTAAAAATTGTAAGTTTGATTTGAATGAAGAAAAATTGGAACCAAAAGTGACATTTGGCTAAAGCCTGGCATAAAGGGACTGAATTCTGCCCAGCAACTACCCCCGACAGGAGTTGAAACTTGCCCAGCAACTGCATTCATAGACCTGGCCTCCCTTCTGCTGCACCACCAAAAGGAAATCACACCTCTCTGATTGATTCAGAGGAGGGGCCCCTGTGACTGCAAGGGAAACAGAACAATTAACTTTCCTTGGCTCAGGCAAATGTTAAATTAGGGGGGTTGTAAAAGGCTTCCTCTTGGAAGAAACTGGGAGAAGCAGTGCCTCTGTGAGCCAGCAGAGCTGGAGGCGGGGACAGACAGAAATTCCCCCATGTGCTTTGGAACCTAAATCACACCCATCTGGGCCAGAGCATAATTTAAAAAGATGGATAATTCATAGTACATAACTGTCAAAATGATATCAATAATGTAATTATTCCTGTGATTTTTCTGTGCATATTTTAAGAGATGTTAGGACTCTGTGGTATGTTCTGGGGGGTAGTAGCGGAAAATAAGGTATTACTCCAAATGTCTGTATGTTAAAAATCTGACACTTCATCATTTGATGCCCATATTCCTTGCGCAGACTTATGTAAATTCTGGAAAGGTTTAGAGGTTGTGTTCTTGATGAAAAGGGCAGAATTCTGTCAGAAGTGGACACAACATCTTACAAAGAAAGGGATTGGATGGTTTGGTGCTACAGAAAATATGTTAACTGGACATATAATATTAGAAAAATTGTACATAGATAAATATGCATTTGGATCAAAAATAGATTTGTGTGCAAAGTGACAAGGAGAGTGTTCTTTCTGTATGCCATAAAATTGATGCCTGATGACACTCCATTTTCTTCCCTGATCAAGGGAGAGAGGAGAACTTGACCAATGATAAGTTGTGAGGTGCAGGATTAGTTATGCCCAAACACACACCCATTTTCAAAAGACATAAAAGGAGTCATTGAGACCCAAGTAGAGACATTCACATTCACTTCAAACTGATTTCTTGCGAAGAATTTTGCCAGACCAGACAATATCCAGAAGACTCGAGACCCAGAACTTAGAATCCAGACTTAAGAACTTGCAGCAGAGAGGCCTAATCCAAAAGCTGAATCCTTCTCAGCAGGCCTCAGAATATAGCCACCTAACCAAACTATTCAACAGCCGGGCGAGCTGTTTGATTCTGGCTAGAACCCTGTGCCAGACCTCAGAAAGCAGTGCTGTATCCAGAGAGACCCAGACCAGACCGCTGTGCAGTGCCAAGAACATTTGCCAGAACCAGAGATCCAGACCAGCAGAGCAGAGAGAACCGCAGCTAAAACTGTTGACCAGATCTTGACGGCCTATTTCAAATTTATAGTGTGAGTACCCAGCCAGAACTGTGCATAGTCATCTATTAGTTTAAAATAAGCTCATCCCATCCAATTTCGCCTACCTAGAACTGCATCATAGAAATCGTGTGTCCATTCTGTGATTTTAAAGCTGCAAAAGTGTAATTTGCCATTCTGAATCATTATTTCATTTCTGAAAATCTACCTCCACAAAATTGTCCGTATCTTTGGAAGGAACTGCATGTGCTAGGAACGGGATTTAACTTTCATTTGAAAGCTAAGGCCCTGAGATTTCCAACAAACTCAGAACCGACTTTCTATTCCTTACAGTTTTTACGTATTCGCGCTCGATGTACTCGGAAAAAGTGCCGCGAATTGCAACCAGCTCATTTCACCACTTGTAAAAAAATAGTTGCTTTTGCTTTGCATTGCTGAAATTCGTTTTCAACCTGATAATCCCTCATGAATCATTGCTAGTGTAGACCTGAACTAATTCAAAGTAGCTGTCACCTACCCTAAATCTCATATAGGGAATTAAAATCATGTTTAGCATATTTTCACTTCTTTGCAAATCACATTTAAAGTATTTTGTCTGTGTTTTAAAATCATCCCTGTTGCTCTAAGCTTGCTAGGGGGGAACTGAATTGGTATTGCATTTGATTGTATTCCTGAAAATTGTGTGCTCACCTTCCATCTCTTTATAATTTATAGGGGGGAGTGAATTGCCACAAGGGGAAAAGTGATTATATTCTCTCTTGTTGAAACCATATCAGTTTATTTCTGTGCTGCATTCTTTCCATCATTGTTTTTCCTTGAAACCATAAAAGCATTCACAGCTACCTTATCCTTTCTATACCAACACCTAAGTGATTACAAAAGTGTGCTAGTGTAATATTATCCATTGTTGATCACTGTCGTATTCATAAGTGTGCGATCAGATATTAATTTATAATAAAAGTGTGATATATATATATATGTATATATATATATATTGTTTAATTTTTCAATAAATATTTTAATTTGCAAAACAAACCTACTTCTTGGCTCAGCGAGGTCAGGGGGATTCAAAGAGAGGGGCGTTATACAAGGGTTTATCATCCAGATCTATGAACTTGTCATAAAAATATATAATTAAGGGCTTCCCTGGAGCATCCGAGATTCGGCATTGACTTAGTTGGAGTGCTGAATTGAGGTCACTTAACATTCCTCTGCCTCTGGATGCTCTAAATTCAGACTGATGGTCAAGGAGGCAACCAGCAGATTAATTGTGGAGGGTGAGCTGAGAGTTAGCTAATTTCTCAAGGAGTTTTCCCAGGAACGGGTGATAGAAATGGGGTGGTAGTTTGCACATTAAGGAATATGCACTCAAAGAGGGGATAGTGCACTTCATTGAAGGTTCATAAAAGATTAATCAGAACATGGGAATAAGGCACACGGTAGCGGCAGCAGTGAACCTCCAATAATGGGTACCATGTGTTAGCAAAGGTGCCACTACCCTCGCATTACTTGGCACAAGCAGCACAGCTTGTGGCCATCATAACTTCATTAGAACTACTCAGACTCAGCATATGTCATGTATAAAGTACGTTCAGGCCTATCCAGATGGCAGGCAAGGGTTTAAACAATCTGATGGCATGCCCGTGCAACATGCTGCATTGCTCTCTTAGTTAATTGATGCATTGTCCCTCCCTACAGCATTGCCAGCAGTAAAATGCTCAGCTCACACAAATAATACAGACCTGATTACTTAAGCTAACAATGAAGCCAGGGAAGCAGCTTACTTACAAAATCCTATTGCCACAGTGTCCTCTGAATTATCCCTACAGCAAATAGCAGTCACGGTCCCTTACAATGCACTTCACTGACTCAGATTATTGAACTACAAACACAAGCTCCCGAGCAGGAAAACTATCTATGTACTAAATGGAGGTGTTCTGTGTGTCCTACATACCTCATATGGAGGCAAAGTATCTCAGGGAAACCTGTGATGCCCCAAGAGATGCTTACTGTAACCCTTGACTAATCGCATTTACCCTCACACACATCCAAATAAATCATTGCTACTTAGTTGCAAGGAGAGTGGTTTGTCCCAAACCTCCAAGAGTTAATTAGTGATTTCATATCAAATGGTATCACTTGCCAAATGTAGACTTCTGGTTGCACTCTCAGAATGCTAAATGTGATGTTGCCCCACCCCTCAGGGCTTTTTTGACACCTGCATATTGATTACGTGGACATTAACATTTGCAGCTCCTTTAGTTACCTAATTTTTGTGGTTTACCTCTTCTCCTGATAGCTTGAAGCATGTTGCTGTGTTCAACCTGATGCCAAATCAGCTGCAAAATCTCTATTGCATGAAGTATTTTCCCTATGGAGAATATGTGACATCATCAGATCTGATAAAGGAACATGCTTTGTCAATGAGATGTTTAAATAAACATGCTCTTTATTGGCTATAAAACACAAATTGTGCTCCATTTACCACCCACAATCCAAAGGGATAGTTTCTACAATGCAGGCCTTCTCATTATTATTTGGATTTTACTAATGATTGTTAGGGATTTTTTGTCAGAGGGCTATACCTAGTTTGGTGGTATTTTATTATCGTGGTAAAATGGTGGCACTGCATTGTTATGGTAATGCCCTATATGGTGTGAAAAGACTCCCCTCCTTTACCTGTATTCTACTTAGGGTTAACTCTAAATACAGATTACTATCACACTAAAATATGTTGACAGTGCTACCTGTCACCCAGCCATTTATTTACAAGGCTGGACTACTGTCTTTGATAGATTAGTTCATAAAATATTTTCCATTGTGAATGATTCACTAGTCACACATGCATCATCTGCTTTTAAACTTGCTTAACATGAACACCAAAATGTACCTCCTAGTATACCACCTGTGGTAAAATATATTATCTCTTTTCACACACTGGGGCTGTTCCCTGTAACTTCACACCCTCTTTGTCATTGAAGACATTTAGACACAGAAAACGCAACCCCACTGTTTCAGTTTTAAAAGTGTTTGTTTCTATATACACTACTATTTGAGAACATGTTGTGTGGTATAAGCATTAATACAAGATAGAAGCTCTACATTAGATTGCATGACCAGTCTGTATTCATGAATACACATCCATGGTTCTTATCTTACCACAGACCTTGGATCCTGACACAATTGACAAAAGACACAGTCTAAGAGAGAAAACAAAACAAAAACAAAAACACAACAACAGCCAAACTTTCTTTTTCCCCCTTTTACACTTTCAAATTTGTATCTCCTTCAAATGCTAAAAAGGCATTATTCATGAAAATGGCCAGTTGATCCTGACTGACCATAAAATAAACCCAATCATCCGTATTACTCCTTACTTTACAAATATTCATCTTTCACTCCAGTGATTCCTGCACTGTTGTCTCTGGACCCCTCTGACCTGGATTATCAGCACACAGGAATATCGCAGACTCTGCACAGCCTAGCCACCCATTCGAGCCAAAGCTTCAGTTTCCCCCGGTGTCTACCGCCCGTTAGCTAAGTCCCTGGTAAGCCTCTGCGGTTCTGCCTGGAAAATCTTGCGTCTCTGCACTGCACAATTCCGGATACCTGCTGCTCTTCCAATCTGCTCCACACCCCTTCCATCTCTTGAATTTATATGCTATCCCTGTCAATCTCACAATAAATCTGCCTCTAACATGACGTGCATCATCACCTGATTTGATTTCTCTGGAAGCATAGCTTCGTGAATAGATTTGTAATAATTATTTCCTCTTGGTACAATAGCCCTTTCTCCAGAGTGCATATTTTCCTTGCAGTTTGTGCAATGAAATCACAGGCAGCACACTGCCTGCAAGTTCCAATTCTACTGCAAAAAGCACCTTACCTTTGACATGTCATCTGAACCGGGTTTGCACTGCTTTGTTACATACAAACTACCAACTAATGGGAAGGGGTGTTAATTGGTTAGTTTGGGTTAATATGCACATAGTGCAATCTGGACAGATGACCTGTTCAGCCTGAAGTGGATCATTTTAAAATGTGCTTAACACAAGAATGTGTATTTCCATTTGTAATGTATGCCAGCTATTCAATGTCTGTATTCCTTTCACTGCCTCCTCTGAATATAATGTCATGGTCCACTTACTGCTCCTCATATACATTACCCCTACATCTCCAGTATCTCTCCTACATCTCCCTCCTTTTTCTCATGTTGGTATCCCCCTCACTGCAGGAGAAATGAAATAACTTTTGAAAAATAAAAATTAAAAACAAAAATGTGTACTTCAATTGAAGTGTCCATATTTGAAATAAATACCACACACATTTAACCACATGCATCATTGATTATGTACATACTTCATCTTCATGCAGTGAGCAACATTTCCAACCGTATATTCATTAAAGATGTTTCAACACATCAATAAATAGTATATATCTTTTAGGATTTTGTCATCTTTTATCAGTGGTGCAATCTCCATTTCTTTCTTTTTTTGATGATATAGTTCTCTGAGGATCTTTATATTTTTTTATCTGATCACCATCTTTGAATGTATATATGTATTTTATCTTTTATTTTGGTGATCCAATGATATTTAGATTTTTTTAATGTTTTATTTACGTATAATATTTCATTACCATTTCCAGACAACATGCAATCAAATGCAAAACAATGAATGAACAATGCAAGCAACAGTGAAGATTATGTCTTTTTGAATCCTGGTAACCAGAATATGCGGGATCACGTCTCCGGAATGTCCTGTCCATTAGTCTTTGTGCTACACCCACACATAACACTGTCATCAGCAGAACACCTCCAGTCTGGCACTCCATGAGATCTCTTCCGAATGCGTGTTCTTTATGGCATCTTGGGCTTCTTATATTCACCCCCTTCTCTCAGTTCGGGGGCTTTCTCGGGGCATCCGATCCTATGGCATCCTCCAAGGGTCCAGCGGTCCAAGGATCCGGCACTGCCCGGGCAAGGAATTTATTGTCTAAAGTAAAAAAAAAAATAAAAAAAAAATGAAGTACCTAGCACAACACATTTTTCATCCCTCTTCTGCTGCAATGTCTGAAAATAAAATTGGATTGTTGTCATTATTATGGTCACTCCATGGGGTTTAACTTGCCACTCTGGAACATCTGACAAAAAGTTCATCATTATATAATTTAAAACATACATCTCGCATCATACAATTAAAACTATTTTAGAAATGTACATCAAGCAGATCATATTTCTTTATATCAGAACCCCTTATAATTTCCCATGTACAACAATGGTTACCTTGACTCTCCGGTTAGCCCAATTCTCAATCCATACTCATTATCATTATTTTCCCTCAACTAGCCTCAACTTGTTCAATCCTCCCCACCTCATGCTTCGGGTGGAAAGTTTTGATTTGATTTACACGGACAAACGGTTCCACTACCATTTCACCATCCTTTTTAACTATCCTGTATACCACTGGGGAGACATTGGGCCTCATTACGAGTTTGGCCGTAGCCCTGGAGCTATCAGCTCCATGGCTGCTACCAAACTGGGCTCCTTTACCGGGTTCCGAGAATGGGGAATTACAAGGCCATTCCGAGTACGGAGGGCCCGGTAATTCCTCCTTCTGGGAACCCGGGCCCGGACCTTCCCATTCCCATCTGAGCAAACAACGGGCCAATTACGAGCGGCCCGTTGTTTGCTCCCTCTTCCCCTCGCGGGACCCGCTAACAACACCTGATTTGAGCAGGCATTCCTTTCCGGGTCCCGCGAGGGGAGATTGAAATCATGTGGAATGGACTTAACGTGTCCGCACCCATTTGCGGAACCCGTTAACCCATTCTGTCGATCTTATAATGAGGCCCATTGTCTATTATTCTAAAGGGACCTTGCCATGGTGCAATAAACGTAGAGTTTTTATGCTTACTTTTCCCAAAATTGAACTTATAGACCTGATCTCCCACCTTGTATTCCCTTGTAGATGTCTTCCTATCATAATATGTTTTTGCACTATCGGCAGCCCTCTCCAGATTCTGCTGCACAAACGCAAATGCATGTTGTAAATGCTTCCGCAACTCTTCCACATATTTGTGAATTGTGGAGGCATTTACAAGTGTTTGCTCGTGGGTCCTGTACAATAAGTGTTGTGGCAACACCATCTTTCTCCCTGTCAGTTTTCCATGAGGACTGAGGGTTGCTGATTTAGCGGGGGTCGATCTAATGGCCATTAATATTTAGGGCAGATGAAGGTCCCAACTAGAACCTGCCTCAGCTAAAAATGTCTTCAACATGTCAACAATGGACCTATTGTTTCTTTCCACCCCACCTAAAGAAGAAGGCTGATAAGAGATATGCAGTTTCCTTTTCACACCCAATGATTGCCAAACTTTGGTCATCAATGCCCTACTGAAATTACTACCCCGGTCTTACTCTATCCTTTGGGGCACCCAAATCTTGAAAAAATATGATTTACCAACAGAGTGGCTGCTTTTTGCGCACTGCAATCTGGTGCTGGAATGGATTCCACCCATTTGGACATTAAACAAACCACTGTTAACAAATATTTATTTCCCCAGACTGATCTTTTTACAGGCACGACATAGTCGATTTGCAGATCAGATAATGGAAGGGTCAAACCCCTTTTCATTAATGGGGCTCTATGTGTAGGTGAAGCAGGTTGAAATTGTGCGCATACTAGACACCCTCTGGTGTATAGTACAACATCTTGGGACATATGTGGCCAATAGGCGTAATCTTTTAAAATGTCCAACGTTTTTTGTGAACCCCTGTGTCCTGCAGTTAGTGCATCATGTGCATGATTTAACATCAGTCCCTGAAATGACAAGGGCACAACCCATTGAATTTGACCTGTTTCAGATTCTCTAATCATCAATCCATCTTGTAACATAATTATATTTTTGTTCTTCAGCAGTACTCTCAATACTTCTTTCCCTTTGCAATCATTTTCTATCACAAGATTTTTTGTTCTGCACTACCAAGTGATTATAACATATGCCTAAAATTGGGTCTTATTTTTGCAAATTGATCAGGTCCTGATTTGGGGTACCATAACTCAATTGCACTACAGGCTGTTCATCTTCTTTTGAAGATTTGGGCCGTGTGATCACATCTATCTGTATTTCACCAAATAGGTGTTCAATGGGAAACAATTCTCCCATTACAGCTCGAATTTTGGCTAACTGATCTGCTTTGTCATTTCCCTCCTTGTCCTCAACTGGCATCTTTAAAATGGCCTCAGATCTTTTTCCAATGTATTATTAAATCATTTTCTGACACCAGTTTATCGATGGCTTGAATCAACTTGCCATGTTTAAGAGGTGTTTTGTTATATGTGAGCATACCTTTTGCTTTCCAGCCAGGCAAATATTCCACAAAATTATTTTGCGCATAATCAGAATCAGTCACTAAATCTATCTCTTTGAGTTTCTTTTCAACTGTGGTAGCAATTGCTGGTAAATTACAGCTAACTCTGCTACTTCACTACTCCCAGGCCCAATCCTCATGCTCGCTCTTGGAATGTTGTCACATTTAAACCATATATTTCCTATTCATGCTTCCAGTTCTTTTTCTATGTTATTTTCCACATGGTATGCACACCCATCTACATACACTGTTGGTAAATCCCTACATACATCCTCATTAAAAGCTTTGTGGGGAGATTGTTCAAATTCTTTCAAATTGGATTCTATTTCTGCTTCATTGGGTGCACATTCAGCAGCACAATCATGCAGATCCGCTAGCCCTTGGGCAATCAGACTCTTTTTATTTTATCCATATCTTACTTCCATGGGGAACCCCTCGTAATGCCAACATCCAGGAAGTAATTCTGGACTGTGCCAACTTACCTGACCTAATTCTTTTACTTTGCAGAAACTGTAGGGGTTGATGATTTGTTTCAATAATTACTCTTTCGGCTTGAATGATGGGATGGAAATGCTGCAATGCCCAAACAGTGGTTAGGATTGCTTTTTCACATTCACTTAATTTAGTTTCAATCTGAGATAACACCTTGCTCGCATAAGCAATAGTTTTGTTATTAAAATCATGCCTGTGAAATAACAAAGCTGAAAGACAGTGATCAGTGAACGCTATTTCTACAAAGAAATCCTGGTACTTTAAAGGATATGCCAAACATGGTGCCTTCATGACCTAGCCACTGCTTCACACTGCTCCTTTTCTGACTTCCAGGGTACACCCTGCTTTAATAATCTTGTTAAAGGTTGGGTAATCCCTGTGTAATTCTCAACACATTTCCTGTTATAGCCTGTCATCCCTAATAAGCTTTTTAACCTTTTCAAGTTAGTAGGATCTTTCAACTTCTGTATTGCCTCTACCTTTTTCTTTTGTGGATTCAACCCATTCTCAGTCACCTCATGACCTAAGAAGTTTACTTTCTTTTTACACCATTGTCCTCTATGTAAAGACACCTTGGCTCCCGCCTTCTGTAACTGGCCAAGCACATGTTTAATCTAATTGAAATGTCTTTTTAGATTCTCATATTTAATTAGCACATCTTCTACATGAACTATTGAAATACCCGAAAGGTGTTCAGGACCATGCATATTGGAATTTGTCAAAAGAAAATGCAAACACGTTTTGGATATATTCAGCCAGTGGCACATACCAGAATCCAGCTATAAGATCTAATGTGATAAACACCTTTGACCTGTGGATCTGTGCGAGGCCCTGATAAATAAATGGGAGTGGCCCCTGAAAATAGGTACTCTTTTGTTTAGCTCTCGTAGGTCTGCACACAAACTCTATTGGCTGTTTTAACACACTCTAAATGGGAGTATTTGATGTACTATGAATGGGCCTAATGATTTCTCTAGATTCTAGATTTTTAATTATCTCAGCTATTGATTCCAAACATGCCAGTGGTAAACGATATTGACGCAAAAATACTGGTTCCCTACGATGTCCCTCCGGTAATGTGCACCATTCAGATCCATTAGGCAACAATCATACGCATCTTTGGCAAAAACCTCTTTAAACTCCATGAATATTTTTCTCAACTGATCCTTTTCTTCTTCATTGGTGCATGCATCTGCAGCCTGAAACTGCTCTTCTACCATTTTTGAACATTCTGGAAAGTCCTCCAATGAAGGAAACTTTGTGCTGTCCTCTAACCATGTGGCTGTATCTCTTTGGATGGTTGACACATTTAAATATTTTGGAATATTTACTTCCATTTCAATATGCTGCTTCTCTGTTTTATTTTCCTTTACAACAAGTAGGATGCATTTATCTTGCACACTGTCTCACTTGATTCATAAGGATACACAGACAGAATTTAAAATATTCCTTTAGGTTGAGAATCCAAAGAATCTGGCAACTCACCCTTTGCATTCACATATCTCTCTGGTATATTCCCAATCAGTGCATTATTGAAATCTGCAGTATAATGAGATTTTTGTATTGCCATTCCTAACGATGAATTCTCCCTTAAATGAATATCCTGGCAGCCTTTATTGTGCATCAGTATTTTAATGGGTCCATCCCCAATCTCTACCAGTGGCATATATTTGCATTCTAGCCCTTGCTGCCTCATGGATTCATTTAGGCACAGAAATGCATCATCAGAATCCCTCATCTGTTGTCCTTTTCTGTGTTTTAGAGTTATTGTAACTTGCCTGATAATTGCAGGAATGGTAACATCCTTTTTCACCTGTAATTCAATCGCATATAGTACCATCTGTGTGCAATTATAAGCTTGTCTCTTGTCTTCAAATTCAGCTGCAGATCCCCTCAATCAGGACCACACTTTGTGATTAAGGAAATCTAGCACCTTACACATTATGTGCATAATGTCATTTCCCAAATAATAGTTATTCTGTGCCACACTCACTATCCACACGTTGTGACAGAAAGTCTTTGGGGAAATGGTGATTTTTAACATGCATCTTCCTATGACTCTATTCCCTGAGTCGGGATCATCCAATACAAAAATGTGTTGATTTTTTATTCTGAATTTTGGAATCTCCTCCCTGTCAATTATTCACTGGAGTATTTTCTCATTAATGAAACTTCTTTCCTCCTCAAGTGTTAAGATGGCTTCTATCATTTCAGAATAAGCATTTACATGGCTAGGGATCCATGGGTGCCCATCTTCCATTTGTATTTCAGAAAGGGTTGAAATGTTTTTTTCTGTGTTCATCTCTGGAGTGACAGGTGGCTTGCGTTTTTTCTTTTTTTAAATAAAAACGTAATGTCTTTTCATCTATTTCTGTTTGCCATTTTTTCTTGTGGTCCAAACAAATCTCTAGAGACTGCTTCTCTTCTTCACCTCTCATTTCACCCTGAGACACTATAATGACAGTTACACTGGGTACGCAGCCATTCTGAAGATACACTTCCACCACATCAACTGACTTAGCCACTGTAGGGCATTATTTTATACTGTTGTTCTGTGACCTCCCCTTCTTAGGCCTTTTTGGCTAGGGACCATAAGACCCCATTTACCCCATCAATGAGGGGCGACAACCTCTTCAGACAATCTATCCCCATTGGAAATGGGATCTCACTGAGAGATGTGATCAACACTTCCTATCTCTTCCTGTGTTTCCCTATCTTTATGTCAACCTCAGTGACACCTTCTATCAGTATTTTCTCACCATTAAAATTGTGCACAGGGTCTTGGTTTTGTCTCACCTTTAGGTGATTTTGTGGGGATCTTCCTTCATTGATACTTTTTACCAACTCTTTGGACATGATTGTTTTATCTCCATTACCGTTGGCGTAGAGTCTTTAGATTTTGAGTTTACTTCCCTATTCCTAGTCCCTTCCTCTCTTTAACAATATATTACTTCATACAGTTTAGTCCCATGTTCTACACTCCACTCCAGCGATTTTTCTCACTCAAACTTGTAACTTAACGGTGATATGATATATTTTTGAAGACCATAAAACTATGCAGTCTTCAATTCTGCAGAATTCGGGCTAAAAGATAAATCAAAAGGGGAAATGCTGTTTTGAATTCTTGGAGCAACTGGCGAGGGGAGAGATCTGGCTTTGCTATCATGTTATACACTGCTTTCTTGGCAACTTGGATTGACTGGTAAGGTGAGAAATGATATCTAATCTCTTTTTCAAAGTCTGCCCATGACAGGTTTTCTTGTTCATTAAGGCCTCTAATGACACTAACACTTGCAGAATCATGTGTTAGGTGAAAGTATTGTCTATACTGTTCCCTAGGTATCTGAAGCACTTTAAATATATCATGCACTGTTTCTAAATGGTCTTCTATACAACAATTGCCTCCTTCTGAATCGTATAATCAAAGTTTTGATGGACTTCATTATTTTGATGGGGCTACTTGGTGCATTCTGGAGTGAATTATTTGGGCTCTCGTTTCTATTCTCTGGTGGGTAGGACTGACGATAACCTCTGGCTGGTGAATCAAATCCCCCCAACGGGCTACAACCAGATCTAGCCACAGATATAGCTATTGGTACATTGCTTCCTCAGGTGGTACCAATCTCAACTCCATTAAACATAGTGCCTTGTTGTTTTTCTTGAGATGTGAAACTAAATATTTGCTGTTCCAAATCTTTGCCCTTTTATGAAGGCGGTCTTCCTTTGGACAAAGGTTAGAATTCTCATCACTAATCTGATAAATCATAGCTTGCATTTTATTTATTTGCATTTGGCACTGATTAAACTCTCTGTCCTTCGTGCCATTCTCTTCTAACATCTTACCCATTTCTTGCTCTATAGCATTTCATTTGTTTTCTCTCTCCGTGCTATTCTTTTGAAGCTTTTGCATCTCCAAAATGGTGTCATTCTTGTCTTGCCTGCTTGTGTGTATGACCCCTTTTAATTGCATCAGTTCTGTTCACTCTCCTCAAACTGCCTTTCAATCTGAGATAGCTGTTTGTGCAACTCACTTAATCCCTGCTATTCTCTCGCTCCCTCCTCTGCCTCCTCTTCTAATATCCACTCTTTGCATCACTACTCATCTTCTCTCCTCTCCACACTACTATTACTCCTCTCTCCACAGCACTACTACACATCTGTCCATGCTACTTCTCACTCCAACCATGCCTTCTCCCTCAGTCACCCTCTGAATGCTTCCCCTGTCACCCCGTTTGTTCACTCCCTACTCTCCCTCTTTGTCTCACTCATCCACCCTTCATGCACACACAAAAACAAATAACACTCTCTCCCAACAACCGTTACCTCACCTTGCACTCATCTTCAATAACTCTGCTCCACCCTCCTCCTATGCTCAATCATTACTCCATATTGTCTCATGGTCCACCTGTTTCTCTCTTGACTTCACCTGGACAACCCCATGTTCCTCTCTTTTATTCTCCCTATCCTAACCTTCCATTGACACACTCATCAGATAGTTCCCCATGCCAATAGCTGTCTGTCCTTTTCTGGTGCTACAACCAGGTAAAGACTCAAAACGAGTCTTAATTCCCCTCCCCTTTTCATCTGTCGGGCCGATGGTCTTAAGCATTGGTGGTCTTCAAAAATAAATATCCCAATTCAATGGAAGATCTTCTGGCAGCTCTAGCATGCCAGTCTGGGGCCAGAGTGTGCTGTTCAACAGCCCCCCTATAGCTAAGCATATTCCACCCTAGTGTTCTGTGCCCTGGCTCACTATTGCCATTCTTCACTATGGGTTGCCATCTGCTGGTGGCCAAATATTGTAGGAACACTCAGCGCTCAGGCTAGATGTGTGGTTTCCCCAGGAATGTCTCCCATAGCAGCATATTTTGTCCATGCTACTGCATGGTTCTTTCTGCCACTTTTCTGCAAATGTTGTATATCTTGCTAGGTGCTCACTGACGGTTCCATCTGAGGTGTTTAGGTGACACATCCTACAAGAAAAACAGAAAGACAATGGTCAGAAGGGTGCTATGCAGTCATCTGGTGGTAGACAGTGGTACGTGGGTCACACATCATAACACATTGAAAGAGATAGGGACAAGGACTCTCCCAAACGCCACACCCTATCTTTGGTTTAAATCCTTGTGAGCCTCTGACACTTGGCTGAGAGGGTTACCTACAACCACCTGGCATGGGCTTACCCCTGAACTTATCACATTACACTCAATACAGGCAGCACCCATCTCCCATCAAAAACAGGATTTTTCTATTTCTACAACATAGGACGTTCCATGGAGTGCAAATAGCTATCACCTCCATATTAAAGAGCATACAAGGCAGAATAACAGCCCTGAGACCTCTCTGAAAAACTCACATTGCTTGAGCCGGCCTTGGCTTGGTCTATTGGGCTGCTGAATGTGGGGGTGATAGCTATATTATCGGTATTAGTATAATTGACCTTAAAACATTTATCTAAAACATTTGATCAAATTGTTTTGACCTTTTATATATATATATATTCAGTGAAAAAACTTTGTTAAAGGGACGTTATGCTTAAGTTGCGCTACTAAAAACCTATGAAATTCAGTGAAAAAATCTTAG
Source organism: Ambystoma mexicanum (assembly GCF_040938575.1). NCBI lineage: Eukaryota > Metazoa > Chordata > Amphibia > Caudata > Ambystomatidae > Ambystoma > Ambystoma mexicanum. Next base: position 953,245,859 of record NC_090926.1, on the reverse strand, counting down.
TTAAAGGGACGTTATGGTTCAAAGTAAAACCGAAAACCCCCTGAAATTCGGCAGTTATGGTAAGATAAGCAACCATAACTCGCGCCACCGTGCACTGCTAACACTAACATCCAGGACATCAAAGATGACATCACAAATGTTATGTTTCTCCATTAATAGCTCAGTATACTAGATAGAATCCCATACTACAATGCGATTTATATCAATGCATCATTCAAAGCACTAATAACGGTATGATATTTATTGCAATATCCTTGACACTTTTTTCGCAACATTATAATAAAAATCCCTAGTACACAAATTCCATGAAAAGTACATACACATGCGATGTCATCAGTGATTTAATCAATGACATTTGCAATGTCATCTTTGATGTCCTGGGTGTTAGTCTTAGCAGTGCACGGTGGTGGCGCGAGTTATTTTTCATAGCTTACCATAACTTGCGATTTTCAGGGGTCTTTCGGCTGTACTTAGAACCATAACGTCCCTTAAACAAACTTTTTTTTAATATCACGCAAACAATATACAAACATGGCATGCAAAAACCAACTTCTCACAGATGGCTTTACACAGAATGTTGCAAAGTAAGAATTTATGCTCGTTCACAGTGAAGGTCAGCTGCTTCCATTTTTTTCTCGGGCCCCGGAGAGGCTCACGAAGCGGACTATAAAGTTGTATTGTGTTTTGACCTTGACAGACAGAGATTGTGATGAAAGACTTCTCTTGAAGGAGTGTTGCTAAAACGTAAGAGAAGATAAGGATGACATTTCTGAAACGAAACCACTTTTATATATTATATCACTATGCGAAAGATCGTTCGCACACGCAGAGTCGTATTTTGGGACTGCACTACTCGTAGACAATGGAAATTGCAATTGTACTGTAAGTAACCCTTTAGATTATTTTATACCAAATATAATTACAATAGTGTAGCATTAAAGACCGCTCAAGTTGAACTTGTTCGTTCAAAGTGGCATAATGTTTTCTACCGCGCACTATCACCGCCGAATTGATCCCCTGTTGTTTAGAGGGCTCTGAAAAAGGCAGACGACACAGGGTGGGTTAATAGAAATAATTTAACCGGTCTATAGGCGGTCAAGCGCTCTAATCGCTGTGCCACTTCACTGTAGCCTGTCAAGTGGCACAGCGAGTACAACGCTCGCTTTGACATCCGTGCACAGCTTGCCCGCCAAGGCCAAACTCAGCCTTTCATCCTTCCATGGTCGTTAAATGAGCACCAGACACCGTGGGTAATAATAAGCACTGCTTAGATACCTCACGGTTCTTAGCGCTATATGAATGGGAAAATATTATTATTTTATTATTAACATACTCCGTTGCACTATCTTCGATAGCAAATAGTTTCACGCCCTAATAAATAAAATGATGATTTTTAATGAAGATCGGCTGGTGAGCCTAATTTATGTTTTTTAAAACAGGTATGTTGCCCCATTTTGCCTATGTCACAATTTACAGACTCCAGCGGATGGGGTCTTCAACTGCCAGGTGCAGGTCCAAATATGCAACTTCATGACCCTCACCATTTTATGGGACAATCAGCAAGGACCAATATGCCCTTGCGCAGTACTAGCGGCTACAAACAACATACCAACCAATAGGGTGGTCTAATGGCTCGTTGTTGGAGCAACCTTCCGATTATCAGAGCAACCATTTACTGCTTTTATCATAAACCAACAGCCTATCTACCGCAAAGGAACAACGCGTGGCTCAAAATAAACTTTTGCTGATCGACAGCAGAGACAATAGCAAATCGCTGAAAATTCACTAAACATTTCATGTGAAATAAATTTACTTTACCAAATTTACAATCCTGCTGTTTACTTTTAAACCACAGTTTCATATTCCTAATTGTGGCGCACTGAGTTGTAAGCTGATCTAACACCCTCTGTACCGCAAAGGAACATCGCGTGCCTCAACATGAACTTTTGCGGATCGACAACAAAGACAAATGTAAATTGCTGAATATTCTCTAAACATTTGATGTCAAATAAATGTACTTTACAAAATTTACAATCTTGCTGTTTGCTTTTAAATCACTGTTTCATATTCCGAATTGTGGCGCGCTGTGTTGTGACATAATATGTGTTGTCTTCTGTGTGAAGTCACTTAGGACTGGAGAGGACTGGGCGCGTTGGATGACGCACCCTGTAACGTCACGGAGAGAGGCGGGGAATATGAATGCTTTGATAATATCATGCTTAGGGGCGGGAGATATGATTTAGTGTCGCAAAAGCAAGTCAGCCAGGTCAATAGCGCCAGACATAGGATTATCACATAATGTCGGCGCACACCAGCCGGATTTATCGTTTCTTTAGTGGACAGAAAGTCGGTTGACGCCCATAGGAAATTGTACTATTAGTGGACAAAAGGAGTGGTCTTAAAACACTTTCACCCTGACAACGAACAATACAAACAACGTTCTCAGAACACCCCCAGTTTGTGTAATTGTAACCATTTCGGGACACCGCAAGTGTTCTTAGAACACATTCAACTAGACAGATTACAATACGGACACCTGAGGACACCCCCAGTTTGTGTATTTACGAACAATTAAGTACACCGCGAGTGTTGATAGCTCATTTTTACCTTCCTTGCAAACAAAAATGACACATACTCCGTCCTCTAAACACCCCACCATTTAGTTTATTTACAAAATGTCAGAACAGCGTGTTCTCCGCGGACAAATCGAACACAACAAAAACGTCTAGCACATAAAAAAACAAAACATTGAACCTATCTCATACTCCCCTACCATCCCCAAACACTCTTACACACCAACACACGGCACTAAATACAATTTTTTATCCACGTTTCACCGCGCTGTCCGCGCTCGTCCGCGAATGCAAGATGGCGGGCACCACAGAAAATCTGACACGCTCCACACCCCTCGCCGTCCAATCAGCGAACACGTTGCATGTCCGCGGACATGATGCAAGACCATGGGCCAATCGGGGTGCTGTCCACGGAGCGAACAGGGAAGTCCGTCCGCGAACACAGATATCACTAATTTGTTTGCCTTACGTTTTGGTCATTTTAAGAAAAACTACTGGACGGATTTACACCAAATTTGCAAAAGCACGCTTTTGGGACCAAGCCCCCACTCCTGCCGCAAATTTGGTGTAAATCCGTCCAGCGGTTTGGCCCGTGGCAGTGCGCAAAGTTTTTTCTCAATATGTCTATAGGAAAAAACACAAGTTTTGGGAGCCTCCCTATAACTTTTCCCCCCCTAGACGAATTCTCACCAAACTTTGCAAAAATATTCAGAGTGGGCCATATACTTTTATTTGCAAGGTTTGGTGAGGATTCGTCCAGAGGGAGAAAAGTTATAAGCCACCCAAAAAATGCTCTTCCTATGGAAACACCAACTTAACCATAACTACATGGACCTGCTGCATCCATGTAATATATATAGTGGAGTTAAGGGTATAGATTAAGTTAAGGGGAAATGGGGAGGTTGCGGGGGTCTATCCCCTAATTTTAGACAGAAATAAAAGTAAAATAAATTCAAACAAATGTGATTAGGTCAAATGGACCCAAACAATATTGTCCACCTTCCTCTTAAGGGAAAGACATGTTTGGTTCAAACTACCTAATAGCAGATCCAAGCAACACCTGCTATGAGACCCTATGGATGAAAAACCCTGTGTTTGGGCTTTTCCTATGGAGAGAGAGGAGGTTTACCCCCTGGCTTCTCTCTGATCCCAAAATGCTCCCCCCTTGGAAAGTCAGATAAGAACCCTACAAGCTCATTGAAAGAGAGATACAGGATGAGGAGTTGCTAAAGTACCTTATTAGCCTCACGCTACTACTAAACCAGCAGTCATAGCAATCATAAAGTTGAAATAATCACAGTCCAACAGGTAAACCACCTTTGCGCTTTTGGTGACATGGCCCAAGGGCCAGGCTATTCTCTTCAGGGGTATGTGAGTTGGTAACAAATTATAATAGTACAATTTTATCAAAATGAACAACGATTTTATGAAACTGAGGTTCTCTTGAAATGTGTTCTTTTTTATGGAAATTGCACACAATAAACCCACTACTGTCCCACCATGGTAAGGGAACCCTCAGAGAAAGCACACTTTATAATACAAAAAGACACTCATGGTGTGTATACAGGGTTGCTCAGGCAAACATTTCAGCAGCAAATTGTGAAGTTCATGAAGATTCCTTAAACATGTAGAGCAATGTGAGATAACATTAGCTATGTACCTTTAAAATGTATCTGGGCACAGGGCATTTTCAAATAACATATGTTCTTGTCTTTGGGTCTCTGCAGCATTGAGCCAGACTTCTAGGTGCTTCCTGATGAGCTGATTCAGCATCAGGTTTTTGAGCTGGTCAAATGGGTTTAGCACATGGTGCAGTCCAGGCAGCAAAGGCAAATGGCATAAACCAGCTTAGGATAATCAGTTGATGTCCGTATCTGGTGTAGATTAATAGCGGGTTCACTCTGTAACCTGGGCCTAGGACTCTTATTGAACTCTGGGTCCTGAGAAGCCCTATACCGGGTTCCCAAGGAAGGAATTCATTCATTTATTCTGCCTTTTCCAACCAGTAGGTTTTGTAGAGGGGACTTCCATAGGTTCTGTCACCTGCAGTGGCATTGTCGAGTGCCACAGCTGCAGTTTCACTCACATGTAGGGAGAACAGCTTTTGAACTTTGTGTCTACACCTCTGCGCCGGATGATTTTTCATAACAGAGTTCAGGTGAGTAATTATTATTTTGATGTCCAAAAATGAGTCCTTCAAGCAAAGTGTTTACGCCCTGCCCCCACTTTGCCACATTACATAGGGAAACATGATACATCAAATTGATCCTCAGCAAGCTATTGTTGGGGGTACAATCCAGACTGTTGCACCAAGTGTCCTTTGCCTGCTAATGTCACACCCAGGATGCTTTGTCTGCAAGAAGTGGGGAGGGGTAAGGAGGTTTGGTGAGCCCTAACAAAATTCAAGATGTGGATCCCCTCTCTGGACTAAACCTCCCATCTGGGTGGCTCTCACTCAAATGCTTGCCTCTCTATCCCTGCATCTAAAGGAATCCAATAGTCAGCACTATTATGTAAGAGTGTCGTTTCCACGCCTTTGAAACATTGGTTCCCATGGGACCTAACTGTGAGGGTGTCTGTGCCTTGGAGAAAGGTGCCAACTTTCCTCAGGGGAATCAAAGGGCAGCTTCCTGGCCATTGTCCTACATGGATGTTGTGGGTAGACCAGGAAGCTAATACATACACAACTATGATGAATTAATCACCTCATCAAGCTTACACATAATGTGACATCCAAATGTTTATGGCTGTATAATTGTGTAACCTCAGTAACCACCATGATATAACTAGACATATATTTAGAGTTTAAGGTGCCACAGAGCTGCTGGGCTGCACAATTATCATGTTTGAACCAGGGATGCAAACAGTTAAATAGCCACCTTTTCATGTTGGAACTCAACAGCTGTTGAGGAATGCACCTGTGACATGTGACCCTGCCCTGCTTCCAATGCAAGGCAGGTGTCGGGAATGTTAAGTCACTGCTCTGGTCCGTGTGTTCATTATATTTTTTTTCATGGAGCATTATGAAAAGGGGGCCCGATTAGCAGACATCCCTTTCAGAAGGAGACTTTTCTGCATAATTGTATTGATAAAACTCAAACAAGCTCAGGCTATTTAACCCTCACAGAAGGCATTCCAGCACAGGGTCACTATCCCTCTGTGGTTTGCTCTCCCCATGGCTAGACAAAATTTCAACCTACTCACCACATTTCAAATCAAGCTCTTTCTCTCAATGGACAAGCAGGTTCTCACTAAACTTTCAGCCCATAGAGCCAGGTGCTTATTATTATTATTATTATTATTATTATTATTATTATTATTATTATTATTATTATTATTAGTTAGCTGTAATATGCAGCTCTTCCTGCAAGAATCCTGCATAGAGACAGGTTCAGCAAATACAATTGCCACTGAACTTTTTCAATGGCTTGGAAATTAAGTATACTTGTAAAGTCATATTGCACAACTGGTCCCCATTCAATTTTCGACCAGGGTGTTTACCTACAAAATAGCAGTACAATAATGATTGCTTTAAGTAGCGATTTGAATATGTTCATCAGTGCTTCCTATGTACACTCATAGTTCTGTTAAACATACACTGACAAAAGACTACATTGTCAACCCTTCCAGGGGAAACTAGCAGTTCTGGCAGCAAAGCAAGGTTTCAGAGTTGTAATTTAAATGTACTCTATCTAATTTGCAAGCAACACATGCGGAGCCAATGAGCAGCTAAGCAAACAGCACAGAACTCATTGCTGCTGCAGGACTGTGAACGCTTCTGGCACGAACTGTGCATTGGACAAGTCACCATAGGAGTAGCCTGCGGCCTGGAAATTCAGCACGCAGTCTTCCCATGTGCAGAGCCGAACATAGTGTTCGCATTCCCACTTGCAATAGTGATTTGAGTACGAGGGCCAGTAGTAGAGAAGAGCAAGGTTTACAGAATTTACGGCAGTTCAACAAATCTCCACTCAACAGGATTCCATAATAAGTGGTCTCTTGAAACGAGACATTTCTGCCACAGATTCGTCTTGTGTGTCGATAAACCTATACCATTTCACATTTTGTCTGAAATTGTAATGCGCAAATAACAGGTCCAAGCGGCAGAGAAAGGTTTCCCACAATGCCAAATGTTTATTTCTGAATTTGCATTTTGGAAAACCTATGTCCTAAATGGTGCATTTTTGAACCGAGATGGCAGCAGGGCCTTCCGAATGTTTCATTTGAATGGTGTTGAGCGCAGGGCGGGTCGAGCAGCTGCTCCCATGTTAGCAGTCTTATCACAAAGCAGATTCTTGAATGTGTACAATAAGGGCCCGATTCATAGAAAAAGCGCATAAAGCACCCAACTGCATGCAAAGTCGTGACGAATCTGCGTGAAGTTACCATAAGGTCCCAGAATTGCACGCAAAGCCTGTTCCATGAATTGACGGAAAGGAGTTTTGCATGCTGAAAAGTGCGCAAAGTCACTTTTCAGCATGCAAAAGAGTTCTGTAAATCACGGCCTGAAAGTGGTCTTTGCAGCACTTGTGATAGAGTCTGACAATACCGGCGCCCTCAGGCCTTCACACACCTCGGCCATTTATCAACTTTTTGCCGTTTTACTCAAGTCTCCACTGTATTAGCACCTTGCTAGCAAAGAGATATTAATAGCTGTTCAGTGAACATTTAGGACCTGATTCATGGATCTTTTCGTGTTGTGGAAAGTGACTTTGCGCTGTTGCAAACTAACTTTGCACTGACAACAAACACCCTGACACACAGAGCGGTGCAGGGTGTATTTTTGCAGTTCTAAGTGACTTTGCACTAATGCAAAGTCATTTTGCAATACAAAAATACTCTTTGCACCACTCTGTAAATCAGGTTATCTGTTTTCTGATTCGCTCACTTTCTCTTGTGCACCCATACCATAAAGTACATTTATGGGTTCCTGCCCATCCGCACTCATTCAGTTCATGAGTGATGACATGTCTTCTGTCCACATCTTAATTTGTCCCAAGCCTAGCGTTGTTGTAATCTTGCAATTCCTTCCACCACTATTTCCATTTTATTTGGTAAGGGCTGTTACTGACTTGCCTGGGACAGGTTTGCATTGTGCAAGAGGGTAGGCACTCTGAATGATTGTAAAGTCAATCTGTCCTGTGCAAAGTGCCTCTGGCACACTGACTCCTAACTCAAGGCACAAGTGACCTGCACAAGTGCCCAAACTTACACTGAAGTCCTCAACAATGAAGGCTGACCTGATGGCTCAGATGTCTTCACTAGGGGTTGGTGAAAATGTTCAATTCCGTGGCAAGAAATTGCAGATTCTAGTAAAGACAGATCGACTCGGAGGCGGCCTCTACCTGACTTCCTGACGTAGTTCCCGGTGAGACCAGAGCTGCACCTATGTCCTTTCCTCTAGCCCGTGACGGTTTTGCTTTTGCTTCGCTTTCCGCAGCGTGGCCATGTGACCGGCGATTGCCTGCAGGATTAGCAGAGCCCTTTTAGCCAGTGCCCCCCCCCCCAGTATATCTGTGCTAACACTGGGGCTTGTAGGATGCACGCCAAGCGGGTTAAGGCATAAGCAGATAGCTAGATAACTGCTCATAAGGGTATTTTTTTATATAGCCCCTAACTGGGACCTCACACCCAGTCCTGGGCTGATAGGGTTAACACCCACATAAATACCTTTTCAGAGGAAGAGAGGCAGTGACAAATGGACAGAAAGGCGGCTTAGAACCGGAAGCCAAGCTATATTCCACCTAGCCACATGATATAGCTACATAAAAAGGTACTGGGGTGTGGAAAATCAAGAGAAGAAAGAAACTTTCAGAAGTTAATTTCTCCGGAAATGAAGACCCGAGGAAAAAGGAGGAGAACCCCAACCGTAACGAAAGCAGGATCCGCTGAAGTCCCGAAGGGAAAAAAATTGGTATGCCCTATTACCATGCCCTCCTTAAACACACAAAAAGATATTAAATCTTTTTTTGACCCTAAAGAAGAGCAGTTAAAACCACAGGAGACGGCACCTCCCAGCACGGGGAGATCGACCAAGACTCACTAATTTCAATCGACAACAATGGCTCACTATTAAATGTATGTAAAGAGGCCAGAAGAAACTCTTTAATGCCAGGAGAAAAAATATCTAAGAATTTACTGTCTTCTAATCTCTCAGCCACCCCTGACCTGGAACAACTTCTGACGTCCGCTGAAACAGTCACTGAAGAGTCAGATGACAAAGTGGCCAGCATGGCGTGCGAAGAAAAACCTGATGGGGGAAATGATTGCACAAGAGAAGTGCTCCCTCCCCCTGACTGGCCTAGGGCAATTGAGGCACTGGAGTCTAAGCTAAAAACTTTATTCCTACTCTGTGCAAAAATGGCAACAGAACAAAAAAGTGAAGGAGGATATGGCAGAAATCTTCCACTTATTAAAAAGCTGGAAGGCCCCAGCATGGGCGGGAGGGATTAAGCAGGTGTTCACCCCTCCCGAAATCTCTACCTCATCTCCCAGACACCTAGACTCAGCCGCAGACCAGGCCTTTGTAGTGGCGCAGTCGAATAGTGGGATGTTAGAAGCCCTATGCGCGGAAATATCTACTATGAATGCAACTGACTCCCCCCCCCAAGAAAATTTCAGAAGATCATACCAGCAATTGGTCTGGGAAAACAGCTGGCGAAAACACAGAAAAAGACCCCAGAGAATGGAGGAAATGCCCACCAGCCGAAACCAAAGAGCCCAACAAAGCCCAAAAATTTAAAAAGTCAACGAACAAGGCACAAGGCAAAGAGCCTAGACAAATACAATCAACTGACCCATTGAACAGCTGGATTCACAATCACAAATCACCCCCAAATCCAGAAAACATCCAATAGGGTGAATAAGGGGGAGAAGGTCCCACAACAGAATGATTCGTCAGCTGAGGGGGATTGGGTGGGGGTAGGTACACCAGAAATCGAACCCCCTGAGCAAAGTGCCATTTGGGAAGGGAGAGTAAACCAGCTTAAAGTAAGAATCCCACCTAAAGAGAATAACACAAAAGATCCTCTCTGGTGTAAGGACTTATTACACTTGAAGCTGGTGGAACGAAACCCCACTGTAAACAGTCCGTCCCTGAATAGGAAATGGTTGTTGGAACTTCTCCACATGGTTTCTGATCTGGCATTGATATCCACCAAAGACATCGCTAAAATCGAGCTCCCAGAGATAGACTCTATTGACAAATGGGTCATAATGTCATGTACCTCATCGATGGTGGTGGATAGGATATGCAAAAATCAAGAGGCACTAAAACTTCTGGGATTCAAAACTCTGGTCTTATTCCTGGCTGAGAGACAACCAAATATAAAGGCATCAAACAAGAAGCCCGCTGACAAATGGGCATCGGCCACTGAGAATAGAAGACTGGAGGGCCAATGGGAAGAGATCCAGCCCACAGTAGAGTGACAAATAAAACCACATGGTCTTATCCTAGGAATATCCATCATGGAATTCTAGTGGCCATTGGTCCTTCCTAAGAAATGTTGAGACCTTGACACTCTTGAACAAAATATCCTGCTTTTGCTTACAAGAAACCTGGCTCTGTGAGCCGTGGGTAATGGACGGCTGCACGATAATACACAGTTTGGCTGCTCATCCGAGTTCAGGACAACCAAAAGGGGGCCTTAGCATAGGTGCCAAAACTTGGTTGAACTTGGAGGAATACCTGGAAGGACCCCGAAATCCAAATTTTCTAGCTGCCACCATAACCAATCCTAATGAGTGCTCCCCCCCTATCCTGGTAGCTACCTTATATGATCCTCTTGGAGGGGCCAAGACCTCGGAGATAAAAGCCACATTAGACACAACCCTGCGAGCATGGTTAACCACTAATAAGGACGGTCTAGTGGTAATCACTGGGGACTTTAACGTTGATTGTGGAAAAGGTCCTATGGAAAAGGTAATTTCCCGGGGCAAACAGGCGGGCGTTCCAAGCTACAGATGAAGGGCAGCCAGAGAGCTAAAGCTTGGCTGCGAACAATGGATGAATTTGATCTATTGCCTATTTATACAGAGAACAGTGCAAAAGACATGACATGGACCAACAGCATAATTTCCACTAGGATCGTTTTCATATTTATCAACAAACAAGAGAGCTTGAACTTTGTGAAACTGGAATTGACAGACACTAAGGCCAGTGACCATGCAATAATACTGCAGACCCAAAAAACACATGAGGGTCTGTCTGTCAACCCAGGGGGAAACCGTGTACGCTGGTCCCGAAAGACCACACTCAGATATAATACACTGTTAAGGTACAACTTGCAGAACAGAGATGGGGAGAGAGCTCAAGACAATATCACCGAAATATATGCCCGGGTGGAAGCGGAGGCTGTGGCATCCAAGAAAAGGTTGCATAAGAAAATATGGAGACCTGGCCAATATTTTGATCCTGCTATAGCCAATAAAAAGAAAGAAAATAATTCTGTCATCACAAACCTGGAGGGAAAGTTCAGAGCCCATCCTACGGCCCTAACGGAGCAGTTAAAAAACCGTAAGGAACAACTACGACTCACGGCTCCGCAACCACAGAGAATCCATTGAGGATGGAGGGTGGAAGTATCAGAATAAATTAATAAGAATGAATGATTCAAAGACATTTTGGAATTGGATAGGGAAAGCCCAGCAAACCATAGGGGCACAAAAAGAAACTGTAACTGTAACTGAAGCCAACTGGATAGAGTTCATCAAAGGTTCCTTTTATGGCCCAGAAGGATTAGATCTTATACCCTCGAAACAACAAAACTCAAAAGTAAGTGAGCTGGTGAAAACAACAGACCTAGTGGCAAGAATCAGGAAATTAAAATCCTCAACTGCCACGGGCACCGACGGCTTAAACAACATGATCCTGAAAAGTGACCCCGAGCTATGGGCTAGTATCTTAAGACAACTGTTTACACAGATCTGTCAATCCGGGGTGATCCAAGACTCGTGGAAAGAGGCCATTCTGATTCCAGTGTTTAAAAAAGGTGACAGGGAAAGGCCTGAAAATTACTGCCTTTTAGCCATGCTAGACTGTAGTAGCAAAGAATTTGCTAACATTCTTCTAGAACTACTTACGACATGGTCAACAGAAACGGGCATTTTAACATACCATCAAACAGGGTTCAGAAAGGGTTGCTCAACAACTCATCCCATCTGGACCCTGTTATCCCTGATATCCGACCTGGATGAGAAACCTGGGATGGCACTGTACATATGTTTTGTGGATTACACGTCCACGTTTGACTGCGTAAACCGAACCAAACTATGGTCCATGCTTGAAGAGTGGGAGATAGAGCCTTCCCTGTTTTATATCATTAAAGCCCTCTATGGGGATACGACAGTGAGAATACGGTTGTCCCAGGAAGGGGCCCTGTCAGAAAGTATCCCCACTCGGAGGGGGCTGAATCAAGGATGTGCACTTGCCTCTCTGTTCTTCAACCTATACCTTTCCATGTTGGTGAGAAGACTGGGGGCAGCCCATAAAACCCCACCTCAATATGGTAACAAGGGATTGATATGTGTTGCATATGCAGACGACTTAGTGATTCTTGATAGAACCAAAGTCGGACTACAAAACTCTCTGACGACATTATATTCTTTCTCACAATAGTTGTCCCTCAAGCCCAATATCAGTAAAACTAATATCATGATATTTGGGAACTCTATTGCCGTTAGGAAGAACAAAAACTGGTGGCTGGGAGGAGAAAGAATTGATACCACCGGAAGCTACTAATATCTGGGAATTAGTATTACAACAAAATCCATGGCAACCTCGATTCTAGAGACAGCAACCAAAAAAGCCTGGGGGAAATGGTTAGCTCTAAGGAAAACCATCGATAGACTAGGTGGCAGGAACATAGAAGCTAAACTCCTAGCTTATAAAATCTCAATAGTCCCTTCCATCATCTATGCTCTGGAGGTTTTTCCCTGGAAATGGGTTGCGCCTACTGAGAAGCTGGAAGGAAAGATCTTGTGCTCAATGTTGAGCCTCTCTCCCAGCACGCCCGTGCAGGCCATTAGACTGGAGCTAGGCCTTGCATCCATAGGCATGCGCTGCTCACTGGCATCATGTAACTTACGGGCCAAGATAAAGTTTGATCTAACTGGACCAGGCAGCCAATTGGCGCATACCGCCCAACATGCAAGGAGATATGAATCGAGCAGATGGTTCAGCGAGCTTGAGACCAGAAGTACAAACTACCTACATAAAATTGGCCTAACGCAAACCATAAAGACTTGGTTAGACTACAATTTAGCCAAAATTCCTGAAAAGGCCAGGACCAACGATATAGATTCCGCATTGACCCACCTTGAAACCCTGAGAAAATTTAGAGAATACGCCAAACAGGCATTCTACAGAAACAGCCCGAGTTTATATCTAACCAGGAAGTGATACCCAAGAATGACTAGGTTCTATCAAGGTACTGGAAAACACGAGTGCATGGAGGGGCATTCCTGGAGAACAAAGGAGGTGTAGACTATGTGGAAGACATCTTGAGACGACTAGACACCTCCTGACCCAATGCAAAGAACTGGAGGCAGAATACAAACTAGCGTATGCCAACCACTGCAACCCTAACTTGGACCAGTTCTGGAGCGAGTTGTTTACCGCTAAGTCGTCGGTTTTAAACCACGCAGCGTTCCACGTAAGGGAGTTAATTGCTAAACAACTTGCCATAATAGGGGAAGAAAACACACATTGACTTTAAGATCAAGACACCTGGGAAAACCCATGTTTTAAAATGTATTTTAAAAATGTATTTCAATATGTGTATTTTAATTCGTTCGAAACATAAAATGTGATGACAAAATTGAAAAATGAATTATGTAAGTGTGAAAAAGATGCTAATCATCTAATAAAACACTATATCTAATATCAAATACCTGCTAGACCCCGCTCAATCAGGTTTCAGAGCCCGTCACGGAACTGAAACCACCCTAACCGCAATTTGGGATGACCTTAAAATGATGTCAGACTCCGCGGGATGCGCGGCACTAATCCTTCTTGACCTATCCGCCGCCTTTGACACAATCACTCAATCCTCCTAGACCGCCTCCACTCCCTAGGAATTTGTGGAACCGCTCTTAAATGGATAGATTCATTCCTCAAAGATCGGTACCAAATAGAGATATTCTCCACGTATACCTCCCAATCCCGACCAGTCGACACGGGAGTCCCACAAGGAGCATGCCTATCCGCCCTCCTGTTCAATCTCTACTTGATCACCCTCCCACCAATAATTTGTTCGCACAACATCCTGTGCTACAACTACGCCGACGACACTTAACTAATTCTAAAACGCCTGAACTCAAAACTCAACTCCCGACCTGACCTAGCCTCTTGCCTCCTTGATATAGAACTCTGGATGACCCAAAGCCACCTCCTGTTAAACCCCTCCAAAACAGAAATCATGGTATGTGGAAACCCCAAACTTCTTCCACACCCACTACCCTGGCCATCCATCATGGTCAACTCACCGACCCCCTCCATCTCAGTGAAAAATCTTGGATGCACCCTTGACTCTGACCTAACACTCTCGCGCCAAGTCAACAACGTCTCAAAGTCCTGCCACTACCACCTTAAAACCCTTAGGCGCATCTTTCCATATCTCTCCTTTCCCAACAGACTCTCCGCGGTCCAATCGATCGTTATATCAAGACTGGACTATGCAAACCCCTTTTACCTCAGAGTCCAACTGAATAAACTCCAAAGGGCACAAAACGCGGTAGCCAAATTGCTTCTTGCGCTCGGCCCAAGAGACCACATCTCCCCAGCCCTTATGACGCTGCACTGGCTTCCAATAGCCCGAAGGGTGACTTTCAAAACCTTGTGCAACTCCCATCGAGCACTGAATAAAACCGGACCTCAATATCTTCAAGACAAGCAAAAACCCTACCACGTCCCACGCACCCTAAGATCAAGCTCAGCCGGCCTCCAAGTCATACCGAAGATAAACTCAATCAGGTTAGGCTGATCATCATTCTCAACCTTGGCCCCCACGCTATGGAACTCACTCCCACCCCACATCCGCCTAACTGAGGATTTAACATCTTTCCGCAAACTGCTGAAAACCTGGCTCTTCTCCTAAAACAAACCCATACCAAACTATCCCAAATAGACCAACAGCAACTCAATGACACCAATCCATCAAACCACCTGATGCGAGAAACTGACAGCTAACAACCCCTAATATAAACTAGAAGGACAAACAGAATTAAACGGATAAAGTAAATCAAAGCAGTGAAATGGTTAATAAGAGTAAATCATACGGAAACAGTAAAGAGATTTAAACTCCTGAAATGGACAGAATGCATGCGGAGTGAACGATGTGAATGGCGAGGATGAATTAGTTAGAATGGATGAAACAGGTGGAACAAATTAATGCGCTGAGCGGAAGAATACATGAGTGGAAGAACAGATACCTATATAGTTCGAATGAGTGTGGAAATCGAAAGAATATGTAGATCGGATGAGTGGATGGAATGGATAAACATGTTGAGTGGATGAGTGTGTAGAGCAGCTGGTTGTGTAGAACGGATGAGCGTATAGCGTGGATGAGTGCGTAAATAGAGAGAAGTGAGTAGAACGCAGGAGTGCGTAAAACAGATGAATGTCCAGAACGGATGAGCGTAAACGGGATAAGCATGTAGAACAGATGAGTATGTGGAGCAGATGAGTATGTAGAGCACATGCCTGTGGATAACGGATGAATATGAAAGTGCCGAGGGTGTGTAGATCGCTGGAGCAGATGAATGTACAGACCTGGCGAATGTACAGAGCGGATGAGTGTATAGAGCGGATGAGTGTATAGAGGGGATGAGTGTATATAATGGAGGAGTGTATAGAGCGGATGAGTGGATAGAGCGGATGAGTGGATAAAGTCGACGAATGGATAGAGCGGACGACTGGATAGAGCGGGCGAGTGTATAGAGCGGATGAGTGTATAGAGCGGATGAGTGGATAAAGCGGATGAGTGGATAGAGCGGATGAGTGGATAGAGCGGACGAGTGGATAGAGCCGATGAGTGGATAAGTGTACAGAGAGAATGAGTGTACAGAACGGATGAAGGTATAGAACACATGAGTGTAGAGATGAATATATAGAACAGGATATTGCTGTTGAATGCGTGAAAAGCACGAGTGCTTAAAGCGGATGAATGTGGGGAGTAGATGAGTGCGTAGAGGGGCTGAGTGCGTAGAGGTGATGAGTGCGTAGAGGGGATGAGTGCGTAGAAGGGATGAGTGTGTAGAGGGGATGAGTGCGTAGAGGGGATGAGTAAGTAGAGGAGATGAGTGCACAGAGGGGATGAGTGCATAGAGGAGATGAGTGCGTAAAGGGGATGAGAGCATAGAGGAGATGAGTGCGTAGATGGGTTGAGTGTGTAGAGGGGATGAGTGCGTAGAGGGGATGAGTGCGTAGAGGGGATGAGTGCGTAGAGGGGATGAGTATGTAGAGGGGTGAGTGCGGACGAGTGGATAGAGCGGACGAGTGTATAGAGCGGATGAGTGTATAGAGTGGACGAGTAGATAGAATGGGTGAGTGGATAGAGTGGATTAGAGGACAGAATGGATGAGTGGATAGAGCGGATAGAGCAGATGAGTAGATAGAGCAGATGAGTGGATAAAGCGGATGAGTGGAGAGAGCGGATGAGTGGATAGAGAGGAAGAGTGGATAGAGCCGATGAGTGGATAAGTGTACAGAGAGAATGAGTGTACAGAACGGAGGAAGGTATAGAACAGATGAGTGTAGAGATGAATATATAGAACAGGATATTGCTGTTGAATGCGTGACAAGCATGAGTGCTTAAAGTGGATGTGTGCGGAGAGTAGATGAGTGAGTAGAGGGGATGAGTGCGTAGAGGTGATGAGTGCGTAGAGGGGATGAGTGCGTAGAAGGGATGAGTGCGTAGAGGGGGATGAGTGCGTAGAGGGGATGAATGCGTAGAGGGGATGAGTGCATAGAGGAGATGAGTGCGTAGAGGGGTTGAGTGCATAGAGGGGATGTGTGCGTAGAGGGGATGAGTGCGTAAAGGGGATGAGCGCGTAGAGGGATGAGTGCGTAGACGGGATGAGTGCGTAGAGGGGATGTGTGCCTAGAGGGGATGAGTGCGTAGAGGGGATGAGTGCGTAGAGTGGATGAGTGTGTAGAGGGGGTGAGTGCGTAGAGGGGGTGAGTGCGTAGAGGGGGTGAGTGTGTAGAGGGGGTGAGTGCGTAGGGGGGATGAGTGCGTAGGGGGGATGAGTGCATAGAGGGGAGGAGTGCGTGAGCATGCATGGGACAGACAAGAGTGCATGCGTGGGGCAGACAGTGGTGCATGTGTGGGACAGACAGGAGTGCATGTTTGGGGCAGACAAGAGTGCACGCGTGGGGCAGACAAGAGTGCATGCATGGGGCTGACTGGAGTATGCATGGTGGATTGGAGCGCGCGGGATGGACTGGAACGTGCGGGGTAAGCCGGAATGCATGAATGCGTGGAGCGGACCAGAGTGTATGGAGCAGACTGGGATGCATGGAGTGGATAGGAGTGCATGGAATGAACTGGAGCGCATAGAATTGCGTGACATATATAATATGGTTTGGAATGCAGAGAACCTTTGAAAGAGCATATAACCCAACATATCACACCACCACGCTTACTCTCTCCTTACATCACCACTCAACTAGAACACAGGTATACTATGACACCATTCGGTATAACTGTTCTCATACCAACATCATTCTAAGTAATCACTGCTGGTTACAGACACCCAGCCAGGCGTTCTCCTCAAGCCTAACGCAGCCACATCCGGTCTGGATAAATCCTGCCAGAACGAACACATACTCCTGATCTCTCAACCACCACACCTACCGCTAAAAAAAAGCTATTACACAGATTCTGCACGAGCTGCACACATACCCGGTGCTCACACACACCTTTTGACTCTCTCTACTCTCTCTACTGATCTGAACTTTGGTTCCCAAGGGCGTTCAACCTACCAGCGCCTTCAGACCATACCAATGGTATATAAGGCGCTATATAAATGCAAAATAACAATAACAATAACTATAAAGAAATTAAAAAAAAATTCTAGTAAAAAAATCACCTAATCTGATAATTTGACCTGCACAGTGGCATTTGCAGTTTTTGTTTTTGGAAAAAGGAAATGTTGGGTCAGAAAACCAAACTAACCAACCCTACTAACAATTTCCCTTTCTACATATACCTCTCAAACTCCAAACCAAACACAACCTAAAACCTACAGCACAACAAACCGCACAAACTTCACTACATTGCAAAAACAAAACAAAAACACGCATAGTCTTACACAACAGTACACGACGACTACCGGCTGCAAACACCCCAGGCCCAGCCAAATGACCCACCGGGCTGAGGCCGCCAACAGCACATTCACTGCTCTCTTGCACTTTTCCTGCTTCATCCCACTAACTCAACCTCCCCTCCTCTTTCAGAGCCGCCAGAGTGCCAGGACCACTCTGGTGGTGATAGTGCGCGGTACAAATGTCCTTTAACATTAATATTAACATTCTTTTGCAAATTCAAATTTAGTTATTTTCCGAATTTTCGTTTTTCTGTGTGTTTCGACCACAAAAAAAAATAAATTGTGAAAAAACAACATTTTCAGGGAAAAATAAAATAGAATAGTGCAGTGGAAAAAGTGGCACACCGATTAGCTGGTGCAGCAGAGTTGTCGTCACCCATGTGCAGCACCCGACTTAGTGCCCCAGAGAGTGCTCCCTTCCTTCTCAGTCGCACTTGTGTTGGGATATTTTGCATCGGCCGGTCTAGGTTGCAAACTTCGCTGGGCCTACACCAATGCCTTTTCCCTCAGCCTGTTCTTTCTCCTCAGCCTCTCCTCAGCATGGCCACAAGACCCGGATACTTGCTAATAATACTTATTGTGAGCTGCTCTCTCACCTGTTCCCTACCGATGGGCAGTTCGGAGGTTTGTGGCTACTTGTCACTGCTGAAATAAAGAAATCTTGACACAAAGGAGGTTGGAAGATCTTTAATAAGTTATCTGCAAAGACCCTATGACTGCATCTTTTCCAGGCCAAATCTGATCCAGTAGCCTTCAAATGGTTCCATGTGTTAATATCCCCGCAAAAATATCGCCATACAAAATTATCACCATATTTTTGCGGTGATATTAAGGCATGGAACGTGCGGGGGACACCCCCGCAACCCCTGTAATTATTTTAAAATGAGCGGGGGCCACCCCCGCCACCCCTGCTCCCACAAAACCCTAATATTATCCCCACAAAAAATATTGCCTATGGTCGTTCCCGACGACCATATATACAGCAATAATTTTGGTGCGGATAATATTACTTGATACCCTTCGAACGTGTTCTAAATTGCAAACAGTTTCACTGGTTGGGTGAGACGTAACATGAACTGGTACCAGACCTGTTGAAATCAGCAATGATTACACCTTTATTAAAAAAAGAAAATCTTGATACCACCAACAACGATAATTATAGGCCTATAACGAATGTGCCTTTTTATCCTCAAAATACTAGCTAAACTTGCATACCTGCAGTTACAGGCCCATGTTGAAAAACATAACATTCTCGAAACCCAACAGTCAAGGTATAGAGCTCGCCATGGGACTGAGACGGCCATGCTAGATCGTAAATCCACCTTAGCTAGCATAGCTGACAAAAACCAAGCTGCACTGCTTATGCTATTGGACCTCTCTGCAGCGTTTGACCTGGTTGATCACAGTTTACTGGTGTCAAGGCTCGGAGAGGTTGCCAACTGTTCCAAAATAGAATCTAAATGGATAGCCTTCTTTCTAGGTCCTAGAATGGTAAGGGTCTGCGTAGGCAACAATCAATCCTCCCCCATCTCCCAGACATGCAGAGTTCCTCAAGGCTCCTGCTTGTGGCCTCTGCTTTTTAACCTATGTATCCGTCCCCTTCTCGACCTCCTAAGCAAATTAGGAGTGCAATATACAAACTACGCTGACGATACTCAGGTAGTCATACAGCTGAGCGGCTCTTAGAGCAATGATGTTGGACCCATCAATAACATATAAAAAGCCATACAGGACTGGATGGCCTGCAACTCCTTGGCTTTGAATGATAAAAAAGACTGAACTCCTAATAGTGTCATCTAAAAGCACTCAGACTAAACTTGATCCTTACTACGCCAGCTTCCCTATTTCAGATAATATCATCACCGTCCAAAAGAAAATCAAGACCCTAGGAGTTGTCCTGGACGAAGAACTTTCAATGAAGTCCCACGTTTCTAGCATCAAGTCTAGCTGCGGACTCATTAACAAGCGAATAGCATACATCCGCCCATTTATCTCTGAAAAAAACTGCACTCTCCTGTCCACGGCACTTATTAATTCCAGATTAGACTACTGTAATAGTCTTCTTGCTGGTACCAGAGTCTCCAACATTCAATCATTACAAGTGGCCCAAAATAATGCTGTGTGTAATAGCTTCAACCAATCTCGTTGCACCCACATCTCCACCTTTAGGAAAAAACTTAATTGGCTTCCGGTCAAACATCGTATAACACACAAGGTGCTAACTACGACGCACAAATGCCTCACTTTCAGCAGTCCTACATATCTGTCAGCACGTATTAGTACCAAGCCTAATGAGATGAATCTTCGCTCATCTACTGTGGTCGTCCTTAAACATCCCAGAATCAGGACAGCTAAATTTGGAGGCACAGGGTCCCCTTCTTTGGAATACACTACCAGCTCAGATACAGCAGATCCAGAGCTACACTGTGTTCAAACGCACCATAAAAACTCACTTTTTCAACCTAGAATAAATTGTTATGATTCTTGCTCCTCTTCTGCCTCTTGTGTTTGTCCGTTCTGCCTTGTCTTTGTGTGCGCCCTGAGGCCTACGGGCATGCGGTGTGTTACAAAAATTAAAATAAAATAAATAAATAAATAAATAAATGAAATGTCTATGCCATTATGATATTCTAATTTTTACCCAGCACAACCCTATTCATTAAAATCAATCCAATGACAAAACAAGAGACTGTTGCAATAATAGTTCATTGACATCCTATTTTGCCCAAGGTCACCCTTATCCAGGCAGCTTCACAAAGGAACGGATGCTCACTCTGACCTGATACAGACTGTCCTTTATAACAATGCCTAAATAATGAGTGTGCCCGGCTTACCAACATGTCTATACCCTTAAATGTGCCTCTAGGCATTGGTCAGGGTAGGTCTAATCCCTGTATTTAACGAGTGATAGGGTATACCTTGGATTGAATTAAAAGATATTACTAGCTGCACATTGTGTATTATAGTCAGATGTAACAAACTCTGTTTTGCTTTTTTTCTCCCTTTCGCTCTCTCTCTCTCACTCTGCACTCTCTTTCCTTCTTTGTCTCTCACTGTCTGTCCTTGTATCACTCTATGTTTCTGTTTCTCTCTTTTTTTGTTGAGAGTTTTGCTGTCAGGTGTGCATTTGTGAGAGCCCACCAGCCGCTGCTCATAACAGCGCAACCAGAAAAAATGACAGATATCTTGGTTGAGGGGAGGTTTTGTTTTATGTGATTGAAAAAAGAAGCATGATGACAGCAGTGACAGTGGCATCCATTGATGTGGGGACAGATCTGATATTTGGAGGAATACATTGGCACTGCATGTGTTCTACAGGAATATCACATCTCTGTGGGCACATTGTCCATATGGGAGATGCTGGCGAGGATGCAGATAGACTCTGCTGGGCCTCTGTGCAACTTTTTTAAGGGACCAAAGGGCTATGCTTCAGGGTTTACAACAACATTTGTTATTATTATTATTTTTTTTAAATATGATTTGTGTTTATACATACTGTAACAAATGGACAGATTCACCAGCACTATGAAGCAGGGCAATCAGTGGCTAGCATGCAAAATTAAACATTGCTTGGGTGCAAACATAAAAAGCACACCATTGGTTATATCCTGAGCGTGACCCTTTCCAATAAAAGAAGGGACATTTTGAGAGTGAATCTTTATGTATTCTTTGCAAAACAGATGTTATTACAATGAAAACATGTTTCAGTCTTTTTTAAAACCAGGACTGGATTTTATCAGACTGTTTTTTCTCTTTGTTTCTATTAATGAACAGGATCGAATAAAACCACTCCGCCTTATCATCCACCATTTTGCTACTTTGAAGTTATCTCCACAACCCTCCATTTAGCTACTTTACCTGCATTATGTGATCCTGCTGCTTCTCTAGCAAGAATGATTATTTGCCATGTATACTTGTTTTCTGTTGAACTATTTCTGGGTGACTTTGGTGATTTAATCACTTCCCTTTGGTTGTCCAAATAACTGAGTGTCCAGGTAAAGGGGCAGACTGAGGTAAGGGTAGGAATCATTGTCTTTATTTATATTATTCTTTGTCCCTTGCTACCCCCTATTTACCACTGGGTGCCTCAAAGCTGACACACACAAAGCACACAAAAACAAAATACTAGCAAAGTAATTCACTGAACCAAATCTTCACATACACTTGCATTACCCTCAACTGCCACTATGCACCTGCACACACACTTATTACACACACACACTTGCATATTTGTTCTCACGGGCCATGACTGAAACCCTACCACACACCGATCAGCTCTGACATTCTCCCATAGCATTGTCTTATCCACAAGAGAGACCGGCCACACTAAGTAAGGTGTGGCATTGCCATCATTTACAAAGACTCACTCATGCTTGGCAACCCCCACCATTCCCCATAAACGTCCTTGGAGGCACTCTCTCAGTTGCTCTCCTCCATCACAACCACACCCGAAATGCCATTCATTCACCTTATTTAACACCCCAGAACACACAATCCTAACTTCTGCAAAGACGAGTCTGACTTCATTACTAACAACCCCAGCTCCCACTGATAAACCTTGGTTATTTTAATACAGGCAGTGTAAACCTAGATCGTGCCTCATAATGCACATTATCCTCGCTCCATACTCACTCCACCATCACCATGTGGCTTCACCTAACACATCACCTTCTCCAAACATATTGGTTGCAACACGCTTTTCCATCTGATTTCTTGCAGAAATCACGTTCTGTGCAAAATCTAATATTGGTATCTTGGTCTAAACGCTTTGCAATCCCCTTTACACGCACTCTGCCACACAACATCTCCCACATGCCACACATCCATTCCCCCAGTCAGACAAATCAAACACACTACAGACACAGCCTTAGCACCCCTCATACCACACTCCTCCTTCTCTCACAAACATTCTGCCATACTGCTCAACAATTGAAACATCATTATCACCCAGGCACTCGACAAATAAGCCCAATTTCAAAACACAAAACCTCTGCACAACACATACAACATGGTTGAATTATGTCCTCATCTCCATCAAACAGGAAACAAGGCCCATAGAAAAAGCATTGCAAAATAACTCATGATCCTCCAGTAGGGCACCCCTAAAACCTTGCTGCAACAAAAAAAGATGTCCATAGGTAACACCAAAGATGCCCATTAACCACACGAACTTGAATATAATACTAATCATACAGAGAAACTATGCAACATCATTACATCCCATCACACCCATAATGGCATCCACCGCTTTTTCAGTAGGATGTTTTAATCAGGCAACATCTAGTTCAGTCGAATGTTGCACCCACCCCAAGTGATGAATGCTCAATTTTAATTTATTTGCTTACATTCTTTTTTTGAACCCGGCACCCCCTGTGTAACAGTATATTTTCACTGCAGCCTTCATCCTCTTTTGGGACAAGAAACAGTGTTGCACAGAAGGCCTATTAATTAATCAAATAGAATAATTGAATCAACTTGAATAGAAACACACTTTCTGTATCTATTGATATTCTCACATAAATGGTCAATACAGTATTATTATAAATGTGAACTTTTAAAACACACACATCACCGTGTGTACATCAGAATTATCCCAAGCATGCATCCCCCTTGCGTTAAACAGTGAATGAGGTATTTGAAAAATATATAATTTTATAGAACACCAAATAAAGCCAGAACATGCCCACCTATCTAAATCTATCTATGTCTTATTAACTGTGAATAAACATTCCCCCCCATTCAATGAACCTGTCAGAAATCTAAATAGCGTCCTAGGAAACTCAATTGCAAGACAGGCTACTTAAAATTCTCAAATTCAGATGACGTACTAAATAGAAACATATCCTTTCAGTGGTGTTTCTATTGCATTAAGATGTAAAAGTAAACATTCCTTATTATGAATGGGCAAATTAGCAGAGGTAACTTTTGTGACAGCAGCAGTAACATAACTCTGCTTTGTGATGTACCCAGGAAATTACTTCTATGAATTTATATTTCTTGTTATGCACATCGTGAGATGTACTTTAATTCTCTGTGCTTGCACAAAGCACAGAGAAGGAGTCAGGGGGCCCCGCTGTATACAGACCATTAGATATATTTGATCATCTATAATTTCAGAAGCATATATGCTTCTGAAGTATTTCCTTGTTGCCTGGGATGTACAGCCAATATATATACTCCCCTCTCAATAAATCGGGTCAGAGTTCAATCTATTCACCTTTAAGAGTATCACTCCCCTCAGAATGTATATTATACTTACATCTGAATTTCTTTTGGCTGTCTCAGAGACAGGTGGGCATCCTCAAGGACTGGTTCAATTCTACCCTCCCACGCTTGGAATAAATAGACATAAGTCAGCAAAATGGGATCAGGTTCACTCTACAGCCTGGTACCCATCTTTCTGTAATGCAACCTATCTGCTGCCTTTTCCACTGAAGAGGGGTCTGACTCTTTAATTCCAGGTAGGACTCTCTTACAGTGCTTTGCTATTAATCCATAACATGGGTGCAAAAAAGGCAATCTAATCAGTTCTCCTTTCTTTTTTTTTCAATTATCCTCCTGTCCTTCTTCTTCATTAGTGAGTGAGTGAGTGAGTGAATGTGTGTTCACAATCTATGGTTCTGAACTTTTATAGAGCAGAAACCTTGCTTCTTAAAGTTGTTTTTAATTTATCTAATTTAATAGGTCATTGGATGTGATTGAACAGTGTTCCAAAAGTGATATCACACTAAACCAACCTCTCCATAGTCATTGAGAAAATTAATGAGGTGGGCGTCCGATGGGTGTGACTTTCAAACCCAGTGTCCGTCACATTTAATTTTATGTCATCTTAGAGATTTTGTATTAGACAATTGTAACTTTCTAAAACAGCATATTCCACTCATCTAATCATGTTACTAATCGGTTCTTCAGATCACTCTCACGTAGATGAATCAAATGATGTTATTTTCATCTCAACACATCCCATGGTGGATAAATTACAGATTGGACTTTTTTCTCACTAATACTTTCAGAAAAAAAATAAAAATATCCACCTCACAATAACAGGCTAACCGCCATTGACACTAGGATCTTCAAATCACTGGTGCATGCTGTTTCTGCATAAATCTATCCATATTAAGCCTAATTTGCATAATAAAGATAACATCGCACAATGTTTGTTTTAGTACCATCTACTTGGGATTTTCAAGCTGAACAGTTTTTAAAAAAAAGACGTCTGTATGACATTTTGACCAAATGTTGAAAGTGATAAAGTGAATCCAATGTAAAATTCAAAAGGCATTTTTTTCTCTTTGCCACTTAACATAATGCTACATGGCATTCACGATTTTTTGTGCCCAACAACAGAACATGTGGTGCCCCACCCTGTCAGTTCAGAGCTGAGGCACTTAATGACTCCTGTGAATGCTGTAATCATGGTAAAAGTTATTTCTAGTTAAGCTGGCAGGATTTGTTATTGAATTTTAATTTTAATGTTATGTATAGAGCACTGTATGCCAAAACGCTGTAGGAACACAGAGAAATGGTACAAATCAAATGGAATCAAATCATGAAATCAAAGATGAACAGGTAAAATCAAGAAGTGAGGAAATGAGTTTTAAGTCGTGAAGATCGGAAATGAGATTTACTATGGGTGGACATGGGAATTTAACTAGCGAGGGGAACAGGGAGGTACATAGACAGAAATAAGAGAGGAGAGAGGAGGAGGGGAGAGGCCATGGAGACATTTAAAGACCAGAGGAAGAAAAGAGTAGAGCAGAAATGATTCAAAGAGGAGCCAGTGCAAAGAGACTAAACCAGAGGAGATAGCATCATTAGAAGATAGGCAAAAGATGGGACAAGTGGAAACACACATTTTAGATGCACTGAAAGAAAGAAATGTCCTAGCCTTGCACATTGTATAGCGATGAAAGCAACAGGAGCGGGCTACAGCAGAGATGTCGGAGGAGCATAATGAAGAAGGGTCAAGAATGACACCAAGATGTTGGGTGAGGAATGGAGATTGGCAGAGAGGAAGGGGGGGGGCGATAGAGGGAGGGTGCATGGGTGGAGGAGTAGTGGAGGTAGGAAAGAAAAGAACTTTACTCTTGGAGGGATTTAAATGGAGATGGCGAGTCATCATCCAGGAATGAATAGCAAGAAAGCAGCCGGAGGACAGAATCGAATGAATAGAAGGGAGAATGAGGAAGAAGAAACAAAAAGCTGAGTATCATCTGCATACAAGTGATAAGAGAGACAAAAGGAATGATGTAAAGAGAAACGAGGAGGGGGGCCAAGGACAGAACCATGAGTGACACCATTGTGAAGAGGGTGAATAAGAGAGAGTGTGCCTGCCCATCAAACCGGGAAGTATGATATGTAAGATAAGATTGAAACATGTTTAAGACAGAACCACAGAAACTGAGATGATAGAGGGAACAGAGAAGAAGAGAGTGGTTAACAGTGTCAAAGGCAGCTGACAAGTCTGGAAAGACCATTAGAGAAGGCTGCCTAGAATGGCGAGCAGAGGAAAGTGAGTCACATACTGAAAGGAGAGCAGTTTCAGTTGAGTCAAAGAGGCGGACACCTGAGTGGTAAAGTGGAAGGAGGGGGGAAGTCATGATGTGAGAAGAGACTTCTATCTAAAAGAAATATGTATAGCACAGCTGTCATCAGTGGCATCAAGGCGATTGAACTAAATGATACTCCAATAGGTTTAGTCAGGAAGTGTAAGTGAGATGGGTTGGTAATTGGAGGGGAGATAGGTATACAAGGAAGGTTTCTTGAGAATTGGGGCAATAGTATCATATTTAAAGGAAGAAGTTAAAATTGAAGATTGAAGAGAGATGTTAAAAAGAGAAGACAAGTATGATGGAAGTGAGGGATAGAGTTTGAGGGATAGAGCATAGTAATGAGGGAGGAAGGTTTACAATCAGAGAGGGAATCAGTGGTATGGGCTTTAGAAAGGAAAGATGACATATCAAAGAAGGAAATAGGACAGCATGAGGACAATAGAATATAAGAGACCCAGGGACAAGCCAAGGAGGGGTAGGGGACAAGGAAGCAGAGGTGATAGAGTAATGAAAAGGTGTAACATTGGATGAGAAGTAGGAAGCAAAATCAGAGTCAGAGAGAGGTAAGAAAAGAGAGATATTGGTGGAAACAGGACAGAGAATACTGTTTAAAGTTTGAAAAAGACGATGAGGTTAAGAGGAAACAGAGGTCAGTAAGTCGGTATAGACACACTGTTTAGTGGGGAAAAGAGCAGTGTCAATGTCACAGTGAAGAGTAGAGAGATCGAGACGATCATCAGGAGAGCGGTACCATCACCAGCGATGCCCAGCATGGCACAAGATACAATGAGAATAGTGAAGATCGGGGAAGTCAAGTCTGGGGTGGCTTGTGTGAATGACAAAAAGAGGAAGAAGCATAGAAGGAGTCTAGAGTCTTAAGTATACAAGATTTAAGGGAAAACAAAAGAATCAGTAGAAAAATAGGATAGAAGATCAAGAGAAAGGAGAGAAGAAGTGAGAGAGGAAATTAATAAAGAAGTATGAAAGGACACAAAGTCCCAGCAGAAGACATACGAGGAAGAAAAGGAAAAAGAGGGAGTGGAAGAAGGAAGAAGCTATAGGGTAAGAAGAGAATGATCAGAAGAGTAGGTGAGATGGCCCAGGACAGAGGGAAGAGATAGAGGGGAAGACAAGATTAGATCCAGGGAAGTGACAGAGATATGAGAAGGAAAGGTAGGAACTAACAAGAGGAGAAAGGAATCAAGAACAACAAGAAGTGGAACTGAAGAGTGGATAGTAGCCAGATGAAGGTTGACATTCCCCAAAAGTAAAAAAAAGTGGTGTATGTAGAGGAAGAAGAGAATATGTCAAGGTCAACACAAAATGAGCTTGGATGACCAGGGGGATGGTAGATAAGTAGAAAAGCAATATGAACAGGTTTAGTAAAACAGGAGAACTGATACTCAAAAAGACTTGAGTGATTATAGGACCTTGCTGCCCAACAACAGACATCGATTCCTAAAAAGTGTTAAATGTTTTCCTTTAGGAATGCCCCGGCTGATTGTGAATTCATATCAAATGAAAGGGGACTATTACAGACCACTGCAATTAATTCCACAGAACAGGTCAAAGTCATACTTTGTATTGGCTTATAAATCTCCTATCAAAGGTCCACATTTTCAAATTTCCCCCTCCTCAAAACCTGTCCCTCAACCCCACACTCCCTGAAAACGTCCACACCCGTACTATCCCGCCATATATCATGAGAATGAAGGAATACTTCTTCAACAGCCAACTCCAAAAACACATGTCTATGAACAGTCTCCTCAATCCCTTACAATCTTGTTTCCAATCCAGCCACAGCATGGAGACCACAACATTACCAATCCGTGTTAACCTTCACACATCACTGACAAAGGTCACCCCTCCCTGTTCTTGCTCTTTAACCTCTCAATAGCCTTTGAAATCAGTAACCACACCATTCTCCTACATATTCTATCGCAGAGGATTAATCTCTCAGGCACCTTTCTTCGTTCACCACCTTCCGCACTGATAGGTACACTTTCTCAACCTGCCCATTTATTAATCCAACCTCACCCCAGTCAAGTTTGAGGCTTACCAATGATCCTCCCTGTCTCCATTTCTTTACAACCTAAAATCACTCGGGCAGTTCCTTGTAAACGAAAATGTCCACTTCCACAAATACAAACATAACACACAATATATACTTCCAAATCTCCTCCGCCTCACTACTACACACCCTCAAATGTTGTTTCTCCATGATAGCCACCTGCATGGCTGCCCACCTCCACAAACTCAACTCTTCCAACATGAATACCACATCATCTGCCCCCAAGGCAAAAACAGAACCTCAACCCTTAGATCAACAAAACACATATCCCTCTCCACTGCTGTCAAATCGCTAGACTTACCATCAACCCCACCTTTCCCTCACACATAGCTACTGTCACCAAAAAATGCAATTTACACCTACACATCTTTTACAAGATAAGATGCTTCCTTCCTCCTTACGACTTCAGCGCCACAATCCAAGTACTGGTTTTGCCTAAGCTTAACTACGTAAACACGCTTCTGATCAGACTTCCCAACAGCACCCTTACCCGCTGCAAGTCATACAGAAGGCAGAACCATGTGTCATTCTGCACTTGCCAAACACTCACACAGCACACAACGCTTGCCCCCAGCTCCACTGGCTGGCCATAGCCCAGACAGTTGCCTTCAAATGACTCTGCATTATATGTAAAGCCATCCACCTCCAAAAATGATCTTACTTTCAAAGGGAACTGAAACATATCCCCCGCACAAACACCTGACAGGCTAGCCAAAATGTCCTACACATTCAATTCTGCAAACTAACATGCATACAAAAAGAAGCATTAAACCAGTTGGGAACGAAAAGCCTGGAACACTCTGACTTTTCACATTTGCATCATGACTTTCCAACAAAAACCTTAAAAAATACCTCCTTTGCCAAACCTAATCCATCCTCACAACCTTCACTGCCATCCCCTATCTAGCATAATCTTCCTGTCCTCTAGTAAACAACATTTTAAATAAAATAAAAATAAAGTAAGACCAACACATGTGCCTTCAATCATGCTTTCTTTATTTTATTATTCGTCAATGCTATATAACCAGCCACAATGTGATATCTCTGCTACATTTACAAAATAATGATATTAATAATGGTCCTACTTCTTAGTCCTTGGACCAGCCCAAAAACTCGTTGAGAGGCTCTATACACGTTTTCAATACTTCTTATCATTTGAAAGGAGTTTGTGATTTGATGCATTGTTAAGCAGATAAATGTCCACTTGACAATCACAACATCAAAATGATCTCTGTTTTGACTGTATCAGCAGAGGGGTCAGACGCTCTGCTTCACTGGAGACTCCTGTGATCTGAGTGGATGACAGTTTGCAAAGGTCTGAAACCTATATCTTTTTCCAGAGCAGTCATTTCACACAGCCTCTTTTATTTCACCTAATTGGGCCTCATTACGAGTTGGGTGGGATTCCAGCGGTAAATCCTCCGGAATACCGCCCAACAGAATTACTGTTACCACCACTAACAGGCCGATTCATGGAATTAATGTGCGCTGAAAAAACGGCGCACGCATGCGAAAACGTGCGAATCTCAGTGAAATAGCGCCAATCGCAGTGCAAGTGCGATTATCGCATAGAAAACAGCGCACATCTATTCATGGAAGTCCGTGCACGCGCAAAATGTGGGATGTGCGATGAAAAAGTGTGCGGCGCATGCTGGCGCACGCTGATGCACGCTGGCGCACAGGTCATCGAACGCCATGCGATAAGGCCACAGCGAATTCGCACATAGCGTGGCGCACATAACAAAAGTAGGCGTAACACGGGGCGTTACAAGCAGAATGGGGAACAACTCGTGAAAATGTGGGCGTCACGGGGGAAGTACAGGAGGCAAGTGTGCGGAACGCCCACACGCTCGCCTACAACACGTATTCATGGAATGGAATAGGGAAAAACAGCGCACGGCCAAAGACGCGCACAGGCCCATACATGTCCACCACACGAAAGCAGGCGCCAGCGTCCCTGCGCAGGAACAAAATGTGCGCCAAAGTTCCACATGCAATTGTGCTGGGTGCGTGTATTTCAGGGGTGCGCGAGAAGTTCCACATGCGATCGGGCCTGGGGGAGTGTGTGCGTGTATTACAGGGGTGCGCGAGAAGTTCCACACGTGATCGGGCCTGGAGGAGCGTGTGCGTGTATTTCAGGGGTGTGCGAGAAGTTCCACACGCGATTGGCCTGGGCGTGTGTATTTCAGAGGTGCGCGAGAAGTTTCACACGCGATTGGCCTGGGCGCGTGTATTTCAGAGGTGCGCGAGAAGTTTCACACGCGATCGGGCCTGCGGGAGCGTGTGCGTGTATTTCAGAGGTGCGCGAGAAGTTCCACACGCGATTGGCCTGGGCGCGTGGATTTCAGAGGTGCCCGAGAAGTTTCACATGCGATTGGCCTGGGCGCGTGTATTTCAGAGGTGCATAAGAAGGTTCACACGCGATCGGGCCTGGGGGAGCGTGTGCGTGTATTTCAGGGGTGCGCGAGAAGTTCCACACGCGATTGGCCTGTGCGCGTGTATTTCAGGGGTGCGCGAGAAGTTCCACACGCGATCGGGCATGGGGGAGCATGTGCGTGTATTTCAGAGGTGTGCGAGAAGTTCCACACGCGATTGGCCTGGGCGCATGTATTTCAGAGGTGCGCGAGAAGTTTCACATGCGATTGGCCTGGGCGCGTGTATTTCAGAGGTGCGCGAGAAGTTCCACATGCAATTGGCCTGGGGGCGTGTATTTCAGAGGTGTGTGAGAAGTTTCACATGTGATTGGCCTGGGCGCGTGTATTTCAGAGGTGCGCGAGAAGTTCCACACGCGATCGGGCCTGGGGGAGCGTGTGCGTGTATTTCAGGGGTGCGCGAGAAGTTCCACACGCGATTGGCATGGGTGTGTGTATTTCAGAAGTGCGCGAGAAGTTTCACACGCGATTGGCCTGGGCGCGTGTATTTCAGAGCTGCGCGAGAAGTGCCACACGCGATTGGCCTGGGTGCGTGTATTTCAGAGGTGCGCGAGAAGTTTCACACGCGATCGGGCCTGGGGGAGTGTGTGCGTGTATTTCAGGGATGCGCGAGAAGTTCCACACGCGATCGGGCCTGGGGGAGCATGTGCGTGTATTTCAGGGGTGTGCGAGAAGTTCCACACGCGATTGGCCTGGGCGCATGTATTTCAGAGGTGCGCGAGAAGTTTCACATGCGATTGGCCTGGGCGCGTGTATTTCAGAGGTGCGCGAGAAGTTCCACACGCGATTGGCCTGGGCACGTGTATTTCAGAGGTGCGCGAGAAGTTTCACACGCGATTGGCCTGGGCGCGTGCATTTCAGAGGTGCGCGAGAAGTTTCACACGCGATCGGGCCTGGGGGAGCGTGTGCGTGTATTTCAGGGGTGCGCGAGATGTTCTGCACGCGATTGGCCTGTGTACGCGATTCCATTGGACCAAAGGCCCTGACACCGGGGGAATGTTACAAGACCAAAAACTGCACGTCCGAGTGTCAGCCCGCGTAATTGGAGGATAGGGCCTCAGTGCGTATACGCGGAAGTGACATTGGACGTGTGGTGCGGTTTAAAAGGTACGTGTACTACGTCATTTCCTTGTACGTGCTTCTCGTGGAGAGCGAGTGGTTGAAATCTGTACTTCTTGTCGGTTGCACACGCGATTTACTTCACAGCGTTTCTAGTTCAAACTCCCTGTTACCTCTGTCAGTATTTTTCTGATTTTCTCTTTGACCTCAAACAGCGCTGACTTCTCCTTTTGTCCTGTCTCCTCAGACAGTGAACAAATCTTCTTTTTTAGTGGGGGTGTTGCCAACGCGCACACATGCGTATTTTTCACGCCCTTTTCCCAGGCAGACGGTGAGTCGCGCACGTATTTACCAACTGTGCTAGCCCCGTGTGTAGCGTACCCCTTCAGAGGTCATTGTAGGCGGCGTGTGACACGCATACGTTCATTTTTGTGTTTCTGGTTGCCACAGCGTAGTGCGGGTTCCTTTTCCCACGCACGTGGTCTACGAGGGGTGCATGCACATAGTTTTCTGTTTTCGGGGTGCCTGTGCGTTGCGTGACCCGTCATCTTTCCCCAGGGATTCCATAAAGCCTTGCTAGAGCACTTGGGTACGAATTCCATCTAGTACCCTACCCCTCTGACCCCCAATTGCCAAGGACAATTGTCTACTGCAACTCCCATACGCACAACTCCATCAGTGCCATGGCTGGGAGGCGAGCAAGCGGTAAGGGTGGCAAAGGTGGCCGAGCCTCAAGAAGTGGACGTGGTGGGCGCGGTAGGGGACGTGGCCAGGATTTGCAGACTACCCCTAGCCCCCCACGTGTGGAGGACCAGTCAGGGACACACATCCCCCCCCATGGTTGAGGGAAACGTGGCTGACACCATCCTTGCTCAGCCCTTGTTGGACCGGCCCGTTGTGGCACCTGACCTAGCAAAGGGTGACTCCCAGGCTGACTTCCAGGTCGCCAAGTCTAGGCCACAGGTGGCGGCGTAAGCCAGTGTCACCAGGCCACGTGGTACAGGGGCAGCCATGTCATCTGCTGGCCCGAGTAGGCGGAGTGGGGAGGCTGCAGGGGCAGCTGCAGCTCCGTCCACCCCAACTCTGACTCTGCCAGCCCGGACAGTGTTGGTCCCGGTACATCAGACTGAGGTTCCCCCTGCCATCATCACACTTCAGCTAATGCCTGCAGAAAATCATGTGGTCAGTGTGCCATCGCACACTACTACTACACAGTCCACCGGTGCTCCTGCCTCTAGTGTCCAGAGTGGCATAGGGCACTCCGGATCCCCACCACCCACAAAAAGAAAGAGGAAGAGTGCTCGTCCAGTACAGGCTAATGACCCTGACACGGCTACAAGGTCCGGCACGCCAAGGAAGCCTAGCTTCAATGATACCAAACTGGATGCACTTGTGCACTATGTGTCTGAACATGACGCCGAAATGTTGGTCACTTCAGGGTGTAGGATCACACCTGCTCGACGTCAGGCACACTGGCAGTCCATCGCGGACAGCATAAGTGCCCTTGGGTTTGTGAGGCGCACAGCTGTTGAGTGCTACAAGCGCTGGAACGACCTTAAGCGGAGGGCAAAGAAAAAGCTGGCCTCAAGTCATGCCGCAACTCTGGTGACTGGAGGTGGGTCTCCACAAGAGGACATTGAACTCACTCTACATGAGCATGTTGCTGGGACCTACGTCACAGAGGAGCAAATCCAAGGTGTGGGAGAACTGCCAGATTACGAGGTATTGTCCGGTGAGTGCACATGCATGTGTGTGTGATCCATGTGTATGTTGTTTGTGGGAGGGGTTCTGGTTGAGTGCCAGGTCAGGGTGTGTGTGCCTGAGTGTTTTGGGCCACCCATGTGCTTCATCCAATGCATTTGGCGCCCCGGGATTTGGGTATTACAGTATCCCTTCTGCCCACAGTAGGCATTTTGCACTACATCGCGCCAGTTGCCCTTGAAGTGGCATCTTGCAACATCATTGTTCCGTATTTAACTGTGTTCATTCAGGCTGATTGTTGAAATTCACCCGGTTCTACTGCGCATCACTCTGCCTATTGTCACATATATGACATGCCTATGGTACATGCCATCTGTCTGATGGCATGTGTCATGCATGTGTATTGGACATGCCACTCCCAGGCCAATGTGTGATGGCACTGCTAGCCAGCATGCAGCTAATGCGTTGCTCTTCCATCTTGGTGTCATCAGTGTCTGACATTTTCCTCCCCTTCCAACTCATGGACAGTGCATGCATGGGAGGGTTATAGTTATGTGGGACATGTCTAATTCAAGTACTGGTACTGTAGCTTGTCTGGCCTAATTGCGTGCCATGGTGCTAATGTCTGTTTCCATTTTTTGTCTTTCATGTTTTTGCAGAGGATGATGCACTTGATGCTGTTGAGGGAGAGGAGATGGTGCAGGCCCAGGAGGGATCTGAAGCAGGACCAGGCACCAGTGGGGGACGTGGTTTGGTGGTGGGGGAGAACCCTCTTTGCTGCAGGCCATACTGTCCAGGGGTGTCCCTGGCTGCACCTCCCCAGAACTCTTTTCAGGTGTTGATTCGGATGAGACCTATGTGGATTCGCAGGTATGTGTTCATGGAAGGGATACTGTTCTGTCCGACCCACCTGCACCAGGGGTAGAGCCCACTATGGGGATGTCAGTGTTGGTAGGTGCGCCTGTGGTGGTTACGGATGCAGGGCCACACTCCGCAACATCTGATCCTGTTCCTGGGCCAGCGGATCAGAGGGGAAATGCAGTCCTGCAGCCTCAGGCAGTGCCGACACAACAAGGCGCAGTTCGCCTTGCCCCAGACAGGTGTGGTGGTGCCCGCCAATGCGGTGGCCGTCCGCCACCGGGCAATACCGCATGGGAGCAATCCATATACGGTATTGCCAACCAACAGGCAGCATCATCAGAAATGATTGCTCAAGCCATGGAGAGGGTGGCCACTTCCATTGTCCCCCCAGGGAAAGGCTGATGGAGCTACTACAGCAGGCAACAGACTCCATTTGCCAATCAGTCAGGGAGGACATGTTGGCGTCCAACAGGGACAAAGAGGTGGCCCTGGACAATCTCAGGGAATCAATTTCTCTAGATGCCCAGGGACAGAGGGAAGCCCTGAGGGGAGAGATCCGGCACCTCAGGCAGACTCTTGTGGACCTTGAGGCTTCCACTGTCACCAGGACGGAACAGCTGCTGGAGCGCATTACCCGTACGCTCTCAGCAGAGATGCAGGCAACTCAGGCGGAGGCCCGGGCAACTCGGGCAGAGGTCCGGGCAACACGTCGGGTGTTGCATGGGGATCTCCGCACCATATCCCTCCAGGACGAGGCCTTCCACACCCGCATGCTTGCTGCCATGGAGGACCAAACTAGGGCTTTGCGTGTGCTGCCTCCCATAGCACCACCACCTCCTGTGGCAGCAGCAGCAGAGGTTGAGGAGAGCGAATCCAGCAGTGAATCTCCCACGATTTAGTAGCCGTGCAGGCCATGAGCCATGGAGGTGTTTTTTTTTCCCAACATTCACACAGGTGGCTGTTGGTGGGCACCCTGTCCTCGGACCTCCTGGGTGTCCTCCCCCACCCCCCCCTGTCCCACACATGGCCATTTTTGATTTTTGATTTTTTGTTGCAGTGTGTTGCCTTGTGTGGCTCCCGTGGGCATCCACTGTATTCCGGCTGGGCACATGCAGGCTTGTCCTGAGTTTGGGTTAGATGCTTGGGTTCGTGAGACACACACCCCTCCTGCTTCCCGTTTCCATGGGCTTGCAAAGGGTGTGCCCAAGTGACAGTGACTTACACAGTGACGTTGGACTCCCACGACATGTGTGGGCAGTCTGTAGTCAATGCTGTGTAAACATTCCTAGTGCATATTGTTGTTGTATTGTGCACTGCATGGTGTATTGATGTGTGCTTGTGCATCCATGTCTCCCTCCTAATTTGCAGGTTCATTCCTCATGTCTACACAAGGCCGTCCACTTTGGAGATGGAGCTCATGTTGTGTGCAGTGGACTTCCAGATGTGCGTGGCAACAACACTGTACAGTTGGAGGTGGTGGATGTGCTGGCATTCTCATGTTGTAAGACTACATATCCTTTACCTTAGTACTGTCATGTTTATGCTATGTCGATTGTATTGTGGCAAGTATTTGGTCATGGGTGTTGTTATTTCTACATTTATGTGGGCATATTGTGTGTGGCCAGTTTCCATTAGGGACACTGTACTTTGTGACACGTGTCATGTTTGGGGGATGACTTTGTTTGCTCTCACATGGCATGTCATGCCATGGGTGGCGGTGCTGGGGAGGGGTTGGGGACATGGCACTGTTGTCATGTTGTATCTTGCAAGGGGGTAATGATTTTAGCAGCGTAGAAGTGTGTCTTTTGAACACAGCATTGGTGGTGTTTGTGTAGGTAGGGAAGCACACAATGGAACACTTCCAGATGTACAATCTCAGGCTGGTATGGTTGTGACAGTTGACTGTCCATTGACACATCATAATTGTCAGTTACAATCATCATTGATTGTCAGCTGGTATGTGCCAGGGCTGTGTGCACTCCACATGGGTGTGATTTTATGTGAAGTAATTAGCCACGAGTTGCGTACGGGCTGCCTCACCCCATGCCCTTGCCCCTCCCATGCGCAGCGGGCATGCATGTGGTTGGGGATGTGGGGGCATCACCATGTCCACGGCCAGGCCCCGGCGTGTTGCAACGTTGTGCAGGACACATGCTGCCACTATGATCCTGCACACTACTGGGGGAGCGTATAGCAGCTGCCCGCCAGAACGGTTAAGGGAGCGGAAGCGTGACTTGAGCACTCCGAATGTGTGCTCCACGATGCCCCGGGTTGCAATGTGGGCTGTGTTGTATCTTACCTGGGGTGGCGTGGTGGGGTTCCGAATTGGCGTCATCATGTGGGTGCTGAGAGGGTAGGCACTGTCCCCTGGGGAGGTGGTGATGGGTATCATTAGTGGGGTTGTGACATTACTCAGTATGTGACATGCATGCATGCGCAGTGGCATTTATACTCACCAAGCAGCCATGTATCGCCATGCCGCCCAGCTTCTATGTCCCGGTTTAGGGTAGACATTCTGTAGATGAAACTGTTGTTGGTGGAGCCTGGATAGTTGCTGTATACTGAGGTGATGATTCCCTTGGCATCACATACTACATGGACGTTGATGGAATGCCAGTGCTTGTGGTTTCGATAGATGTGCTCAGTTGCCCTGGGGGGACGTAGAGCCACATGGGTGCAATAAATGGCACCTAGCACTTTGGGGAATTGTGCCACCCTGTAGAAATCCTGGGCGACAGCCTGCCTTTCTACAGGTGTTCTGGGCAGGTATATGTGCCTGCGGACTGATGGGCGTGCAGTGATGATGGCCAAGACCTGGTGTAGGCAGCGTGACTGCGTGGCTTGTGACACCCCCCCACTATGGCACTTGTCCCCTGAAATGATCCAGTGGCCAAGAAGTGCAGTACATTGAGGACCATCTCCAGGGGGCTGAGTGCTTGGGAGCACAGGGTGGTTGAGGTGAGGTCATCCTCCCACTCACTGACCAGGTCGAATATTATGTGAGGTGGAAACCTGCACCTTCCATACACATGGTCATCAGGCCAACCCAAAAAGGCTGGTTCTGGGTGTAAAAATTCTGGCCCTGACTATCCTCCTCCTCCTCCTGCGGTATCCCACGGCCACTGCTGCTAGGAACGGTATGTTCATCCTGGCGTCTGAGCTTGTTTGTTGTTTGCGTGCACTTTTATGCTGTGCGGGTGGACGTACGCCTACTTCCTGCTGGCGTACGTGTTTCCGGATTGGCCACGTTCGATTCCATGAATACGTGTTGTAGGCAAGCGTGTTAAACTTCCTGCGCACCCCTGAAATACACGTACCCAGCCCAATCGCGTGTGAAACTTCTCGCGCACCCCTGAAATACACATACACAGCCCAATCGCGTGTAAAACTTCCTGCGCACCCCTGAAATACACGTACCCAGCCCAATCGCGTGGAAACTTCTCGCGCACCCCTGAAATACCCGCACCCAGCCCAATTGCGTGTGAAACTTCTCGCGCACCCCTGAAATACCCGCACCCAGCCCAATCGCGTGTGAAACTTCCCGCGCACCCCTGAAATACACGTACCCAGCCCAATCACGTGTGAAACTTCTCGCGCACCCCTGAAATACACGTACCCAGCCCAATCGCATGTAAAACTTCCCGCGCACCCCTGAAATACACGTACCCAGCCCAATCGTGTATGAAACTTCTTGCGCACCCCTGTAATACACGTACGCTGCCCAATCGCATGTATAACTTCTCGCACACCCCTGAAATACCCGCACCCAGCCCAATCGCGTGTAAAACTTCTCGCGCACCCCTGAAATACACGTACCCAGCCCAATCGCGTGTGAAACTTCTCACGCACCCCTGGAATACACACACACGCTCCCCCAGGCCTGATCGTGTGTGAGACTTCTTGCTCACCCCTGAAATAAA
The DNA here is from genome assembly GCF_040938575.1 of Ambystoma mexicanum. NCBI lineage: Eukaryota > Metazoa > Chordata > Amphibia > Caudata > Ambystomatidae > Ambystoma > Ambystoma mexicanum. Next base: position 953,207,363 of record NC_090926.1, on the reverse strand, counting down.
CGTACCCAGCCCATTCGCGTGTGGAACTTCTCACGCACCCCTGAAATACACGCACACGCTCCCCCAGGCCCGATCGCGTGTGAAACTTCTCGCGCACGCGTGTTCCCGAAACCCCCGCTTTGTGTTTGCTGTTTGCCAGTCCGGTGAACTGGTCCAGGGTTGGCGCAGCCCTTGGCGATGGTTTTGCGATCTTGATGGCTTTTCCTTGCGCGAAGGCGTTCTTGGGGGCGTAACTGCCACTGCTGCAGGCTCGCTGCACCACTCTGCGCCACGTCTGCTTTTGGAGGCGAGAATCCATGAATACGCTGTGCGTGGAAATTGATTTTATCGCACGCGGCTGGCGCAGACATTCGCACGGGCACACTGTGCGCCAGCCGCGTGCGACACTTTTGTGAGGAATTACATGAATCGGCCTGTTAGTCTGGTAGATTTACTGCCGGATTACAAGTGGTGGTGGCAGTGTTAGTCCCCATTCATTTGGAGTCCATAGCACTCCATTGGGGATTTCAGTGGAATTACTGCTGCTATAATTCTGCCTAGTTTGCCGATTTATTTACAGAAAGTGTGAGTATTTACCTCCAGCATAATGCTGGAGGTAAATCTCACACTCCGGGCCAAACTCGTAGTATGGCGGAGCTGGAAAAGTAGTGGTAAATCTGTTACCGTAACTTTTTTCTCACACCATCATACTCGTTATGAGCCCCTTTAAAATGTTCTAAAAATGTATCTAGTTTCTTACCCATTGGACATGACCTCCAAACATCTAAAGCCTTTCTAGAAACCAATGCATTTGTGGGACAATGTGCAATCAAGATTATGGTTCAGTAAGCGACACACATTTCAAGCAAAGTGCAGTAACTTGACAACCTGTGTGATCTTGAGCATATCACTGTTGATCGCCCCTGCTCTACTTACTTTCTTTGTTTTATGCTCAATGTTATGTGGAGGGCATTGCAGTGGATGCCAACTTGATCAGTTAATAGGTGCAACTCTGATCCAGTATCACGAAAGAGCAAGCTGCAGTCTTGAATATTTATAAAACACACAGGTAGGCCTGTTGCTTGACGATGGGCACAGTGAAAGTATAATTATCTCAATAATAGATATGTTAGTGACTTATGCAGGATAAAGTACTGAGCTTGTCCTCTCCGTTTTCGATCCTGTGATCTGTAAATTCAACACAGACCTTTGCACTGAGTGTTCAAACTACTGAGTTACTTTACCAACATTGTGCAAAAACAGCTCTTAGGAAGGTGCCAACTCGGCACTTTTGTGCACAATAACACATGGAGAAAGGAGGCTTGCAAACAGCAGCAGCTTAGTGTCCTCAGAGGGCGAACACTAATCTAGCCTTGAGTGACCTCACTTCCTGCCTTCAAGTCAATCACTCGCAAATCTCCAACTCTATCTTGGCAGTGTGATGGGCTGGAATGACATCATTTCCAGGGCCGCCCCATCCCATTATATCCCAATCATTTGAAAATCGGCCAATTTCCTGTGGCCAAGCAGCTCTTCAATTTATCAAAAACACCACAATTACCTGCTTGGTAAGAAAAAGAAAAAGAACCTTCATTTCCTCCTGCCTGCTATTTTCTTGCCAATTACGGGGGATGGGAGAAGGAAAGAACATGTTTAACTGCTAAGATAGCTACAATATAAAAGTGCATTCATTGAACTGCGAATATAAACGTCGACAAGGCGAACAAGCCTCCATCCTGCGTTTAAAATTGGCAAGAGAAACGGGAAGCTTGAAAAAACAAAAATGAGAACAGGTAAGAACAATGTGGGCGTCATCTGGCAAGCTGAACCGTTAAAGGTCTTTTGTCCCAGTGAAAAGGTGAATATAAATACACGAATGTAATCCTCCTCGGCCTCTAAATTGTCTGCTTAAGTCTTAACCGAGAGCAGTGGTTTTATTCCCATGGCGTTGGTCATTCCAAAGTACGTGGGATCTGGAGAACCGAGTTTTGAATTGTGTGTTTTTAAGGAATTAAAATAACAATTCTTATTGACGCGTGGGCCGTAGGGCAAAAGCTACAATACAATGAAGACCATTAGTAGGGGACGGACGAAATGTATAACATCGTTCAGTGATTATGGAAAAAAAGCCAATAGACTTGAATTGTCTATAGTTAAAATCTATTCTTTCCTACTGGCGCAGGTGTACATGGTGAAAAGGGAAGGAGCAAATGAAATAGGGTGAAGAGAGCATAATGGGGATGGGGAGCATGGGGAGGCAACGTGGGAACGCTGAATGGAGAGGAACACGGGTGAGTTCAGGCCATGGGACAGCTATGAGTTTGCCCAATGCATTCGTGAAAAAAGCCAACCAGTCCTTGTTTTAATTCTTGCAATTCTAGGATTCGTAGTTCTACATTCATAATGTAAAAGACAAAATGTCAAGATCCAGTACTCTAAAGAAGAACAAAAAAAAACAGGATTGGATGTCTTCCATGCTCATGGAATGGGGACGCGTGAGAGCTCTGGAAATGGAAGGCAAGGAGCATAAGAACCTGCAGTACAGTAGGGAAGGGGAAGCAGAAGGAAGTAGTGTCAGAGGAAGATGTAGTGTTAGAGTGGTGAGACGGGATCCTTACTTGCATCACTCAGTAACATTTCACTACTTTACAGGGGCGACAGGTATCAGAATCTGAAAGTGCCCTGCATTGGTGTTGATGGCCCTCCAACTCCTAACCTTGCTCAACACTTGGCGGGCATCTGCAAAGCTGTATATGTATGTCATTGCATGTATGTATATAGACAGTGGGCCTCCTTATGAGGAATGCAGACCCGTAATGAATTGTGCCGGTAAAACTCTAAGCCCTTAGCACAAATTATCATCCTAGGTGACCTTAACCTTGGTTACAGCGCCCCGAATTATGCACCTGCTGCATCACTAGCCAACTCCCTAACAGAACATGGCTTTGTACAACTCATTGCCCTCCCCACCCACCAGAAAGGTTGAACTATTGACTGGGTAGCGACCTACAACTGCGACAGAATCTGTAAGGACCTCCAACCTCTAGCCTGGACAGATCACCACCTCATACCTCTTGAGATTAACACTACCCTTGCAGCACCCGGAAAATTCCCTTTACCACCAGCCTACCCTACCAGAAACAAACGCAACATCACTGCTGAGGCCCTACTACCCCTGGTCTTACCCATCATTAACGCACTCCCAGCCAACGCCATCTAAACCTACTGATCAACACCTTCAATGACTCCATGGCCAAGGCAATGGACACCGATGCCCCCCTGAAACTGCGCAAAGATAAACCAAGAGTGCACCTGAACACATGGTACACCCCTGAACTCAAGTTACTCAGAAAAAAGAAAGCCAAGGCTCAACTCACATGAAAAACCAATCCCTCTGCAGAAAACAAATTAAACCTTACGAACATAACCACCTTATACAAAAACGAAATAACTTGTACCAAAAAAGAAGCATACAACGTCAGAATTGATCAGGCAGGATCCTCCACTAAAGAATTATTTAAAATTCTAAAAGAATCAGAAAATCCCAATCCACCTACAGACACATGTCTGAAAGACAAACCTTGGTGCACTAGCATCCATCCAAAACGCCCTCAACAATAAAATCATAGGACTCCAAACTAAAATCGAGGACAAACGCCAACAACTGTCCAACAACAAGCTTACTAACCCTGACTCACCCACGCCCCTTGACGCCAAATCAAGCTTCACTTTCAAGAAAGTAACTATGGCAGAAGTCCAAAAAATCATCACCTCCTTAAAACCCTTGAACTCCAAAGGGGACAGCTGCCCTGCCCAGATTATAAAAGACACAGCCAGAGATCTATCCCCCTTCATCACCAGACTTATTAACCTATCATTCACAAACAATTCAGTCCCCTGCAACCTAAAACAATCATTGGTTCTCCCACTCTTGAAAAAACAATCACTAGACCCAACCATACCCACCAACTACAGACCCATCACCACAGTCTCATTCCTTCTAAAAATACTGGACAGAGTCGCCTACCTCCAAATTCAAGAATATCTGGAATCCAACCAATTGCTAGGATTACGTCAATCTGGCTTTAGACCTCAACATGGTACTGAGACTGCCCTTGTTGATCTTAAAAGTCAGATTGATGAAATCAAAGACAAAGGCAAGACTGCGCTCCTACTCCTCTTAGACATTTCAGCGGCTTTCGACCTGGTCGACCACAAAATCCTCTGCAACCACCTAGCTACCGCAGCTCACTTCTCCTCCCCTGCCATCGCATGGATACAATCATTTCTGGCAAACAGAACATTGCGAGTCTTCTCTACAACAGCTGCAGCACACCCCTTTCCTATCTCATGCGGGGTCCCACAAGGCTTTGTGTCTCCCCCACTTTGTACAACATATTTACAAAGCCACTCCTTGATCAATTGGACCGTCTGGAAGTCACCTACACAAATTACGCAGGTGACACCCAGATACTCCTTACCATCACAGGCAATTACCACACAGACGTCACCCGGATCAACAAAATTGTCTCCATCATTCAGGCATGGATGGCCTCTCATGGCCTCTGCCTGAATGATGAGAAGACGGAGATCCTCATTGTCGGCTCTCCCGGTAACCTGTCTAAACTTAATCCCAACTATAACAACATCAATAACGATGGTCACACCATCCCTATTGCCAAAAGTGTGAAAACCCTTGGCTTTTATCTCAATGCCAACTCTAACCTCCACAAACAAACCAACATGATCGCCTCTGCCGCCGCCTACACCGGCAAGCTTATTAGAGCCAGTAGACACTTCCTATCCACCAACAGTTGCCTCACACTTGCCAGAGCCCTCATACAGTCTAAACTAGACTATTGCAACAGTCTGTACCTAGGTGCTAACCAAACCATAATTAACAAACTACAGGTACTTCAAAACAACGCTCTTCGCGCAGAACTCAACATTCCCAGGCAAGAGCACATCTCCAATGCTAGGACATCATGCGAATGGCTCTCCATTGGACAAAGTATTGACTTGAAAACCATCTGCCTCATGCACAAGGCCCCCAACCACCTAGCCTCTCCCCATTTTACCAACAAGTTTACCATGAAGCCTGCCACAAGATCCACCAGATCCTCCAAAACTTTATGCTTAACAGTGCCTAGATTCTCATTAAAAAGAGCGGGAGGAACCAGCTTCACAGTACTGGCCTCCCAACTCTGGAACACCTTACCCCTTAATGTAAAAACTATCAAGTCCTTCCAGATCTTTAGGAAACATGTCATTGGTTGGCTCCTGAATATAGAGCAATACCCAAGATAGGAAGGCACACATCCCATTCCTTAACCATGTCTGTGAAATTTGCCAACTGCTATATCCTGCATATTTGTAAAATGTTTATTCTGTAATTGTATATGTCACATTATGTAACCATCTTCTTTAAGCGCCCTTCTATCCTTGGGTTTGGAACGCTATACAAATAAATAAAACAAACAAACAAACAAACCGTTCATTACAGGCCGCCCCATTACGAGGTCTACTGGGGTTATGAGGAACCAATTTCGAGGTAATTGCTTATTAGAACTCTGTGCCCTCTATATTGATATGACTGACTTTGATTTTCAGGTCCCATTAACAATGGTAACAATGGATTCCTTGGTTCCTCTACTCCATTTGGAAAGACAAGATTGGAATAGTTACACTTGTATTATGCTAATGTGCCCATTTGCTGAATTACATTCAAAAGAAAAAGATCACACTCCTTGTGTGTTTGATTCACACAGTGTTAATTTATATGTATTCAATGCCCTTTTGCGATGACACGTGTTTCGACGTATAAAACGTCTTTTTCAAATCAGGGCCAGTATTTTTGATGCACCAAATATTCTTCACAGCATTGCCATCCAGTCATGGATAATCCCTGATTTTAAAAAGACGTTTTATACGTCGAAACACATGCCATTACGAGGTCTGCGGTGGGTCCCGCTCTGGAAATCCTGGTCAAACCAGGCGTCCTTAGCGGGACCCACTAGCAGATCAGGATGCTAACAATGAGCCTGTTATTAATAGTCCCGTTGTTAGCATCCTCCACATTCCCATTGAGCCCTATGGGGGCTCAAATTGGAATGGGGATGTATTGGGTCCTGGGAATGGGAAGGGGAATTACCGGGCCCTCCAAGTTCAGAATGGCCGGTAATTCCTTATTCCTGGAACCCGGACCCGGTACCCGGTATGGGGGTGGCCATGCCAATAAGAACGGCCTGGCTACCTCCATACTAGTAATGACCCCTACTGTCTTTTTGGGGTTGTGACTGATAAGTGTGTGTTTATATGTTGATGGCGGCTGTGGGTGTATATCATTGCATGTTTATCACAGGTGCATCCGTGTGGTGTCACGAGTGTATCTGTTTCTGTGCATCATTTTATGTATGGTCGGTGTCCATATGGGGCTGTGACAGCATGTGTAAACATGCTCTTGTGTATTGGTGGCGGTTGTGGATGTGTATCCTTGAATGTTTGCCACAGGTGTATTAGTATGCTGTCTGTGTTAAGTCATACCCCCAGCACGTGGTCATTAAGTGCAGTAAAGGTACCCTTGAATATCTCTGCAACCCCACCTCCCCCTCTCCCAGTAACGGCTCGTGCGTGAGGTCGAGGGTAAGGAAGGGGGACTCTTTTTGTTAAACAATATAGAATTTGAACATACATGCCAGCACGTTATATGCCATTTTGGGTCTGCTAATCCATCTCTCTGCTTTCCATTTCATTCTGGGCCTCCCGTTGTGCTATTACTTCAAGGGACGTCTAGCAAAGACATTTTGGGAAATTAAATGACATAATTTGCATTATAATGAAAATTGGGCCAGAAATATTAGTTCAAAATAAATGCCTTTTTAAATCCCAGCGAGAACACAACTGCAGGTTTCTTTTATGAATGTATAATACATCAGCTCCAATTAATCAATTTTACCACCAGCGAGCTGAAGTTGAAGGCCTGTGCAAGGCAAGGTCATTTAATGTGGTATCCAAGCTGTTATCCACCCAGGAAATCAGGCCTGTAATGTGGCGTTATGTACCCGTCCCACGGCCAGCACTGGGGGGTAACGGCCTGCAGCACCAATTGAAGGCATGTGGGAAGCAAGGGCCAATAACATGGGACCAAGGCCATTAAAAAAAAGGAAAGAAAATCCTTTACCAACATGGCCGCCATGGAAAGGGAAGGCAGGGCTCCATACGGAGTCCCACTTCCCTTTCCAAGGCGGCCATGGGAAGCTGAGAGGAAGGTGCGAAATAAGGTAATTGGGGGGAGTAAAGAAAAGAAAATCAGGTACACTGGGTGGGGGAAGATGGCAGAGGGGGAGCCGGCTGCTAGGTGGCTTGGAATGGGGGCTTACACCGGCAGCTCAAGCCTGTGTTCCTAGCCACCTGATTGGCTGGCTCCCCCACCCAGGGTTCTAAATGATATTAGCACCCCAACATGTTATCTGCCATTGTTTTGTTTAAAATTTGAGAAAGAAACGGATGTTAATGGGGTGATCAGGCGCAGTGCAGTCTCGCTTGCTTGTCAAGCATCGGCAGAATGTATTGGCACACATGGGCATGTACGCCACTCTACATATTAAGGTACGGAAACGTTTTGTTTCTACTGGCTCCTTTTCAGTAACTTAGCCGATTTATTGGTATTATTTTTGTCGTTAAGCTACCACCTGATCTTCTCGGAAGTCATTTGGGGGCTGCCAGGGGTCACAGCCGTGATCCCTGGTGACTCCCCTGCGTCTTCTGTCACAGCCACTATGAACACTGCTGAAGGAATGTAGAGGCAGGCCTCCTGCGCAGAGAGCAGAGAACCCGGTAGCACTCTGTGCTTTCCGGTTTCTGTTCTTATGCACGCGCCACAGATGATCTCAGAGTCAGGATCCGGGCCGACGCTTACTCGGTGGTGAGCGGAAGGAATATGACATTTTGTACGCACATGTTCATGTATGTTGTATTCGTATGCATGTGTGAACGAGTATGTGATTTATGGGTTGTTGGGTGCATTTCAATTATCTAGTAAATGCTGTATGAATTATGTTTGAATGCGTGAATATGTGTTTGAATGAGCGATTACATGCTATGTTGTTTGAAAGCGTGCAAATGTGTTTGAATGAGCAAGTTAATGTTGTGTGAATGTTGTTTGAATGCGTGAATTTTTGTTTGAATGAGCGAGTACATTCAGTGTGAATGCCGTTTGAATGTGTGAACGTGTTTGAATGAGCGAGTAAATGCGGTGTGCATGTTTTTTTTTTTTTAAAATGAATGCTGCGTGAATGCTGTGCGCATGTGTGTATAAATGAGTGGATACATGTTGTGTGAATGTTTTTTAAATGAATTCTTTATGAATGCTATGTGAATGTGTGTATGAATGTGCAAATAAATGTGGCTGAGCTCGTGGTGGGTTTGTTTCAGCCTGTGAGGCTGATTTTGGAAATATGGTGGAGGAGAAGGCTTGAGGAGGGGAGAGAAGGTGGGAGAAGGACAGATGTTTTACTGGACCTAGTAAAAAATGCCACGCCACAGTAAAAAATGGCTAGACTGATTGAATCCAGATGCATTTTAGTTACTTAATAACACCTATTATGCTTGCTTTAAAAGAATGATAAAGCAAGCATGATGAGTGTTATGACATGGCTAGACTGGGATTTTGGTGCAATAAGTCTAGTCATTTCTTACTGAGGCGTGACCTTTTTTTACTGCCCATTTAGATAGCCAGTAAAAATTGTCATGCCAAAGCCAGAACTGGCTAGACCGTCCACACCAATATGCCAGTCTAGCCACGTAATAAGATGCAGTACGAAATGACAATCCAAATTGTATTAAAAAGCCAGTGTAGCCACATATTAACACTTACCATGCTAGCACAAATCGAATCGAAATGTGTGAAGTTCCTTTTGTCACTCTGATTCCAGCATGGATCAAAAAGAGTGGCACGAGAAACGTTCTGGCGCTCTTTTTGATGCATGCTAGGTTCCCACTGCGCCATGAGAAATTTTGTGCTGCACTTTTTGATTTGTACTATGTTTGCACAGCGGCACAGAAACTTCACACAGATAATTTTGAAGACATGCTAGCATGATAAGTGTTTCTATGTAGTTAAACTGCACAAACCTAGTGAGAATCGAACAAAAACTACACAAAGATTGCTGTGCTGCTTTGCAAACTTAACACGGTTTGCGTTTCTGGTGCCGCAGCACAAAACTAGCATGGATCGAAAAAAAGAACTGCACAAAGGTACTCATGCCGATGCTTAAAACTAACACCAATCAAAAAAAAGACCTGCACAAAGTTTCTCGTGTCGCTGATCGATCCTATCATGAATCTTAAACACGTGCAAAGTATCTCGTAGCAATTAGCAAAGCTAGCATGATTTAGAAAATGTGCCCAAAGCTTCTCGTGTTGCTGCACAAAACTAGCATGGATGGGACAAACAAGAACCAAAATGGGAATGAAACACCACACTCTGTGTGAAACCGGAAAGAAAGGAGAAATGTCAGTTGTGGTGGAAACAAAATGCATTCACTCCTACTGAAGAGTAGTATTTGTCTGTATAAGCCACACAGACAGAATGCTCCAGATTAAGAACTACTTGTTTAGAGTCAACTATCATTTTTGGCTGTTGCCAATACACAAGGAACAGGGAAAGTGTTTTATTTCTCTTCCGAGGGACATCTGTTGCTTTGAGAGCAGCCTCTCAATTTTTTCACCACATAGCATTTTTTCTAAAGCATTTCCCTTGCTTTGCTCTAACACTCCACCTCCCCTCTCCACTTGACTCACACAAACTTCCCTCTTCCCACCTCCAAACCTGGGATTGGCTGCCGGAATACCTAGAAGGCAGACCCAAGGCTAGGCCATGTCCCACCAAACTCTCCATTTCCAATATACAAGTAACAGGTTAAGCGCTTTATTTCTCTTCTTGAGTGAATCTGCTCGTTTTGAGAGCAGACTCTCAATTTTTTCATCACAGAACATTTTGAAAAGTGCACCTTTTGCTCTGCACTCCTACCCCCCTCTCCCCTAGGCTTACACACCATCTTCTCTTTCCGCCTGCAAACATGGGATCAACTGCCGGAAGACCCGGAAGGCAGCATATCCACACCTACCAGGGAAGCCTTGCCCAGGCAGCCTGCGAAGGGCAGAGGATAAGGGCACATTTTTGCTTTTTGACTGTTTGTCTGGTGCCGCCCTAGCCCTCCCATCGACCCAGATGACCACTGACCGACAAAAAGAATGACTCAACATACCACTGTTTGTATACTGCAAAGCCTCTCCGCCTGTATTTGCATGTTGATACCACAGATTTGCACCACGTTAAAAGGTTGCTACTACAGTGTTACACCACATTTGAAATTTCTGCTTAATACATTTATTGGGTAATTCATGGATTATTTGCGCCGAAAAAAATGGGATTTATGCGTCATTCTGCCAGCAAATCCCTGTTTAACAAATGGGGATTTGCGGGCAGAATGGCACAAAAATCCCGTTTTTTTCGGCGCAAATAATCCATGAATTGCCCCCTTATTGTTTTTTAAAAGTAGTACAAATAATCAAAATGGAAAAAATTGAAATACATTAGAACAAATACATAGAAATAATTCAGTGAGGAAATTCCTTGCAACAATACATAGTAGTCTATAAACATGGGCCGCAGATGACAAAAGCAGAAACCAAACAGCGGTGCATTACAATTGTGGTTACGTTACATCTAACCCCCATACCATCCACTATTCATCAAGATAAGCCCTATTCCCATAGAAGTCCAGTAATATCCCAGTTTAATCAACGCACAATTAAGGAAAGGACAGCATAACACCAGACAGCAAAACATCACAGCAGGGATACGGGCTCCCTACCATGTCATTAGCAATTCAATGGATTCAATGTAACATTGGCAATCTCAAGTAAAAGAACCAAAAGAGGATAACAGTAAAAGGGGAAAGACAACATGGAACATGAGCGATAAGACGACAAAATGTTGGGGGAGGCAGAAAGACAACGCCATTGTGAATTACTAACCTACACAAACACTAACACTAAATGGATGCTTGATGCACAAAGGAGTGTCTCTTGCTGCTGTTCAAGGGAAAAGGTTTAGAGTATACTAAGTAGGCTAAATTATACAAACCACTTTCCCTAATCAGGGCCCCACTCTTATAGTAGCACTAGGAAAGTCCTCTAGCTTAGGCCAAGGGAAGGGACTCAACCACAAGCTCAATGATGTCCTGCTTAACAAGCCTCTAAAAGAGTATATGCCACCTGAATCCACCAGTGACAGTTTGATGTAATGACTTTAACTGATATGGCTAACATGGCATCAAATAGCCTCCCTGAGTATGCTTTCCACTAAGCGAAGGGTGTACACTACCCATGAGAACTGCTGCAGATGAACATGGTATATCAGCTTCACAGATTTGGAGCATTCTCTGCCATATCTCCACCGAAAATGAGCTGGAGTATTTACACCAAAATAACATAGCCAGGAATCCAACCTCTTCCTGACAAGAACAGCGCAGTGTGATGCCAGGTGCCCCCACCATGAGAGGAGTAGCAGGGACAATGTTTCAATAACACCCCTATCTTAGACATGATTCTCGCACAGTGAAGTTTTAAAGTGTTTGAAATGTGGGTGCAAAAGTTGATACCCAGGTATTTAATATCCTGCACCCATTTGAGGGCCTACCCTTTGATATGCAAACCGAAACATAGATAATTTAGAGGCATAACCTCTGTTTTACTTAAACTGAGTTTGTATCTGGCTACCTCAGAATACCTTTCCATTTCATGGAGGAAGGGGTGAAGTGAGATCTCTGGCTCCTCTAGGTAAGCCAGAATATCATCAGCATACGCTGAAACATTGACTGTAAACCTTGCAGTGCCCACTGATTTAATACACTAATTCACACACATATTCTGCAGCAAGGGCTCCAAGGCAAGGAACAACAGGGGTGGGGATAAAGGGCATCCCTGCTTCGTGCCTCTGTACAAGGACATGGTTAAACACTGGGAGAAGACACTCTTTACAAGGCCTGTGGCTCAAGGACGTTCATATAAGGACATAATCAGGGATATTATTGTAAGTACGAAACCATACCATCTCAGCGCCATCTCCAAGAAGTCCCAGCTCACCATATCCAACACCTTCTCTGCAACCAGAGTGGCTGCTGCCTGGGTTATGACTGCTTTCTTCCCCAGTTCTAATGCATTGCAGACGAGCCTAGCATTAATTGATGAAAGTCTGCCCTTAACAAACTCCATTTGATCCATATGCACTCATCTGGGTAGCACTGATTCTAGCCTGAGTGCAAGCATTTTGGCATACATGTGTGCTTCCTAATTGATCAACGAAATGGGTTTATAATTCTTGATGTCCCTACTATCTTTCCCAGGTTTAGGGATAACATGAATCATGGCCTCAAAAAACATCCCCCTACGAGCCTCCTCTGCACTGTATTTAGAATACAGATTCAGTAGTCTGTGCACTAGCTCTTCCCTAAATGCATAATCAAAGTCAATGGGTAGCCAATCAGGACCATGTGGTTTGCCTTTGTTATGCTTGCCGATGGCCTACATTATTCCATCCAAGGTTAATGCACCGCTCTAACGACCCATGTACCTCAGAGGGATGCCCGCCTGCAGTGGATGCAATTGCTGTTTAGGTACTCCGCAACCAGTGAAGCCTGTGGGTTTCATTCCAGGGAATAAAGGGATTCATAATATTTTGTGAACTCCCCAGAAATATCGATATCCTTGCACAACATACTGCCCTCCACCGCCAATGCCTAGTCCTTATTATTTTGGCTTTGGCCCTTAAGATACTTAGCCAACAAGGTGCCCGTCTTGTTGGCAACCCCAAAACATTTGGCGTTATACTAAAAGAGTACCCCTGATGCCTCATCCAGAGTGTCTTTATCATGGCAACATTTCACTCTGAGCAGCTCTCTTAGTACCAATTCTGATGGTTGCCTCGCATATTGGAGTTTGATTTGTGGGACATTTTGACCCACTCGGCTGTGCTATGCTACATCACTTTGCTGCACTGGTGCAAGAAACAGCACAAAATTACCATGCTGACTCCTGTGCGTGCCAAGATCTCAAAACGGTGTGTTTGTAACAACTAGAAAATGGTTACACCCCCTGCCACACACATTTCCAGGTGGGGTGGAACAGAGTACTCACTGCAGGAATGTGCCATTGTGCTCTGCAACATTTACCATGGAGTTAAGTGAAAGAGGCAGCAGTATTTTGCTGAAAGCCCAAAATGCTGCTTTAAAATGACACTTTCCCAACCTTAAAAGTGCTGCTTGGCGCTAAATTCATCAAATTCTCATGAACCACCGAGATTAAAAAGGCCCTGCAATGCCCATGATCATTCATTGTGTCTCAGAAGAACCGGGCCTCATTTGAATGACAGCTCCTGTCAGATGTATCCTTGAAAAATTAACCAGGGGCTTTGTTTTCATTTTTACACTGGAAACACACCTATTTTCTTTCCAACAATATCAAGAATCAGCTGTCCAGAGAAAGACTCTAAATAGATGCCTGTAACTGTATCCATGCTGCAACTCCAGCACTCAAGAAAATAAATATATAGCTGCACACAGTGTACATTTGCTAGAGATGAAAACCAAATTTAAAGAAATAGTAAAATGTGCTTTTTCCTGACTGAAGGGGGAAAATCACCTATTTAAAATGCATTGTTGTGCAAAGTCCTGATTACTTAGAAATGTAAAAGGATTTTTTACTGTTAAAAATACACTTATAAACTGTTTTAATTTTATAGGTTTAAAGTTAAGATTTAAAAGGAGAAAATCAAAGCTAAAACCCAGGCTGAATTGGCAAAATATATTTTAAAAATAATTTTGCTCTGCCAGTTGCTAGCCCTGAGAAAGGGTGGCACCTTATAAACTTCTGGAACAGAAAAGTGGCTAATTGCTAGCTTGGAGGTTTTGAATACCCAGGACAAAGGCACTTCCCAAGTCATCATCAGACATTCGTCTTTGCTCCAGGCTGAGACAATAACAGGCTAAGACGCTCACCTGTCAAGTGTGAGGGGCAGTAAACTTCAATCAAGCGAGAGGCCCCCCGTCCTGCTTCAAAGGAATTGACATTTGCTTGCAGTTGGGCTGTTGGTTATAAAAAGCCTATTTTGTAACTTAACTTCAAGACATTTAACTTTGCAGCAAGAATGAGGAAAACATATGAAAAGTTGGTAGTTTTGAATCTAATTTTATGCTCTTTCGTTGAAAACTTGGAAGAACTCATTACTGCATAAGGAACAGAAGTTGTAAAGAATGACAGATTGTAGGGAACATATTGATATTGTGAACATAACATTTTGTACACACATCCCACTGGTAAATGTGCGTCTGTGTACAAAGTTTGGAAAATTTAGGCCAAGTCTTTCATGATTAAAATTGCCAAATGTAGCAGAAAGTCAAAACCATGTTCCACAGACGTGGGGTTTGGATTGAAATCAGAGGTTATAACTGTATAAATATGTATTTATGGAAAAATTAGATTTTGGTACCAGTGGCTAGGGGAGGTTTCTAGTCTTTATAAAAATCATCCCATAAACATGACATCCTTTTCTGTGATCCAGTCAGAGAAGAGCAAGGCAGAAACTATGCTCTTGCCCAATTCCTATGCATTATGGGTGTGGGTAGTAAGCCTGCCCCTGCCATATACTTTTGTGATGTCATTTGGCCTGATAAATAAGGGAACCTGACAGCACACAACATACGGATTCCAGACTTTATTCCTGATTCCCTGTGTGGCGTCCTATTCCTGATTTCCTCATCCTGCTTGATCCTGATTCCAGATTTCATTGCAAAGCCATGGCCTATGTATTGCTGAACCCCTTTTCAGCTAGGCCTCAAATTATAAACATTCCAAAAACCCAAGGGAAACATCCCGATCCAGTCTGGCTTGCTACTGATAGATGCATGCCTGAAAACTCGCCATCCCACTGATCTCCAATCTCCAGTAACCAGAAGGCCAGCCCAGTGCAGTCCGGTGACCAGAATGGCCTAGATGATCGTTTCCCACCTGATTTGCCCAACTGTCCTTGGTTAGACCCCATCCTTGTGATGAACAGAACCCTTGACGGTCCAAAATCCTAAATTAAAGTGGACTGTAAGTATTAATAGGAATCATTGAAAACCATAGCATACCTTGCCTTGCCTTGTCACATCTCAATCTCTAAACCATCCTATCTTGATCTTAATAATCTCTAAACCATCCTATCCTTACCATAATAACTTGTAACATTGTAGAGTCCTTATTGCAATCCTGTTTTAATTTATCTTGCTAAGTGCCATTTCTTTAGTCATTTTTATCTTGTGTAAATCTTAAACTATCAATCCTACTTTGAGTGATCCGACTGGTTCCGCCGGAGAGGACACTGCGGATCTGGTGTTGAGGTCATGAATTAACTGTAGAGCTTACTGTGTCCCTCCTTGGTATTCTGGATGGAATGCTCTAATGCTCTAGCATAGAGTAAAACTATAGTAAATATTTTCTTGTCCAAACTGAGTTTCTTTTCTGTTTTCCCTACCCGTTTTTTTCCAAAAATGCCTCTCATTCAACATTGCATATCTTCCTTAGTTTAATAGCTAGAGACTGTGTATTTCACCCATTTTTCGTAAAAACTGTTTGGTTAATTTTAGGTGGGAATCCACAATTTTGCAAAGTTTTATATGTGTGATTTTTGTCTTGAATTATTTTCAACCTTCCATTCCGATTTAAAGTGTTTACTTTTGCTCAAACTATAGCTCATGATTGTTGGTATCTTTCCAAAGAACTCCCATAGAGATTTTTATTGATTTAATGATTTTTACACACATTCATTGTTTTACCCAGCCATTTCCGAAATGTCAATTTAAAGTGTAAGATTTCATATCGTTTTTCTATCTTGTTTGGGGAGGGAGAGTTGGATTTGAATTCTGTCTTCCATTCCTTATTCCTGATTAACTGCTGCTTGCTTATATCCATTTAGCATTGTTTGTTTGTGGGTTGAGGAATATTGCAGGGGGAATTCCTAACTTAAGTGCTATATTTTCAAACAAGCGAAAAGTGTTCTTTTCTCTGGTGTTTTTCTTCTGTGTTACTAAAGAGTGAATTTAAGTGCCTTACATACCTTCCTATCTGTTATTGTCACCACATTGGTGATTACTGCTCCCTTTCAAAAAAGTATATGTTTGATTTGAATTTTAAATAAATAAATACATATTACCTTTACCAACCAGCCTAATTCCATTGTGACCCGGGGTATTTGAGAAGGGGTGTGATATGAGTGGTATATCGCTCAGAATTCTGAACCTATATATTTAATAAAATAAGCATTTCAGCTGTGTGCTACTAGGCTGTGACCAGGGTGTACCGCCTGATTGAAATACTTAACAGATTGTCTTAATCTCCCCACAGTGTACATAATTATGTGTCCCCTGAGAGTGCTTTTGTAGGCATCTCATACCACACTAGGATCTAGCCCACCTATGTCATTGAGCTGAAAGCACTCCCTAGTAAAATGTGTTTAAAATCCAGCGACCCCATCAGGTCCATATTTAGGTGCCATCTCCCATTCCTGGTCTCAGCTCCCTCCCATTCCTGTGGTGACAGGGGCATGAACCTATATGACTATGGACAATATTTCGACCCTGACTACCCTCTTCACTAGGCCTTTGCTCACAAATACATCATCAGTTCTTCTCGATTGAGGGGCGTGCACCATTAAATAAAATGTGTACTCCAAAGATGAAGGGTTATGGGGTCTCGAGACATCCCCTAAGGTGAATAACTAGTCAGAATTCCTTGTGCATTTTGGAGGGTTTGAAACCAACTTGAGATTTCCAATCCAATATGTGATTCACCTGGAGATTACAATCACCCCTGTGTGGAAATTGACAGCATTCTCACTTCTTTTACCCCTGTATCATCTGCTCAGGTGGCCAGGGAAAGGCCATAGCTTTTGGGTTTGCGATCTTGGAGGTGGATATGTAAGAGAAGATCACCTAGGTGGCGGAGACTTAGGGAGTAGGAAGTGGACGTGCTTAGGTGAGGTCTGGTGTCCCCCATTTCCCTTTCATTATGAACCCTCCATCCCTCAAGCCTTCAAAGACTTTTGTCAGCCCTGTTACTATGAATCCACTAAAATGTTTCCCAAAATGCAGCAAGATGGTACTGGAACAAAACAGTGGACAACTCAGGAGAATAGCTCAGGGGCAACATGCTTGCCTTGGAAGCAAAACGAAATGGAGCAACACATGTTTGATCCCCAGGGCTGTGCTTAAAAACCTATGGGTATTAAGGTCATTATAAAATAGCCAATTATATTATATATATTAACTGGACCAACGCATCCTCATTTTATGAAAATTAACAATTGTCAGCCCCAACCAAGTGTTTGGACGAGAAGGTGGACAACAATATCCAGGCAGGACTACTGCTTTGCTGGTGAGCGGTTTAGTCCTTTTTGTAATGAAACTGAAGGTGGGAGCTTTAAAATCTGGAAACGCAAAACAAATGAGGTTAGCTGTGGAAGCACATCAAGCTGCGTGAGCATAGTCAGCTGTGTGCAGAGATAGATCTCCAGTGTGGCATTGTGTCAGGAATAGCGCTGGAAGCCTGTGGAGTAGTGCAGAATGTTTGCAGCAGGGAGGAGTGACAGAAGAATCAGGAGGCCGGTTGAAAGCCATGAGACATAGCCCTGCAGGACCAAATGTAGCAGTCTTATGTATCCTGGTTCACCGTGGAAGTGTTGCTGGGTGTGCGCAAGCACAAGAAGACCACTGGGAGAAGACGCTAGTGACCCCACAGCAAACTAGGTATCCGTGCGGAAGAAGGACTCACAAGGAGCCGTGAGACCAACTAGTGAGTTTAGCCAGACAAGGGGAACACCGGGCTGGCAGGCAGCGACAGAAATGAAGTGAATGCAAGTATTTTGAATACCGAATGCAATGAAAGCAATTAATTAGATCAAACTTATTTTGAATACCAAACACAATGAAAGGAATGGAACAGATGAAACGTATTTTGAATACTGAACACAATGAAGGCAGATGAAATGTATTTTGAATATTGGATGCAATGAAAGCAATGAAAGCAGATGAAAAGTATTTTGAATACTGAACACATTGAAAGCCATTTAAAGCAAAGTATAGGTATTGTGAATATTGAATGAATTAAGAACAAGTTGAAAACACTCTGGCATCCTGAAAGGAGTGAGAGAAAGTGCTAGCAAAGCCAAGAAAGCACAAAGTGTTTAATGCAAGATATGAGAGTTCTACTAATGGCCAGAGCCAAGCAAGTGCAAGGAAATGTACACTCTAAGGGAACAAGCATTGCCAAAAGCCAAGGAAAAATAAGAAGATACAACACGCACAAGTAGTTATTAAACCAGCCAAAAAAGCACACAGTGGTAAAACCAACCACACTACAGTGTCAGGAAAGTATGGCACATGTGGCCAAAGCACAACTGTATATTACAAGGAAACCTGCACTAGGTAGAGTCAAAGAAACTTAGATCAGTATAACAAGTGCAATGTGTTTGAAGAGGCCACACTACATTGTCAAAGGAGTGTGACAAATGTGACTCCGGCAAATCCCACTGCTTAGGAGAAGCAGTGAACTGGAGTCCAAGGAGAGAATTTCAGGAAGGGTACCAGCTGTGTTACCTATATTGGGTGGGCAATGTAGTCTGACAACTGCGCCTAAACTGGGTACACATAAATGGAAAAAAAACACTAAAAACACCTATCATGGAGCTTGTGTTGTGCAAAGAGCGATATTGAATTCAAATGTTGTTTTTGTACTCTTTGAGAAGGGAACCCCCATATTTGATGAACTGTTTGAACGCGTGGGCAAGGGAATGCCAGTATTTGATGAACTACTTTAACTTCGGACGGGACAACCCCGCCCATATTTAATTAACTACTTTGAACTTGTTGAAGCAGAGTTGATCACAAGCCAAATAGCTAGAATATTCTCTGAAATTTACTTTGAACACTGTTCCTTTTTGATGCTGATAGCCCTAAAAATTGTATGCAGTTAGTTGTGAGGGTAAGTATAGGTTTTGGATACAGGCTGATGTTTTATTTTGGATTTCCTGACATAAGCTATCCTTAATTTCATTTAGGTTGGGAAATCCCACCTCACCATAGGGCAAGTTGGGCATTCATACACACTGCTTTTTTAAGTTAAAATGCAATTTTGTTGAGAAACTTGAACCTGTTGTCTGTTTCTGACTCATGATTCCTTCACATCCCCTATAATCATATTTGGAGATTTTAATTGTTGCATCATCCCATGCAATTAATGCCAAAATGCAGGGTCAGCTTGATCGGGTCCATACATATTCACTATAACTAATGGAATCTTGTCAACAGTCCACTCCACCATTACCCATCTGCCATTTTCATCTGCACAGGTATTAACAATGCTAACCAACAGATTCATTTGAAAAAGAATATCTACCCTGCTGCAGCTGGAGAGGCACACACCCTCCCAACCCACTGCTTCCACAACCACTCTGTGTCTTGTACCAGAGGGTGTGTCTCTTGGATAAGGGCTATCTGTGCTTCCAGTCTCCTCAGGTATGTAAGCACTTGCTGCCTTTCAATGGGGGCATTTTTATATTCCATGTGACGTTGTTAATCATGGGGCAACATCATTACTGCTAGCAAATCTTCACCCAATCCCACACAAGACTGAAAGCAGGGTGTCAGACAGGTGACATACCCAAGGGGAGCATACACCTTCACCTCCATCCCTCTTCCCAACCCGCATTTCCACTTCAGGTGTTTCACTACTAAGTGAAGACAAGACAGATACAGACACAGAATGGTAAAGACACACAAACCAAAATACATAAAATCACTCAAAGTAGCTGCGATCATTACCACCTCAACATCTTGTCCAACACCTTGCCCCTCTCGGTTGCTGCAAGGATCAAATTCAAGACCTTTTGCAACATCCATACGTCTGTCTGGGGCCTGGGACCATGCTACCTGCAGCTCTCTCTCACTAAATACCCCCCTTCCAGATCCATTTGATCTTCTCGCTCTAACTCTCTGCTAGTTAAATGTTTCTCCAAGCTGAGAGCTGGAGCAGATCTCTCTCCTCTGCTGGCTCCCTCCTCTGGAACAGTCTCTGTTTTCTCTTTCCGTCTTTCACCAATCCAACTAAAGTTCTGCAAACACATCAAGACTTTTCTCTTCTCCTCCTTCCCTCTCTCCCTCCCGTGCTACCCTCCCCACAATTGCTGAGATTGACGGCCAGGCCCCTCAAATAGGGCCCTGGCCTTCTACCTAAACGCCACCAGCATCCACCCCCCTCCTCCTAATTGGCCTATGGCCCTACAACTGTCTGTTGTGTGGCTTGTCTTCAGGCATGCACTTAACTGTAGGATGTTGACCTCCCTCTTCACTTGGGATGTCTCTGCCCATGCACTTACCTTTTACTTGCAAGAGGCCCCTCTGGCAATTCTCCCTGGAGTATCCTCTAGCACTTACATTCCTGTCCCCTACCCCTTTGCTCTTTTGCTGCGCTTGCATGCTCTGAATGTCACAAGCCCTAGTAGGAAAAATGTTGGTCTTTTATTTATTGTCATTTCTACTGTTAATTTGTTCCCTTGTTCTCTTCTCTTTTCCCTTGTGATGTTTTGAAACAGTCTTGCTGTATAAGCACCATATAAATGCCCAATAAAATAAAAATAAAAAATAAAATAATCTGTGCAGCACGAGCATTGCCCTCTTTCTCAAGGTGCTGTTTTTGTACACAAGGCTTGTGCACTGAGAAATGCTGCCCCAGCATGTGGTAATCACTACTGTTCAATGGACTATACAGGTGTGTCCAGACCTTACAAGAGGGCCACCCCATTACTAGTAACATTTATATATCCAACACTGAAGAAGGACTTTGTTTCACCTTGCGTCGCCTTCAGAGGATTCCCAGACAGTCAGAGTGACTCCACGTCTGACTGCATCAGTGCACAGCCAATGGTCAAGGGTGGTCTTCCTACCGGTCACAGGCGTCCCCAGGTAGTTGCCATTGGCAAGGGAAGCTCAGCACTCAGGACAGCACCACACAACCAATGGTTTGGTTCTCACCATCTGTCCCTCACTGCACATTACCATCAGCTCCCCAAACATGACACCAGCAGCCCACTGAGGTTCATGTGGCTATCCCAGCAGAACTCCAGGTAGCAGGAAACAGATATAGGTAAGTGCCCGCATAGCATGAATTAGAGTAATTTCAGGGCTCAGAGTTTATTAATTTTGTGACCATCTTGTGGGCAGCTGGACACTCCCCCTCTGGAATATAGAGTACTGAACTGAAGAGCTCCTCTCAGGGTAGAAGGAGGTGCTGCTACCACATTTGAATTTTGATACCATGGGGTTGCAACACATTTGAATTTTGATACTGCAGGTTTGCACCTCATTTTAATTTGATACTGCATGGTTGCACCACATTTGAATTTTGCTTCTTGGGGAGTCTTACTATATTTAAGTTTTTTTACTCTGAGGTCTCACCACATTAGATTTTGCTGCTGCGATGTTGAATCACATTTGAATTCTGCTACTATAAGGATTCCCTGCATTTGATTTTTCTACTATGCGGCTCCACCACATTTCAATCTTCCTACTGTGGGGACTAACCGCACCTGAACTCTGCTACTATAAGGTTTCACCACTTTACAACTTTGCTACTGTGAGGTCTCACCATATTAGAGATTTGCTACTGTGAGGTTCCACCACATTTGAATGTTGCTTCTGCAGGTTTGCACCACATTGGTGTTTTGTACTGCAAGGCATCACCACACTTGAGTCTCGATATTGAATTTGCCACTCCATCTCTCTTTTGTAATGGCAAGGTTTACAGATAGGGGCACATTGAGAATTTAGTACCACCATTGGCATTAAGCTATGGAAGACTCTTCCCTTGGACAGCAGGAATCTTTCAGCTCCTTATGAGATCAGAAAGAGATGGAAAACCTTAATGTCCTTGCTCTTTTGTATTTTACAGACATAAAGGGCCTGATTTACAGAAAAACGTGAAATTCATGTGCAAAAATGTTTGCATGTGTGCTATGATTGCGAAGCTTCAAATGCATCACACGAGAAGGTGATATCCAGAAATAAGTGCAAGCAGGGACCAACAATGCCAGGAAAATAGGAATACACCTAGTACGACCACAACATGTTCCTAGTACAAAAAAAGGAGCCACCGAAACCAAAACCAACCTTTTTGCAAACATTTCGACCTGTGACCCCAGATGCAGTGAAAAAAACTCAAATACCATGACAAATACCCACAAGCAATCACCATTAGATGCATCCATACCAACCATCAACATCCCCATGAATTAAATAAATCTGTGCACCCCAATTGCATGTGCACCTAGGCCCACCATTCCTACTCCCTGTACACCCACCAAACTAATCCACACACATGCAAAGGGCACCTACACCCACTATTCCTACTCACCGTACACCCACGAAACAGAGCCAGCCACATGCAGAGTGCACCCACTATTCCCACACCCTGTACACCCATGAAACAGAACCACCCACATGCAAAGTGCCCCTACGCCCACTATTCCCGCCCCTGTACACCTATGAAATAGAGCCACCCACATGCAAAGTGCACCTACACCCACTATTCCCAACCCTGTACACCAACGGAACAGAGCCAGCCACATGCAAAGTGCACCTACACCCGCTATTCCCACCCTTGTACACCCATGAAATAGAGCCACCCACATGCAAAGTGCACCTACACCCACTATTTCCACCCCCTCTACACCCATGAAGCAGAGCCAGCCACATGTATAGTGCACCTGCACCCAACAAACCTATTCCCACCATAAACATAACCCCACACCCATGCATCCCCCTCAAAGGAACAGCACACACAAGATGCACCACAAAACAGCAAAACATAGCACAATGCTATGGATCCTGTTGAATCCAAAAATAGGGCACAAGTCCTCACGATATAAATGTTGCATAGTTGTCACCATCATCACACACCAGTCATGGCACAACTGTGAATGAGAACTGTCCATCCCACTTAGCGGTTGTATGGTGCGGCATTCGTATGCCCCACCTACACCTGTACGTATGCAACAGGAAGGCAGGAATGCAACCACCCCACAATAGGCTTGTGTGCCCCCAGTGCATGTGTCACCCCTTTGCCCTGAGGACATATTGATGCTGAAGTGAGACCTGAAGCTGTGGGCCACCCTGCCCCTAGCAGGGTCCCAGGGGAAAAGCGTGATTTGCACCGTAAGTTGGACCATGACACACTCTGCCATCTATCCTGACCAGTAGGCACCCACCAAGCTGAACAAAATGGCCAGAGTTGAATGTGAGTCACAACGAAACACATCAGCTGGACGCACAGGCAAGGAGAATGCATTGAGGGCTGGACCGTGGGCCTGGACAGGGCCATAACAGGCAGAGTCCTCCTCAGACTGCACCACACAAGAACTCAGCCCTTTGCTCAAATGAATAATCCAACGCATGCCAGTACACAGGCCAATATCCAACAAATTCAAACAGACATGTTACCACCTTCAGTGTGACATCACAACACCCTATTCTAACCATTTGATGGGCATTGAGCAAACATCATTTAAACTACAACCTGTGTGTGTTTCCATACAAATGAGTGTCCAAAATCACTGACAAAATTGTATTTGACAGAACCCCAATTACAGACATTGGGCCTCATTACAAGTTTGGCGGTAGCATTGCCGGTCAAACCGGCAGGCTTCTGCCGAACTTGCACATTTTTCCAGCCCCTGGCAATGGGGAAATACAGGGCCATTACAACCCTTGCGGACCCTGTATGGTCCCATTGCTAGAGGCCGGAAAGGTTTACTACCCATTCCCGTTGAGCCCCAGAGGGCTCAATGGGAATTGGGAGGCTGGTAGTACCGGCAAGTGTTGTAGAAAGTGAATATTCCAAAAATAACCACATGATTTTGATGGAACAAAAACACAACTGTATTGGTATTGAAACCGAACAAAAAGCATGGAATAATTAGTCCAAAATAAATTACCAGGAATCCTCCTTTAAAAACTAACAATAATAAGGCCAATACAGAAATAAAATAAACATCAACAGTCACTGCTGCAGTCTAAGTCCTGACAACTCAAGCTCCAATGCAGCTTTCGACTCCACTTGCCGCAGTTGTGCCGCTCTGCTGTCCCTGAGGGCCTGCAGGATTTCACGAGTGGACTGCTCAATTTGCTCGGCAGCCATCCTGCTCTAACCCAGAATGGCAGAATGTAACTCCTCCATTCTTGCACGTGCTGCATCCCTGGCCTTGGCAGCTGCCTCCTCTATATCCTGCAGCCTTCCTTCCTCCTGTTGCCACATGTGCTGCAGTTGGCATGGTGTGGCACATGAATCCATTGGCTTGTCACCTGCCTCCCCTGCCAGAGCAAGAATGTCTGCTGTGCCCTACATGCCAAGATCCACAGGTGTGCTTGCCTCTGCTGCCACAACTGCTCCTGCTACCTATAAGACCGCATCTCGCGCTGGTTCTCCTTCCGGAGAGATGACCCACTCCTGGAGGGGAGTGCTGCTCCATCACTTTCCTCACGTGCCATGTCCAACTGCACTGCCTGATCTTGCATGACTGAAATAACGGAATGACCCACCAGAATTACCTTTGTGGCCACTTGCACCCTCAGTGACCATGAAGCAGGCAGCAGACAAGAACTTTGGAGTATGTGGGCATAGGAGCTTGGGTGGTTGCCAGCTTGGAGGCAACACCTGTGGGTGCCTGGGGCACAGTTGCTGAGGAAGAGGTGGGTGTCAAGTTGTGTTGCCTGTACCATGTTCACCACACCCAACAGTGCACTAGCCATCTGCAACAGGATGTGGCACACCTGCCTGTGATAGCTGATGAGTTGTCCGCAGATCACTTCCTTGGACTCCAGTGCGAAATGAGCATGGGCAACACGGCATCCCGAATTGCATCAGAAGCACTCACTGCCGGGGTAGTTTGTGTTGTGGCATGAGTGTATGTGTGAAGCCCTTTAGACGATGGCCCTGAGACAGTGTGAATAGCTGACACAACCATTGTGTCCTGAACAAAGTCCTGTCCCAGGCAGATGTCCCCAGCCAGCACATTGGACAATGTACCCCCACCAGACACCATGGCTATTCCACCAATTGTCCTCTCCCCCTCCTCCAATCCTGCCCCTGGCACCCCAGATGACACCTGGGTGGCAACTGGCCTGTCTGTGGGGACGGCTGAATCCCGCTGCACCTCTGCCCTGAGGACTCACCCTCCATGTCCATGCCAACATCCCTCCTGTCATCCCCACCATCATCAGAAGATGTACCCTCGGCAGCCACCTGTGCCTCAAATGAGGTGAAGGATGATATATGTTGTTGTGGTCTATGCAGCATCTGGGAATGCATTGGCCTTGCAACTGTCTCACCCTCCATGCTGGACTCCTCATCTGCATGCAACACTGGATGGTAAGGTAGAGAGGAGAGGCAGTTCAGCATGTGCGTACACATGGGCATTGTACCATGACGCCATCTCACACACAAATGGCGTGGATAAATCAAAATACAACTGCAATGAATCACCCTCAAAAGACAGACATGGAGCACAAAATAGAAGATGTCAACCCCCTTCAAATGCATTCTTGAATCCTCACAGAATATGCATTTGACACCCCAAGGGCACAGCAGTCACCATGGCCAAATTGGAATATGGATGGTGGATACGTGAGGACTGGAGCATTTTACCAAGACACACAGCCATCATCATTGCACTGTCGACACAAACATTCCTCACCCTCCACTGACCCAGGACCCTCCACCCGCATATGACCCTTGTACATGGCCATGGGTAAGGTTGACATGGCAGACTCCATGCTCCCCAAAACAGATCAGCACTGCCTTATGGCAAGTCAGCAATCCATCACCCATCCCAATCAATGGCCATTTAGATCACAATACCCCCTTACAAGCATCAGATCAGCCAACAATTGACTATGCACCCGCATCAGATGAATAACCCTTGCCATCAAATCCACCAAAGGTAAGCACCCATCCTGCAATGCAGATTGTGGCCTGGGCAAACAGCCATGAATTGAACCACATGTGTCTATCTGTAAAAAGAGCACTGGGAAGTGAACGTGGAGGCTGATTGTCACTTGACCTGAAACACATGGACCAGCACCCTTGACGTCAACAAGCAACTGCACAAGGCCACGGTAGAATACAATGGCACCCTTGGCACTCCATCCCAAGATCCTCACACACAAAGGCCCCACACAGAGTGCAGCCAAGCATGCACCATTACGTTACACAACATTGCTGTGTCCATCGACAAGCACCCTCCAAAAATGCCTTTCCATCACATGGCATAGATATACTGCCCCATTGAACTGGCAGTGTGGACTCACCTGTTGTCTGGATTTGGACCTGCAGTATTAGGACCACGGCATGAAGATTCGGGTTTACCTTCTGCAGGATACTGAGATTGAGAGGTGAAATCCTATGGCACCCGCCCAAGTGCACTTCTGCAGTGGGTCCTGCCATGCACCTCTGCAGTGTGTCCTGCTTAAATGGCCAACCTGGGCTTATTTTGGCACTGGATCCTCATATCATCCCATCTCTTTTTAATGTTTTAAGGCGTTCCTATGGCCACACCCTCAACATTAATGGCTGTAGCAATGACCCGCCAGATCCACCTGCGACCAACCACGCAAGCTGCTGCTCCAGGTGAAACAGGGTGTCATAGTACTGCAGCACCTGTTCACATAGTATGGACATTTCTGCCGCCAAGAAGCTAGCTTCCCTCATCTGCAAAACCCTTGGGGTGGAGGTGGCCGATATGTGGATGTTGACGCTGATGGACTGGCACAAGGTCTGGTATGCATCTGTAACAGAGACATAATTGTAACAACCTTCAATGTGATGAAGTAACAACACTCTGGTTGATCCCCATGGAGCACGCCCACACTTCATGACCCCAAGTATGCTCCCAGGATGTTTTCCCCCATAATTGACCCTATATTGTTTACGCGATACACAACCAATCAGCCACTGCCGATGTCAGAAGTGACACCTGGACATGAACCAACACACTCACACATGCACCCACAATGGCCAACTGTATATGTTTCTGCAGCCCAACCAACTCAGGCACCTTGCCAGCACAATTCATGCATCTGCTACAGCAGCTCCCATATGCATTAGGGTACATTTTGTAGCTAACTACTACGCATTGCAAAAGTCACCATGTTACCTGTGCATATCATTCCATAGGTAAGCAAAAACCTGCAACACACAGTACCCCCTCCCCATGCTTGCCACCATCCCACCCCGACTTTCATGCATTGCATGCAGCCACAGAGCCACCAGTTGCCCTTTTGCTATTCCTCCACTCACCTGTACTGAGAAGCAGCACGCAGCACTGAAGTTAAGTTTTACCAATGCCCCACTGGAAATGTATAGCAAACTGTCCAAAAAGTACACACCTGAGTGAATTCAGGAGTGTAAGAGCAGGCGAAGATGGGTTTGAAACTGGTGGCAGGGAGCTGCCTGCGGACTCAAGCAACTACAGATGTCAAAACAAGCGAAAGTGTTACAGTTAGAAAACTGGGGGTGGGGGGAAGTTGTTTGGATTGTCCTCCATGAGAGGATGAGGAAAAGGTGTAAAAGGAAGGGTGATACTGTGTCTCACCCACCCATATCCCACCCAGATGTTCCCCCATCACTGGTCCACCCCCAGGAAGCTAACTAAAGTATCTTGAAGATCACATGTGGCATACCTGAGTAACCTTTTGAGTAACCCTCATCCTTAAATGTAAGAATGTCGGGCCCCAGGAAGTGGAGTGTAGTTAGGACTTTCAACAAAGGTGTTATTGGCTGTGAGCACATGGTTTGTGACACCAGTTCATTCTCCCACTCCCTGACTAATTCAAGGATAGCATGGAGGGGAAGAAACATGTGCGATACACTTCCTCATCGGGCATGCCAAATATTGTTGTCCGTGTATGGTAGATTCAGGCTCTCCGTCTGCTTCGTCTCCTCCTTCCATGTAGCAGTTGGTAAAGCAATGCAGGGACGGGCATATTGACGAACTTTCACTACGATTGCATGGCGGGTTCTAAACCTGTAAATGCATGGTGCAATCTGACCTTGTGCCCAGTCACAGATGGAGGTAGAGTTTGTGTTTTTTTTGTTTGCGCAGATGCAGATATGAATCTGTAAATACTGGTTTGTTTGCAGTTCATGGAGCGTGTTTGTGCATTATTACGGTGCCTCCCTTCCCACATCATGTTATCCCTCATTTCTGTGATTTAATGAGGGTGTTTGCATATTCTGCCCCCTTCTTGGGCTTTGCACTGGCCATTCCCGCCCGCCTTGTTCAAGGCTCACGGACATGGCGAACGGAGCAGCGAACCTGCGCGGTGTCCAATCTGTGAATCAATGGATTTATTTTTGGGTGGCGCATTTTTTTGGCGCAATTTGCTTATTTGGCATGCAAAACTTTCTATAAATCAGGCCCAAATCCTTCTGCTGAGTGCTGTGAAACCCCATGATAGCAGCACAAGCTTACGTTGCAAAATAATAATAAAGTTATATAATTAAAGCATTTTTCTGATGTATCAGGTGACTTTAGATTCCAAACAAAGACAGATATGTTTATCCAAGAGTACAAGGCTTAGAAGCACTGCATTGAAATGTTTCTACGTTAACTATTACCTGCAAAACTGTTACCTATAGGAACTGGCCATGGCTTAGGCAGAAGTTGAACCAAGCAAAAATCACAGTATTGTCAAAACAATATTAATGGAAACCACAAGTGCTCTTTGGAACAATCAAGATATTTATGCTGTTAGGTTGCCAATGTTATGCAGTGTTGGCAACTCGACAACCCTTACACCAACTTTCAGGCTCTTAAAACTACAGCTATTTCACACAAAGAAGCTACTTGCCTTTCGGAACAACAGAGGGATCACAGCACCATGCATTCTAAATAACCTTACCCGAATATGCTGTATGTGTAAGGAGAAAACATGTTTAACACTAGAGAACATTCTACTTTGTGGGAAACACGGGTGTAAATGTATCATCTGGTGTGTTCAGTCATTCACACTCCCACAGCAAACTCAAGTACATATTTTATTTTAGAGTAGTTTTCTGCACCCCGTTGAAAGGATACATTACTGTTGCCTTCCCATATTTATGGAACAGTTATTATTATTATTATTATTATTATTATTATTATTATTATTATTATTATTATAGTTATTGAACTTGGACCTTGCTTCGGGAAGCAACGAGGCACTTTTATAGCGGGAAGAACCCAGTGAGGGAAGCAGCGGAAAAAGGAGGGTGAGCAGTTGACAGCAAGCTACCACGCATTCACGTGCAACTGGTATGCCTGATTAGAAAGAGGTGCCAAGCAGGGCAGGGCTCTCTTCTAGCTCCCCTGCACATGGACCAGGAGGATTAGCCTCTGGTTCCACTTTATTTGTATGGAGTCCACGCGGGCGTCATTGGGAACTCTTCTCATGTTCTTCTTTGTATGCTGGTCACATTGTATGTGCACCCCAAGGCCCCAGCATGAATCTCTTCAAACCTTCGAGTGCATCTCAGTTCTGTCTTTAGGAATCTTGTACTTTCAGTTTCCACCACTCGCTATCTTTTTCATCTCATTATTGTTCTTTCCCCTGCAACTGGGCTGTATTATGATAATTAAGATGGAATGTTCTGTGTGTTAAACCTCTCGTTGCCACAGACAAAATAACCCACCTAGTCTAGTGCTCTAGACCAATAATTAGCTAATTGATTTAGGATAGTACCTTCTTGGGCTGGCCCTACATCACCAATGGATGGAATCCTTACCTTTGATCTTCACTCAACGCCTTACAATCTGCTGGTTCCTAGAGAGAAACTCAGACGAGACAGTTTCTTTAAATTAAATACAGCTTTATGTCCATCTGTGCAAACTATTTCACAAATACTTTGATCAACTTTCACTGTCTTGAAACAACAAAGTCCAGTACATGAAAACAATCACAGCATATTATTGTCTTAGTTATATTGGAATTTAGCTGCCACTCCTATCCAGTACGACTGTGTTTAATGATGAGGGGTAGCCACAGTGATGGCATTTAATTAATTACATTTTCAGTACAGTGCCATCATGTTGCTATGACACAGCCTTCACAGTTCATGAATCTCAGTAATTTAAGAAGCTTAAAAGAGTAGCCTTGAAAATTCACCTGTCCTGTTGTCTGCCTAAAATGGACCTTTCCAAGTCCTGATGCAATGTTCTGCAATGAAAACACTGTCCTATCATTTTTATTACAAGAGCTAGTCTCACCGGCATTTTGCTCTTACCTTGCTGCAGTCCGGCAGCTTATTCTTTCGACGCTAAAGGTGCCCGCCGAAAATCCTCAATACGCTTGTTATTATTGTTAGTCGTTGTCATTAAGCTCTCCCTATCAAGTAATCGTTCAGTGCCCAGGCGAAGAGCTGTTCCCACGCTAATCTTAGTGATCTATCTCTTAGAGCCGGTAGGTGCTTGTGAAGATGGGGAAATGATTGTTCTATGGCCAAAACAAATGCAGTGTAATATACGCGTACCCTTCTTCTTTTTAGGTACTTTGGTCTTCTTATATGATATACAAATTGGTATGATAGGGCTTCAGGGGTGTTATCATCCGTGGGCAGCATCTACTCCTGGGCAGAGCACACTGTTAGTTACTTATTTTCTAAACAATACAATTATACACAGTACCTGCATGTGCGAGAGAAAAAATAGAGAAAACATACAAGTGTTTTATATGTGTGTGCAATACCCAGGTTTGTTATACAACGTCCTTTAATCGGGGGTGACCTTAGTGGGGAGGGGACTGGGGCTCAATTGGGCAGAAGTTTGTTTACTTTGTGATCTCGTGACCATGGGATGGGCTGTGGGCAAGCGTCCAATGTCTATGACAGTAGTTGCTTCTGGGGAATCTGGGGGGTGATCAAGTGTAGTGACACTATTGTCATCAGCTGTGGTCGATGTCTCCTTCTCTGTAGCTGATGCTGTTGGTGCCGTTGTTCTTCCAATGGCCCTGTCGTTAACGCTAGGGCGGGTCTGGAGTTTGTAGATCTTTTCTTCGTGTAGGTGATTCCAGGCACGCTTATCCTGCAATTTCACCGCTACCTCTTCTACCAAATGAGGACCAGTAAAGCGTGGGACATTCCACTTTCTATTAAAGTTGCGGAGTAGCACATGGTCACCTTTAGCAATAGTGCACAGTCCTTCCTTTCCCAGTTCCTTGTTGGTGTCTTCTTGTTGAGAACTCTTTGACCCGCCCCGCGTGCGCTCGAGGTGTTGAGATACAAACGCTACACTAGTAATCAAAGAACACACATATTGATACATTTCGTCACCAAGAACAGTTGCAGTGTTTTCATGGTCCGTGAATGCTCTTGATGTAGGCGTTAGAGGAAGGTGCATTTGACGTCCTGTCACCACCTCGTGGGGAGTGAGGTGGTGATCAGACCCTGGCCTATTCCTTAGCTCAAATAGAGCCAGCGGAAGACAGTACAACCAGCTCTTCTTGGTTGTCTGCTGAATATTTGCGATTTCTTCTTTCAATAGGCCATTCAGGCGTTCACACATACCGTTGGCCTGTGGGTGGTATGCACATGCAAATTTATGTTTAATACCCAGCAAGGACGTGATGTGCTGAAACATTAAATTAGCAAAGTGTGGGCCGTTATCTGGCCGCAGCACTTCGCACACATCCCACCTGGGGAAGACCTCTCTCACAAAAAATTTCGCTGCTCTGAATGCATCTGCGTGTGAGCAGGGCCCGGCCTCGATCCACCTGGAGAATGGACATACCACTACAATCATATACCTATGTCCTTGACATACATTGATCATATCAACGTAGTCAATATGAATGTGTAGGAAGGGTCCCTCTGGCCGGGGTATAGTACCTTTTATCACTTGCAGCGTGTGACCGGCCGTAAACTGTTGGCATGTGAGGCAATTGCTGATGAAATTGGTGACATGAGAATTTAACTCGGGGCAGAACCAATCTTCCCTAATTCATGCTGCAATTACTTCCTTTCCTGTATGTGCTGGATGATGGACCTGGGCCAGGGCGGTGTTCAACAGTGCCAATGGCATGACCACCTTTCTGGTGTTATTTTGACGCCACAGTGCGTCAGTTGGGGACATCGTACATCCTCTTTTTACCCATAGTTCCTTTTCTGTCATTGGTGCGGCTGCGTGTAATTCCATTATCTGTGTTGCGGGGAGATGAGTGTACCCTTCTTTCATCATCATCTGTTTTGCCATTCCCCTCCCTCTCCCTCTCTCTGACTCTGGGGGGTTCCATATTTCACCAAAGTATGCCGCATTCTTGGCATGTGCGTCTGCTGTTTCATTCCCTTTCGAGATATGGTTGTCTCCATTAGTGTGTGCCGGGCATTTAACCAAAGCTATCCCTTGGGGATCATTAATCACTTCAATTAATTCTGCTAACAAAAGAGCATGTTACAATGGGGTGCCATCAGCTCTCCTAAACCCTCTTCTCTGCCATTTTATCTGTCCTGAGTGGACGATTGACGTGACAAATGCTCTATCAGAATATATAGTAACTCTTTTGTCAACCCTTTCCTTCAACGCCAAGATCAGTGCAACCAATTCCGCTGCTTGAGCCGAATAATGCTGTGGTAATTGCACGCATTTCACCGGGACATACATCAAATCTTCTGTCATTTTTACAACTGCTGCCCCAGTTCTCCTTATCCCATCACTTTGGTCTATTGTTGATGACCCATCAATGTATAAAATCTCTCCACCCTTAAGTGCATCCTCTTAAAGTTTTCTAGTGCATGAGTACTTTTCGATAGTCTTTGTACAATCGTGAGCATAATCACCTTCCTCAATAACTTCTGATATAAATCTGGCTGGGTTAACTGTACTGCATCTGACAATTGACAATTCGGGTCTAGACAAGATGATCTCATAACCTGACGCCCTCTGTGTGGTTAGTGTGGACTTAGGCTTATTCAATATTGCAAATAGTGCATGCTCCACAAATAGTGTGGTGGGGCACCCCATTGTAATCGATAATGATTTCTCCACCGCAAATGCAGCTGCGGCGAGACTCTGTTCGCAAGGGAAATGTCCTAGCATGACAGGGTCCAAGTACCGCTGTAGAACACTATTGGCTTGTGTCCCATGCTGGTTTTCTGAGTCAATACTGCTTTCATTACTGCTGAGTCGCAATGCAAAAGATGAAGAACTGTCGTTCATAATCTGGGGTGGCTAGTACCGGAGCTGTGGATATGGCGTGTTTCAACTCGTCAAATGCCTCCTTCATTTCCCTTGTCCATCCCAATGTTTTATCCCCTTTGTGTGTTTCTCTCAATGCCTCAAGTAGGGGCCTATGTATGAGCTATAGTCAAAAACACATGTTCTACAGTAGTTACATAATCCCAGGAACTGCTGCAGTTCCCTCACCATTTGTGGTTGTGACGTGTTGGATATAGCTTGTGCTCTTTGTGGTGCAATCTTTCTTCCGTGCTGGGATATTAGTTGACCAATGTATAGTACCTGTTCCTGACAGTACTGTAACTTTTCCTTGTCTACCTTGTACCCCTTTTCAACCAACACTGTCAGCATTTTCATTGAGTCCTCCCTGCACCTTTTCTCGGTTGTGCTGCAAATTATTATATCGTCAACATATTGCAGCACCGTACTTTCTAATTCAATGTTTCCCAAGTCCATCTGTATTACTCTGTTGAAAATTGAGGGTGACTCGCAGCACCGTTGTGGTAACCTGGTGTGTTTCCATTTTGTGTTTCTGTATGTGAAGCTTGTCAAGTGTTGTGAATCTGGGTGCAGAGGTATTGAGAAAAAGGCATTTTTTAGGTCAATCACGGTGAACCGTGAGGCCTCTGCCGGAATTCCACATAATATTGTGGCTGGGTTTGCTGCTATGGGGTTCTGCCTCTACAATGTTATTCAAGGGTCTGAGGTCCTGGATAAAACACCAAGACCCTCCTTTAGCTTTGCGCACTGGGTACACGGCCGTGTTACATGGAGATTCTGATGGTACCAATATGCCATTATTTATCAGGGCCGTTATGGTTTCTTATATGTCCTCATCTGCCTCTTTTGATATTGGGTATTGTTTCACTCTAGGTAGTATTGCCCGCTTTTTCAGCTTTATTCTTACTCCTCCGATACTCTTTATGCAGCCCACGTCATAGGGACTGGTGGTCCACAGTGATGCTGCAACCTTAGCCATATCTTCCTCGTAGAATGGAACTGGGGTAGATGCGGGTGGCTCGAGTGCCATGGCCATTTTCTGTGCCACTTGCGTATACATCACTCTTAGCCATATATCTACACTCATCATAAATACCATCTCTCCTTCTTCCCTGTCTTCTGAAAAGAGCTCTTCATCGGACACCTGGGTGAGCCTGCATCCCTCAGCCAGGGCTATCACTGCCCTCCATGCTCTCCCTTCCCTGTCTTGGGCATTTACTGCGATATAATCAGCAGTTACTATAATACTCTCGATGCTCACCGAAATCATCTTCCCCTCTGATTCACTGGCTGGTGTCTCAGGCCTGAACAAATATGCTGCTGGCCTCCTCCAGATCTTTCCTTCTATTCCTGGCATCCAGGCAAATGCCATGTCTATTCCGTACTGGAACAGTTCGCCATCCACCGGCTCAGCTCGAGCTACTGTCTGGCCACAGTACGCCTGCAGTATTTGTCATGCAGTAAGCATGTTTATTCCTGGTATGGAACAAATTATGCCATTCTCCGTGAAGGAGATTGTCATATTTAACCTGCTCATTATGTCCCTACCAAGTATGTTCACTGGCGACTCCCTTGAGTACAGGAGCGGGACAGACATCTCATAATCTCCAATAGATAAGGAGATGTTATCAGTAAAGGGAACCAACACCCTAGCCCCAAAAAATCCTTGGGTGTTCATGGCCTCACCTGACATTTTGAATCTACCCTCCCTTATGCATGACCTGGTTGCCCCAGTATCAACAAGTAATGATAATTTTTTGTCACCTATCGTTACCTCAATGCGTGGTTCCTCCGCACTATTAGGTGTTATCGACAGGATGGGACACACCAAGGACATCTGTGGGCTGTCCTATTGTGGGTATAAGGACTGACCGCTTCCTGTGTAAGGGCAGTGTCCCAGGATAGTCACCCTTCCCAACTGTGTTTGTTGTAGCTGTGTATCGGTGGGAGTTAACGTATGGTCCTGTATTTGAGTGAGCTGTTGCACTGGCTGTACTTGGTGTTGTTGTGTTATTGCCACCTGTTGTTGCGGTAGTGAGTATGTCTGCAACTGTTGTTGTGTTGCTAATTGCTGCTGTGTGCTGCTCTGTTGTAGTCCCTGTGGTTGTTGGTAACCCCGCTGCTCTCTCATAGGCCCTTGTTGTCCTTGTTCCCCCCATGTTGGTGGGGAGGGTCTCATTCTACATGTACGCGACATATGTCCTAACATCCCACAAACCCAACATACAGGTGGTTCCCTGGTCTGCTATGGGAAATTTCCTGCATTATCTTGGTACCCTGGTTGCCCATTGGGGTAGAAACTCCGAAATCCTCCCCCTTGCTGTTGTGCAGGTTGGCCATATCCCCTCCCACTCATCATTCCTCCCCTTCCCCTGATGTTGTTATAATATCCATTTCCTGGAACCATATACCCTCCTCCTATGTTAGCCGTGTATGGTGGGGGTGGTGGCATCTGTTGTGTTATAAATCGTGGTGATTGTGATAGTGGTGCTATTTGTAGTTGTGAGGGATCCTGTACGACCACTACTTGCGTGGGGTTTGGTGTAGTTATTAGTGCTCCTTCCATGGTGTACTTAGTCAGTTTTTTCTGCACTAATTTAGCCTCTTCCGCTTTTCTATCTTTTTCTTTTTGTTTCATCTTTTCTTGCCACATCCTACAATGGTGTACTATTGTTAATTGTATTTCCGGCCAGGCCTTGGCTTCCATCCCCACTATCTTCTTCAATTGTTTTTGTACTGTCTCCGGAAGCCCTTGTATTAGTATGTGGTAAAATATTGCCGGTGTCTTGTCCCATTGCTCTCTAGTTTCCATGTGCCACTTCTCCTGAATCTCCTGGATATAATCAACAGGATCTTTGTTCTCACGCATCTTGCGTGATGTAATTGCTCCGTTATCTGAGGTGTCTGGGTATTGTAGCCTCAGCGCTTGCCATAATGCATGCCTGCAATTTGCAAATGGCGCCCCGTCATGTGATGTGCACGTTATTGTAACCCCGGGGAATCCCGCCCTCTTCCAGATGTAATCTGCCGCATCCCCTAATATTGATATTAATAGGCCCTTCACGTCTCCTACTGCTAGTTTCTGTCCTGCAGTGTGCTTTTCCATCTCGTATATCCATTTTCCCGCTCCTCCACTTAGTGATGGAAGCCTGCACTTTATATTTTCCTTATCGGCATGCTTCCAAGGGACGTATTGTGGTCTAACCCCCCCTCTCCAATAGCGGCATTAGATTGTGCCCCATCTGTCTTCTGTGTCAACTAGATCATCGGTCATGTCTATATTACCACTGCTTGTTGTAGCTTCCCCTTCATTTCTCCCCCTTCTCTTATTATTTTCTTTATTTAATGCAGGTGTGTGTGTCCGTTCTTCCTGCCTACGTCCCGGGAGATCTCTAAGTCTGCCAGCGTATGGGGTGTGTTCAGGAGCGGGTGTGGGTGGGCATGTTGGGCGGAATGATACGGGTGTGACTGCACGCATTTGCCCTCCTGCCACTTCTCGTTCTTTCTCCTCACTTCCCCCCACTTCTTCCTTCTTTCTGCATGCCCATGGTGATTCCTGGTTGGTGCATGTGATGTACAATTTGTCTAAGCTTTCCCTACCGCCTCCTCTTCCTTCTCCCCCCATTCCCTCTTCTTCTTCACTGCAGAATTCATCCGGGAGCGACAACCCCCAATCTGTCCTTTTCCCCCTAATCGTCACCGTTTTTAAGTCTATTAAATCCGTTCCTTCCTGTTCTCCTTTACCAATTGCTCCCCTTTTCGCTGATGTTGTGGCTACTTCTGCATCCCGACGTACATATGTTCTTACCCCACTCCCCGCTTTCCTCTCTCTTCTTTCCTCTTCCATCTTCTCCATTATTTCACCACCTATTTCCTCTCTTTTCTTTTTCAATTCCTCCATCACCTCATTACTCACCTTCTCTAATATTCTTTCTTCCTCACTGCTCCTTTCCCATCTCTCTCTCTCCATTTCCAATATGCTTTCTATTACCTTACCTTCCTCGTATTTCCTGGTGCTCTCAGAGAGTATTTTCTTCTTCCATAGTTCCATTTCCTTTTCTTTCTCTTCTTCCTCTCTTTTCCTGTCACACTGTGCTGCTCGAGATACCCTTTCTGCTATTGCCTTCATTCTCTCAGCTTCCCTCTTCCGTTCTTCAGTTCGTTCTGTCATTTTCTCTAACTCATCCTTACTTTCCTTCCTTTCCCGCCTTCTCCCTCGTTCCTCTTTCTCGAGCTGTTTGATCAGTGCATTTTGCTCATTCCTTAATTCTGCCAATCATTCCTCCAACATCTCCTCCTCTTCTCATGACAGCTCCCCTTCTCTCGTTTTATCTTCCTCCCCTCTTATTTCAGTGCTACCCTCATCGTCCTTGATCATTCTCCGTACTATCTCCCTTTCTTCTCCCGTTAGTGTCCCTCGCAATTTCAACAACACCTGCGCTGCTACCCACTCGTTGTGTCCTATGTTTGGGATGGGTTCTTCACTGTTCTCCCTTCCTTTGCGTGCACCTTCATACAAGTTGGGCCTACCATACTTGTCACCTCCTCGCCCCCTGTGTAGCTACCTGTGGCTGTATATGGTGGTGGGCTGTACGCGGGGTTCGAATATCCCTCAGCTGCTGTTAGTTGTTGCCTTACTGCTTCTCGGAGTTCCATCACAGAATATAACCCCCCTTCTTCCTTCTTCACTACTTTCGCTAGGGGCATGTCGTCAGTCCTTTCCTTCTTTACTTCTATTTTATTTGCCATGCCAAGCTTTTCGTCCCCCTCTCGGTCTCTTCCTGCGCACTGTGCGCTACCAACCTCCTGTTCCCCGTTTCCCTCTTCCTCCTTAATCTTCTTCCCCTCCTTCGTTTCCTCCACAGTGAACATCCCGGTTGGTCCTGGTTGGGACCCCTGGAACATCCCCCATAAGTTAAATACCTCCACGTGATGTGCCAACTTCTTCCCCTTGTACGTGTTATGTATGTGTGTCAGTAGTGAGAGTTGGACGAACAGGTCGAAACTGCCGTTAGGCGGCCAGGGTGTCGTCATTTTGTTGTCTGTCCCTTGTGTCCATTCTATGCTGTATTTGATCAGTTTTTCCATAAGGGGAAATACTGTTTTACACATATTCAGGGTATTCCCCCACCCTCCCGATTCTAACCCGTATGACATGGTTACACTGTGTTTTTAGCTTCCTTCAGTATAGTTGTTGTTACCTGGCCCTGTAGTTTGGGGACTTGCAAATATACTGTCTTTTCCTCTGTTTATTTTTCTTCCTTAATATTGTTACGGCCCCCTGCGGCCATGGCGCACGAAGCCCCCTGCGGCTGCGTGTCCTGTGTGACGTGCTTATACAGCCATCCCACTTTTCTCCTCCCCTCCTCCTTCCACCTCACTCGTCGTGGTCAGCGTTCTCTGTGCGCGGTCACTTCCCCCTCTCCACCTGTCCCGTATTTTGGGGTGGCCAGCGACCTCCGTGCGCACCCCCTGCCTTCTATTCACTTCCCTACCACCCTTCAACAATGCTGTGTGGTCAAGGTATCCTATGAAAGTCCTACGGGTGACGTCACCGACCTCTTCCAACAACTACCGGTAAGATCTTTTACACTTCAAGAGAGCGCGCAATAAGTTTTAACTGTTTGTCCCTGTTATCCCCACAGCTGTCCTCTTGTTACGCCGGGAACAAGGTAACCAACAATACACTTGTATAATCGGACTGCACACGCTGCGTCGCCTCGCGTGTGATACGCCCCTCACCGGGAGGGCTTAACCAGCCAATTATATTCCGTACTAGGCAACAATTAGCTACCACCTACAGGAAAACGTCATCTATTTATCAAGCTTCATTGCTTGATCAATAGGGATCCTCATCTACTCATTGATCAACACCCGCCAATTCGTAGGAAAGCCACACACACACACACACACACCCCTTTACAGGTGGCTGCGACCTAGGCCAATCAGTGTCTACGAACAACGGCACTTGGTGCTTTCTTGCTCCACCCACCCCTTTCCGTGACGTTGTAGCGGACGGCTCTTGCGCCTGTCCCACTACCACTCACTTCAAAGTCAACACTAATTGATCAAATCTTCGCCGCACACCTTAGAAACACCTCCCACCGCCCTTATTACAACTCCTCCCCCCTCCCTCCAATCTCACATTGTTTGTTGGGTGTGACATACTCACCAAGTTCTCTTGATGCGGGGCCGCTCGACTGCGTGAACACCTCCAAGCGGCTCGCCACCTCCCCTCGTCTGGACCATGTCTGGACACTCACCAACCGCGGGCGGGATACTTCTCAACCGGCTCCCGAGGGCCAATATCTGGATTGCGCTATCCGGTCTTCTCGTAGTTCCGCGATGTTCCTGTAGACCTCAAAAAGGGGGGCACCGGCAGAGGGGGCCGCGCCGCCGGGCCTCCTTGCAACGAGAGCCCTTGGAAAAATAAAAAATGAAAAGGTAAATCGTAAACAGATCTCAGCAGTGCCTCCAACTTGTCGGGGTGGTTATCCCGGAGTCAGCTGTGCCGTCCGTGGACCTCCGGGCCGGGAGGCCCCAACTCCTCCCGTGTTTCCCAAAAATGAGTATGAGGCACACACAAGAAGCAAGGCGGCTCTGCTGTTTATTAAAACAACGGCAGGGATGGGTCTAGGATCGTACGCGTCCGTCCAGACTCTCAAAAATTTGTGGGGATCGCAGACCCTTTTTGCCGCAGTATGACGCGCTACTTGCGTCACCTGGGAAAGTTAGCGAAAAAACCTATTGCCACTCCGGATTGGTTCCTCGAGTGGTAGGGTTAGTATAGTATACATATACACAGCAATATTAGTGGTTAAGGATGAGTCAGGTGGTATATTTGGGTTGTCCCTTCTATTAGGTACTTGAAAATTGTTACACGAAGACCCCTAATGAT
Source organism: Ambystoma mexicanum (assembly GCF_040938575.1). Classification (NCBI taxonomy): domain Eukaryota; kingdom Metazoa; phylum Chordata; class Amphibia; order Caudata; family Ambystomatidae; genus Ambystoma; species Ambystoma mexicanum. The sequence continues at coordinate 953,167,134 of NC_090926.1, read as the reverse complement.
TGGCTAATGTTAGTGGCGTCAGTGATGAGTGCCCCCATGTTCTGATTGGTCCTCCCGCGAGCCCCCCAGTCTGGGACCATCGTCGTTCCCAGCTCGCAGTGTACCTGTCACTAGCAACAATGTGTAACTATGTGTTTGTGCAGACAATGTGTGGGTTTACTCATAGGCCTGAGAGCAGGCCATTCCCATCGCTGTAGGTGTCCATCTAGTCATTTCACTGTTGCAACCTGTGTCCCAGACGTGGGATCCAGGCGACTTCTTCCTCGTGGGTCTGGCACCTTGTCAGGTCGGCTTTGTCATGTGTGGAGACACCGTAGCTGGGGCGTAATTCTGCACACTTAAAGTTGTATTTTGCTTCTGTGTACTTGGCTTTGCTTACAGGTGTGACCTTGGCGCCGGATGGTAGCATACGAGTTGCAACATTGCCCCCCTGGCTGTGAGCTCTCGCTGGGCTCGTTCTGCGTGATCAGCACTTGTACTCTTGCTCATACAGTGTTCATGGCGGTTCTTGCTTGCGGTCTACTTGGGCCTGGTTCATGGGTGGGGATGTGTAATGCACGGCACCTGTGTTGCGGTTTGACATGGCTTCATAGGCAGTATTACGTCTTCTTTATATTCTCATCAAGATGCGAGGGGTGGGAGAAGCGTCAGCAAGCGTATACGCGAGTGCTTTATGCGCCTTGCATTTCTGCATTACTAAAAAACATATGTGAAAAATAATAAAGATGCGCGTCAGTGGGTGTATCCGTCACCTACTTCATAGCACTGAATATATTCTTCGTGTAGGTTGGTGCGTGAGTGACCAGTGTGCATGGTGGCACGTGTGTTCTTGGCAGTTGGCTAGGTCGTTATGGCATCTCTAACGATGTGGGTGCTTGTTGTTAAGGTCTTAGTCGAGTTCATCCATGCCGCAGGTGTCGGCTTTAAGTAGGACAGTCTGGTGGGCATATCCTTATGTTCTTGAACCAGGGTATTTTGTCATCTGGTAGATAGACAAATTCATCTTGTGGTGGGTGTCTGGGCCACGATCCTCTAGTCCATGGTTGCGAGGAGATTGGGGGGAGCTTTTTCTCCCATTCTCCCACTTCAACACGTTTACTTGGAGGCAATTTTGGAGGCAATATTAGAGGCAATATTTCTGCCTCTTGTCTACACGGGTAGTTTAGCACAGTCGCATCGGTTTGAAGACGACACAGAGCAACCCAGGTTCAAATCCCAGGTCTGTGCTTAGAAACATCTTCCATATTAAGGCACAATTCATGGAATCCAGTGCAGAAGCAGTGCAAGCGCCTCGCGCAGATATTGAGCATGCACCACGCGTGTGCCAGGCGCAGCGCAAAACAGCATTTCGCACACTGCGTATTCATGGATTTCCCAAGCCATTACCAGCCGTGGCGCAGTGAAGATCCAGCAGCGCCAGTTACACCCCAACACCGCCACTTGTGCAGGAAAAAGCCAGTGAAATGTCCAATACGGTGCAAAGGCCCTGCGCTATCCTTGCCCCAGCACACATTCCCCCGCCATCGTAATCGAGTGAAGAATCGAAGCGTACCCCGCTTGTGCCAGTCAAATCATGTGAAAAGTCCCTTGCATACCCCCGCAAAATCGCGTACCCCGCTCGCGCAAGTCAAATCGTGTGAAAAGGGCTTCGCGTACCCCAGCAAAATCGTGTACTCTGCGAAATCACATACCCCGCACGTGCCAGTCAAATCACCTGGAAAGGGCCTCGCATACCCCCACAAAATCGCGTACCCGTTCATGCCAGTCAAATCGCATGATAAGGGCCTTGTGTACCCCTGCGAAATAATGTACCCCTGCGAAATCGTGTACCCCGCTCACGCCAGTCAAATCGCGTGAAAAGCGCCTCATGTACCCCCGTGAAATCGCGTACCCCGCTCGCCCCAGTCCAATCATGTGAAAAGGGCCTTGCGTACCCCCATGGAATTGCGTACCCTGTGTACCCCACTCACGCCAGCCATATCGTGTGGAAAGGCTGTGCGTGTGCCGACGGGTGTAGGGGGGTCCCCTGTGTTAAGGGCTGCTGCCAGGCATGGTCATGGGTGTTGTGGGGTCCCTTGTGATGTGGGCTGCCTGCTGGGTATGGACACGGGTGATGGGTTGCCTGCAGGGTATGGTCATGGGTGTTGAGGGGTCCCCTGTGGTGTGGGCTGCCTGCAGGGCATGGTCATGGGTGTTGTGGGTTCCCTTGTGGTGTGGGCTGCCTGTGGTGTGTGGTCACATGTGATGGGCTGTCTGCAGGATATTGTCATGGGTGTTGAGGTGTCCCTTGTGGTGTGGGCTGCCTGCGGTGTATGGTCAAGGGTGATGGGCTATCTGCAGGGTATGGTGATGGGTATTGGGGGTCCCCTGTGGTGTGGGCTGCCTGTGGGGCATGGGCATGGTTGTTGGGAGGTCCCTTGTGGTGGGGGCTGCCTGCGGGGCATGGTCATGGGTGTTGTGGGGTCCCTTGTATTGTGGGCAGCCTGTGGGGCATTATCATGGGTGTTGAGGGGTTCTCTGTGTTGTGGGCTGCCTGCGGGGCATGGTCCTGGGTGTTGGAGGGTCCCTTGTGGTGTTGGCTGCCTGCGTGGCATGGTCATGGGTGTTGTGGGGTCCCTTATGGTGTCACAATACACCACACGCATTACTGTACAGACATCACCAACATTCATGAACAGCAGGACATGTAATGTAGCAAGTGAAGAGTGACACATGCACCAAACCATTGAGAGCAGGCACCACTTACATTTGAATGAATGAAAATGTATTAAAATTTAAAATCACACCAAATGAAAAATAAACATGAAAATGAAATGAATGCAAATGAAATGCAAATGCAAAAGGAACCTGAAAATCTATAAAAAAGCTAATCCAGAAAGTGGTCCATGTCCAAAGTCAGTCCTCCTGTTCCAGATGTAAATCAGAAAATAAACCATTAATCCATGGTGAAATCAAAAAGAAAAAACTATAGACAAGGATGAAGGGTCCATGATCCCAAAAGTCAAAACAATATTCCCCAAAAACCCTATAAAAAATAAACTATGTACAAATCATGGAGCTAAGTCCATGGACTCCAAATAATAAATAAATAAAGGAAAACTAACACTACAGAACTATATACAAGGGCAGCAGGCTGTTACCAAGAGTCTGGGCATCATCAAATTCTGTGTCAATATCCCAGAGGCAGGACTCAGCTTTATCCTCGGGGGCTCGCAGGGACTCTGTCTTTCTCCTCTCAAACTCCCTGCGAGTCTCCTCAAAGAACTCTGCCCGCCTCTCTGCCCAACGCGTGGAGTCCTCCGCCCTAGCTATGGCGAGTCGTGCCCTCCGTGCCCACTGCCGCTCTGCATCTATTTGCTGGCCCATCTGCTGCCACACGGAGGACAAACTTGTTCCTTGGTCCTCCTGCACTTCGACCGATGCCTGCCCCCGTGATGTTGTTGGCCCTGAGTCCGGACGCCTCCTACGTTGAGCCTGCTGCTGCCAAAGTGCCCTGTGCCTGCGCCACCAGGACTGCCTCTGGGATGATGACAATCCCCGGAGCAGTCGTACACGTGCCCTGCTGGAAGGTGCCTGTACAACTTTCATTGCCAGTGGTCCTGTTGCTAGCGTGAACCCCTCTGCTGAACCTCCGACTCCCGACTTTGGCAGGGATGTGATCTCCACCAGAATGGCCGCGGTGGCTGGGACAGGTCCACAGGATGTCCTGGTGGCACCTGGGCCGGAAGACGGCAGGGAGAATGATGGGCGTATAGTGGAGGAAGAAGAGGAGGGGGTCGCAGCAGGGCCCAGTACATGTAGCAAACCCGAAACAATGAGCTGTGCTAGCCGGTTCATTATGGCACAGACCTCTTCATGATGACGTGCATGGTCCTACGGGGAACCACGCACATCATCACAAATGACGGTTGTACGCATCGCAACACCGACTAGCACGGGGTCAACCCTGTCACGGGTTGCCTTGTCCGCTGGTAGAGGAAGGTCAGTTGACATGGACTCATCCTCTACCTACGGATGGGCCTGGACTGATGCATGGCTGCAGGTGTGCACTGATGCAGTCGCAGGATCAGGGACAGGATTAGGCACAGGCCCCTCTGCGGTGACCTGCGCTGCCTCCTGACCCTGCCCCTGGACTGCAACAATTGTACCTGTGGCATCACCCCCTCCAGGCCCCATATGCTGTTCTGATGCGGCCTCCTCCTCGTCCACCACCAACCTGGATGACTCAGAGCCGTCTTCCACATCCGATTACCCCTGTGGGGACTCACCAGTCCCACCCACTGCCGAGGAGCCCACGCCCAACTTCGCCTTCTTGGGCAGCTGTGGCCGTTCTTACGGACGTGGCACCAGTCTCCTTGCTCTCGGAAAATGTTGTAACCTGGGAGGAGGACTGGCCCTTGGTCTCCGCCTGGTGGAGGCATCCCTGCCCCGTTGCTCCACAGCACGTCTCAGCCCTCTTCCTCCATCGCTGCTGTAAATAGGGAGACATTGAACACAGGTATCAGTTCACCGAATAAATGTCTTCTAGACACAAAGCAAATGCACGAGTGGCACTGTCAAACGTCATTACCATCATCACCCTCCACAACACACGGGTCAGTGAAAGCAACACACATGCACAAACAAGCATGGGACGTGCAAAAGACATTTGCATCCATGTCCAAGGCACTGAAGGAACATCTGAAGGGGGGCTGAACCTCACTTGCAACATGGGACATGCACATCACATGCACACACACCACCGGACAGTCATGCATCAGGCCATGTCTACCTCCCGTTACAGTGCACTCATGGACAACTGGGCCGCATCAGTCAATTCACGCATCGTGATGGTCATGTGTCATGCATCCATGGTATTTTCCAGTTACACACTCACTACTCAGAAACACGCACATGAACACCATGAATGTCCATGAAGGTGACATGAGCATCCATGTCACACACCTCAAACATGGCCAAGTCCAGAAACAGGCATGTAAACATGTGTGCGTCATCACATGCTGGTGCACATCATACATTGCAACACAGACACCATTGATGTGGAACATGCTTGACTGGACTCACATACAGCAATGTCATGGCCCCGCACATAGACATCCATACATGGGGCATGCTAGACCTAAGGCGAAGGTGCACACTCCAGCCACACCTCATCATGCGCTACACTGGACAAGAATACATGGACACTTATCACTCGACTCCAGATGGAGCTGCAACTGGGTGACCTGGTGGTAATGAGCTGGTCGTATGCACTTCACGACCCTCATCTGGTTGTTTCTCAACTGGCCCCACTTCAGCATCAGACGCGATGAGGTGCCGGGCCTTGTTGAGTGTCCTGGACCTGTGGTCCTCCCATCGCTTCTGGACGTGGACGTAGTCGCAGGGTGCCACCCGCTGTTTGTTGATAGCACCCACGATGTCCGCCCAGATCCCACTCCATCCTTCCTTGTCGAGGCGTGATGTTGAGAAGAGGGCATCATAATGACCCAGGAATTGCTCTACCAGTATGCCAACTTCATTGGGACTGAAGCTGGCAGCCCCCTGCCTCTCTGCCGGGGGGGGTGTCACTAGCCCAAGATGTTACTTGGTCTGACATGGCAACCCCTGAGGCAGATGTGGGTGGGCAACTGGGTCCTGGGACTGGGCTGTGGAGCGATGGTACAGCAGTCAGGAGTCTTCTGTGTCAGCAGACGTGGTCTCAGAAACAGGATCCCTGGCAATGGCTTCTGTGCAGGTAAATGCATTGTGGGCAGGAGCGTGGTCTTCCACGTGTTGTCACATAGCCAGCTTGATGCAGAGTGACTCTAAACATGCAAAAACAGCGCAATAGTGTAGAATTCGAGGAAAGGCCCTTAGCGCTTAAGCGCGTAAGTGATGTGTCACGTGCGGGCGTTGCCTTCGGTACGGGTTAAAGGTCCACGTAGGACACCAGTTCGCTGTACATGCTTTTTGTTGGGACCAATGCGTGTGATTCTTATTCTTGTGGGTTCACACGCGATATCGATATCTTCACTATGGTTATGATATGATATGATATGATATGGTATTTGTAACGCGCCTATACACAAGTGTTTCAAGGCGCGACGAGGCAGGGAGGGGGGGAAACAAGGGGAAGACAGACAAACGATCCTACTAGGCCAGGTGTCATTCAGATCGCGCAAGTGCAGAGGTAAGGGGAAAAAGGAGAAAGTGCAAGGGGAGGAGGTGGGGGGGAAAGTGCAGTACAAGGTAATTAGCGTAAAAAAAAAATAATGAATAAAAGGGCCAGCTGGTGGCAAGTGCAAGGTAAGTGCAGAGCAAGTGCTGGGAAGGGGGCTGTAGGGATACAGTGACAGTCCCACAGTGCAGGGGGAGCCAGGGAGGCAGTGCAAGTGGAGAGTGGCTGGGCCCTGGACCGAGGTCGCTGAGAGTGGCCCAGATGCAGGTTTAGTGCAGAATTCAGTGGAGTTAAGCAGGTTTAGCAGGGGAGAGGGAGAGAGAAGGCAGAAGCGAAGAGGAAGGTTTTGAGGTGCTTCCGGAACCGGAGATGGTTCTCCTCAAGTTTCAGGGAGGCAGGAAGGCTGTTCCAGAGGGAGGCCCCTGCTGCGGAGAGAGATCTACCCCCAGCTCGTTGCTTCGAGAAGCGGCTGACCATGAGGGAGTTGGAGACGGATGAGCGAAGGGCTCGTGAAGGAAGATATTTAGGAAGAGAGAGTTGAAGGTATTTAGGCCCCAGGCCCCAGAAGGCCTTGTGGACAATGCAGAGGGTTTTGAACTTAATCCTCGCAGCCACTGGGAGCCAGTGAAGAGATTTCAGTCCTGGAGAGATACGGTCCCTGGGCTTGAGGCCAAGGACAAGTCTCGCAGTTCTGTTCTGGATAAGTTGCAGAGGGCGGAGAGTGGAGGCAGGCAGATTAAGATAGAGGCTGTTACAGTAGTCCAGCCTTGAGAGAACCAGGGCTCGGGAGACAGTGAGCTTCTGGGGGAAGGAGAGGAAGGGAAGAATACCTCTGAGGAGGTGCAGTTGGTAGTGTGACTTCTTAGAGACGTCAGATATATGAGGAGAGAAGGAGAGTGTGGAGTCGAAGATGACCCCGAGGTTTTTAGCCTTGCAGGTAGGGGCAGGAAGGGGGCCAAGGGAGGCCGGCCAGAGAGCTGCAGGGAAGGAGGGAGTGGGTGTGCCGATGAGTAGAATCTCAGTCTTACTGGCGTTAAGGCAGAGGTCATTGGCGGCACACCATGCCGGTTACAGTTTGTACTTCTTGTTTTGGCGGGGGAGTTGCCTATGTGCAGTCGATCATGCTTTTTCCCCACTGTGGTTGCCCCTGTGGGTCGTGTACCCCATTTTCAGTGTCAGAGTAGCTTGCGTGTTCCACGAGTATGCATTTCTTGTTTTAGTGGGTGCCACAGCATACTGCGGGATGTTTATTCCATGCACGTGGCCTAGTGAGGGGTTGGATGCACATTTGTTTTTGGGGTGCCTGAGCATTCCCCAGGGGTCACAGACAGCCTCGCAGGAGCACAGGGGTATGTTTACCATCACGTACCCTGCCCAATCACCCCAATTGCCCATGGCAATTGTTGTGTGCACCTCCCATTCGCACTACTCCATCACTGCCATGGTTGGGAGGCCACCAAGTGGTAATGGCGGCAAAGCTGGGCGACCTCCCAGAGGTGGGCGCGGTGGGGCACGTGGCCAGGGAGGCCAAAATGGCAGCGATCGGGGACGTGGCCACGGTGGTCCACGGGGGCAGGATGTCCAGGCACATGCTGGGACAGCTATGCCCCCCCACCCAGCGGGTCAGGGTGATGCAACTGCTGAGGACATCCCCAGTGCCCGTCTGACCCGACAGGCAGTGTCATCTGCTGTCACTAGCCCCCAGGTTGTGGAAGCTGCAGGTGCAGCTGCGGCTGCGGCTACCACCACCCAGGCTCAGGGTCAGCCACGGCGGCTGTATTGGCACAGGCACAGGAAGACTCCCAGGCAGATTTCCGTGTGGGAAGGCCAAGGCACGTGTGGATAAGGTTGCTGTGACCAAGCCATGTGTATCTGGGGCAGTGGTGACATCTGCTGCCCCGAGCAGCCAGGTGGTGGAAGCTGCAGGGGCAGATGCAGCTGACACTACCCCAGCTGTTAGTCAGCCAGCCAGGACTGTGTTGTTCACGGCCCTTGACACAGAGGCAGTCGTGGTGCTGGGTCCTGGCGACAGCACCCAGCAGCCAATGCCTCCAGTCAGACCTTCAGGTGTCTTGCCATTGCCTGCTCCCATTGGCCAGTCCACCTGCACTCCTGCCCCTACTGACCTGGGTGACAGAAGCCACTCAGGATCCGCATCACCAAGAGCAGGAAGTGTGTTCCTGCGCTAGAGGCTGGGACCTCAGACATGGCTCAGGCCCCCGGCACGTCAAGGTAGAAGAGTTTCAATGAGGTGGAACTGGACGCACTTGTGGGCTACGTGTCAGGACACAACAGCGAAATGCTGGTGACGGCAGGATGCAGCGCTACGCCTGCCCAGCTAAGGCCCACTGGCAGTGCATCACGGAATATGTCAGCGCAATGGGATTTGAGAAGCACACGGCTGATGATTGCTATAAGTGTTGGCATGACCTGTGATGCCGAGCAAAAAACAAGCAGGCTTCTATTATGCCTCTACTCTTGTGACTGGCAGTGGGCCGCCACCAGAGGACGATGAACTCACTACGTACTAGGAAAATGCTGCAGGGTTCATCGATGAGGGTCAAATCCAAGGAGTGGGAGACATGATGGATTATTATTGAAATGTCCGGTGAGTGTTGATGCGTGTGTGTATTTTGATTGTGTGATGTGTTGTGATTGACTGCCAGTTCAGGCTATGTAGTCGTGACTGCCATGTGTGACCCATGCAATGCTTGACTGATATGTGCTTGTTGTGATGCAGTCTGCATACAGGCCATGTGCTGCACAAGGAGCCAATTCTCATCACCACACCTGCACCCTCCTTACCTGCCAAACACTTGACAACCTCACTTGTCCATAACTTTGCTGCCAGACATGTTTGCGGATAGCCTGTGATGATCTTCCACTCAACACTCTGCCTATGTCGTCATATGACTGACGTCTCTGTGAGGTCACCCTGCAAGCTGGATCCCCGCAGGGGGATGCTTCCTTGCCTCTGTTCCTCAGCAGCTCACTGTCTCCATGGTACTGGTGATTCACATTTTGGACTACTACAGCAGCCTGTCCCCAAATTCTGTGTATATGCACACTTCCCTCTGCTACTTTGTCAGACCTGTACTGTGTGGTACATCCTTTGTCCTTGATGCAGGGTGTCTCACTTGGACTGTGCATATGACACAGGCTCACAGTGTTCATTCATGGGCCATGTGCATTCCCAGCAGACCCCTATGGGTCCGTGTCAAGCTACTCATTCTACTCCATCTCCGGTATTTCATCTGTATCATGGTATTTAGTCATCTCTTTCATACTCACTCAGAGTCAGTTCCTCATCACAGCCATTTTTTGTGTGTCCTCGTCTGTGTCGAGTGTAAGCCTCCCTCTGGTACAGCCTCTCTGCCTCTATGCAACTGGTGTTGTAGCTTCTCCGTGTCTGAGTGAGCTTCTGATGTTTCCCCATGTGTTGTGCTTTCTGTTCTCCTGTCATCTGCTGTAGTCTCAGATGACTTAGATGATGCAATTGACACCTTCCCACACTGTCTGCTATAAACAGTACTCTGATCCACCAGTCTGAGCCAATCACTGCCTCACAGCCATTCCCCAAAATGGGGGGGTGGGGTCAGGGGGTGTTACTGTATCCCTACAACCCACTGCAAACACTTGGCACATGAGTGTGCTGCTCTGTGACTATGGTACCTCCCAAACCCTTCTATCCAAGGTGCGATTTCTGTGGGCATGTACCGGCCCATAAGGCTCACCAGGTATTTATTGATGGTGAGATCTTGATCCTGCTGCTTCTGGCAGGAGTACTTGTTGATGGGATCTAGTTCCTTCACTGATCCCTGGTGAGTAACAGTCCAGTCCAGCTGCAACTATTCTTCTCTTGATTGGTAGTAAATGTTTCTCAATGTCTCTTGTCTTTTCCTCTTTCTGTTTTTCCCCTTTCCGCTTTCTGTCTTGTATTATTGCTCTCGATTTTGTTGTTATTTCCTGAACAACGTTTTCTCTTCTGCTTTCTTCCCAATAGATGGAATTGCGGCTCAACAACAGCTGTGGAGGTGTGGAATGCAGCGGGGAGGAAGATAGATGAAACCGCAATGTCCGACAACAGGTGAGTGATGGTTAATGGGATGGGAGAGCAACATTAAACTCAATGGGCCTCATTACGACCTCAACGGTAGCCATGCCACTATTGGTGGCATGGCTGCCGTCGAAATCGCCTCCGGGTCCGGGTTCCCAGAATGAGAAATTACCAGGCCATTCCGAGTTCGGAGGGCCCAGTAATTCCATCCTCCAAGGACCCGGACCCGGACCTTCCCCATTCCCATTTCAGTCCCCATAGGGCTGAATGGGAATGGGAGCAGGGCTGGACTGGGAACTAAAAGAGGCCCTGAAAATAATTACTGGGGACCAAAAGAGGCCCTGGAAATAATGTTCAAAGTGGCCCCATATGGCACCTTTTCAGCAAGCCAATGCTTTTCCTATGAGAAAATTTGGAAATACCACTCAAAAGAGACCCAGTGTGCAGAGGCCCACCGGGAAATCTCCAGAGTTCCCTATAGGCCAGTCCACCCCTGAATGGGAGAGGGAGCAAACAACGGCCCGATTACGAGTTGGCCCATTGCTTGCTCCCTCTTCCCCTCGCGGGACCCGGTAAGCATGCCTAGTTTTACCAGGCTTGCTTACCGGGTCCCGCGAGGGGAGCTCGTAATGTGGCGGAACGGGTCTGGCGGGTCTGCATCCTTTTGAGGCACCCGTTAACCCATTCCGCCAGGGTCGAAATGAGGCCCAATGTCTTTTTAATGTCTAACCTTGCTTTGGCTATTTTCTTTCAGGTGCTGAGGTCACGGATGAAGCACGTAATGCTGCAGTGTCAAGAAGAAGAATTCAGCATCCCTGTAGTCTTGAGGGTGAGCTGCGGTGTCAAGATGAAGAGTACGGCGCTATGGAAGGTTTGAAGGTGAGCTGCAGTGCCAAGATGAAGAGTTTGGCGCTCCGGAAGATGTGAAGAAGACGTGCACAGATGAGAGCTGATTCCCCAGATGGTAAGTATGGAGGCAGGAAGCAGGATTTCCAAGGTAAGTTCAGATCCCAGGCGATGGTGAGCGTCACACTGCATGGAAGTGCAGAATAACGTGAAGCGTCTGCCTTGTGGTTTGGGGAAGCTGATATAGCTGTGAACGTGGACACGCCCACTAGGCCTGGCTTGTCTGCCACACCCTGCCACTCCTAGTAAGTCAGCACGTGCAAGGCAACCCAGTGAATAGCAGCCCCACCCCAGAGAACATGTGGGGATGCTTTGAAAGTCTCCATGTTAAATGCATTTTGCACCCAGAATGAGGTGCTATGCCTTTAATAAAACATTTAGTCCCCAATAAATGTCTCTTGTTGTCTGTTATTTATGAGCCTGGTGCCAAAGCTGCCAGGACTGTGTCCAACCTGCCCTGTCTGTGTTCTTGGCCCGATGACCATGACACATGTGTGCTCATGTGTTCTTTTGGTTATTTGCAGGTGATGAGGCTCTGGGAGCAGAGGAGGAGGAGGAGGAGATGGCAGAGAGGGCAGAGGGTTCAGGGCACCAACCAGGCATCACTGGAGGGTGTGGTGTGGTAGCAGATGAGCATCAATTGGTGCTCCAGACCATCCTGTCTAGGGCTGGCTCTGGGTACACCTCTGAGGATCTCTTTGCCTCTGATGCCGAATCGGATATTGATCCATCCATGCCATTGCAGGTGAGTGATTCTGCAGTGAATGCTGTTCTGTCCAACACGCCTGCAGTGGGGGTATACCACTCAAAGGGCCAGTCAGTGTTGGTATGTCTGCCTGTGGTGGTTATGGATGCAGGGCCACGCTCCACATCAGTTGCTCCTATTCCTAGGGCAGCAGATCGGAGGAATGCGCTCTTGCAGCCACAGGCAGCGCCAGCGCAGAAAGGACCAGGTATCCTTGGGACAAACAGGTGTGCTGTCCGGCAACGCGGTGGCCGTGTACCACCGGGGACACTGTATGGGAGAATCCCATGTATGACATTGCACAGCAACAGGGGGCATCATGTGAGGTGATGGCTCAAGGCATGGAATGTGTGGCCAATTCCATTCTCCCCCTGAAAGGCAGGAGGAGCTCCAGCAGCAAGCAACATGTTCCACATGCCGCTCACACAGGCTGGACATGTTGGCCACCAACAGGAACTGACGGGCTAAATTGGAGGTTCTGTGCACAGCCATTGCTTTTGAGGCAGAGGCCCACATGGAGGCCCTGAGGGAAGAGAACATCTCCCTCAGAACTACTCTGGCTACATTGTTGATGAGCCAGGGTATACAGGATGGAGCAGCTGGAATGCACCATCTCGGCTGAACTCCATGCAAGCCATGAGGAGGTCCGTCTGTCACATGAGGCCTTGTAGGCAGAACTCGTGAGACCTTGCAGGAGGAACTCCGTGATACACGTGAGGTGCTGCATTGGGACCTCCGTGCCATCTTCCTGCAAGACCAGGCTTACCAGACCAGACCGGAAAGCTTGCTGCCATGGAAGGGCATACCTGGGATATGCGTGGGCAGGCACCCTTACCATGCATACCTCCTGATATTCAACCAGAGGGTGACAACAGCGATGACTGATCTACCACCATGGCCTAGTCATGAGGACTATGAGCCCATGGAGGATTTTTCTTTTTATCTCAACATCAACGCATGTGGGTTTTGAGGTACACCCTGCATCTCCTCCCTGTTGGGGACCCCCACCCCGTGCCCTCCAAACCCCACAGGTTGACCATGGCCATTTTTATTGTTTACCTTTTTTGTCTATTGTGCGTTCATGTGACAGTGTGTTGCTTTGTGTGGCAACCAAAGGCATCCACTGTATGTTCCGGATGGGCCCACACAGGCTTGTCTCATGTTGGTGTTTGTGACTTGTGGTCCAGACACATATTCCACTCCTGCTTCCCCTTTCCATGGGCTTGCAAAGATGGCACCATGTGACAGTAACTTACACAGAGGCATTGGGCTTCTGTCATATCTGTGGCCAGTCTGAAGTCCCACCTGTGTATACACCCCTTTTGGGGATTCATGATGGTTTCTCCAGGGCATGGTTGGCCTGCATTGTGGTTTGCATATTGTTAAATGTTGCTTATTCATGGATTGCCTTGCATGTCTACATTGTTGATGCACTTTATGCTGTATGCGGTACTATGCACCCTGTAGCTATCAGAGACACACTCAAGATGGAAGGAGGCCGTGTGGTGGCAATGTCACATTGAGACACTTGTGCTATAGTTATTGGTCACTGTCTGACATTGTCACTGTTGGGTCCTGTGTTCATTATATGTTATGCTGGTGAATAGATAGTCCTGTGTTGGGTTTGCTTTTGATGTGTGAGGGGATCAGCGTGATTTTTGCGTCACTGAGAAGTCTGTGACAGATAAGTTCTAATGAGAAATGTACGCAACACTGAAAGTTTGTACATTTGCCATGGAAAGATTCATTGAATACCTCTACAATCCCACACCACCACTCACACCCACAACGCATACACAACACACCCCCACCCCCAACACCATCCCAACATACCCCCACGCACACCCTACTTACCATCTGAGACATGCTGTGTCCCTGCAGCGCCAGTTCACTTTCACTTCCGTGAGCGGGAACCGGCGCCACAGGCTCCTTTATTTTTTATTTTTTGGGGCAGGTGCAGGGGGTTCCACCCCACAGCCCCCGCTCACTATACTGTGTAGTGTAGTGAGCAGGGTGTTGCAGGGGACACCTCTGCAGCACCTGCATTTTTTTTTTTTTTTTTCTTTTTTAAGTACCTGAAATGCATGCCACCTATGGTGGCATGCATTTACGTCCTTTTAGTATAGGTTGGACATTTTTGGTCGGTCATTTCGTCAGATTCTGTGTCAGAGGGAATTGTCTCTGGCCTGTTTCCATTTGTCACGGTGCACTCTGAGACAGTTGTGTCATGTGTTGTGCATTTATCTTGGAGTTTTCACATTGCATGCCATTTCATGGTGTGTCGGGCGGGTGACATGGAGTTTGGGATGGTTTAGGTGACATACCAGGATTTGGATGTGCTGTTTTGCATGGGGGTGGTGGATTATGCACCTTGCATGTGTGCCTTTTGGTCACACAGGATTGGTTTTTTTTAAGTAGCTAGGGATGCACACAATGTAGCACTACCAAGGACATATTCTCAGGGTGGTAAGATTGTGACAAATGACTGTCCATTTGTCGTCATCGATTGTCATCTGGAATGTGCCAGACCTGTGTGCACTCCGCAGGGGTGGGATTTTTGGTGGAAAATGTATCCACAAGCTGGGTACGTGCTACCTTGCCATGTGTCCTTTGCCCTTCCATGCGCAGCGGCAGTGCGTGTGGTTGGGGATGTGGGAGCACCACCATGTCCAATGGTACGCCCCGCCATGTTGCTATGTTGTGCAGGACACATGCTGCCACAATGATCCTGCACACTACTGGGGGTGCATATAAAAGCAGTCAAGGGAGCAGAAACGTGACTTGAGCACCCCAAATGTGCACTCCACTATGCCCCTAGTTGCAATATGGGCTGCGTTGTGTTAAGGATTTCAGCAGACACACACCTGGGTCTCGCCTAGCATGTAATGCACAGATGAAATACTTATTTATTGTGTCTATAGGTTCAATATTCTGAGTGATATACCACTCATATCACACCCTTCTCAAAATACCCCCAGGTCATACTGGACCAGGAATCAGACTGGTTAGTCAAGGTAAATATGTATTTATTTATTTATTTATTTATTTGAAATTGAAATCAAAACAAATGTATATATATATATATATATATATACATATATATATATATATATATGGGGCAGCAATCACCAATGTGGTGACAAAATAATTTGGAAAATAAGTAAAGCAATTGACTTCACTTATAGCACTACAGAATAGAAAACACAGGAAACTAACAGATAGCACTTATGTTAAAGTTTCCCCCTGCAAAGTTCTCAATTCACAAATGAGAAATTCTACACAGATGTAAGTAATCAGCAGGTATTCAGGTATTAGAACAGAGTACAGCATTTGAATATAATTGCCCCTTCCCAAACAAGAGAGAAAAGCGTTTTTGGGAAATTTATACTTTTAAAATGACAGTTGAAAATGGCTTTGAGAAACAAGGAAAAGTGTGCAAAAATCCTTAAATTTATAGAAATTCCTATGAGAATGGAAGTTAAGAAACACTTTGAATGGGAAAAGACACGTGTAAAACTTTTGCAAAAATGCAAATTCGCGCCTAAATTTCACCATGCGATTTGTAATGAAAACGGGTCAAATACACTGTTTCACAATGGCTCTGGATGTAGCTACAGGTTTTAGGTTTAAGTGAGAGTTGAAATTAAGTACCTAGCTATACAATTGAAGAAGTTATGTAAGTTTTAATAAGAGGCATTTTTGAAAAAATAGAACAGAGAAAAACAGAAATTTGGTTTTATTGACAGATGGGTTTTAGTTAAACTATATTAATGACTAAGAAAAAGTGAATGCCACCTGTGAATCTCCACAGTTATGCACGGGCGATTGTAACCCTTCACGTGGCGGATACTCTTTTCTTCATTATGGGAATTACTTTATTTTTATCCAAATCACTAATGGTTTATGGTCTAGTAAAACAAATGAGAGAAATCAGCACTAACACTTTGGATTACAAACAGGGTTGCAAGAATGGTTCTGACAATATTAGAGGTTCTTAAGTTAAAGAGAGGATGGGTTATAGATGGGGATAGGACAATGCAAATATACGATGGGTCACTAGGATTCCTGTTGATCCTTACGCTCCACTTGTAATTTAAGATTGGACTGTCAAGTTCTGGTCATCACAGATCGAGTCTACAGACAGCAGGGCACCGCTGGCAGAATTGGATCAGCTGGGCGGTTCTGGTCAATTGGAATGCACCTCAGGCTGGATTGGATTGGCCCTTCTGGTCACTGGAAACTGTAGGTTAGCGTGATGGTGAGTTTCAGCCGGCAAGCATGAATGGTAGCAAGCCAAACTAGATCTGAATTATTTCCCTGAAGTTCTTTTGGGATGGTTTCAGGATTTTGGCCTAGCTGAAAGGAGTTCAGCAAATGCTGGGCCTTGGCTTGGTAAAGAGATCTGGAACAGGAACAAGATGAAGAGTTCTGGAACAGGATGAAGAAGACAGGACCAGAGCATCACATGGAAATCAGGATGTAGTCAGGAATAAGTGTGTCTGTGTGTGGTGACATTCCTATATTTATCATGCCAAGTGACATCACTCAGTTTATGGTAGTGGCAAAATTTCAAACCACACCCCCACGGTTGTGATAGGTCCAAGGCACTTGCCTTTTTCTGGTTGGAAGTACGAACAAGCTGTCATATTTTATAATGTGATTTGGGTACTCCCACATTGATTTGTACCACAATTTAACTTTCCCACAAATGCACATTTCTATAATTATGCCCTCTAATAAAATCGGACACATACATTGCATATTTTGTGGGTTATCCTGACATCTAACTCCCATCTCAGTGAGAACTAGCTGTGTCGTTCTGTGAAATTGTGTCAATTTTAATCATAACGGTTTGGCCTAACAATTCCTAATTCAGTACATATCTGGGCAATCACCCCTAGAACACGGGTATACAATATTATATTTGCAGCATGAATAGTTTTGCCACAATTGTTCTTTTTGTGTATCTTGTGTTCCTTATGTAGTACAGGGTTCACTCACGCCATCACAGAACATAAAATTAGATTTACAACTACCAATTTTTATATCTGTCCTCCTTCATGTTGCAAAGTTAAAGCTTTTCAAAGCTTAATCACAAATAGACATTTTAAACAACAATTGTCTTTCAACAGTTTTTTTTCTTCTTTCAACTGGCAACAGTTGTAAAATTCCTTTGATCAGGGTGGGGGTCCAGAGGGAAGTTTCCTGCCCCTCTCCTGAAGGGATCAGTGTTCAGCCTGCCTTTGTCCTTGGCTGGGCCCCAGACAAATGTCTAATGAGTTCACTGTTCTAAATATGCGAGAACCTCCTGCAGCAATTAAGCCTTCCTGCTAGCAGTGGAATGTCAACTTGAAGTGTCATCTTTCCCAGGCTGGGCACTGTCAAGTCAGAATTAATTATTTAATTAACTTCAGACTGGGTTTGGACTTTAAGATTTACCTAAATCTTTCACTTAAAACATATAAAAATGAACACAGTTTATAGGGGATTTTGACATTTAAATAATTAGGCTTTTCACAGAAACATGCTTTTAAACAGGCGATTTTGCACTTCTACATGAAAAAAGCACAATTAAACTGAATCCTTTACATCAGAGTTTCCTCTGCAGCGCACATTTAATTCAGCACCAGTTCTTCTCTTAAATGCTTAGATTTGTTTGCAGTCTGGAAGTAAGTATCCAGCCTTTGCTTGGAGTTTTATCTTCACAGCTCAAATTATTACATGTTTTGGAATTTTTAGCCGCATTTTTCCCTTGGAACTGAAAGAAATGTTGCTGGGCTGCCTTTTTCATGAGATGCATTTCTTCGCTGCTGTCAGTCAATGAGGCCCAGCTTCTCTGTCCACACTGGATGATCTGTACCCCTTTTAATTTCAATGATTCACTGAAAATGAGTGGATCTAGTGCCAAAACAGCACTTTGAAGGTTGCAAAGTTGCATTTTAAAAGGCATTTTCAGTTTTTAGCCCAATTCTGTGGCCTTGCTTCATGTCAAATGTAACAGCATCCACTGGCATGCTCCTGCAGTGAGTCTGTTTTCACCCCCACTTTGACTGTGTGTGCGTGGCAGGGGGGTGCAGCTTTTTGTGGTTGTGACCCACATGCAGTTTTGTAGATTTTTGTGCACACAGGGTTTAGCACCTCCATTGTGGCTGTTTCTTTCCACCTTGGTAAAGTGGTGCAGTAGGGCTCATCGGCATTGGTAAAACTATCCCACAGTTGTATCTTAACTGGGGTGGTGTGGTGGGGTTCCGTATTGGCATCATCACGTAGGTGCTCAGAGGGTAGGCACTGTCCCCTGGGGAGTTGAGAATGGTTGTCATTAGTTGGGTTTGTCTATTTGTCTGTGTGTAACATGCATGCATGTGCACAGACATGTGTACTCATCAACGAGCCATGTGTTGCCATACCTCCCAACTTCCAGGTCCCAGTTTAGGGCTGACATTCTGAATATGAAAATGTCATGTGTTGTCACTGGATAGTTTGCATAGACAGAGGTGATGATTCCGTTGGCATCGCATTCAACCTGCACATTGATGGAATGCCAGTGTTCTCGGTTGCGATAGATGTGCTCAGTGACCATAGGTGGACGTAGTGCCACATGTGTGCAATCGATGGCACTGAGTACTTTGTTGAAGTGTGCCACCCCGTAAAAATCCTGGACCACAGCCTGCCTTCCTGCAGGTTTTCTGGGCATGTATATGTGCCTGCAGATTGAGGGGTGTGCAGTCATGATCGCCAACACCTTTGACTACCATTACATGCCAACAATGTAATTAATACATGTGCTTCTTGGGGCACACAAAGCCTAAAGGCTGAAAGGGCAAACTTTGAAGAACAGGCGTGACACAGGTACCAAGAACTATATGCACATCAAAAGGCAATGGACCTTTCTTGATTCCAACTCCTTCTCGTGCATAATCATCCGGGCATCTGTGTGGTAGCATTGCTTCACAGGGGTGCTTTACTCACCCTTCAAGCTGTTGTAACATGGTGTACACGTTATGCCCATTCGGGATCCATGAATTCGCCAAGGATTTGGAGACAATACACATCATTCGGAATAGATACCTTCTTAAAGTCCCAACAAAACATTGACAAGCGAATAATACGTTTGCATTGATGATGGGCTAATCTCATTACAGGGAATCACAGATGCAAACTTCCCAAATTATTTCATTCATTATTTCATAAAACCTGCATCAATTATTATTATTTTTGCAATTCCAGTTTCACCATTGATTTGACAGTGGAAATGGATTCTGTAGAGTGGCTGCTA
This sequence comes from Ambystoma mexicanum, assembly GCF_040938575.1. NCBI lineage: Eukaryota > Metazoa > Chordata > Amphibia > Caudata > Ambystomatidae > Ambystoma > Ambystoma mexicanum. Next base: position 953,147,993 of record NC_090926.1, on the reverse strand, counting down.
TAACAGCTATTGTGTGATTCTTACAAATGCAGTGAAGGGTCGGCACCTACCCTCCTCTACATTACTTTGGAAGGCTGCTGAAAAGAAGAGAAGCACAGATGACAACTGCTCACCCCCTTTGGGAGACCTCAACAAACAAATCCACAAAGTGGAAGGAATACACCTGCCACTTCCTTCGCTTTAGAACATACATGTTTAAACAACTCTGAGAAGTTTGCACTTTTTACCTCAAACCTTTGGATGCAGGAAAAAAGTGGAGGTATTTCATTGGTCCTCATAATCATGGAGTAGTTAACTCCTGATTGAATTGCTATCAAAACATGCATGCTGTCAATAGAGCAACCCTCACAATCTGTTATTTGGTAAAAACAGAAAGTGTTTTGAAGCACTGCTTCACTTTCCTGTTACTGCCAATCTCATAACTGAAAGACTGTGAATATCAATAAAAGTGAACATCTATATAATGTATTAAATGCTACAGAAACATACAAAATATTTGTTTCAAAAGTAGGTACATGCACAAAAAGAATCCAAAGTCGTCATTCAACTAAAGTAATAATACACAAATAGTAATTACTCAATTTCTGCCACAGGTTAAACCCCAGCAGGTCTAAATTACCCTTTCATACTTCTGACATTGCTGATTTTTGTAACTTGAAATTACAGTCAATCAGAATGGTAAGAACATGGCTGTATCTTGCAGTGTAAGCCTGCATTCTCTGCATTCCTAGGGCTACATTTACCTTCAACTCCTGACCCCCTCCCGCTCTGTAATTTTAAAACAACCATTGTCAAAGCCAACAGTTTGGGCTTTTGTGTAGGCATGGGAAAGGCACTGGACAGGCAACACGGTAGTGCTATTAAATACTCATTGTTGGTAGCAGGTGCAGAATGGTTCCAGGGCATCTTATAGCAGTGCATGGCAAAAGCTCAAAAAAAGCGAATGCACAAGCCAAAAATGTTGGCTTTGCCAATGCCTGTTTTAAACAGGACTTCACTGGCTTTGCCAATGCTTGTTTTTAACAGGACTTCAGTAAAGGACACACAGCGTGCTTGCAAATCGAGTGGCTGAAGGCAGGCTGTGAAGACATGTTTATTACATTATTAGCTTAAGTCATTAACTCTCAGAAACCTGTTTTGAACAAACAATAGCAGGCACTTTGAATGCAAAGCCTGATGGTAAGACTTGATTAAAATTAGTTCAGGGAGTTCCCATGAAGAGGTATTTTGGGTGGTTCGAGGTAGGAACTGAGTGGGAATGGCCATAGGAATTAGCATGGCCATGGGCAGTCAATGGGTGGGCAAAAAACCAAACAACTACAAGCTTTGTTTCCCTCTTCCTACGCCATTCCTCCCTAGCTGTACTCCAATGCAATAGTTTTGGCCTATAGGTGTCGCAATCGACAACTAATAGCTAAAACTAACAAAAGAATGAAAAAAAAACTTCTGACTCTTCTCTTTCACCCTCTTTGGTTTGGGTGATTCCTTTTTCTGTTGTGACATGGCCGCAAGCTTCTCTACTTGCCGTTGACCTCCATCATCATCCCACCAACACTGGCAGGCATCTGCTCGACCATCTGATTTCTCCCATCCACTCCCTCCACTGTCCAATTTTTACCTCCATAAGCTGGGCTGATCACTCTCTCATCTCCTGGCTATCCTCCAATCCTTCACAACATCCCACCCCTTACTCGTCCCAGTCTAAATATGGCAGACTAAAATACAAATTTGATTGCCAGCTGTTTGTCTCATTCTTCAAACCTCAGCTCAGACCTTCTATCACTGAGGATTGCCTGGCCAGTCTAACCTCCACAATCTTGAGATCATTAACTTCTTCACTTCTAAAATCAACAAAATAAAAAACAATATCCCATCCAACAGACCTGCAGAGAATGTGCTACCATGTCCGTTACTCACCCCCATTTTACTTTTCACTCTGCTATACAGAAGTAAAAACGTTAATCGAATAGCAACATCACAATTTCAGGCTCACCCTGAGATAACTCCTCACCGAACTTCATGAAATAGATCAGTTCGATCACTGATACTGTCATTTCTGATCTGCACAATCTACATTTCTCCCAGTGGTTCTTTTTTGACATCCTGAAATATATTGGGTTAAGCTGTGACTGAAAACTCACCTTTGATCACAAAGAACCTGAGAGCTATCCACCACCCACCATTCATAAAGAAGATCCTCCAATCAGTGGCAACCAACAACCAACTCCACTCTCTTCTCTTCTCTTATCCATCCATGCCTTTGACTCAGCAATCAGCATTTTGCATCAAACTGTAATGCCATCAATGTATGTAACTATATAACTATAGTTATATTTCTAATAATTGATTTGTTTACAGAGAAACATCCTTACTTTAAAACCCCCCACCAGGACAATCCCACCTCAAACTCAGGGCAAGACACAGGTTGTTTTTTTTTTCTTCAGAATGTGTTCTTATTTTAAAGTTTAAAAGAATGGAATTGAAGGTGGTCCGATAACTTTCAAGTTTGGGGAAAAATGTCCCTGCAATATATGAAATGAATACAGGCAGTGGGCCATCATTACGAGTTTGGTGGTAATTTGACAGTACAACTGCTGAAATGCCACCAAAATCAATTACTGCTGGCACACCTGGTCACATGGGTGTACCAATGAATTTGATTCCCCATTTTTGGAATTCCATAGCACTCCATGGGTATTTGTGGTGGATTTATCGCAGGCAGATTTACTGTGCAGTGAATCTGCTGATTTTTGGAGATAAAGTGGCAGATTTACCTCCAACTTGCTACCTTGTTTATGGAAGTAAATCCTTCACCTTACCTCCCAATTTATAATTCAGTGGTGCATGAAAACTGATGGTAATTCCATTACCGCAAAAAACATGCAGTAATTGAATTGCCACCACTGTTTTCCTGCACAGCTGCAATGAGGCCATCATGTCTGCAGAAAGCAAATCGGTATATACCTGCTATTTTCTCTCGCTAATATGTTCATTCTAATTTGCATCAACATTCATACATAGAAAAAAACACATATGAATGACTATTCTATATAAGCAGAACATATACTGCACAATATAGACAAAAGATTGACATTGACATTCATAAAAGGTGATTCACACAATCTACAGTATATACGTCTACCTGAAAGCGAGCTCACTTTGTAATGAAAAAGTGAAGCAGCAGTCCAAATAAGGTTGAAAAGAAAAGCACTTCCTTAGTTATCCCTGCAACCATTGGCAAGTATTGGTGTCAGAGAAACGTGTTTACTCTAAGGTATGATTATCTGATTCGTGGGCTTCATGAAATCTAAAATGGTGGACACTGTCTGTGAAAAACTGCTGGGTCTTGGCATGGATCAGAAAATGTTGGACGCCATCGTTGTGGTGTTAAACTGGTTGCCCTATTTGTTTATTTTAAATGCTTGGGTTCAAGAGCTAGGTATTTCTTTTTTGTTTTGTAATGTACGGACGGTAGCACCTAACTCTCTCACGATTCTCTTGGGATCCGTTTCACCCTCTCAACAGCCCAGTTCCACCTGATTGTTTACAAAAGAGATTTACATTACTTGATTGACTATTCCTGACACCAATAAAAGTACGTGATATTCCACATTTTAATTTGCGATGTATAACACGCACAAAGATTCCAAATTGCATGAAGTAAGCCCTGATACAATGATGTTACCTAGGGATACCATTTCTATTTCTATATTACAAAGCTCCTTCACCCTGTTCTATGTTTCCCCTTTCAATATCATAGATTGTAAACTGGGTTTCCACAAAATACTTTTAATTGAAATCTGGACATATTATTTTTGGGACATGTATCTAAATACTATTGACTTTGGTTACTATTTCAAAGGCCCATGGCAAGTATGGGCATCTACTAACTTCAGGCAGGTAATCTCTTCATTTCAGTCTGTCCGCCTGCTTCCGAAATGCCTCTCAGGGAATCTGGTCCTGTCTTGGAAAAGGTCTCTGCATTCAATCCCATTGGATTCAAAGTGTATGTCTCTGAGGTAGGGAAGCTGTGCACTGACATTTGTCACTGGCCAGAGGTGAAATCCACTTCATTTATATTGAATCATAATCAATTTCCACAACCCCCCTCTCTATGATCATTCTAAGCAAACTTGCCTGTATATGTTATTTTGTGTTTAACTGTATTGTTGTTTTTTTTTATGGCACCTCCATACAAACACATTCCTTCAAGAACACCAAGAGAATGGAAGGTTACATAGTCAGGGTGGGTAGAGGACGGAATATGACAGTAGGTAGGGAGGACAAAAGGGAAAAGATCCAAGAGAATTTCAGGTAAGGTGTACAATCACAGTACAGTCTTGCATTTGTGATGTGCTAGCATAGCAAATACAGTAGTGCTGTAGATCAACACTATTGTAGTGCACAAACTCTACACAAACAAAAGGGTCTGGTAACATTGTGCAATAGTATGCCCATAACACACATATACATTATATGCCCTTATTCTTTTATTATTTGCATTAAACCCGGGACCCAATATTAGGCTAGCGAGGTATCACCGAGATGCCATGCTCAAGAGCTAGATGTATTAACACAGTTGTACAACTTGTATATAGGAACCGGCTATGTTTGAAAATATAAAACTCAAAGCATAAGCAGGATGGACCACAGAGGAGGGCATTAGAAAATAATTAATAATAAAGTGCCTGAGAAGTAAAGTCACTGGTCCTTTATGCTTTGACTGAAAGGAAGGGAATGCATTGCACTACACCAAGCTATGTGTTTCTATTGTTCACAGTGCTATGCTATGTTATCCTAGGTAATGGTATGCTGTGTTATTTGCGTTTGGAGGCAACAGTGTTCTTCAAGTAATTTGAGGTTAACAGTGCTCAATGAAGGGGGTGGTTACAAGTTAGAGTTCATTGATATCCCAAACTACTGGGGTGCTATATAACTGGGAGTAGCAGATCCTAAGTGACCCCTAGGTTTTCCATGATGAGCAAGGTGTCCAGTTCTTCCTTTTGCTATTGTAGTATGTACTGCACTTTGCTTTCTAACAACGGATGTGACTCACAGGAGAGTTTGATCATGGCACAGTCCCATTGGAAAAGGCTCAGTGAATCAGCCCAATGTGTTTTGATATGTTATATTGTGTTGTCATGTAACGCTACAGCAAAAGTGTAAAAAAGGTAATTGAAAACAATAATAATTGGGGTATAGATAAAACTTACTGGTTTACTAAACTCCTTCTTAGACAATAAAATAAGCACAGCACAAAACTGAACAATGTGCACTCCTTTGCAATGCTAAATTCAATGAAAGTACAAGTTGCATTGTCTTCCGAAACTTTAGAAAAGGGATGGACAGAGAAAACAGTTGAAACAAAGGATTTTTAAGCATGTTTAACTTAAAGGGGAATACAGTGAGCTAGGCATAAAAACAAAGACTGAATCAGAATGCTGCGATTGTTTCATTCACAAACACGACCCTCAGGAGGGTGGTGATTTTTCCAGCTCTGTGATAGGTAGGATTTCACAATGGAACTTGTCATCCATCTTCCACCGAGTTTGCGCCCTTTTGATATCCGAGGACATTGGAGCGGTGTTGCCCTTAAGATGTATTTGTACAAAGTGAATTGGGGGAGAGGGATCAGTGTGCCCCTCGCCCCCCACCAAATCGTGTAGTCAAGTGGTTACAAGTTCTCCTTTTGTCTGCAACAACATATAACTCAGAAAGGTGACCGTGTTCACTGAGTTAAGTGTACACGTCAGGGGTGGACTGGCCTGTGGGGAACACTGGACCCTGCACCCTGGGCCTTAGTTGAGTGGTGGCCTATGCAGTTTCCACATGTTCTCATAGGGAGAGGGTTGGGCTTCCTCAATATATGCAATATGCGGCCACTTAGGACATTATTTCCAGGGCCTCTTTTGTTTCCGAGTCCAGCCCTGGCGCAAGTACATCTTTTTTTACACGGCATCAGAACATTTACACTGGTCCAAGGAAGCCAGCGTGATGGCCAATCCATGGTCTTGCCAATGGTTGCCAAACGTACCTTTTAGTCTTGGATTTCCTAACCCCAACGTAATGTGAACGTGGGTATGGCACGTTTTCCAGTTGCAAGAATCTCTTCCCAGAAGGCAAGCACTTTGTTTTTCTGCACTAAAAACAGGTTTGGTCGGTATTGCTTCCTCACAGCAACCGGAGTTGTGGTTGAATTGTTTCTTGTTGTGTGTAAAGTTAAAACCGGATGCAGCGCTGTGGTCTGCTTTGGGTAACATAACCCCACATCCATCTGGCACCATATGTCCTGGGTAGCCTTGTGCTAGACTAGGGTGCTACGGGGTTGATTTACTGCTGGGCAGCACAGAGTCATAGACGCAGGGGTGTAGCAGGGAGCTGCTGTGGGCACGGTGTGTGGCCCATTTCCACAAAGGAAATTAAGAACAGGAGTAACTCGTCGCTATCGCAGTCTGCACCAACGTAATGAATGCGCACAAAGAATTGCATTAGCACAATGAGCGGTTACTGCATTTCTCCCCCTGCGCCTGAAAAGTCTTCTGATTCATAAAATAAGAGCCCCCTTGCAGGCACAAACTTGGGAGGGTCGCAGGTCATGAGAAAGGTCAAAGTTAAAACACTGAACTAATGCATCCTTTGCTAAAAACAATGTGCAACTGTGAAAGAAGTGTAAGCTAATGTTACGAACTGGCTCTTTAAAAATGTATGACTCATTGGCCTTCCCTCTGCCATCCCAGACTTTCTTCCATACATTGGGCCTCATTATGAGCTTGCCGGTCTGTATACCATGGTACTGGTAAGGTTGCCGGTACCGTTGAATCCGGACCGTCAATCTCTGAGTTTTGCTCGCAGGTGCCTTTCATTCCACCAGGTCTGACCGTTATGCACCGTGCGTCCCCATTGCCATTGAGCCCTCTATGGGGATCACCCGATTCCTGCACTAGCGAAAGGGCAATAGCCCGTTCGTGGGTGCCAGACTTTCTTGCAAGTTTGGAGATAGCCTGCCTTGTAATGAGGACGATCTTCCTGCCTTCCCTCTGCTTCATACCCCCGCGCCCCCAACCCACCCTGATGATCTACCTGTATAGACGCAGTGATACCTTTGGGCTTGGGCTTTACACAAATGTAATGAATAAATAAATACATGAAATAAATAGGGTTTTCTGGATAAAGGGATGACAAGTATCAGTAGTCCCAACACATTTGTCTTGTACCCAAATCTGGTTTATAACAGGTATAAACAAGTCACAGTTAAGTTCATGAGTAAAAAGAAGCAATGATGAACTCCTATTTTATTTTTATTTTTGTTTTCTGATGCACATGGTCTACTTTGGCTAAGGACCACTTGTAGTGGTGTGCTATCTCTTTGGACGTCTGTGCATTACTGTGCAAAGTACACAGGCATTCCCCTCCCGTTCTGACATCCTGGCTCAATGAACACCTTTCCACTGAGTGTAAGCGAGGGAGCCCTCAGACCCCTGGGAGTGGTGAATGTGACAGTCATTATGTTCCTCACATTACAATTCGGAGCTGTCTTAATGTTTGGGTGAGCATTATACAATATGAAATCAGCCCTGCATCAAGCAATGAATCAAACATATAAAGCGTCCATCATAGACATCTCTCACATGATGGCCATTCTTATGTTCCCAAAATGCTCTTTCATGTTATGCACTACGGCTAGAAACCTTCATAGTTCCTGTGTTACATTCCCTTTTTCATATGGATATTTTTTAAATGTAATGTGCTAGAATTTCATCTTGGAATATTATTCTTCTTTCAGTAAATAATGTACCTGGTCATTCTAGCATGGGTACATGTTATAAATTGAGCAAGTTTATAATGTTAGTACAATTGAAATATACATATTGCGCTTGTTGCTGACAACAACCTTCAAAGCCTATCCACATGTATCTCACACTCAGTGTGATGAAACCATTCTTGCAGGACACACACAATATACATATATCTATGTACACAAACACCAGGTTGGCTTCCACCTCGGGGAAGGCCTATAGCACTACAGTTCTCATTCTCTTTTAAACCATTAAAAACATACTGATACTGTCAGCGACAGCTGGGTGCCTATAACAAGCGTGCAACTAAAAACACAATGTTTTCCAGAGAGACAGAGAAAGAGAGAGAACTAGAGAGAGTGAGAGAGTGGGAGAAAGAGAGAGACAGTGATGGTGCTTGTTTGTCGTATAATATGCTGGGTAGTTAGGTTATGACTATGAATATTACGCATTTTTAGAAGGACAAACACATATGTACTCTTAAAACATAGGTATATGGCTGGTCTAAAGCATATAGCCATACTCAAATGCCTACACGTAAGTTGATAAATGTAAGCACTGATTTACAGTGGACAAACATCATGAAATTCAACCCATACGGCCCTGACATCTTTTGGTGAAGTTCATCCTATGCCATGAGTGTAAGACCAGTTTGTAGTGGGGACAAATCCCAAGTTGAACTGTGGTTTGTTCTCTGTGGACACCTCCATCGCTATTGGATCCAGTTCCTGGAGGTGGACCAGTGGGGGAGGATCACCTAGATGGGGGGGTCCTTGGGGAGTGGGAGTGGGACACCGATGGTTGAGATGCGGTATTCCCCTTCTTTCAACACATTTTCCTCATCCTTCAACATAGGATATTCCAAAACATGGGCTCCCACTTTACACCAACACTTTCGCAAAACACGAAAGACAACGGACTAACACCAGAGCCGTTTACCATGTCTGAATACAAGGGTCAGGCAAAATCAGGCAATTGACCAGAATCACACACACATGATGGCCTTTTCCGTTCCTCACAGGAATATAAGGTGGAGCACGATGACACAGGACAAGGAAGGCACACGGCTCGACTTGAGAGCTAACTCAGCACAGCAGTTCAAGAGGAGGAGAAAGACATTGCATACCGAGGGGGTAACAAGGACAGAAGCGACCATGCCCTGTCCGATCAAGACCTGTGAAACCTCTGCAGATGGAATCATAAGACTGCAAACAATAGCCAGCGTATGTTGCAGCAGATGTCTACGGTAGACAAGACCCTCCTCCGCAGATAATCGAGCCAGGGAAAGACACTGGTTACAATGGAACTAACCTTGACTCGGGAGAGGAAGAAAGCCAACCGGTTCATCACAGCTGTTTTGCTAGGATGTGGGGGAAGTTGTTACACAGAGCAGGCTCATATGTTACTACTTTTGGTGTATGTTGAGACTGTTGAGCAGCTGTAGGAGAAGGTTTAAGTATGTACTTTTGTGTAGTGTTTGTGTGTTGTTCTTTTGAGTGTTTGCTGTCTATTTGTGCACCTCTTTTTTTGCTTAGTGTTTGTTTAATGTTTTTTAGTACCCTCATATAACAAAGGGAAAGAAAGTTGCCCTTTCTATTAAAATTATTTGCCTTTGTTCAACCTGATAAAATTTATAAAGCCAAATTAAACTTTCCTGTCCCAAAAACTCCCCCACATAACCATTTTGTAAATTCTTTCCCAGTTTCTGCCTGCATCTTTGTTTTCATCATGTCATCCTCCCACTTGATTTTGTGTTGGCTTTCCATTCCTGGCAGTGCAGTGTGCTGTCTTGATTTTCAACTTGTTCCTTTGGTGTGGTTCTTGTATCTTGACATGCTTTTGGTTCTCCCAATTTCCAGTTCTCCTTCTCAAGGAAAGGGATGGTGTGCCAATGATGTGCGGAAGGCAGTAATGTGGCCGGAGAGGAGCAGGAGGAGCTGTATTTCTCCACTCAACAATAGAAAGATTATCTCATGATTGAGGAGGAAGGTGCAATTATCATGCTGTTTGCTTCTGTGAGTTTACAGAGACGGGCCATGAAGCAGTTATGTTCTTCATATTGGTGATGTAAAGTGTAAGAAGAGGATTCATCTTTGGGGAAATACCCCTTGAGCACAGGGTCAGTGTAGGCAAGGCATCCCACAGATGTAGGCAGGGTAGTGCCTCTGGTGGAGGCACTCACACAGACAGAGCCTTTGGTGGAGCAGAAGGGTATTCAGGCAGTGCAGTGGGACTTTGACAAGTCACTCATGTGGAAGGAGGGGGTGGTTGCTGCAAACACCTGTAGCCCTGCAAGCACACTGGAGTAGGAGTGCAGCAAGGGTGCAGAGGAGCGAATGATCATTGAGGAGTAGTCTTATGTAGTTTTATGTTTGGGATGAGGAAAGGACCTGCATTTAACGGTGCATTTAGCAGTGCTACAGTGGGTGGTGAACCTACCTAAGGAGGAGGTGGTAGAGGAAGGGGACTCGGGCATTGTGGAGCAGGAGTCTGTCCGGTGCGTAACACTGTATTTGGGGTAAGGTAGGCACAGGAGTCCAAAGGAACAAAGACCTCTCACCCCTCCACAATGTGGTCATGGCTCGGGTATGAGAATTATTTGAACTGCCATCAGGGAAGACAATGATGAAGAAGTCTTCTACAGAATGGACAGGATGTGACAAAAACTGTGGCAGGGCAGAGTAGCAATGACTGTAACTTGGGGGTGACGGCAATCTGCCACCGCATTCACCGGTCTCATGAAGATATTTATCGGGCACACAAGTACCTAGACACAACTGAACCCATTAGTGAACCCCCTGCCTCCAACCCCACCTCTAGTGGTAGTGCACTGTGTGCTAGCAACTCCCAGAACTAGGGTGCAGTACGATTCCCTGGCACACGCTGTGCCAAACCACATGAGACCACTGCACCCGCTAAGCCTGCCAAATCAGTTGCTGGATTCCCCAAACAAGACGTTGAGGGCTGAATGCGTTTGACGGTGCCTGCTTATCTGAAATAATCTTTGGAATGGGTGATGAGGCTTGGAATAGTCCTTTGCTTGTTCTCCCTGATTTCTCTTATCCTGGGAGGGCTGGGCTTAACGGTAATTGAGAACACTTGGATAGGCACATTCTGCAAAACTAGCCTTCCATCCTGTAGGTCACTGGGCAGGGGAAGGAATTAGAGAAACATGGGGAGAGACTGTTCTCTTAGAGATACATCCCACATGTGACGTTGTCAGTGTTCCGTGGCAGAGCCGGTGACATTTAAGGCATGGCAGTGCGCTATGGTTGAGCTTGTTAATTTCACGCATTGATAGCACTTAGTTGAAGAGCCCATGGGATTTAGGAGATGGCTTTGCTCATTGGGAGAGCCTGTAAACTTTAAAGGATAGCAGCAATCCCAGGAAGAGCGTGTGAACCTTACATGGTAACAGTGCTCTGTATGATAAGCAGCAACTGATCTTTGAAAGAGCCTAAGAACTTTAAGAGTGGCTCTTCTCAGCTCACTCATGAATGAGTGCCCTTTCCTCTACTCTATTATTGTGAAACCTAAGGGATGCCAGCACACTAGCTGCTCTCAGGAATGCATTGCTCTTCTAACCCATCATACTACGAGTGATCTGTTGAAATCTGCCCAGTTCAATGACTTAAAGAGATGGAAACTAACCATTGACTGTTATGCCACACCTGCCTGAATCTCTGGTATTTTCTCACACAAAAACCATACAAGCCAACATCTGCCACTAACCTCCCCCACGAACCTTTACTTATTCTTGCAAATGTCCCTCAATAGCACATATCTTGTCCGCTCACTTGAAGAGAAGGACAGTGACTGGCCACTCTCAGAATCTCTGCTATTTTTGCTCACAAAAATCATCCAAGCATGTGTCCCGCACAAACTGCTCGTGTCGATTCTCTGCTTATTCTGCTAATCCAACCATGTGTCACCTGATTACACGAGGGCCAGTGTTGCATCCATTCATTCAATGAATAGAACATGCCACCTCTGATACGTTCTGCTACTTCCTTACAAATAAATCATGTGAGTGTAATACTTGCAAACACTGCCCTCAGGGATAGTCTCCTCCTCCACCCAGGTGTCACCCAAAGGCATATTCTAGTCCACACACTTCAAAATCCAGACACTAACCAGAAGTGGTATCTCTCACAACTCTAAGTCTCTACTTCATCCCACAGCAGAAATCATTGAGCATGAGTCTCATATAATTTGCCCTGTGAAATTCATTGCTCACCCTGCTCCAATGTGTCACTGCAATGGAACATGTCTTGTGCATTCACATCAAGACACAGGCATTCAAAGGTATCCCTCACCTCCATGAAAGTCTTCTGCGTTCTCCCAAACGTAACACTAGAGCAAGTTAGTACAAGTGGAAGAGAGGGCAGACACAGAGAGGGAAAGATGACAGTATGCAGTCAATGAGGTGAGGAACTGAGGTGAGGAATGACCAGAGTGGAATGCTGTTATTGCCTGTGTATATGGGGGGATCTATGTGCGTATTGTGACGTAACAAGCAATGCTAGTGTGTAGGTGTGTGAGGCTTTGTGCTTCTACATTTCAATGGATCTGTATTGTGTGGGATGATACTGTATCAAGACAAATCGTTTGTATCTGATATAGGTCTTGGACTGTGTGTATGCATAGGAATGGTTGCATAGGAGGGAAGTGTGTGAAGCTGTGGAGACTAAGATTATGGTGTTTTGGTGTCTGTTGAGGCTTTTTCTTTTAAAACAGGACATAGACACTGCGGTGTGTCTTGTGAGTGTTGCAAGTATGTGTGTATGTTGTGGGTTAATGTTATGTAGATGTTTGGAGTGATTATGTTGCTAAGAGGTCCTTCGTGGTGTAAGGAGACTGAATTCCTTTCACCGATACGAGATATGCACACTGATTGACAGTGGTGTGTGCAGGAGCATTGGTAGGCCATCGTGTTGGAACTTCTATGTGTTTGTGTGTGTTCGCAGAGAGGGTTTGGGTGATTAAAGAAGCAGGGGCTAAAGTGTCATTCATGTTGGTCCTGGTCATAATGAGGGGCATGGGTTCCAAACATTGTCAAGAGTGAGCACTATCCCTTTCTGTTATTTTTAGCAAATTGCATTCCCTTGCTACCTGTGTGATAAGAGAATTTGCAAAAAGCCCAAATGTCATTATGTGTGCACAAATAAATATATCACAATGTATGCAACCAGTCCTGCCAACAAAGGTTTTTCAGTGAGTCTTGGCACGGAAGATTACGAGACTGAATGCATGAGACACCTCAGCGACTCAAATGTTTATTCTCCCTCAGACAGTGTCCCCACTTTTGAAATCCAGAATCATCTGAGAGAAATTTTAAAACTAGCTGCAGAGATGGAGTATATTTCTAACAAAACCAAGTAATTTCTCACCACCGTACACCTGAGGCAACCTACTTTTTATTTACTTCCCAAAATACATAAAAATGTAGCCACTCTTTCAGGAAGACTAATTGTTGCCACCACAGATGGAGTTGTGCATTTTAGGGACATACATTGATTACTTCTTGCAACCCTTAATACAAGAGATATCTACCTACCTTCATTCACCTACATGAAAGACATTACTCATTTCCCACAGCCTTTGCAGACAATTGATTTATGAGGTCATACTATTCACTGTTGACATGAACAGTCTATATACAAGCACACTGCACAAACTAAGTCAAGAAGCTGTTAAATGGATGCCAATACAAGCATGTTATATTAGAGCAGCTAAGGATTGTATTATAATTATGATAGCCTTTATAGAAGAACACTCCTACTTTAGGTATAAGAACCAGTATTACATAGAGACATCAGGGACATCAAGGGGGGGGGGGCAAAATGGCCCCTGCATTTGCAAATTGCTTAATGGATAGATGTTTTGAAACAACACACATTTTGAACCAACCAGTATGGCACACGTCTTAGTGTCTGGGTAAGATACAACAACAACATTTGTGCTTTTTGGCAAGGACCACAGAGAGCATTGCACGACTTCCGACATTGCAACCATGCTTTAGAACTGCACATACAGTTTAGTGAGTGGAATTGGCACTCCGAATGTCAATCTTCTGGACATGCAGGTTCTGGTAAATTAAACCATATCTATGGCTCTCTATCTGAAAACAGTGAAAGGAAAATTCTCTTCATCAAATGAGCTTTCAACCACATAAAATACTTAAGAACCTACTGTATGGGCAGATATTAAGATTAAAAATAATTGTTTGTGACCCTGAGCAGTGTAGACAAGAGTTTGAAGGACTATGTGACAAGTTGAGGGAAATGGGGTATCCAGAGCAAGAGCTCACATTAGCCACTGAGAGAGTCTCTACCAAATGCAGAGATTCTCTTTTAGAAGATAAAAAAGCCAGGGCGCCACCACCCGTAGTATTTGTTCCATATTTTTGTTTCACTCAAACACAGAAAAAAGAGCACACATAAACATTGGCCCTTCTGACACACATTGATATTACCAAAGCTTTATTTCCAGAACCCCTAGTGTGTGTCTTCAAACAAAGTAAGAATTTACATGTTCTACTGGTAGACACTGACAAATCCACAAAACATCACTAGACCAGTGTTATGTACAAAGGGAGGCTTTCACATAACCAGTAGTTTAAAGGTAAAGAACCTTTTATTTGTAAGTTGATGACATAAAACGACCCCCAGCAGGAGGAGTACAATCTTCCCACTAAGGCCCTGCTTCTTCACTGGCTCTCCTTGGAACCCTGCTACATAAGATGCAGTTCTATGTTCTATAGTATCTAAGTGACAATAGACATAGTGAAGGAAATATTATACACTCATGGTTTAACAGGTAAACATTGGAAACACTGCACATCCTAACACCTCTCCTCCTTAAACATAACAAGTAACTGTGTGGGTGAGGACCCACTAAAATTGAAACCTGTAAAACAAATATTGAACAACTGAAATTGAAACCTGTAAAATAAATATTATGCACTTGTGGTTTAACAGGTAAAACATTGGATGCGCTGCAAGTCCTGGCACAAATCAAGAGCATAGATATAGGACATCTAGTGGTTGATTAGGTAGAGTCACAAGAAAGTCCCTGTCTCCAACTAACTGAAGACAAATTAACATTGAAACGGAAAAGCCACCCTTTCCTTATTCCAAATAGCTCCTCCTTTGACCAACACTGACGAACCCAAGTCTTTCACAACTTGCTTGGGTTCAGAAAACAACGAGGCTCCTTTACGAACTTTGGTGGGGAGCTTGACTTTAATCCAATCACCCTCTTTGACCTTGAGTTCCCTACAACAATTCTTCTGATCATACCTCTCCTTGGATCTAACTCCAGCTTCAAAAATTCTCCTTTTTACACTCTCTAGATCCACATCCACCATTTTTGATTTGCCCATCCAACCTGGACATAAATGAGTATTTGGTTTTCTTCCTCTCAAGATCTCAAATGGACTCACGCCTGTGACACTATGGGTAGTTAGCCTATACTGGAATGTGCGTTCCATCACTGTTCTCACCCAATCTCCTCCAGTAGCCACCGCTATCCTAATAGCCTCCATCAGAGTCCTATTAAATCGTTCCACACACCCATTACTCTGGGGATGATATAAAGAAGTATTCACCTGCTCAATCCCATGATTCTCTAAGAATTCTTTAAACTCTCTGGAAACAAGTTGGGTCCCATTGTCAGACAAACACTTTCTTGGAAACCCTTCTCTCCAAAACAGTTGTTCCAAAAATCTGATTATACTACTACTGGATATGTCCTTGAGTACACATACCTCCGGCCATTTTGATAATAAATCCATGACTACTAATAGGTAGCTATCTCTGCCACCACCAATATTAAATGGACCGAGGAGATCCAACGCAATTTCGTCCCAAGGGACACGCGGGGACTCCCTCACTACCATGGGAACTTTTTGCACTTTCAAGCCTTTGTTTCCCTCAATACATTCTACACAGTCTTTGACTTGTTCCTCTATGTCCTTGTCGATACCAGGCCACCAAAATTCAGACCTCACAAGTCCCTTCGTCCTGGCCAGACCTAAATGCCCAACATGGGCCAACTCCAAAACAGACTTCCTCATACCGACTGGCACAACCATCTGGTGACCCTTGTATAAATAACCATCCTGAATCCATAGCTCCTCCCTCACTTTGGCAAAACCATTCATCTCGCCCCTGTGGCTCTTAATTTTACCTTCTGCAACCAGAGTAAGTACTCCTTGATATACAACATCCTCCGTGCAAGACACATCCCACTCACTTTTCTTTAATGTTTCATGCACCTGGAATATTTCTGCACTCTCCTCTGAACTTGTAAAGTCACTATCGTCAGAAATTTCCCTCTGGACAGATCTAGACAAGGCGTCTGCAACCACATTAACCTCCCCCTTTACGTGGAGCATGGTATACTGTAACCCTTGCAATGCCGTGACCCATTTCATAATGCGTCTTGACACTCCCTCCAAACCACCTTTCGTAAAAATTCCAACCAAGGGTTTATGGTCAGTGCAAATGGTGAAACTCCTCCCCCACAAGAATCTTTTAAATTTCTCGACACCCCAAACGCATGCTAGAGCCTCCTTCTCAATAACTGAATATCTAGATTCTGGGCCCTTCAAAGACCTGGACGCAAAAGCCACAGTCTGTAAACCTGTCTGATCCTCCTGCATCAGAACAGCCCCAACACCATAATCACTGGCATCAACAAAAAGCAATGTGGGTTTACTTTCCTCAAATATTTTCAAAATGGGAGCATTGACAATAGCCTCTTTTATCATCAAAAATTCTTTCTTGCACCGGTCACACCATTTAAAAATGACTCCCTTGCGAGTGAGAAATCTCATATTCCTCGACATTTCTGCTAACCCCTTGACAAATTTGCCGTAAAACTCCACCAGTCCCAAAAATGATAGTATGTCCCCTTTAGACTTAGGCTCCTCCATTCTTTTTATGGCCTCAATAGTCTCCTCCTTGGGTCTAACCCCTTCCCCAGTGATCTCATGACCCAGGTACACCACTTTGTTGGCTTTAAAAGTACATTTTTCCAAGGCAACGGTGAGGCCTGCCTCCTTCAAAATATCCAAAACTCTTTTCAAACGAACATCATGCTCCTTCTCATCGCTCCCACATACAAGAACATCATCCTGATAACACATCACCCCTTTTTCACCCCCAAGTAATTTATGCATAATACTCTGAAACACACTTGCGGCTGAGACCAAACCAAATGGCATGCGAACACACCTGAACAATCCAATCGGGGTGATGAAGGCGGTGAGATCCCTGGAATTAGGGTGCAATTCAACCTGATGGTAGGCCGATTTAAGATCTAGTATGGAGAACACTTTTGACCCAGCTACTCCCACCATCAAATCATCTATTCGGGGAAGAGGAAACCTGTCTGCCACAACCATGCTGTTTAGATGTCTAAGATCTATACAGAGCCTCAAAGACCCATTGCCTTTTCTGACTACAACTATAGGACTGACCCATTCAGATGCTTCTATCTTTTCAATGACACCATCTCTTTCCATTCTCTTGAGTTCTTCCTCTACATCTCCTCTAAGAGCAAGAGGAATAGTTCGCAGTTTTGCAATCTTAGGTACAGCTCCTTTCTTTAGGCGAATTACATGTACAAAGCCCTTAAGACACCCCAATTTCCCAGATAACGTGGTTTGTATCTCTGTGGGCTCTCCTCCCGCAACAGACATTACCTGCTCGGGATGACTTGCCTCAAGCCTTATCTTCAATTCAGCTTGATCACTCCATGACAACAATTCACCCCCTCTGTTGGTAACATACACATAACCTTTGGCCTTCCTGTCCTTAAACTGTAATTCAGCATCAAAGCAACCTAAAATATCTATGGGAACATCTCCATAAGCATTTGCTTTAACAGTATTTTCCCACAGAGTACAACTATCGAATTTGTTCCTCCACACTTCCACACTTATCAAGGTGTAGTCAGCACCACTATCCATTAGCATGCGTACTGGTACACCTCGAATTACAACCTCAGCATAAGGTTTCTGCGTTTTCACTCTGCCATTGACAGCATTCACTGTAAATACCACTTCTCTGCCATCCTCACAATATGACTCATCTTCATAACTTGCACTTATTTCATGCACTTGATTTGACCCAGCATTAAAATTTCTACAACATCGGGCAATGTGCCCTCTCACACCACACTCATTGCATATGATATGAATAGCAAAGCAATCCTTATCCGAGGCTATATGCGACAAGCTTCCACATCTAAAGCATCGTCTCCCTGGAAAACCTCTGGATTGTCCTGAATCCCTAACCATCTTGAAAGAATTCATGTCTTTGGGAATCCCTCTGCTATCTTTTGCAGGAACCCATTGACGCCATCCTCTGCCAGTTGCCGGTCTGTTCTCTTCGCTCCTTTTAGCATTCTGCGAGGCGCGTCTTGGATTCCACGTACTCTGCCTCTGAACAACCTTTGACACCTTCAGCACTGAACCCTGACTCTCATCCAACTTGGGTTTACCATTGTTCACAGTATCCGATTGAAGAACTTCAATGCACTTATCTGTGTGTTCCACCATTTTCGCTATCTCAATTGCTCGATCCAAAGAGGGGTTCCTCTCTTTCCATAGTTCTTTCCTAATACTGTCATTGGAACATTTAATCATTAGCTGGTCTCTCAAGTGCTCATCCTGACAGTGAGTGAATTTGCATTTCACTGCTAAGCCCCTTAAAGCCGTGACAAAATCCTCGATACTTTCCCCATTCTTCTGCTCTCTCGTGGCAAATTTATATCTTTCCAATATAATGTTCTCCTCCACTCTAAAATGCCTGTCCAGTTTGGCTAATGTCCTTTCATATGGACCAGCATCCAAAATGTCAGAAGGCTCCGGCAATCTCTTTAAGACCTCTTGGCCTGCAGTTCCCAAACAGTGAAATAGCAATGCCTCCTTGCGCTCATTGGAGTAGTTGGCACCAAACACTGCTAAGGCATATTTGCTGAATCCTTCCTTCCAGTCTTCCCATCTAACCCTGGGTTCACCTGGCACTGCCAGAAAAAACACAGGAGCAGGCACATTTGCCATGTCTCAAAGTTGCAGAATAGAATAACAAGCTTGCAATTCTGGTTTAACCAAAAGAGCTCCCACCCACACAGGTAGGTGACACTAATTAAAAGATAGCTGCTTGGTTATCTACTCACCCTGGAGCGCCTCACCAGGGTCATCGGCGGCGACTCCTTTCTCAACCTTGCTCAGCGTGGGGCCAGGGTGTCCAATGGCCGCTCGGAAAACACACAACCCAAAATCCAATTATAAAAGTGCCAAAGCCGTGTCTTTGCCAGCCCAGTCTCCACAAGTTCAACAAAATTGCAGGGGTCCAATTCCAGCTCCCACGGACCACGGAGACTCCAGGGGTTTTCCTCTGGCGCTAGCAATGTCCCTCCGGTGGATGCCACACACTGGATGTCAGGCCGTCAATAATCCACTGAAAAAGGCCCTCCCTCAGGCAAGTCAGGCTGGCTCTGCTCCACAGCCAGCACACTAGATCTGTAGAAAAGGCGCTGGGGGTCGTCCTCGGGGTCCCAGTCAAAATCCTCGTCGCCAAATGTTATGTACAAAGGGAGGCTTTCACATAACCAGTAGTTTAAAGGTAAAGAACCTTTTATTTGTAAGTTGATGACATAAAACGACCCCCAGCAGGAGGAGTACAATCTTCCCACTAAGGCCCTGCTTCTTCACTGGCTCTCCTTGGAACCCTGCTACATAAGATGCAGTTCTATGTTCTATAGTATCTAAGTGACAATAGACATAGTGAAGGAAATATTATACATTCATGGTTTAACAGGTAAACATTGGAAACACTGCACATCCTAACACCAGCCAGAAAGAAAGGCACATATCCATGCTTGAACTGCAGGAACTGCAATATAATTACAAAGGGTCCCTTGTTTTTCATCCCCGAACAGGTGAGAAAATCACACTCCGAGATTATGCCACCTGCAAGTCTGAGTCAGAGGTAGTGAACTGTATCAGGGGCCTGTGTGGCATACGCTATGTGGGCCAGACATCAAGAAAAGTGAACATGCGGTGGAATGAGTATAAATTGTGCATAAGGAACAACAATATGAATTTGGCTGGTGCAAGACATTACAAGGATCAAGGACGCTTGATTGCAGAGATAAGGTTCCAGGTCTTAGAAGTACTCAGCCTGAAAGACTTCAGAGGCAACATCACCACATGATTAGAATAAAGATAGACATTCTGGGTTCATCGATTGGATTCATTGACACTGGGTGGATTGAACGAAGAACTGAATTTACACTATTTTCTATAAAGAAACGGAGGCTGATAACGGTTTTTGCTGTGAATTACTTCTTGGTATGGTCTTCCTTTAATGACCAACCCCCCATTTGCTGGTGTCTATCAGAATGTATGGTGTTGATGATTCTCACTCACATACATCAGAGCTTCTACAGAAGGGATGCTTTCAGAGACATTATAGTGTAAATTGGGCCTATTGTTTGAGGTTTCTTTGGTATCAAGTCTTCCTAGATGGCATGTGCACACATGTTCCTCCTGATTAGCCAATCCCCAGGAATTTTCTGTTGTTTTCTTTTTACCAATACATAGTAACATTAAAATCATATGTTGTCTTTTTCTTATATTCAAGACCACAAACATAATCTGGCTCGATCTTTTCTGTACTTTTTATGGCTTGCTTTCCTAAATTCCACATTATTACGCGTTATACATTCTTCACATGATATTGGGCTGATGATGTTTCATATTTGATCCCACCTCATACATTGACTCACGTGATCACAAACGTCAGCACGTTTATCATGCAACCTTTCCTGCAAGCATACATTTCATTGTACAGCCGCTGCATACATGCATATGGCTTCCTCGCCTGTTGGAGTTTTTTCTCAGTATAGTGGTAAGATATTTCAGAGTGTGACCCATGCTTCTCTATTACCCCTTTGTAACTGCATTCTGCATCATTTTGTTTTGTTTGTTTGTATGTTTCAGGAACGCAATATATTTTTAGATCTGGATTGATTTTTGCCCGAAACCATTCACTTTTGTTGACAATCATATATTTTCTTTTTTCTCTTTTATGCAAGCTATTTCGCTATGACCACTCTCCTGCATATTGCACTTGATTGTTCACGTTTTCCACATAATCTGTCCTTAACTGTTTATCATGACCATTTGTCATTTCAAGAATGTAAGGGATTTTCTTCTTTTCTTTTTTCTACACTCACAATTGTTTTATTACTATATGCACACACACGTGTTTGCATTATTCTTTTTATGCTTGCATGTCCTTTACGTGTGGGTTCATTTTATATATGACTCCATGCTTTTGATTGTTGTCACTGATATCGCTTTCACTTCTTTGGGAATCATTGTAACAGATACTGCCCTGTTGAAGGAGCTTCTTGGTCTGAAATCCATTGGCCAATGCCATCTACTACCAAAGTTCATTAAAATGGAAACATGTTTACCACATGTCGACAGAGGAGCTCTGAAGAGGACGACTCCTTCCCTTTGGCTAGTGTGACCAACCACGCCAAGACTAACTGCAGATCGAGCCATCACCGAAGGTGATGTGACCTTCCAGGGTTGAAAACCATAAATACCAGGGGACATCTGACCCATTTGCAGTATAACATCATTGTGTTGACAAATCCTCCCAGTACTTTGGTGTGATCCAGTTGGACCTCCAGGGGAACGATCCCACTCATCAGAGTGCAGGACTGCACAATCGAGGAAGATCAATGGGGTGGCAACCGTTCACTGCTGGAGCTGATAGAAAGGCACCACAATGCAGACCGATGTGGGAGACCAAAGAAAGCCTTGATTTGGGTCCTTTCTCATGACTGCTGCTGTGGCATCCCATTCAGAGTGTTTCCATTTATCACCAGACCGAGGAATCAGGAGGCTGGGTCCGCTGCTGCTGCACAGGAAAGAATCCAGCTTTATTTTCATCAACCACCCTAAGGTACTGATGGGCTCAAGGTAGAACTTACCTCAAGCCGAATAGTCATTCCAGTGCGACTGGAGTGCATTACAAAGTGTCTGGGGGTTGGGTCCAGGCTTAGCTGCTTGTGCACTTTTAGGGAGTCCATTGCAGGGTCCATATAACACGTGTTACCTACTAAAGATCTTTTTTATTTTAGTTACTAAAGTATCCTGAGGCACATTGCCTTTTCTGCTGTTGCATAAGACTTTTTCTCCCAACCTACACTGACTTTGATGCTCTCTTACTGAGCTTGGAATTGGACTGCTAAAGCATTAGGATCCTTGAAAAGTGTTGCTGAGAAATATTACTGCTAATCGTGTTGAATATCCCTCCTTTTCCTTCCTACAGACATTGTGTGATTTTGTAAATGAATTAAACTGTCACTTCTCTGTAACAAAAGCAGGTGCACCGCATTACTATTTAAACAGTAGAACTGTCTTTATTGTCATTTTCTGTAACAATTGTAAGTGCAAGCAACTACTATTGCGGCAGTCACTTTTGAAAATTATTGTTGATATTTCCTATGTTTATTGGTTAGTCTACACTAGTAATTACTTATCTGCCTTGTGTATATGAATTAAATGTATATTTTAAGATAACTTTCAGAGTGTATGAGTTTCTTTGGGCTATTGTATTGACTGGATTCATTGTACTTACCTACAGCTCTCATCCGCTCATAAAATAAGCCTGGCTGCTTTGTCATTCTACCATCCTTTGGGTAGTGCAGACCTATACTACGAGTTGGGGACCTGGACAGCAAGGGGTAGTATTATAGAGCTTTACCTCCAGGTTGACTTTAGGAAAACTCCCCTAAGGCTCCCTACTCAACCGCCATTCATGGCTCCAGGATTCAAAGTTCAAAACTGAGATTCAGGCAACTTTAATACAGATGCCTATTCAAGATTCAGACCTCTTTAGGAAGGCTGTTGATGACCAATTGGAAACTACCAAAAAAGGAGCATGATACCATAAAAACATTAGGGCAGATTCCTAATAAAAACATTATCCACCGGGGCTCCTTTAATGCATGGTATTGGCCAATTTGACCAAATATGTTTTACTGTATGGCCCATTTGACTAAATTTAGGCTGGACGAAATGATCACATAACCAAAAATGTTGTCAAATGGGACATAAGGTTCCATTATAGTGAGCAAGGGGAACAAGGGTTGCGGGGGTGTCCCCTGCTCCGCTGGCTCTCTATAATGGGATCATGGGTTGCAGGGGAGTCCCCCACTTCTGGGACATTGGAATCAGGGGACTTTAAAAAATGAATTTAAAAAAGAGTATGGGACCCTGCAGCGTCAGTTCTGACCCATGTTGCAGGGACGGAACTGATGCCGCAGGGTCAGATGGAAAGCGGACGGTGAAAGGTAAGTGGGGGAGGGAGATGGGGATGTATTGGGGGAGGGAGGGATGTATTGGGGAGGTTGGGGGATGTATTGGTATGATGTTGCCCACGGCACAGTTGGGTTCACAGCGAAATTGGCTACGGCCAATTCCACCATGAACAATTATGCCAAGGTCAAATCATACCAATCCTAATTCACAACATTCTGTTTGAAGCCAATGTTTCACAAGGGCCTCCTAGTCTGGCATTGGAGCCTCCTCGTCTTCTTGGTACTATCCCCAAGATCAAGCATCCTCTTGTGAAGCAAATCAGCAAAGAGGGTGTGGGATAGGTAAAGGATGGGGCAGAGTTGCAGCCTCTAGAAGCTCGCCTGCCCCCTCCAGCAAATGACACTCCATTCCAGGTACTCTCCCAAAGATTCCCTAGTAGGGTGTTGTGCTAACAACCATGGCAAAAGGTTATTCAGTAGAATTCCTAGAAAGACCTCGCCACCATCCTCCTCGATCAAGAAGAATATCCTCAGAACCTCACATGTTTCTAGGAAAAAAAATGTTAACACTACTACAGAAGGCAGCGATAGAGCTGGTTCTGAATGGTGTTTATTCAGTGTACTACCTTGCTCCAAAAAAAGATCTAACAATGTGCGCAGTCTTAGAAGTGCAAACATGTATGTCAAAACAAAATAAATCATGAAGTCATTCCTCTACAAAAACAGGGGGATTACATGGAAACAGTGTACACAAAACAGAATGGGATGTTGTGAGAGAAAACTGGGAGATAGATGAAATCAAATGGAACCACACCATGTCACCATGCCAACAAACATAGACATGGCTATAGAACACACACCCACAAGCATGAGAGACAATAAAACAAACTCTAAAGGAAGACAGCATTCCTCATACCTAACACCATACATCGCGATGGACCACTCACCAAATCAATTTATGGCCATCAAAATCCGAGATACTGCAGCAAGATACCAAAACCACACAGGAAAAAAAACTCCATAGATCACCAAAACTCTAGGGCACCAACAGCAATGGCAATGATATAAAGAAGAGGAACCAGAATAATTCAGGAACTCAATACAAAAACTATTCAATGATGAAACATACCCCAATGAATACATCTCCCATCCTGACAGTAACGAGGAAACTCAACAAAAAGACCACCATAAGATGAAACAAAGAACAAAACTAGGCACTATTAAAAAAATACACTGTAATCTAATCAACACAAGGCCAATGTCCAAACATGCTACAGAGATCTACAATGGTGGAATAGACATACTATTCATTACAGAAACCTGGTTAGATGACAACTAAAAAGTCACACTACACAATTGTCTGCTCACTGAACATAAGAAACTGAAAATACCTTATCCTCACCTAACAGCGGTCCCAAAAGAAAACTTCATATTCATCTATGGACCACAGATTCATCTATGGACCACGGACAAATGACACAACCTTTGTACACACCTTTATAGAAGCCATCAAACATGATAGCCTGATAATCCTTAGGGACTTCAACATATGGTTTGCAGAACAGCATGCAAACTCACAAAAACCACTAATCAAGCAGCTCAAGGCAATGAAACTATGCCAGATGGTCAGAGGAGTGACACACACAACAGGACACCCACTAGACACAATCTTCGCAAACTAAAAACTGATCTCAACTGTGCCACCAGTACAAATACTATGGAGCGACCACCTCATCATACTGTTCAGTATCTACCTACCAGCTAAATCACACAACAGCCCCAAAAGCTCCCTCCGATCTGGAAAAAAAACTGGGATACCATCAAAAGCAGTAACTTGAAAGTACTAGAATCCTCTAAATCAACCACAACCCTGAACGGGACTGAACTAGACAAAAAGTAGACCTAATCCAGCAATGGATTGCCAAAACAATAGACCGCATCTCCCTGGAAAAACTCTACATCCCATCACAAAAGAAAGCAGTGGCAAGATGGTTTACATCCTACCTCAATACAATGAAGTAAACAAACCGGAACTAGAATGGAGGAAGAACTACAACCGGGCCAAAAGAAAGAAAGATCAAAAACAAACCCAAAAATACATAATGGAAACTCTCAAAGCCAAAAATAAAACTATGCTGACCAAATCACACAAACCACCAATACACAGAAAGAACTATTTAGCATTTTTAACATTGTTATTAGAAAGCAGGAGCCAATACAACTCAGAATGCTATCTTGCTCCAAAATGGCGTTTGCACGCATACACGTGACGTCATCGCGTACACATACGCGATGACTTCATCGCACGATATGAATAACGACCATGTTTGATCTTCAACAATGGCAACCATACCATTCGAAAAAAGGTAAGCGCATTAAGGGGGCAAAAAAGATCTGTTTTAACTAGGATATTCTTTGATTGAGCAATATTTATTGTGATTAACGTTAAAAAATAATCATGAGACGTGGGCCTCATTATGAGTCAGGCGGTCCGGAAATAACAGTGGCGGTAAACCCGCCCCCACCTTTGTTTCCGGATCACCTGATCTCGAGTCCTGCAGGCGGAGGTGTCATTCCCGCCAGGTCTGACCTGGCAGGTCTAACACCGCCCGCCTGCAGGTGGACATGAATACAAATATCATTTTTTCATCAAGAACTGCACCTCCTGAAGAACCGCTTGACATAAAAAGCTGAGAAAAATGTGTCAAAGTCCAGACATTCAGATTTAATTTGAACCCAAGAGGGTCAGACATTGAATTTCTGGAATTATCTCCTAAGAGAGCACAACATTTTGGCAACACACACAGTGAATACAACCGAATCTTATTTTCCTTTTCATCTTTAATTTCCAAACAAATAGAAAAGCTAAACTTTTTGGACACAAACATGAATCTTTGATCAATAAATAATCAAACTGAGCTTACAATCAAATGTATTATTGCATCCTTATGGTTTAAGTGCAACTCAGGACTTTCAATTTTATCCAAGCTTATCCATAGTCCTGACCAGTCTCATGACAAAATACCAATTAGCAGCTTACCTGAAGTCTTAATACACAAAAAGTGGTAAGCGCCACTGCTGTTAAAGACTGGTCTTCATCAATTAAAACATTGTAAATGAGATGAGAAATCCACCTAGATGCAATAACGCACAGGTACATTCATAAAAACAATGCAATGATCTCACTGACCACTTTAAAAATAAATCCACTGACATATATCGGATCATACAAAGTAGACCAATAAAACAAACTGTGCACCATTCCCTACCTACCCTGAAACCACAGAACAAACTGCAAAGCTTCATCCAAATATCAGGAGAGAAATTCCACAAGCTGGTGAAACAAAGCAACACAACAGGCTCCCGATTGGACCCCCGCCCACCTGGCAACTACAAATCAATCCTTACAGAAGCCACACCATTGTAATGCCACATTTTCCACTTCAACCAATCACTTTCAAAAGGGAGAGTACTGTGTGCTTTCAAATATGCTTACACAAATCCACTCTTCAGGGACACAATGGGTGATGTCGGAGGCCTCTCTAAAAGATGGATGGTTCTGCTCCAGGGTGCTCAGCCAGCAATCGGTTATTGGGTGAATCTGTGTGTCTTTTTTCAGTCTGAGCTGTCTCCATTTATGCTTATGATAAAGGGGTGTGTGTGCTCGATTATCCTAAGTGCGCCCCTCTTGCTAGGGATTGGTCAGGGTCTCCTCTCTCCCTTGATAGGAGGAAAAGAACAGTGTGTCATCATGAAGATGTGGTTTTACGAGGTCTAGCGTCCACCATTCGCCTCTTGATCACAAAATGTACTTTTGGTACAATACATATTTACAAATGTGCAACCTCTGTAACAATAACATATATAGATTACATATTTGTTGTGTAGCAGATACTCCTCCAAACCTTGTCGCTGTAAGATCTTGTGTCTGCTTTTTACAGAATTTTTCCCTTTTTGTCCAGAACACTATGTCAAATTTTGGAGCAAATTTCCACAAATGTGCGCATTGAATATGGGCATAAGGGTATGAAGTTTCATGCTTCTATCAAAAATATATTTGGTGTAATATTACAATTTCTGCTGTTCCTTCCTAGAACATGTCACAGAGTTCTGGCGCCTTTTCACCCGTGCATCCAGAAATCACATTAACAACGCTGTTATTTCTATAATTTTCACAATTTTACATAGTAGGTTATATATATATTTTAAAAAAATGTTCTTTGTGAATGTCCAGCCACAAATGGCTGTTTGTCTCCGCCTCCTTCTTCTCCCTGCAGCTCAGAAGCGGTCTCCTCCCATTTCCTCCTGGGCCCAGGCCATTTTACGACCTTTCACACTTAGCCTTCCTTTGACTGGAGGAAGTCCATTGTCTTCTTCCCCTGGCAGAACAAATTCTTTCCCCACCCTATAATCATCACATAGGTGTGATTTCCTGGTGGAGATAGAGGCCTGGCCTCTGTGGGGGAAGCTGTTATACTGGTTTAGTGGCTTTGAGTCAGGCTATAATCCAAAAGTTATTTCGGTTGCATTTTTTTCTTGGTTTAAAATAAACTTGTAATTTCAAAACAAGCAGCTAGAACACTGATTCCAGATTCTAAACCATGGGATTAAACAGTTACAACCTATGTTTCTCTCAATAACAGGTCATATAGATTTCAGACATTAGATTTCAGTTGTATAAGTTTACAGTTTTAATGGAGGCTTCCGACAGCTGTCATGCAGGCAGCCGAGGGTACTGTGCCCAGATTTTGAGAGATTTCACAGGCAGGCAATTTTTGCTGTGGATATTTCTTTAACAAATTCAACTTTCCAGGACATTGGAATATCACAATGATTTCTTGAACTAAGTGGATTGTAGCACCCAGCAAGAATATTGGATGTTTGTGGGTGTTTTGTACCGGCATTCTGCAGTTTCAGCAACCAAGTAAAAAAAAAGATTTTAAAGCAAGATTTTGGATTTCTTTCAGAAAAAGCACCGCTTTTCCCTCTGTGCTCCATTTTCACTTGTTGGGCAGCCCAGTGACATGTTTCAGGAGTGCGCTCTCTGTTCCACCACTGACAACATGCATGGCAGATTGGGCAGCTCTCTTTTTGTGTTGCAAAGCACGAATTCCAAAGAATTTGGTGTGCATAAGGGTTTTGCTTCCATCTTGATATTTCTGGCACCTCAGAACACAGGGAGGCCGCATGGCAGCGCAAAAGTTGGTCAATACATCCTACATGCGCAATGTCCATGATGATTAAGCTGCTGCAGGTGCATGCACTACTCCGAGGGAAATAAGTATTTATGTTGTTTAATCAAAGCTTAAATGTTTCACCTAGCATAGAAAGAAGGGGCAGTGCCTGTTCTCAAAATAAACCGGCCATCAGTGGTGGCTGGTGAGTTGTTTCATTGGAGGGTGCACCTATTTGCCACAGATAGTCGATTGCGACCAAGCATAGCGAGGGTGACCGAACTAACGAAAACAGGTTTGCGTTGGGTTAGGGGGATTTTCCCCCTCCCATGAGAAAATGTAAGAATAACAGGTAAAAAAGGTGCAATACACAACACACCTTCTGTGAAACATTGATAGAAGGTCAGACAGTTTGCAATTAGTTTTGTAGGTTGTAGGGGAAAAGTACAATAGATGCAAGTCAAAAGCTCACACACACATTTCCCAATGCATTGTCAAGCTGGCTCCTTTAATATATGCCAGTATAAAAAACATGTCCATACTGGCTCCACCAACATATGCTAGTACTCCAATATAAGAGCATACTAATGTTCCCTTTGAGATGTGTTTTATAGTATCATTACTAGCACTAGACACAAAGCTTGCTCTGCCAATATATCTCAGGCCTGCTATGTAAAAAAAAGACTCCAGTTGGTTTGGCCATTAAATGTAATATGTCACAATAAGCAAAAATGTCCAAACTGGTTCCAAAGTAAGCCTATCTAGACGCATTAGAACACTTATCATCCTTGCTTCATCATAGATACACAGTTAATAAAAATACCTACTACAGTAAGAAATATACAGGCCTCTACACCAAAACTTCAGACTATCGAGGTAATACTACTTGTCATGCTTGCTCTATCAAAGATGATGAGTAATAAATGTCATGCCACAGTAAGCAATGGATAGACAGCCTATACCAAAATGTCAGTCTAGGCAGGTAATGACACACATGAACTTGGTGGTGCCCAAAATTACCAGTAAAACATACAAAGTCAATAAAGGATGTGTCAGAAATGCTCTAGTGATCCCCAGTGTCTTTGGGCCTTGCACGCACACATGCAGGCAACCCCTTTCATCCACCATACATCTCCTCTCACATTCATTCACACTGCATTCACCACACAGGCATGTACCCACACACCCAGAACATTCACACACACACTTTCACATTCATACCCATTCACCCACCAGTCACTCACCCATATACCTTCTCTCATAAACACTTACACTGGCACCCACACACCCAGAACATTTACACGCACACTCACATTCCTACTCACTCACCCACCATTCCCTCACCCGTAAACCTCTCATGTCCATTTGCATTTCCTTTTCCACACAGGAACACAAACCTAGAACATTCGA
The DNA here is from genome assembly GCF_040938575.1 of Ambystoma mexicanum. Lineage (NCBI taxonomy): Eukaryota > Metazoa > Chordata > Amphibia > Caudata > Ambystomatidae > Ambystoma > Ambystoma mexicanum. Next base: position 953,118,262 of record NC_090926.1, on the reverse strand, counting down.
ACACACACAATCACATCCTTCTCATTCACCCACCACTCACTGACCCATAAACTTTCTCTCGCACACACTCACACTGCATTCTCCACACATAAACGTACCCATTCAGAACATTGAATTATACTATCACATTCATATTCATTCACCCACCAGTCACTCACTCATACACCTTATCTTACATAGACTCTCTTTGCATTATTTACACAGACACACACCCACCAACCCACCCAGAACATTCAAACACACACTATCACATTTTAGCTCATTCACCTATCACTCACTGACACATAGCACACACATACATCTGACACGTACTTTATACATGCAAAATCACCTTTTTAAAAAAATCTTTCTTACCTTTTTCTCCAGCTTTGGTCTGTCACTCCAGGCCACCCTCGGCTTCTCTACAGAAACCAGGAAGCTGGGCCAGCTTCCTGCTTCCTGCATATGAGCCAAAAGGAAGCCGAAGGAGCAGGGGTTGGTGATGAACATGGCCTTTGACATGTGCCACATATCACAGTCAGCTCCATCCCTACTGAGTGCTTCCTTCTCGCGCTGCAAGCCCCAGCCCAGCCTTCACCCTTATGGGTGAAGAATTTGCCGGGGCACCCCCAGACTTGGTGTGGCAAGGCCCCCAAATGTCATCCATGTCAGATGGCTACATCTCACAGGCTTAGAAAAGCCCAGAGAGAGACTCGGTAAAGCAAATTAATACATTAATACGATGAAAGAGTACTACCCATACTAGCGTTTGAAACACTGTGAAGACTTAGAGCTGTGCAATACAATGTCACAAACATATCAGATATGAGATCAAAACCTGACTCTTTGACAGATCTGTCATGCTTGTGCACATGCTCATGTTCTACTATTTGTGAAGTGTCCTTCCATCGCTGAAGTTTCCCTGAATTATTCTGTCCTGTACCACAGAGAACATGTTACTCTCTCGATTGGTAGCACACAGAAGGTGAGTTATTTGCAAGCTGCTGCAGTTTAAGTATATTCCCAGCTGTTCACCATCACTTAAAAGATATGTGTCTTCATCCTTGAACATTCAACAATTGGACGCCACCCATAGTATTCAAGAGCATGAAGGGCCTAATTACCTTTTACCAGTTTATTACCTGCAAAAATGTGTCCATCCCTAATGGTTTCAATGCGAACATCCTTAAAAAAAGAAGTAATCCAAGAGGCTGGCATAAAAGCAGTTGCAGCTTCAGCTGTCTATATGAAGGTGGCAGTGAGCCCATGGCAAGGCTACAGTGATGTAAGCAGTCTTTTGTCTAGTTTTTATTTCAGTTTTTGTACTCACAGGCGGATGCATCTTTGACACAGCAAAACAACAGCAAAACAATATCACTGCATAGCCCAGCAATACTTTTTTCAAGTTTGTCAAATTTACACAAGTTAGACACCATTTGTTTTACTTTCCATATCTCTCCCCACTCTGGTGCCTGGCAATTAATCACTGGAATAGGGCGCTCATGGGCCCTATTCCAATGGAAACCATCTCACTCCTTCATTGGAGTGGGGAGGTATTCATCTCAATAGTGTGCTGAGGCAAGCATCAGCACCCAATTGCTTTTAAATATGCCCCGCAACAGCGGGAGCATTTAATAACAAAAGGGTGCCTGCCATGCCTTTTCCCACTACGCCAGCTCGGGGGAGCCCTTGAAAGATTCCCCTGAGCTGGCAAGGTGAGAGGCTAATGGTGGCCCGGGGGGCATGGCCCCCAGGCTTTCGCCCGGCCTTCCCTGCCCTAAGGCCAGCCCTGCACATAGACACATACGTGCTCACACTCATGAACGTTCACACACTCATGCACTGCATTTTAGCCCTGCTCTTGCTGTAGAGGAGGCGCCAAGTACCCCCACTCCACTCCAACTGTCCCGCCTACATTACCTAAAAGGTTTGAACCAAAGTATATGACGTATACTAAACATTTGAACCTTAAAAAGAGAAGAGCGTGGACTCTGTGCAGTACCCATAAGAGTACCTATACCTAAGGGAATATGGGAGGTAAAGTGCCCATTGAGGAAACCATACCTTCATACAAGACAATATGATGGCCATTTGAATGATATTCCTGAAGAAGCACAGAAACTAATAGGCAAAGATGAATGGTGACGTCATACAAAATTGAATTGACACCTATAAAGGAGAAAAACAGACCAGAGGATGCAGATGATTTATAAACCAACAAGAAGTACCAAGGACAAGTGACATATTGGGATCAAGGTGAATAAATGTGTGCTACAGACCTGATGAAGATACTTAGTTTATGGGAAAAAACTTTGCGGACGGCTACAGCCCAAACCGCTGGACGGATTTACACCAAATTTGCGGCAGGAGCAGCGGCTTGGTCCCGAAAGCATGCTTTTGCAAATTTGGTGTAAATCCGTCCAGTAGTTTTTTTTAAAAATGACCAAAATGTAACGCAAAAAAATTAGTGATATCTGTGGTCGCTTCGCGGACGGACTTCCCTGTTCGCTCCGCAGATAGCACCCCGATTGGCCCATGGGCTTGCGTCATGTCCGTGGACATGCAACGTGTTCGCTGATTGGACGGCGTGTGGCGTGGAGCGCGTCAGATTTTCTGTGGCGCCCGCCATCTTGTATTCGCCGTCGACCGCGTACAGCACGGTGAAACTTGGATTAAAAATTATATTTAGTGGAGTGTGTTGGTGTGTAAGAGTGTTTGGGGAGGGTGGGGGAGTATGAGATAGGTTCAATGTTTTGTTTTTTATGTGCTATATGCTTTTATTGTGTTCGATTTGTCCGCGGAGAACACGGCTGTTCTCATTTTGTAAATAAACTAAATGGTGGGGTGTTCAGAGGACCGAGTATGTGTATTTTTTGTTCGCAAGGAAGGTAAAATTGAGCTAAAAACACTTGCGGTGTATTTAAATGTTTGTAAATACACAAACTGAGGGTGTCCTGAGGACGCTGTCCGTATTGTAATCTGTCAAGTTGAATGTGTTCTAAGAACACTCGCGGTGTCCTGAAATGGTTGCAATTACACAAAATGGGGGTGTTCTGAGAACGTTGTTTGTATTGTTCGTTGTCAGGTTGAAAGTGTTCTACGAACCCTCCTTTTGTCTGCTGATAGTACAATTTCCTATGGGCCTCACCCGACTTTTTGTCCACTAAAGAAATAATAAATCAGGCTGGTGTGCGCCAACATTATGTGATAATCCTATGACTGGCGCTATTGACCTGGCTGACTTGCTTTTGTGACACTAAATCATATCTCCCGCCCCGAAACCTGACATTATGAAAGCATTCATATTCCCCACCTCTCTCCGTGACTTTACAGGGTGCGTCATCAAACGCGCCCAGTCGTCTCCAGTCCTGCGCGACTTTATGCAGAACCCAGAAGACAACACACATTATGTCACAACACAGCGCGCCACAATTCGGAATATGAAACTGTGATTTAAAAGCAAACAGCAAGATTGTAAATTTTGTAAAGGACGTTTATGTGACATCAAATCTTTAGAGAATAATCAGCGATTTGCATTTGTCTATGTTGTCGATCCGCAAAAGTTCATGTTGAGCCACGCAATGTTCCTTCGCGGTACAGAGTGTGTTAGATCAGTTTAGAACACAGTGCGCCACAATTCGGAATATGAAACTGTGATTTAAAAGTAAACAGCAGGATTGTACATTTGGTAAAGTACATTTATTTCACATGAAATGTTTAGTGAATATTCAGCGATTTGCAATTGTCTCTGCTGTCGATCAGCAAAAGTTTATTTTGAGCCACGCGCTGTTCCTTTGCGGTAGATAGGCTGTTGGTTTATGATAAAAGCAGTAAATAGTGGCACTGATAATCGGAAGGTTGGTCCAACAACGAGGCATTAGACCACCATAATGGTTGGTATGTTGCTTCTAGCCGCTAGTACTGCGTAAGGGCATATTGGTCCTTGGCGATTGTCCCATAAAATGGTGAGGGTCATGAAGTTGCTTACATGGAGCTGCACCTGGCAGTTGAAAAAACCATCCGCTGGAGTATGAAAATCGTGACATTGGCAAAATGGGGCAACATACCTGTTTTAAAAAACATAAATTAGTCTCACCAGCCGATCTTTATCAAAAATATTCATTTTATTTATTAGGGCGTGAAACTATTTGCTAGCGAAGATAGTGCAACGGAGTATGTTAATAATAAAATAATCATATTTTCGCATTGCTTATTATTACCCACGGTGTGTGGTGCTCATTTATCGACCACGGAAGAATGAAAGGCTGAGTTTGGCCGTGCCAGGATTCGAACGTGCGTTAGCAAGCTGTGCATGGATGTCAAAGCGAGCGCTCTACTTGCTGTGCCACTTGACCGGCTACAGTGAAGTGGCAGAGCGAGTAGAGCACTTGACCGGCTACAGACCGGTTAAATTATTTCTATTAACTCACCCTGTGTCGTCTGCCTTTTTCAGAGCCCTCTAAACGACAAGGGGATCAATTTGGCGGTGATAGTGCCCAGTAGAAAACAATATGTCACATTGAACGAACAAGTACAACTTGACCGGGCTTTAATGCCACGCTATTGTTATTATATTCCAGTATAAAATAATATAAAGGGTTACTTACATTATAATTGCATTTTCCATTGTCCAAGTGTAGTGCAGTCCCAAAATACGACTCTGCGTGTGCCAAAATTCTTTCTCAAAGTGATATAATATACAAAAATGGTTTTGTTTCAGAAATGTCATCTTTATCGTGTCTTACATTTTTGCAACACTTCTTCAAAAGAAGTCTTTCAGCACAATCTCTGTCTGTCAAGGTAAAAAAAAAATAGAACCTTATACTGGTAGTCGTGGGCCTCTCCGGGCCGCGAGAAAAAAATGGAAGCAGCTGACCTTCACTGTGAACGAGCATAAATGCTTACTTTGCAACACTCTGTGTAAAGCCATCATTGAGAACTTGCTGTTTGCACTACATCTTTGTATTTTGTTTGCGTGCTAATAAAAAAGTTTGTTTAAGGGATGTTATGGTTCCAAGTAAAGCCGAAAAACCCCTGTAATTTGCCAGTTATGGTAAGCTAAGCAACCATAACTCGCGCCACCACCGTGCACTGCTAAGACTAACATCTAGGACATCAAAGATGACATCGCAAATGTCATTGATGACATCACTGATGACATCACATGTGCATTTATTTTTCATGAAATTTGTGTACTAGGGATTTTTATTATAATGTTGCGAAAAAAGTGTCAAGGATCATTGCAATAAATATCATACCGTAATTAGTGCTTTGAATGATGCATTGATATAAATAGCATTGTATTATGGAGTTCTATCTAGTATACTGAGCTACTAATGGAGAAACATAGCATTGTGTGCAGCATACAAGATGAAAGTATAATATTTGTAATGTTAATATGTTGAATAATGAAATGATAATTGTCCTGAAATGTTCGAAAATAAACAAAATGGGGGTGTTCTGAGGACGTTCTTCGCATTGTGTGACTGCTTAGCTGTATGCAATGAGGGAATGGCACAGAGAGTAAAGTGGAAATGGTAGAAGGGGTGTCGAAGAGTTACGTGGTCCACGGACACCGCGGCTGTCCATGGACAGGGCGTGCTACATCCGGGGTTTTCCAGCAAATCCAACATGGAAAGAAGACTGTACGGATTAGCCAATCAGATGTCGAGGTTGTGGATTTGTGTTGAAAGAGACTGTGTGTGGTGAAGATGGCAGAAGTAGAGAAAGTCAGGGTGTTGGTGCTTGGAGATATGTTTGTGCATGGTATACAACAGTACGCTCGATGCAGGCATGTTGAAAAGAACTTTGATGTGAAAGGAGTGGAGGTGGTGTGGAGCACTGTGCCTGATTGCAATGTACAGGGAATTGTACAAGTTTTTGAGGATATGGCCATGATGAACAGTCTGCATGTGGTAGTTTTGCACTATGGTGCTTTCCATTTGGGCAACGTCAGTGCCCCTACTTTGTTGGCTGATTTGGAACGCTTGGTTCAAGCCGTAATGAAGATCCTTCCAAATGTGAAAGTAATTTTTTCTGGATTACTACCTAGGGCAATATGGGACAATAGTTAAGTTTTTTGTCCTCAGCAAAACATTGCTAGGTGTGTCATCAACCGAGGCATGTGTGCCTTCATGCTTAGAGCTGGTATGTTCTTCTGTAATAATGAGAATATTGATGCCAGTAATACTGTTAATTTTAAAGAAGATGGCATCTCTTTATCTTTTATGGGAAATACCTTTCTATTTTGGAATGAAAGGGTTACTTTGGAGAAGGTTATGTGAAGATCTTAGGAGTAAAGTAAGAAAAAAACCAAGAAAAAAATACAAAATAACAGGTGTCTGTCAAGCATCTGTAAAAAACCCCCCAAAAAACGTCTCTTTTCAGAGCCAACTTCAAAGGGGAAATGGGGCACACTATTTAAATTTACATTCACCACGCTCAGATTCTTGATATGTCCGCGGTCATGGCGGTAGTCCCCGGACATCAAAATCACTACGTGGGGGTTCAGTATGTTCTATGTTACATGTATATGAAGTCAGGGATATTATGGTTAAGTTGTGCTACTAAAAACCTATGAAATTCAGTGAAAAAACTTTGTTAAAGGGACGTTATGGTTAAGTTGCGCTACTCAAAACCTATGAAATCAATGATGTCAGTGATGTCATCAATGACATTTGTGATGTCATCTTTGATGTCCTGGGTGTTAGCATTAGCAGTGCACGGTGGCGCAAGTTATGGTTGCTTATCTTACCATAACTGCCGAATTTCAGGGGTTTATCGGTTTTACTTTGAACCATAACGTCCCTTTAACAAAGCTTTTTTCACTGAATTTCATAAGTTTTTAGTAGCGCAACTTAACCATAACATCACTTTAACAAAGTTTTTTCATGGAAATATATATATGCATATGGACAAGTAAAGGATGAATGTGTCCACTACGCATATAAGCATTACTGAACAAAGCAGGAAAGGTCTCATTTCAGTGTCACAGTTAAGTAAAGCAATTGAAACAGAATAAAATGTCAGCTAAGGATTTGACTGAGCCAAGAAAGCCAAGGTCTTAACAAACTGGAATTGGCTGACATTGGATACAATTAAAGTGAACGAACGGAGGCTCCTGCTCAGAGAGGTCAAGCAAAAACAAAAGACGTTAGAGGACTATTGGAAAATAAAATCAAATACACAAAAAGCTTGTTTTTATGGTGTCCAGTCACGTGGTTAAGGGAAGTTGGACGGGCAAGATGGTTACACCTACGCACGAAGGCAGGCTGGCGCCCACACTCCCTAAAAATTCTCAGAACACAGTACAGACTGAAGACCAAACTTCAAACACTAATTAACACTGGACCCTTGAGGTTATGATGGATGATATGCTAATTGGTAGGAAGCTGGTGCTAAGACAAGCTCACCCACACCTGGTTGTTCAGTCTGCATGCTGCTTGACATATTTGGCAAAGTACTGATGGGGTTAGAAGCTATCTAGTTGTAGGGGACCACATTGTTGGGGGTCCTATAACTTGTGTAGCCAATCGAATGTCATACATTTAGTGATGCTCATAGTGGCCATTTTAAGGGGAGGGCTTTGTTGCCCCACCTGATGTTAATTATCCTACCACTGTCACGACCCTCAGCCCTGAACCCCACTCAAGTATGATAGGATGAAAGCTACCCGAGCTTGGTCATTTAGAAATGCCCAGGGCGACAAAGGAAGTGAAGGCGACACTGATTTATGAATGCTGCATACTTCCGTGGGTCGCCCGAAAACCTTTCTGCTGGTGCCAGGGGGACTGTTCCAGGCAGCGTGATCTGTACTGGTGTGGGGGTATAAGATGGTGAGATAGGATTTTGCATCGGTGGATTTCCTCCAGGCAGAGGAGTCTGCTGATTTCGTCGGTGCACTCCTTGGTCACTATTTGGGGTTTCAAAAGGACCAGGCTTACACATTGCTGCCGCATAGGCCTTATGATTGTCAAATTGACTTTATTCCTGGGGCACAAATCCCTTGCGGCAGGATCTACACTCTTACAGAACCAGAAAACCTTCACCTGAAATCCTATTTGGACCAGTACCTTGCAAACATATTTATCCACCCATCTAAGTCCCCAACAGCCAGTCCTTTGTTCTTCGTACCGAAAAAGGAAGGCGACATGAGGACCTGTATTGATTACCGCGCAATAAACCAGACAACCGTGAAGAACCGCTACCCCTTGCCTCTTATCCCAGAAATGCTAGACCAAGTCAAAGATGCCCAGATCTATACCAAATTGGACCTTCGGGGAGCATACCACCTGGTCTGGGTAAGAAGCGGAGATGAGTGGAAAACCGCTTTCTGTACCAAATATGGCTTGTTTGAATATCAAGTCATGCCTTTTGGCTTATGTAACGCTCCCGCAGCGTTTCAATATTTCATATATCATTTCAGGTTATCATAACTCTCTGATCGAAGGACACCCTGGAATCGCTAAAACTTTAGCCAAGGTAAAAAAGAACTTTCGGTGGTCTACCTGGCGCAAGGACATTGTCCAGTATGTTCAGTCCTGCGATGTCTGTGCACAAAATAAATCACAGAAACAGAAACCATCGGGTCTCCTAAAACCACTGGACATCCCTCCCGCTTCATGGCACACTCTTTCCCTCGACTTTATCACTGATCTGCCACCGTGTCAAGGCTTTAGCACCATTCTTGTAATTGTGGATTTGTTCTCAAAGATGGCACATTTTATTCCTCTCAAGGGCCTCCTGGACGCATCCACCCTAGCAGAAGTATTTCTGGAAAACATTGTCAAGCTGCATGGCTTTCCATCAGTTCTGGTCTCCGATCGAGGCAGCCAATTTGTATCCAATTTTTGGAGAAAATGTTGCGCAATGGCACAGATTGACTTCCGGCTATCCACCAGTCACCACCCCCAGACAGATGGCCAAACTGAGAGGACCAACCAGACCCTCGAGCAGTATTTACGGTGCATGCTGCACCATGAATTGAGAGTTTGGAAGGATTTACTGTGGATAGCCGAGTACACATATAACGTACATTCTAGCATGGGCCAAACACCTTTTTACACCTTGTATGGCAGACATCCACTTACATCAGAACTTGACCTTCCTGCCAGGTTGGAAATTCCTGCAGTAAAGACTCTTCATACAACCATCACTCAGGCGTTCAGAAAGGCGAAGGAACATCTTATTCATGCTAAAGAAAAACAAAAGCACTTTGCCGACCAGCATCGGAAAAAGGCCCCAGACTATCAAGTAGGAGACCAGGTTTGGTTAGCCGCCAAATACGTACCAATAAAAGGGACCCGGACCTTCCATCCTTGATATTTGGGACCCTATACCATCAAGGCAATTATCAACCCAGCAGCCGTCAAATTGGATTTACCACCTAATCTACAAATCCATCCGGTATAACATGTGTCCCTCTTAAAACCAATGCAACCCATTACACGAATCAAGACACCACTTCAACCTATACTAATAGATGGAGAACCAGAATTCAAAGTCAAGGGCATCCTGGGCTCTAAGTACTCTAGAGCCAAGTTGTACTATCTCGTTGACTGGAAGGGGTTTGGGCCTCAAGATAGATCACGGGAACCCATTGAGAACATCCATGCACCACGTCTGATCAAGAATTTTCATCAGAACTTCCCAACTAAACCTGGACCAGGCAGCAGACACACCTTGGGAGGGGCCTTGGAGGGAGTGCTGTCACGACCCTCAGCCCTGATCCGCACTGGCAAGCCCATTGGCCAGGTGGACTCAGGGCTCGGATCACTAATAAGGCATGGCATCCACTTCTCAGGCCCTCTTGGGGCCAGTCCTGGAGGCAACATGGAGGCAACATGGAGGCATCCACATAGCTTGGTTCCTGGAACCAAGTTATGTGGTCTGGTGTTTTGGGTGTGGTGGCCCAGGGACTACTTTACCTGGGCTACTTTGCAGTGGCTATTTAAACCACACCCGAACAAGACAACACGCTTCGCTTTACTTTGCTTCTAGCAACGTGACGCTCACTGTGTCCAGTTTTCTCCTGAGCCTGGTGAATTCCGGACATGCAGAAAATCCAAGAACATTGTTAGCAGCAGAATCTTACCTGCATTCATCATCCTTCACTGCTTGCAGCTCCTGGGCAGCTCTGTTGGTGGAGTTCACCGCCCGGATCGAAGGACCTGAGAAAAGGAGAAAGACATCATTAAAGGAGGCAGTGGAGACATTACAACCACAAAGCGTTTAAAGACTTACCTGATTGGTTGCTTTTTGGCCAGCATAGCTCTGGAACTCCATCTGCAATGGGACCTCACTGCGACCTACGAAAAGAGAAAAGCACAGGTCAGTGAGGACAAGACATCGCTGCGCTACGCAAAGCGCCTCCTTACCACATCTCATAGCGCTATAGCGTGCCATCATCTCCCGGTGAGAACCATCATATCCAGTTCTCCAAGTGGACACTCCACGCTCCTAAGGAGATAAAAAAAAGAGACATTTAGAACAGAGAAAAGGCATGCAAGAATTACGACGCCTTAAATCGCAGTAGGACCTACCTGAAAGACACTACAATGGCAGCAGTCATTGAAGTAACTGGACCGCTCGCGCCCACAAAGACAATGTGCACCTGCCCAGAGAGCAGGACGGAGAGCCCACCGATTCTGACAACCAGGTGAGAAGAGAACCTGGAGGGGCTGGAAACACAAAAGAGGTGGAGGAAAACTTACCTTGGTCGCCCAGTCCTAATATAGTCTTCATTTCCAGGCGGAATCCCATTGACACTGAGATCACACCAGGGAATCATTGGGAAGGGCACCAACGACAAACTGGCTGGGTGGCGTCCCCATGGATACCAGGTGAGCGTAACAACCACCTTCTTTCATTACACAATACAGATATAGAGCGTAAACCTAGAACTTCACTTAGACCCAATCAAACCCTCTGTTAGGTTTGTGTAGTTTTGCACATAGGATTACGTTGGTAGTGACACAGGTCAAAACATCAATGATGACCAATTATGGGTACAAAAGCCCCATTTATTTTAAGTAAGTAGAGTCAGAGTATCGAGCGATTGCTGATGTTCGTTTTACTCCCTGTTTTAGATACTTGATATTAAAAGAGAAGAACTTTGCCAAGCTATTTGTGTCATCTTGATTATTGATGTATGAATACAATCTGCATCCCCATCCATCTCCAGGGTATTGTTACTCATCTTAAAGGGCTGTCTGAGAGAACACTGCTACTTGATCAAGCTCCTGTTTGGATCCATGCATGTAAATGAGAAACATCGAGGGACATGATCAACAACTTCCCTGCAGGAATCCTGACTCTAGACCCACTGGGGAATATGAGAGCATCAGCATAGTTGCCATGTATGCCCTTAAGGTATTCTTTGATCGTAGGTTCTTCAGTGGCTAGATAGACAAAGACCCTGAAAGCCACCATGTGGGAAATCACGCTGTTTCACATAAGGTCCCCGGTGGCAGAAGGTGTCACTGTCGCTCGGAACTGCTATGTGCAGCTATATAAATGGGAAGTACTCTGAATGGCACATAAGTGGACCCTGCTCCGTTGCCCATAATGCACGGGTTGCCGCCGGTTGGGTCCTCATAACAAACATTAGAAGTGGAGTACCGTGCATAAGGAGTTCTGAGGGTAGTGTGAGCAGGGCCGTCACGAGGGCAGTGCGGGGGGGCAAACTGCCCCGGGCCTCGCACTTGCGGGTTGCCTCGCGGCCCCCTCTCCCAAGTGGAAAGCAGCACAGTCTCCCATGTCCTCTATTCACACAGGGGACTGTGCTGTCTGCTCTCTGCTCCTGCAATGATTTTGCTGTTTGTTGCGAAGCCGTTTGGCTCTGCAACAAACAGCAAAATAATGGGTGGCATCAGGTCGCAGAAGTGAGCTCTGCTGCCTCCCTCATTCAGCTGACAATGTGGACATGCTGATTGACAAGAGAGGAATCCTCTCCTGTCAGTCAGTGTGTTCACGTTGCTCAGCATGACCACACTGACTGAGGTGAGAGGAGTTCTCTCTTGTCAGTCAGTGTGTTCATGTTGCCCAGCATGACCACGCTAAATGACAGGAGAGGATTCCTCTCCTGTCAGTCAGTGTGTTCATGTTGTCAGCGTGATCACACTGACTGATAGGAGAAGAGTTCTCTCTTGTCAGTCAGTGTGTTCACATTGCTCTGGGTGACCATGCTGACTGATGGCAGAGGAGTTCTCTCTTGTCAGTCAGTGTGTTCATGTTGTCAGCGTGATCATGCTGACTGATGGGAGAGGAGTTCTCTCTTGTTAGTCAGTGTGTTCAGGTTGCTCACCGTGACCATGCTGACTGATGGGAGAAGAGTTCTCTCTTGTCAGTCAGTGTGTTGACGTTGCTCAGCATGACCACGCTGACTGACAGGGGGGGGAGTTTTCTCTTGTCAGTCAGTGTGTTCATGTTGTCAATGTGATTTATGCCGACTGATGGGAGAGGAGTTCTCTCTTGTCAGTCAGTGTGTTCACATTGCTCAGCGTGACCATGCAGACTGATGGCAGATGAGTTCTCTCTTGTCAGTCAGTGTGTTCACGTTGCTCAGCATGACCACGCTGACTGACATGAGAGGGGTTCTCTCTTGTCAGTCAGTGTGTTCATGTTGTCATCGTGATCACGCTGACTGATGGGAGAGGAGTTCTCTCTTGTCAGTCAGTGTGTTCATGTTGCTCAGCGTGACCACGCTGACTGATGGGACAGGAGTTCTCTCTTGTCAGTCAGTGTGTTCATGTTGCTCAGCATGACCATGCTGACTGACAGGAGAGGATTTCTCTCCTGTCAGTCAGTGTGTTCATGTTGTCAGCGTGATCACACTGACTGATGGGAGAGAAGTTCTCTCTTGTCAGTCAGTGTGTTCACATTGCTCAGGGTGACCATGCTGACTGATGGCAGAGGAGTTCTCTCTTGTCAGTCAGTGTATTCACGTTGCTCAGCATGACCATGCTGACTGACAGGAGAGAAGTTCTCTCTTGTCAGTCAGCATGTTTATGTTGTCAGCGTGATCACGCTGACTGATGGGAGAGGAGTTCTCTCTTGTTAGTCAGTGTGTTCACGTTGCTCAGCGTGACCACGCTGACTGATGGGAAAAGAGTTCTCTCTTGTCAGTCAGTGTGTTCACGTTGCTCAGCATGACCACGCTGACTGACAGGAGGGGAGTTTTCTCTTGCCAGTCAGTGTGTTCATGTTGTCAACGTGATTTATGCTGACTGACGGGAGCGGAGTTCTCTCTTGAAAGTCAGTGTGTTCACGTTGCTCAGCGTGACCACGCTGTCTGATGGGAGAGGAGTTCTCTCTTGTCAGTCAGTGTGTTGACGTTGCTCAGCATAACCACGCTGACTGACAGGAGAGGCCTCCTCTCCTGTCAGTCAGTGTGTTCATGTTGTCAGCATGATCACGCTGACTGATTGGAGAGGAGTTCTCTCTTGTCAGTCAGTGTGTTCACGTTGCTCAGCGTGACCACGCTGACTGATGGGAGAGGAGTTCTCTATTGTCAGTCAGTGTGTTCACGTTGCTCAGCATGACCATGTTGACTGACAGGAGAAGACTCCTGTCCTGTCAGTCAGTGTGTTCATGTTGTCTACGTGATCACACTGACTGATTGGAGAGGAGTTCTCTCTTGTCAGTCAGTGTGTTCACTTTGCTCAGCATGACCACGCTGACTGATGGCAGAGGAGTTCTCTCTTGTCAGCCAGCGTGTTCACGTTGCTCAGCATGACCACGCTGACTAATAGGAGAGGACTCCTCTCCTGTCAGTCAGTGTGTTCATGTTGTCAGCGTGATCACACTGACTGATAGGAGAAGAGTTCTCTCTTGTCAGTCAGTGTGTTCACATTGCTCTGGGTGACCATGCTGACTGATGGCAGAGGAGTTCTCTCTTGTCAGTCAGTGTGTTCATGTTGTCAGCGTGATCATGCTGACTGATGGGAGAGGAGTTCTCTCTTGTTAGTCAGTGTGTTCAGGTTGCTCACCGTGACCATGCTGACTGATGGGAGAAGAGTTCTCTCTTGTCAGTCAGTGTGTTGACGTTGCTCAGCATGACCACGCTGACTGACAGGGGGGGGAGTTTTCTCTTGTCAGTCAGTGTGTTCATGTTGTCAATGTGATTTATGCCGACTGATGGGAGAGGAGTTCTCTCTTGTCAGTCAGTGTGTTCACATTGCTCAGCGTGACCATGCAGACTGATGGCAGATGAGTTCTCTCTTGTCAGTCAGTGTGTTCACGTTGCTCAGCATGACCACGCTGACTGACATGAGAGGGGTTCTCTCTTGTCAGTCAGTGTGTTCATGTTGTCATCGTGATCACGCTGACTGATGGGAGAGGAGTTCTCTCTTGTCAGTCAGTGTGTTCATGTTGCTCAGCGTGACCACGCTGACTGATGGGACAGGAGTTCTCTCTTGTCAGTCAGTGTGTTCATGTTGCTCAGCATGACCATGCTGACTGACAGGAGAGGATTTCTCTCCTGTCAGTCAGTGTGTCCATGTTGTCAGCGTGATCACACTGACTGATGGGAGAGAAGTTCTCTCTTGTCAGTCAGTGTGTTCACATTGCTCAGGGTGACCATGCTGACTGATGGCAGAGGAGTTCTCTCTTGTCAGTCAGTGTGTTGACGTTGCTCAGCATAACCACGCTGACTGACAGGAGAGGCCTCCTCTCCTGTCAGTCAGTGTGTTCATGTTGTCAGCGTGATCACACTGACTGATGGGAGAGAAGTTCTCTCTTGTCAGTCAGTGTGTTCACATTGCTCACCGTGACCATGCTGACTGATGGGAGAAGAGTTCTCTCTTGTCAGTCAGTGTGTTGACGTTGCTCAGCATGACCACGCTGACTGACAGGGGGGGGAGTTTTCTCTTGTCAGTCAGTGTGTTCATGTTGTCAATGTGATTTATGCCGACTGATGGGAGAGGAGTTCTCTCTTGTCAGTCAGTGTGTTCACATTGCTCAGCGTGACCATGCAGACTGATGGCAGATGAGTTCTCTCTTGTCAGTCAGTGTGTTCACGTTGCTCAGCATGACCACGCTGACTGACATGAGAGGGGTTCTCTCTTGTCAGTCAGTGTGTTCATGTTGTCATCGTGATCACGCTGACTGATGGGAGAGGAGTTCTCGCTTGTCAGTCAGTGTGTTCATGTTGCTCAGCGTGACCACGCTGACTGATGGGACAGGAGTTCTCTCTTGTCAGTCAGTGTGTTCATGTTGCTCAGCATGACCATGCTGACTGACAGGAGAGGATTTCTCTCCTGTCAGTCAGTGTGTTCATGTTGTCAGCGTGATCACACTGACTGATGGGAGAGAAGTTCTCTCTTGTCAGTCAGTGTGTTCACATTGCTCAGGGTGACCATGCTGACTGATGGCAGAGGAGTTCTCTCTTGTCAGTCAGTGTATTCACGTTGCTCAGCATGACCATGCTGACTGACAGGAGAGAAGTTCTCTCTTGTCAGTCAGCGTGTTTATGTTGTCAGCGTGATCATGCTGACTGATGGGAGAGGAGTTCTCTCTTGTTAGTCAGTGTGTTCACGTTGCTCAGCGTGACCACGCTGACTGATGGGAAAAGAGTTCTCTCTTGTCAGTCAGTGTGTTCACGTTGCTCAGCATGACCACGCTGACTGACAGGAGGGGAGTTTTCTCTTGCCAGTCAGTGTGTTCATGTTGTCAACGTGATTTATGCTGACTGACGGGAGAGGAGTTCTCTCTTGAAAGTCAGTGTGTTCACGTTGCTCAGCGTGACCACGCTGTCTGATGGGAGAGGAGTTCTCTCTTGTCAGTCAGTGTGTTGACGTTGCTCAGCATAACCACGCTGACTGACAGGAGAGGCCTCCTCTCCTGTCAGTCAGTGTGTTCATGTTGTCAGCATGATCACGCTGACTGATTGGAGAGGAGTTCTCTCTTGTCAGTCAGTGTGTTCACGTTGCTCAGCGTGACCACGCTGACTGATGGGAGAGGAGTTCTCTATTGTCAGTCAGTGTGTTCACGTTGCTCAGCATGACCATGTTGACTGACAGGAGAAGACTCCTGTCCTGTCAGTCAGTGTGTTCATGTTGTCTACGTGATCACACTGACTGATTGGAGAGGAGTTCTCTCTTGTCAGTCAGTGTGTTCACTTTGCTCAGCATGACCACGCTGACTGATGGCAGAGGAGTTCTCTCTTGTCAGCCAGCGTGTTCACGTTGCTCAGCATGACCACGCTGACTAATAGGAGAGGACTCCTCTCCTGTCAGTCAGTGTGTTCATGTTGTCAGCATGATCACGCTGACTGATGAGAGAGGAGTTCTCTCTTGTCAGGCAGCATGTCTACGTGTCGGCTGCATGGATGCTTTTTAAGGGTGCATGGAGGTAAGGTTAGTGTTTTTTATTATAAATTAAAAGTGTATATGTGTATTTAAATTAAATGAGTATGTGTATGTATGAATGCATGCATGCATGTTGGTGTTTGTGTCAATGCTGTGTTTGGTTTTATGTATACATGCATGTATGGAGTTGTGCAACTGGTGGATGAATGCATGGGTGAAAGTGTTTTTTGTGAGTATGTGTTCAGCACCACCCCTAAATGTAGCCACCCTGGGGTCCATTTCATTAAGGGTTGGGTTCATGGCATCAGAGGTGCACCTAGGCTAAAATCTCAGGGGGGAGAGGGGACTAACACTTTAAATGTTGGGAGAGGCGCTAACATCAGAGGCTGTGAGGAAGGGGCAAACATCCTTGTGTGGGGGCACCTAACATCCTTGCACATTTCGAATGAGTCTATTCTGGTGAAGCTTCAAAGTTACAAGCAGCTACCTCTTGCCTTTATTTCTGAAATGTCACACTTAAGGACTGCTGTGAGAATGAGATGTCTCATGTCACCACTTCCCTTCTAATTACTCCCCTAGCATGCAAGTTCTAACTCCACATCACAATTTCAATTACCTAAAAATGTATGGATATGAATGCAGGTGCTAACAGTGAAATGACTTCTCATGGTCATGCTAATCCCTATGGCAATTCTCACCCAGTTCCTGCCCTCCCCACCCAAAACACCTCCTCACTGCAACTCTTTGAGCTAGCTTTAAACATGCCTTGCCATCAAACTTTGCCCTCTATGTGCCAGCAAGTGTTTCCTCAAAGGAGTCTTCTGAGAGTTCATGATTTCATTGGATTTGTAAACAGGGAACTGGTGTAATAAAAATGTCTTGATCAGGTCTGCCTTTGGCCACTCAATTTAATAACACCCTGCATGTCTTTTAAAAAATAAGCACTTGCGAAGGCAACAGTTTTGGATTGTGTATAAGTATTAGGCATTACCAGGCACTGCTATTAGCTGCTCAGTTACTCAAACCATTTTGCACTGACACCATCAATGGCCAGCTAATGCCAATACAGAAGTGCCTTTCCCATGCCTACACAAATGCCCAAACAGTTAGCATTGCCAGTGCTCTTTTTGCTTTACCCTTGATGCACAGGACTATGCATCAAGGTTAAAGCAAACATACTACTTGGCTAAATTGGCCCACATTGAATGTAGGCCAATCTAGCCAGTAATAACACTTATGGTACTCAGTCAACCTGGATATACTTTCTGTGGCATGGCATTTTTACTAGCTCAGAATCTGTACATGGTAATAATGGCATATATTGATGCAGCCTGCATCAACATAATTAGAACAACCAGCATGAATATATATGTATACTAGCATATCTCGTTTGGAAAGGCGGCATGAAATGTATTGGAAAATGTTCCTATGCACAATTTGTGATTTCCAACTATTGGAAATTTCCATGTGCTTCCATACAAAACCAATTGCAAACTGTATGGATTTCTACCCAATTTTGCAAAAAAGTGCTGTAAAATGCACACTTTTAACCCAATGTTTCAAACATTTTCTTGGGAGTGAGAACCCACATCAAGCAACCCTTGTTTGGTTTGTGCTCCCTCACTGTGCTCTGTTGATCCTGCCTAATTGGCACAAACATTTAAGCCTCTTAAGTTCAGAAATGTACCAGACTAGACTGTACATCATTTGTCACGGAGTATG
This sequence comes from Ambystoma mexicanum, assembly GCF_040938575.1. Classification (NCBI taxonomy): domain Eukaryota; kingdom Metazoa; phylum Chordata; class Amphibia; order Caudata; family Ambystomatidae; genus Ambystoma; species Ambystoma mexicanum. Next base: position 953,100,254 of record NC_090926.1, on the reverse strand, counting down.
ATGTGTGTTTTAATGCGCAATAAGGGGCAGGGTGCTCCTTAATGATATGATATGGCATTCATAACGTGCCTGTACACAAGTGTTTCTAGGCACAACAAGGCAAGGAAGGAGAAACAAAAGAGTAGGACAAAACACAGATCTTACTAGGCCTTGTGTCATTCAGATCGCGCAAGAGCAGGGAGGGGGCAAGCGGAGATGTGCCGTGGGGTAGGATGCAGAAGTGCAGAAACAAAGGAGAAACTAGAGTGCAGCCAATGAGTGGCAAGTGTGGGTACTCATAAGTGCAGCCAACGGGTGGAGAATAAGAGCAAGAGCGGGGACTGTAGGGTGACAGATACAGACCACAAGTGCAGGAGAGCCAAGAGGCAGTGCAGGATTGCAACAGGACAGGCAGGGACCTGGGCCCGCATTCAGATCTTGATCAGGTGACCAGTGCATGGATCAGACAGGTGATCAGCAAGGGAGAGGAAGAGAGAAGGCAGAAGCAAGGAGACAAGTCTTGAGTTGCTTCCAGAAACGGTGATGGTTCTGCTCAAGTTTCAGAGAGGCAGAGACAGGGCTGGACTGACCCACCGGGACACCGGGACATCCCCCGGTAGGCCTCTGCCCATAGGGCCTCTTTGCAGCGGAAGGATACACATTGAGTGAACCCGCCTCTGCCTGGGTGGTTTTCTATGAATTGGCTGCCTGCAGTTCCGGCAGCCACCACCGACTAAGGCAGGCGCAGCCCACTTTTTTTTTCTTCCCAGCAGGGCTGGGCTTGGGCAGCTGGGCTGACGGCCCCCGCCTGCCCAGTGCACACATTGCCAGCGCAGGTCAGCAAGGCAGGGTGGCGTGAGGCCTAGCAGATGCTGAATAACCAGCTATATCCTGAGTTTCCCGTTAGACCTCGGGCCTCTTTTCTTGGGGGAATGACAATGTATGGGCCCGCTTGCATTGCCCATGCTGCCTGCAGGTTACACGTAATCTTGGCAAATACTCAATTGAGCTGCCTTACCGATCGAATTTTAAAATTGGGATATTTGACAAGGCTGTTTCCCAGCTCCAGTTGAGCAGCCTGTTCACCAATTATTGAAATTCAAGGACGGAAATTCAGCCATCCCCGGAATGCCTTAGATGCGTACCATGGGTGATAGTTTCAGTTAGCGGGACCATCAGGGATCGCATCACATGTGGCTCTGCGGGTCCTTGTAAAATGGATTTCCATCCAAGGGCGTGCCACCTCCTTTGTTAGACCTAATTTTCGCTCATTTGAGAGTATAATTGTCTGGTACATCGTGAAACCCAGGAAGGCCAGTGAGGCCCTGGAAGACTTCTCCGCAGCTGGCAAAAGCATACTGCCATAAAATACGATAAACCATCCACGCCTATGGTTTCTGCTGAGTGCTTGCAGGCTGCCACCAGACGGTCTGCTGCAGTTCACATGTTTGCAGGGCAGGGAGAGTAGGAAGCAGGAAGGCAGTAAGTGGAAACGGCAGAGTGACCTGATGTACCTTCAGACCCTGCATCCTGCCCCTAGACGGCCTTCTCTTGTGCAGAATAGTGGAGTGACACACATGCCCCAACACCCTAATGCCATGAAGGGGCTATGGTCAGGTTGAAGACCATAGGGAGACACAATACAAGGTAAGCTGTTAAATATTTTCTGAATAAAGATCGGACAGTATAATATGCCATACTTGAAATATGAATATGCTGTTTTGCTGTAGTGCTTTATGCCGGCTTCCTACCGCTACATTAAGGGCTGCATGAATAAGTGTTATTTTTCCCCAGTTTAACAGTAGTAGTCCATTTGTCGACCTTAAAAGGTCTAGGTTTTCTGATGCAGGATTCAAACTGCACTGAATTACTGAACATTTGAGCATGTGCAATTGCACATGTTCTTGGAATGTTTTTGTGGTAGTCTTGTTTGTATAGAACATGCACAATTAGTTTTCCCCCGTAAATATATGGTAATCCGACTGCTGGTGCTTTATTTGCTGAAAACTGAAGCGAGGCCTTAACCCAGAGCTAACGTGCTGTCATAAATGGATCATTCTGACGTCAGAATCCAACTGTAATAAGAGAATGACTTTTCTTGTCTCCTGAAACAGAATAATTGAGCTTTTGACATCAGAAAGCGCTTGGGCCCAGGTGCTGTGCAGAGCGGGCACCCACCTTCTTTCAGACATTAGCTGGGGTGATTAGGTCTGGTGTGCCCAACCCCTGTCTGCACACAAATAAGATGGTGGGCATGCTGCTTCCTGTGCACACAGCCATCACTATCTTTCGTCCCAGGATTTTATAAAAACGTGTGTGATTGTTCTGTATATATTTTTTGTTACTCTAACCCACCAAAACTGGGGCATCACCACATTCTGCACTTGCTCTATTCTTCCTGCCCATTCCCCTGAAAAAATAATTTCATGAACCAGCTCAGTTTGTATTTAGCAGAGGAGACATTCTTGAGGTGGCAATTCACGCATAACAATCGCTTGGCCCTGAAAAGCAGTGGTCGAAGTGGGCGGGAGTGGTCGGAGCGGTGCTCCTATACTTCTTTTAAATAGGTTTTACCGTTCCTATACTTTTATTTTAAAAAGAAACCTCTCCGGAACAGATTTCGTTTTAAAATAAAGGTGTAGGAACACATTGAAACTTGCACTTTCAGTGCACTGCACTGGATGTTCCCTTAAACATCAGGCACATGTGTTTTGGGGTTTGTATTGTGCATGGGAGGGGGTGCATCAATGGGGTTTGTGGGGAGTGGGTGCAGGCCAGTAGGGAACATAGTTCCACTACTTCTTTTCGTACACTTCGACCACTGCTGAAAAGCCATTCTTCATAAGGCATGTTCCCTGCGCCGTGCCATATGTTGTATGGTTCAGCCCACTACGTCGGTTCAAGCACCATGACAGCGAGGTTTGGCCCATACTGTGTATATGCTTTACATTTTTCATTTAATTTCCTCAACGCTGTTCTGGGGGATCACTGGCAGCAAACCCACTTGCACGCGTTACATGCTGTGAAATTGTTCTACATCATTCTGACACATATTCCGCCGTCTGAATTGGGTGAGCAGCGATGCTCAGCCACGTGTACATTTGAGATGTGGTACAGTACATCATGCTGTAGGTGCAAGGGATACCTAACGGCGACGACGTAGGTGCAACTGGAGTTGCCAAGCATTAGTTGGCCATGCTTAATCGTTGCAGGCAGCTCTACAGATCAGGGGCATATCGGCCACCTTTACTCCCTGAAAACGGGCCAATAACTACAACAGCAAAAAGTGAAGTAAAAAAATATTCCCATGTAAATAAACTGAAAACGGCGGTAAATAGGAATCAGCACACTGTTTCTACCCAAACAGTCCTGCAAATATGTCCAGCTCAGTGTTGTCAGCAGTGGAGATCTGATGTGTTCTGAAGAGGAGCTTCAAGTAATAAATGGATCTTTTCAATTTGCATATATTTCTGGTTGCAAAGAGGTATGGCTTACAAATGTTTTAGCACTAAACACATATTTGTAATGAGGGAAATGAACTGCAATTGAAAGTGTTTAAACTTATACCTGTATCGCTGACCGGTGGAAAAGGCCCACTCCCTCCCCCTAAAACTCACATTCCTCCCACCACCTCGCAATCGGTTTTTCTAGAGCTCTTCCCCCTCGGCTCTAGCAATTCTCTCACTGAAGTGTCAGGATCTATTGGCATGAACAACTCTTTCAGACATTTCTTCTGATTTGGATATATTGTTCCGCCCTCAATAATTAGTTAGCCGTAAGAGCTCAGGATATGTCCTGCCCTATATTGGTTTAAGCGTTTATACTTTGGGAGTTCGTGCTCACCACCAGTGGTGGACTGTCCTACAGGGAACTCGGGAGATTCCCTGGTGGGCCTCTTGAGTGGGAAGAATAAAGAATTTCTTTAAAATCTTCTATTTTATTACTATGGGGCCACGTTGAAAAACATTTCCAGGGCCACTTTTGGTTGCCAGTCCAGCCCTGGGCAGAGAGGCTGTTCTCAGAGGGAGGCCCCAGCCGAAGAAATCTATCTGCCCTCAACTCTTTGCTTGGAAAAGTGACTGACCCTCAGAGAGTTGGAAGTGGCGATGTGGAGAGCTCATGCACCCTACATATATTTTTGCATATGATACAAAATTTAGTTTGCCATAAACCTTTCTTCAGCAGAGAAATCTAACTTTGCTGTAGTTGATTTGTAGTTGTAGTAATAAACCAGATTTGGGATCCTACACTCAAACTTAAGGGGAGATTTCTCGAGTCTCCTGTTTGCAGAGGTGCCGCCGCTGGCCGAGTGCAAAAAATTGTAAGGGGACCTCATTAAATGTTTTGCCCGGGCCTCACAACATCTTCTGACAGCCCTGAGTGTGAGCAAGGTAGGGTACTTCCTACACACCGAAACATTTCAATAGTTCATTTTAAGCATTCGTGTGCTGCAATTAGGACGAAATATATATTTACTGCCACTGTTGTGAAAATATTTATTTTGTACTCAAAATGTGCACGTACACTCCAGTCGCTGCAGTGGGCGTAACTGAGCCTGCCCTGCCTGTACACAACGCTCATTTAGAAGCACACGCTATATCTGGAGTCCAGACAACACATGGATAGGTTGGCAACTCCGTCATTTCGTTGGCCTCCTGCTTTATTTTGAGCAACTCGGATTTGTTATTTACACCACAAACCCATGTTCCAAAAATAGTAGCGTCCGCGAGCGGCGTTCATCAGAGGCAGGGGCAGTGAGTCTAAACAGAAGCGTGCTGCCGTTTCTGCCTCGGCGCACCGCAGTAACGCATTGGGCAACCGACTCAATGCTTCCTGGCTTCCGCCTCCTTCAAAACAAGGAAGTTGCCATGGAAAGTTGGCCAGGCTTTTGTTAACTAAGTCTGAGTAATAACGTGTCCTCACTGTTCATTTGGCCGTAGCTCTAAGGGACAAGGGTCGGTGCTAATATTCATAAAGTCCGACACCATATGGAAAGATAAGGAGAGGGGGTATATCCAACTATTAACAACGGGCGCCCAGAGAGAGGGAAAAGCAAGGTTTCTGCATTCCACGCTCTCCCTGGGCACATCGGCTAGCCTGAAACACGCGACCTGGGCACGTCGCTCATTTCTGAGCCACAGATTAATCACCGTAAATAAGTGCATCCACTACAAATTCAGCTGTGCCAAGTCCTTCAGATGGATCTTGGAAATGTTTTGCCTGGGCAGATGACAGATTGCTCAGGGGCAATAGGTTCGTTCCCCGGGTCCGGGTTGAGAAACCTCTCGGTATTAAGAACGTTATAAATAACCTATCATATAATTGGAATCTGGTGGTGTTGTTCTTCCTATGTCATTATCCAATCAATTGGAGGGAAGACACTTGGCTCGTCGGACACTGCCCAGCATGCTCAAGAATGCCAGTCATCACTCCAGGGATGCTTAAGAAAACACATCACAACCTGTTTTTATCAACAAAAAATTGCAGGTAGAATCCATAGAAATACTTGCCTCTCCAACCACATCAAACGCAGGCTGAGATGCTGTTGCATTGCTCTGGTTTCCCTGGTGAGACGTGGTTTCCCTGCCCATCTTCGCAAAAGGAAGCCACATTTAGCGCAATCTTAAAAGATTGAATAGTTGTCATTTAATTAATTTATTTTTCAATTTAGGGGGTTCCATTCCAAGGTAGCGAGCCAATCAGGAGAATGACCAGGGGCGGGAAGCAGAGCAGGGTGGAAGGAAACAGCAATGAAGAATAGAGTTTGAGGTTATGATGTACTGCAAGGGGTGTAGTAGTATATCGAGTTGGATAGTCGGAGGAGGAAGTATGCCAGGTGAAGATTTTAAGACCAGAGGAAGAAACTTAAAGTGACCAGTATTGCTTAGATATCCATACAATGCTGATGCAACGGGCAGCGGTGGTAGATGAACAGGGATGTTGATGTGTGAATGGGTGGAAAAGATTAGTATTTTAGTATGGGGAAACACATAGAGAGATGGTGGTGCCACAAGGAGAATTGATCTGTATTCAATAGGGGGAACGCCGCAGTACATTAGGAGATGAGAGGAAGGTAACAGAAGAGTGGAGTATTGGAGAATAGAGTGCCATACGGTGATGGATGGCAGAGAGAAAGTTGAAGATGTGAGATATAGCACCAAGCTGAAGGAGGAGAAGGAGAAGACAGTGTGGTTATGGGATGCTGCATAAATAGGTTTAGGGAAATCCTAGGCGTGTAGAATGCTGAGGGAAGGAGGTGTAGAAAGATATGGGGTCCCAGGACCGATCCTTGGAAATGAGGTAAAACCGGAGAAGATGCTCCATTGGATGAAAACCGATCTGTCAGAAAGTGTGGAGACAATCGAATCAAGAGCAGTGACTTGGCACCTAAGTAGTGAAGGATGTTCAACAATGCTGAATGTAGTAAGGCATTGGGTCAGGAGGAGGAGAATGTGAAGGGATCAGGGGATGAGCCATGGGTTAGTGGATTGGATTGTAGATAACATATGTTTATTGCAGGTGTGATGGCAGCGGAATGAGGGGGCACAGGGTACAAAAAATAGACTAATCAGAAGGTGTGTGCATATGTCAAATTAACACATATTTTCCCAAAGCGCGAAAGAAAAGTAACATTAGGATTTTCTGAGACTTGGTTGCAAGACGTGTACATATTCTTTTCCGGGCCTTCACCTAAGCCTAGTCTAATACGTGCCTCTGAACTGAGAATCAAACACTTTTTCTGGGTATCCAGATTTCAACAAACTTCTCAAATGTTTACATTGTTTCGGTGTAAGAGTCATGTTAAGGACATGACAGATTTAGGGTGAGAAACGTGTCTGAAAACAATAGGTTAAAAATGTCTGACACTTTACTGCCAATGGATATTCAAAATAAATAACGAAGGTAATAATCCTCTTAGTCCCCCCCCCTGCCTACAGGAGTGAGATGGTAGTGCAGATCCCGGAACCTGTGCGTTGGAGCCCAACTTGATGGTGAAGGATTGTTATTGACAGGAATCATGGGTACCTGCACGATGAACAGCGTCTCTTTGCTTTTCCATAGTGCCTATAGGGGACACCTTCTTTGAAATCATTATAGATCTGTAAAATGCAGACTTAATGAGATATGATATGATAGGTTATTTATAACCTACTTAATAGCGAGAGGTTTCTAAGCGCGTACCCGGGGATCTAACCTGTGTTGCTTTATGTCATCTTGATTCCAAGGGGAGCACTTTGCCGCTGAGCTATCCACCCGAGAAAGATGTAAAGCTCTCTTGGCATGTGCCCCATCTGCACTTGTCACTCTGCTGGCGTTAGTAAAGGCTTATAGTACACTGAATGTTTGATTAGAGAAAGGGTTTGTGGGTTATAAAATAACTCTGGAGAGTGTGGGTGAATTGAGACCATGACACAGACTTCAAGAGAGAATCTAACGAGTGCAGGATAAATCCCAAGTGAACAAGAAACATGGCTGATCTTTACAAAACCAGTCTCAATGTCGTGTAATTTGCTACTTTAAAGTAAAGAAAGCAAGATTGACTTACACTGTAATTATTTGCTGTGGAACTGCAATGACGTCGGCATATTGATTGCCCCATAGCGTTGCTTATGCTCAGAGCCACAGGTTAGTCCCTTACAAGAAAAAAAAAAAAAAGATTCCCACACTTTAAGAATGAATGCAAACCACAAGACAGGGCAGGGCACTACTTGTTTTGAGGAATGGCTAAAGATAAACACCTGTGTTCTAATTAAAAGTGTGGCGTGGCCCGGGAACCTGCCAGGTAAGCACGCCACATTGTTATTAGAACTTCCTGAAATCACAGATTCTCCTCGTTGTCCTATTTTCTTTTCAGTTGAAGGCAATAATGTGCTGGGAACCGTCAAGTCATTACATCCCTCTCAGATTGCGGGTAGAGGCTGAGCAAGGCGGAAGGAGTTCGACTGGTTGTTCGCAGATAACTTGACCCGCCTCTTCCAGTCTGGGGAGGCGGAGTATGGATGCCATCCATACGGCCCTGAGCCAGCAGCTGTGACACAAACTGGTTTCTATCAAAGAGAGGTTTATTGCTGGTCTGTAAGAAAATATGAGGAGGGTTTATAAACCATAGTACAACGAGGGTGGTGGGGGAAATTGGAAGATGTATCCTAGCGTCACTGATCTTGAAGAATGCCAACTAGATCAACCTTTTAGATCCTACACGTCATCCATTAATGCATTGTCAGAAAACCCCAGAAAACCTTGAGTTCCGCATCAGATGCCACTCTGCAGAAGCTGTACATACATCTCTGATGACCCAACCTGCTACCCCGCTCGAGATCATGATGCAGAACCCGAGTTGGACTTCAGATTGGGGATGTTTATTAGTGGAAACGATATTTGATTTCTTATGGCAAAGACATGGGGCACAGTGTTATGAAAATGCAAAACGCCAAGTCTTTGCATAATATTCTGCCAACATGACACTTCTACAATCGGATATCTCCAGGATATGATCTCATTGATTTGAAAACTCTGCAGCACAAACACACACATTTTGGTGTTTATGGCAGACTTTATTTCCCATTATCTGTAATTACATTTGCATACATAGGCTTTCAGCCCTTCCGCCAGGCAAATGACCTGTTGGCTTTCTATGCCTGATTAGTATCAGAGATCAATCACTTTTCATTAGGTTGCCATGCTAATTAAGATGCTACTAACGCCTCAATTACGAACATGACTTACAAGGAACTCTAGAGATTTCTTGGTAGGCCTCTGCGCACTGGGCCTTTTTGTGTGGTTAAATATTTTATTTCTCAATTTTGTCATAGGAAAAGGGGTTAGCTTGCTCAAAATGTTTATAATGGGGTCACTTTGAACATTATTTCCAGGCCCTCTTCTGGTTCCCAGTCATCTCCTGGACGTGCCAAAAGTTGCTCGATTTTTTAGAGTCACTGGATGGGGACCATGCGTGTGCCATGCACGGTTGCCATAGTGATGATGCAACAAGTGGCACTGAAATCTGTTATGCCAAATTTGGCTGCATTTCCGGTGATTGCATTTGTCTTGTTAACAGTGACCGATGAAACAGTGAAACGTGTATGTACTGTCACATGACTGGGCACACGCAGAAAACAATGTGGCATTGTGGATGCATGTGTGCGTGTTGTTGAGGTACTAACGTACTGTGCAAGTTAGACATTGTTGACGGCAGTGTCCTCTTTTGTTGTTGCAAAGGCAAGAAGTGTATTTACCTCATTATTAATGGATCATAAATAAGTAAAGGTGATCTTTGCTGAAAGGGAGCTTGAGATCCCTGTCACTAAGGTACAGCGGAATATCAGAGAGACGTTTAGGTAAAAGTCCCTTTTTTACAGAAACATTAAATGATCAATATCTGCTCCAATCGCCTCAAATATTTGATACATTGATGCACCAATGGTCAACAATTGTCTACACTTATTATTTAACAGAATTTTTCTATTGGATTTCAAGGAATGGCGCCTCGCTCTCTTCTCTCACAGCCCTCCTATGTTATCTCCCCACTCCCTCTTTCGCTGCTTCCCTCACTGTCTTCGATTTCGAAGTGCTCCGTTGTCTCTCGAAGCTAGGTCTGTGCTCAATAAATACCATACTACTAATAATAACAATAAGATTTCAAGATGACTTACTTGTTTTTCTTCGTGCAGGAAGCAAAATGAGGACAGTTAATGGCATCACTCACAATGCCCACAGTTACCCGTGCTGCGGATGTGATTTTCAGCTTGTCGGTTTGTGTTTGTCTTCCTCTCGTGGGCAGGCATATTGTGAAATGGGAAAAGTCATGTGCACCTGCTTGGAAACCTTTTCTCTGCTTCTGTCAGGTTTGAATGTGTTTCATTTGCTTTGCATTTATTAAAGAACGTTTTTCTTAAAACACGCTTTGTGACCTCATCAGAACCAATTAGTGTTCCAAGCCAAAACACGTGATGTCTGCAGGGCCAACGGTCTTTCAATGTCACTTCATGTGACGTCATGAAAGGATCAAAGAGCTTGTGATAACACGTTGGCTACCACTATGCTTTTGGTAAAATGACTTCAATGAGTCTTGCACCTTTATAGTAGAATATGCTGGAGATCCTGTAAAAAATAAAATAAAAAAATAAATAAATTATATAGCTCTTCAATCCAGGTTCCTATAACTTTCAAACACTGCAACAATTGCTGGTATTGTTACTCAATGTAATGATACCGAAATGTATTGAACTGGTAGAGAGTCAGGGCTGAGTCGGCTTTGTCGATATTCAAACATTTTGTACCACTTAACTAATCTTACCACCAAGTGATGTGAAATGTTCACAAATATGAGTTGGTGGGTTTCAAATGACATAACCTAAACATGCATAAAAAGAATGATTCTGATTCGTTTTGTGACCAGACTTCCAGTCACCGCAGAACAGGAGATGAACTCCTTGCTGTTCCTCCATTAACCTCTTGGGCGGACGCAAGTCTATCACCTGCGCATGAACTTAGGGCTCAGTCAGTCTGTGTGAATTGTTCTGGTTATGGGGCAGGTCCCAGCAAGAGCCCCGGGAAGGCAGCGAGAGCTGCTCACCGCAAGATGCCACGCAGGAAACCCTGGAGCACAATCGCTCTTTGTAGCCGGTTGGAGTGTCGTCTGCTTATTCATCCGGAGAAGGGCTTTCAAGCTGGATGACTTTGTTGAACAATAACAGCGTATTTCTTTAATTTTTCTGTAAATACGTATCAGATGACTGGGCAATTCACTTCCAAGAATCTCATTGTTCGAAGGAGCCAACAAGGGATGTTGAGCTTCACTAATGCAGCGCTAGCCTCCGTATCTTACGTGGCAGATCAAGTGTCGGCATTGCCACTGGACCTTATTATTTCATAGTTCCCCCTTAGGATCGTTGTCTTTCTCAAATGGGTGCTAGTTATTTCCCAAGAGTGAATGTATTTTGATTGGCTATGTGCCACTGCATCCATTCCTCCCATTGGATGTGAGTTTTGGCACAAATGACAATATTTTAGCAAACTACATACCATCCAATTAGGACGCTGTGTTAATCTCCCAACGTTTATTTATGCCAGCATTAAAAGACCACCTTATTAAATATCTAGTAAGATCAAACGTGGCCAATCTCATTTGATCATTTCTCTTCAGCCAAATTCATAAATGGCCTAGACTCTGACACATTCTACCCCCACCATCCAGAACACATTAACCAACTAGTCCAAATAGTTTAGTTTAGTTTAGTTTATTATTTGTAGGGCGCGCCATGCCCTGGAGCATCAGGGCGCACAAGACAAGAATATGCTCAACTTTGTTACAGGTACATCTACATAATCATAGTACATTCTACAATAAATAAAATATGTACAGGTACATGTGCATGGTCATAATACAGTATACAATAAGCAAGAATGAGCAGGGCTGGAGCTAGGTCCAGACAAGAGGTGATAAGGGTACAGGAATACTTAACAATGTGGAGGTGATATACAGTAATATACAATGGTGTAAAATAGTGGAATAAGTACAGTAATATACAATGGTGTAAAATACAGACCGAGGTATCAGAGCTGGGGCATGCAGGTGGATCGCCAGTAGGGACAGTCAGGTCAAGCAGTTCGGATTAGTTAGATGTCATTGGCTCTCAGCCACTTGGTCAAATTCTGCCTGAATTTCGCGAAGGGCTGGGGTTCTCTTATGTCATGTGGTAGGGAGTTCCAAAGCTGTGCTGCTTTGACTGCGAAGCTATGTCCTCCAATAGTGGCACGTTTAAAGCGAGGGACATAGAGGCAATTCGCATTGACCGTTCTTGTTGGTCTAGGTGAGGTTCTTAAGTGTAGCCTGTCCATGAGGTAGGGTGGTGCCATGTTATTGAGGCACTTGTGAGTAAGGGAGGCAATTTTGAGTTGGATTTTGTCCTGGGTGGATAGCCATTTATATTCTCTTCTTATAGAGGAGATATGCTCTTTCCTGCTGATCTTGAGCGCGGCTCTCAGGGCATTATTCTGTAGGACCTGGATTTTTTGGATAGTCTGTTTGTTAGCCCCAATGTAGAGACCATTACAGTAGTCCAGTTTGGACAGTATAAGGGCTCTGGCAAGCGTGATGCAGCTGTCTGTAGAGAGGAATTGCTTGCTGGCTCTAATGAGTTTGCAAGTATATGCTGTAGAAGAGGCTAGGGAGTTGACTTGTTTGCCAAAGTTTAAGGTGGCGTCAAGGTAAAAGCCTAGGGTCTTGACTTCCTTTGCTTCTTTGATATTATTCCCATCGATAATGAAGCTGGCATAGTCAGTGTTAAGTTTAGTTATGTATGTCGGAGTGCCTAGGATTATGAGCTCAGTTTTGTCGTCGTTCAGGCATAAGCCGTGTGTGGCCATCCATGCCTGAACGATGCTGTAAATTTTATTCACTAAAGCCAGATCCACGACGGAATCTCCTGAGAGCGGAAGGAGGATCTGGGTATCGTCTGCATAGTTGGTGTAGGCGATACCCAGATGATCCATTTCGTCAAAGAGCGGCTTTGTGAATATGTTATAGAGGGTTGGTGATACACAAGATCCCTGGGGTACACCGCACGTTATAGGGATCGGGTCAGCTGAGGCTGATGGAGAGAAGACTCTCATTGTGCGGTTATTCAGGAAGGATTTGATCCATAATATGGCCTCTTTGGAGAAGTGAGCAGCAGAGTCTAGGTGGCTACATAAGACTGTATGGTCGACTAAATCGAACGCTGCTGAGAGGTCTAGCAAGAGGATAAGGCTGCTTGGCCATTGTCCCTACATTGATCTATTTGGGCCTTGAGATCGATAAGGGCAGTCTCTGTTCCATGCTGGGGACGGAATCCAGATTGGCAGGTTCCGAGCAGGTGGTTGGATTCAAGGAAATTTTGTATTTGCATGTATGCCACTTTGTCTAAAATTTTTTAGAAGAAAGGGCACAGTCGTGATAGGCCTAAAATTGGTGGGAATGGCAGGGTCGAGGGTTTGCTTCTTTAGGAGTGGCAGGACCCATGACTCTTTAAGATTTTTCGGTACAATGCCGGTAGTGAAGGATGAGTTGATGAGTTTAGTTATGAATGGCGATAGTTCTCTCGCAGCATCCTTAATTAATTGGGCAGGGCATTGGTCGCCTTTACAGTTGGATGGTTTAAGTCCCAGGATCACTTTTTTGACTTCAATGGTAGATACCTTGGAGAAGCAGAAACGTGTTATTTGTTTAGATTTAAGTAGGGGTTCTGGGGTTAGAGCGTCCTGAGGTGTGAGAGATGCTTTTTTGAGGGCAATTTTAGTTTGTAGGTTGACTACTTTGTTGGTAAGGGCAGACTGAATGTCTGAGCACCATTTTCTGTCCTTGGTGCAGTTTTCTTGGGGAATGATGGGTGTTTCCAGCTCTTTCAAGATACTGAACAGTTCTCTGACACTTGATTTAGATTGGGATATTCTGGTATTGTATGTTTCCTGTTTGGCTAGTAGGATATCTTTTTTGTATTGGGATGATATCTTTGCAAGGTTTAGTTTGTTTTCTACTGTAGGAGTAAGTCTATATTTGTATTCTAGTTTTCTTTTGGTTAACCTGAGATTTTTTAGGTGGGGGGTAAACCATGAGTTGAGATGTTTTTTCGGTTTACTAGTCCGTAATTTGAGCGGTGCTATGTGATCAAGGGCTGAGTTCATAGTTTCATTGAATTGATCAACTAGCATATCAGGCTCCGTGCTAGCTGGGAGCGAGTTTAGTTGGGGTAGTATGATTGGCAACAATTTTTCCGTGGTTATTAGCTTTTTGTTCCTCGTGGGTATAGGAGGGGCAGGTGTGGACTTGGCTGTGGCTAAGTTTGTATCTACTGTAAATAGTATTAGAAAGTGGTCCGTCCAGATCTGGGGAACAGTGTCTGTAATGGTTACTCCACAGTTGTGATCAGCTATCCAGTCAAGGATGCGACCTTTATTATGAGTGGGACAGGTGACTCTTTGGGCAAAGCCCAGCTCTTTTAGGATCAGAGCAGTAGCTGTGGACTGGGTGTCTTTAATATCGTTGTAGCCTAGGTTGAAGTCTCCTAGCACTATAGTTTGGGAGGTGTTTTTCAAATTGTTGGACAGGGTGGTGGAGAGGTCCTCAACAAGGGTTCCAATAGGACCAGGAGGTCTGTAGAGCAGGACGATGTTTAATGTTTGGGAGCTGGCAGTGGCTATTTTGACCGAGAGGCATTCACAAGATTTCGTGATGGGGGATGTGGAGACTCTTATGTCAAGACTGATCTTGGCTATAATGGCTAGACCCCCGCCTCGGGAGGTGTGTCTGTCAGCTCGTATGATGGTATAATTGTCGGGAACTGCTAAGGATAGGGCGGGACCCGCTGCATCGTGAAGCCATGATTCTGATATGGCCAGGAAGTCTAGGTGGTGTCCGAGAATAATATCTGAGATTTCTGTAGCATGAGCGACTAGGGACCTAGCATTTATGAGTGCACCTTTGAGGTGATGTTTAGTGAGCATGGTGCTTGCTATAATGGTAGGTTTGGAGCATTTTTGTGTGGGTCTTTTAGGGATATGAGCTTTCCTAGTGTGTTCTGCAGTGGTTTTCGGCTGTATGTTCATTTTTAGGAAGTTGATTTGTTCAATTTGCTTTGCTGGTAGTTCGTACAATTTTGGTAGGCGAGCACGAAGTTTGAGGTTTCTGTCTGTGGTACTACAGGGCCTGTATGTGGTAGTATCATCTTGATACTGGTTTGCTGTAGGTCCAATGGTTTGTTGAGAAATAGGCATGGTAAGGTAGGAGAGTGATAATACCACTAATATGGTGAGGGAGGCAGCGTAGAGAGGTAACTTAGCTGTCCTATCTAGTGCAATGATACTTAGTTTGTTTGGTTTTGGAGAGTACATGCTAGCTGACTAAGTCAATAGTGATATGAAAGCTAAGTATCCCACCTGATAAAACCGATTGTTGAAGACTGAGTACTATTTACACACTAGCATACATTCTCTCTTATCCCATTCTATTCACACTGCATGTACTAGTGGTAAATATCCAATGAAACATGTATGGAGGAATGTCAGCGTTGACTGTGAGTTCACCAGTAAAGTCCATGTATTTTTAGAACATGAAATGTAACATCAGAGAGTAACTCACCTATCGTGACTTTTAAAATGTCCTTTATAAGTGATGCAATGTAAACCCGAGTTGATCTGTATCCTTATTTGCATTCCCTGTTTCAAACGTCACCAATCCTGGTCATTACTAATATACTCCAGGCACGGTATGAAGCCATGTACAAATGCTGAATATGCCTGTTTGGGAGAACACAATGATATCCTCTCCTACTAAGGGACCCTTTGCTTTGAGAAACAAATATTGCAAGCACTAGACCATGGGCCTCATTACACGGATGGCGGTAAGGATTTACCGGTACCGGTAAAATACCGGTAAATCCTTACCGCCTTACTACGAGGTCCCTTTGCGGGTTGGGGGGATTTAACGCCTGCTTTTTGCAGGCGTTAAAAACGAACCCGCAAAGGGACCTTGGTGCAATTTGCGGTACCGTAATTAGCGCCTTCCCCATTCCCTTTGAGCCCTATGGGGCAAAAATGGGAATGGGGAAGGGCAATGGTGGAAGGGGGAATTACCGCCCCGCCAACCTTGGAATGGGGCGGTAATTCCCCTTTCCGCCAAGGCGGTGCCGGTATTTTACCGGCATGAACCATGGCGCTAATAGCGCCATGGTTCTCCGCCATCCGTGTAATGAGGCCACATATGTTGGCAATTTTGAGGTCAGCAGAGTAAGTTGAGTTGGGCACTTAATTTAAGGGCCATTTTAGCATATTGGCTTCCATGTGTATGCAGAATTTACTGAGGGCCAGCCCTAAGAGAGAAGTGGATTGTATCATCTTGGTGTCCAACCACAATGCCAATCGTTATTCTTGATGAAACGTGCATCCACATCAGCGCTTACATTCTGCAGAGATTTGGTCTGGTGACCTTACACATTTCTACCAGACAGGTCTTCCAAGAACAACTAAGTACCAGAGCAAGAGCTTCTAAAGAATGTAATTGTCATTTTGGCAATTCGGGTTCTCTTCCTACTTCAAATTAGCTTGTTTTAGCTTCTCCCAGCTGAGGTATGATTGCTGTATTGTGGCTCAAATAATATACAAGCTTACATTATTGAGCAAGAATCCCTAGTCAGCGCTGTAGTTAAGAATGTCTTGCACAAAATAAAAATGCCCCAAAAACATTGTATCCAGCAGAACTACTGAGTGATAGACATGCCATAGTAAAGGCCCATCTGAATCACAGTATCACGCTGCATGCAGGCCCCCAAGCTTATCAAATGCTCAGCTTCCATAAGGAAGAGAACGCTACAGAGCAACCTATCTTCTGTCTTAAAAACTGCCAGTAAATGCTGACTCAACTAAGGGACAATCAGTTAACAGTCCGCAGAAAGGCTGCACTTCAAGTGTCGGTGGTAAAGAGGCATGAAAGGAACGGATGTGCAGTACTGCACCTCACCCCACACATCCTTAAACTGGTCTTCACACTCTCCCTGTACTTGCAATCACACATTCAAAGGAAGATGATGAGGAGTTTGCAATCATTGTGCTTCGTTCTTCGAAACAACTTGTCACAGGAACTAAGAACCATCCTGTCCCCCATTCAGTTTTAGTACAAAGACACAGTAAATACCCATCCAATCTAATAGGGTTAGACAGCAAAAAGAAATACTAATATATATTATTATAAGGTGGCAAAGGCCGCCCTATAATTAAGGTGATTCAAACTCCCATAGGAACCCCAGTAAAATTCTATCATTAATACATTTTGATTCGAGTAACGGATTTGACTGAAATTTCAAATGTGATTAAGGACTCGCGGGACCTCCCAGACCGCATAGTTTTGTAAAGATTCATTAAAAAATAAAAAGTTTATTACGAAGACAAAACATTATTTTTTCCAAAAGTTTGGCCTTCTTCCCATTCATTTTCCCATAGACAAATTAGGTCAATATTTGTCAACACGCAGAGTCCAAACCACTGGCGGATCTGGACCAGGTCATGAAGCGTTGTCTTGCAATCCATGCATGGTTTAAGGTTATTCTGCGCAATAGTTATTTAAATATTTGATGGAGAAGGGCGTGCCCCATTCTCAAAAACAGTTAGCTATATCTCAGAGACTTACACAAAACCGGGTGCTTTTAGAAATGAAACAACCGCCATCTTGTATTTTCTATCGATGCGCAAAATAACAGCGGTTATAGCTGAAGATATTGGAAAATTAAGCGCATTAAAAAAGGCTGTGCAACAGGGGTCATAAAGTTAAGGTGTCTTTAGCTGAATTCCAGGGGTTTTGTTGTGTTATGTTCTTACCTTAACGTCCCTGCAACTAAAGTTTCTTTCCTTGAATATATATATATAGACACACACATACACAGACACACATGGGCACCAATAAAAACAATGCTCTGGTATTGCTTTTCATCACCCTTTGGCATGAAATATGTATGGAGGGCACGTAGGGGCATTTTCAGCACTTTTATCTTTAGGAAATACTGCATTTGAATGCATATTGGGCAGATTATATAGGTCACAACTGCATGCTACAAAGTGCTTTAAATCAAAATGCCCACCATTGTCCCAGACGAATTGTCATACAGTTGTCAGATGGGCCAGATCTTTGGGCATTGCCTTTTTGCCCTCTAGGCCAGTCCAAGTATGTTTATTTCTTGCGTGGACCTAAGCTATGGTGTACCTCAACACTACCCATTCAGAAGCTAATGCTTTCCTGAGGTGCTAGAATGGGTGCCACTTTATATGAGACTGGTGATGATCACCACTTGGCCCTCATTTAGACATACTCTGCTGCAGCATCCTCTTTTTCCACGCAATGCTGCTGTGTGTGCCATTATATTATGCTGTTGATGAATACCACGCACCACTACCACCCAAGGTCCATCTCCAGGTGCTCTGCACAATATACATAAATAAATAAGCTTCTATCGTAAAATTCTGCAAGATAATAATTGGAGATGGAATCAGCCGGTACTCCCTCTGGGTGATCCATAGATATCAAGAAACATTTTAAGAAACTGTGCACTTTCTCCGCCAACCTCTGACCTTCCACACAGTACATCTGGACCCTCGGCCTCAAAACTGATACACGTTAATAATCTTTCCACAATTGTTTTTTAGAACTGATCACTGCAAGTGGTTTGCCTGAATGCCAGGTGAACCATGGTTAGCCATGTCTCTCTTAAAGAACACATCTGTCAACGTTTGAGCCCTGCCGTGTCGGGTATTAGGGCGTGGTCCTGGCACATATTTTGAGAGTGTGTTGACCATCTGCCATCTGAATGCTGTTCGCCTATGCTTCTAGTGTGGGGACCTCGTGTGATGTTGCTTTGAGACACATGTCCAGAAAGCATAAATCTCTCTGCTTTATTGCTGCTAAAAAGTCATTCAGACAATTATATTCATAACAGACAAAACCAAACGCAGTCTACATCTTTCCCGGCAGTATGCTTCACAGATGTTGCTCGGGTATGGCAGACCAGCAGCAGAAATGTGCCTTGTGGGTTGTGAGCTCAAAGGAGTGGCCACCATGTATAGATGGCAGCCAGCGAGATGACTAAGCTCCCATCATTACATTGAATCATCTCTCTTTCCCAAACCACTGGCCACAATGTTGGTGGGTTTCCAGGAGTGCTGGTTATAAGCTTGCTCGCATTGCAGGACCCTGCCTTTCCATAGGCAGAGGACGTACGAATATGGCAAGCCTGCCCGGCCACCCATTACACATATATGGTCACTTTGGAGTGTTGGGCGTTAAATGAAAAATCAAAAATGTGTGTGAAATTCCAACTCTTCAAACACCTCGTCACTGTGTTTCTTGCATTGTCTATAGTGACATCTGCTTGGCACTGTGATTCTGACACCCTTGAGCAATTAACCTATGCCACATATCGCAGGCTATGTCATCAGAAATGTGTAGGAACCTCGAAGGTCACCTTTCCAGTCTGACTTACCTGAAAGTTAATAAATAAATAAATAACCAGTTAATACAAGACATACCAATTCCAAATTCCCATACCTTCAAATTGCTAGAAAAGGAAACATGAAAGCTAGCAACACATGGCCATTAACTAAACTATGGGAACCCAAACCCCACAATACAGTGACTGTAAAATTAAGACAGCACAGTAAAGTGTGCAGATGGTCAGAGTATGTGCTTCATGCCTCTGAATGGCAACCCCTGATCTCCATACCACCTTGGCTATATTCACAAGGCCAGTTGGTGATATCATTAGCAGGCCCATTGTAAGCTATGGGAGGTGATGAATTTGCTGCTACTCTGGGGCCGTCTTAGTCACTAATCAGCAATGGACGTTGGGCTCTGGATATTGTTGTCCTGTCAAACACCCATTACATTTCTTCAAAATTATGTCTATATTCTAGTAGTCCATTTCGAAGCAGCACAGTCAATGATATAATTGGCAAGCCCTGTTGGCAGCATGAGAGGTAATGAATGTGCTGGTTCTCTCTGGGGCCTCCTTAGTCAGTAACGGGCCATGGACATTGATCGTCCAACAAGTCATCCTTCGGTCAGTTTCTCTAATGACTGCTTTTCTACAATGATGTGGAATTATTTTTCTGGTCTCAACCCATCTTTCCTTTTTGAAGCCTTTCTATTGGATCCGTATTTCCTCCTGAATAAGTGTTCTTCCCACGTCTCTGATAGGAAAAAGGACAGACCACCTGAGAGGATTTCAGATGTAGCCTATGCAATAGACCTTTCGTTAGTGCCTCCACAACGTGTTGCACTATCTTCTGCCTTTGGCACCAATACTGTGGCATGTAATCTGACCCTATCATTTAATGACAGGTATAAATGTTTGGCTGCAGAGGAGTTTCATAGTTAAAGTAGGTGTGCATACGTGCCTGAGTGGGATACCACTAGAATGGTGATTGTGAGCACTGGGGCTTGCTTTGGAGCCAAGTTGCAAAGTCATGAATCTAAGTTTAACTTCCCCTTGCATGGTACTAATCACCCATCCCTGAATTCAATTATACATTGTATCCCATTGACCAGAGATATCCAAAATAATTAACGGAAGCTTTCTTATTGTGTCTATGAACTCATTAAATGTTTCCCACAGTTAACAGTTGCCCATTTTAGGAAGTTGCCCAACTCCCTCAGATGTCAGTCGTTTCTCAAAGAAATGAGCTGGGGGTAGATCTCTGTCATTGGCTGGGGCCTCCCTCTGAAACAGCCTCCCTGCCACCCTAAAACTTGAGCAGAACCATCTCCAGTTCCGGAAGCACATTAAGACCTTCCTCTTTGCTTCTGCATTCTCTCTTCCTCTCCCCTGCTGATCTGTTCCGCTTCAGCATCCTGTACCTGGTTACCCTCTCATTTCGGGCCCATGTACTTTCCCACCATGCCACCCATTCGCACTGCCTCCCGGCAATCCTTGCACTTGGGGTCTGTATCTGTTTCTCTACACTTCTCACACACCCCATGTCTGAGCCTTAAACCTAGCACTTGCCACTTGCTGGCTGTACTACCACTTGTTTTTTTTCGTTTGTTCAGCACTTTCCATTTACTTCGTCCCCTGCACTTTTTCCCTTCCCTCTCCCCTACAGGTGCACATTCTCAATAACACTGGGCTTAGTAAGGTCCTTGTTTTTGTTCTCCCTCGATCCCCTCCCTTGCCTCGTCATGCTCTGAAACACTTGTGTATGAGCATGATACAAATAAAATATCAATATCAGTGTACACATGTCCACTGGCAACCTTGGGTCTGTTGCAGAATTCTATCTTACACAATAAACTGTTCTTTGAAAGTGACGTCTAAAAGGAGATGTTAAATAAAATACACACATTTCTCTACCCAAAATGACACCTTTTTCAACCATTAGATGAACCCATATCTGCTTCCTTATATCTATATATGTATGTATATATATATATATATATATATATACATATATATATATATATATATATATATTTGTGAAAGTTTGTATGTTTGGGGCTGGCTCCAGCCCTGTGCTATCAGTATGGGTAATTTCAGGAGATTGCTGATATGTGGACTCTTGTCTCCAGCCCCACTACAGTTGGTGGGATGATGTTTTCTATACAGCACAACATACTGCCTTATGTCCTCTCTTATTTGTTTAGTTTACCCTCCTGTATAATAATAATAATAAAAATAATAATAATAATAATAATAATAATAATAATAATGATAATAATAATAATAATAATATACAGTGGGACACATCATTGTGTATTTTGCATTGATTTAAGAACAGTGTGTTATTAGGAAATAACTTAAAGATGCGGTGGTGTTAAGGGAGGTGCCTTTTACATAGGGGGCATTTTGGTATTGAATGGTGTCTACTGAGTGATGAATGTTTAGGCAAAGGAATATAACAAAGATACAGTGGCTGGAGGGCATTACAGCATTCTTATCAATCAGAGCCTGAGGACAGGATTTACATGTTTACAAATTACATAGAATAGTCTGATGGCAGATGGCAGGGGTTGTGGGTTGTGCAGTTAGTTTCAATAGGATGGAAGAAAGCTTTGGGGGTCTGCTTCCATTGCTAGCATGTGGATGTGAGCATTGTTTTGAAGAGTTCGACCAAAGAGATGGCTTTGATGGCTGGTGAAGGAGTATTCCTGTTGAGTGTTCTGAGAATGGAAGAAAGATGCCTTCCATCTTTAAAAATGTTATCATGAGGTAGCCATCCATTGGAGAATGGGGGTTAGGCAGTTTGTGTGCCTTCTAAGATTACAACACTGAAAGATGGGAAGGAGACGAATATCTGAAAATCATCAGGGAAAAGGTGTGAGTTAAATCCAAAGGAGGACATGAGTTTACCATGGGATGAGGTAGAGGAAAAGTGGGCTCAGTATTGATCCTTGGAGGACACCAAAGGGAAGGTATTTTGGGAGGAGGTGCTGGAATTCCATGAGATGGAGAAGAAGTGGTCAGAGAGATAGGACGACACCCAGTCAACAATGGTTCTCCTCCTTGATCCAAAGAAACAAAATAATTTGAAATGGGGTATTGATGACCCACAGTGCAAAGGTAGCTGAGAGGTCTAAAGAATGAGAATGGAGGTGAGAGTGATGGGTAGTGGTAAGACAATTTGCAATATGGATGAGCTTAGTCTGTAGGGAGTGTTTTGACCAGAATATAGATTGAAGGGTGTCATCAAATTAGTTTACCTCAAGATATTTGAAAGCACACATGACTACGGGTCATGAGGACTTTAGAGTTGCATGGAAGAAGAGACTGTTTTTGTCTCTGTCTCTGTTGCTGTCACTTTCAAATTGTACATGTCTGCATCTCAGAAGAGCACAAATCAATTTCCTAAATTGTCATATATGTCATCTTTAGTCATGGTATGTTTCCTACCCATTAATCTCTTACCCTATACCAGCATGAGCTCTTTTGCTTCAGTCTTAACTTGCTCCCTCTACTCAAACCTGTGTTAAGCATTCCGCTAAGTGTATTCATTCTAAATACTTCCGAATTTTCTGTCCTCCTTATCGCACATGTTTTTGACAACCTTTATATGAATGTATTAATATTGAATACTGTTACAGAAGGGGTTATTTTATTATCTCCTGAGACTAAGGGGCTTGAGAGTGGGCTTGAGAGCGGGAGGCACTAAGTGAAAATGACGAGTTTTAAGCCTGTTCCTCAAATCCCCATAGTTGGAATTAGACAGCATATTTCACCAAACAGGTAATTGAACTCTAACATCTCTCTTTTCATGTTTCTGCTTATATTGGAGTGAGTGGTAGCCACACCACAGTCAAGTACCTTCAATGAAGGGCACATGCAGGAGTAATTTTTGGTCACAGTTTGTAGAATCACTAAATATTTTCAGAATAGCATGTAGTATTTCAGCTTACAAGTTCCACTCAGTAGCAAACCCTAGTAGTTTGCCTTCAGTGCAGAGCCACAAAGCAGTGGAGTTTGGGCTTTAATTTGAAGAGTTACACTGAATAGATGGCTTTGATGGCCAGGTGGAAGCATTTCAGTGCACTGGGAGAAGCAGGGAAAATGAGAGAATGTAGGGTGTGGCACAGGGTGGAACAGGGACTTATACGCTGTAAGGAGTCAGTGAGTGGAGAGTTTGCGATGGAGGATACAATGCGATGGATGTATAGACCTGCTTGACGACTCGTTGAAAGATGTGGTCCACAGTGCACTGTAGTCTCTAATTAATAGATTGGCATCAAAACCTCACATAAGTGCAGTTTGCTTACCCCTCGCACAGAGAGAAGCTGGGCTGTAGGTCATATAGGATTCAAAGAGATTCCACATCATGCTATGTCTTCTAGCCACCCTATTATGGTTGCTATTAACTCAGTACAAGATACTCCTGTCATGGAAAACCTCCATTATAGTACCCTCTAAAATGATAGGTAATCCCATAAATGTTCCTTAATCGAAGTGCGCTCTGCCGTGTCACATGCTGACGATATGAATTATGTTTCTGGGCCAACCAGACTATGCCCAGCACTTCTAGCCTACTCACTTATCTAAGGAAACATAAGGATGAAGGCTTAGCCAAAATGTTTAAAGATCATTTGAACATCCAGCAATGTAACCTCTTATCCTTACCCTCCAGTGAAATATCATCTGGAAAAATGTTACTATCAACAGAAGAGGGTTTTTTCTTTGACTTAATATATCTTCCCAAACAGAAATTAAAATTAATTAATTGAATGCATGTTCTTTTGTTGCGTTGAGCCATGTCAGTTAATACATGGATGATCTTCAGGAATAATACTATCTGAGTAGGTTATTTCATAGACAGCTCGACTGTACACATACAAATAAATAAAAGGAAGCTACTGGGTTCCTGTTTTGATGTAGGACAACCCCATGGCACATGCTACTCACTTGATTAACTGCTCACTATACATACTATAATATTGTATACATTTGTATCTGAGATTGGCTGGTCTGATCACAGGGCAAACTATTTTAACCTTATCTATTAGTTAAGGCAACTTCAAGCAGCATGGTATGAAACTTCAAGAAGGTTTGCCAGACCAGACTTTTAAAACAGCTGTCTTCCCATCTAAGCATATTAAGCAAAGTGAGCTTTACACAACTACTCTCATTGATATCAGCAATAGGATTACTCTTTCTCAAAATGTAACATTAGGCGGTAAAAAAATACAAGAACCTTGGCATACCACAGATCACCAGGTCATGGTAATGGCCTTAAAGGAAGCACACAGGGAATGATGTAAAAATAAATCACAGGTAAACACATGAAATCTCCATGACCTCCAGACTACTTTTAAAGCTGTGGTAGTTCAGTAAAAGAAGCAATGCTTTACTAATGAGATTGAGAATGCAGAAGTCTTCACTGAACATATGTGTTACATATTCTAAAACCTAAAAAGTAGGCCTCACCCACAAAAAGTACAAACCCATTTAATTTGAAAGGTTAAAAGAAATGAACACTTTCCTTCATACGGAAATCAACAGAACTGGAATAAGCACCAGTGAGATTTGTTTTCACAGAGTCCATTTTCCAAGCTGGAACTACATCTCAGGGAATTGATTTCAGGTAGTCACATCCAAGCAGATTAGGCATATTTGTATTCAAATTAACCCTGCTCAATATCTGGAAAATCCCTTTCCTGTTCATAGTAAAATAGACTATATTGATGACCTAACCTGTATTAAAAAAATATAAAAATTAAAATAGTGTGGTGTTGGTGATTAACAAAAGGGACTTAATCAATAAAAAGCAGTTGTTAGACTGGATGTGTGTTCTCCTACGTGCACATATGACCAAATGCTTTTTTTTTTTTTTTTTTGTAGCAGTGTGATTACTGCCTCCTTCAAAGTTGGCAGAAGCCTCTTCAAGGTTTGCAGAAGAAATCATAGAGGTATTAAGGATGCTTGGGATGAAAGCAGAGGGTTTTTTCATGAAAGATGCGCATCAGAAATCAAGCAGAGAGAATGATGATTTGACGGGACAGATGAATTTGAGGATGCATTCTTCTGTGACTTTTGAGAAAGTGTGAACCGAGGGTAGGATTCACTTGGATGAACAGCAAAGGAGAGGTCTTGGCAGTGGTGATAAGCTAAGAAAAGAGGGATGTCTGAAAAATGTCCCTTGAGAATTGTGAAGAGATCAGCAGTTATTGAATGACTTCAGCCTATTGTGCTATTGGTGTGCAGATTTCGTAACAGGGTTAATATATAGTTTCAGTTCCAGTTTACAATTCCACAAGAACATAAATGGAGTATTTTGAAGAGATTAGCATAACTAGTTGGTGCAGCAGTGAGTTAAATGAATTGAACCTATGTAGGTGAAAATACACAACCTTGTTAACAGAATACATTTGCTTTCTGAGTGTGAATTTAAAGTCCTTCCTTAACCAAGCATTTTTACAGTCTCCATTCTTTCAATGTCTGGGGGTGGCTGCAAACAATTGGACCATCCACATGTTGGGCGTGGGATTGCCTGGGCTTTTTTTGAATGTTCTAATTAAATGGAGTGATAATAGACTGACCTCAGGAAACTGTGTGGGGAAAATCCACACATATTTTCATATGCTCACACCACAACACAAGCATAGACCTGTGTACGCCAGGCTGGACATCACCTACAGGCACAGTCAGCCCCTTTGATATTTAGTTGGAATGTGACCGTTACAGAGGGCTGAATGCCATCAGAGGAAGGGGGAGAACTCGCCTTCCCCTGCCATAATCAGCCTGATTGACTCACAAAGGGTCCATGGAAACGCCATGATATTTTTGTTAGGCCCTGCAGCTGGTGGCGGCGATTATCATAACAAGAGGGTGTACTTCAAACAGGCCCACATGGGGCCTGGCTGCAGAAGGTAACAAAGGAAAAATCAAACCCAGCAACCTTTCAAATGTAACTGTGTCAACCCGAAGCCAGCTGCCACCTCTCAGTATCGATAGCAGTGAACGGTCATGTCTGGGTCTGTTGTTACAGTAGTTCACCCCGCTAAGTGCACCCCATTCATAAGGTATGAGAATGTGGTTTGCAGGAGCCAGAGGCTTTGGTATCTCAGCAGCTTCAAGGGAGACCTGCCACTTCAACAGGCACCACATAGGGGGGACCCCTAGTGAGACTCTTTGAACATACCAGAAAGTAAGATGGGTGGGGCTTAATAACACATGGCAGTGAGCCCAGAGCTCTTACTGTTGAGAGAAGGGTTCTGCCATAATGGTTCTGAGGCACACTTTGTTCCTGTTTTCACCCCTTTTCCTTTCTTGTTTCAAAGCACTCTGGTTATGACCTCACACATGCAGAATAGTGTTGGCAAGGACCCCAGGATTGGTTCACTATGGTAGGCTAAGACTACACCAATCAATCTGGCTTGATTGGCTTTAAAAGAGGGCTGAGCCCCTCTTTTGACAGATCATCTGAGGACTACACAAGAAGAAAGACTGGCTGAAGGTACAGTCTGCCATAGAGCTTCTGTCAGAGACGGAAGGCCAGGTTATCCAAAGAGGAAAGCAATGGAAATAACCTATCATAGCATATAATATCCCTTCCATAAACGTCTCCCAGGGATCAAAGTGAGAATAGACCTCAGAGGTCCTCTGCATTCCTTACATGGTGGGATGTGTTTCGTAGTGTTGTTAGACTGTTTGCTGTAATAATAATAACATATATGTTTGTACACAACCTTGACTGGATACTCCTTTTATCATTGCGTAATAATGTAATTTTCGCTCTGTTGCAACTAACCAATAATCCATGACGGGACAGGAGATAAGCCTGCCGTTCCATCCAATTTACCAACATCGGACCAGGAGGTTTATAATTTTTATTGTATTCTTGTCTATTTCAATCTGTTCCGATCCATTCTCGTGTGTTAGAGGTGTGGTGCTGACTGAAGATTTAGAAACCGATATTCACCCCTGGACCACCAGTAATCCCGGAATTTCATTTGTCACAGAATGGAATGTATCAATATTGGGTTGGTGTTTAAACATATTCAGATTGTTGTAGAGGATTACTTTGGTGCTTTTATGTAACTCTCCACAGCTTTGTACCAGATTATATTTGCTGATTAGTAAACATAGATCTGAGGGTTATTTCCTGAGGAGAGAGTGATCAGTACAAGCAATGTAATCAGAAGGAGAAAAGTGATTATATATTGGAGGAAGAGGTTAACATTTAGTGCCCCACACTGAATCTGCCTAAAGATTCACCCATCTTGACTCAACGGGAAAGATCCCATAGAAATTAACTAAATGACTAAAGTGCATAAGGACTGACCTCGGCAGAACATGGCAGCTGTGAGAGGGCACAGGAGAAGTCCTTAACTACTGAAGGCCTCTGGAATGGCAAGCAAGATCAGCAAGCATGCAGAACCAATATCTGTGATTGCCAGGAAACACCCCATTCTTCCAGAGGTTCCTTTCCATTCCTTGAATGTAACAGCCCTGATAAGACTGATGAATGCAAAAACAGATGTATTTTGTTATACCCTTACAACTGCTTAACCTGTTTCTTTCTAGACTATTAGAGATAGTAGATAGGATCATGATTCATTAGTAGATGGAGTGTTCAGTGGGCTCTTGAAAGGTCTATTTAAGCATAGATTTTACCATAAGTTCTTGAATGCTATTGTTATCTCTCAGGGAGCAATGCATACATTTAAAATATTATGGCCAAGTTGATGAGCAGACGCCTGTATCACCAAGACTAGTATTGGATCTAATCGAATATTTGTGGGTTTAATGGCCAGCAGGTGAGGAAGGGCAAGGCTAATAGATGTAGGTGTAATGTAAGAGGAACATTTATTAATGCTGGACACTTTTCAGGGGCAATGGTATTGTGAGCTGAAGCAGTAATATCCTGTGGCACATTTGCATGGAAACTATGCTGAGTAATTAGCTGGGCTGCTGTGTCAGCCAATCAGTTTGCCCAGAAGTTAGGCTTTTCCTACCAGTCAAAGACCACATTTGTATCAAACTGAGAGATTCCCAACCCTGCCATGAGACTATTTAATTAACTTCCCTCTATCCCCTGTCTCTCAAAATAAAATACTCACTGGTAGCAGCTCACTTAGTTACCAGTGGTGTTAATAGCTATATAATCTCTCTCTCTCTCTCTCTCTCTCTCTCTCTCTCTCTCTCTCTCTCTCTCTCTCTCTCTCTCTCTCTCTCTCTCTCTCTCTCTCTCTATATATATATATATATATATATATATATATATATATATATATATATATATAATGCCAAGATTGATGGGCACTTGGCACTTGTGCTAAAAACACGTGATTTGCTCAAAACAAATAGGTTTTGTAGCGGTTTCTTATGGGGTCACACTCAACCCAGGGGGTACCTTTCCCCCTAATGAATGTGGCGCACAATAACTCATTATTGTTTGTTAAGGTTAAGTTTGGTAAGGCCTCCAACCCGTCTCACACCCAACCTGGACACATACTCTGTGCCACAATGGACTAGAAACCAGGCCAGTGTGTAGTAACAATATAGATGTATTAATTTATTTAAACCAAATTTGACAAATGGACCAAAATCAGCCGCCAATGCAGTGCAACAAAAGTACAAAAATGACTTATTTAATGGCACCAACACAAGGATAATACTGGCATATGCAGTCACAATTTACCACAGCTTTCTTTTCAAATCACCCACCAATACAGAAAAAAGAACAATTCAAAACACACAATGATTGATGATTTGGTTATAGAACTTTTCTCCTAGCAGCCCCCACCCTCCAAACATCAATTAGACTTGGCCCTTCTGAATTGAAGGCCGGTGGCAGAGAGTGGAAACACAATGGGAAAATCGCTTTGGGATTCTGATAAAAAGCACTCTTTGGAAAAAGGGATTCAAGGGGCAAAATTGTTATTTTGCTTATTACCAAAGATGCAATATGAGGGAAAGAAAGGCAATGGGAAAATGTGTTTTGCCACACCTAAAAAGAACAGGCAGGTCTTTGTGGTTTTGGTCAGAGCACAATGGGAACAATAGGACAATTTTGTTTTGCACCCCGCAGACTCACATGGAAACAGGGTTGTGGGATGAAATATTTTGGCAAATGTCTAGACCGGTTCAAAATGCAATGGGAAGAGCTTGTTAATTTTGAATGCCAACAAAACACATTCTGTGATTTCTATTGGGGAATTAATTGATTTACTTTAATTAAATATGCTAAGGATCTACACAGATAAACAAGATATTTTGCTATGGGGAAATAACTAGAACAACACATGAGAAAAATGCAGGGCCTACACAATCTATGGCTTTGTGGAAAGTTGTATTTCCAGTATAGGCCTTATAACGGACATCAGGGAACAGCAGGGCACCTTTGGGACAGCAGGGGTGTCAGTCCAGGATAGTCCCAATGGCTCCTCCAACAGGTCCCAATAAGCTTCTATGTCTCCTGGTCCCTGTCTCCAATACAAGATTTGAGGCCTCTCTACTTTGGTGTTTCTCGCAAGAGTTCAGCTGCAGGTTACCTCCTGTAATAAGGGGAAAAATGCCAGTTTGGATGCAAACTGGTTTACTTATAGGGCAAATGACACAACCTTGTTTGATTCCCGCGAAAGGGATTGGTTGGTTTTCTCTACCCACCTTCCACCTGTGTGCTAATAGGACAGGAGATCAGGGGTGTGAGTCAGGAAAGCTGTGGGAGGAAAAAGCTTTGTTATGCCAAACTGACATTTGGGCTTGGCTTATTCAAAACTCCGAAAATCTATCAACATGGCAAGTACCTTAATTTTTCAAATTTTTACAAGTATGGATACATTTGAAGTCAAATCGCATGATGTGAATCTGAAGTCGGCACGCAATTCCTATGCAGAGTTATGTTTTTTTTTTCATTTACTCAGGAGCCGTATCAGTGAACAATATGCCAAATCATAGGGCCCATGTTAATTTTATCCTTCACCCTCACACCAACGTTCAAATCTCTCGGAATCAAGGGAAGGCCCAAATCAAATTTTGCTTATCACATAAATCATTTTAGCATAGTTCACAGGGGGTTACTGTTACCTTTAATAAAAGTCTGGAATTACCATTGTGGCATATATATGCTGCCCCTTTTCTAGAATAATATGGATTTTTCTATTAACTAAACTCCCGTTTTTTTCTTTATTCGCTTTCAGTTTAATTTTCCCTTGAGCATGTGATCAGCCAGAGGCTGGCTCATGTTTTACTTCGCTGCTCCCTATGTGATTGGTAATGGCCCTTGCTGCAACCCTAATGGACATTTTATGGGAATTGTGACCTCAAGGTCACTTCTGCTGAAAGAACAGGCATGGACATATCTGTTTCCATTGTGGTTTAAATCTTTGCAGTGTATTTCTTTCTATATTTTTAAGCAATGGCCCTAATTAATGGCTGACAACCAGACTTCCTTCTCCAGGATCAGCAGTAAAAAGGTCTTGGACTTTAAGTTTCATCTTTTGGAGAAATAACCGGCTGCATGAAAAGTTCTGCAAGCATTTGCTTTTAAACTCACACACAATACATTTTATTTTACATTATTCTGACTACCCTGCAGGCCGAACCCTCACTCATTGCCTTCCGCAAAGCTATGAAAACCACCCTCTTCCTTTGATCAACTCTAACAGGATGATGGGACTATTTACCTAATACCTGAGAATCTGTAAATGTTTTGCTACTGCAACTAGTCTACTGTACGAATTACTTTCAATGCATAATATATATATTGTAAAATGCGTGAATTTTGACCCCACTGTAAATAAGCTTCCTACAAGTAACAAGACCACGATGCCCCTGGGCGGTTTGTGAGCTATACAGATGTAAAAAATAAAAATAAATAATGACATTTTACTTGAAATTTTATACGACACCTGGGCCTTATATCCATGTCTAATGTACTTATTTAATCTCACAGTTGCAAAATATGTAAATATCACTTCTGGATTGTCCATATGTATAAATCAGTTATATGAGAAAACTATGTTCAAACTCTGAAAGTCTAGTGAACACTTCTCTTAGCATACTCTAATTTGGATGAAGACAAAGGAAGTTCTTGTATTTCTTATAATTGAAATTAGCTTGGTTTCACTTGAGATGACTGGAGCACAATCTGGTATTACATTGAAGATAATGTACACACTGCTATCTGTCTCTTTAGGTCAAAAGTGCAGAAAATAGCATTGTCAGCCACATTTCTTTCTTTTTCTTGCTGAAATGCATTGCACATATCTTTGCACTTTTGAGATTCAAGCCCACTTTCCTTCATTTGAGATTTAGGCCTGTTTGTTATTCGCACACAGCGAAGAGAGAGACATAGTAAGGCACAGATAACTAGTCCAAATTGAAGACAATATAAACTAAAACAATTTTTTCTTGAAGAGCTACCAAACTACAGGTGTGGAATTACCACCTCACATCAAGTTGCATTAAGGATTGAAATGGTGTTAAGTAAACACAAAATTACAATCTTTTCTTGAAAAGCCACCAAACTACAAGTGTGGAGTTAACACCTTACATCAAGTTGGATTAAGGATTGAAATGGTGTGAAGTAAACACAAAATTGGAACTATTTTTGTTTGAATGTTCTTTAACCTATTGAGCAAAATAGAAAGACAAAACTGAACTGACTCACGTTTGAACAAACATTTTTTGAGTAAGGTTGGCGCATTTGAGCAATATTCTCCGGACCTTTTCTTTTTCACTGAAATTGCATCTGTGTAGCAGCCACACAGTTTTGGGAAAAACTCATGCTGACAACCTAGCACAATCACTTCGAATTGTGCATTTAGTTTACTTTGTTTTACACCACAAATTAGCGGTCGCCAAGGGAATACTTCTTTACTCAAGGATGGAAAGGTTTTTCTAATTTTATTCGCACACAGCATGCCTCGATTTTTCAAATTAATCAGATGCCCCACGAATGCATTCCTGACATAATCTGAATCAGTGATTACGACCAGTTCTTTGAGTTGGCAGTGCACGGCAGTGAGGATGGCTTGATGTACCGCCATCAACTCTGCCACCTAACTACTTTGCAGACCTATTTTGTACCCAGCCGAGGGCTCTGGGGCATCATTCACCCAGGAATTCCCAATGCCAGCCACTACTTCTTTTTCCCTGTGATTATCAACATGGGAGGAGCACCCTCCACATAAACTGTGGGTATCCCCTGGCACGTGTCTTCCTCATTGACTTTGTGCAGGGAAGTAAGGTACACCTCCTTATTGTCTTGGGTCTTTAGACTTTCGTCCTCGAGACAGTTTTCTTAGCGCAGTCATGCAAGTCAGCCCAACCTTCCACTATGGGTCTCTTCCTGTTTTGGCCATGTATGACCTCCACAGTAAAGCCTTGCATGGACGGAATCGAGAAAGCAATTCTGGAATTACTCATGTTCCCTCTTCGGATTCGGCCACTTTGGAGAAATCGCATGGTCTGGTGAAGAGTCTCGACAATCATGTGCTACACCTGGATGAACGGGCAGTAATTTTTCAACACCCACACCATTGCCAGGAGTGCCTTTTTGCAATTGTTGAATTTTTCCTCCACAGAGGACAAAGTCTTGAAGGTGTACAAGATTACTTTGTTGACCTTGTTGTGCCTTTGGTATAATACTGCTGTTAAGCAAGTATTTGAGAACCCTGTCTCCAAGATGAATTCCTTGCTCTTTATGGGGTAAACCAAACTAGGTGCTTGGGAAAGGCTTCTCTTTAGTTGTTTTACTGCCTCAGATTGTTCTGGACCCACTCCCACTTAACCCCATACTTTAATAAATGTACAAAGGGTCACGTGACACCTCAGTAGTCTTCAAGGAACTTTCTTCTATAATTAGTGAGTCCAAGAAGGCTTCTTTGTTCACACAGAGTAGTAGGGTCTTTCAATTGCAAAAATGCTTCCACCTTTTTCGCCTGGGGACTTGGACCCTTAGGGCTGATTTCATGCCCTAAGAAGTTCACGAAGGTCTTACACCGCTGGGCCTTCTGAAAGTACAGTTTTGCTCTGGCTTTGAACTGGGTCGGAACATAGCATATTTCAGCAATATATTCCTCCACAGTTGAGCTCTTGATGAATAAATCATCTACACAGGCTATATTTCCCCCTTTTCACCCAAGTCGGGCAAAAGGGGGAAAGATGGAAGATGTAAAAACAAAAGGGGGGCAAATACAGCAGAATCCAAACCTGTGAACATTGTGAATTGGACACTTTTGGGATTTAACCCAGTTATTTTTTTCTTTCTTCAGGTAGTATATTGGCCAGGAATTGGAGTGCGTGCCTCACCCGCTTCTGTTTTTACATGTAATTTGTGGAGATCCAGACTCCAGAGGCTGCAGCACCGGAGATATTTTGCCCTACAGTGGAGAACCATAGTTATGGTTTTCCCCCTCCCCCTGCTAAGGGTAAGATGTGTGCTCCTGGAAGGGAGTCTTTCCTTGGTCACCTGAACTGAACACATGTTTTCACTGCAGCTCCCATAATCCTTAGAGAATTCATTAGCAATTTATTTGGATTCACCTGAAAAGAAAGGCAACACAGCCTCCCTGAAGAGTGTTGGGACACGAAAGAGCTAAGAGGAGGAAAACAGCAGTACAAATGCAGCAGGAGGGATCCAACCCTGTGGACATTGTGAATTGGACACTTTTGGGATTTAATCCAGTTATTTTTTCTTTCTTCAGGTAGTAAACTGGCCAGGAATTGGAATGTGTTTCTCACCCCCCTTCTGTTTTTACATGTAATTTGTGGAGATCCGGACTCCAGAGGCTGCAGCATCGGGGATATTTTGCCCTACAGTGGAGAACCATAGTTATGGTTTCCCCGCTCCCCCTGCAAAGGGTAAGATGTGTGCTCCTGGAAGGGAGTCTTTCCTTGGTCACCTGAACTGAGCAAATGTTTTTAGTACACCTCCCATAATCCTTAGAGACTGCATTAGCAAAGTAATTGGATTCACCTGAAAAGAAAGGCAACACAGCCTCCCTGAAGAGTGTTGTGACACGAAAGCGCTAGTAGGAGTAAAACAGCAGTACAAATGCAGCAGAAGGGATAAAACCCTGTGAACATCATGAATTGGACACTTTTGGGATTTAACCCAGTTATTATTTTCTTTCATCAGGTAGTTTATTGGTCAGGAATTGAAGTGTGTGCCTCACCCCCTTCTGTTTTTACATGTTATGTAGGAAGATGTTACATTCATTGCCAGAGTTTATGTATCCAAATGGGGTTCGGATCCACATTTACTGCTGCCCCCCAAAGGTAAAGGCAAGCTTGTACTGGTCTTCCCTACTCACTGGTACAGTCCACTAACCGTTGGTCAGGTCAATGGTGGTATAAACCTTTCACCTTTGGATCTGGGCCAGTCCCTGATCGATGTAAGTAAGAGGCCATCTTGACATGTGGACCTGTTTATTTAACTACCTAAGGTCTGTGCAAAATCTCAGTTGACCATTGGGTTTTAGTATCCCCAATACCCGGTTGTGAAAGGTAATGTGGACTGGACAAATTATCCCACAGGATTCTAAGTTTGTATTAATCTCTGTGAGTGACTCCTATGACATTAGAGACAACCAATAATGCTTCACAAACACAGGAACCATCTCAGGGTCCGCAGTTATGGAGATTGAATATATCTCGGTGCATCCACGGCACTTGTACAAGTCCACGGCAAAGATATCCTGAAAATCCCAAAATTCAACTTCTGTTTTGCTCCTTAGTCTCACAGGCATCAGTGAGATTGATTCATTCTTTGACCATCTTATTAAAGCCTGGAAAGACCTCGGTTTTACAATTGTGGTGGTATCCTCCACTAGGGTGGAGAAATCCATTGTTGTGGTGTTGGCCTGGACATGATGTTTCAAGGATGGGAGGTAGTCAATGTTGAGTTGAAATTCCACCTCATCTTTCGTAACATGACACGTCATCTGTTCCCTATCATAAGGGCAGGAGGAGTACACCAAGAAATTCCCCCCCCCTTGTTGGGTGTGAATCTTTTCCAGAGGGATATGGTTGTCAAAATTGTAACGGTCATTTGGAATTGGTCAGATGATCTCATTACCTAGGTACATGGAATAATGTTGGGCATCAACCGCCATTCCAATAAAGGTGTCTGGGCCCACAGTGATACTTCTATGGTCACTGTTATCCATCAATATACGACGGATGGCATCATGTTCTAGGTCAAATAGGGGTGTCCGATGTGAATACAAACCTTGCTGTTGAAGTTTATAATTCATTTTATATAAGCATCCTTGTTTTCTGAGGGTCTGTCCTTGCCTACATTTTAGGGGAATTGTAAATTGTCGTACTGTTAAACGGGATATCATATTGTTGCTCCTTTATTATATATATTGGCCTAAGCCCAGTCGCTCTGCGAAGAAAACCGCGTTGCAAAGTTCCGATCTTAGATCAACTTCGCCGCCATTTTTGGTCCATCTGCCATTTTGATTTCTACTTCAAAGTAATTCTGTGTTCTAAAATTGTGGACAGTGTTTCCCGCTTGTAACTGAGCCGTCCTGAACTTTGTATGTGAGTTAATGTATAAACTGTCTGTTAGCGGAATGTTTGGGTCGAGTAAAGAGACCTTGTCCCATGACTGACTTGTAGACAGAGGATGGTCTTCACCAATGAGTTTATCCACGGACATACATCGATCACAATGTTATACAAATACTGAACGTGGACACTAGCTGAACTGCATTGTAAAGGACATGTGTTAAGGCTTATTGTTAATCCTGAGAATACATTGTTGCCATTGTGACTTGTTTGTATGTGAATGTAGAATGATCCATGAGTATATTGTCGGACAAGCCAGAAGTGAAATCGGCACGAACTCTAGACCATGGATCATTAACCTGTAGAGGGGCTGGACATTATGATTGGAAATGTATAAAATGTACAACTGTTTAGACGTCCAGTAACTCTCACTTCTCACACCGAAAGGGCTGGTATTCGCTGTGATGTACTGAGGGCCAGATAGCTACCTGTATCTGATACTTTGTTTCTTTGTAACTGTACAGTTTTAGAATAAAGATCTGTGAATCTTAACAAGCCTGTGTTAGGTGTATTTCCTTTTGGGGTACTCAGCCTCGATATTTCCTTTTGCTTTTACAGGTGGCGCCCGAATAGGCACCCTCAAGATTGATGCCATCTTGTTGAAGGTTGACGCGGCTATCGGACCGGGATCAGACGGTGTAAAAGGGGGCCCCTTTCTTGGATGAGAAGCGATACATCAGCAGCACTGCACGACCCGATCCCTGGACGGTGAGCACGCGGTCCGAGACGGCATCTTGATGAGGGTCCACATATCGAGGCGGGCAGATTTGCCGTAATCACCAACCACGTGGGTCCTTTTTATAGTACTTTGAAATCTGATCGGACCTCCTTAGAATTTGATCAGGTGAGTCGTGACCCGATTCTTAAGTATCCTGATAATTTTTTTGGCATATTGCACTCGCGAGTACAATTATTAACCAGGTAACACCAGTTTTCTGATATGCCTCGGAAATTGTCTGCCTGCTTCAGGGCGTTATTTCGCAGTAACAGACAATCTTTGGAATTTGGCTGACCGGCGCCAATGGAGGGGTCGCCGGCGTGTACTATGTACTGTAAGTACGGCATTGGTAGTATAGTGTTTAATGATATTTGGCACAGACTAACTACACATGTGCCCGAACTTCAGTGTCCAATCAATGGTAGTTTTGAAATTCCTCAAATTGAATACTTAGAATCTGTATTATTAGAGAAAAATGCTAGACCTGCAGTATTTGATGTATGATAGTGTTGGAAGAAAGAAGCTATGCAGCAACTCAAGAGTAGGGAAAAACATGCACGCTGTCATATGACAAACGTCAAAAAAGCGTTGTTATATGATCAGAATAAACAGTCTGAGTCAGTTAGGAATATGGATAGGGCTTTTTCATTTGGTATCCAGAAAATGTATCCTTCTAAAGACTTTCATGTATCTGATGAGCTGATTGACAAACTTCTAAATTAACGTAGGCCTGGTGCCACCGCCCCACCTCCGTATGTTCCTCTTATTGTTGTTATTCCTCCTCCCGTAGCTCCTCCTGCTCCTCCTATTGCTCCTCTTAATGTTCCTCTTCCTCTGGCTGTTGTTCCTCCTCTTGTCGTTGCTCCTCCACTTGCTCCTCCACCTTGGCCTGCTGTTACGGGTCCGGTGGGTTTGCCTGCTGCACCAATAACAGCATCCTTTTTGCCTAATATACAATATCTGCCTACTCTCCCTCTTCCAAGTGGTTCCACACCGCTTGTAGTTGATCGGGGAGCGGGATCAAGGGTTGTAACTCGTAATACTGTATCTCCAGAGAGAAAGCATGAATTGACTGCATGGGCTAGACAAGGCATGGAGAAGGGTGAAAAAGCTGATGTTTTTGCCATACTCTCGAACATAGACAAATTTCCTGAGAAAAACTTTTTTATTGAAGGATTGGGAGTGAATTTACGTATAATGTGGAACTGGTTAAATGATATAGATCTCCCACAAGGGTTAAGGGATCTGAATATTTTATCATTTTCTAGAGATACTGCAGAGAAAGTACATGAGCATGTCGAGAGGGTTTTTGAGTACAGAAGGGAGTTGGAAAGGTTACGGAATGAAGATGTAGATGGTGATAGTTGGGACGCTATGTTAGTACAGAAACGGTTCTTTCCTTGTCGTAAATCGATAAATGAGGAAACTCGAATTTGTACAAAAGATGCGATTCAGTGGATTTCAGACATGTCGATAACTCCCGTTGAAGTATATGACACGTATAGTCAGTATATGCCAGATATGCAGAGGAAAGTGATACAGGTAATGGTAGAGTACCTGCAGGATGAATGTATAAAGAGAAAGATTTGTTGTCCCACAGAATTATTGAATATTTATAAGAGAGCTTTTTCATTTGACACTTCTTCAACTGCCTTAGCACTCGATTTAGCTCTGTTGCTCAGTAAGCGTTGGGAGTTGCCTACTTCTCAGTTTCCTATGAGAGAGGTTCCTCCGACATTTGTCCCAAAAGTTGAGATCCCTGCTAATGTCACAGCAGGTACACCTGCACAGGATATCCCTGCACATTATGTGTCGCAGTTTGTTCTTGTCCCGTTCTCGAGACAAGAAGTGAACACCATTAAACAATCCATTCCCGATACTAGGAAGAATCCAAGAGAGTTCTACAAAGAGATAGAGTCTGTCTTGCAATCATCAGTATTTACCTTTAGCAATATTGATTTGCTATTTCCTGTGCTCCTACCTGTTGCCTGTGGAAAGAGATTAGGACTGTAGACGATGTACCGGGGTTAGGAGCTACATGGGATAATATGGTTAGACTCGATAGAGAAAGGCCAGCTGGTGAGAGACCACCACAGGTAATACTGACTTTGCCTGATAGAATAGTTACAAAGTTAAAAGCTATAATTCCTGAAAGAAGGGTGATTTGGGACAAGCTTACTGCATGTGTCCAAGTGAAGTCTAAGGGTGCTACTGAGTTCATTAATCGGTTCGAACAAGTATTTTCAGATTTCAGTGGACAAGATTTGAGCACAGAGTCTGGGAAACGACTATTCGTGGACAAATTTGTGCGTGGATTGCTGCCTGATATCCAGTCGCAAATGATGTCCTCAGAAAGAGCTTGGCAAGCGAAGTCTCAATCAGAAGTATTGCATATGGCTCAGTACTACGAGAATCGTGTCAATAACGAAAAAGAAAGAGTTGAAAAGAGAAAAGGAGACTTAAAAACAAAAGTTCTATTACAGCAAATTGTTAGAGGCCCTACAGGGGGTAATTCACAGTTTAGGGGTCAGTATGCTCCACAGGGAAATGCGCCATTGGGTCCTGTAAACATAAACTAGTGTGCTTATTGCAGACAAGAGGGTCATTGGCGTGCACAATGCCCGATCCTCCAGCAGAGGTCGAATAACGCATTTGGCAATATGGCTAGACGATCCAGAGGCCGCTCTGGGACAGGGGGTCCTGGGAGAAGTCAGTTTACGCAGGACTCGCAACAACCTTTTTCGCAGGATAATCAGGCACTGAGTGTGGATAATAGAAACATTTTTGATCATCCTTCTGCTGCTTACCTCTCTGAAGAACATTCTGTTTTGCTAGGATTGCCCGAAGCAGGGTTTGGAACCGACGCCTATTACCGTTAATCAGAAAGGTCACTACGTTGAGATGATAGTGGGAAATAGGAAACATCAATTCTTGATAGATGCAGGGGCACAGATATGTTCCATTGACCATTCACGGGTTCCAAACATTCCACTGTTAGGGCAAACCAATGTTTCTATAGGGTTTTCTGGCACACCAGTAGTCTGTCCGGTTTCTTCGCTGGTACCAATTACTTAGGGTCCATTTACGGACCGCTGTCCATTCCTTTTGACTACGAATTGCGGAGAGAATTTGTTGGGGTTGAATCTGTTGAATCTGTTGAAAGAATTAAATGCAGTAATTCATTGTTCTTCTGATGGAGTGTGTTTGACGATTTCACCACAGCAACTTTCTGTCTCTCAGTTCTTGACCAGACCTTTGCCGACAGAATCCAGTGATGTTCCGGAGTGTTTGTGGGCAATTAATGATAATGATGTCAGTGTTTTGCAAATTGAGCACGTTAAGATTATTTTGAAGCATGGAGTAAAGTTGCCACGCATTCCCCAGTATAAGATCTCGGTCGATGGTGAGCAAGCTTTGAAATGCATAGTCTCCGATTTTGTGCATCGTGTGGTAATTGAGGAAATTGCAGGTTGCTTGTGCAATAGTCCGATTTTGCCCATGTACAAAAAAGGCGATAATGCAATTCCTTTCCGTTTCATTATTGATTTACGTGCCATCAATAAGATCGTTGCTCCACAATTTCCCATTGTGCCTGATGTGACGTCAATATTAACTATGATTCCGGCTTCAGCTACTCACTTTAGTGTTGTGCATCTAAAGAACGCCTTCTGCCTCAGGGTCAGCCGCTTCTCCAAACAACAAGTTGTGGGCCTCCCTGAAACTTGAGTAGAACCATCTCCGGTTCCGGAAGCACCTCAAAACCTTCCTCTTTTATTTATATTTATTTATTTATTTATTTTAATTCTTGCAATGCGCCAACTTGCCCGTAGGCCTCAGGGCGCACATAAAACTGGACAAAACAAACAGACACACATGGCAAAGAAAGAAGAAGAGTCAAGGAGTTATTCCAGATTGAAGAAGTGGGTTTTTACAGCACGTTTGAATACAATGTAGTCCTGAATCTGCCGCATCTGGGCTGGGAGTTTGTTCCATAGAAGGGGACCTTGAGCGTCAAGAGTGGTACCTCCAAATTTGGCTGTCCTGTATTTTGGATGCTTGAGAATAGTGGCAGAGGATGAACGAAGGTTCCTCGCGTTGGATTTAGTGCTAATGCGGGCTGACAAATAAGTAGGGCTACAGAGGCTGAGGCATTTGTGGGTCGTGGTCAATATCTTGTGCGTTATCCGATGTTTAACGGGAAGCCAGTGAAGTTTTTTCCTAAAAGTGGAGATGTGTGTACGACGGGACTGATTGAAGATATTACGTACAGCATTATTCTGAGCCACTTATAGTGATTGAATGTTGGCGGCTGTGGTGCCCACTAGGAGGCTGTTGCAATAATCCAATCTTGAATTGATCAATGCAGTGGACAGAAGGGCACAGTTTTCTTCGAAAATAAATGGTCGAATATAGCCTATTCTTTTATTTATAAGACCGCAGCTAGATTTAATGCTGGAGACATGGGACTTCATAGAGAGTTCTTCGTCAAGAACGATGCCCAGGGTCTTGACTTTCTTCTGGACGAGAATAGTGTTGTCGGCAATGTGGAAACTAGCATAGTTGGAGTCGAGTTTCGCCCGAGTGTTTTTTGATGCCACGATGAGGAGTTCAGTTTTTTTGTCGTTCAGGGCAAGAGAATTGCACGCCATCCAATCTTGTATGGCTTTGTATATTTTATCGATGGTTACTGTATCGCTGCTATAGGAGCCACTCAGCTGTATGACCACCTGAGTATCATCAGCATAGTTCGTGTATTGCACTCCTAATTTATTTAAGAGATCAAGAAGGGGACGGATATAAAGATTGAAAAGCAGAGGCGATAGACAGGAGCCCTGAGGAACTCTGCATGTCTGAGATATTGGAGAAGATTGATTATCGCCAACACAGACCCTCACCATTCTGAGACCCAGAAAGGAAGCAATCCATCTGGATGCAATTACGTAGCAGTTGGCGACTTCTCCGAGTCTCCGAGCCTTGACACCAGTAAGCTGTGATCAACTAGGTCGAAGGCTGCAGAGAGGTCTAGTAACATGAGCAAAGCAGCTTGATTATTATCAGCTATGCTAGCTAAGGTAAATTTAAGATCTAGCATTGCTGTCTCAGTCCCGTGACGAGCCCTGTAGCCCGACTGACGGGTACCCAAGATGTTATATTTTTCGACATGGGCTTGTAACTGTAAATAGGCAAGTTTGTCAATTATCTTGAGAATATATGGCACGTTGGTAATGGGCCTGTAATTGTCTTTGTTCGCTGGGTCAAGATTTTCCTTTTTCAATAAGGGAGTAATCCACGCTGATTTTAACAGTTCCGGTACCAGGCCCTCATCAAAAGAGAGATTGACCAGTTTGGTAATCCATGGAACCAGAGTTTCTAAGGACTCCTTAAGAGTGCTTGTGGGGCAGTCGTCAGCAGGACAGGACGTGTCTTTAAGGTCCTTTATGATTTTGAGTACTTCATCTTCGGTGTAGTGTGTGAAAGAGAATTGAGGGATATTATTTTCGCAGGTATTGGGCAGAACGGTGTCTGTGGGGGTTTGCGCGGATGTTACATTGTCTAGGGCTTTATTTATTTTTTGTTTGTGAGAATCAATTTTGAGTAGAAAGGCATTGTGTATGCTCTGACACCATTTATTGTCCTTAATGATGTTATTAGTGGTTGGGGGCTGATTTTGGAACTCCGCTAAGATTTTGAAAAGCTCCCCAGTGTTGGATTGCGCATTCACTATCCTTGCGTTATAATGTGTGGCCTTAGCTTCTGTGATGAGTTTTTTGTAATTGAGGATGGATTTTTTGTAATTGGTTAAAGTGATGTCGTTGGGATCTTTCCTCCAAACTCTTTCGAGGGCTCTTTTTTCTTGTCTGGCCACAAGAATTTCATTAGTGAACCAGGTGTTCTTTGTGGTTTCGGTCTTTATTGTCTTCATTTTCAGTGGGGCAAGGTCGTTAACTGCTTCTTTGATGTTGGTAGACATATGATTGATAAGTTTTGAGGAGTCAACAAAGTTGCCTCCGCTTTCTCTCCCCTGCTAAAATTACTGAAACTGCACTGAATCTGCAACTGGGCTACTCACCGTTCTCGGTCCTTGGCCCAGCAACACTCCCCTGCACTGCCTCCCGGGCAACCCCTTCACTCCGGACTGTGTCTGTATCCCTACAGCCCCCTTCCCAGCACTTGTCTGCACTTAACTTGCACTTGCCACCAGCTGGCCCTTGTTGTATATCCTGTATGCTTTTAACCCTGTACTGCACTTTCCCCTCTCCCTCTCCCCCTTGCACTTTTCCCTTCCCCTCTACCCTTGAACTTGCACAATCTGAATGACACCTTGCCTAGTAGGATTGTTGTGTCTGTCTCCCTTGTTCCCCGCCATGCCTCATCGCGCCTTGAAACACTTGTGTATAGGCGCGTTACAAATGCTGTTACAAATGCCATATCATATTCCTATACACAAAGACAGTAGATACGTGTTCGCGTTCACCTTAGGGGGACGCTCGTTTACCTTCACCCGTGCACCGCAAGTTTACACGGAGAGTTGTAGCATTTACAGTAGGGCTTTGAAAGAGCAGTTCAACACACTCAAGTTGCCTATCACTTGTACACTGCTTCAGTATGTCGACGATCTACTCTTAGCTGCTGACTCAGAGAGCACCTGTAAGGAGGGCACCATGTTGTTCCTTATACACCCAGCACGACATGGACACAAAGCTTCACTTAAAAAGTTTCAGTATTGCCGACAAAGGAGGTAAGAAGGTTGACACCTGAGCGGATAAAAATCCTTTCTAGCATGTCCGTCCCAAATACACAGAAGGAAGTCAGAGCCTTGATAGGAATGGCTTCTTACTGTAGGCAGTGGATCCCAAACTTTTCCTTAGTGATTAAACCAATGTCTGCTTTGACTAAGAAGGGCATTTCTTTGCCATTACCATGGAACTTGGAACTGTGGGATGTTTTTACCCATGCATCCGAGCCCTACCAAAAAAACTGTGCATTACTGGCATTGAAAACATCATGATGGCCAGAGCTTCCCAGAAAATGCACAGGGAAATGCATGAAGAATAGGCTGCCACCCATTTTTGCTGATGTTATGGGCACAGAAGGGAACTGCCTAAAACCACTATGGGCTACCCACACAGTAGCCTAAAACCATAGGGAATGGCAATGCTAATTGCCAAAAGCAACCTAGAACTGTGGGGAATTCATTTTCTTAAATCCCAAAAATGGTTGCATTACCAGTACTCACTACTATCAGAAAGCCGGCGTTTTAAAACAACACCAGACATTTGTGTAAAACTGAATAAATGAACCCAAAGCAGGCCAAAGAAAGACTTACAAAGAGGTGGATACAATGTAAAGTTATATTCTGAAGTGACTTGAAGGTTTATAACAAGACTGGCTGAGCTCTGCAGGTCTGCAGCGGCTTAAACTGAAACTGGATTTAAAATTACCAAAAATCGAAATGTGTAAATAAACTGAGGGACAGACTTGTGACTGCCACATAGTTTGTCACTGTTAAAATGTCATAGTTTTGAACTTAGAATCAGCATTCCAGCTGCATGTGTAAAAATTGTTAGTTTTATTTGAATGCAGAAAACTGGGTAACTAAAAGTGACAGTAGCTGGGGCCTGGCTTAAGGAACTGGATTCTGCCCGTCAACTTCCCCCCAATTGGAGTAAAACTGGATCCACAGCAGTTCTCATGCCTGGCTGCATTCTGAGGGGAGGTTACCCCTCTCTGATTGAATTACCAAGGGACTGCTAGTGACTAAACAAAGGACCCAGGCAGAGGGTTTATTGGGGGGAGGCCATAAATGGCTTCCTCTTGAAAAATGGGCCTTCCAGGGCCCAGGCAGATGGTTTATTAGGGGGACCGTAAAATAGCTTCCTCTTGGCAGAAGCTGGGAGGGGCAGGGTCTCTGAGCTTGGCAGAAACTGGATAAACTGGTTTCTACACCATGTGACCTGAAAAGACACACCCCTGTTGGCCAGAATATGATTCTAA
The DNA here is from genome assembly GCF_040938575.1 of Ambystoma mexicanum. Classification (NCBI taxonomy): domain Eukaryota; kingdom Metazoa; phylum Chordata; class Amphibia; order Caudata; family Ambystomatidae; genus Ambystoma; species Ambystoma mexicanum. The sequence continues at coordinate 953,056,037 of NC_090926.1, read as the reverse complement.
GAAAGATGTATAACTCACAGTGCGGACTTGTCAAAATTATTTAAATGATAACATAATTCTTGTGAATTTTCTGTGCACGTTTTAAGACGCGTTGGGAATTTGCGTGATGTTCTGGGGAAAAACCCTGCCATTTATTGATACTACCGACTCTGTGTTTAAACTAGAGACATGGGAATTTACTGGAGTATGTATGGACATGTACATGTGTAGAATTTTTAATGAAGAACCAAGGTTGCATAACCCACTAAAATCGAAAATAAGTTGCCATTTTTGAATGCAAGCCCTCAGGAAGAGCAGAGTTTGAACATAGTATACCTCATGTGATAGGTAATATGTACATGCAATGACAAACCACTATGTATTTGAGAAATGTGTATTTTGATCAAATATAGATTTGTGTGCAATTTGACAGGGGAGTGTCCTTTCTGCAAGCCATTAAATGACATCATTCTGACACATAATCCTGCTCTCCAGTGAGAACGCAAAGAATTTTCCAACCTATCAGAACTCTGAAGGGGTTGGGCCTAGAAAGCTAGCCTCTCCACCCCCTTTCAAAACACATAAAAAGAGACTGCTGGGACAGGTAGAGACATTCAATTCCATTTGCTGCGGAGCATGCTGACCGACGACTTCACATCCAGAGATCCTACACTTAGACTTCCAAGCTAAACAGAGACTACAGAACTTTGAACCATGAAGGCCCACTGCAAGCAAAAGTATTTGTCAGCAGGCCCAAAAATCATTTGCAGACTATTCACAGCCGGACCCAGGTGTTGATTCTGGCCTGAAACCCTGTGCCAGAAAGATCCAGAAGCAGTGCTGTACCGAGAGAAAGCAGAGCAGTATCCAGAACCAGAGTAAATATATTGTGAGTACCTAGCAGAACTGTGCAGAACCAATCTCTTAGTTAAAATAATATAATTCAATCTATTTTAATCTAACCAGAACGGCCTCCTAACTGTCACCTGTCATTTGCAAAGCTGTCACCTGTCATTTTCTATCTGCAAGCTGTAACCTGTCGCTTTGAACTTTTAAAATTTCAAATCCGAAAAGCTACTCCTTATACTTTTGCCGTAATCGTGATTCACGCATTCGCGAATTTTGCCGCGATTTGCGATTTGGCCCGATTTCTTTACTTGTAAAAAGATACCTGCTTTTGCCTGAACTGCTAAATTTCGTTTGCCTCTTAAGAACCATCCCTGAATCATTGCTAGAGTGAGCCTGAACTCATATTAACTAGATACCACTCACCTTGAACCTCCTGAAGGGAATTAAAAGCATTTTCAGCATATTTCTCACTGCATTGTCACCATATTCAAAGCATTTTGCCTGTGTTTCAAAACTCCTATTTGTTGTATAAGTTGCTGGGGTGAACTGAATTACATTTGATTGCATTTCTAAGAACTGTGTGCTCTCCTCTTCATGTACTTACATTGCATAAGGGGGGGAGTGGATTGCCATAGAAAAGTGATTACATTGTTTTGTTGAAATCATATTGAGTATTTTCTGTAATGCATTTTCATTCAACATTGCATCCATCTGAAACTAGATAAAGCATTCTCTACCACCTTATTCTTCTGTTCCTATTCCCAAGCGTGCTACCTCATCCTTTATACTACTCCTGGGTAATCAAATCAGTTTATTAGTAGAACATTACCCATTGTTGTTAACTGCTCATGTTCTGAAGTGTGATATTAATTATTAATTTATTATAAAGTGATATATATATATATATATATATATATATATTGTTTACATTCTCAAATAAACCGTTTAACCTTGCAAAACAGAACTACTTCTTGGCTCAGTGGGGCCAGGGGGGTTCCAAGAGAGGGGTGTTATATAGGGGTAGTCATCCAGAACTCATGAACTGGACATAAAGATATATCAATAAGGGTTTCCATTCAGTATCCCAGACTAGCCATTGACTTAGCTGTAGTGCTGGATTGAATCCTCTTACAGAACACCAGCAAACATTTCATCTGCCCAAGACTGCATTGTGCCCAGCACCAGTTTTGGGCACACAAAACTATGAAAAGGCTTTTGTGTTGTATGTGCATGAATGCGATGGATGTGCTTTGGCTGTATTAACGCAGGAACATGGAGGGAAGAATAGGCCGTGCGGCTACTTTTCTTCCGCCCTTGATCCTGTTGCATGCACTTTGCCAAGATGTTTGAGAGCTGTTGCTTCTTCTGCTGCATCTGTAAAACAGAGCGAGGAAATAGTACTAGGCCATGTTTTAACCCTGATGGTACCTCACTCTGTAGATATTCTATTAAACAGAACACAAATACAACATCTCACCTCCGCACGATTAACAAGATATGAATTGATCTTGTTTGCACTGCATATTCAAATAAAGAGGTGTTGTGTATTGAATCCGACTGAACTTTTACCTTTCCCGCAAGGTACTGCTTGCACTGATGAAGAGTCACATGACTACCTTTACACTACAGAACAAGAGACAAAATGCAGAATCGATCTAAAAGATACTCCTTTGAACAATGCACGAGGGGAGCTGTTTTGCGATGACTCCTGTTTCAAACACCCGGATGGTATATCCATGGCTGCTTATGCAATCACCACATTGAGCACGGTCGTGGAGACCAAAAGAATCACACATAACTCTGCACAGGCTGCAGAGATTATAGCATTAACCCGAGCTTGTGAACTTTCCGAAGGGCTTACAGTAAATATATATACTGACAGTCAGTATGCCTTTGGGGTGGTTCATAACTTTGGCAGACTTTGGGCAGAACAAGGTTTCTTGACCTCACATGGCACTAAAATCCAGTATGGCTCCTTGATACTACGGTTACTCTCAGCGCTTGCACTCCCTAATCAGCTAGCAATTATGAAATGCGCAGTCCATCAGAAGATCATAGATAATGTACGAAAAGGGAACGCTTTCACTGACCAGATAGCCAAACAGACTGCCACTGATCTCTCTTCAGAAATGTATACTTCAATGGAAGCCACAAATGCCTGTACTTTGGATGAGGGTATTGAATCTGTGAAAAACATTCAAGCTGATGCCACGTTAGAGGAATCTAAGAAATGGGCTGAGGGTTTGGAAAATTTGGATGATGATGGGTGTTGCGTGGACAAAGTAGAAGGGAAATGGTTACTGTCTCATGCATACATTACGATGATGGTCGCTATGGTCCCACCCATATTTGTGCACGAAAAGTTACCAAAATGTTGCAGAATGTGTGGGTAAATTATTGAATCTCTAAGGTAGCCGAGAGCTTTGTCCAAGGGTGTATGATCTGTTTGCAGCATGATGTGGGAACGGGCACATCGACTCCTAGGTATAGTTTTGGTCCACCTTCTGTCCCCTTTGAGGTTATACATTTTCACTTTATTTAAATGGAGCATTGTAACAACTACAAATATGTAGTAGTGGTTGTCTGCACCTTTAGTAAATGGGTTGAAGCCTTTCCTGTCAAAGATGTCACAGCTATGACAAGGGCGAAGACCATGCTGAAGGAATATTTTCCTAGGTTTGGTTTGCCAAGAGTCATCTGGTCGGACAATGGTCCACATTTTATCGCAGCTGTAATTCTGAAGAAATGCACGGGATTACAGATTAATAAGCGGTTCCATTCAGGTATGCACGCTCAGAGTGCTGGTTTAGTAGAAAGACATAATGGCATCATCAAGAATAAGCTGCTAAAACGTGTGCCGGCACCAAACTGAAATAGCCGGACGCCATACCGATTGTGTTATTGTCTAGGAGAATTACCCCTCAAACCAAGACTGGGCTCTCTCCATTTGAGGTGGTCATGGGTAGGCCAGCTAACATTTGGAATTTGCCAAAACCCTGCTTGCTACGCGACATTGAGCATGTACTTCTTTCTGACTATTGTGGACAGTCAGGTAACACAAAATTTGTATTTGATTTACCACCAGGTGCAAGAAGCTTTACCTGTCAGGTACGAGGGCCCAGGCCACAACATACGGCTGGGGAGCTGGGTCCTCATCAAGTCATTTGAATGATCTTCTTGTCTCGCACCTCGTTGGCAGGGCCCACACCAAGTTCTCCTGGTCACAAAGCGGTGCGAGTGGAGGGCCGGAAGCACTGGATACACGCATCCCACATCAAGAGGATCCCCCTCCCTTTGCCACACGATACAGAAGACACAGTTTCCCCTACCTGCACTGTAACCAATAATCACAAATCATCAAACAGCATCGAGAGTGCGTCAGAGACTCTCCCTGAGCCCGTGGGGCCTGGGGAAACAGCTGCTTCCTCTCCACACTCTCCAACAGATCCTTTTGCATCAGTATCACATTCTGTGTTAAATCCTGCTTTGAATTCACTGCTTCCATCAGGAAGTAACAACACGTTGTTCACAGACCACTCAGTACCAGGGATCACAAGGTATGATCTGCGTCCGAGGAAGTAGACTTACTGCACGGTTCGGCTGTGCCATCAAGGAACAATCGCAGAAGGACTTGTCTCTTTGGCCCGATCTTTTGTACATAAGGGGATTCTATTGGCTAGGGTTTGGGAAAAGGACTACGAAAACACTTGATCTGGAGATCGCCAGCACATTAACTTTGGTGTATTCGTTTGAAGAGACAATGCCTGCAACCGCTCCCACTCGTATGGAACAGATAAGAGACTGTGTGACCGATCGTAAAAATGAACAATCAAATGCGTGGTCCCTGAAAACATATTGTTGTATTGTGTTTATGTTAACTGGTTTCACAATAGCCATTGCCTTAGGATTCTGATATCTGGAAAAAGTACATCCACTTGAAAATGTGTTACCCACTGAAAATGTACCCACTGTTTCTACACCTTTTGTGCATCTGCACACCTTTTCTCCTAGAGACTCTCAGCACAGACAGAGTTACCATAACAATACTCTATTACTAATTTTTGGAACAAGTTTGTGTTAAATTGATATTTAATAATTTGTATTTTAGCCATTTTGAAGTATTTAGAAATTTTACTCATTGTAGTCATGCTCTGAAATAATTGTTGTACTCCTATTAGGTGAATCTCCGCCAACTGTAGAAGTCAGGTTTTCTAATTTTAAGCTTAAACTTCAGGCGTGATTGAAATCAGAAGTTACCTCTCAGTACACGTCCAGCCTGGTAAGAAACTACAGTCCCCAGCAGGATTGTAGCTTCTCAGACCCATTTCCATTGAATCCCGGCGCGAACACGCCGGCGCGCATGGGTAGGCACAATCTGCTGCAGTCTGTGGAACGAGGGTTCCGAGGTGAGTGAGTGTCCGCTTTCCCTTACTAACCTCACTGTCCTTTACATGCTAGGAGTTCTTAGACTTTAGCTCAGCATACCGCAGACCCACTCTGACATTAGAAGTACTTTTCCCATAAGGCACATCGTGAAGGTGATTTTTGCTCAGGGAAATGAGCAAACAGGCAGCTCGTAGCCACTTGCAACAGCTAAACAGTCTCCCAGCAGATCCACACATGGAAGGCAACAAAACACTAAAGGAGAGACTCACTAAAAAGTCTGACATGGTGGCAGGTCAGTTAACAGCTCACAAAGGTGATACAGTAACTCTAAAAGGGGGCCTGTTAAACACACGTTCTTTAAATAAGCATGCACTCAGCATCCACGACTTAATCACAGATAGGGATGTGGACATCATTTGCATTACCGAAACATGGCTAAAGGACCCCATCGGCCCAGTCGGTATAAATGCAGTCCCTGAGGGTTTCATACTATATAATAAAAATACAGATCATGGTCATGGCGGAGGAGTGGCAGTATAAGCCAAGGAAGCATTACACCTTTTCAAAGCCAAATTTGAATGTATGCGGTGCAAGACCCATACACCAAACAACTGTCTGAATATTATTGTGATATACAGACCACCTTCTTTAATCTCTGATTTCAACAATGAAATACCTCTGCAAATAAGCAAATTGGTCTCAGATATCTCATCCACCTTATTAGTAGGGGATATGAACAGTCGGAGAGGGAACGTAGAAGATAAAGAGGCCGTGGCACTAGAAAGAGCCATGAACAGTCTAGACTTCTAAATAATAAACAATTAACCCACCACCCTGCACGGAAACCAGCTTGACTGGATTTGCATGAACAACCTACAATCAGCAGAAGTAAAGACAGAGCCATGCATCTGGTCAGACCATAGTTTGGTGAGACTGAAAATACTCCTAATTTCTCCATCTAAACAGTTAGAGAATCCACACGTGAAAGCTTGGAGTAGAAACTTTAAGGACATTGGGTCGGAGCAACTAAAACCATGCTTATCACAGATCATTGAGTCCTTTAACGACAACGATGACTGAAAACACATGTTAAGGAAATACAATAAACATGTACAAGCAATGGTAGATAAGTATGCTCCATTGAAAAGTAAGTCAGTAAGAAAAAATAATCATAAAAGTTAATGGTTTAATGAGCATACCAATAAACTCAAACAAGTAAAAGGGCCAAGGAATGTATATGGCTAAAAAACCAAACCCAGGAAAACAAAGAGGACTGGAAGTGTGCCGACTATGCATATAGAAATGGAGTTAAAGAAGCTAAATCTAGCTTTTATAATAAAGAAATAGAGGCAGCCCCCAACTCGACTAGCAAGCTCTTTGAAATACTCAAGGATATGGAAAAACCCAAGATGCTCTCACCTCCACATACCACATCTAAGGAAGACTGCGACAGGGTGCAAGAGGGCTTTGCCGCAAAAATCCTAAACGCTAGGAACAACATCATATCAGCCAGAACTGCCACCAACACAGTAATCCCACCGGTAGAAAACCTCACATTTAAAGAGAGAGAGAGTTTCAACTTCTCAGCAGTCACCGAGGAAGAACTATGCCTGATGATGTCCAAAATGAAGCCAACCTATTGCACCGAAAATATCCATCCACCAAGATCATTCTGGATCACAAAGAACTTTTTGCACCCATCCTGACCAGGTTAGTTAATGTTTCCTTCTCAGAGGGACTAGTTCACTATAACCCCGCTAGTTAAGAAGGCAGGTCTGGACCCCAAGGATCCTAGCAACCTCCGCCCCATTACCAATTCAAATTTTATATTGAAAATTCTAGTTGAAATAGCCACAAATCAGCTACAGAAACATGTGGAAGTTTCGGGCGTACTAAACGAACAGCAATCGGGTTTCCAGGCAGCCCACAGCACAGAGTGAGCCATGTTGGACTTACTGGCTTGTATGCTGGAGCTAATAGAGAAAGCCAAACCAGGGTTACTTATGTTGCTGGATCTTAGCAAGGCTTTTGACCTGGTCGACTACCAGCTTCTCCAATTAGCATTGGACAAAATAGCTGGGTGCTCGCTAACAGCACTGGCATGGCTTGCATTATTCCTTAAGGACAGGAAGGCGAGAATACACTGGAGCGATAAATTCACAGCAGCAACTGCGATCTTGTTTGGCGCCCCTCAGGGAGCCAGCCTGTCCTCATTGCTTTTTAACCTCTATATAAGAAGCCTCTGCAACCTGCTGGAAAACATCGTCGTATGCCTCTGTAACCGGCTGGAAAACATTGTTGTATTTTTTACCAATTACGCCGATGATACGCAGCTGATCTTCGAACTAACGGGAGACTATGCCACTGACAGCGCGAAAATAGAGGAAATATATAATATCATCGATATCTGGATGCAAAGACACTGGATTTGCCTAAACAATACCAAGACCAAACTAATGGTTGTAGGATCACGTCAGGCCAGATCCAAACTCGACCCCCAATACAAGGCCTTCCACATTAAAGAAGCCATCATTCCAGTAGTGTCTAAAGTAAAAACTCTGGGGATGATGGTTGAAGAGTCAGTAGGATCTGAAGCACAGGTTACAAAAATAACATGTACTACTTACGTCTTCTAAGAGCTGAAGCACAGGTTACAAAAATAACATGTACTACTTACGTCTTCTAAGAGCCATTAGACCATTCATAAACGAGACAAATACAGCTACAATCGCAAGAGCAATCCTGTTGTCTCGTTTAGATTATGGAAATGACTTGTTACTGGGAGCTCCCAAGAAAGAGTTAATAAGGTGCCAAGTGATGCAAAACGATGCAGTTCATATCATCAAGAAAAAGAAATACAGAGACCACATATCCGAAGGAAGAAAAGAACTGCACTGGCTCAGAATTGAGGACAGAGTTAAGTTCAAGGTGTTGACGATAGTCCATAGATACCTCTTTGGGAGGTGCCGTCGTACTTTAAAAAACTATTTTCATTGTACATGCCCCACAGAAGTCTAACATTGGCAGACACAGGTCTATTAAACATTCCAGAGGCCAAAAGGGCAACAGGAAGATAAAGATCTTTTCCTATCAAGGTGGCAAAATATTGGAATGAGCTACCTGTAGCCCTGAGACAGGAAGGAAACCATCTCAGTTTCAAGAAGGCTCTGAAAACATGTCTATTCCAGTAGTACCGAAGCATATTAGGTCGCTGATATTATCTGTAGGGACTTTTAAATCCCAATAGATTCTACCTGTGAATTTAACACCACTGGTCTCACCACGCCCTGATGCCTGCGGGTTTATGGCGCATTATAAGCACATAGACATAGGCATAGATGTTATGAATGCCACACATGCCATTTGTTGGGTCTGCTCGCATTTACCACAAAACGGATATAAGGGGCTGGGTTGGTATATTCATCCTTTACCTTTGACGACTGCATGCTATGCTTCTTTAAGGGCACTATTCTTTGGCCGATGGACCGATAGCATCTCGGCGAACTTTGATGGAACTAATTTGAATGACTTTGAGAAACATATTCTAACGCCCTTGGGATGCTCACTCTTCACGAATAGGAGCAAGCCTAATGTTGCTTCTATTAGGCCTTTTGATAGACTGTCCCGTCCTTTTCAATCTTTGATCTCTTTAAAGATGGCTCCTACAGGCAATAGGGATGACACGCCATCTTCTTATACTATTAGCCACAGCCCCAATTCAGTTTCTTTCTGTATACAGAGTAATGGTACTCGGTCAATGGGTGATTTCAAGGGTTGCGCCAACGTTGCGAATTTGACTAGTAAGGACAGACCTTTGTATGTAGGCGAACCTGTCTACTTTGTTTGCGGTAAAGTAGCATTCCCATGGCTACCCAGGGATTGACAGGGAACCTCTTATTTAGGGATTCTGTTACCCGGGTTATTCATTGCTCGCACTGTAGACATTTCAAAGGCTTGTCCACGGCGGGACGAGAATGGCGATACTTCAGCACAAGTTCTGGGCGGTTTAGCTAAATCCTTCGTGACATTTTTTGGGCAAATATCGACTCAAAGGATACAGAAGACTAGCGACAGTACTGGAGAGGACCATCAACCGGACCACTGACATACTCTATAACATGATTTTAGAACAAAACGCAATAAGGTGAGTAGCACTTCAGAACCGGATGGCATTAGACGTCATCCTGGCTGAGCGTGGTGGGGTATGTAAATTAGTGGGTCCGCTTGCTGTGTTTTCGTGCCAGATTCCTCCCCAACGATTTTTAGAGCAATACAAAATCTGCACGTCCTTAGTTCAGAAGTGCATGTGCCCGAAGGACACTGCGATCTTAGCGCTTGGTTCTGGGACTTCTTGCGATCTTGGGGATGGAAGCTACTTTCGGTCTTGCTGATTATTTTAGGTATTCTGTTGTTTTTTCTGTTGTTGTATAGAATGTCTTCCAGGTATGTGTTCAATGTTAGGAGGATGTTGTGCACAAGTGATGGGTACATTAGGACACAAGGTGTACGCCCCAGAGAAAATATCTAATGAATTTGTGCTGAAGGAAATCTCAGAATCTAACCTCATGGCAATTGATATCTCTGCTAGCGATTCAGGATGTATGGACATTGACACGTGGAGTTACTCATAACATGACTAGAAGTAGTTTAACGCTTGGCTTAGGCCAAAAGGAGGCTTTGTTAAACAGGATATCATACCGTGCCTCCATTATTATATATATTGGCCTAAGCCCAGTCGCTCTGCGAAGAAAACCGCATTGCAAAGTTCCGATCTTAGATCGACTTCGCAGCCATTTGAGGTCCATCTGCCATTTTGATTTCTACTCCAAATTAATTCTGTGTTCTAAAATGGTGGACAGTGTTTCCCGCTTGTAACTGAGCCGTCCTGAATTTTGTATTGTGAGTTTATGTATATACTATCCGTTGGATGAATGTTTAGGTCGAGTAAAGAGATGTTGTCCCATGTCTGACTTGTAGACAGAGGATTGTCTGCACCAATGAGTCTGATCCACGGACAAACATCGACCACAATGTTATACAAATACTGAACGTGGACACTAGCTGAACTGCATTGTAAAGGACATGTGTTAAGGCTTATTGTTAATCCAGAGAATACACTGTTGCCATTGTGACTTGTTTGTATGTGAATTTAGGATGATCCATGAGTATATTGTCGGACAAGCCAGAAGTGAAATCGGCACGAACTCTAGACCATGGATCATTAACCTGTAGAGGGGCTGGGCATTATGATTGGAAATGTATAAAATGTACAACTGTTTAGACATCCAGTACCTCTCACTTCTCACACCAAAAGGGCTGGTAATTGCTGTGATGTACTGAGGGCCAGATAGCTATCTGTATCTGATACTTTGTTTCTTTGTAACTGTACAGTGTTAGAATAAAGATCTGTGAATCTTTATAAGCCGATGTTTGGTGTATTTCCTTTTGGGGTACTCAGCCTCGATATTTCCTTTTGCTTTTACAGTACCTGCCCTGCAATTGTGATCTCTTCCACCAATTGAACTTCAACTGCATACGGCAGCAATTGAGGTGACCAAAATTCCTTACCTCAGTGTTTTCAAAGCCCATGGGGTTACCCCCCAGTCGGGACCAGGCTTTATAATTAAATGGGTCCAAATTCATTGCGAATCAATGGAGAACATTGCTGCCTAAGTAAAAGGTGGAGGTAGCATCTCTCACAACCCAACAATTATGTTCTATGCTTTTGAGCCAATGGAAATATTTAGCGTGCACCTGTTTGGCAGGAGATGTTTGGAAGTTGGAGTTTCAAAGTCCATTTCCCACTTATCACTCAACTTAAAAGTGGGAATGGTCTGATCTTTTGGGAGTTTCCTGAATAATGCTTCACTGATGAAGCTTCTTCTGTTATTCAGGCATACTCTGGTGAGAACAGGCTGCCCCCGCTCATTTAACTGAATTGAGAAAAACAGATGTCCACCCTTTCTCTGGATGTCGGTCAAACTTTTAGCAGTTTTTCATCATCTTTTATCATGGGATTTGGATTTTCTTCTGATTGTGGATTGGTAAAAGAAATTCAGAGAATTTTCGTTCCGGTGTGAAATGCCACTTAAAACTGGGAGGGAGGTAAATTTCCAAAAAAGGAGAAGGGTTCCCATCACCAGTGTGCTCTCCTACAGAGATAACAGTGATGTATGGGACTTGATTGTTCCTAAAATGGAATTATTTTTGATCGGACCATTGTTCAATCATGCGCCATGTGCCATTTAAACTCACATGACTTGTACTTTGTTTTAATTTGACTGGTTGGTTAGTCTGAGTCCAGAGGACCATGTTCATACAGTCAATCAGGTTGATGACCTCGGAAGGAGGTAATTCCCCAGTAGACAAGGTGTGCCCTCTGGAGTGATGACTATCCCCTGGTGTTTCACCCTATGTCGCACAATTTGATCTCCAGATCTGCAGTCTCTTCGGCAGAAATATCTTTTCCATCAAAGTTTTGGAGTTGTCCAGGAAGAGGTTTGAGGGGAATTTGGTGACTCTCCCCCCTTTCTGATTTATTTGGGCAAAGGCCTTTTTGGACAGGAGGGTAGCTTGGGAACCAATATCCACCAGCCCTGATAACGCACATTGACCCTGTACCTTGATGGAGGCATACAATCTCCCTTCTCTCTCTTCAAGTGGACAAAGAAAATGTGCATTCTGTGCCAGCTTGTCAATTATTATGATTTTTCTTTTATTGAACTCCATCACTGTTTGATCTTGGACAGTTTACTGTGTTTGAGTCCGGAAATCTGTGAAGGTGGTTTTGGACCCAGATATATGTGGGATTGGTGAGTCCCATTTCTCCACTGTTTGTTTGCTGCCCCGCTTTTCCTGGAGACCGTTGCCCAAACCTGTTTGGAGGAGGATCCCTCATTGCTTTCAGGGGCATCGGGGTAACATTGTTGGGGTTTCAGAATTGGCTTGTCTGGGTCAGTCTCCATACTTACCCAGTCTAAATCAGGATCTTTCGGGACCCATTTTTCCTTGGGAGGGATTTCCATCCCTGAAAGAGAAGATGTTATTCCCTGAATCTTCCAGGGATTCTTCCCCTTCAAACAGGATGATGTAGAATTCCTCCACAAAGTGGGTTCTCTTTTACTCTTGATTTCTCCTACATACCCTCTGTTCACTAGGTTCCAGCTTTTCGGGGGTAGACGTTTTGTGTTCAGGTTCAGAGTTTTCCTGGGGTTCTGTTCTGGTGAGAAACACATCTTCCTCTAAGGCAGTGGTCTTCAAACATTTTTGGCCTAGGCCCCCCCTGAGCAAAGTGTGGGCAGGCCGGGCCCCCCAAAAGTGCCAGATGGACAGTATGTAGAAATTGTTATGAACTTTTGCATGCCGTCACCGCACCCTATTCCCAGTACAGACCATAGTCTCTCCCCACCCTACTCCCACCAATATCCCAGTGCTGCCGCCCATCCTGCTCCCACCACAGTCCCAAAACACAAGCATACACACATCCATACTCACTTAAATAAAAAATAAATCGCCATAAAAGTACCTTCTGTAGGGGCCTGCGTGTGGTTGCTAAAATGCCCCGCTCCAGGTTGCTCTGCCCATGTGTGCGAGGATGCGCAGGAGCACCCCCTCGCACATGCATACATGCAGTGCCTCAGTCAGCATTTCTAATGAGCTATGCAAGGCTGGCGAAGTAAAACTCCCCCAGCGTTGCATGGCTCAGTGATCATGTGCGGCTGGGGAACTGAACTGTCAAAGGCAAACAGTGGGCCTCATTACGAGGTTGGCGGTAAGGGATTACCAGCACCGGTAAGGGCACCGGTGCCGGTAATCCCTTACCACCCTGCTACGAGTTCCCTTTGTGGGTCCTTCCTTAACGCCTGGTTTTTTCAGGCATTAAGGACGGGACCTGCAACGGGATACCGGGGTCAATAACGGTACCGCAATTTGCGGTACCGTTATTGCTGCCTTCCCCCTTCCCATTGAGCCCTATGGGGGCTCAAATGGGAATGGGGAATGCCCCTGGTGAATGGGGAATTACTGGAATGGACCGGTAATTGCTCTATTCACCAGGCCGGAGTTGGAACGAGTTTGGGGGCAGCCATGCGGCAAATAGCGGCATGGTTACCTCCAAACTGGGAATGAGGCCCATTGTTTCCATTTGACAGTTCAGCCTGCCTAGGAGCACTCCCTCAGCTGGAAAAAGCAGCTCAGGGAGTGGTCAGTGTTTCACTGGGCTGGCTCCTCAGCTCCTCCATAATGGGTGAGGGGGCCAGTGGGTGGACGCCCCCTCACCCATTATGGAGGAGCCGGCAGGCTTGGACTGGCCTTTAGGGCAATAGGGCGATGACCGTACCAAAAATGCAAAATGCTAGTGTAGGCCAGACAAAATGGGCCACTTTTTTGGACAATGTGGGCCAGTTTGAGGAGTTACTTCACTATGCAGCTAGTAGTTTTGACCATTGTTGCTGAATAAATATTCTTTAAATATCACAATTTGTCTACATTTCAACAGAAAACAACCCCTTGGGTACTATTCAAACACTCTGTGACTAAAGGACTGAATATCCATTTGCAAATGCTGGCCATTTTTACATTGGTGCCCTAGACCGTTTTATGGCCCAGTCTGACCATGTGAGCTGCCCCCTCCCATTTCTTTCAATCTAAAAAAAACATTGTAAAAAAAAGATTTTTTTTCTTTTTTTTTTTTTACATTTCATACTGGGCTCTGGCGCCCCCCCCCTAGGAGGCGGCCGTGCCCCCCTGGGGGGGGCAACCCACAGTTTGAAGACCTCTGCACTGCTCCCTTCCACCCATACCCCCTCCTCTGGAACCTGTTGGTTGTCAGAGGTTTCTTCCCGTCATTGCTCTGGGGCACCAGAACCCGGTGTTGAGTTGGTCTGGGCAGCAATTTTCATTTGTGGGCTCTGCTGAGCCCTCAACATGCGACCCAGGTCTTGTGTCAAATATTGGACCTGTCAGTCCAGTTGAGAAATCCTTTCTGTTTGGTATGGGTGTCTGGATTCATATGTTTGCTGCTCCCAGAAAGGGTAGCTGTCCCTTCTCCCAGAGTAGTTCAGGAATCTATTGTCCCGACAGCGGGCAGAGAAAGGAGGATTGTTTGGGAAATTGGGGTTTGAAGGGTACCTAGGAAAGAAACTTGGGTTGGGGGTGGACTATTTCTTACCTCATGAGGGTAGTTCTGAGGGAAGTTTTAAGGGAGTTTTCCTGGTGCAGTACTTAATTTGACCACCACTTGAGCCAGAAGAGTCCATACATAACCCAAGAGGTGTCTGTTACCCTTGTATATAGGACTGATATAGGTGGTAGGGTCAGATGGGGTCTTGGTCGGATAACCTGTCTGACTATCACCCAATTGGGTTGGACCAGAGTGTCTCCTCTAACTCCCATTCTGCTTATTAGTATTAAGGGGGGATTTTTAGGCCCTCAATTTCCAAGTCCAATATGGGAGTATTTTCCACCACTGCCACCTTTACAGCAGCGGTGTGGTTGAAGGTTTCGGGTTTTTGGATTATTTTTATTTTCAGACTGCTTCATAAAACGGTGTGGCCTGTTCTATCACCCAATCCAGGGTCCTACGCTCATGGAAGTTCCTTACCAGTTGTGTCATAATGTATTTAGGGAGTGCATGGAAGTAAGTGTTTATGAACTCCCGGCTATTGGTGTTCACCCGCCTAGAGGTCTGGGCAAATGCCCACTTCAGCTCTTGCACAATCTTTCTGGGTGCTTATTCTTCCCCACACTGCAGGTTGTAGGTCAGCTTGGGGGCCTCCTGAGGGTTCCTGTGAACTGAGAAATGCTTTAAAATGGCCGCCTTATAGGTGAACCATCTTTGGTGATCTTGGTCCTCCGGCCCTGCAAAGAAGCTGGAGTATTTCGGGGAGAATGTCCATTTGACGAACTCCATGGAATTTTGATCATTCTTGACACCAAATGAAGTCATCATTTGGTCATACAGTTTTAGATGCTCCCATACTGAGTATTTGGCATTCTTGTGGTAGGGAGTCATAAAGCTCTTTATGGCCTTTATATGCCAAATTCGGTCTTTCACAACAGCCCTCATCTGTTTGGCAGAATTTATTTTCTGCTGCACCTGAGTCCACTCACCATCTGACTCAGAGCTGCTACTATTGGTGGTCCACTCCCTGTCATCTAGGTGTTCCCTACCTCTATGAGACTGGGAATCCCACCCAGAATGATGAGGTCTGGTATCTTCTCCCCTGCGGTGCTGTGGGCTTTCAGGGTCACTTCCCTTGTACTCCCCTTTTCGCACAGGGGAGTACTCATGTTCCTCATAGCTTCTTCTAGGTATGGTGGAGAATTCCCCCCACCTGCCTGAATGTGTGAAGGTTTTTAAAATACTCTTTTGAGCCCTGAACTCTGGTTATATTCTGTCTGCATACCAGACCAGGAGTTCCCTTTGTAACTTTAGTTTCTGACAGTCTAACTCCTGACCTTCTCATCAAAGGAAATCTCCTGGTCAGACATACATGCTAGGCTGTTTTTAAATCTGTGTAGAGATAAATACCCATCAATATCTCTTAAGGACTGGTCTTACGTTTCAGTTGGACTAGGCCTGGTTGAACCTAGCTACCTCATATTTCCTGTTCTTGAAAACTGGCAGGCATGAAGTTAGCAGCACCCTGTGCGTATAAGGTGGTGAGTTAGCTTGAGGTCCCTGGAAAAGAGTTACTCACTCCGTGATCCAAGGGTGCCTTTCCATACTCTGACTGGTCGGGGTGCCTCAAAGCCTGTTAGTATTTGGTTATTTCCTGTTACAATTTCTCAGATTTGTTTTTCTCAGCCCCTGTCTCTTGGTGATATATAGAGGCCTGCGTTCTCAACTCTGGTACCAGTGCTTGAGTGGCTTCTAGCACTTTATTTTGTGCCAATTCTTGGCCACTGAATCCCTTGTTCTCCTCACAAAGGGACTCATTTTCTTTCTGGGTGGCTTGTATTGTCTGGGCATATTCAGACCTCTTCTTTTACAGGAGACTAATCTCCTCCCTTTATTCACTTTTGGCCTGTGTTGCCTGCTCTATGTGAAACTCTGCTTGCTTCACATGTTTCATTATTTCTTTCATTTTCTATCCTCATGTCAGTCAGTTCCTGAGAACATAATTCACTTTTCTCCATGTCTGTCCCTAACTGGCACATTTCCTGAAACAGGGCACTTCTATCCTGACACAATTTGCTATTCTCTTCCCTAAGCTGCTCTCTCTTTTGTTTCAGAGAGTTCAGATTTTGACACATCTGATCGAATTACACCATGGAATTGACATCACTAATGATCAAGTGGCTATTTTCATCTTTCAGTTGTTTAATCTGCATTTCAAATACAATAATATCCTCTAAGCAGGCTCTATTGTGAACAATCTGCTCAATTAATTTGTGTTGACTCGATCTCAGGTTTTCAACACCTTCTTGATACTCCTCTTTCAGTACAGAAAGTGGAGCCTCTCACTCTAAATTTGCTTTCCGTTGTGTCCGTGACTCATCTTTTAGCTGCAGAACAAAGTTTTTATTTTTTATTTTAGCTCAGAATTTTGGCTCTGTTGTGCTTTTTCCTCTAATTGTTTCAAAACTCTCTGTACTTGCTTCAAAAGCTCAGATTGGTTTTCCACAGAGGCTACACTATCCTGATATCTTTATACTATGATAATCATATGGAAGTACATACATGCTGTGATCTAATCCATTTTAATGTGCTCATTTCTGCTGGTCTGCGTCATATAAAAGTCTGTCAGGACCTGATGTAACAGCACATTATCCTGCCACATATCAACATTATGCAGAGGTAACTTCCGGAACCATTCTAGCTTGTCACATGTCATGCTCCTGTTCAATGCATTCACCTTTAAAAACAATTTGGATAGAAGGTGCTTCATGGCCATATTGATTTCTACGGTGCTCATTCTAAAATGCTTTCCGCACCTACTACTATGCAATGGCAAAATCTCAACACTGTTCCTGCTTAGTTTGTACTCACAATGACAACTCAAATCAACACTGTTGTATGGACACACGGCCCTGAAACCCAAGGTACAGGTCTCAATGACGCCTTCATAATGCAACTCCACTTTCCATCCACTGAAATGCAATTACACCTAAATGAATAGTCTGTTGCTACTGCGCTGTAATGAGTGGATCATCTTTACCAATCTCAGCATGAGCCCACAGTTCTGTTTGTCATGGTTTATTATACTGTCACACTCAACTCAGGGAGTTCCTTACCCCCAATGAATGTGGTACACAATAACTCACTATTGTGTGTTAAGGTTTCGTTTGTTAAGACCTCCAACCCGTCTCACTCCCAACCCAAACAAATACCTGTTTTATCACAATGGACTAAGAACCAGGTTGGTGTGTAGTGAGAATATAGATTTATTAATTTATTTAAACCAAATGTAACTCATACACTAACATCAGCCACCAATGTTGTGGCAACACAAGAACAAACATTACTTCCGTAATGGCACCAACACAGAGATATGCAGTCACAATTTCCTGCATCTTTCTTTTCAAATCATCCACCAATACAGAAAAAAACAAAAACAAATCAAAACACACAGTGATTGCTGATTTGTTTATAGTACTTTTCTCCCAGCAGCCCCCACCCACCAAACATCAATTAGACTTGGCCCCCCAGAATTGATGGCTAGTGGCAGAGAGTGAGAACACAATGGGAACATCTTTTTGGGATTCTGATCATATTAATTCTTTGGAAAAGGGGACTCAAGGGGCAAAATTGTTATTGTGTTTTAACCTATTACCACAGATGCAATTTGAGGGAAAGAAAAGCAATGGGAAAATGTGTTTTTCCACACCTAAAAAGAACAGGCAGGGGTTTGTGGTTTTAGTCAGAGCACAATGAGAACAAAGGGGGAATTTTGTTTTGCATTTAGCACACTTACATGGAAACAGGGTGTTGGGATTCATTCTTTGGGCAAATCATTATGTTTATAGATGCTCAAAACACACTGGGAAGATCTTGTTAGTTTTGAATGCCAACAAAACACATCAAATAATTTCTATTGAGGAATTAATAGATTTACTTTACTTAAATATGCTAAGGATCTACACAGACAAACATGATATGTTGCTATGGGGAAATAACTAGAACAATACTTGAGAAAAATGCAGGGCCTACACAATGTATGACTTTGGGGATAGTTTTACTTACAGGAGAGGCCTTGTAATGGACAGAAAGGACAGAAAGGGTGTCAGTCCAGCCTAGTCCCCTCTGGCCACCTCCAAGGGGTCCCAGTCAGCTTCAATGTCTCCTGGTCCATGTCTCCAATGCAAGATGTGGTGCCTCTCTGCTTGGATGTTTTTCACAAGAGCTCAGCAGCAGGTTACCTCCCGTAATAAGTGGGAAAGTCCAACTCTGATGAAAACTGGTTTACTTATAGGGCAAATGACATTACCAACTTATCATGACTCCCGCAAAAGGGATTGGTTTGTTTTCTCTACCCACCTCCCACCTGTGTACTTATAGGACAAGGAGATGAGGGCTGTGAGTTAAGAAAGCTGAGGGAGGAGAAAGCTTTGTCATCCCAAACTGACATGTAGGCTTGGCATGTTCAAGACTACATTTTAAGGGAAATCAGATGATGCTAATATGAAGTCAGCCAGCCCTTACTATGCAGGGATACATTTTTTCTTCATTTTATCAGGAGCTGAAAAATATGCCATTTCATAGTTCGAATGTTAATTTTATCCTTCACCAACACACCAACTTTCAAATCTCTTGGAATCAAGGGAAGGCACAAATCAAATTTTCATTTATAAATGTATGTTTATCATACAGAAAACGTTTTAGCATGGTTCACAGGGGGTTTCTGTCACCTTTAATAAAAGTCTGGAAAGACTGTTGTGGAATATACAGTGCTGCTTTTACACAATTATATATATTTTTCTATTAACTAAACTCCCGTTTTTTCTTTATTCACTTTCAGTTTCATTTTCCCTTGAGAATGTGATCAGCGAGAGGCTGGCTCATGTTTATCTTCACCTCACCCTTCATGGCCTGTAATGGCCCTGGCTGCACTATAATGGATATTTTATGGGCATTGTGACCTCGAGGTTACTTCTGCTGAAAGAACAGGCTTGGTCTTATCTATTTCCAATGTGGTTTAAATGTAGGCAGTGTATTTCTGTTTATATTTTTAAGCAATGACAACCAGACCTCCCTCCCCAGGATCAGCATAGGAAAGGTCTTGGAGGCTAAGTTTCATCTTCAGGATAAATGACCAGCTGCATTTTAATTATCTGTAGCAATGGCTTTTAGACTCACTCACAATACATTTTACATGACATTTTATAAGGCACCTGGGCCTTATATCATGTGTAATGTACTTTTTTAATCTCACAGTTACAAAATACATGACGATCACTTCTGGAATGTCCATATGTATAGGGCAGTTATATGAGAAAACCATCTTCAAACTCTGAAAGTCTAATGGGCACTTCTCTTAGCATACTGTCATTTAGATGAGGAAAAAGGAAGTTATTTTATTTTTTATAATTGCAATGAGCTCGTTTTCACTTGAGATGACTGGAACACAATCTGATATTACATTAAATGTAATGTACACACTGCTATTTGTCTCTTTAAGTAAAAGTGCATCTCTCCATGGATTTTGTAAAACAGCACTGTCAGCCACATGTCTTTCTTTTTCTTGCTGAGATTTAGGCCTGTTTTGGTCCAATAGGCCTCATGTCTGACATCACAATTTCTGTGCTGCCTTTATACTTCAATGGGACATCCCAAATAACTCCGGCCTCTTTATCTCTGGCATTCAGAGGCTATATTTCCCCCTACACTTTGGTGGAGGGCCATTTTATGACCTTGTACTGCCGCTGAATACCACATTATAGCTTAGGTATTACAACATATGTATTGTCATATTAAAGGATTATGCTTGTTTAGAACACAAGTGTAAAATGCATGCATAGTTTAGAGCTATTCACCACTTTGGTTGAATATAAATTGGTCAAAATTGACCAAATGTTTTAGTAGATAGTAAGTTGGGGTTTGGTTTTTGGAAAGGGTGCGGATACGTGATATTAGGTGTGGGGGCTATGCTGCTGCAATTTGCAACAAAAAACGTGTTGAAAGAATTCAGCAAAATACATTTGGCTAAGTAAAGTAGAACGTAGCAGCGATTCCTCAGATGATGCAGAGGGTTCTTCTAAGGTAATCGTTGCAGTTTTGATTTTCTTTTACTATTATAATTGGTTTGTTCCTTAAGTGGCTTGATGGTATGCTGACATCTTGTCTTTTTTTGCTAGTTCATCAGTACTTAGACATTGGGCCTCATTACAAGGTTGCCGGTCCGTTAACACATTATTACCGGACCGGCAAACTACAAGGTTTGCGAGCAGGTGCCATTCCACACGCCAGGTCTAATCTGTTGGGCAGAATGGCACCCGCTCCCAGACCTTGACGGATGCACCAGCACCATTCATGAATGGTCCCGGTGCATCTGTCCTCCCGATTCCCATTGAGTCGAATGGGACTCGAATGGGAATAGGGAGAAATATTTTTCAGTGCCCGGTAATGGGCAATTACTGGGACCGCTGGGGCCTTAATGCCCTGGTAAGTCCCAATTGCCTGGCACCGGAAATAAAATGACTCCGCCGGACTCATAATGAGGCCCATTGACTTTTCCATTTTGTCTCTGCTGTTGATGTTGTTCTTTCAACAGTTTTGCTTAAATTGTGAAGCTAGGTGGTTGGTACACCTATTTCTATTTGGCGCTATGAAAATGTAGAGATGCTGCATTTGCTGAGGCGGACCGATCTCGGCAGATCACTTTGTAACATACTCCTATCATTTTCCAAGTGCTGAAGTCAAGCGTTCTTAAGATTCCTCTTAATGATGTAAGTATTTTGTAGTATTTTTTACTACATATTTATGTAATTTTTATACAACTGAAAGGTAGATGGTGGGTTTGGGTCATGCAATATCGAAGAAAAGAGAGTGTGGGGCAGGGGAGGGATATGTGGATTCTGCCCCCCACTTTTGCCTGTAATTGAAGTAGTAAAACATAAATAAACATTTGAATTTCAGGATCTATACATGGAACTGGATGAACCTGCAAGAGGTTTCGGTTTAGAAATGTGGCTTGGCTATCAACCTAGTACCCTCATGATTGTGTAACCTAATTTGAAATTGTCTGCTACTTATCTGTCTTGCATGGACCAATTAATTTACCCAAGGCAATTCATAATATTGTTGTGTTCCTAAAATGTTACTTTGTTGTCCATATTATGAGAAAACTTTGTAAGAGGTGCATTCTTTCACAACAAAGAAGTGGATGTTGTATCTTGGATGATTAGTGTGACTTTCTGAGTGAATCCAGGGCCTCATAGAAGGTGAGGTGGAGCGTAGAGTGTTGGAGGCTTGGGGGTTCCGGGGAGTGACAGTTGGGACTTGGCGTATGGCAGGGAACCAGGACAGATGCTTGTGACCTTCTCTCCTACCTTTCATGTTCTGCATCTATGTAACCAAGAAAAATAAAGCATCTTCTGTTTGTAATTACCTGGGTCAGCCTGGTTCCTGCTCCATGTCATCTCTGATCCAGGCATATCTTGCTAGGGAGTAAGATACTACAGTGGACACCTAAAAAGGTGAACACGCTTCAGTGCAGTGATATCCTCTGACCAATCCAAGAGTTGCATTCTCAACAGGATCCACAGCATGCCCCTTCCCGCTGCTCCATGACTCATCAGCCTCCCCAAATACATTTATCAATGGGATATCATTAGGGCAGTTGAGGAACATTGCCTTCTTACACTTTAGAGCTCATGTACTAGCCCTAACACTGTCCTGTTGACAGCCTTTTGCACTATGACATGCAAATGGAGTAAACCCCATCTCCCATGTGTGGCAGACAGTGTTTACAATAGATTCCAATGGAGTGTGCCTGCTTTTGACTGGTGTAAAAATCAGTCAGAGTCCATCAAATTCCACAGTATTTCTGCCAGCATGAATATATATGTCTGGACAAAAGGGGGGCAGAATCATAATTTACAATTGCTCAGAGCAGTGCCAGTGGTTCAGATGTATTCAAAACCTTCCAAACATCACTTTTTTGGTTAAAGTTTGTCTCCCTGTGTGAGAGAGGGTATGCCCAGACGTGGTCCCTCACTCGCTGCATAATAGGGAACTAATCTGCACCTCACTGAGTCCCGACAATGCTGAAACATGTCTGTGGTTGCCTGTTTTTCACTGCAAAGGGGACCTGGCCTAGCAGTTAAGACTGGGCTGCTCGCATTGGAGGCAGTACCTGACTGATTTGCGTATGGCTGAACGGGGTAAAAAACAGTGGTGTCGGAGATTGCCTAGAGGATGATACAGTCTGGCACTTTGCACAAATGCTGCTCGGAAAAGAAAAGAAAACAAAAGACAAACAAAAAAAAACCTAAATATTTTTTTTTTTTTTGCATCATGAGTATGATTGGTGAGTTGTAAATAAAAAGTTCTAAGCCGGCGGGTCCATACAGGGGGTTCGTTGGACTCACCAGTCACGTGACTGACTGTTGCTGTTGGCACCCTCCTTTTATCAATCGCCCTACTTCACGATCCTCTGAGGCTTTCCTCTTAACAGCATAAGGAATGATGGCCAGGCTAGCGCTCCTGAACATTACCCCTTCAGGCTTCAATGTACAATAGAATCGTGCCCTCCACTGCCACAATGTAGATCAAACCTGGCCATGCCCTTTGCGTAGTCAGTGAACTTCAGACAACTGCAAAGCGGGAGCAGTAATTTGCATTCATGCGTTTTAACTCTTCTATCACAGCCACAATCCCAGATGGGGTTTTTATTGACGCTAAGAGTTTTTACGAGGTACGCTGCTTGATGCGTATGAGAACATTTCAGCCAGTAAATACCAGCAGTGTTTGCTTTACAAATACCATCAGAAAGAGAAAGCGAGGTTTGGGGACCCTCCGCGCCACTGAGTCCATTCAGATAACGCGAGCTGAGGCCCACTCTGAAAGGCAATTTGCAGGGGAAAGCTCGCTCCTGGAGGGAGGTCGCCCCCGGTGGGTGGACGGCACTGGTGCGTGCCCCTGCCATGTGTGGCCATGTTTCACCTCGACGGCTTTCAAAGCTGTCTCCATCTCACATGCTGGGCTTTGACCGGGGGTCCCCTTTCAACGTGGGGGAAAGCCTGTCAAGGAGGAGACAGAGGAAGGAAAGAATAACGCTCACAAAAGAAATTAATGACGGGTCAATTTTCGGTGGTCTCATTTTTACTGCCTGTTCTTTTCTTTTTTTCTTTGCAGATCTCGCTCACTCCTGGCCTGGACCAGATGTGTAGTGTTACGCAGTACACGAAGCATGGTTAAACTGGGCTGTCACCGTATGGGTTTCTCAAATAGCAACTAGCCAAGGGCCCGTTCATGAAACACAATTTAATCGAAGATAAAAAAGCCTTTTCCAAACAATACAAAAAAATATTGTACATTTTAACATAACATTCCTCCTTGTTTATTGTGCAGAAAAAATCAACATCACTTCCAGCATGGTTACAACTACAATAACATCAAAAAAGCGCAAATAACTCTTGCAAATAAAGAAATGACAAACGTATAGATTCAGGAAAATATAGCAATGGGCAATCACGAGCACAAGAGATAATAAAGGCCGGTTCAAATGTATAGATTCAGGCAAAGATAGCAATGGGCAATCGCGAGCACAAGGGATAATAAAGGCCAGTTCAAATGTATAGATTCAGGCAAAGATAGCAATGGGCAATCACGAGCGCAAGAGATGATAAAGGCCAGTTCAAATGTACACATTCAGGCAAAGATAGCAATGGGCAATGAAGAGTGCAAGAGATGAAAAGGCCAGTTCAAATGTACAGATTCAGGCAAAGATAGCAATGGGCAATCACGAGCGCAAGAGATGATAAAGGCCAGTTCAAATGTACAGATTCAGGCAAAGATAGCAATGGGCAATCACGAGCGCAAGAGCTGATAAAGGCCACTTCCAATGTATAGATTCTGGCAAAGATAGCAAAGGGCTATCATAAGCACAAGAGATGATGAAGGCCAGTTCAAACATCCTCAGTTTAAACCATGAGCATGTTCCGATTGGTCTCGAGCTTGAATTGCACTGTTTCCTTGTTCAAGCTCTGCAAGAGCCTTCGAGCGCACACCACGTACTACAATGGGATGCGGCGTTACCGGTTTTTCTGATTTGTATGCTCTTTTTTTATGCATACAGAGAGAAATTGAAAAATGTTCTATGACTATGCACTAATAAATGGCATTGCAGGCTTCAAGCAGAAGATGTGCACGGGAAGTGGGCTGCAGCAATCCCAGAAGCAGCCATTTTTTAAGGTCAAATGGAGCTGTTTGGATGCTTATGGAGCCAATTGTACTCGTGCCATTCATGTCTTTGTTTCTTAGTTTACATATTATCATTTTTATTTGAATGAACGGGGTAAATTACTAGTTTCATCTTATATTTTTGTTTGGATAAACACACTTTGGAACGCATAAATACAAATGCCACTAGAAACACATTTGAATAGATATATATGCTTGAAAGTATTACAAATAAATGACAAAACCGAAACAAACCTGTGAAAAAATGTGAAGGGGTACACTGTTGGGACTTGAGTTTGTGTGAGATGCATCATTCAGTTGTCTGATGTCTGGTGGTACTTCCATTCATGCTGTTGGAGTTTTGATGTATGTGATTGATTGACAGCTCAGTCCTTGCTGCTTGAGGGATGATGCATGAAAGTTCCATGAATCCCAGTCGCGGCCTGAGCCGTGATGCGTGAATGTGGGCCTGTGGGATTGCTCACTGCAATGCAAGTAACTCATACCCAATTAAGATATATGTTTTCTACATCCCTTGACCTGAATCAGCTGTTCCTGGTGTGTCACCTTTTTACTTTAGAACAGCTGTGGGAGCTGTCCCAAAAAGGAACCCTACGTGTGCTGTGGAGGATGCCAATGCAAGACAACACACTCACAGCTCCAAAAGCTTCCCATACACCCTAATGTATACAATGCATCCATTGCTGCATTTTGAGCTGTTAGGGGACAGGCCTGATGATTCATGAACCTCTAGACATCCTACTTGTTTAATTTGATCTATGCATGCATACTTGTCCTGAATGCTGCTATGACCAATGAGCTCTTCCACAAGGAGCATTGGTTATTTGCTGCAGCCTCAGCTGGGAGTGAGGGTAAGGCCTAATATTTCTGCCCCCTGACATTGCTCTGGTTTACAATTGCCGTAGTTGCTCCCATACAAATAGTGAATGACCTGTGAGCCTTGTGCATTGACTTCTAAACGCCACGATGAGGGCACCTCTGAAGTGTGTTGATTTGGGTTTTGATCATTTCTTTGTTAGTTTCACCTGAACTCGCTACCTCTCTGTTCATTTCGTTCCTGCCGTCTTCTTCAGCGGCAGGATGATGTCCTAATATGGACCGGGAGCTCTTTCAGCATGATTCCAGGTAGGAACTGTTGACATTTAATGGTGTTTCTGCAGAATGTCTGCCATTTTCACATCCTCAGGCTGGACAAATTGAGAAGTCGCTCAACTGTTCGGATTACAGCTAAGAGGGGATAAGTGGACATGATCGCTTCTTACATACTTTTTCACAGCAGAGTTACTGTTATGTTCGCCTCTCTTCCCCCTGGTGGCAGCTGTGAATTTGTCACATTCAATTGGAACATTACCTGTCTTCTCAATAGCGGCCCTGGTACTGTAGCCCGGGGTGGCAGTGACACGTTTCCAGCCCTGCAAAAGTCTGTAAAGTGCTGCCCACATCAGTGGCATTACTATTATATATGGTGGGCATGAGAAAAGAAAAAAAAAAGACTATCAGGCATGTCTTTCGGGGGTGTGTTGCAGATCAAATTTGACGCACAGGTGTTTAGGTGACAATATATCTTTTTCTTGGACAACCAATATCTCCTGAAATGTATTATTCAGGTGTTGCCAAAGAACAGTGTGGGAGATCCACCAAATCGAGGTAATGTGTGATCTTAGTCATTAGATGTGGGGCTTTTCCCATCATAAAGAGAGCTATAGCATCCTTATATAAATAAAAAGCACTATCAAATTCCATTTGGGAAAAGTGGGCGCTTAAACGACCCTTTCCTATTGACTAGCCTGCTGAACCACGCTACACTCTAGCATTGCTTCATTTCAGCATCTATGTTGGTGATATCACAGAGGCAGCAGGGGCATTGCCAGCTGAAATACCGGGAAAATCCATGAAGGGCATTCCAACTCTGAAATGTGCCGATGAGATGTTATTTTCAGAAATGAGTAGAATCTCAGTTCTCCTTATTACCACTTCCTAGGTGGTTGCCGTCATGACAACAATGTTTTACAAAATACTGTACATTAAAGAACCTGAAAGCAGGGCAAAGAGGTCTTTTTTTGATATCTCGAGTATTATCATCCATTCACTACTTTAGGCTTACCTATGGAAGGGGTGAGTCTGCCAAGTATTGGGGGCATAAACCCTTGTCCCAATAAAGGCAAGGAAATCAAACGGGTCAAACACTGTCCTAATATACCACTGACACACACACAGATCTTGAAATACACCCGCTATGGATATACGTCCCTTGACTCCTATATTGTTTTGTATACGACTTTTCTATTAATTGACAGTTTGAAAATATTGTATTTTCTCTGAAATCAATGATAAGCACTGGTATCAGACAACAGTCACATGGAAAATCAACATCATGATAAATGAGTCGCATTTCGTATGCATGCCCCCTTAGTAATGAAATGTCATGTAGATATACTACTGTGGGTTTCTAGCATGTGTGTAAAAATAGTATGCAATCTGTGACAGATTGCATTAAGATCTACAGACGTGTCTATGGATACCGTGCTGGCAAATGAAGAATGCATAGCGTAGTTCAATCAAGGAGCCGTAAAGCAGTGATTTCACTTATAACAACAGTGATATTTTCGTAGAATGGCATGTTAAGCGATATTCAATCAACACTACAGCTAAGTCAATGCCTAGTCTGGGATGCTGAGGAAAACCCTTATTGATGTATTTTTATGTCCAGTTCAGTACTCTGGATGACAACCCTTGTATAACACTCCCCTCCTAGAATCCCCCTGACCTCACTGAGCCAAGAAGTAGGTTTATTTTGCAAATTTAAAAGGTTTATTCAGACAATTCAACAATATATATCTATCAAACTTTATAAATAAATTGATAACTGATATCACACTTCAGAATATGACCGTGATCAACAATGGATAATGTTACAGGGGTACACTGATTTGGTTACTTAGGAGTAGTATAGAGGATGAGGTAGCTGAAAATGCTTGATGGTTTCAAGGAAATGCAAGGCTGAATAATATGCAGTACAGAACTAACTTGTGATGATTTTAGCAAAAGGAAATATGATCACTTTTTCTTTTGACAATTCACTCCCCCCCTATGCAATACAAGAAATGGAAAGAGAGCACACAGTCTTCAAGAATCGCAACAAATCACACTTTATAATGCAATACACAGTTCCAGTTCCCCCAGCAAGCTTAGAGAAAACAGGTATGAGTTTTAAACACAGGCAAATTACTTTAATGTGGTTTGCAAGGAAGTGAAAAGGTGCTAAAATTGCTTTTAATTCCCTCTAGAGGTTCAGGGTAGGTGATGGCTACTTTATATTAGTTCAGGCTCACTTTAACAATACTCTATGAATGATTACCAGGTTGCAAATGTATTTTAACAAAGGAAGGAATGGAGCTGCTATTTTGACAAGTGGAGAAATTGAGCCAAAATCGCAAATCGTGGTAAATTTCGCGAGTGTGTAAATCGCGATTGCGGAAAAAGTATAGGCAGCAGGAAGTCGGTTCTAGGTTCGTTGGAAAGCCTAGAATCACAGCTTCAAAATGAAAGTTAAATTTCGGTTCCAGAGATACGGACGATTTAATAAAGGTAGATTTTTGGATTTAAAGTAAAACTCAAAATGACAGGTGACAGCTTGCAGCTGCAGAATTGACAGGTGACAGTTGTGCAGCTTTAAAAATGACAGATGACACGATTTCTAGGAGGCAGTTCTACTTAGGTTAAAATATCTTGAATTAGATTATTTTAACTAAGAGATTGGTTCTGCACAGTTCTGCTAGGTACTCACAATATACATTTTAACTAGGCCTCCTCACGGATCTGGTCAACACGTCCAGCGGCGGTTCTGTCTGCTCGGCGGGTCAATCAGGCAACGGTTCTGCTCACAGTGATCCGGATCTCTGGTTCTGCTCACAGCGGTCTGGGTCAGCTCTGCTCTGCTGGTCTAGCCTCTCTGGATACAGCGGCCTCTGGTTCTGGATACTGCTCTGCTTTCCGGTCCGGATCAAATGGATTCTGTTTATGGGCCAGAGGATCCTCCCCTGGTCAATTTGCCCACAAATCTATATACAAGTTGATGTTGGACAGCAGTGAGGATGGCCTGATGCACAGCCATCAATTCTGCCACCTGACTACTTCGGGGACCAATTTTATATCCAGTGGAGGGTTCTGGGGACTCATTCACCCATGCATTCCCTACGCCGGCCACCAGTTCTTTCTCCCCGTTGTTGTCAACATGGTACGAGCATCCATCCACATAGACAGTGGGCATTCCCTCACACTTGTCTTCTTCAAAGACTTTGTGTGGGGAATTAAGGTATGCCTCCTTAGTTGTCCTTGTTTTCTCTGGCACAATCATGCAAGTCCGCCAGACCTTGCGCGAGGGGACTCTTCTTGTTTTGGCCATATCTGACCTCCACAGGAAAGCCTTGCATTGACAGAATCCAGGAAGTAATTCGGGAATTACTCACATTTCCGGCCCGGATTCTCTCACTCTGGAGATATTGCAGAGGCTGGTGTGGAGTCTCCACTATGATGTGTTCCCCCTGGATAAACGGGCGGTAATTCTTCAATGCCCACAATCGTTGAATTTTTCCTCCACAGAGGATAAAGTTTTGCTCACATAGGAGATTACTTTATTGACCTTGTCATGCTTTTTGTATAATACTGCCGTCAAGCGCGTATTAGAGAATGCTGTCTCCAGGAAGCTAGGCAAGGCGCTTGTGAGAGGCTTCTTTTGAGTTGTTTTACAGACTCAGATTGTTCTGGACCCCATTCCCACTTGACCCCCATTCAAGAGATGAATCAGGGGTCTAGTGATCTCTGTGTAGCCTTCAATGCACTTTCTGCTGTAATTAGTCAGTCCAAGGAGGGTCCTTAGTTCCCGCAGAGTTGTGGGATCCTTCCACTTTCTTTTCTTGGGGACAGAGACCCTGAGGAGTAATCTCATGCCCCAAGAAATTAACACTGGTTCTACACCACTGTGCTTTCTGAAAGGAAAGTTTTGCTCCGGCGCCCCTCAACTGTGTCAGAACATAACGAATCTCCGCTATGTGTTCCTCCACAGATGAGCTTTTGATGAGAACATCATCTACATAAGCCAGGTTACCCCTCGCACCCAGGTCGGGCATGGCCTTATGTAGGAAAATGTTGAATTCATTGCCGGAGTTGAGGTATCCGAAGGGAGTCCGGGTCCAGGTGTACTGCTGGCCCCCAAAGGTAAAAGCCAGTTTGTATTGGTCCTCCCTACTGACAGGCACGGTCCAGTATCCATTGGTCAGGTCTATTGCAGTGAATACTTGTGACCCTTGAATCTGGGCCAGCCCTTGGTCAATGTAGGGCAGAGGCCATCGGGAAGTATGGACCCGTTTGTTGAGCTCCCTAAGGACGGCGCAGAGTCTCCACTGGCCGTTTGGCTTTAATATTCCCAGCACCGGATTATTGAAGGTGCTGTGTACTGGACGGATTATTCCCCGGGACTCAAGGTTCTTAATTATTTCCGTAAGGGACTCCATGGATGCGAGAGGCAAACGATATTGCTTCACAAACACTGGAGTCATTCCAGGGTCCGTGGGAATTGTTGTGGTGTGGATGTCGGTGCGACCACAGTCATATGAGCCTACTGCAAAGAGATCTTGGCAATACAAGAAAACTTGTTTCAACTTTTGCTTCTGTTCCAGAGTCACACAGGCATCAGCTAGGTTGACTCTTTCTTCCACCATCTGCCTGATGCCTGGAAAGACTTCTGGCTTGGCTATCTCAGCGGCCTCCTCCAGCTGGGTGGAGAAGTCCCTGGTCAGAGTGCTGATTTGGACTGGAGGCTTCAGGTGGGAAAGGCAGCCCTCATGGACCTGGAAAATCACCTCATCCCTCCTGAAGTCACAAGTCACATCTTCCTTACCATAATGGCAAGAAGTGTACACCAGGAAGTTCCCCCCATGCCGGGTGAAAATCGTGTCTGGTGTTGTATTGTCCTCACTGTCACTATCAAAACAGTCCTTGGGGATTGGTCCTAACAGTTCATTTCCTAAATCAATGGAGAAATGTCGGTCTTCAACCGCCATTCCAATAATGGTCACTGCGGCTAGCGTAATACTCTTTAAGTCGCTGTTATCCACCTCTATTGGAATGGTGTCATGTTCTATGTTGACTAATGGTGTTGGGTTTACCCCCCACCCTTGCTGTTGGAGAGAAGCATTTAGATGTATATAAGCATCAGGGTTTTTCAATTTTTGCCCTCTTTAACTTTCACTACCAGGGAGAATTGTCGGGTCATTTCTGGGATGGTGACTTCCTCTTTGATCTGAATTTCAACTGCATAAGGTAGCAATTGAGCTGACCTAAATGCTTTTTCTGGATCATCAAAGCCCATGGGATTATCCGCTAATCGGGACCAAGCTTTGAGGTTTATTAGGTCCAAACTAATGGCAAGGCGATTGAGAATGTCACTGCCTAAGTAAAAGGCGGCAGTGACGTCTTGCACGACCCAACAATTATGGACTATGCTCCTGTTGCCAATGGAGATTTTGAGCATACACCTGCTTGGCAGGAGATGTTTGGAATTAGGTGCTTCCAGGTCCATTTCCCATTTGTCTATCAGTTTGAATGTGGGAATGGCTGGATCTTTTGGGTGTTGGCGGAACATGGCTTCGCTGATGAAGCTCTTACCGTTGTTCACACACACACAAGCGAGAACAGTGTCCTTCCCATCATTTAACTGAACAGCGATGAACAACTGATCTCCAATTTGCTGAATATCAGCCAGGCTCTGAGCTGATTTCACCTCTTACTGGACTATAGGAGTGAGAGTGTCTGATTGTGGATTGGTAAAGAATTTCAGAGTGTTTCCTTCCAGTGTGGAACACCACCTTAAACTGGAAGGAAGGTTGTTTTTCAGAAATAGACAGGACCCCCCAACACTAGTCTGTTGTCCTACTGCTATTACTGTCACGTCTGGAATTTGGTTGTTCTGGAAGTGAAATTCTACTCGGTCAGATTTTTGTTCACCATGTGGCAGGTGCCATTTAAACTAACATGGTTGACACTCTGTTTTAATTTTATTGGTCGGCTAGTCTGGGTCCAGAGAACCTTGTTTACGCAATCTATTAGCGGTGACAACCTTCTCAGGAGGTCATTCCCTAGTAAACAAGGGGTGTCCTCTGGAGTCACTACTATGACCGGGTGTTTCACCTTGTGTCGCCCAATTTTGATGTCCAAATCTACAGTCCCCTCCACAGGAATTTCCTTCCCGTCAAAGTTCTGCAGTTGTCCAGGAAGAGAGGTGAGTGGAATACGGTAATTCTCCCCCCTTCCTGCATTTAGTTCATTAAAGGCCCTTTTGGACAGAAGGGTAGCTTGGGATCCAGTGTCCACCAGTGCTGAAATTGTACTCTGCCCCTGTACTTGTACCGGGGCATAATATCTTCCCTCCTTTTCCTCAAGGGGGCACAGATAATGCACATTTTTGGACAACTGGTGGGCTAACTTTCTGGTTTTTGACATTGCTAGCGAAGAGATTTGGGCAGAATTCTTTGGAGAGCCTGGGGAATCTGAAAGAAAAAGTTGGCAACTGGAAATGGTTTCGGGTTCTGTGCCGCCCCCCCTTTTTGGAGGCAGTCATCAGGATGGGTTTGAACCATGGGATTTTGGTATTGTCGGTTCTGGGATGAGATGATGGGCGGCGGTAGCTCAGTCTCCACATCTCCCCAGTCTGAATTGGCATCCCTTGGGACCCATCTTTCCTTGGGAGGAGTTCCCCCATCTCTGAAGGAGAAGATCCTTTTCCCAGGATCTTCTGAGGATCCCTCTCCCTCAAATTGGAAGACCTGTACCTCCTCCACAAAGTGGGTCTGTTTGGGTCCTTTGTTTCCGGTTCCTGGTTTTCCAGGGGCTGTTTGCAAGTTGGGAAGGAAGCTTCCTCCAAGGTTTTACACCCCTCTTCCCCTTGTGCCTCCTCCCTGGGAACCGGTGGGTTATCGGGGTGCTGCCCCGTCATTGTTCTGGAGCACCAGGTCCAGAGTTTGGGGCATTCTGCGGTGACATGCTCATCTGAGGGTTCTGTTGAGCCCTCAGTATGTGACCCAGATCCCGTGCCATATTTTGGACTTGGCGCTCAAGTTGTGAAACCCGCTCAGGTTGATACGGGACTCTATTTTCTCCCCTGGGTTGATCCCGGGAAGGGTAGCTATCCCTTCTCTGGTAATACTACGGATTGGGAAGATTTGGGTACCCCTCCACCCTTGGCCTCCCCTCTCCCGGATTAGGTTGTCTGGGCTCAGGGAATTGGGGAAAGAAGGATGGATGATTTTGGGGCTGGAAATTGGGTGGATACCCGGGGAAAAAGTTCTGCCCAGGATTTGGTGAATTTCTGCCCTCCTGGGGGACATTAGGAGGGAAGTTCCCTGGGTCAGGTGCTTGGCTGGATCCCCCCCCTTGGGCTGGAGGAGTCCACACATAACCCAGGATGGGTCGGTTTCCCTTGTAGCGGGGACTTGCATAATCAGGGGAGCGAGGGACCCCATTTGTGGGACTATCTCCTTGGCTCCCTGTCTGTGACTGGCCCGAGGGCCTTCTGGGCTTGGCATTATTAGGTGCAGGTAGGTTTTTGTAGCAACAAGGAGGAGGAGACATTTGTATAAATGTAACTGGGATTTTATTAATACAAATAAGTAGAAGTATAGGTATTAAAAAGGGGATTAATATATAGGGAGGCTCTGAAGGGGGATCCTCAGTCTCTCCAACTGTCCCTTGAATGTTCTCTCCTCTCCTTCCACATTCCCTTCTGGAATCCCTGTGGATTTCACATCAGTGCAGCAGATGTCACTATGCTACACATCCCTCTTCTTTCTAGACAAGTCATTAATCTCCATAGTCAGTTAAGTACATCGGTCTCTGGTACCTTCTTCCAAACCTTGATACATAAGTCTTCATCACAGTTGGTACATATATGGGATTAGCTGGTAAAGACATTTTCTGGTTCTCTCTATTTTCAACAACATCGCTTCTATGCATACTATCAACAATAATTTGCCTATTCACTGCCATCACTCTTCCATTATTCCAAACCCTTCCATCACTTGTTCGTACAGCATGTTTAAACAATTCAATAACTTGAATGGGATCTGACCACTTAATGCCTTTCACTCTCAAAGCTTCTGGCAACTTCATTCTCACAAAACAACCTACTTCCAATGCCTCATTACTCTTGAATCTTTTCTTGTCATGCCATGCTTTATTTCTACCTTGTCTCAGTCTAATCATATCAACAGCATTACTGGTTACCACTTCCATATTTACCACTTCACCCATCCATCCAGGACACAATTTGGTGATCGCTTTTCTACCTCTGCTCAGTTCAAATGGTAATACGCCTGTAGAACTGTGCGGAGTAAAGCTATGTGCCATAATGACATTTCTAACAGCTTCTTTCCAACTCATCCCATTAGCCCATGCCCATCTAATGGCATCTTTCAGAATCATATTGTATCTTTCTACTACACCATTGGTCTCTGGATGATAGACCGCACTAGTCACGTGTTTAAACGATTTCTTCTCTAAAAAATCCTCCATCTCTCTCGATACAAATTGTGCCCATCTTGTTAAAATATCAATCATAACCACACAAAACGTTTGACTTCCTTCACTCCATATCGGACCAATTATATCAATCCCTACTTTCATCCATGGTCTACTCGGGACATCAGTCATAACCATCGGATACTCATTGCCCACACAACTCTTATCAGACTTATTCCAAAGGATACAGTTTCTTATGCTCCTCTCGATTTCCACATCATATCCCGGCCACCAGTACGTATTCCTTATCCGACACTTTGTTTTGGAAATGCCTTGGTGGCCTTCATGTCCCAGCTCAATTATTTTATTCCTGACATCTTCAGGTGGAATCAATCTGGCTCATCTAAACAGATATCCATCTTTTACACTCAGCTCGTCTCTGACACTCCATAATCCTTGCACATCTGCCTCCTTGATTTTATT
The DNA here is from genome assembly GCF_040938575.1 of Ambystoma mexicanum. Classification (NCBI taxonomy): domain Eukaryota; kingdom Metazoa; phylum Chordata; class Amphibia; order Caudata; family Ambystomatidae; genus Ambystoma; species Ambystoma mexicanum. Next base: position 953,021,461 of record NC_090926.1, on the reverse strand, counting down.
GACAGGAACATGTCTCTAGTTTATATTTTCCATCATAAACTGCAATTTTACGTCTTTGTTCATGGCTCCCAACCATTCTTCCTTAGCAATGGCTGTATCCTGTAACATACATATAATTTCTTGTTGATGCTCATGTAAGAGGATTCAATTCAACACTACAGCTAAGTCAATGCCTAGTCTGGGATACTGAATGGAAACCCTTATTGATATATCTTTATGTCCAGTTCATGCGTTCTGGATGACTACCCCTATATAACACCCCTCTCTTGGAATCCCCCCTACCCCACTGAGCCAAGAAGTAGTTCTGTTTTGCAAGTTAAAAGGTTTATTTGAGAATTTAAACAATATATATATATACCACACTTTATAATAAATTAATAATTGAATATCACACTTAATCTGATATGATAAAGATTAACAACGGAGAATCTGGCACTAGCACTCTTCTTTATAATCACTAAGGAGTTGACATGAAATGGATAAGGTAGCACACTGGTAAATAGGGACAGAAGAATAATGTGGTAGAGAATGCTTTATAGGGTTCAAGGAAATGCAAGGTTGAATGAATGAATGAAATGCAGTATAGAAAATAAACTGATATGGTTTCACAAAAGACAAGGTAATCACTTTCCCTTTGTGGCAATTCACCCCCCCTATACAATGTAAGGAGATGGAAGGAAGAGCACACAGTTCAGGTATACAATCACAATGTAATACAGAGTTCCAGTTTCCCAGCAAGCTTAGAGGAGAATAGATATGAGTTTTATACAGGCTCAAAATGCTTTAAAATGTGATAGCAATATATTGGAAAATGTGCTAAAATGATCTTAATTCCCTCTGGAGGTTCAGGTTGAGGATTAGTTGGTTTAAATTAGTTCAGGCTTACTTTAGCAATGTTCTAGGAATGATTGGCAGGTTAAACGAATTTTTGGCAAATGAAAGCAAGGAAGCCGCTGTTTTCACACGTGGAGAAATTTGCAAATCGCGGCAAATTCGCGAGTGCGTTTTTCGCGATTGCGGCAAAAGTATAGGGAGTAGGAATGCGGTTCTGGGTTCTGGGTTCGTTGAAAAGCCAAGATTCCCAGCTTTCAGAAAAGTTACTGCAAGTCTCTAAGACAAACGGTCACGGAGATATGAGCGATTAAATAAAGGTAGTTTTTCGGATTTGAAATGTTAAAAGTTCAAAGTGACAGATTACAGCTTGCAACTAGAAAATGACAGGTGACAGCTTTGCAAATGACAGGTGACAGTTAGGAGGCAGTTCTACTTAAATTAAAATAGCTTGGATTAGATTATTTTAACTAAGAGATTGGTTCTGCATAGTTCTGCTAGGTACTCACAATATATTTAGAAATAGAATGGGCCTCGCCAAGGATCTGGTCAACAGGTTTTCTTCACTCGCCACGGACGGTTTCTGCGCACAGCGTCTGGGTCAGCTCTGCTCTGCTGGGCTAGCCTCTCTGGATTCTGGATACTGCTCTGCTTTCTCTGGGTACAGCACTGCTTCTGGATCTTTCTGCACAGCTTTCTCTGGACGCAGCGCTGATCTGCACGGCTCCTGGATGCTGCTATCGCTGTTAGGTTTGCTGGATGCTGAGGCTCACTGAGAAGAGTTCTCAGTTTGTGGGTTTAGGCCCTTGCTTTGAGTTCTGAATCAAGTTCTTTGGAGTTTTAAAGTCTAAGTGTTGAATCTAGTATCTTCTGGATGTTGTGTGGTCCGGCAGAGCGCGTTGCAGCAAATGGAATTGAATGTCCCTATCTGTCCTGACTGTCTGCTTTTATGTGTTTTGAAAGTGGGTGGAGAGGCTAGCTTTCTAGGTCCAACCTCTTCAGAGTTCTGATAGGTTGGAGAATTCTTTGCGTTCTCACTGGAGACCAGGATTGTGTGTCAGAATGATGTCATTTAATGGCTTGCAGAAAGGACACTACCCTGTCAAATTGCACACAATCTATATTTGATCAAAAAGACATATTTGCACAGGTACACATTTGTTTAAAATTACATGCACCCATCACATATCACAGGAGGTATCCCCTGTTCAAACTCTGCTCTTCCTGAGAGCTTGCATTGAGAAATGGCAACATATTTCACTTTTTGGTCGGTTACCAATATTGGATGTGTCCCCAAATTTACACAAATGTTTGCAAAGCATGTGGGCATTAGGTGGTGGAGTGTCAGATTTTTAACATGCATACATTTTAAGTAATACCCTCTTAACTGCTAGCTTGCCCCCAGATCATACCACCGGTTCTAAAAACCTCTTAAAATGTGGGCAGAAAAATCACAAGAATTATGGTATCATTTATAAAATTTTCACAAGTCCGCTCTATGAATGATCCATCTTTTTAGAGTTATGTTCTGGCCCCAAAGGGGTGTGGTTTCCCCCCAGCACAAGGTTGAATTTCTGGTTTTTCCAGTTCTGCCAAGCCAGCTTGCTCTCACAGGCAGTGCTCCTCCCCTTTCCTTCCAGGAGGAAGCCACATTTACGACTCCCACCAATAAAACATTTGCCTGAGTCAGGACAGGGCTTTGTTCAATTTCCTGCAGAGCCCAGGTAATTCAATCAGAGAAGTGTCATATCCCTTTTGGTGGGAACAGCAAAAGGCAGCTAGGCCTGGGAACACAGCTGTTGTGCAAGTCTCAACTCCTGTCGGGGGTAGCTGGTGGGCAGAATTCAGTTCCTTAAGCCAGGCCCCAGCTAATGTCACTTTTAGTTACCCAGTTTTCTGCATTCAAATAAAACTAACAATTTTTACATATGCAGCTAGAATGCTGATTCAAAGTTTAAAACTATGACATTTAAACAATTGCAACCTATGTGACACTCAAAAGTAGGTCACTCAGTTAATTTAAACATTTTCGATTTTTGGTAGTTTTACATCCAGTTTCAGTTAGGCTGCTGCAGACCTGCAGAGCTCAGCCAGTCTTGTTATGAACATTCAAGTCACTTCAGAATATAACTTTAGATTGTATCCACCTCATACCTGTTTTCTCTAAGCTTGCTGGGGGAACTGGAACTGTGTATTGCATTATAAAGTGTGATTTGTTGGGATTCTTGAAGACTGTGTGCTCTCTTTCCATTTCTTGTATTACATAGGGGGGGGTGAATTGTCGAAAGAAAAAGTGATCATATTTCCTTTTGCTAAAATCATTACAAGTTAGTTCTGTACTGCATATTATTCCGCCTTGCATTTCCTTGAAACCATCAAGCATTTTCAGCTACCTCATCCTCTATGCTACTCCTAAGTAACCAAATCAGTGTACCCCTGTAACATTATCCATTGTTGATCATGGTCATATTCTGAAGTGTGATATCAGTTATCAATTTATTTATAAAGTGTGATAGATATATATTGTTGAATTGTCCGAATAAACCTTTTAAATTTGCAAAAAAAAACCTACTTCTTGGCTCAGTGGGGTCAGGGGGATTCTATGAGGGGGGTGTTATACAAGGGTTTTCATCCAGAGTACTGAACTGGACATAAAAATACATCAATAAGGGTTTTCCTCAGCATCCCAGACTAGGCATTGACTTAGCTGTAGTGTTGATTGAATATCGCTTAACAAAGTGGGGGCTCGTAGCCGGAGATTCTGGGTTAGATCTATCACTTGTGCAGATTAATACAGTGTGCTAACTGACAGGAGACATACATCCGGTCGGATCACCATGCTGTGTTACACTGTAAAGCACTCCTCAAAGGAACGCTCTAAGGAAACGGTCTGTTTTGCAAAAATAAAATACAAACTTCTGTAAGTGAGGAAGGAACTCAAATTCCAGAATGACAACACTGGTAGACATCAAATTAGCCAGAGAGCACTTCTTACATAAGCTATGTGTGAGAGGTGAGTGGACTCATCAGGACCAAACGGTCTGGTTGCAGGCAATCGCACAACAGGTCACTGAAACAGGGTCAGATAAATGGAGAGATCAGGGTCCCCTACATGTTGCCCTGAGTGAACTATATATGGCCCCTAAAGCCAAAGATGAACATAATAAGATTGCCAGGATAGCGGCATATTTGTACCTATATATGGGAGCCATGCAGGACAAATGTGCTGAAGGCCAAGATCTGGCAAATAGGCAACAGATGGCGTTAGAGAAGGCCCAATCTGATCTGGACTCTTCTGAGCAGAGGCTGCTCAGGAGCCAGGAGTCAGAAAAGGACAGCAGACAGTGCATCACTAAAATAAAGGAGGATATGGATGTGCTGCAACAGGAAAAGGCTGACCAGGATACCAGATTTCTGGGCTTGCAGAAGGAGTACCAAGAAGGTTTGGACTCCCTACTGCAGAGCCAGAAAAAGCTGGAGCAACAGTTAGACTTCAATAGGGCATGTGCTGAGCAGGTAGTCACCCTGCAAAGCCACCTAGATAGGGAGAAGGCAGAGAGCAATAAACTGATTTTGAAAGACCTGGATACCCAGGCAGAGTTTGACCAGGAGCGCCAGAAAGCTGGTGCCTTCCAAAGGCAAAGGGACGACCTGGCGGCAGAGATGCAGGCTCTTAGTCAGGAAAGGGATACCTTAGGCCAGGAAGTCTGCCACTTAAAAAGGAAAATGGAAGACAATCACCTGGCCCTCCAGGGACTGGGTGACCTCCAAAACGAACACAGGAACTTGTTAGAGCACACCAGGAGGGTGGAGGATGCTCTGGCAAGAAAGGAGCAGGCCAACAGGACACAGCTCAGGAGGTAAAGCTCCTGCAGCAAAGACTGGCCCAGTACTCCAGGACCAATCAGGAGGCACAGAGAGAGAATGAGGCTCTCTTCCAGCACAATGATAGGCTCCAGCAACAGGTAGCGATGCAGGAGAGACTGATAGAGTCTAGTAAGGCCTTAACTGAGGAACTGAAAGCGCAGGCTCTTGCATTGCAACAGGGAACAGGGGCGGATAGAGATGAGGTTCGCTGGGAAAGAGAAACTCCTGAGCATAACCTCAGGAGCCCTAGTACCAGAGGCCTTCATCTCTCCCAGTCCCTGGACTCTGCCACCCCCATGTCCCCTCGCGCACATGAGCCCAGGGCCACGGGGATGGCAGATTACTATCCAGCTAGAAGTATGGGGCTCATAGGCCAGTACCTCCCAGGAATGGATGGGCAGGCATCCGGGTATGTGCACCCAAGCACAGTGCAATTTAGTGGGGAACCGCACAAGAGTAGGCCCATTAAGGGCATCCTGAAAACCTCTGCCCAGTTAGGTCAGTGGGGGGGTACCCATCAAATCCTGGCAGCAAGGAGGGATCTGAAGACTCCTCTGAGCATTACAGGACACAGGAGACTAGGTCCCCAAATTCTGCCAGCCATTCCCAGGCTCGCAGAATCCGGGAAAACCTGGAAGATCAGACGGGCACCTCTGGGAGCAGTGATTCTGAGTCAGAAGATGAATGGACCAGGGTTACCCGAACCAAAAAGGCCAATAAGGCAAAAAGGGCCTTGCTTAAGGACCCATTGAAACAAATAAAGGCAATAAGGAGTGTCATCATGCATTATCATAATAATTTAATGTGGTTTGCAAGGAAGTGAAAAGGTGCTAAAATTGCTTTTAATTCCCTCTAGAGGTTCAGGGTAGGTGATGGCTACTTTATATTAGTTCAGGCTCACTTTAACAATACTCTATGAATGATTACCAGGTTGCAAACGGATTTTAACAAAGGAAGGAACTGAGCTGCTATTTTGACAAGTGGAGAAATTGAGCCAAAATCGCGGTAAATTTCGTGAGTGTGTAAATCGCGATTCCGGAAAAGGTATAGGTCCGTTGGAAAGCCTAGAATCACAGCTTTAAAATGAAAGTTTTGTTCCTAGCCCAAACGGTTCCATAGATACGGACGATTTAATAAAGGTAGATTTTTGGATTTAAAGTAAAACTCAAAATGACAGGTGACAGCTTGCAGCTGCAGAATTGACAGGTGACAGTTGTGCAGCTTTAAAAATGACAGATGACACGATTTCTAGGCGGCAGTTCTACTTAGGTTAAAATAGCTTGAATTAGATTATTTTAACTAAGAGATTGGTTCTGCACAGTTCTGCTAGGTACTCACAATATAAATTTGAACTAGGCCTCATCACGGATCTGGTCAACACGTCCGGCGGCAGTTCTGTCTGCTCGGCGGGTCAATCAGGCACCGGTTCTGCTCACAGCAATCCGGATCTCTGGTTCTGCTCACAGCGGTCTGGGTCAGCTATGCTCTGCTGGTCTAGCCTCTCTGGATACAGCGGCATCTGGTTCTGGATACTGCTCTGCTTTCCGGTCCGGATCAAGTGGATTCTGGATGTAACACTGCTTTCTGGGTATTGGCAAAAGTTCTTGGCAAAAGAATTCAGACAGCTCGCCCGGCTGTGGAATAGTTTGCAAATGATTTTAAGGATGCTGAGGCTTGCGGAGAAGAGTTCTCAGTTTGTGGGTGTAGGCCCTTGCTTTAAGTTGTGAAGTACATTTCTGGTCTCTGAAGATTCATGGATGTGAAGTCTGGAGTCTCCCGGCAGAGCGTCCCGCAGAAAATGGAATTGAATCTCTCTACCTGTCCCAGCAGTCTCTTTTTATGTGTTTTGGAAGTGGGTGTGTGCGTAGCATAACTGAGCCTGCCCCTCTCTACTTGTCATTGGCCCAATTCTCCCCGTCTCCCATGATTGGGAGAAGGAAATGGATTGTCATCATGATGAGGTCTGTTTATGGGCCAGAGGATCCTCCCCTGGTCAATTTGCCCACAAATCTATATTTGATTCAAATACATATTTCCCAGATACACAATTTGTTAAAATTACATGTACACATTATATATTTCTTATGGTCCAAGCTTGTCCGCCTCTGTTCTTCCTGGGGGCTTACATTAAAAAATGACAACATTTTGCGCTTTTTGACTGGTTTACCAATATCGGACATTTACCAAAAATTACACACATGTGCGCAAGGAGTATGGACATTAATTGATGAAGTGTCAGATTTTTAACATGCAGACATTTGGAGTAAGACCCTATTTTCCGCTAGCAACCCCCCAGAATACACCACAGGGTCCTAACACCTCTTAAAATGTGCACAGGAAAATCACAACAATAATGATATTACTTATATAATTCTGACAAGTCCGCACTATGAGTTATCTATCTTTTTAAAATTATGCCCTGGTCAAATAGGGGTGTGGCATCCCACATCACATGGTGGAATCACTGGTTTATCCACTTCCCCCAAGCTCAGCTGGCTCTCACAGGCACTTCTCCTCCCACTTCTCCCAAGAGGAAGCCACTTTACGGCCCCCCCAATATAACATTTGCCTGAGTCCATGCCAAGGCTTTGTTCATCCTCCTGCGGTGCCCCACACCTAATCTAATCAGAGAGGTGTCAACTCCTTTTGGTTGGAAAGCAGGATGCAGCTAGGCCTGGGAAGAGTGGCTGACCAGGTTTCTCCTGTCGGGGGTAGTTGTCAGGCAGAATTCAGCTAAATGTCACTTTAGTTCCCAGTTTAAATCAAACTTACAATTTTTACCTATACATTAAATAATTACTTCCTTCAGTCATTTCAGAATATAGTTTTACATTGTATCCACCTCTTAGCAAGTCTTTCCTTGGTCTGGTTTGGGTTCCTCTGTTCAGTTTTACACAAAAGTCTGGTGGTTTTAAAACGCCGGCTTTCTGATAGTGGTGAGTACCGGTATTGCAACCATTTTTGGGATTAAGAAAATGAATTCCCCACAGTTCTGAGTTGCTTTTTGGCAATCAGCATTGCCATTCCCAATGGTTTCAGGCTACTGTGTGTGTAGCCCAATGGTGGTTTTAGGCAGTGCCCTCCTGTGCTCACAACATAGGCAAAAATGGGTGGCAGCCTATTCTTCATGTTTTCCCTGTGCACCCTCTGGGGAGTTCTGGCCATCATGATGTTTTCCATGCCAGTACTGCACAGTTTTATGGTAGGGATTGGATGCATGGGTAAAAACATCCCACAGGCAGACTCATCGATCTGTCTTTCTACAGTAAATCGCCTAAAAATCATGCCTTGTTACCATTGACCATTGTTGTGGTTATTCCCACAAGCTACCTCTTACTCCCAGCTGCAAAATATATACTCAACAAAACATTTTAGGCTATATCTTCACATTGATTTAAAACTGCTTCAAAGACCACCAACACAATTTTAATCACCCACTACACCAGCTATTAATGAGAGCAGCCTGCTTATGGGGCAGCTGGGAAGAGAGCACAATGATGTAAAGTAGGGTCAGGTGGCAAGTACTCACCATGGCGAGCGTACACTGCTTTGAGTTTGAACAACAAAGAAACCATCACTTATGTCGAACCAAACTCTCCATGCATGTGAAATGCTCTGCAACAGGTTGAGGTAGATAGCCAGAGTTTATGAAAGATTTAACTTCAAAACTAGTATCAAGGAAATATGTAAATTGCACAACTTGGTCTGTTGTGTGAGGATAATTGGTTGTGGATCACACAATGTTCATCCTCTCATCTAACCAATCTTGGGGTGAGTATGAAGAGTAGGTGACGTTAGGCAGAGTAAATAGCCATGTAGTCATGCAGGTGATGAATGGTAGAGTTTCACATAAGGGTACGAGGGAGTAGAATGGTAAGACATTTGCAAGTTGGGCAAAATTAATGTTACCATAGCATGTGATGGAGTCCATTTTAGGATTCTCAGAATGGGCAGGAGTGAATGTATGTCCATTTTCTAGCTCTTTGAATATGCGATTGGCCTTATTCAGGTATTATTTCTAGAGATTTCACCGGAATACAGGGAGGCGGGTGAAAAAGTCATGCGCATGGTTCACTTGAAGCTACTCATGATTAGAGTGAATCTAGAGGGGAGGATTCAGGTTTTGGGCTGTCTTCTTGACCCAACGAATAGTAAAATATAGATTTTGGGTACTGTCACCACTCGTAAATAATGTCAAATGACTTTAATCATATGATATTCAGTGCTAAAATGTTAACTTTTGAAAGTCCACAATTCTATCTGAACTTGATAAATCTATCAATTTCCTATTCCGTAAAGAAGAATACAATTGTGAAATGTGTCAAGGACTCTATTAAAATGACCAGGATTGAAGCTCCATGGTTATGGTAAAAGAAATGAATATCCTTGGGGCTTTGGCAGGAGGAATGTTATCATCCTGTAAGCCCCCTAATGCAGGACTTGATAGCTATATCCCATCATCTGCCTCCAGGACTTCTACTTGGACTATAAACCTGTATCAGTCATTCATACCAGTAGTTATTATATTAAATCAATTGTTTCTCTAAGTATCTAAATTAATATAGCAAAAAAAAACAAAACGGATTCAGTGGGACACATCGGGTGCGTGAGGGCCTTATTGATCATCCTGATCATGTTACCAACTGACCCAGCAGACATGATCCACTTTTATTGCTATAAGCACCCCAGGTTTGAGTCTGACAACTCGGGGTGCATTTGAATGAATGGAATACTCTTACGGTGTCCTGTTCTTTCTAACAAAATACAGACATAAGATGGGCACTGTGGAGATGGAAGGCAGGGCTCCATGAGAAGCCCCTCTTCCATACCAGTGGCACTCATGATGTCACTGTGATGATGGCACTGTTTCCAGCGAAATAAGGTAAGTGGGGTGTGATGCATACATGCCAACCCTCCCGATTTAGGCGGGAGACTCCCGATTTTCTAGTGAAAAATACTGCTATTTTTCACGTTCTCCCGCCTAAAATAATTATTTCCCCAGTGCATTTCTATGGCAAAATTATTGTCTCCCGATTTCGCTGTAGAAATCTCCCTCTCAGCTGCTTAGGAATGTTGGAATGTATGGTGATGAGTAGGGGTGGGGTGAGGGAACGGATCCAGAAGCGACGGGGTTGGGAAGGAGTGGAAGGAGGTGGAGGTGGAGGTGGAGGAAATTTGAAGAATAGGTACAAACATCCTCCATGTTGCTTGGATCAAGGTCATGGAATGTGGGATTCAGCGTGCGGTCCGAGAAACTTGATTGACTACTTCCACCACCCCTGGTACTAAGAAATGTTACATCTTGAAGAATGTGTCCAATTACAGCTACTTCCATTCTTAATGGTGGATTCTTTAGTCCAGTGTGCTTGTGGTATGGTATAAATAACACTGTAATTCTGTGCCCCTTTTCGTCTTTTAGAATTCTACTCTATGTGCTTTGCAGCAATTGCTTAATGAACTGATGTTTTTAGAGCAATGCCAATTTCAAAATGGTATTCAATGTAGTTCAGTTTTCAGAGAATTTGATTTTATATAGTTGTTGTTGGCTTTTGAAACACATTCTACCATTATACCCGCAATACACATGTATGTTAACTGACCAGGAGCCTCAAATTCAGCACCTTGCACAGCTGCCCTCCTGCCTTTGTTTGCACATCTTAATTGTTGCAACGGATGCCCAGTGGTAATATTGTTTGACAGTTGGTGCCTTTTCATGTCAAGAAAGTGCCGATCAATATTCATTTTAAACCTTATTTATGCACACAGACATAGTATTGTATGTATCTATTCACCTGAGCAAAAGCTTAGACACATTTTAATCAGCACATCTAGCATTAGAGTGAGCCATCAGTGATGAGGGAAGGTATGTGCCGTGCACTGTGTATTTTTACACTTATCCTTCAGACCCTGGCATACACATAATTTTCATTATGTTTAACAGAACTAGGGTCCTCCTCTAAAAATATTAAATAATGCAATCATTGCCCTAGCCATCACCCATACAAATGTATGACCTTTGACATTCAGGGCCTAATTCACAGAGCGTTTTCCAATGGAGTTTTGCCATATAAAACGCTTCTGTAAATTATGCCCTAATTGTTCTAGATTGTTTTTGCCCTGTATACATCCTTTTAATACACGTGTTAAAATGCCAGGAATAAAGAAGTTCCTAATAGTAATCTTGGCACTTTTTTCACAAAACATGCATTCTATGCATTCTTATCCATAAAACACGCTGCCATCCACGTCTGGAAAACATATTTGGCACAAAGGAGTAGAAAATATTGTAAACCAAGTTAACCGTTTGCCATCTAGGAAGTTTGTTCTGTTTATGAATTATTTTATGAATGATAACATAATGCAGGCAATTCTATCTCAGAAATGGTGGTCTGCTCAGCACAAGTGGGGAAGGGTTCCACCATCTTGTTTCCCCCTCACCTCTCTTTCCATCCTGTCGCCTCTACTTCCTTTAGCACAGAGCACTGGATATGAAGCAAGCAAGCAAAGCCCTCTTGTCACAAGAACATGTATTTGATCACTTAAAGCAGGATTGCTTTTGGCTAATCACCTGAAGATTTTTGCCTATAAAAGACTGGGATTTCCACCCCTTCTTTGATTCACTTTTGGACCATCCCGAAAATAAAGGACACTTCATTCTGGACTTTTTTGGAAGAGTTTGACTTTCTCACAGCTCTCAGCCGTTTAGGTGAAGAAGGAGTGTTTCGGCCAGTCACAAGCTCTGCTCCCTATCCACCCCAGGCCATTTGAGGGTGAATCTTGCTGAGGACCAAGAACTGCCAAACTGCTGCAATCCTCAATAGGCTGACAGACCAGAGAATGAAAGGACTCACCTTGTCCAAGAACCCTTCTCTGGGTTTCACCGCATCCCGAGAGCGAGAGCAGCCATGTGTCCTGCTTTTCACCATTGAACCACCTCGAGCTACCGTGGAGCCACCTTCAACGCAGCCAAGCCAACAGTAGCTTCCGGTGCTGCCTTTGGCACACACCCTATTTTAAGACACTGTGCTCGCATCAGCGAACCGGCGCAACACAGTAGTCCTCCAGCAGAGGGTTGTCAGCTCTCTGGCTCAAGCACAAGAAAAACTTGCACTTGTCTTCTCCTCACTCATTGACCAGGACCAGTGGTACTCATCGTCTCTAAACACGCTCGATCGTCGAACTGCTTCTTGTGACATATTCCACCTTCTGGCGATACATAAAGGTTAGGATAACAGTGGCACTTCATAAATCCACCCTTCCTTCTTTTACGTCTTTCACATATAAAGTTTCAACAGCACTTGAAGGGTCGGACTGGGCCATAAATTTGTCTCGGGCACCAATGAAAAGATGGCCCACAGTTTCAAATGGCAATTCATTCCCTTTGTGACACACTGTTTCAGCAGTACCCATCGGGGAGGTTTTTGATCAAATGTGGTACAAAGTGAATTTTAAAGAATATTTACTCAGTAAAACTGGTCAAGCAAGACAGTCTTGCCCAACGCAGCAACTGAGCAAAACAAAAAACGAAAAAGGGTGATTTCTGTGACCTTAAACAATGTGAGCTCCCAGCTGCAGACATCATGATTAATTATTGCCTGCCAATAAAAAAAACACAGACAAAACCAGTTGGTACGCCCTTTTAAACCACTTTGTTAATATAATAAATCAATCTTACTTGGCTTTGCTGGTTTAATGTTGACCTGGGCACATCTGCCTTCAGGTTTTCTCAACCAAGGCACCTTGAAGTGGCACATTCAAAGAGGACAGGTGGAGGACCCAGGTAGCCATGCGTGCCACCTGACTCACCTTTACCAGACTGCCATGCTTCACACATTTTCAAGGTTTACAAAGGGACAGAGCAGTGCTGGTCTATGGCGCTGGTGCTATTTCTGGGGATATCTTTGATCAGGGTGTCATTTCCCCTTCAAGCTCGGTAGTATCAGTAATACGGCATAAAACCGCCCGAATGAGGGACTACCTAGAAGGGAGGCTGGCTGGACATCAGCTTCAGGGTCCACGAAAGGGGCCTAGGTCTGAGAGAGCTACCCAGATCACACTCTCTGTCAACTGCCTCGCCGAGTCTCAACTGTCCCTTGTCTGCAGATCTCTTCAGGCAGGCGGCTTGCATGTTCCATTTGCAAGAATGTTGGTGGTAGGAGCCTTTTTCATACAGCATTGAATGATGCACCATTTTTAAACCGTTCAACTTTTTACTTTTTAAATTGTTCGACATTTTATACACATTAATCTGTTTCTCTCTTGTTCTCATGTGCCTCTCATATTTGTAAGATCATCAATACATTTATCATAGTGATCAACATCCATTTGTCCATTCCCATGTCCTTATTTAAAAAAAACAACAAAAAAAACCATACTGTGCGGTACATTTTGCCACCAGCTGTGACATACCCTCTGAGATGTGAAGCTCAGGGGCTGTTACACAGTACTTCTTTTTGTCATTGACTCAACCCTTTGTCACATGTCCCGCTAATATATTTGTAAGTTACCTATTTGGAACGAAAATAACAATATTATTGTTTGCACAGATGCTTCCCTCTAGTTACAGGGCTTGCGAATGATCGATTTGTTTTTCTTTTTTTTTCTGAACCCATGTTTAAATTAGGAAACCACAACCCATGTCTTTAATGGGTTGTGGGATACCCCTACCTCGGGCAGGTGTTGCATAACTGCTTTTTTCTCCAGATGTTTGATTCTCTAAAATAGATATGAAACTTAAAAGTGCTGCATGTAAAGCTGCAAAGCATTCAATCTGCAAAGTTCCCATGAGCAGGGGAGTTGCTAGGTCTGGAAAAGACCCGGGGCTAAGCTGATGTCGGAACTGTTGGGACTGGGGGCTAGCTAGTCTTTTGGCTGTAGCTCCTGAGATTCTATCCGGGGCTACAACCAAAAGATCAGGGGCTATAGCCCTCTTAGCCCCCCCTAGCAACGCCCCTGCCCATGAGCATCGTGACCTATGTTGAGCTAATGGACAAACCGAATGCCGTTTGTAGACGGGAGGGTTCTCCGCTGCCTCCCAGCCTTTGCACCATTTTCTGATCCAAAGCTACTCCCTGGACATACTTACCCTTGGACATCGATGCATCCGGCATGACATGTTTATACTGCTACTATGTGAAGAGGCGGACCCATACCTCCATGCTGCTTCAGACAACACTTTCTTCACTGTTCCCTTGATATTTCTTGCACAACCACCTTCAACCAATGCCTTGATTGACAAGTGGTCCTACCCAAGTTCTTCCACTATTCTTTCTGCCGCTCTTCTTTTGTCCCCTACTGAATTCCCCTCTGTCTGCGGAATAACCCTGCCCATACAGGTCCTCAACTGGTTCCTCTCTGCCGAGTCGCCCTACCCATGCAGGCCCTCACCTTGTTCCTTTCTGCTGAGTCACCCTGCCCATACAGGTCCTCACCTTGCTCCTCCCTGCTGAGTCACCCTGCCGGTACAGGTCCTCAGCTTGTTCCTCTCTGCCGAGTCACCCTGCCCGTACAGGTCCTCACCTTGTTCTTCTCTGCTGAGTTGCTCTGCCTGTACAGGTCCTCACGTTGTTCCTCTCTGCCGAGTTGCCCTGCCCGTGCAGGTCCTCACCTTGTTCCTCTCTGCCGAGTCGCCCTGCCTGTGCAGGTCCTGCGCATGCAGGTCCTCAGCTTGTTCCTCTCTGCTGAGTCACCCTGCCCGTGCAGGTCCTCACCTTGTTCATCTTTGCCGAGTCGCCCTGCCCATGAAGGTCCTCACCTTGTTCCTCTCTGCCGAGTCGCCCTGCCTGTTCAGGTCCTCACCTTGTTCTTCTCTGCTGAGTTGCTCTGCCCGTACAGGTCCTCACATTGTTCCTCTCTGGCGAGTTGCCCTGCCCGTGCAGGTCCTCACCTTGATCCTCTCTGCCGAGTCGCCCTGCCCATGCAGGTCCTCATCTTGTTCCTCTCTGCCGAGTCGCCCAGCCCGTGCAGGTCCTCACCTTTTTCCTCTTTGTAGAGTCGCCCTGCCCATGCAGGTCCTCACCTTGTTCCTCTCTGCCGAGTCGCCCGGCCCGTGCAGGTCCTCAACTTGTTCCTCTCTGCCGAGTCGCCCGGCCCATGCAGGTCCTCACCTTGTTCCTCTCTGCCGAGTCGCCCTGCCCTTGAAGGTCCTCACCTTGTTCCACTCTGCCGAGTCACCCTGCCCATGCAGGTCCCCTAACCCTGTATCTCCCCCTGAATTATTCCTGACTCCAATTCTCTCATTCACCAGATGCACTCCCCCATCAATCTGCACCACCAAACATGTTTTCGTTGAAATTGATATTACATCATTTGTTTGGGATGAAACAGGTTCGCAACAATATGTGCATGCTTTACTTTCTGAAATGTACATTGTAACCTCTGTGTTGTATTCCGCTTACAGAACTAGACATGTGTCTTTATGTTGTTGCATGGAGCAATAGTGGAGGGGCAAGTACAACAGCTGTCTTCTTTTCTGAAAGGACCGACCATAATTATTTACCTGTGGGGAGTAAGTGAGTGAGTGCGTATTACAATCATATAGTGCAATCTCCGGGAGACTATTGTCCCCTAATCTGCTTTACTTGATCCACATCTAAAGCTGGGTGATGCCACCTCTTCACCTTGCCCTGTCTTACGTGGCGGTGAAGGAAGGCCAGCTGGAACAGCCTTGACGTTCTTACTTAAGGAGGAAATACGCCCTTTCTTAAGGAAGCAGCCTGTTTTCTCCACCTGTTTTGTAAATTCAACAGTTGCACGCACTTTAAAAAGAATCCACTGGTCCAATAAAAATGATCACACCTAATTTATCCATCTCATTTTCTTGCGTTGTGCGGTAATCCAAACGAAAAACGGCCCAACTCAAACGGGTTCTGGGAATGCACGGAGAGGATGTCGGCCACTGCGTGCAATGTACATGCTCCAACACGATGTACGAAAGTCCAGAATCCTTGGGAAACCCCCAGGTTTGCTGTCAAAGTGATTTATCGATGGACAAATTAAGATGTTCTTTCCCTTAATGTTCCCTTAAAGAACAGTCAAATAAGGGCTCCTGTTTCTCTTTTTTAATGTTTTTTTTTTCTTTTGTTTAAGCTGCCTCTGGTTCATTCTGTTTTTTGCAATTGTTTTGGATTTTTGAGTCAAAGATTTTCCCACTTTTTTAAATCTCCTTTGCTATAAGCATATAAGCATATAAGCCTTTTTTACACTCCTTTTATACACGCTAATTATGGAAATGTATTTAGAAACAACACACGCACATGGGGCATAGAATGAATTGCCCAGTATCATACAATGGGCCTCATTAGGAGTTTGGAGGTAACCATGGCGCTATTAGTTCCATGGCTGCCTCCAAATCCTTACCGACTCCGCCCTGGTGAATGGAGCTATTACCGCCCATTCCAAGGTTGGCGGGGGGGCGGTAATTCCCCATTCCCCAGGGCCCTTCCCCATTCCCATTTGAGCCCCCATAGGGCTCAATGGGAATGGCGAAGGCGCTAATAACGGTACCGCAAATTGCGGTACCGTTATTAGTACCAAAGTCCCTTTGCGGGTCCCGTCCTTAACGTCTAGATGACCCTGGTTACCTTGACACAATCAGCTACCATGAGTCACGTTTGGCTCCCAAGGCCAACTGATGCTGAACGTAAAAACATCTAACGCCCTTTATTTGGGACAAACTATAAATAAACATATTACAACATAATTATACAACATTTAAAGCATGATGGGTCATAACTGAGGGACAAAATGTTAAGTGTGCATCTTATGTGGAAGTTAGATTTGCGCAACACTATGCCCTAGCTCTTGTTTTCCCAGTGGTAGCTCCTGGTCATAGGTTAATTCTGGATACCCAGGATCTGGCTGTAGCTCCTGCTCTTCCAATCTCAATGTCTGTTCCTGATAGTGTTATGGTTATTTGATAGGTTCCAAGGCAGATGAAGAGAACTGTAAGAAAATATGCAGTGCAATGTTGGATGCTTGAGGGGCTCGAAAGTGTGCTCACACAGTTCAGGCTGCTGGGCATCTCAGTATATTGTACCCCAGATCAAACTCCAGAAAGTTGATTCTGTGACTGTGAAACCCAACCCAATAGTGTTGTTTATTACTAGCCCCTACCATTTACAATATTATCGCTACCAAGAATTTTAAACCATATTTGAATGCTCTTATATCACATCAAACATATGAGGTTTATTTTCAAGTCTGCACAAGGCCTGTGGTCAATAAAGGAGAGCAAGCCCTTCCATTTGTTACTGGACTTCAAAACCGTGGCCAATAACATGATTTCTCTGTGCATAGCACTGTATACTGAAGTCAGGCTGATTGTGAACTCATAATGTCCAGTCATTAGCACATGCTTCCACCCCTGTTTGCATTAGCCCCCCTAGTCATGAAAGACTCAAGCTCAGAACACTGGACATGCTCTTCAGAGAATGCCACATATTGGCACCCCCTTTACTTGCACGTTATGATAGCCACTCACAAACTGATCAGAAAGATATACTTCTATGAAAACCTGATTCATGGTAAAAATATTGATCATATCAAAACCGCTTCACAAAAAGACCATGCCAATAAAACCTCAGCCACCATCCACTGGAATCTAGAAAATGAGCCATCCTTCAACACTCTTAAATATTTCTCTTCCAGTTGTCAGTTGATCTAAGTAGACTGAGTTCAAATCTCTGCCGTGTCTGCTTCTGCAATTAATCGTCCACAAGTTGTACCCTATATGTGTATATGAAGCTGTTAGAATGGATTTCTAAACTCTGCTCTGGTGAACAGAAGCTTAGGAGGCCACCCTTGTTAGTGAATCAGGGAAAACCTCTGGGAAGATAGGCAGACCAATTTATAGATGCCTGGAGAGCATTCAAGGCTAAGTCACAGGAGGAATGGGGGTGATCTGAGGTCTTTTATGAGCACACACAGCAAGACACCATGAACCACCCGTAGACAGAAGTATACGAAAATATACAAGTTTTTAGGCCCAAGAATAAACACAAGTGAAGAATGAAATGCACAGTAAAATCACTACTCAAACAATTTGTAAAATATATGTCATTTTGGTCAATGCAGTAAAGTGTGGATTCCTGCCAAAACCTGTATGGGAAAAGGGCAGGCAAACTTTATAACATTGACAATCTTCAGAGATGTATAATCCTAACTTTATAAATCCAGTCCTACAATGAATGGCGTCTTGTGCTCAATGTTCGATGCATGAGTAAAAGCATTTGGTCATGTGCAAAGTCACAAAGTACAATTTCTAAGGAGCTAGCAAAGTTAGAGAAGCATTCTGAAGAGGGGAAAAAAGTTTCCAAGAGTCAGGGGAGGATCTGCTGTGATGAACAAAGTGACTCCCAACTTTGGAGGACTTTAGGAAGCAGAGGCTACTCAAGCCAAAGGGAGGACCGCATACATAAAGATACAATGGATGAAATAGGGGCCATGGTACGTGGTTTCATTGATCACTGTCCTTAGCTTGGTTTGTGTCCAAACTTGAAGGTGCGGAGAGGGTCGCCAGAGGTACAATTTTAGACCCTTGATTTGGCTTCCAAGTGCACATGCGTTGCGGGTGGAGATGCAGGTCCAGTTTACACCACAAGCTGTATCACTCATCTTGATTGCAGGACAAAGAAAACACTGATGCAGATGGTCACAGGGCACTTGACGAAATGCGAGAAAACCACCTTCAGTGACTACCACTGTTGTACAGTGATGCAGGGGTACCCAACTCTTGCAGTCTGATGCACGTTTCTCTCCCGTGGCCCAAAGCAGCTGGGACAACATTTGGCAAGAAGGTGCTTATCCGTGGAAGGTAAGATTCTGCAACAGTTTGAGGCCAAACTCAACAATACAATGCGCCTGTGCAGGTGCCAAGTTTCGAGCTGGACCGTCCACTGGATGGCCCAGAGAAACTTCCAAACAGGCTCTTTTGCAGGGTAATCAGGAGATGTCAAATGTGATTGGACTCACCACTCCAAGAGGTTGAAGCACCTTCGCAGGCCTTTGGCGATCAAGTGCAAAACAGGGCTCTACAGGGACAACAACAAACTCAGGGTGCTAAACTTCTTCTACGAGGTTCTGCATAGTCCTTGGGTCTGCTTGGCTCTTCTGCATACTTGGCTCCATGCACAGGTCAATTCAGATTTGTTGCTGAACCCGGGTCTGTTTTCAGGACCCCTCCTTATTTCTACAAGTACAGTGAGTGCTCACACCTAGCCAGCCAATGAGATCTGCCCGAAATATGCAAGCCAGCAGTGGTCCAATTAGGGGCCACTGTGGCTCTCATACCCTCGTGCACACCAGACATCCTGACACCAGTAGTGTGGATTGGAACCGGACAGTCCCAGCACACTTCCTGGGTACCCACACACTTGACCTGCAGTAGCCGTGAATGAAATGGCTTTCACAGGCAATTGCATGCCCAAATAAGGGATTCCCAAGTCACAAAGCCCATGGGGAAGGCCAAGGGAAAAAATGGCCAAAGGAGTAGACAAAATACCTCCTGGCAGGGCCATGATGGACACTAGTCATATGCCAAACAGGGTTAGCGTGGTATGGCTTAATAAAAAGTTATTGAAGTATATCAAAAAGATTCTTCTTCCACCAGTCCACTGCTAAGCACATTGGCTAGTCACCAACAATTCCCTAGTGGATGACTAGGGCTCAAAAACACAAGGATCCCATTGTGTGGTACAGTAATGTAATGTGCACAATGATAACATTTTACCAAAAGAGGCAAACACGTCAAAAGACTAAGAGAAACAAAGTTTCTCAGTACTGACACTGTGAAGGATATGTTAGTGTCCCCGTAAAAATGAGCGAAAAAGACGAGTGGAGCTCAGCTGAAGGCTGGGCTCCACTGGCAAAAGTCAAGTCAGGATGTTGCAACAAAGGTTTGGGCAGTCCACAAATATAGACGTAAATTAGCAGTAAGGGAAATCTGCCCTAACAGAAGCAAATACAAATGCAGCTCTTTTTGACATATTTATTTTCTTTGCATTTTTGGCAAACTGTTATTTCTGCAATGCAGTGTCAATATTATGTTTCTATAATGCACCTTTATGTAACTGGTTGTGTTCAGTTTAAAACTCTTACTTTGTTTTGAATAGACTTGAAAAAAATATCCTATAAATATATGATTTTTGGCTACTAAGTCTATTCATGAAGTCAAGGTAATTTTCACAGTTTTCCAGTAACAGAGGTATCTTGTGTGTGTAGTGTGACCTGGTTGTCACATATTCAATCTTTCTCCAAGCTCTGAATCTGTCTTCAGGCTATTTAGGGCAATGCATAGATTCATTTTAGGGCTTAACCTCAGCTTGAGATATTCAGGTGAACTACATAGTTTATTCTATTTCATCAATTGATCTCATGCTTATTTAATTGCTTAATAGATACAATGTTTTTGATGTACCTGAAAGTTGCTGCTGCTGTGTGTTGGTAACTGTGTGCTCGCTAGTACTACAATTACCATCAACTCTCCAGGGTGCCTGTTGGACCGGAGAGCTCTGAAGCAGCACTTTTCTGATGTACCTGAAAGTTACTGCTGTCGTCTGTTGGTCGCTGTGTGCTCATTGGCACTACATTCAAGAAATGACATTCAAATTAGAACACTGTGATAAAAGCTGATACACAAGACAAAGTAGTAAAATACCTACCAGTGGACATGCATGGTGGAGGGATTCCAATAGAAGAACATACAATACTGCATTGTAATCATGCTCAAGGGAAATAAGTACCTGGATGTTCGGACAGAGGACAGTTATAAATAAAGTGACACTTACATATGGAAGAAGGATGGGTGAAAGATTAATAGTTTGCAAAGTGTTAGCACTCTTAGAGCATACTGAAACATGCTACTGGGATATGCCTACAGGACTGCCCCAAATATACCAATTTGCTTACTTGGGTAGAAGATAAAAGAGGATAAGTACCCATAGTACCTTAAAAGGATGCCACCCTTTGCTTCAGAAATAATAGCACAGTGTGTTTTGGAACAAACCCAAAGTGTATGTGTATTTTTGACATACCGGACATGAAAGTTGCCCTGCTAATGGACCACTATTGGGCTTGTGGTTCTAAAGCATTCATGCAACTTCCTCAAATTTTGGGAGGCCTATGCTCCCTGGTAATTAAACGCGCACCAGCCTAGGGAGTGAGGAGCAGACTGATGATTTTGTTAAAATGAAAACACACCTAAGATATTGAGTGCCCTCACACATGCAGACATGAAAAGGGGCAATTACGACTCAATGAAGTTGGAAGAGGCGTATGACGCCATACCATATGAGCCCAAATTGTTTGGCAGAACTGAGATGTTCTTCGCTTCTCTCTTTATTGCTTGGTTGCAATCCCTCACAAATGGAAAATGGCTGCAGATAACCCACTGGGAGCTGTTGCAGATAATAAACATAAGAGTGAAAGGCTATAATGCTATAATAGATTAGCTGAGGGCAATACCACACAAGACCCTCCAGAAAAGGTATGTTCTTGATCTGAGAACATATCTTGATCTGATAATGGCCATAAATAAATTGGGCCTTCT
Organism: Ambystoma mexicanum; assembly: GCF_040938575.1. Lineage (NCBI taxonomy): Eukaryota > Metazoa > Chordata > Amphibia > Caudata > Ambystomatidae > Ambystoma > Ambystoma mexicanum. The sequence continues at coordinate 953,000,217 of NC_090926.1, read as the reverse complement.
TGCTGCACATAAAAACCCACCCACAATGAGGAAAATGGAACCCTCGCAGAGGCCATAGCCACCTTAACAGAATACACACAAGAGTGGTGGAGAAGGTTGACAATATTTCTGATGATGACTGATTCGATAACATGTTCTCATGGATACCCTCCTGGTTGGCTAATGCATTCAAAATACAGATGGCCATTTTAGTACTAGTGCTATTTGGGATGTTTTTTCTAAGAATGCAAAATGACTGCCAAAAAGGCAGAAGGAATGAAGATAGTAAAACACTTTGATAATTACATACACAAGTATTCCCAAACAAATAACCTCACTCATGCCCAGGCCATGGAGTGCCCAGTTGCCCCTCTAGGATTAAAATGTATTTGTCCTCAGGACCCTTAAAATTACACTGAGCACTGGGTATATTGTGATTCCAATATGGAATGCTGCTATATGACTCCGAGTGTGGATGAACATTTAAGACATACATGCTGCTTGAAGGGGGTGACAAAGCTATGGTTACCCAAAGATCCCTATGTAGGGGAATGCAGAAGGGAGAAAGCGGCCAAGGACTGGACCAGAGGAAGGAATGTTGAGCGGCAGATGAATAGTCATCCATATTTTCTGCACCTCCCCAGCTCAATGTTGCACTGGTGAGTAACAATACTCACTAATGCAACTGTACTGCCCTTAACCCAGGCAGGTACAGCAGGAGATGGACACACTGTAAAGCTGAAGATGGCACCAGTAAAACTAAACAAATGTTGGGACAATACATGTGCATGCATCAGACACAAAGCAAATTGGCACTCAACATGACGAACATGAACACTAGATATTTATACATGAAGAATAGTAACATGGAATCCATAATACATGAAGAATACTAACATAAGCAATATATGAGCTGAATGCAACATGAACCACACATGAATATAGCTCACTAATATAGAAACACAACATAAATGGGCAGACATTGTTTCCAAAATGGAAGCCACAACATGCTTCTAAGCAAACAAAAGGCCTCCAGATTTCAAGAGAACTCAAAATGCTAGAATAACAAAATACTGATCCGTTCAGAGCGAGGCAGGAGTTGACAACCCCAGCAAAGGTTATCCTGAATTAACGAAGGGTCAGAACGTTGTATCAAATTCATAAGATGGTAATTTCCAGCCAGAAAGAAGGATACTCCTGGATGAATTAAGGTTTTAATAAAAGTAAAACCTGCCTTTCTAAGCAGGGGCATTCATAAGCCACAAAGAGTCAAGGAAGAATAACTCAAGAGTGTCCCTAGTGGTAAAAGAAAGCATAGCACTTGCACCAATATAAGCTAAAATCCTAATAAATGCATACTGAAATAGTTCCACACATGGCTCATCACACCTATAATTGAAGAACACTGTATATGCATTAGCAACAAATGCAGATAAGACACTTTCCTTACTTTTTACATATATCCCCAGACACGAGACACCACACAAGGCCAAACACAAAGTGATCACCCAGGCTCATGGCCTAGAAATGGGGGATAATATTTATTTATTTATTACATTTATTTAACACCCAGACCATGGGGCATCACAATGTTGGTACAGTAAGTTAGCAGTGGAGGACACATCACAGAATATTTAGTCATATTTGTTAAACAGCCAGATTTTTACCAATTTCTTTTAAGGTTTGTAGAAGAGCAGGTGAATGACTCTGCAGGAAGTTCCACCCCCATCCTGCCTATATATTGGAAGCCAGAGAGTGCGACATTCACAACACCAGTGATGGTGACTATTTCACTCGGAACCGATAGGCGGAAGCCGTGTTGCCGGAAGCGCACTCGCAGAAGGGCCAAGCAAAAGGGCCTGTCTGTGCCTGTCCACGGTGGACCGCAGACGATTGCGCAGTCCCCCTGTTTACCTACTTCAAAACTGTAAGTACATCTCGATAAAGTGACCAGGTACCTAATGACGCTATCCTGGGACCTTACACCCTTTTATTGAATACTCCTGGTTGTAAAGCTGTGCGTGTTTGACCACGGCATACGCAAAATACTGCCATACATGCCTCCTTCCAATGGAATCTCCAATCCAGTGGGATCAATTCAAGCCAAGCTACCAACCATGGCAGTCTATAAAAATCTATGAATGTCAGACTTCTACTATTTGTTCACATGTTGCATCAAACCAGCTTAACAGTGTAAATTTGGCTCCAAGCCACACCAAACTTTGCAATGGCTACAGTTTGTCCGACCTACAGAACAAAGTACTATTATGTACCGAGCACAAAGTTCCACTAACTTGCACCCTACCACCTCAAGCAACCACTTCACGTGTTCCTGACCCTGATATCCAGATAGTTATTACATTCAGCAGACCATGCTATATCATGCTTTTTAACTTACTGCGCTTAGCGCGCCCCGCATTGTTGTATTCGTGATAGCATATTGTTTCAGTCCATCTTGCCTAGTTTATCTCTTTTCAGCCTATAGCATCTAGCTATACAGCTAAGGTTAGTCTAACCCTTCTAACGCATCCTGGTATGTAGCTCATTGACAGCATATGACATTTTAAACTATCTTCTCATATTGTGTCAGTTATAACTGCCCTTTAGCACTCCCTGCCATCTTGTTTTAGCAGCAGATTTCTGCATATAGTATGTGCTTTAGAGCATCCTGCTTACCTTGTACACTGTGATTGCCCGTGTTTTAGAGCATCCTGCTTACCTTGTACACTGTGCTTTTAGCCCCACTTAGCCACAAATCGAATCTGCATATTCTGATTGCCCGTGTTTTGGAGCATCCTGCTTACCTTGTACACTGTGCTTTTAGCCCCACTTAGCCACAAATCGAATCTGCCTATTGTGATTGCCCGTGTTGTGGAGAATCCTGCTTACCTTGTACACTGTGCTTTTAGCTCCACTTAGCCATAAATCGAATCTGCCTATTGTGATTGCCCGTGTTTTAGAGCATCCTGCTTCCCTTGTACACTGTGATTGCCTGTGTTTTAGAGCATCCTGCTTACCTTGTACACTGTGCTTTTAGCTCCACTTAGCCACAAATCGAATCTGCCTATTGTGATTGCCCGTGCTTCAGAGCATCCTGCTTTCCTTGTACACTGTCATTGCCCGTGTTTTAGCGCATCATGCTTACCTCGTACACTGTGCTTTTAGCTCCACTTAGCCACAAATCGAATCTGCCTATTGTGATTGCCCGTGCTTCAGAGCATCCTGCTTACCTTGTACACTGTGATTGCCCGTGTTTTAGAGCATCCTGCTTACTTTGTACACTGTGCTTTTAGCCCCACTTAGCCACAAATCGAATCTGCATATTCTGATTGCCCGTGTTTTGGAGCATCCTGCTTACCTTGTACACTGTGCTTTTAGCCCCACTTAGCCACAAATCGAATCTGCCTATTGTGATTGCCCGTGATGTGGAAAATCCTGCTTACCTTGTACACTGTGCTTTTAGCTCCACTTAGCCATAAATCGAATCTGCCTATTGTGATTGACCGTGTTTTAGAGCATCCTGCTTCCCTTGTACACTGTGATTGCCCGTGTTTTAGAGCATCCTGCTTACCTTGTACACTGTGCTTTTAGCTCCACTTAGCCACAAATCGAATCTGCCTATTGTGATTGCCCGTGCTTCAGAGCATCCTGCTTACCTTGTACACTGTCATTGCCCGTGTTTTAGCGCATCATGCTTACCTCGTACACTGTGCTTTTAGCTCCACTTAGCCACAAATCGAATCTGCCTATTGTGACCCACGTCTCACTACTAAATATGCCAGGCCATATTATCTTGTACATCTTCCTGTTATTAATCACACCACAACCAACCATCAGCTTAGTAGTCCACCCTAACGGAACCTTCCCAGGTAAGACTAGATCCCACCCACTCAACTTTCTAATCATGGCGCCCAATCCTAGTGGCCTTGCCCTTTCCAACCTCCACACTGGTAAGTCCTCAGGAGACTACACTATGGTCCCTTGCACTACGCCCATTAGAAATCTTAAATTGCGCGCCAGACTCCCCAAAATATACCAGCCTCTGACCAGATCCTTACTACCTACTAATAAGAAAACCAATTGCTACCGTATTACGACACCCACTACTGGCAAATGGCCCACCTCCCAGCCATCTTCTGTGCCTCTGACACTCGGACTACCACACACCTCTCTAAAGATTCTTTTCTTAACAGCCCTACCCCTAGACAATCAACCCCTCGAAGGAGCTCTCCTTAATGCAAGGTTTTTGGTGGCTCATGCTATAGACATAGCCGACCTAATTACAGAAGACAACCTAGACTTCCTAGCCATAACTGAAACTGGCTAGACAATGCCACAGGACCTGCATTGACGCTAGCCGTCGCAGAAGGATACACTATCTCTAGACAAAATAGAGATGGATCCCGAGGCGGTGGTATAGCTATCATATCCACAGAGAGTCTATCTATGCGAATAGTTGCTCCCCAAAACCTGCAATCTTGCAAATCCCTCTCTATCAAACTACCGTTAAAGAACTCCCAATCACTTACCATGCATGTAATATACTGACCTCCTGGGCCCATTGGCACATAATATAGCCGCCAGTAATCTCAAACCCACCTCCCAAGTACTGTTGCTTGACGACTTTAACTTAGGCTTTAATGATCCCGCAGATAAACAGGCCCTACAAATAGTAAACTCCCTCAATGCATTAGGATTAACACAAAAAGTAATCGCTCCTACCCATGTCAAGGTCAGAACCTTAGACTGTATAGCCGACTACAACTGCACAGCTACTATTACTTCCATTTCCCCCCTATCCTGGACCGACCACTCCCTAGTGTCCTTGACGCTTTCCACCACCAGACCTATAATCATAGCTCCTCAAGTAGTGCCACCCTGTCTAACCAGATCAAAAAAGAATATTACTGTGGACAGGGTGATCCCCAATATTCTACCTACCCTAAATTCTATGCCAGACAACCTAGACCAAGTACCTTGGTGCAGGAATATAATAAGATCATGCTCTCTTCCTTGGACATAGTTGCAACTCTCAAACTGAGACCAAGCAAACCAAAGCACACCTGAATAAGTGTGTCACTCCACAATTAAAGGACTTGCGACTATTAAAAAGAAAATGCGAATCCGACTAGCGGATTTGCCCTTCCAATGAGAACAAAAAGAAGCTAACGTCCACTGCATCGCACTACAAAAAAGAAATTTGCCAGGCAAAACGAAACTCCTACAATGAATGTATTGCCAATTGTAACTCTAGTATGAAAGAATTATTTACAATACTAAGAGACGCCCTGTCTCACCCGATCGCCACACCTGATAGCTGCATCAAAAATAAGACCTGGTGTTAAGAGATACAACAAGCCCTAACTAACAAAATAAATACTCTTCAAACCAAAATAAAAAATAAGAAAGATACTCTGAACTTACCTCAACCAACTAACGCTCCCCCATTGAATAAAAACATTTCTGCTCGAAACAATAGATTCTCCTTCACCAAAACCTCCATCCTTGAAGTGGAAAAAACATCCTTTCACTCAAACCATCCAATTGTAAAGGAGATGTTTGCCCAGCACACATCATAAAAGAGCTCGCGAGAGACCTCTCCCCCTTCACCTCCAAACTGAATAACGCCTCATTTGCCTCTGGCACCGTCCCAGCCAATCTTAAACAATCCTGAGTTCTCCCTCTTCTGAAGAAGCAAACTTTAGACCCACTTATCGCTACTAAATACCGCCCCATTACAACGGTACCATTTTTGCTTATAATTCTGGATAAAGTTGCATACATGCAGATCCAAAAATACCTCGAACTGCACAAACTCTTAGGGGTCAGACAATCAGGATTCCGCCCGCTACATGGGACGGAAACCGCATTGATAGATTTGAAATCTCAAATCGTTGAGCTGAGAGATAAAGGGAAGACAGCACTACTGCTGCTATTTAATCTCTCAGCTGCATTCAATTTGGTGGACCACAAGGTCCTCTGTAAGCATCTTGACACAGCAGCCCATTTCTCCATAGGTGCTGTCAAGTGGATAGAATCATTCCTGAGCGATAGAACTATCAGAGTATTCTCCCCTTCAGCAGCTGCTGATCCTACCCCAATCATGTGCGTGGTCCCCCAGGACTCATGCGTGTCTCCAACTGTGTACAACATATTCACCAAACCATTGTTCGATGATTTGGACCTTCTGGGTTTCACCTACACTAATTACACAGATGACACTCAGATTCTCCTCCCACTTTCAGGGGATCATGGCAGGGACCTGGGGTTGGTGAATAGCATCTACCTCATCATTCAGGCATGGATGGCCACTCACAGCTTATGCCTGAATGATGACAAGACAGAGTTGATAATTCTTGGTACCCCTCCAATATCTCTAAATTCGGTAATGAATATGCTTCTTTCATCATTGATGGTAACAATACCATAGTTTCAATGGAGGTAAAAACCCCTGGTTTCTACTTGGACGCCACAATGTCCTTCAACAAACAACTTAAATCTCCGGCTTCCACCACAACCTACACATGGAAGTTTATTAGAGCAGGTAGGCCCTTCCTCTCCAACGACAGCTGCATCATACTGGCCAGAGCATTCATTCTCTCCAGGTTAGACTACTGCAATGCTCTCTACAGCAGTGCCAATAAAGCCAGCATCCAAAAACTACAGATATTACAAAACAACGCCCTCAGAGCTGCACTAGGCATCAACAAACGAGTGCACATGACTGCAATCAGACGCCAATACAAATGGTTATCCACCCATAACAAAATACAACTAAAAGTCACCTCCCTGACACACAAAGCACTGCACAATGCTGCACCCAGCTACCTAATTGACAAATTATCTAGAAGAACCTCCAGTAGACCTACCAGAACCATCAATACTAACTGCCTGCTAGTACCCAGATTCAAATCCTCCAAGATCGGCGGCAACAGTTTCCCTGTGAAGGCCGCTAAACTCTGGAACTCCCTGCCGCATGAGCTGAGAGCTGAACTTCCCTACCCTCACTTTAGAAAGAACCTCATTACACACCTCAACCTGACCGAGAACTAGTTTCCTCGGAAACTACTGTACTCTAGCATTGTCTGCCTGTTACGTTCGCAATCTTTTGCATAAGATTGTACACTATGTTGTAAAGAACTCGGTCCTTTGTGAAATTTGACCACTTGTATATTGTATATTTTAATATAGTCTTGTGAATCTTGACTACCTGTATATTGTATGTTGTACACTATGTAATCTTGTAAGCCTTGCATAACCTTTGCTGCACCCTGTTACTTCCGGGTCTGGTGCACTTTACAAATTCAATAAACAAAGAAACAAACAAACTAAGAGCCTTCGAGAAAAGGCACCCAATGAGAAAACCCTACCTGATGTATCCCAGTAGAGATGACAATCTCCTGGAGGAAATCCCCAAAAGGATATGAAAATAAGAGACAGAGAAATTGGTGACATCACAAGAAGCAAGCGTGATGTACTGAGAAGAGTGACTGAAGAAAAGGATACATAGTCTGTATCGAATCTGATGATGAAGTTAAGAATTGAGTGAACTTTCATATGCGGAATAAAGATTGCACATGTGAAAAGCACTGCAGAAAATGCAAGCCGTTTTATAAATGTACAGATGCAGTAACGCAAGTAGGCTAAGAAATCATGAAGGCTAGCTATGTGTAGTGAATAGACTGCAGGCATTGTGCTATTATATAGAATTTGGACATTTGATGTCACAATTATAGTAAGCTCGGACCCAAGGAGAAAGAAGGATCAAAAAGCTGTGTCAAAGCAAGAAAACAGCTGAAGATTGTGGAGAGACCAAGAAGGCTGTCTGGTCTGGTATCAAAGGCTTTAATAGCCACGAACTGGTTATCTATCCTTGAAGAACAGTGAACGTGAGAATTTGAAACAACCCTTGTTATGGTGCTAGGATAGAACACCATGTGTGCCAAGTGTATTCATGTGTGACACAATTGTCATGTGTGACAATTAAATGCTGCAAAACAGGTCTCTTGGCATGTGATGTATGGATGGAAATAGAAATTGGGCATGCAGCACCAGACTTGATATAAGAACATGCTCACACTCTTCTGTATTGAATGGCAGAAGGCATGAGTGATGAGAGATGTTGGGCTAATTGGGTGGGGAGACATGGTCAAGTCCACCCATTGACACCTGGGTTACCAGCTAATGTGCTGCTAATGAGCTGAATGTTCCCCAAGTGCATGAGCGTGCCAACCATTTGTAGAGGGCCATATAACAAAGGGCATTATAGTTTGAGAGAAAATCATAGACCATATACTGTTGAATGTGACTTCCACTAGGGTTGGGCATAAATTGTCCACCTGACTGTAGAGACCCAATCACAACCCATTCCTATATAGAAAGTATACTTAGATGTTCACCTTAAGCCAGCGACAACACCTCTTAGATTTTCTTAGTTTGGCACGTAGTATGACGTCACGTACGATTAATTTTCACTATAAAATTGCAGTTTTTTATGAAATGCTTCGAGAGATATACTGTGCGACGTCCGTTGATATCCGTTGTAACTCCGTGTTTTAGATAACTGATGATAAAAAAGTCAGATGAGACGTTTTTGCCAACTTCCTGAGTCGATCTTATCATTTGGTTTAAGAGTTATTCTGCATTCCCATCCAAGAATGACACGCTACTGAATTTAAGGACCTAAAGAGTTCAGGTTACTTACTACTGTTCATTTCTAATGGACGGCAGCAAAGAGTTCCAGAGGGCACTGTGACACAGAAGCTGATGGGGTTATGATGGGTTTAGAAACAAGGTAAACTTTGAAAACATTTTCTTTATCTGGTTTTCAAATCACACAGTTTCTTCATATCTCTCTTTTTTGTTATTTCTCGACATCAATACTCAAACAGATAACATTTAAACATTATATGAAAATCATGCATATGTTATGGGAGATGAGTAACTAACGAAAAGAGGCAATATTATGAAATGTATATATAATTTAAATGTGATGAGAAAGTATTTTTTGTTTCTATATTGAATTGTGATGCACGTGCTTTGACAAATAAGAGGGATGTATGGGTATGAGATGTACATTTGTGATGAGTGGTAAAAGTGGAAAGTAAAAAAAAAGCAAGTATTTCAGATGTCATGAGTAGTGTTTTCTTCAAATCAGCACATCCATCTTCCTCTTCCCAGTACTTTCATAGATCTTGATCTCAGTTTATATATACTTTTTTTCTTCATTTTTATAGGAAGTCCTTAAAGGACTTTTGTGTTTATAATGTTAAAAGTTATATTCTTTCAGAAGTGAAGTAGGCATGATTTAATGTTCTATAGGTAGCAGAACACCACTATCATCAAATCACTCTTCCTTGTTTTAATACCACTCTACTTATAATGTACTCTTCCACATGACAGACCCCTCTTATCATGCCTCGCAATTGCTAATTACAATCGCCCAACTACTCTGCCTCAATCTTCCTCGTCAAAGTTCCTAACTACCCTTCCTCACTCTTCTTCGTCACAGCCCCAACTACACAAGTTCAGACTTCACCACAGTCTTCCACTAACCCCATCTCATTCTGCCTCATTACAGTACACCATTAGTAATCCTGTCTCATTTAGTAGACATGGAAACCTTGATAAACCTGATGTTGTGCAGCTCAATAACAGGTATTGCTAAGATGTAATATGACATTGGGCATGTTATTCAGCAAAACCCCTGAAATTCATCAGGTGCTGGAAGCTATGCTACCTTAACTATGATGTCCACATTCTGCGGCCCCTAAGCACACTGATGACATCACACATGACATCACTAATAATATCACATATGACATCACTCGTACAGCAGATCACATGTGCAAGAAAGAGAGATGCAGCATTTAAAAAGTGTGTTTCTGCATATAAGAATGTTTTCAGCTTGGTCTGAGTTTGCGTTTAAAAATATGACTGTATTTTCATTTGGACCTAAAGTAGGCCGGTGTACCAGATGTGGCTTTTTTGTAGTTTAGGCAGTTTTGAGCAAGATCGTAGCTGGGATAGGTAGCCATTGTAATATGCACAAAGTTGGGGTTATGTGATCAAATGGCCTGTCGTCAGTGATGAGGGGCCTGGTGAGCAGCCCAAAGCCCTGTAAGGAGGACATTATCCACGTTAATATGCAAGATCACTAGGGCATTTTCAGAAGTCCTGGAGCAGGAGGAAGGGCTTCATCTCGCAAGTAGATATATTTGATATCAAGCTGTTTGAGCCTTTTTCACAGTGTGCTATTGGAAGGATAGATTGCTACCCACAATGAAGCATAGGAATGTTGCTGAGTGGGCGAGTCAAGGGTTGCACTTGGTTCTGCTTGGTGGGGTGGATTACAATGATGGATTCAGTCTTTTTGGAGCTAAGCTGTAAGTATGGTTGAAGTGATGGGAACATTATAACTTGTGGGCCCTTAGTACTGTATGTCATCTGTGTACTGTTGTATGATGTTGATGTATCCAGGAGTAGTCTCAGTGTTTCCATATAGAAGTTAAATATGATAGTGAGAGAATGGACCGCTGATAGACCTCAGAGGTGATGGAACATTGTTTGAACTGGAGGGAATGCATATGGCCAACCTGATGTCTGCCAGACAGGTAGTATACAAATAAAGTTAGGGCGATGAGAGAGAAGACCATCCTGTGTGCAAGGAGTGTGAGTGGTGTGTGATGGCCAGCAGTTTCGAACTCTGCCAAGAGGTCTACGATGAGTAGCCGGCATTAGTCACCGTTGTTGATAATCTGAAGGCAATCTTTAACCAGCATACATTTGGGACAGGATCCAGAATGATAAACCTGGAGTGGACTGAGTTGCTCAATTTTTATAAGGTGCTGGTTAGCAATTACCTTCTTGATGACTTTACCAAAAAAAGGGAGTCTCATGATTGGCTGGTAACTTTCTAGGTATTCCAGGCCAAGTGTGGGTTTTCCAGGCTCTCTTTGTAGGAGATCTGGAAAAGTACTACACAGTGAGTGAGGCATTGGCTATCCTAAGAAGAGCAGTAAGGGCAGGAGCAGTAAGGGCAGGAGCAGTAAGAATGTCAAGGATGGTGACCATGAGGTTGTCGTTGGGTTAAGAGGTCATTTATTAGGATTCAAGCTTGAATGGTAGGTCCACAGGTCAGAAGAGACTGAAGTAGGTCCAGAGAGGAATGACCCAATGACCAATGGGGAGGTATAGGGAGGAGAGTCAAGGAATTCCGAGCCCTCAATATGGAGCCATGTAGCATTGATTTTGTTGATAAACAACATATTGATGGCCTCACATTTGTCCCCAGATTCTGGTTCCAGTGGATCAGCTGTGGGGTTTGAACATTTATTGACTGCTGTGAAAATGGATTGGTTCCTGTTAGAAGCTGCCCCAATTGTGATGTTGTAATATGTAGCCTTGCATTCAGATATCAGGGTCTGTCTTTTGGAACATAATTGCTTTAAGAGCTAGATGGTCCTCTGATTTGTGTGATTTGTGACAGAATTTCTCAAGTGCTCAAATGGACCATTTGTTGAAAGAGAACTCTTGTGTGAAACAGGTGGCAGATGGTTTTGATCTGGCATCACCCAATTCTCCCGAGTGCAAGTATCTGCTAACTGCTATTAGGTGTGGCAAAATATTTCTAACAGCAAAGTGATATTCACAGAGGTGACGAAGTTGGAGAAACTGCTATTCAGCACTTCGGCTTAATTGATTTTGATGGAGCAATCTGCCACAATGGGGTGTTTATCTTGACATTTTGGGCTGTCAGGGGGTTTCATAAGGAGAATGGAATGGTTCAAGATTGTCCTTATGTGTCTTTTTTTTCACTAAGTGACTATTTTAGTTTTAACACCCCGATACACAACTCAAACCCACAATTCTGTGGACAAGAAAAAAGCTGTATTAGGAATCAATATTTTGTTTTATTAAAATTAATCCAATGCAAAAGTGATCCCCAAATTGTGCACAAGGGAAGTTATCACAATAATATACATGGATGAATGTTGATAGTCTATTTACACATTTAGAGTTAGCCTGCCTCTGACATTTCACCAAAATTCCATGCACACACACAGTCAAACAATAGTACTATCTATTGAATTTCTGGGTCTAATTCTAAAAAACCTAATCTAATTGCTAAGCACAATCTAAATCCATAATTAAATTGCTGCTTACCAGCCGGCACATCAGAAGCATGCATTGAAATTAGTAAAGAAATTATATAGAAAACTACATTTTGTAGATGTTTCATGTTAATAATGTATTCCAATGTGTCTGATGTGGTTTATTTCTAGCGTAAATCAATTTACACACCAAAACTAACTGGAGACCTTGTACTGCACCTTTCATTGGAAAGAAATCAAAAATATTTGTTTGTTTAATCGGTCCTGTTGTAATGTTTACATAAACAATTGTAAATATTAGTGTTCACAAAAAAATTTCCAAATAAACACAAGATGTAAATGTCTCCTTTTTCAATCAACTTGTCAATGATATCACAAGATAGCAAGTTTGACCAGTTTCAGAGAATATCCTTGCTTACGAAATGACATCAACAAACTCGTTATTTACTGATGATAAAAAAAAGATGTCCCCATGTTCTAAGTTTTAAAATGTATTATACTAGTTAAAATCCTTAACATTACTTTTTAAGGTTTAGTCAGATTCTGTAATCAATTGTTACAAAAAATGCCCTGAATATGTTGTATAATATATTCCACAAAAATAAATTATTCAAAAAACAGTGGGGGTCCTAGGAGCCCCTCTGCCACCCATAAGTCTGGGTTACGAGAGACTTACCCAGAGTCTTTAGCTCACTATCTTTCAGAGAGGAGAAATATCTGAAACATATCAGTCTTTGTCCTGCCCTGGGGCAGTCCAGCACCAAAATGCTAAGCAATTCTCCAATTCTTCCAGGGTATGCCCAGACGTGGGTCCCTTGCTCGCTTTGCCATAGGGAACCAAGCTGCACCTTACTGACAAGGCCCAACAAGGCGGAAACATGTCTGAGGTTGCTTGTGTTTGCGTGCAGAGGGGACCTGGCCTAGCAGTTCTGGCTGGGCTGTAAGGTTGCCCAGAGCAATGCCAGTGGTTCAGATTTGTTCAAAACCTTCCACCCATCACTTTTGTGATTACAGGACAATATATTCATGCTAAGAAATTCTCCTCTGAACAAGAGTACCAACAGCAACACCAGACATGTGTTTCGGTCTGGTTGGACATCATCAGTAGGGTGGAGCTGTGCCTCTCTAAGCTGCCCCATAGGGAACCAAGCTGCACCTACTGAGGAGCCCCAACAAGGCTGAAACATGTCTAAGGTTGCTTGTGTTTCCGTGCACAGGGGACCTGGCCTAGCAGTTTGGGCTGGGCTGCTACCATTGGTGGCAGTACCTGACTGATTTGCACATGGCTAGACCCCTGTTGCAATGGCGTAGATAGGGTAAAGAATGGTGGTGTGGAAGGTTGCCCAGATCAATGCCAGTTGTTCAGATTCATTCAAAACCTTCCACCAAACACTTTTGTGGTTACAGTTTCTCTTACTAAGTGAGAGAGGGTATGCCCAGATGTGGGTCCCTTGCTCGCTGCGCCATTGAAACATGTCTGCGGTTGCTTGTGTTTCCGTGCAGAGGGGACCTCGCCTAGCAGTTTGGGCTGGGCTGCTACCATTGGTGGCAGTAGCCCGACTGATTTACATATGGCTGGAACCCTTTTGCAATGGCGCAGGCGGGCTAAGAAACGGTGGTGTGGAAGGTTGCCCAGAGCAATGCCAGTGGTTCAGATTCATTCAAAACCTTCCACCCATCACTTTTGTGGATACAGTTTGTCTCACTATGTGAGAGAGAGTATGCCCAGACGTGGGTCCCTTGCCCGCTGTGCCATAGGGAACCAAGCTGAACCTTACTGAGGAGGCCCAACAAGGCAGAAACATGTCTGAGGTTGCTTGTGTTTCTGTGCAGAGGGGACCTGGCCTAGCAGTTCAGGCTGGGATGGAAGGTTGCCAAGAGCAATACCAGTAGTTCAGATTCGTTCAAAACCTTTGCACCATCACTTTTGTGGACACAGTTTGTCTCACTATGTGAGAGAGGGTATGCCCAGACGTGGGTCCCTTGCTCGCTGTGCCATAGGGAACCAAGCTGCACCTTACTGACGAGGCCCAACAAGGCGGACACATGTCTGAGGTTGCTTATGTTTCCGTGCAGAGGGGACCTGGCCTAGCAGTTCGGGCTGGACTGGAAGGTTACCCAGAGCAATGCCAGTGGTTCAAATTCGTTCAAAACCTTCCACCCATCACTTTTGTGGTTACAGTACAATATATTCCAGCATATTTATATTCTGAATAATTCATGGCTCAGTTTATTTTTTAGAATGAAAACTGGTTTGATTAGAAACATATGGCTTATGCATATGAGCCATTATTAGTGATTGTGCAAGCATTACTTCACATCTGATATAGTTCTTAAATAGTTCTTAAAAATAATATTGTATCACCTACTAGGAAGCCAAAATAAAGAGGTTGGAATAGTATGTTACACTTTTTAAACATTTTTTGACATGTACAACTGTGAAAAATGCTTCCAATGCACTTCATGTAACTGCAGAAGTACTTCTGGGGTAAATCCTTATTAGGAAAGTGCATACACTGAAAAACCCACAGGTGAACCAAGTAATCAAGTAAGTTAAGTACTGCTAGGGAATAACATATGCATGTTGGGATGTACAGAAAAGACAACTAGATCTAATTTACAACTAGTTCCAAGGAAAACAGGTCAGTTGTGGAAGACCTGGCAATTAATTATTGACAGACAGAAGATTTTGCCTGATTGGAATGAAAACAATTGCATTGTTGTTCTATGCAGGTAACACAATTATAAACTCTACAGTTGTATAAAGACTATGTCTTCTCTGGCAGGAATCAACTCTAGTATCAAATGAAGGCTGTTTATTAGCAGCCTATAATTGTAAAATAAACATATACATTAAGAAGTGGTGTCAATTTCGGGAATATTTAAATTGACTGATAAAATCTCCAGAGAATTCTGGTGAGCACTGATAATTTTTTCACATTAACAGTACCATTTTATACTAACATAAATTGGAAATGAATAGCAGTCATATTATACAATACTCTAACATATTGTTATCTATAGTATTTTAAAGAAAATGGTGAAGTTCAGTTCCTGAAGAAGGAAAGGGAATTCCCAGAAACACTTTAAACTTGCCATCTTGGGATATCATCAAGACATCGAGAATGAATTGAAATTGAAAAAGGAGACAGTAAAACATTTGCGTATTTGAACATTTGTTTTCATTATTTTGTAATCTTGACTATACTTTATTGTGAATACAAACATGATTTAAATGGTTTAAGCATGTATATAAACATCGAAAATGTAAAGATATTTTTTTGATCACTACTATTGACTATAGGATTAAGGACATTGATAATGCTGCCTTTCTCCATTAGGTTCTAACACATGCATTTAAATTAAATTCCAGTTCATGTTAGCTGTGTTATCAATGCACAAGGAACAACATATGTATTTATCTACTTTATATATCCACTCTCAAGATTATATGTTCAGAACAGGAAACAACTAAGCCACTCCAAACCCCTTGAATGAGTTTGCTGTATTTAGCTAGGGGTCCTCTTAAATCAACACAAGATCAATGGTGGAATTGTAGTGTTAATTTGGAAATGCAATCTCTATTTTTAAATATCTATGCCTTTCACAGGTGTGAATGTTTCAGTTTTATTCTATGAAGTGTGGCCACCGATTCACAGCCTAAGGTGTTGACTATGCCACATAAAACCACACAAATCAGTTTAAATAGCATTCATTTACAAAAATGCTTCACTTGCGTTGCTTGAAAATGCTCCCTGTTTTACACAGCACACACATCATTGAGAAATGCAAAATAATACTTGTTCATATTTAGATAACATCTCACTTGGCTTTAAGTACATTGAAAGCAGGATAGAAATTGCACTAACAAACTGTGATAACCTTTCACTGTGTGCACATAAAATGTTTATGTTTTCAGCAACAAATCAAATCCCACTTGGCTTTCAATATAATTAGAAAACACTGTTGCATTTTACATTAAAATACCAAAATATATTATTTTTAATGAGCTCCCTCTAGTGTAACCACCTCCCAGTTTACCCACTCCTTGGAAATAGCAGAGAAATGGTACTAGAGGTCCTCTGCCGTATTAAATTGAGTGCATTATAATGCTCACTTTTGAATAACTCTTTATGGCACTGAGCAAGGGTGGACCCTCAAGAGTTTTCAAAATAACTCCCAGTCAAGCAATCTTTTCTTGTCCCGTTCTCTTCCTCTTGGAAAGCAGGTCTGCACCAGGTACAGGTTTCCTCATGGGTAAGGCACAATTCCCCAGATAATATCCAAGCTCACCTCTCATCCACTTGGAACAGATATTCTTCTTCTTTGCAGCCTTTGATTCCAGAGCTCTCTCTATTCCTTGTGCATTTCTACTTTCATAATGGCAATTATTTCCACATCCTTACCTCACACATTTGGATTGGTCTAGTCTTTCCATGATTAGCAGATGTCCCTTCTAGAAATAAAATGACACACAAAAATATATTTCACCATCACCAGATGGCATTCTGTCACACTGATATTATTTGTGGGTTGGATTTTAAGCTTGCTTGAATGGGGTGTCACCCAAGTGATATATACATAATTTGACACTGCTTCTTACACAATGTTGCATTACATCATTCACAAAAGGGCTCTATTTTGTGGTAGGTTACCCCTGCCTAAGTGGCCCCAAGCCTATGCAATGGCCTCTAAAGCGAGCAGCATCACTGACTTCTGGTGGAGGCTCTAATGCCTATAAAGCTTGTTTTGTCAGGGGAATCACAGACCTCATAGGTGGCTTCCTGTGATGGAGATTCTCCCAAAACCTAATTCCTATCCTTGGTCCAGGCAATCAAATATTTGGTGACCCTGCACGCCTGTACTCTGTTGTACCTGTCCCCCAGACCACGTGACACTACCCTCATGAAGAAGGAGAACAAAGTGGCTGCTGTGAAAGCAGATATCTGGGAAAAGCTTGGTAAAGAAAGTCATGAAATGGCTTCTGGGTTATGCTTCAGTACAAGTTGGTCAGATAGTCATCTGTATAAAAACATATTGGTGTTGAATGCCAACCCTGAAGAGCTACAAACTATTAGAGTTTTTGGGGTATCACTCATGAATTTTCATGAGAGAAATATGAATACATTTAGAATAAAGTAAATGCATGTAATTAATCCCATGGGATGTAAATGCAACTCTTGAATATTAGTGAATGATATCCTGAAAAATTGAAATGTGGCGGCCTTCAAGGCTTGGAGTTCAACACCATGAAGAGATGCAGAACTTTGTGCTTATGTCTGCACCAATCCATTAATTGTACTGCCACAACACCGACAGAAAAAATGGCAGACCACCTTCGGGAGAGCACTCCCTTTGTGGATATGCAATCAGCAACAAAGAGCAGCAATTCGCCTGAAACTGTTGTTTATACCACTGGAAACAACAGCCACAATTGATATGGCATAAATGGCAGGAAAAGCAATGGACTAAGTGCCGGTTTATCCACCAGAGCATGATAGCGATTACAGTGCACACATAGCATTAATGGCCATACACCTGCACACACAAGATGACAACAAGAAAGGGAAGCAGCGAGAATGCCAGCACTAGAGGGGGCATCTGGAGATGGATCAGAACCAGATGACCATGCAGCACAAATTGTGAGGTGAGTGGAGAAAAGGAAATGCATGCATATGTGGGATCCAGTGTTCCAGGAAGGACATAGAAACAGATGTATTGCATACAACCTTACTGGGCAGGCACACCGTGTCACCAACTATGCACGCATCTATTTTCTGCATTGTTGGTTTTGCTGTGCTGCATAGTCAGAATGGCATACGTGTGTATCCTGGGACATGCTACAAATCGTTGGTGCATGAAGAGTATGAAGTGCACATAAATGTGTACACTGGTTAATTGGCATTGAAAATTGGTGCCCTACAGCGCACACCACAGATGGCAGTGAAGAATCCATAATCATCTGTCAAGGAAATGTGTCCAGGTGATGCCAGGACGACACACACTTAGCATCTACAGTCTCGACCAAAGGACCATTATGGACCAGACAGATAGTATCGCTTCAGGCCTAGAGGCACAGATCAACATTGTCACATCCATTCCTTAAATCCCGAAGGTGATAGTGTTTGGCATTTCTGCGCCAGTGTATCTTTCCAGACCTTTGTGGGATGTGTAGCTGGCATCTCACAGCTCCCATTCAGCAGCATGCTCACACAAGTGCTGGACGCCATTATCTCACACATGGGGATCTCCTCATATTCCCAACTGATGCTCCCACCATCAACACCGTTAAGACCGAATTTTAAAGTGTGTCTGGGCTATCCAACATTGTATGTGTAATTGATAGAACACAGGTTGCTTTAATACTCCAAATAGCACATTAATGCATGTATTGGACTCATAAAGGATTCCATAGCATCAACATGCAGGCTGTGTGCGGTGCACACATGAGATTCACTGATATATGTGCAAGGTGTCCTGGATCCACACTTATAAGTGAAGAACAGTAGTACGCCATGATAGATCAGTAGCATGACCAACAGTAGAACCTGGTTTATTGGTAACTTCTGAAACACTTACACACACCATGTCATGCATTGTATTGTCTATGTGCACACCACAATCCCAGCATGACCATGCACATGTGTGGCCCTGTTTTCCCATAGGCGATGCTGAATATTCATGCAGACCATGGCTCCTGGAAAACGTCCACATTCAGAGCTGTGCTGTGCACAGTGTCCCACGGAAGCAGCTGGGATACTCTCCTCAATGAAAGAGCTATGTTTGGGGCATGCCGGGGATGGGGATGACAAAAGGGGGAGAAGTGGGTACAAGGAGAACAGCAGCTGACCTTTAACGCTCAATGTGTCCCGATAGTGGCAGAAGCAGATTTTGTAGCCCTGGATGGGGAGAAAGGATCTTCCCAATGCCCTGTTTAGGACTATTTCACTACTTAGAGCATGCATGGCTATGGTAGCAAATCTGAATCTCTTAGGGTGCCAGGGATAGTGGATTGGGGGCATTGGGGAGCTTTCCACACCATAGCACCCTCATTTGCCATGATTTCACCCTGACTTGCCCCACAAACAACTTCACACTCCTCCTCCCTTGGTCCATTCTTATACTCATTAACCTACCTGCCCCTCCCACCCTACAGGTCACTGCGTCAAAGTGACACTTATTGCAGCTTGGCACTGCCTCCTGTTACATTCTTACTAACTCCTAACCTTTCTCCTACACCTATTTCTCATCTTCTCCTTTAGTGCTTTCAAAGAGTTGCATCGTGCTGTGATAGTGCTTATTAGTGGGGTTAAACACTTAATGAACATCTTAGCATACAAACATGCATTATTATAACAGCACAAAAAAAATCATGCGCAATTTTAAAGATGGCCATTACTTGGGACACATTTGAAGGCATGAAGTTCTGATGTTTAAATGTCATTGCAATCATATTGAATCATCAGGGGGTGATGCATGCTCAAGACACGAACTGTGACGACGTTTCCTCCTCGGGCATACCTCTGAGATGCAGGTGCTTTCCTTAGGCATTCATGGCAATTAGCAATGATACAACTGAGAACAATTTGAAGTGCTTCCTGCAGTCCGATCGCCTGCTGAAAGCAGAAGCCTAGAGCATGCTTAGCGCGACGTGACTATTCAGAGATGTTTTCTGAAGCTAAGTAGAATACAAAGAATGCTGAGGTTTCTGTGGTAAACGGCCACAAAGCCTCAGCAAACTTTGCAAATGCTCAGAATATTTCCTGCTGTGCATCCTGGGCACGTACTGTGGAGCTAGGTGGTGTTTGATACACACGGCGATTTGATTGCAGAAATGAGAGCGCATTAGATCCTTGTCCGTCCGGTCACACTGTATGATGAGGACATTGTTGGCTGTGTCCATTATATGGCATGATGAAGGTATTGTTCTCATCTTGTCCAATGAAAAAGCAGCACAGCTCTCAAAAGGACCTGGCGTCCCATTTGTCAGTGGACTTTACAACTTTACAACACCTAAGCGGACCCAGAGGGATATCCAGGAGGTTTGCAAGTATTTTCTAAGAGGGAAGAGTGTGCCCGCTTTTTATAGAATATGACAGCTACCTGAGATTTTGGCTGTATGGCGGAAAAGGGGAGGCAACAACCCTATTCTTTTCTCAAGAGTGCTTAGCATAAACACGTTTGGAAACCATTGCATTAGATGCATATTTGAATCTCTTTACACGTTTGTAATTCTCCTTACTCGAGGATGACCTGTCAGATCATTATCCTCTGGATTCTGTCTAACATCTCGATTGTATGCATCCCCACTTATATGCAATTCAATTCTATTTGTCTCGGGAGGATAGCTCAGGGGCAACCTGCGTGCTCGCCTTGGAAACAAGACGACAAGGGGCAACACAGGTTTGATCCCCCGGCCTGCGCTTAGAAACCTCTGTTTATTAAGCGCGTTACAAATAACCTATCATATCAGCGGCTATACACGTATGTCATGCAATGATTTTTGAGTGCAGGATGAGTCGATTTCCAGAGATTATGCAGTCCACCTGGAATCAGGGCAACAGAGTTTGATTTCGGCTTCTCACACCTGGTCGTTTTGAGTGATCACCTTACTGCCCTCTGGTCATTATTGTACTATAATTCTTAGGTGGCATATAGCTCAAAAGAACACACAATTCAACCACAAGTCACTCTAGACAAAAGCGTTGTGCACGGGAGGCCTGAGACCTACACATATATCATGTTGAGGATATGTTAATACTGAAACATTACGGCCAGATTGCTGAACCCCTGACTGCAGGTCAAGTATGGTTAGTAACCAATGAATATGGGTAAAGATAATGGGCCAGACTGCAGGTTTGGTGGTAGTGGTAGAGAAACTGGTATTGTAGAAAACTGGATGTTTTTACACTCCACCAAACTACAGTTTCAGACATTTGGTGCAGAGGTAATTACTGCCACACAAAAGCATTAACACACGTACAAATGAGCACATGTGTTTATTGCTATTTCCCATGGAGGTATATGGGGCTACAACATGGGTAATAAATGAAGTGTCCAGATAGAATCATGCACGCCCTTGCTGTGTGCTTTGCTCATATGGATAAAGGGATTGACATTTGGTGGTATTTGTAGGGGACATACCAAAAGATTTGTGATGAGGTCCACAATCTTTCACTCACACCCCAAATAATTCTGCTATGTGTAGTCCTGTTATGTTTAACTTTATAACCATGTTTGCAATCATGACCATTGTTTCCTCTTCCAGCAATTTAACATACTGTCATACATTGCAATTTAACTAGCTCTTGCATCGTATGCTTCATCTATTGTGGTAGCCTCTTGGCTATGTTCTGCAGGACAGGGTGTCAGTCCAGAAAAACCAAACACCCCTTGAGGGTCCGGAAATTAATGATAATTGGTTGGCCGAAGACCAACCACCTCATTTACAGAGTTAAGAATATATATTCATTAGTTATTACGTAGCTATTAGTTCAACTAGAGTGAGGCCATTTTGAAATGACCAGAATTGTCATTTTGTTTTCTCTCTTTGCTCTCTCTAACGTTGCCACTTTGCCTCATGTAAAACTGCTTTGCTGTAGATATTATTTCGCTTCAATGTTCCAAGGCTAAGAAACATGTTGAAACATTACACTGGAGAGCCAGACAGAAATGCCCGATTCCCTCCCTCACATATCCTTGAAGACAGGGAGCAAGGCATTTAATCAGTACACAAATGCCAGTGAGTCTCCTGAAAGAATACCAATGTACGAAACTAGCATTTAAAGAGTTGATTTATGCTCTTCTTTATGGCCCCCTTTTCTGAGCCCAGTGAGGCCCCGTAGAGCGGCCTGACCTCTAGAGCGAGAATTGAAACTAAGAGATATTGAGGTCTGGTATGTGCCAGTCTCCTACGTGCAGCTTGCCCATGAAAAACAGAAATGCTGTGTTCTCGCAAATAAAGAATGGTGTCTATAAAATTGAAGATTACTAAATATGGTGGTCTAGGGTGTCATGTTTGTCATACTGGTTGATCATCGCCTCTAATTCAAAGGGAAATGAATTGGGGGCGGCATCAAATGTGTCATACTGTGTCATTGCTGATTGTAAGGTGCTCGGTTTGTATATATGTAACTGATGTACGTTTCACTCTCTCTTGCGTCCCCCGAGGTCTGTTAGACACACATCGCGGGGCGTGGGACCATTTGGCCAACTGGGACCTCTTTGTATTGCAATAAACCCTAGATTTTGGGAACGGAACCTCGTGTCTGGCGTATCTATTCGAGTTTGGTGACTGTGCCTTGTTTCCACATACGAGGGTCCCTCAGGGGCCCCTTCAAGAGGATGGGGAGAAGGGATGGGATTTGTGATGATAGAGGGGTTTAAGGTGAAAGATTTGAATACAAAGGTTCGAATAACAAAAGGACTGAAAAAAAATCAAATGATTGTTTTGTTTTTGTTTGGGAGGGTCTTACCCCAAACCCCCGTTTTTTTGGACAAAAAGCATTATTTTTACCTATGCCAAAAAAAAAATATATATATATACATTAAAAAAAGGGCATTCAGTCTTTTTTTCGGTCCTTTTGACTCGAATGTATTGCATTCGATCCTTTTGTTTACGAATTAATGACTTGACACCAATAGAGGTAGGTGTATGGTGCGAATTGTGGTGTGCTAATTAGTGCAGATACAGAAGTGCCCACTGTTTGTGCTGTTGAGGTTCTAGGTGACATGTAAATGTGGGGTGTGTATTGCCATGAGGGCCTCATGTTAGATCTTCAATAATAAATGTATGAGCTTCATCATATGAGTCAATGGTGGTGTAGCAAGGAAACATGCTGGGAAAAAAACAAAAAAACACAGTCTTTGGTGAGCACTACATGAGTGACCGGGCCACTGTTGGGCATGTCTCAATTTGTAGATATGCAGAGGGTGAACTGGAAGAGAGTGTTATAAGATTGTGTTGGCTAGTTAGGGGGCTGATAGGTAATTCAGGCCGTTGAACAGTGTGGTAGCCTCCAAGAGGCCATGTACGGTGCATTGCTTCTCAGGTTCCCTCGTTTACCATAGTGGTTGTTGTCAAATAGTGTGTCCTATTTTCATGTAACTGGAGATGTGCATTGTTCCTGTTCTCATTGAATGGCAGGAATAGGTTGTTATATTTATTGCTCACCATTGTTTGGAATCAGTATCTTATTATTTGGTATAACTGAGGGCCACTAAGTACATCTGGTTATTTGAGGGCAACCTATTGATGGGGGTGAATGGTGCATGGTCACTTTACCCGTGTGACAATATTGCTGTATGCAAACCTATGGTGGAGGTATCCATTCGGAGGGTGAGAGATTGGTTGAAGTGTTCAATGAAACTTTGTCGCAATTTTTTTGCCAAATGCATTCCTGCCACATTTTACACTTTGTTACCGTGCCCCTCCTGCACCCCCACATTTTATTTACACAAAAAGTGCAAAACAAATTGGCAAAAACGCATTTGGTGAAACTGTAGATCAATGAAAGTGGGCTAGAACGGTTAAATACATGTCGCACTATTACTGTTGGGTTGAACAATTTAGATCTTGGAAAGTCTTCTAGGAGAAATCATTCCCATTAAGGGCATTTTCAAGGTCTTGCTCAACAAGTTGGTAAGTGCACTGGCTCAGTGGACAATTTAAGATTTTTTTTCAATTTCTTTTTTATTTGATTTAGTTGAAATTAAACAACTTTTCAAATACAAAACATTTTGCAAACATTTAGTTCATTAAAACAGTTAATATTCTGTAAAAGGAAGGACAAATATAAAAATAAAATCGAAAGGAAAATGATTGTGATGAGATGAAACAAACCTAGCACTATGAAGTAAATAAGAACAGAAATTAGTAATTTCATTATTCTTTCACTAGAGTTTGATTTCCACTGGTAAAATACAATCCAAAAACTGTGTTATAGCTTTCATAAGTGCTAGTCTATCTGTTGAAAATAACACCCGCCAAATTTCATCATCACTTTTGTCACCATTCATACAAACCAAGTTCTTGAAGTATATCATTCTCTGTGAAAGTAATTTTGGACACCTTATTATTAGACGTTGCAGCGTTTCTTTAACCGTAATTATTTGACAAAAACGACAATAATTCAGGTTTGATGGAATTTTCATTCGATGTGTTAGAATTTCTCGTGTAGGCCACAGATTTAGCCTAAACCTTAGAAACTTTTGCCTCAGAGTTTTGGAAGGGCATTTTAGCAGGTAGAAAGTCATGGCCCGCAACTTTTTGTGACCAAACCAGTTAGTGTCAAAATCTTTGTAGGTCATACAGATGGATTGATTTTGAATCCAGTCCCACTGATACAATGTCACCTTAGCGCGAGAAGGATTCTCGAGTAATAGAGTCAGAGTTATGTCAGCTTTAGCCATGGTTTCTAGGACATTTACACACCATTTCTTTGGGAAATTGTTCTTTGAAGTTATAAGGTGATGGGCTGTTGAGCTTAGAATATTGTTGTCCTCAAGGCCAAATATACACTTACGAAAGAAATTCCACATGCGCCAGCTTAAGCGAGCTGCCATTGACACTAAACCCAGTTCATGTCGAATTATTGGCAATGGAGTGGAATTGGGTAAATGCAAAATTGTTTTCCAAAAACGGCCTTCAAGAGTATTCCATACTTTTGTATGCGTGTTTCATTTTGATTCTGCTCCATATAGCATTATAGGAATATCTTTCAGCTCGTAAAATATTGCCACATGTTTTCAGGTAAACTTACCATATTTGTAATTCAAAATCTTGGCTTGAGATATTAAATTATTCATCTTGATGTTAAGGGTATCATGGTCCAACATATGTGAAGGATTATTATAAACATTAATTCCTAAATATTTGTACTCATTGACAACCTTAACAATTTAAGAATTAACTTCCTGCTGTAGCCCATGAGTCCCAAAAATGACATGAGAGCTTTCATTTATTCAGGCAGATGGACATTGTGGATGGCCTGAACTTCGGTAACTTACACGTGTATGACACCTTTCCTGACATTGTATTCCAGATATTTTGCTACAGGCATGCTTATGTTACACTTTGTCAAGATGGCTATGAACAAGTATCCCTAAGACTTAAACACACCAATCTCAGGAGTCTCAGGTGATCTTCCCACATTGGAATGTGGGTTTCGACAACATCAATATATGCAGCAACATTCTTCCACTGATGGGATAAGGGGAGAGCCTTTGTAATGTTACCCGAAACATATAAAGTCCAAGTGGCAATAGCTTAACTTGGGAAATGCCTTGTGGAGTGGTAAAAACACTATTTTCCTTCGATCTAGGGTGCAGGAGCACCTGTCAATACTCTCTGGTTAGGTCCAATGTGCAAACAAATGTGGTCAGTCACATCCTGCTAACCAGTTAATGCATGCTCATTGTATAGACAAGATGGACTGAGAATGAGTTGGCTTTATTGCACAGAATGCCTAGTTTCACTCTCATTTTGGGACTGGAACGATTCGAGGGGCTCACTCAATAAATGGTTAATTGCTGATACCCATTTTCAAAAAATGAGAGTGCGGTAGTGACTTTTTTATTACATTCTTTTAAGTCGGATGTTCAGCCGGAGGGAAAATGGCCCTGCATTATAAATTCAACAGGCTACATCCCCTAAAATTCTATTCCATCCATATCCAGCTTTAGTTTTGGTCCAATGTAATGAGGTAGAGAAGCTAGAATGTACTGGTATAGCTGAGTCATGGGGGTTGGCTTTGCTCTAAAATCTAAAAGCAAAACAGCAAAACATCCATAAATAACTTAAGCCTCCCCATCCAACTACACAAAAGCCTTAATTTGTACCCTGTCAACCCCCCCCCCACTTACCCTGCACACAGGTATCATAAGATAACACTCTCATTTGGCAACATGCCTACCCACCAGTATGCATTATATTAAAGGTTAATATGTATTTATGGATTACCACTATAGATTATCAACCCATATGAAACCTTCCCTACACACTGTTAAGGAAAATAAGGCACAGTGATAAAAATTGATATTCTCAGGATCACATAATATGTACATTGTAAAAGGTGTGGGTTTTAGCAATGGATTCAGGCTTCCACAGTTTCAGATGTGGACAACAGAGGTTACTACATCATCTCTTATTACATTGTCAGCATTCGAACCGATAAAAACACTATACATAACATGGTTAAACTAGTGTATTGTTCAACAAATCTTGCTTCCAAAGCCGCAAGACACATGAAAAAGCCACTTGAACAAAAAGAGAACTCTTTATTGAACCATAGGTTCATAAAGCAAGTATGCATCACTTCTACAGAAGAAGCCAGTCACCCAATTGGGTGCAGTTACATGAAGGACAGGCAGAGGTCCCAGCAACTGTGACTCAATCTGCTGACTGACATTTCCCGATTTTACCTCACTCAGCACATACCGCCTTTACTTGCACACATTGCTCAGTCACCAATTTCTTGCCCAACCATCCCCCGCCGAATCCTCACAAAACTTTGCAAAAAAGTATATGGTCTTGTCAGATTGATCCTGCAAAGTTAAGCAATGTTTCATCGAGGGGGGGCAAAGCTATAGAGGGAGTTCCCAAAATGTGTGGTTTTTCCCATAGACGCAATGGAAAAAACATTTTGCCACGTCTACAGCCCAAAGTATTGGACGCTAGTAGATTTTTTTTAAACAACAAAAAATTAGGTGAAAAATAATTGTAATATCTGTGTTCGGTCGCCAGAATCACTTCCCTGTTCGGTCTGCGGACAGGCCTCCAATTGATCCAGAGGACGACATGATGTCCGTGAACATTGGACGCACCAGCTGATTGGATGGGGAAAAGTGTGAGGTGCGTTAGACTTTTGGAAACACCCGCCATGTTGGATTCGTGGACAGCACCCTTTGTCCATGAACGTTGCGGTAAAAACATATTAAAAGACACATCATTGCATTTGTCAAACTAATGAAACGATCTCTGGGGAGTTGAGGGGTGATGAGGTTGAGATGGTAAATGTTCTTAAAAAGCCAAAAAAAAAGGTGTTTATATTCCCGGGTGTCCACAAACAGACCAGGGCAGTCCTGTGATGTTCGCAAACGTATTGTATGTTCAGGCACATGTATGCTTATTTGTCCTTTACAGGGTTGGTGAAAGCCCTGTACAGAGCCCGCCTTCCCATTCCATGGTGGCCATCTTGGAAAATGATTTTTCTTCCTATAGTGGGACGCTGCGTGCATCCGGGTGCAGGATGAATCATCTTTTTTTTTAGCACCCTGTGTTACCGCTTTGGCAACCCATGGTGCTAATGGCCTTCATCCCTATTGCAGGAGCTGGTACGGGGGATAATGATCCGGAGCCCTTGTTATTCGCCCTCGCTTTGCTTGGGCCGATAACCTGGGCTGCCGTGCTGTTATGACCCGTCCCAGTGTCTGGAACGGGGGATGAATGCCACATTATTACCATTAGCATAACACAAAATGCTAATGGAAATGTTGGAAAATCTTATTGAGTCTATGGGCCTAATTCACAGAGCGTTTTCCAATTAGTTTTTCCATTGTAAAACGCTTCTGTGAATTAGGCCCTATGTGTTTTACTGAGAAATGTAAAGTAGATGGAGTCTATAAGATTTTTTTTTAGATCTGTTTTTTAACTGTGAAAGGTGGTTCCTAAAGGAACCTTTTTTTGGTTATTTTTTATTATTTTTTTTTCCACAGGAGAGGGTAGATAGACATAAGGTGAGGAGGGAAATGAGGGAAGAGGCACCAAGCACTAACATGGAGTGTCAGGTGAACAGGGAAAGATATTGTGTGTGTGTTACATGTAAGATAGGTGGTAGTGTTTCTCATGCTCCTTGATTACAGCTTAAAAAGTACTTTAAAATTGCTCCCTCCTGCAGAGTGGTGTGTTGCCATATGTATAGAGTAATGTTGTCTTCGAAAGAAATGGAAACACAGCCTCTTTAATTGCTTGCAAGGTAGCTGGTGGGATTTTGTGCCCCAGAGAAGTAGGCTGTGTGGTTACAGTATTGGTTGGGGAAGATGATTTGGAGGAAGACAGCCTACTACTTGCTAAGAAAGTAACCAAGTTTTTGAGAGCATTGCAGTGGTTGGATTGCGTGTGGCAGTGCTTGGAAGTGTGTGGGGTGCATTAAAGTCCCCAGACAGAAATCCCTTTCAGCAGTTAAACATTATAATCCAAAAACAGCCCTGCGTTGCTTTGATTCACCTAAAGGACATGGAGTTATGCACTGCATCCAGAAAAGCCCCTGTGCTGCTTTTATTTCATCTGAATGACAAGAAGTATGTGCTGAATCCAAAAATGGCCCTGCGTTGCTTTGTTTCACCTAAAGGACATGACGTTATGCACTGCATCCAAAAACGCCCCTGTGTTGCTTGTATTTCATCTGAATGACAAGTATGCACTGCATCCAAAAACAGCCTTGTTGTACTTTTAGTTCACATGAGAAGCAAGAATATGAATCCTACAAACAAGGCATTTGCTTTCAATGTCACTTGAACAGCAGTCCTTGAAACACTGTAAACGAAAAAAAAGGGCTTGCACAAATCTAAAAGAAACATAAAAGTGAATAATTACTTTAAAAAGCCTCAGCGAAAGGAAAGCTCTGCTCACACAGAAAATTCAGGGAAATATGCTGTGGGGGGGGGGCTGACTAAGAAATGTACATCATGTTTCCACTACAAGATTTCAGCCACTTTGAAGAGGCACATAATAACGGAAACAAACTGTTTGGGTCTAAGTCAGGAAACCTATCAATGAAAAGCCCTGCTTCCCACTGGAAGTCGCACCTACTAGTGAATCAT
This sequence comes from Ambystoma mexicanum, assembly GCF_040938575.1. NCBI lineage: Eukaryota > Metazoa > Chordata > Amphibia > Caudata > Ambystomatidae > Ambystoma > Ambystoma mexicanum. Next base: position 952,971,304 of record NC_090926.1, on the reverse strand, counting down.
CCTGCAATGACATGTGATGTTACTGAGGGTGTTATAAATCCCTGCTCTGCCAGACGTGGAGGCAGGGGCTCAGGGATTTTAAGGAAAGCAAGTGTGGCTAAAACTGGGAGGTATGTGCTCCTTCCTGCACCCACTAACAAGAACAAACTGACAGCTTCAAAGGGGGTCATAAAAATCTCAGGTCACCGGGTGTGGGGGATAATGTGCCCCTCCCACAGAGGGGGACAGATCCTTCCAATTGATATTAAAGCACTGATTCCATTTTTAGACATTTTCGCAGCAAATAGAATGAAAAATAATTTCATTTTATGCTATGCTTTTAAGTACTTTCCAGGTGGTTTTTAAGAGCTAAAGTGCATTTTCCTAGGACTTTGGGGACTGATATAGCCAGTTAAAACTAGTTTCTGGCTGCTCAGAACATGTAACAATTATGAGATTTGATGGAAAGATGGAAAGTGAAATTAGGAACATGCTTGATCATTTGCAGAGTCATAACTGTTATACAAGGACAAAAAGTTGCCACTGTGCATGCTATATCATACATCATACAAAGTTGGCGATTGGCTTACCTAATTCCCTATGACCAACTAAAACCACTTATCTTATGCATATATCAGGGGCTAGTAGAATTATGAAGTTATAAAGTTATGAGACATAACTGCTTTTGTCAAAAAGTGACCAAGATCACAAAGAAAAGTAATAAATGCAAGAAGACAAATGGTGCTCTGTTCCCTTGAACCAATCATGCTAGGGGATGGAGAGAGGAATGGTAAACTGTCCAGTCCTGGGGGTAAGGGTAATTACAGAGTATTCCTGCTAGATTCTAAAGTGAGTGATGTCATTTGTGCTATATTATGGGGAATGCACTGGGTCAGGACACGCACATAAATATCCGGGGAGAGAGGAGAATGAGGACGGAGAGAAGGCTCCTGAACCATATCATCTTTGAGAGTGCAGAGACCAGAACCATTGCCTAGCTGTCTAGAGTGTCCTGAGATCCTGCTGGCTGTCCAGAATCCCTAACCAAGGCAGCGTGCAGTGACCAGACCCCTTGCCTAGCTGTCCAGAGTCTCCTGAGATCCAGCTGGCTTTTCAGAATCCCAAACCAAGACTTACTTTGTAAGTAAACAAATACCCCAGCCTTAAAGTGCATAAGTACTTCCTTTTGTAGTATTTCACTCAATAATTTCCCAATTGAAAACCCAATTGAAACCCCCTATTGAAAACCCCATTGAAAACCCCACATTACCATTGTAATTCAGTCACCTTCCCATAGGAGAATCAGTGTTTAGCCTGTGTATGTTAGCATATTCCCTTTGGTAAACATCTCAGTGTCTGTTTAAATTCTTAGCATATTTTAAGTAAATCAATTAATTCCCCCATGGAAATTCACAGTACAAGTTGGTTAAAATTCGAAATTAACCACCTTGTCCTTGGCGGATTTCTTTAATAATTATAGTCATTAAAGTGTTGCCTCAAAAATAATTAGTCTCCTTGTAACTGAAAACCAAGCTTGTCCATTTATTGTGTTCATCACCCCACAAATTCCTATTTGCATCTGTCCTATTAAAACCCTAAACTGTAGTCCCATTGAGAGCAATCCCTTTTTGCCTACAAGCCTATCTGTTATGTGTCTCGGTCCTTCTCAGTGAAAAACGATTTTCCTATTCTGAGCTAAACCACTTCCTTGCGCTGCCTGTCATGGTAAATGTTGTATAAAACGAATTTCCATTTGCCATTGTATCTTTCCTTTTGCATTTTCTTCATTCCAAAACCTATTTTCCTACTTTATTTCTATTGCTGCCCTGGTGTGCTGAATAATAGTCTCTCAGCTTCCCTATCTCCTCAAGTGTAAGCAACACAAATTTACTTTCATTCTGTCCCCTAGCTGCTGTGAGTAATAATCAAAATTCAATTCTGACATTTTGCTCCAAAACAGGTTTTCAGTTTCTTTGCTGGCCTCCCATCTTGAGCTGGTGGGCTTTACTCAAAATCCAGTTGTCTCTCTCTATCCCTACTTCTTGTCACTGCCTTCCATTCAAAGGAATCAAGTTAGCTAATGTTTTGGGGGAGAGACAACAGGGGGGAGTGCTAAACCGTTGGTGTTATATCTCTTTCTAAAACTGCTATTTTTCTGTGTTTCCATTAAATATTGTGAGAATTCTAACAGGATATCTTAACTGAATTTTTGTAGAGATTAGTGTAATTGTGTACCAAAAAATTAGTGGCTGTAAAATTGTTTGATTTTCCTTTTTCATTAAATAATAAATTAATAAATATCTTATTGATACACACCCGCCTGATTCCTAGTCCATTGTGACACAGGGTGTTCATGGAGATTGGGTGTGAGACGAGTTGGAGGCCTACTCAAACAGAAAAGAACCTGTGGTTTATTAAATATAAAAAGTGCTTTATTGTACGCCAAATTCATAGTCGGGGAAGGAGTCCCTGGCTAGAGGGTGTTGTGTAATAAAACCGTGACAGGTGGTCCCATAGGAGTACTGTCCAGGTAGTCTGTGACTGATTATGTTGCACTCAGTGGTAGATTTAGTTTTTGGTAAATTCCCAACAGTGGTAACAAACTGCCACACCTCATCTTCTTGGTTCTCTTCAAACTGTTTGCGAAGCTCGGACCCGATCGCAAAATGCACATGCATTTGTGAAGACGTCATCATGCCACGCATTGCGTAGTCACGTGTCACTGTCCGAAAACATTCAATGATGTCAGACATTCGCGAAAGTCGACAAACATAAAACCAGTGGAAAACGTTTCAAAAAAAGTATAGAAGTGTTCAAAAATCACTCTAGAAGGTGGGGAATGGTAAAGTTTTAAGATTAAACTATGTAAATTGGACAAATATATTCCCATATTGATGTAAGTATGATATTAGGAAGTTTCACAAAATTAGCTTGTACTGACAAAAAGCCATGAAATTCACAGAAAAACCTTTGTTAAAGGGACGGTATGTTTAAGTATGCCCTATGCAATTCAATGAAAAAATGTTGTTAAAGGGGCATTATGTTTACAAGTAAAAAAAAAATTGGCAGTTATGGTAAGCTATGCAACCATAACTCATGCCACCACCGTGCACTTCTAAGACTAACACCCAGGACATGAAAGATGACATCACAAATGTAATTGCTGACATCACTTGTCTCTGATTACAATACATTAAAGGACTTACAGTAGCACAGTTTCAAATATAATAATGCAGATTCCATGTGACTGTCTCCCATACACACAGTAACCAGGACCAACGTTGCTTAGCTTCAAAGTGAGGAAGGGGCTGGCCCCCTCAAGCCATGTTGTCCTAAGGGGTCTTGCTATGTGGGTTCATTGATTAGTCACCATGGCCCGAGGAGCTGGCTCCTTCCTTGCTTTGAAGTTAAGCAGGGTTGGTCCTGGGGTTACTGCATATATTGGAGACCCAGGTCACCAGTGATCTTTCGGCCCCAATGTCATTGTATCTATTATAATATCTATTTCTTTATTATGTATAAAAGATTTCAGGCTTTGAGTACTCACAATGTATTTAGTTAATGCGCTGTGTATGTAAATGATATGCCATGGATCATACACTTTGGTTAAGCAGTGTGCTACAAGCCCCTTATTTTATGGCCGGTCTCTTGGAGAATGTTATTATACATCGCACAACCCCAACTAACTACATTTAAGCAGCACGGAAACAGAAAGAACATGCCTGCTGCTTCAATAACATATGCCCAGGTGCTTTTGCCCCATAGCTAAAATCAAAAGCTGGCACTCATGAATATATGCTCAGTAAGTGAACATATATCTTAAAGTGAAATATACAAGTGCAGGTCAGTTGACCTTCCCCTTCAAAGAAAGTGCACAAAACAAAATAACATTGGACTTTTAAAAAGTAATGGACACCAGAACAATAACCAGAGAGAGGAAATATTCCAAAACATATGCTTGTAAAGTATTAAAGATGCTCAACTTTTAAATCCAGCAATCTGTCGTGAAAGTTGCCCTTGAAAACAAAATCCCAACCTAAAACAAGTGATTGGGGTCTTGCAGGTAAGTGTCTGCACTGGGAACATGACAACCTAATTAAAATCCTGTTAGCCAAATACATGTGTGTTGTGATTAAGCTCCAGAGTGTGTGATTAAGCTCCATCGGGTGTGTGTGGGAGCGCGTGAGTTGGTGGCTGTGTGAAATGTTTAGGGGAAGATTCTAGCGGAGACGGTTGACAGAGCTGAAGATTGCCAGGTGGGATGTCCAGTTGTTCACCATGTACGCATTATGTATGAACCGTGTAACAACCAAGTAAACATACGTTAACTACATGTCTGGCATCGTTGTCACTTACCAACGAGATTACTACAATGTGCAAGCTTGCCAACCTAAAAAAGTGTTTGAGCCATACTCTGAAAAAAGTTACACTGTCCACCCACATGTATACATTAATTGTGCCCTGAAAATCAGCCAAAATCAGAAGCAAATAACTGCACCAGTGTCCAGGATTGCAAACACTCTTGCCACATCATGGCCAAACAATCATGACTTACTTGCCCTCTCATCATTTCCCCTCCTCACCCACATGTCTGGCTTTCAACAATACTCTGCTTTAAAAAGTTAACTTGAAAAATATACATACCATATTGTCACTCAAATATCTATATCATTATCTTACTATGTAAGCCAAGACGTGTACAATTGTGGCATTATTCCCCTCATATTAACTGGGAAACTACAAATATCAGAATGCAATTGAGCAAAAGATAAAACAAACAGTCTCTAAGTGCAATACTTTGAAAGACTGACATTAGCACATTTTTTAAAATAATGCTAGATCCCCTGCCCTATCCCTTTCCTCCCACAACACACACTGTTTCTCTGGCGCAGTTTGCTTTGAGATGTCGGCTATTTGCGGATATAGCTGATGGTACAGATGGTACAGAAAAGCTTCATGTTGCAAACTCAATCCGTAGATCCCCTCCAACTCCCACATCTCGAATGATGGTATTTGCTTATTTTTTTCCTGCATTTAATTTTCCTATAACCTTGGCGACTACCTCGGCTATCACTCACATCAAGCAAAAACAAAGATAGTGGCTGTTTCTAAAGAACCCTGGTTTTGGCCATTTACCCTTGATATATCTATCTATTTTGGAGAAGGGGGCACCCCTTTCTCTATCAAATATTTTAAAAACTATTGCACAGGATAATCCCAAACCACAAAAAGAGAGTGGTTGTGCATGGAGAGTCATCCAGCATGTTGGCAGTGGGGGAGAATCTGGGTATGTTGAAATGAGTTCAGGTAGCAAAAGTGAGCTCTTTGTCGAGATCAAATAAAAAAGAGAGGAAGTACAAGAAGCAGGCTTGAATATTATTCCAGTTTGCTGAGCACACCAGTGGAGAGTAGAGTTTTTGTAGAGTGGTTAGTAAGAAAAGGGAATTTTTCCCGAATGTTGAGGAGGAAAATATCAGAAGCAGATGCATTGTTGCAGTGGTAGGTCAAAAAGGACACCACAATTTTGGGTGAGAGAGCAAGAAGCTCAGGCAGGAAGGAGATGGGAGAGAGGAGAGGGGAGAGGAGATTAGGGGTGGCATTTGAAAGTTGGAGAAAGCTGACTTCCATTTTTAAAGAGTTCATGAGGCAGTGGGGTGCCATCCAGTGGTGAATTGCAGTGTGAGAGTTTGTAATCTGTTCCAAGATGGCTGGGATGAAGGAGCGAATGGAGAAACATATTTGAGTTTCATTTGAGTGGGTTAGATAAGGCTTCCCAGGGCAGAGCTACAGAGCGAGAAGAGCAGATGTCCAAGGGCTGTTTCTTAGAGGATGCTGACTGGGAGAGAAGTGAGGTCACAGTTGTGCGAGTTCCAATATATTTTAAAGAATCAGGCTTCCACATAGGAGGCATTCCAGGTAAGAACAGATTTGCGAAAAACCTAGATCTTCGAGAGTGAGGAGGAGAGAGGAGTGGTGGACAGTATCACAAATGGCAGAAAGGTCCAAAAGGGTGAATGTAAAAGGCAATTTGGAGTGGTGATCATTAGAGGGAAAGTTGGAGACATTGTTAAAAGGGATATCATATCGTGCCTCCTTTATTTTATAATTTGGTCTAAGACTAGTTGCTCTGCAAAGAAAACCGCATTGCAAAGTTCCGATCTTAGATCGACTTTGCTGCCATTTTAGGTCCGCCCGCCATTTAGATTACTATTCTAAAGTAATTCTGTGTTCTAAAATGGTGGACAGTGTTTCCCATTTGTAACTAAGACGTCCTGCACTTTGTACGTTAGTTAATGTATAAACTGTGCGTTGAACGAATATTTGGGTCGAGTAAAAAGACATTGTCCCATGCCTGACTTGTAGACAGAGGATTGTCCGATCTGCGGACATACATCAACTACATTGCTGTACAAATACCGAACGTGGACACTAGCTGAACTGCATTGTATAGGACATGTGTTAAGGCTTATTGTTATTCCTGAGAATACACTGCTGCCATTGTGACTTGTTTGTATGTGAATTTAGGATGATCCATGAGTATATAGTTGGACAAGCCAGAAGTGAACTCGGCACAAACTCTAGACTATAGGGCCTCATCACGAGGGGTAACCTTTAAATGCGGCAGTAGCGCTATTACCGCCGCATTTAAGGGACCACCAGATCATGGCTTTGGCAGATTTCCCACCAGCGTTTAGCTGGAGGGAAATCTGCTGGTAATTTGCCGATTTTCAGTGCGATTACCGCCAGCGGGAAATCCACCGGCGGTAATAGCGCAAATTTTCCCCATTGGACCCAATGGGGAATGAGGAATTCCCGAATGGGCCCAATGGGTAATGGGCAATAACCGTTCTGCCAAACCCGTGATCCGGCGCTAATAGCGCTGGGGGTTTTGGCGGTAGGGCTATTAGTGTCGGCACTATTAGCGCCGGCGTTAATGCCCAACACGTGGTGAGGCCCTATGTATTATTAACATGTAGAGGGGCTGGACATTATGATTGGAAATGTATAAAATGTACAACTGTTTAGACGTCCAGTACCTCTCACTTCTCACACCGAAAGGGCTGGTATTCGCTGTGATGTACTGAGGGCCAGATAGCTATCTGTATCTGATACTTTGTTTCTTTGTAACTGTACAGTTTTAGAATAAAGATCTGTGAATCTTTATAAGCCCATGTTTGGTGTATTTCCTTTTGGGGTACTCAGCCTCGATATTTCCTTTTGCTTTAACAGATGGCGCCCAAATAGGGACCCTTAAGATTGATGCCATCTCGTTGAAGGTTGATGCGGCTATCGTACCGGGATCGGTCGGTGTAAAATGGGGCCCCTTTCTTGGATGAGAAGCGATACCTCAGCAGCGCTGCACGACCCAATCCCTGGACGGTGAGCACACGTTCCGAGACGGCATCTTGATAAGGGTCCATATATCGAGGCGGGCAGATTTGCCGAAATCACCAACCACGTGGGACCTTTGTTAGTTCTTTGAAATCCGATCGGTCCTCCTTAGGATTTGATCAGGTGAGTCGTGACCCGATTCTTAAGTATCCTGATAATTTGTTTTGGCATATTACACTTGCAAGTGCAATTATTGACCAGGTAACACCAGTATTCTGATATGCCTGGGAAATTGTCTGCCTGTTTCAGGGTGTTATTCTGCAGTGACAGACAATCTTTGGAATTTGGCCGACCGATTCCAATGGAGGGATGCCGGCGTGTACTATGTACTGTAAGCACGGCATTGGTAGTATAGTGTTTAATGATATTTGGCACAGACAAACTAGACATGCTTCCGAACTTCAGAGGCCAATCAATGGTAGTTTTGAAATTCCTCGTATTGAATACTTAGAATCCATATTATTAAAGAAAAAGGCTAGATCTGCAGCATTTGATGTTTTACAGAATTGAAAGAAAGAAGCTATGCAGCAACTTAAGAGTAGGGAAAAACATGCGCGCCGTCATATGACGAACGCCGAAAAAGCGTTGTTATATGATCAAAATAAACAGTCTGAGTCAGTTAGGAATATGGATAGGGCTTTTTCACTTGGTATCCATAAAATGTATCCTTCTAAAGACTTTCCTGTATCTGATGAGCTGATTGACAAACTTCTAAATGAACGTCGGCCTGGTGCCAATGTGCCACCTCCGTATGTTCCTCTTCCTGCTGTTATTCCTCCTCCCGTAGCTCCTCCTGCTCTTCTTATTGTTCCTCTAAACATTCCTCTTGCTCCGGCTGTTGTTCCTCCTCTTGTCGTTGCTTCTCCACCTGCTCTTCCACCTTTGCCTGCTGTTACGGATCCGGTGGGTTTGCCTGCTGCACCAGTAACAGCACCCTTTTTGCCTAATATACAAGATCTGCCTACTCTCCCTCTTCCAAATGGTTCTGTGCCACTTGTAGTTGATCGGGGAGAGGGATTGAGGATTGGAAGACGTAATACTGTGTCTCCAGAGAGAAAGCATGAATAGACTGCATGGGCTAGACATTGCATGGAGAGGGGTGAACAAGCTGATGTTTTTACCACACTCTCGAATTTAGACAATTTTCCTAAGAAAAACGTTTTAATTGAAGGATTGGGAGTTCATTTACAAATAATGTGAAACAGTTTAATGATATAGATCTCCCACAAGGGTTAAGGGATCTGAATATTTTAGCATTTTCTAGAGATACTGCAGAGAAAGTACATGAGCATGTCGAGAGGTTTTTTGAGTATAGAAGGGAGTTGGAAAGGTTACGGAATGAAGATGTAGATGGTGATAGTTTGGACGCTATGTTAGTACAGAAACGTTTTTTTCCTTGTCGCAAATCGATAAATGAGGAAACACGAATTTGTACAAAAGATGCGATTAGGTGGATTTCAGACATGTCGATAACTCCCGTTGAAGTATATGACACGTATAGTCAGTATACGCCAGAAATGCAGAGGAAAGTGATACAGGTAATTGTAGAGTACCTGCAGGATGAATGTATAAGAAGAAAGATTTGTTGTCCCGCAGAATTATTGAATATTTATAAGAGGGCTTTTTCATTTGACACTTCTTCAGCTGGTTTAGCGCTCGATCTACTTTGTTGCACAGTAAGCGTTTGGAGTTGCCTACTTCTCAGTTGTCTATGAGAGAGGTTCCTCCGACATTTGTTCCAAAAGTTGAGATTCCCGCTAATGTTGCAACGGGTGCAGCTGCTCAAGACATCCCTGCACATTATGTGTCACAGTTCGTTCACTTCCCGTTCTCGAGACAGGAAGTGAACACCATTAAACAATCTATTCATGATATTAGGAAGAATCCGACAGGGTCCTACAAAGAGATAGAGTCTGTCTTTCAATCATCAGCATTTACCTTAAGCGATATTGATTTGTTGTTCCTGTGCTCCTGCCTTTTGATTTGTGGAAACAGATTAGGACTGTAGACGATGTACCAGGGTTAGGAGATACATGGGATAATATGGTTAGGCTCGATAGAGAAAGGCCAGCTGGTGATAGACCACCCCAGGTAATATTGACTTTGCCTGATAGAATACTTACAAAATTAAAAGCTATAATTCCTGAAAGGAGTATTATTTGGGACAAGCTTACTGCCTGTGTCCAAGGAAAGTCTGAGGGTGCTACCGAGTTCTTTAATCGGTTTGAACAAGTATTTTCAGATTTCAGTGGAGAAGATTTGTGTACAGAGTCTGGGAAACGACTATTTGTGGACACATTTGTGTGTGGATTACTGCCTGACATCCAGTCACAAATGATGTCTTCAAAGAGTGCTTGGCAAGCTAAGTCTCATTCAGAAGTATTGCATATGGCTCAATACTATGAGAATCGTGTCAATAATGAAAAAGAAAGAGTTGAAAAGAGAAAAGGAAACTTAAAAACAAAAGTTCTAGTGCAGCAATTTGTTAGAGGCCCTAGAGGGGGAAATGTGCAATTCAGAGGACAGTATGTTCCACTGGGAAATGCGCCATTGGGTCCTGTAAACATAAACCAGTGTGCTTATTGCAGACAAGAGGTCAATGGCGTGCACAATGCCCGATCCTCCAGCAGAGGTTGAATAAGGCATTTGGTAATATGGGTAGACAATCCAGAGACAGCCCTGGGGCAGGGGGTCCTGGTAGAAGTCAGTTTTCACAGGATTCACAGCAACCTTTTTCACAGGATATTCAGGCACCAAGTGTGGTTAATAGAAACATTTTTGATCATCCTTCTGCTGCTTACCTCTCTGAAGAACTTCCTTTTTACGACATTCTGTTTCGTTAGGATTGCCCGAAGCAGGGTTTGGAACCGACGCCTATTCCCGTTAATCAGAAAGGTCCCTGCGTTGAGATGTTAGTGGGAAATAGGAAACATCTATTCTTGATAGATACAGGGGCACAGAAGTGTTCCATTGACCATTCACGGGTTCCAAACATTCCACTGTCAGGGCAAACCAATGTTTCTGTAGGGTTTCCTGGCACACCAGTAGTCTGTCCGGTTTCTTCGCTGGTACCGATTACTCTGGGTCCATTTACGGACCACTGTCCATTCCTCTTCACTATGAATTGCGGAGAGAATTGTTTGGGGTTGAATCTGTTGAAGGAATTAAATAGGCTAATTCATTGTTCTTCTTATGGAGTGCGTTTGACGATTTCACCACAGCAATTTTCTGTCTCTCAGTTCTTGACCAGACCTTTGCCACCGGAATTCAGTGATGTTCCGGAGTGTTTATGGACAATTGATGATAATGATGTCGGTGTCTTGCAAATTGAACCCGTTAAGATTATTTTGAAACATGGAGTAAAGTTGCCACGTATTCCCCAGTATAAGATTTCGGTCGATGGTGAGCAAGCTTTGAAATTATTTTGTGCATCGTGGGGTGATTGAAGAAATTGCAGGTAGTTTGTGCAATAGTCCGATTTTGCCCGTGTACAAAAAAGGCGATAATGCAATTCCTTTTTTATTGATTTACGTGCCATCAATAAGATCGTTGTTCCACAATTTCCCATTGTGCCTGATGTGACGACAATATTAACTATGATTCCGGCTTCAGCTACTCACTTTAGTGTTGTGGATCTAAAGAATGCCTTCTTTAGTATTCCTATACACAAAGACAGTAGATACTTGTTCGCATTCACCTTAGGGGGACGCTCGTTTACCTTTACCCGTGCACCGCAAGGTTACACGGAGAGTCCTAGCATTTACAGTAGGGCTTTGAAAGAGCAGCTTGACACACTCGAGTTGCCCACCACTTGTACACTGCTTCAGCAAGTCGATGATCTACTCTTAGCTGCTGACTCAGAGATCGCCTGTAAGGAGGGCACCGTGTTGTTGCTTATTCACCTAACCCGACATGGACACAAAGCTTCACTTAAAAAGTTTCAGTATTGTCGACAGGAGGTCGCCTATTTAGGTGATCTCCTGTCAAAGGAGGGAAGAAGGTTGACGCCTGAGCGGATAAAAATCATTTCTAGCATGTCTGTCACAAATACACAGAAGGAAGTCAGAGCCTTGATAGGAATGGCTTCTTACTGTAGGCAGTGGATCCCGAACTTCTCCTTAGTGATTAAACCAATTTTGGCTTTGACGAAGAAGGGCATTTCTTCGCCATTGCTGTGGAACTTGGAACATCAGCAAGCATTTGATCTGCTCAAGACTGCATTGTGCTCGGCACCAGTTTTGGGCACACCAAACGATGAAAAGGCCTTTGTGTTGTATGCGCATGAATGTGATGGATGTGCTTTGGCTGTATTAACACAGGAACATGGAGGGAAGAATAGGCCGTGCGGCTACTTTTCTTCCGCCCTTGATCCTGTTGCATGCGCTTTGCCAAGATGTTTGAGAGCTGTCGCTGCTGCTGCTGCGTCTGTAAAACAGAGCGAGGGTATGGTCCTAGGCCATGCTTTAACCCTGATGGTACCTCACTCTGTAGATGTTCTATTAAACAGAACACAAACGCAACACCTCACTTCTGCACGATTAACAAAATATGAATTGATCTTGTTTGCACCACATATTCAAATATAGAGGTGTTGTGTATTGAATCTGGCTGAACTTTTACCTTTCCTGCAAGGTACAGCTTGCAGTGACAAAAAGTCACATGACTGCCTATAAACTACAGAACAAGAGACAAAAGGCAGACTCGATCTAAAAGATACTCCTTTGAACAATCCACAAGGGGAGCTGTTTTGCAATGGCTCCTGTTTCAAACTCCCAGATGGTATATCCACAGCTGCTTATGCAATCACCACATTGAGCACGGTCGTGGAGACCAAAAGAATCACGCATAATTATCGCATTAACCCGAGCTTGTGAACTTTCCGAAGGGCTTACCGTAAATATATATACTGACAGTCAGTACGCTTTTGGGGTGGTTCACAACTTCCGTAGACTTTGGGCAGAACGAGGTTTCTTGACTTCACATGGAACTAAAATCCAGTATGGCTCCTTGATAGTATGGTTACTCTCAGTGCTTGCACTCCCTACTCAGGTAGCAATTATGAAATGCGCAGCACATTAGAAGATCATAGATAATGTAGGAAAAGGGAACGCTTTTGCTGACCAGATAGCCAAACAGACTGCCACTGATCTCTCTTTAGAAATGTATACTTCAAGGGAAGCCACAAACGCCTGTCCTTTGAATGAGGGTATTGAATCTGTGAAAAACATTCAAGCTGATGCCACTTTAGAGGAATCTAAGAAAAGGGCTGAGGGTTTGGCAAAATTGGATGATGATGGGTGTTGGGTGGAAAAGTAGAAGGGAAATGGTTACTGCCTGATGCATACATTACGATGATGGTCGCTATGGCTCATGGTCCCACCCATATTTGTGCATGAAAAGTTACCAAAATGTTGCAAAATGTGTGGGTAAATGATAAAATCTCTAAGGTAGCCCGGGGCCTTGTCCAAGGGTGTATGATTTGTTTGCAGCATAATGTGGGAAATGGCACATCGACTCCTAGGGGTAGTTTTGGTCCACCTTCTGTCCCCTTTGAGGTTATACATTTCAACTTCATAGAAATGGAGCATTGCATTAACTACAAGTACGTACTAGTGGTTATATGTACCTTTAGTAAATGGGTTGAAGCCTTTCCTGTCAAAGATGCCACAGCTATGGCAACAGCAATGACCATGCTGAAGCAATATTTTCCTAGGTTTGGTTTGCCAAGAGTCATCTGGTCGGACAATGGTCAACATTTTATCGCTGCTGTAATTCTGCAGATATGCGCGGGATTACAGATTGATAAACGGTTCCATTCAGCTAGGCACGCTCAGAGTGCTGGTTTAGTAGAAAGACATAATGGCATCATCAAGAACAAGCTCGCTACGACGTGTGCCGGCACCATACTGAAATGGCTGGACGCCTTACCAATCATGTTATTGTCCATGAGACCGACCCCACAAACTAAGTGGACTCTCTCCATTTGAGGTGGTCATGGGTATGCCAGCTAACATTTGGGGTCTGCCAAAGCCCTGTTCGCTACGCGATGTTGAGCATGTACTTCTTTCTGACTATTGTGGACAGTTAACTGAAATTCTGTACTTGATTTACCACCAGGTGCGAGAAGCTTTACCTGTCAGGTACGAGGGCCCAGGCCACAGCATACCGCCGGCAGATTGGGTCCTCATGAAGTCGTTTGAACAATCTTCTTGTCTCGCACCTCATTGGCGGGGCCCACATCAAGTTCTCCTGGTCACACAGACAGTGGTGCGAGTGGAGGGTAGGAAGCACTGGATCCACGCGTCGCACATCAAGAGGATTCCTTTCCCTTTGCCACATGATACAGAAGACACAGAACCCCTCACCAATACCGTAACCAACGATCATGAAGCATCGAACAGCATCGAGAGTGCGTCAGAGACTCTCCCTGAGCCCGTGGGGCCTGGGGAAACAGCTGCTTCATCTCCACACTCTCCAACAGATCCTTTTGCATCAGTATCAAATTCTGTGTTGAACTCTGCTTTGAATTCACCGCTTCCTTCAGGAAGTAATGACATGTTGTTCACAGATCACTCAGTACCAGGGATCACAACGTATAATCTGCATCTGAGGAAGTAGACTTACTGCATGGTTCAGCTGTGCCATCAGGGAAAATCATCGAAGGGCTTGTCTCTTTGGCCCAATCTCTTTTACATAAGGGAATTCTGTTGGCTAGGGTTTGGGAAAAAGACTCGATCTGGAGATCGCCAGCAAATTCACTTTGGTGAATTTGTTTGAAGAGACAATGCCTGCAACCTCTCCCTCTCATGGGGAACAGATAAGAGACTGTGTGACCGATAGTAAAAATGAACAATCAAATGCGTGGGCCCTGAAAACGTATTGTTGTCTTGTGATTATGTTAAGTGGTTTCACAATAGTCATTGCCTTAGGATTCTGGTATCTTGAAGAAGTACATCCACTTGAAAATGTGTTACCCACTGAAAATGTACCCACTGTTTCTACACCTTTTGTGCATCTGCACACTTTTTCTCCTAGAGACTCTCAGCACAGACAAAGTTACCATAACAATACCCTATTACTCATTATGAATGCCACACATGCCATTTTTAATAAGTCCAATTGTTGAGTCTGTTCGCATTTACCGCAACACGGGGATAAGGGGCGGGTTGGTATATTCATCCTTTACCTTTGACGACTGCATGCTATGCTTCTCTAAGGGCACTAGTCTTTGGCCGATGGAACAATAGCATCTCGGGGAACTAACTTGAATGATTTTGAAAAACATGTTCTAACACCCCTGGGATGCTCATTCTTCGCGAAAAGGATCAAGCTTAATGTTGCTTCTATTAGGCCTTCTGATAGACTGTCCCATCCTTTTCAATCTTTGATCTCTTACAAGATGGCTCCTATAGGCAATAGGATGCCACGCCACCTTCTTATACTGTTAAGCACAGGCCCGATTCAGTTTCTTTCTGAATACGGCTCCAAGATGTGTCTGCAGGTGTCCGCAGGGGAAGCCAGTAAAGTCAGCAGTCAACAGACACCAACAAAAACTGTGAGTGTGGCATGGTTGGGGAGTGGAGCTATTACTCTAAACCAGAAAACGACTTCCACTCTATCTTACCTCCCAATGACATAGAGTGCCATAATATTAGTAAGTCCACACTTAGATAGAATTGTGAATATTAGCATGTCCTCACTTAGACAGATTGGTAAATATTAGCATGTCCACACTTAGATAGAATTGTGAACATTAGCCTGTGTCGCATCTAGATGGAACTGTGAATATTGGCATGTCCACACTTAGACAGATTGGTAAATATTAGCATGTCCACACTTGGAGAGAATTGTGAATATTAGCATGTCCACACTTAGACAGATTGGTAAATATTAGCATGTCCACACTTAGGGCCTCATCACGAGTTGGGCGGTATTAGCGCCGGCGCTAATAGCCCTACCGCCAAACCCCCTGGCGCTATTAGCATCGGATCACGGGTTTGGCAAAAGGGTTTTTGCCCATTCCCCATTGGGCCCATTCGGGAATTCTTCATTCCCCTTTGGGCCCAATGGGGAACTTTTGTGCTATTACCACCGACGGATTTCCCGCCGGTGGTAATAGCGCCGAAAATCAGCAATTTTGCTGCGGATTTCCCCCCAGCTCAAAGCTGGGGGAAATCTGCCAAGGCCATGATCTGGCGGACCCTTAAATGCAGCGGTAATAGCGCTACCGCCGCATTTAAGGGTTACTGCCAGACTCATGATGAGGCCCTGAGACAGATTGGTAAATATTAGCATGTCCACACTTCGATAGAATTGTGAATATTAGCATGTCCACACTTAGACAGATTGGTAAATATTAGCATGTCCACACTTAGATAGAATTGCGAATATTAGCATGTCCACACTTAGATAGAATTGTGAATATTAGCATGTCCACACTTAGACAGATTGGTAATATTAGCATGTCCACACTTAGATAGAATTGCGAAAATTAGCATGTCCACACTTAGATAGAATTGTGAATATTGGCATGTCCACATTTAGAAAGATTGGTAAATATTAGCATGTCCACACTTAGATAGAATTGTGAATATTATCATGTCCACACTTAGATAGAATTGTGAATATTAGCATGTCCACACTTAGCTAGAATTGTGAATAATAGCATGTCCACACTTAGATAGAATTGTGAACATTAGCCTGCGTCCCAGCTAGATGGAATTGTGAATATTGGCATGTCCCCAATTAGATAGAATTGTGAATATTAACATTTCCACACTTAGATAGAATTGTGAACATTAGCCTGCGTCGCATCTAGATGGAATTGTGAATATTGGCATATCCACACTTAGATAGAATTGTGAATATTAGCATGTCCACACTTAGATAGAATTGTGAATATTAGCATGTCCACACTTAGATAGAATTGTGTACATTAGCCTGTGTCGCACCTAGATAAGGTTTTGATTGAAGGATAGCATGCCCACGCCGAGATTGAAACTTGAAGGTTAGCATGTGTCACACTTAGAACTGTGAACACCAGCCTGCACCGCTCCTAGATAAGATTGTGAATGGTAGCATGCCCACACCTAGATAGAACTCTGAACATTGGCCTGCGCCGCTTCTAGATAAGACTGTGAAGGCCAACAAGTGCCACACTCAGAGAAAACTGTGAATGCTGGTATGCTAAAGGTCAGGTAACCCACTAACCAATATAACCTCAAACTCTGCATACTTATCTCACTCAAAAACTCACACAACCATCTCTCGCACCACAAGACGCACGCACTTCACAACACTACAACAACACATAAGCCGGAGCAACAGCACACGCGGACTGACACCGATCCAATACCTGCACCAAAGCTCAGTATCTGGTGTATACCGAGCTGAAGCTGCCAACAGAACACCACGCCTCACACTATCCTACTCCCTCTACACCTTACTAACCCATCCCACCTTATCGTTCACAGATCCGCCAGAGCTCTTGGGGACCAATTCCGTTGGTGACGGTGCGCGGTACAAATACCTTTAACATTTAACATTTAACATACAGAGGAATGGTACTCAGTCAATGGGTGATTTCAAGGGTTGCGCCAATGTTGCGAATTTGACTAGTGAGGACAGACCTTTGTATGTAGGCGAACCTGTCTACTTTGTTTGCAGTAATGTAGCATTTCCATGGTTAACCAGGGATTGGCAGGGAACCTGTTATTTAGGGATTCTGTTACCCGGGGTATTCATTGCTAGCACTGTAGAAATTTCAAAGGCTTATCCACGGCGGGATTAGAATGCAATACTTCAGCACAAGTTCTGGGCGATGTAGCTAAAGCTGTTGTGCCATTTTGGGGGCAAATACTGAACTCTGAAGATTTCAGAAGACTAGCGAGAGTACTGGAGAGGACCCTCAACCGGACCACTGACATACTCTATAACATGACTTTAGAACAAAAAGCAATAAGGTTAGTGGCACTTCAGATCCGGATGGCATTAGATGTCATCCTGGCTGAGCGTGATGGGGTATGTAAATTAGTGGGGTCCGCATGCTGTGTTTTCATGCCAGATTCCACCCCAACGATTTTTAGAGCAATACAAAATCTGCATGCTCTTGGTTCAGAAGTGCATGTTCCCGAGGGAAACTGGGATCTTAGCGCTTGGTTCTGGGATTTCTTGCGATCTTGGGGATGGAAGCTACTTTCGGTCTTACTGATTATTTTAGGTATTCTGTTGTTGTATACAATGTCTTCCTGGTATGTATTCAATGTTAGGAGGATGTTGTGCACAAGCGATGGGTACATTAGGGCACAAGGTATATGCCCCAGAGAAAATATCTAATGAATTTGTGCTGAAGGAAATCTCAGTATCTGACCTCAAGGCAATTGATATCTCTGAAAGTGATTCAGCATGTATGGACATTGAAACGTGGAGTTACTCGTAAAGTGACTAGAAGTAGTTTAGCGCTTGGCTTAGGCCAAAAGGAGGGTTTGTTAAACGGGATATCATATCGTGCCTCCTTTATTTTATATATTGGCCTAAGCCCAGTGGCTTTGCGAAGAAAACCGTGTTGCAAAGTTTCGATTTTAGATCGACTTCACCGCCATTTTAGGTCTGTCCGCCATTTTGATTTCTATTCTAAAGTAATTCTGTGTTCTAAAATGGTGGACAGTGTTTCCCGCTTGTAACTAAGCCGTCCTGCACTTCGTACATTAGTTAATGTATAAACTGTCCGTTGACCGAATGTTTTGGTCGAGTAAAGAGATCTTGTCCCATGCCTGACTTGTAGACAGAGGATTGTCTGCGCCAACAAATCCGATCTGCGGACATACATCAACTACAATGTTGTACAAATACTGGACATGGACACTAGCTGAACTGCATTGTATAGGACATGTGTTAAGGCTTATTGTTAATCCCGAGAATACACTGCTGCCATTGTGACTTGTTTGTATATGAATTTAGGATGATCCATGAGTATATAGTTGGACAAGCCAGAAGTGAACTTGGCACGAACTCTAGACTATTTCTTATTAACCTGTAGAGGGGCTGGACATTATGATTGGAAATGTATAAAATGTACAACTGTTTAGATGTCCAGTACCTCTCACTTCTCACACCGAAAGGGCTGGTATTCACTGTGATGTACTGAGGGCCAGATAGCTATCTGTATCTGAAACTTTGTTTCTTTGTAACTGTACAGTTTTAGAATAAAGATCTGTGAATCTTTATAAGCCTGTTTTTGGTGTATTTCCTTTTGGGGTACTCAGCCTCGATATTTCCTTTTGCTTTTACAACATGTATGTGTGCAGTCTTAGTGAATTGTTTACTATGGGAGCTAAACTGAAGTGGATCTCCACGGGCTTAATCCCCAAGGTCCTTACCTATCTCTGGAGGTATTTCAGAAACTCTGCTTCCACTGGCAGTAAATTCTGAATTGGACAGATTTTAATAACGGTCTATAAGTGTATTTCATTTAAAGAAAATCTGTGCAACTCTAAATGACCCCCCCATTAGTTTGATGTCAACTAATAACTAATACCTGAAGGTTACAATTTACCGTGGGTGTTTTTCAATTGTACACAAAAAGTAGTACCAAGAACAATCCAAAAGTCATTTCTATAAGCATCATATAGTGGCATACATGGGAACTATAAAACTGCTTTTAAAAATATTATTGAAGTAAACGCTGTATTGTTTGAACAGATTATGTATTTTATGTGTTTGTATGTGAAAGGTTTTTGGAACTAAGACACATTATATTAAGTAAAAATAAAATCAATTAAACTCTTTTTGTAATTAACTTTTGTATTTGTATTTCTTTTGCAAGGTTCTCCAGGGTTGTTCCTTAAGTAAAGGCGCTTTACTAATGAATCAATTAAACTGAAATCACTGCTACAGGGTTTTCTGCCATGTATCCCGCTCCCCTGATGAAATATCTTCTCCTTCACTGCCCTGCAATGGTCCTTCCCATGCCACCCTCTCTCCTTCAATGCTATCACCCCTCTCTCGAACTGACATGTCCCATTCTATCATCTCCCCTCTCTGGCAGGATTATCTCCAATCCTCCTCTAGCCATCACTAATAGCTGGAGGCCCTTTGGATTCCCTTCCCCTCAATGTACCTGCTTTTTTTGCCAGCCAAGGAATCATTATGGGCATTGCGGTGATGTATTCAACAGGGCAGTTTATGTGGTGACTTCTGCCATTTTGGCAACCTTTTAGTGGTTGGTTCTGAAAGGAACAGTGGGGGTGAGTTAAGAGGGAGAGTGAAGTTGTGAAACCGGAGGTGCTGCTTTGGGTTTGGGCAGGTGGGGTTTGTGTTGCTTAGGAGAGGCTGGTGCTGCTGCTCTGATGCTTTGCTGTTTACTAATATATGACACCCAGCAAGCAGAGGAGTTTGATAAGAAATATATTTTGAAAAGATCCTGTTTTTAAAATGCCCCCTTATTATGAGTTGGGATATGCCATCTTATTGTGAATTGGGGTAACGTGGGATATTTACTACACGTGGTACATAGATTGCGCTGCATGAAGTACATAATCCATTTATCTCCATGCACCACTTTTCAACCACCGTGCCATAAATATCCCATGTAATTGAAAATCACAATTCAGTGGTATTGCTTTTTTTAAAAACAGTGCTATTTAAAATACCAGGTTTCCAGGTTTGTCCAGTTAGCATCATATTCACAATGAGACCATGCACAATGTTCCCCTTGTGCAATGTATTTAATGCAAAGTTGAACAGGCATTTCAACATCAGGCAAACCCCAACAAATCTGTGATGGAATGAGAGCTGTACTTCATTCTTTCAGTAAATGTCATCATGTCTCGGGTGTAGCTTTCCATAAGACCCTCTCCCTACCCCTCCCCCCAGTCATCTTTTGTGCTGCCCACTTGCCTGCAATGGCACAGCACATTCTCACTACTTTCCTGTGGTGCTATCCCCCATATACCCCTTTCTTTTGCAGTTGCATGCTAAGTGCTCCTCTCTCACATGCAGTGGTTTATTCTAGGCAACCCTTTCCCTGCAAGGGTACAGGCCTTCACTGCTCTCACCATGTCACAGCTCTTTCTTTCCTCTGATAAATTTGATTGGCCAGTTAACCCCAGGAGAGACTTTCCATAGAAAAAAGTATTGGGCTCCGATAAATCAAGCTACTGCTCTTCCACTGTGGGTAATAAATATCTTCTGAAAAAGGCGTTACCAGGGCCAGAAAATCCTATTAAACAGACATGCAGCACCATTAATTATAGGAAATCAGTCAGTGGTCAAAGTGTACGAAAATAAGTAGTGTCACTGTTTTCCCTACTGGCCTGCACCGCTCCTCACACTCCCCATTGCCACCCCCCTACACATACAATACAAACCCCAAAACACATGCTCCTGCTGTTTAGGGGAACGCTCAGTGCAGTGCACTGAAAGTGAAAGTTTCAACTTCTTCACACACTTTTATTTTAAAACAAAACCATTACGGAACGGTTTCTTTTTAAAATAACAGTATAGGAACAGTGAAACGAAATTGAATGAAGTATAGGAGCACTAGCTATGCCAACAATTTTCTAAAGTGGGGCTGAACACTCCCTGCTCCCCTCCCATTGCATACCTCTCCTGACCCCCCTCTCCACATCCTTCTCTACCTCACTCTCATGCTCCCCCCACCTCTGTCCTATTGGTCTCTCGTCGCTCTGACTCCTCGCGTTATGTTCAGTGCAGCTCTTGCATCCAGGGAGAGGCTGGGGGCCTAGTAGCTCCGAGTTCAACTTAAAAGCTTCAGGCTACGGTCGTCAGTGCAGGCTCGATTGTATTATCATTATAATATAATTGAACGCGCACTGACGACCGCAGCCTGAGGCTTTTAAGTTGAACTCAAAGGTATTAGGCCCTGGCCTCTGCCTCGGAGACTGTGGCCTAGTAGCCCACCTAACTCTCGGTCCCCTTGATGCACGGGGGTGGCAAAGTAAAGTAAGAATGAAACAGAGAAAAGGGATGTTTGCTTACCAGTCATCATGCAAGGAAGGCCACACGCACAGGTCCACTTTTCTCCTTTCTGGCTCTCGTGAGCCACGGCCCCCACCCACACTCAGTGATTGACAAATTTCATTGGCTGGTAAGCAGCCAATGAAACTAAAGTATTTCTGTTACACAGATCCAGACCTGGCCTGTCTGCTTTTAACACTGTGTTTGCCTGACTATGTTGTAATACTGCATATCTGGTGAAGTGGTGAAGACCGCAGCCTGCTAACCTGGCGACCGCTGTTCAAGTCCCGGTCATGGCAGAATATTTAATTTAAAAAAATGAAATGTTCTAAGTATATTTTCATGCACATGGCCAGGACTCTAAAATACCCAGGGGGGATGGCGTCCACCCTCTGAAAATAGTGGGTGGACGCCGTCCACCCACGTGTATCCTCGACTTGAGCCCTGGGCTCTTCTCTCTTTCACTCACTGTTGCGGCCCATATGTTTGCATCATCATGGAGCATCTGCACCATTAACGAAATCAAGATGAGTGTGTCACCCCATCTACCCAGAACCCGAGCAGGCCTGGCAACACTTTCGAGGCAGGATGGATTCTGAAAAATTTTAGCTTTTTCAATATTAATTTGTTTATATTATAGCTCTGACCCAGAGAGGACCAGTCCAGCCAGCATGTGTGCATTTGACCCCTTGCTCCTCTCCCTAGCCCTATTATGTAGTCACAGCTGCATCAAGCTCTATAACTAGTTTTACAATAGGTAAGGTACTCTGATTGGCTATGATGATTTTCTGACAAGCACAGCATTACTATTCTTCCCTAATTGATCTCTCTGTAGGTTGTAAAACATGTAATCACTATTCTGATAAATAGACTAAGTTAAGAAGTTAAGTGGTGACTGTGTCAAGAAAAGCCTTACAATAGTTGGAGCAGTTCCTAAATAGTTACAGTTAATCTCTGACATGTCCCTAACCGTAAAGTGAATCTCACTGGGTTCCCCATTCACCCATCCTCGTCATAATTTTGCTCCTCTGATAACTTTTTAAAATACAACATAATTACGTTATGAATTTGGTGCACATTGGACATTTGGATATGTACAGCATGGGGCACATATAAAGTAATAAATAATCATTCTTTACTAAAACCAGTATATACCCCAACTCTCAGTAAGCATATTTATAAATATATTTTAAACAAGAGTTTAAAATAGCATGTTTTTATCAAATGTGCATATTTATAATTAGGGTAATGGTTCATTTTATTTTTAACAGACTGCAAAAGATGAAAGAAGTCAGCATTTACTGGATTCAAACCTATGACCTGAAGGTTGTACACAACTCACTGTATCAGGCATTCCTCCTACTTTACTATTAGCATTCATAGTAAGAAGCCTATCTGGACACTAGTAAAAGGGGCAGTTTAGCACACTAGCCAGCTAGGAACATGTAGGGGAAGCATTTTTCAGGGGAAGCTCCTCGATGTGTGGTTTGTAAGTGACTTCAATCCAGCAATCCAACTAAATCAATGCTTAGGATGGGATGCCCAATGGAAGCCCTTATTTATATATTATTTATATTTTTTTATGTCTAAGTTCTTTAAACCTGGATGATGAACCCTTGCATAACACCCTCTATTTGGATCCCCCTGACCTCACTGAGCCAAGACGTAGGATTGTTTTTAAAATTAAAAGATTTATTTGAAGAATTAAACAATATATATATATATAATCACACTTTTATGAACAAAATAATATTTGAATAGCACACTTATGAATATGGACGGTATCAACAATGGGTAATATTACAAAATTAACACTCTCTTTAATCACTTAGGAGTATGAATATGAAGAATATTGTAGCAGAGAATACTTTATATGATTCAAGGAAATGCAATAACAGGGAAGAATGCAACACACAAATAAACTTGATATGATTTCAATCAAAAGATAATATGGTCACTTTTTCCCCTGTGACTACTCACTCCCCACCTATGCAAAATGAAGAGATGGAAATGAGGGCACACAGGTTTCAGGATTACAATCAATAATTCAGTTCAATCCCAGTTCCCCCAGCAAGCTTAGAGAAACAGGTATGATTTAAAAACAGGCAAAAATACTTTTGGATGTGATTGCAGTGAAAGTGAAAATATGCTAAATTGATTTTTAATTCACTAAAGGAGATTCAGAATAAGTGATAGTTACTTGGAATTGGTTCAGGTCAACACTAGCAATGATTCATGAATGATTATCAAATTGAAAACAAATTTCAGCAATTGAGAACAAGGAGCAGCTATTTTGACAGAAAATGAAATTGAAATTGAGCTAAATTGCAATTCGCAGCAATTTTTCTGCGTGCGTGATTACGGAAAAACTATTATTGTTTTGGATTTGTTGGAAACCTCAGGAGCTTAGCTTTAAAATGACAGTTACATTTCACTTCTAGGACGTGCGGTTCGAAAGTTGCAGAGGTTTTTGTGAAGGTAGATTTTCAGAAATAAAGGCAAGATTTCAAATGACAGATTGCGCTTTACAGATTTGAAATCAACAGAATGGACACAAGATTCTATAATGCAGTTCTGGACAGATTGAAATGGATGTAAGAGGATTACTTTAAACAAAGAGATTGGTTAAGGACAGTTCTAGACTAGATACTCACTCCTAGGCTTTGGAATGGAATGGGCCTCGTCAAAGATCTGGTCAAGGGGTTTGGCTTCACTTTCGCCACCGGACAGGTCTCAGGCCCTCTGGGTTCTGCGTTCAGCACTGCACGGTGGTCTGCGGCCTCTTGAACTGGATCTGATGGGACTTGGATTACAGCACTACTTTCTGGGTCTGGACCTCAGTTCTAGCACAGGGTTCTTAGCTAGAATAGAACATCTTAGTCCGGCTGTTGAATGTGAGAATCGGGTTTGCAAAAGATTCTGAAGCCTGCTGAAAAGAATTCAGCTTTTGGTTTAGGCCTCTCTGCTTCAAGGTTCTAGAGTTTGGGTTCTAGAGTACTGGTCTCTGGATCTAGATCTGGAGTCTGGAGTCTCTGTCTGGATATTGTCTGGATCTGGTCTGGCAGAGTGCTTCGCAGGAATCGGTGAGTAGTGGAAAAAAGAAGGTTCCTTATCTGTCCTAAACAGTCTCTTTTTATGTGTTTCCAAAGTGGGTGGGTAGGCTGATTCTCTATGCCCAACCCCCTAAGGATTTGATATGCTAGAGGATTCTCTGTCCCCTGACTGGAGAAAAGATAGCGTGTCAGAATGAGTCATGTTTATGGCTTAACTGAAATCCCTCCCCTTTGCTTTTACAGAGAAACTCAATTTTACACAAAAAACATATTTCCCAGATGCACAAGTTGTTCATAATACATATACACATCACAGATTAATTAAGGTACATTCTTGTCCAACTCTTATCTTCCTAAGAGCTCTAGTTCAGAAATGACATATTATTTGCACTTTTGGTGGGTTTCCCAATATTTGTTCTGTGCCAAATTTTACACAAACATACATATCCTCTCTGGGCACATTCCTGTAAATTCTTATGTTCATAGCAAAAACACTGCAGCTGCAATATTAATAATTCCGGGGTTTGGTCTCAGAACATCACATGGCATCCAGCTTAGTCTTAAATTGTGGGTTTCATTTTAAGAATCCCAAAGTTTCCTATTTTTGTCAGCTTGGTAAAATTTGTTATATGCAATTTTATAACAACATATATTTGCTGGGCTACCTGAATCCACAATGGTTTGTCCCCGACCCCAGAGCTGGCTGACTCAGAGGGTCACATGTCTTTTTTCTCCCAGAGCAGTTGTTGACCAGTCACACCCAAACCAGCATATTCTATTCATCCCAAAGCCCCCATTGTCTTGACTGAGAGCAGCATGCCAGGGTGCCTTGGATAGTTCCTGTTCACACCAGTCTGTCAATCTCGTGGCCAAGGGCAGAAGGAAGCTTCTTTGTCTAGGGATAAGGTGTGAAGGGTTCCCATGAACAGAAGGCCTCTTGAAGTTTTAACTAAATCAGATTACCTTCTAGTCAATTGCAAAAAAGTTACTTGTAAATAAATACATTTATAAACTCACAATGTGGCACTCTATGTGGCATTTTGATGGAATTCACTTCTTTGGCATAGTTAACTTCTGAAACACAGCTCTCCTGTCAGAATAATAAATCGCCAGCACCTGACAGAGGCGAGTAACGGTAGTACACCCATTTTGACAGCTGTCTTTCCATTAAATATCTTCAAAAGTGGATTTTGTTCTAATAACACATGATTCTTTCTGACATTGGATTTATGTGGATTCTTGCAGTATAATGATGTGGAACACCCAACAAGGAGGTTGGATCTTTTTAGGTGGTTTGTCAGCCATGATTTTAGCAAATTTGACACCAAATAAAAACTGATTTTTGAGACAGCTCTGTATTCCTTGGCAGAGATTTTGCTCTGTGAGCAGCCAAAGGATGGGTTTTGGCAGTGGTCTCCGGCGCTCACTAAGATAGGCAAAAGTGGATGGCAGCCTATTTTTCAGGTTTTCACTACACATTTTCTGGTGATTTCTGGCGAGCAGCATGCTTTCCAGTGGTCATTATGATGTTTCTGGTGCCAGCAATGCCTAGTGATGTTGCAGGGCTTGGATGAGTGGGTTGAGACATCCCACAAGCCCCCCTCTTGTGATGGCCGTTGATCTTTCATCGATGGAACTTCGCAAGACTGGGATGTCCACATCATCTCTCCGGATTCCACAGATGGCCAAGTTCAGCATCTTTTCCTCCATCAGGGGTGGATCGATCGGTTCTCCTCGCCAATCCTGATGGGAGTATTGAGCGATACCCCGGACCCATCGGATATTTGCTGCCGGTCCCCGGGTCGTCAACAACATATTCGTAGACATTTCCCCACCACTATAAATGTAGTGAAGCGGGCATATACATTTTGTAAATCAGGAGACATTTGCATTCTTATTATTGTATATTAAAGACTATGTGTCGAATGGTTTTAGAGTTGGAATTTTATTGATTTGGAGTGGCCCCCTCTGGGGTTCCAGAGGAATCCTCCAGTCGCTGCAAAGTGTGCCTGGGATGGCAACACTTTAGCTGATTAAAATGGACCCACTTATCTTCCCCCTCTGCCAAACTGCCTTTGGGAATGCGGATCTTGTAGGCGACTCTGTGAGATCTTGTCTACAATTTCAAAAGGTCCCTTCCAGGTAGGCAGACATTTCCGCTGTTTGGCCTGGTTCCTTTGGAAATTGTATAGATTGACCCGGTCTCCTACATTGTATTCTTTCCTGGTAGTCTTCAAGTCATAGTGGGTCTTCATGCTATCGGCTCTTAATAGATTTCGCTGAGCATAGGCAAAAGCATGTTGAAGGTGTTTTCTTAAATTTTTAACATACTCATGAGTTGTGGAGGCATTGATCAATGTCTGCTCTTGGGTCTTGTAAAGCAGATGCTGGGGAAGCACCATCCTGCGTCCAGTCATCAACTCAAACGGTGACATTTTAGTTGCAGATGAAGGGGTAGATCTGATGGCAAATAGGACAAGAGGTAATCAGATATCCCTTCTTGGCACAGAAACTGCCACAAACTTTTTTAAGATGCTCACAATGGTTTTGTTGTAACATTCTACTGCCCCACTAGAGGCTGGCCGGTAAGCAATATGTAGCTTCCTTTTAACCCCAAGTATCTCCCACATCTTTGTCATTACTTCGCTGGTGAAATGGCTACCTCTGTCTGACTCAATCCTTTGGGGTAGTCCAAAACGCGAAAAGATGTGATTGATCATCAGGGCAGCTGCTGTTTCTGCCTTGTAGTTTGGGGCCGGGAGACATTCCACCCATTTAGTAAATAAGCATGTCACGGTCAACATGTACTTATTCCCCCTAGAGGAGCGAATCACGGGCCCGATAAAGTTGAATCTGACCATGGCAGTGTCATCTCCCTCTTTTAGAGAGGCGCACTGTGTGTGAGGGATGTTGGCTGAAATTGTGCACACACAAGACACCCCTTCAAGTATTGGTCGAGGTCCTGCCCCATATGTGGCCAGTGTGCAACCTCTCTTAAGATTTCAAGTGTTGTATGAAACCCCCTATGACCGGCTGTGGCCGCATCATGGGCGTGACTTAACATCAGGCTTCGGAATGAGGTAGGAACCACCCACTGATCATGGCCACCTTGGGATTTCCTTACCAACAAACCGTCTTGGATTCGGAACATTTTTTGGACATTTCATCAACACTCTGAGGTCCTCTTTCCCTATGTAATCGGTATCCGTATGGGGAAAGTTCTCAGGGTCTTCAATGTGTCGATAAAATTTACCAATTATTAGATTCCCTTTCTGAGCCGTAATCAAATCAGCATCTGGGGTCTCCTTACTCCATTGTGCAGTTGAAAGATCATTGTGAGCATTTGTCTGGGACCTAGTGATGGCAGTGACCTGGGTTTCCCCCGGCAGGGACTTGATCTCAATTAGATCCCCTTGGATGGCCCGAGTTTTGGCCAGATGATCAGCTAAATCATTTCCAGTTTTGTCTGGTCCCTCTACTTTGGAATGACCCTTGATCTTTTTCCAGTAGATGGTCAACACATTCAAGGTGACCAGATCATCAATATTTTGAATTAACTTCCCATGTTTCAAGGGTTTGTTATTAGCACATAACATGCCTCTCGTTTTCCAGTTAACCAGGTGCTCCACGAACCCGTTCCGTACATAATCTGAATCTGTGATTATGACCAGTTTGTGTAGTTGATGTTGGACAGCAGTGAGGATGGCTTGATGCACAGCCATCAACTCTGCCACCTGACTACTTTGGGGAACAATCTTGTACCCAGTGGAGGGTTCTCGGGACTCATTCACCATGCATTCCCTACGCCGGCTACAAGTTCTTTTTCCCTGTTGTTGTCAACATGGGAAGAGCATCCATCCACATAGATAGTGGGCATTCCCTCACACTTGTCTTCTTCAAAGACTTTGGGTGGCGAATTGAGGTATGCCTCCTTGTTGTCCTTGAGTTTTAGACTTTCGTCCTCAAGACAGTTTTCTCTGGCACAATCATGCAAGTCAGCCAGACCTTGCGCGAGGGAACTCTTCTTGTTTTGGCCATATCTGACCTCCACATGAAAGCCTTGCATTGACAGAATCCAGAAAGTAATTCGGGAATTACTCACATTACCGGCCCGGATTCTGTCACTTTGGAGATATTGCAAAGGCTGGTGTGGAGTCTCCACTATGATGTGTTCCCCCTGGATAAACGGGCGATAATTCTTCAATGCCTAAACCGTTGCTAGGAGTGCTTTCTCACAGTCTTTGAATTATTCCTGCACAGATGATAAAGTTTTACTCGCATAGGAGATTCTTTTACTGATCTTGTCATGCTTTTGGTATAATACGGCAGTCAAGCATGTATTAAAGAACCCTGTCTCCAAGAAAAACTCCTTATTTCTGACAGAGTAAGCTAGGCAAGGTGCTTGTGAGAGGCTTATTTTGAGCTGTTTTACTGCCTTGGATTGTTCTGGACCCCATTCCCACTTGACCCCCCCTTCAAGAGATGAATCAGGGGTCTGGTGATCTCTGCATAGCCCTCAATGAACTTTCTGCTGTAATTAGTCAGTCCAACGAGGCTCCTTAGTTCCTGCAGAATTGTGTGGTCGTTCAGTTTCTGGAGTGCTTCCACTTTCTTTTCCTGGGGACAGAGACCCTGAGTAATCTCATGCCCCAAGAAATTAACACGGGTTCTACACCATTGTGCTTTCTGAAAGGAAAGTTTTGCTCCGGCGGCCCTCAACTGGATCAGAACATAACGGATCTCCGCTATGTGTTCCTCAACAGTTGAGCTTTTGATGAGGAAATCATCTACATAAGCCAGGTTACCCCTCTCACCCAGGTCGGGCATGGCCTTATGTAGGAAAATGTTGAACTCATTGCCGGAGTTGAGGTATCCGAAGGGAGTCCGGGTCCATGTGTACTGCTGGCCCCAAAGGTAAAAGCCAGCTTGTATTGGTCCTCCCTACTGACAGACACAGTCCAGTATCCATTGGTCAGGTCTATTGCAGTGAATACCTGTGACCCCTGGATCTGGGCCAGCCCTTGGTCAATGTAGGGAAGAGTCCATCGGGAAGTATGGACCCGTTTGTTGGACTCCCTAAGGTCTGCGCAGAGTCTCCACTGGCCGTTTGGCTTCAATATCCCCAGCACCGGATTATTGAACGTGCTGTGGACTGGACGGATTTTCCCACGGGACTCAAGGTTCTTAATGATTTCAGTCAGGGACTCCATTGATGCGAGAGCCAAGCGATATTGCTTCACAAACATTGGAGTCATACCAGGGTCCGTGGGAATTGTTGTTGTGTGGATGTCGGTGCGACCACAGTCATATGACTCCACCGCAAAGAGATCTTGAAAATCCAAGAAAACTTGTTTCCACTTTTGCTTCTGCTCCAGAGTCACACAGGCATCAGCTAGGTTGACTCACTCCTCAACCATCTGCCTGAAGCCTGGAAAAACTTCTGGTTTCGCTATCTCAGCGGCCTCCTCCAGCTGGGTGAAGTACCTGGTCAGAGGGCTGATTTGGACTGGTGGCTTCAGGTGGGAAAGGCAGCCCTCATGGACCTGGAAAATCACCTCATCCCTCCTGAAGTCACAAGTCACATCTTCCATACCATAAGGGCAGGAAGTGTACACCAGGAAGTTCCCCCCATGCTGGGTAAAGATCCTGCCTGGTGTTGTGTTGTCATCACTGTCACTGTCAAAACAGTCCTTGGGGATTATTCCTAACAGTTCATTAACTAGATCAATGGAAAAATGTCGGTCATCAACCGCCATTCCATTAATGGAGCCTGCGGCTAGAGTGAAACTCTTTAAGTCGCTGTTATCCACCTCTATTAGAATGGTGCCATGTTCTATATTGACTAATGCTGTTGGGTTTACCCCCAACCCTTGCTGTTGGAGAGAAGCATTTAGATGAATATAAGCATCAGATTTTCAATTTCTGTCCTCTTTTAACTTTCACTTCCACGGAGAATTGTCGGGTCCTTTCTGGGATGGTGACTTCCTCTCCAATCTGAATTTCAACTGCATAAGGTAGCAATTGAGCTGACCTAAATGCTTTCTCTTGGTCATCAAAACCCATGGAATTATCTGCTAATTGGGAGCAAGCTTTGAAGTTTATTAGGTCCAAACTAATGGCAAAGCAATTGAGAATGTCACTGCCTAAGTAAAAGGCGGCAGTAACGTCTCGCACGACCCAACAATTATGGACTAAGCTCTTATTGCCAATGGAGATTTTGATCATACACCTGCTTTGCAGGAGATGTTTGGAATTGGGTGCTTCCTGGTCCATTTCCCATTTGTCTATCAGTGTGAATGTGTGAATGTTGGATGTTTTGGGAGTTGGCGGAACATGGCTTCGCTAATGAAGCTCTTACCATTGTACACACACACACTCGGGCGAGAACAGAGTCCTTCCCATCATTTAACTGAACAGGGATGAACAACTGCTCTCCAATTTGCTGAACATCAGCCAGGCTCTGAGCTGATTTCACATCTTTCTGGACTATAGGAGCGGGAATGTCTGATTGTGGATTGGTAAATAATTTCACAGTATTTCCTTCCAGTGTGGAATACCACCTTAAACAGGAAGGAAGGTTGATTTTCAAAAATAGAGAGGACCCCCCATCACCAGTCTGTTGTCCTACTGCTATTACTGTCACGTCTGGAATTTGGTTGTTCTGGAAGTGAAATTCTACTTGGTCAGATTTTTGTTCAACCATGTGGCATGTGCCGTTTAGACTAACATGGTTGACAGTCTGTTTCAATTTTATGGGTTTGCTAGTCTGGGTCCAGAGGACCTTGTTTACGCAATCTATTAGGGGTGACAACCTTCTCAGGAGGTCATTCCCCAGTAAACAAGGGGTGCCCTCTGGGGTCACTACTATGACCGGGTGTTTCACCTTATGTCGCCCAATTTTAATGTCCAAATCCGTAGTCCCCTCGATGGGAATTTCCTTCCCGTCAAAGTTCTGAGGTTGTCCAGGAAGAGAGGTGAGAGGAATTTGGTAACTCTCCCCCTTCATGAATTTAGTTCATCAAAGGCCTTTTTGGACAGAAGGGTAGCCTGGGATCCAGTGTCCACCAGTGCCAAAATTGTCCCCTGCCTCTGTACTTGTACCGGGGCATAGTATCTTCCCTACTTCTCTACAAGGGGGCACAGATAATGCACATTTTTGGACAACTGGTGGGCTAATTTTCTGATTTTGGACATGGAGAGAGAAGAGGTTTGGGCAGAATTCTGTGGGGAGTCTTGGGAATCTGAAAGAAAAAATTGGCAACTGGAGATAGGAGAAGTTTTGGGTTCCCCTGGTTCCAGATCTGGGCCGCCCCGCCCCCATTTTTTAGAGGCAGTCATCAGGATGGGTTTGAACAAGGGGATTTTCATGTTGTTGGTTCTGGGGTAGGATGATGGGCGGCGCTAGCTCAGTCCCCACATATACCCAGTCTGGATTTGAATCCCTTCAGACCCATTTTTCTTTGGCCGGAGTTCCCTCAACTCTGAAAGAGAAGATCCTTTTCCCAGGATCCTCTGAGGATCCCTCTCCCTCAAATTGGAAGATCTGTATCTCCTCCACAAAGTGGGTCTGTCTGTGTTCTTTGTTTCTCCTACCCCCCCTCTGCTCCTTGGGTTGCAGACTTTCAGGGGTAGGATATTTTGTTTCCGGTTCCTGGGTTTCCAGGGGCTCTTTACAAGTGGAAAAGGAAGCTTCATCCTAGGCTTTACATCCCCCTTCCCCTTGTGCCTCCTCCGTGGGAACCGGTGGGTTGTCGGGGTGCTGCCCCGTCATTGTTCTGGAGCACCAGGTCCAGAGTTTGGGGCATTCTGCACCGGCATGTCCATCTGAGGGTTCTGCTGAGCCCTCAGCATGCGAACCAGATCCTGTGCCATATTTTGGACCTGGCGCACTAACTGTGAAACCCGCTCAGGCTGATATGGGGTTCTGTTTTCTCCCCTGGGCTGATCACGGGAAGGGTAGCTATCCCTTCTCTGGTAGTACCCTGGGTTGGGAAGATTTGGGTACCCCTCCACCCTTGGCCTCCCCTCTCCTGGATTAGGTGGTCTGGGCTCAGGGAAGTGGGGAAAGAAGGATGGATGATTTTGGGGTTGGACATTTTGTGGATACCTGGGGAAAAAGTTCTGCCCAAGATTTGGTGAATTTCTGCACTCCTGGGCGAAGTTAGGAGGGAAGTTCCCTGGGTTAGGTGCTTGGTTGGATCCCCCCCTTGGGCTTGAGGAGTCCACACATAACCCAGGATGGGTCGGTTTCCCTTGTAGCAGGGACTTACATAGTCAGGGGAGTGAGGGACCCCATTTGTGGGACTACCTCCTTGTCTCCCTGGCTGTGACTGGCCCGAGGGTCTTCTGGGCTTGGAATTATTCGGTGCAAGCAGGTTTTTAGGCCCCCCCATCACCAAATCTAAAACAGGGGCAACCTTTACCTCTGCCACCTTAGCAGTGGCAGGGGTGCTGGTCGGTTTGAGGCTTTTCGGAGCATTCATTTTATTTTCTATGGGCTTCGGCACCTCATAGATTCGGGTGGAC
The DNA here is from genome assembly GCF_040938575.1 of Ambystoma mexicanum. NCBI lineage: Eukaryota > Metazoa > Chordata > Amphibia > Caudata > Ambystomatidae > Ambystoma > Ambystoma mexicanum. The sequence goes on along the minus strand of NC_090926.1, from coordinate 952,938,377 downwards.
TGTTCAATGACCCAGTCTAGTGACCTTTTCTCATGAAAATCTCTCACTAGCTGTGTCATGATGTATTTGGGTAAGGCATGGAAAAAAGTGTTAACAAATTCTTTACTGTCCATGTGCACCCTTTTGGTAGTCTGCGCAAAGGCACGCTTCAACTCCTGCACAAATTCTTGTGGGGCCTGATCCGCCCCACATTGCAAATTGTAGGCTGCCTTGCGAGCCTCTTGGGGATTTCTATCAACAGAAAAGTGCTTTAAGATGGCCGCTCTGTAGGTGGATCATCATGAATGATTTTGATCCTCCAGCCCCGCAAAGAAACTGGAGTATTCTGGGGAGAATGTCCATTTTACATACTGAATGCAGCTACTGCTGTCTTTCAAATGGAAAGTCTCCATCATTTGCTCGAAGAGCTCCAAGTGTTCCCAAACAGAATACTTGGAGTTCTTATGATAAGGAGTGATGACGCTCCTTATTGCTTTGATCTGTTTTAAGGGGTCCTTAAGCAAGGCCCTTTTTGCCTTATTGGCCTTCTTGGTTCGGGTAACCCTGGTCCATTCATCCTCTGACTCAGAAGCGCTGCTCCCAGAGGTGCCCATCTGATCTTCCAGGTTTTTCCGGATTCTGCGAGCCTGGGAATGGCTGGCAGAATGTGGGGACCTAGAATCCTGTGTCCTGGGATGCTCAGACAAGTCTTCTGATTCCTCCTTGCTCCCAGAATTTGATGGGTACCCCCCACTGACCTAACTGGGCAGAGGTTTTCAGGATGCCCTTAGTGGGCCTACTCTCCTGGGGTTCCCCACTAAATTGCACTGTACTTGGGTGCCCATACCCCAAAGTTCTTGCTGGATAGTAATCTGCCATCCCCGTAGCCCTGGGCTCATGTGTGCCAGTGGACATGGGTTTGGCGGAGTCCAGGGACTGGGAGAGGTGAAGGCCTCTGGAACTAGGGCTTCTGAGGCTATGCTCAGGTGTTTCCCTTTCCCAGGGAACCTCATCTCTATCAGCCCCTGCTCCCTGTTGCCATGCCAGAGCCTGTGCTTTCTGTTCTTCAATCAAGACCTTACTAGACTCTATCAGTCTCTCCTGCATGGCTACCTGTTGCTGGAGCCTATCATTGTGCTGACAGAGAGCCTCATTTTCTCTCTGTGCTTCCTGGTTGGTCCTGGAGTACTGGGCCAGTCTTTGCTGCAGGAGGGTTACCTCCCGAGTCCCGTCCCTACTTGCCTGCTCCTTTCTTGCCAGAGCATCTTCCACCCTCCTGGTGTACTCTAACAAGTTTTGATGCTCTTTTTGGAGATCACCCAGTCCCTGGAGGGCCAGGTGATTTTCCTCCAGCTTCTCTTTTAAGTGACAGACTTCCTTGCTTAAGGTATCCCTTTCCTGAGTAAGAGCCTGCCTCTGTGCCACCAGGTCGTCCCTCTGCCTTTGAAGGGCACCCGCTTTCTGGCGCTCTTCATCAAACTCTGCCTGGTTGTCCAGGTCATTCAAAATCAGCTTATTGCTCTCTGCCTTCACTCTATCTAGATGGCTTTGCAGGGTGGCTACCTGCTCTGTGCATGCCCTATTGAAATCCAGTTGTTGCTCCAGATTTTTCTGGCTCTGCAGTAGGGAGTCCACACCTTCTTGGTACTCATTCTGCAAGGCCAGAATTCTGTTATCCTGCTCTGCCCTTTCCTGTTGCAGGATACCCATGTCCTCTTTGATTTTAACGATATACTGCCTACTTTCGTTTTCTGACTCCTGTCTCCTCTGCAGCCTCTGCTCAGAAGAGTCCAGGTCAGATTGGGCCTTCTCTAATGCCATCAGTTGCCTATTTGCCAGATCTTGGCCTTCAGCACATTTGTCCTGTATGGCTCCCATATATAAATATAATATGCCACTATCCTGACAATCTTGTCATGCTCATCCTTGGCCTTCGGGGCCATATATAGTTCACTCAGGGCCACGTGTAAGGGACCCTGATTTTTCCAGATATCTGACCCTGTTGCAGTGATCTGAGCTGTGATTGCTTGCAACCACACATTCTGGTCCTGCTCAGTCCACTCACCTCTCACAAATAGCTTATATAAGAGGTGCTCTCTAGCTATCTTGATATCTTCCAATGTCGACATTCCGTAATTTGATTTCCTTCCTGACTAATAGAAGTTTGTTATTTTATTTTGCAAAACAGACCGTTTCCTTAGAGCGTTCCTTTATGAGGGACGCTTTTACAGTGTAACACAGCATAGCAGCCCAACAGGATTTATGTATCCTGTCAGTTAGCACACTGTATTAAGCTGCACAAGTGGTAGTTCTAATCCAGAATCCTGGACGAGCCCCCAATCTGTAAGTGACTTCAATCCAGCAATCCAACTAAATCAATGCTTAGGATGGGATGCCCAATGGAAGCCCTTATTTATATATTTTTATGTCAAAGTTATTTAAATCTGGATGATGAACCCTTATATAACGCCCCTCTCTTTGGATCCCCCTGATCTCACTGAGCCAAGCAGTAGGTTTGTTTTGCAAATTAAAAGATTTATTTGAAAAACAATATATATATATAATCACACTTTTATGAACAAAATAATATTTGTATAGGACACTTATGAATATGGACGGTATCAACAATGGGTAATATTACAAAATTAACACTCTCTTTAATCACTTAGGAGTATGAATATGAAGGATATTGTAGCAGAGAATACTTTATATAATTCAAGGAAATGCAATAACAGGAAAGAATGCAACACACAAATAAACTTGATATGATTTCAATCAAAAGATAATATGGTCACTTTTTCCCCTGTGACTACTCACTCCCCCCCTATGCATAATAAAGAAATGGAAATGAGGGCACACAGGTTTCAGGATAACAATCAAGAATGCAGTTCAATCCCAGTTCCCCCAGCAAGCTTAGGGAAACAGGTATGATTTTAAAACAGGCAAAAATACTTTTGAATGTGATTGCAGTGAAAGTGAAAATATGCTAAATTGATTTTTAATTCACTAAAGGAGAATCGGGATAAGTGATAGTTACTTGGAATTGGTTCAGGTCAACACTAGCAATGATTCATGAATGATTATCAAATTGAAAACGAATTTCAGCAATTGAGAACAAGGAGCAGCTATTTTGACAGAAAATGAAATTGAGCCAAATTGCAATTCGCTGCAATTTTTCTGCCTGCGTAAATCGCGATTACGGAAAAACTATTGTGAATTTGAATGTTGTTTTGGGTTTGTTGGAAAGCCTAGGATCTTAGCTTTAAAATGACAGTTAAATTTTGCTGCTTCTAGGGCGTGCGGTTCGAAAGTTACAGAGGTTTTTGTGAAGGTAGATTTTCAGAAATAAAGTCAAGATTTCAAATGACAGATTGCGCTTTAGTTTAGTTTACTTTAGTTTAGATTAGTTTAGTTTAGTTTTACAGATTTGAAATCAACAGGATGGACACAAGATTCTATAATGCAGTTCTGGACAGGTTGAAATGGATAGCAGAGGATTACTTTAAACTAAGAGATTACAAGGTTTTTGGAAAGTTACAGAGGTTTTTGTGAAGGTAGATTTTCAGAAATAAAGTCAAGATTTCAAATGACAGATTGCGCTTTAGTTTAGTTTAGTTTAGTTTAGTTTAGTTTAGTTTAGTTTAGTTTAGTTTAGTTTTACAGATTTGAAATCAACAGGATGGACACAAGATTCTATAATGCAGTTCTGGACAGGTTGAAATGGATGGAAGAGGATTACTTTAAACTAAGAGATTACAAGGTTTTTGGAAAGTTACAGAGGTTTTTGTGAAGGTAGATTTTCAGAAATAAAGTCAAGATTTCAAATGACAGATTGCGCTTTAGTTTAGTTTAGTTTAGTTTAGTTTAGTTTAGTTTTACAGATTTGAAATCAACAGGATGGACACAAGATTCTATAATGCAGTTCTGGACAGGTTGAAATGGATGGAAGAGGATTACTTTAAACTAAGAGATTGGTTAAGGACAGTTCTAGACTAGATACTCAGTCCTAGGCTTTGGAATGGAATGGGCCTTGTCAAAGATCTGGTCAAGGGGTTTGGCTTCACTCTCGCCACCGGACAGGTCTCAGGCCCTCTGGGTTCTGCGTTCAGCACTGCACGGCGGTCTGCGGCCTCTTGAACTGGATCTGGTGGGTCTTGGATAACAGCACTGCTTTCTGGGTCTGGACCTCAGTTCTAGCACAGGGTTCTTAGCTAGAATAGAACAGCTCAGCCCAGCTGTTTAATGTGAGAATCAGGTTTGCAAAAGATTCTGAAGCCTGCTGAAAGGATTCAGCTTTTGGTTTCGGCCTTTCTGCTTCAAGGTTCTAGAGTTTGGGTTCTAGAGTACTGGTCTCTGGATCTAGATTTGGAGTCTCTGTCTGTATATTGTCTGGATCTGGTCTGGCAGAGTGCTTCGCAGAAATTGGTGAGTATTGGAAAAAAGAATGTTCCTTATCTGTCCTAAACAGTCTTTTTATGTGTTTCCAAAGTGGGTGGGTAGGCTGATTCTCTATGCCCAACCCCCTAAGGATTTGATAGGTTAGAGGATTCTCTGTCCCCTGACTGGAGAAAAGTTCAGAGTGTCAGAATGAGTTATGTTTATGGCTTAACTGAAATCCCTCCCCTTTGCTTTTACAGAGACACTCAATTTTAACCAAAAAACATATTTCCCAGATACACAAGTTGTTCATAATACATATACACATCACAGATTAATTAAGGTACATTATTTTCCATCTCTGATCTTCCTAAGAGCTCTAGTTCAGAAATGACAACTTATTTGTGCTTTTGGTGGGTTTCCCAATATTGGTTCTGCACCAAATTTTACACAAACATACATATACACTCTGTGCATTCCTGTAAATTCTTATGTTCATAGCAAAAACACTGCAGCTGCAATATTAATAATTCTGGGGTTTCGTCTCAGAACATCACACAGCGTCCAGCTTAGTCTTAAATTGTAGGTGAATTTTTCATTTTAAGAATCCCAAAGTTTCATATTTTTGTCAGCTTGGTGAAATTTGTTATACGCAATTTTATAAAACATATATCTGCTGGGCTACCTGAATCCAAAATGGTTTGTCCCCGCCCCCAGAGCTGGCTGACTCAGAGGATCACATGTCTTGTTTCTCCCAGAGCAGTTGTTGACCAGTCACACCCAAATCAGCATATTCAATTCATCCCAAAGCCCCCATTGTCTTGACTGAGAGCAACATGCCAGGGTGTCTTGGCTAGTTCCTGTTCACACCAGTCTGTCAATCTCTTGGCCAAGGGCAGAAGGAAGCTTCTTTGTCTAGGGATAAGGTGTGAAGGGTTCCCATGAACAGAAGGCCTCTTGAAGTTTGAACTAAATCAGATTACCTTCTAGTCAATTGCAACATAGTTCCTTCTAAAATAAAATACATTTATAAACTCACAATAAGCAACATATCTTTAAATCAAGTCTTTTTCAACAATGACATCACTAAGTGGCACTCTATGTGGTATTTTGATGGAATTCTCTTCTTTGGCATAGTTAACTTCTGAAACACAGCTCTTCTGTCAGAATTATAAATCGCCAGCACCTGACAGAGGCTGGTAACGGTACTACACCCATTTTGACAGCTGTCTTTCCATCAAATTTCTTTAAAAGTGGATTTTGTTCTAATAACACATGATTCTTTCTGACATTGGATTTATGTGGATTCTTGTTTCAGGTTTTCACTGCACATTTTCTGGTGATTTCTGGGGAGCAGCATGCTTTCCAGTGGCCATTATGATGTTTCTGCTGCCAGCAATGCCTAGTGATGTTGCAGGGCTTAGATGAGTGGGTTGAGACATCCCACAGGTTGAAAAGTGAAGCTGGCATACATTAATTCTACTGAAGTTGAAACTTAATTTGCTGTTTGTAGAATGTGGCCCCATACCATAACATTTGTGGAGCAAAATAATGTTTGTTTTAATATTGTCATGGTAATGTCCAACATGAAAATATCATATTCCAATAAAATACACTGGCCTGGTGAACAAATATTCTATGGAAAATGAGTTTACATCGCCTTCTGCTTTTCTAACAATAGCTTACCGCATTATCTGCTGTTATGCCAAGGAACACAATGAGCAGTAACAGGACCAATGTAAGAAGTGTTGCAGAGAAGCTAACAGTAAATAAGATGGCTGAGGGTAATCAGGGGAGGGCTGTTCTTAAGCATGTTAGGGATCAGCAGAAATAGCATGTGATTTAGAGGTCCAGACTACATTATCAAATAAGACAAGGTGCAGACGCAAATCATCTTTAAAGGCGGACATCTTGTTTTGTTTTCTAGTAGCATTGAGCCACCATAATAAGACATCATAACAGGTGAGAGCCCTGCACCCCCTTTTCGCTGTGACTGCCCCACGTTGTTCACCACAAACACAATTCAAGTCAAATATTTACATTGTTCTGGCTTTTTGGACTGTTCATTTCAGCATAGTTACGTGTTTGCACATTATTTATCTTGGCCGACTCTATGTTAAACTTGAAATTTCAATCTGTCACCCTGAAAACCTTAATACATATTGTGCATTGTAGCTGTGTGTGTCCTTGGGGAGCCGGGAGCCAGATGTCACTGAAAACCGAATCCTAACAACTTTGAAAACATGGGAGGCAGGTTTGTGATCATGTAAATTATATGGTTGTGAGGATGGCCAATTTTGGCTTAAGGCAAATGTGACAATATGAGGTGTACATATTGGCATACGGCATTTTATGGTAAATAAGGTGAACGCCTGCCTTTCATGCCAGTTTGTGGGAACACTCCATTTCTTGAGCAAGGTGTTGCCCTGTTTCCCCCAACCAGAAACTGAAGGTTGGAGGCACTAACAACAAGCTGAGCTGAGATTGAGTTCATTACAGGCGGAAGGATTCTGCGATCCAGCCCCAGCAGGAACTGAGCTCTGCTACACTCACTCTTGAGATAGGTGAATGGAACCGGACTGTAGCATCCCGCGTGCTCACCAGAGAATTGTATAGTGTTGAGGTGCAGTGCCTTAGGTTGAGGTGCAAGGTAGCACCAAGGTTGCCACCTGATAAACGGGAAGGCCTGACTCTGTCCTACTTGCACCGGTTATTTGGTTGGAAGAGCAGAAGTAGAAGAAAGCAAAAGAGTAGAATGACAAAAATGGGAGGAAGTGATAGAAAAAGTGTAGAGAGGGAAGAAGAAACAAAGGAGAAGAAAAGAAGAAGATTTTATATGGGGTCACTAGGTCATTGCATATGGACATGCCTACATGTTTTGAGGCTACTACATTGGTGTTAGGCGAAAGCAAAAACCTGATAACATAACACAAAAACATCTAGCAATAATACAAATTTAGATGTATTTTGGTCTGATGCCGTCATGCGCAGTAGAGGCTGCCAGAACCCAAATAATGCTCTGTTAGAGGGAGCTGTTCCCTTAGCATATACAGCGGTCTACTTCACACAGCTTTGCCTGTTGTGACCGCTAGATAGAGCTGTAGGTTTAGGATATGAAGTGATCCTACTGTGTGAATGAAAACCTGCACTGTGGCCTGTGTCCATGGGCCTGTACACTAGGCACAAATAATGGATACGTTATAAGTTGCGTGTGTTAAATTGTGGGCAGCATAATATTAAGACTAATTGTCGCTAAAGTAGAACATTGAGCGAGCAATCCAAGAACTCAAAAGAGATGTATAAAGATGTTAACTATTTTATTTTAATCTTTAATTGCAAGAGAACAAGAGATCCCTCCCATAGATGCATTCATCTGGTTAAAGTATCAAAGTGCGACATGACTGTATATAAATGTTTTTATTAAAAAGACATGGTACGGCCATAGCACAGATTGCAGGTCAGTTCTTCTTTACTGGCATGGAGCAGGCTCAGCCAGCAGCAAATGCAGCGCTGCCTCTTCATCAGCTCCTGATTAACGAGAGCAGAGCGCCCCTGTGCAGCCATGCACTTCAGACAGCCGAGGCCTTCGCTGGCTGGCCATTGCCCCTCTCTCGAAACCACTTAATTCAATCTCCTTCCCCTCGACAGGAGGGCACCTGATCTTCAAAGAGAGACATACATCATCGTCACTAGAAGTTAACTAAATCGCACTGCCTTTCTCCGGCTTCACCTGCACTAAAGTCAATATTTGTTCCTGTTTTTCGCTGCGCTTTAATCTCTATTATTTGAAAAAAGTACACAATGAAGAGTGGGAGGAGCTGCGGAGAGTCCCATAATAGACACATAACCTTTTAAAACTGGGCAGCGTTCCAAGAAGCAAAAAGCTTTCTCTGGTCCATGGAAGCGCGCAGGTATGCACGCGCTGCCAGGTAGAGACAGGGCGCAGGGAACAGGTCAGGTAACATGTGCCTTGCTGGGGGACATTGAGCAAAGCCCACAGCGCGATCTGCTAATCGGCTTGGTAATAGCGAATGGAGCAAACATGTTTTGCCCCAATCCATATTATCTAAACATGTTTGCTGCGCACCATGAAGAGAATTAGGCCTCCTACTTTTTGTATTTGTTACACAGCCATTGTACTACAGCAAAGTCTGCTTCCATGTGTGCCCTAGTGAAAACATTTTTAGATTTTTACATGAAAAGTAATGGAGCTAAACCTTTATGCTCCTTTCCCTGTTATATACACGTGGGAACATTGGTGCTAAATTATTTCAATCAATATATATTTTTTTTTAACATGGGCAAAGTTGAGAGAACATGGTCTCAGTTGTAAGATAGAAACCCTCTGGCTTGCCTTTCTATTGCACCTTTACCGATTTAACTCTTTCAATGTCGTGAGACTAGAACTCCTCGGTTAAGGCCGATCTTTAAATAATCGTCATGACGCTAATGGTTACCAAAATACTGCATGCCATATTGTCCAGGGATCCATGGAGTCAGCATGCGTGTTCCATGTGTAGCAAAGTCCTATCTTCTCGTTGCATCCCATTCACCTGCTGAACTTCTACTCACAACCTATGGCCATGGTCCATAGAGATATCACCCTTCCCAGGTGCAGTGTTCCAGGCCCATGGGGCATCAGAGTTCGTTACAGTTCTCTGCAGTCTTTTGGTGAGGGGATTCGAAGTGCGGAGAGAAGGCAGGCACTTCTGTGTCTTCTTTACAGAGTATCTACTGTGATTAAAGGAGCTAATGGAGGGGTCTGGGGCTTCTTTTCGGATCTGCGGGAAAGAGAGGGGCTGTCAGAGATCAGGAGTTAGTGTAAGGCCTTGTCCTGTTCATAGGTGGCAATGCAGTGTTGCGCATCATCAGAGTCGCCTAGCGCCGCGTGACCCAGGAAGTGAACAATACTCAGCTTGCACACTGCTGCTTTCCGGTATTGAGACGGATTACTATTCGCAATATAGTAAACTTGCAAAGTAGGCATTGACTGCTATGGTAGGATGTTCAAATTATACGAGGCTAAGTGAGCATCAGCACGAGAGTGATGAGCTTTTCACATTATGCAAGCTTCGGGCATATGTGCGTCCGTGTATGAGGAGTGAGAGGAGGTCCCTCGGGTTAGCAGCTACATCTTAAGCATCATCACCCAAGTGAAAAGTTTCGTCGGACATATTAGCCTGAAACACTGCTTTAGAAATCGTTCTCTCAGCACTGAGGCATTCCCGAGAGCTCTGTTTAAACACAGCTCTCAACCATTTGCCTCGCAAAGGCGGGTGAAATCCCCCGATTTTATTTTTGGCGGGTGAGATGCGCATTGGAATGAATGGGAGTGCAGAAGGCTTGGCGGGTGAGTCAGCCCTTTGCAAGGCGGGTGACACCCGCCAAAAGCGGGTGAGTTGAGAGCTATGGTAAAGCGACTTGCTATAAGGCTGTATAGCTCATCCTTAAAGCTCATTAACTGGCAGGCAACTATCATAGATCCATACCATCCATACCTACACCGAGATCAACATGGCCGACAACTCCATTGCACATGTGACAGGGATGGTCAGTGTCCCAAACTCACTCATGTCACATGAAAGACCCCACCTTTGCACACTCTCCAGCTACGCCAGCCAACAAACCCTGGAGTGCCATCTTGCACGCAGGAAGGGTCACCAGAAGGGGATTATGAAGATCAATACACAGGCTCACTTGGTGAGCCCACTTACAGTGCCCAACTGAATATTCCCCTAAAGAACAGGATAAAAAGGCACCGGGTTTTCATTGTTATTAATTGCTTATATACAGGCCTTCATGCCGGATTGCTCATGCATCTAAGTGTTTTAGTAATAGTAGTTATTACCACCCATTGCAACGGTACTCAATTCATGAAAGCTGAAAGCATTGAACCAATAAAGCGGAATGGGCTCCCTCATCGTGTTCCCAAGACTGACTGAGAGAACCATTATTTTCCTCATATAGGAAACGACCAATGAGCCACAGAAGAGTCAATACCAACTCACATGCTATAACAGAGTTCCCCTTTACTGAAACATCAAATGGTAACGTTTTATTATATGTGTATTCTAGACTTACCAATCTACCATGCATATAGTTGTACTCATATAATGCAAAGGAATTACTGGAGCAGGACCCAGTAGAGTATGGTTAGACCTCTGGTATTGCCAATGCATACACTTTCAATGTTTGCAATAATTAGATAGATACATACATTTTGCTTACCACCCTTCACTTGACTATTAGAAAACTAAATTACATTGTAAGAGTCAATAATGATTTGAAAAGGCTGCTACTTATCTTCCAAATATTGACACTATGTTCAAAAGTATGTATTACATGTGCAATTGCTCAGTGGCTCGTGGAATTTCATTGGAAAATAAGTAGTGCGCATAACGTTTAATTAAAAGGAACCTGTGACAGCATTTCACTAATGTTTGCATTGGAAGCATTATTTGTAAACACCATTGGGTTGCTCTAACACTAGTGAAGCTATGATATGATATTTTATTTCTACTGCGCTCATACACAAGCGTTTCAGAGCACGACCAGGCAAAGAGAGGGGAACAGGGGAGAACAAAAAACAGTGATTCTTGCTTGGACCAGTGATCTTAAGAACGCGCAAGTGCATGGGAAAAGGGGAAAGTGCATGGAAGGGGGGAGAAGTGGAAACTGCGGAACAGAGGACAGAAACAGAATAAATATTAAAAAAAAAAATAACTAAATAATGCGATAAACAGTTGTAGTTCAGCCAGCAAATGGCAAGTGCTAGGTTAGTAAGATAGGGTATATCTGATACGTGCAAAAAAAAGTTGGTGGGGGACTGTATGGGTACAGATATGACCCCAGTGCAAGTTGTGGCCCGGAGGCAGTGCAGGAGGGTGGCAGGGTGAGCAGGTACCAGGGCCCAAAGGACAGGGGGTGGCCAGGTGCACAGTGCTGAGCGAGAACAGATCAGCAGGGGAGAAGAGGGGATAAGGCAGAGCAGAAGAGGAATGTCTTGAGGTGCTTCCGGAACCAGAGATGGTGCTCCTCAAGTTTCAAGGAGGCAGGGAGGCTGTTCTAAATGGAGGCCCCAGCCGAAGACAGAGATCTACCACTGGCACGTTTCTTTGAAAAACGACTGTCCCTGAGGGAGTTAGAAGTAGATGAGCGAAGGGCTTGAGAGGGGAGGTATTTAAGGAGGGATAGTTGAAGGTATTTTGGACCGAGGCCCCAGAAAGCCTTGTGGACAATGCAGAGAGTTTTAAATGTAATCCTTGCATCCACTGGGAGAAAATGGAGGGATTTCAGAGCTGAAGAGATACGATCCTAGGGCTTGAGGCCAAGGACAAGTCTTGCAGTCCAGCTCTGGATTAGCTGTAAAGGGTGGAGAGTTGAGGCAGATAGATTTAGAAAGAGGCTGTTACAGTAGTCCAATCTGGAAGACAGTGAGCTTTTGAGGGAAGGAACTGAAATATATATTTCAGTAGTTGAGAGACCACTTTCCCTCCTTATCTGAAAAAAGTCTACGCAGATACAGCCACATACCCTGGTCCTCATCACCCTTCACTGGCTCCCACTGCACACACAAATCACCTTCAAGTCTTGCTGCAACATCTATGAGGCAGTTGACCTCAAGTCACCCACCTACCTTGCAGAGAATCTCAGCATCTCCAGCAGACAGCACACCACCAGAAGCCAGTACAGGTGCAGACTTGAAATCTGCCTCTGCAAAAAGGAAAAGACCAGAAAACAAGCCTATATCCCAAGACTATGGAACCTCCTCCCCTTCAGCATCAGACTTGCCCCCACGCTCCTACACTTAAGAAAAGAACTCAAGACCCAACTCTTCAAGGAAACTCTTCACCTCAACAGCTAGGCCATCACATCCCCCCTCGTGCTGCCTGATTTGCTAGACGCCACCACCCCCTTCCACCCACCACCTGGTTCAACTGTAACCCTCCTCTGTGCTCCTCTGTATCCCACCACCACTGTACATCTGTTCTGTTGTTAACTCTGAAAGTGCTCTGTTATTCATCAGTACTGTTGTATACCTCTTTAAAGTGCTCGGTTATGTATTTGTATTGTTGTATACCTGTGTAAAGTCCTCTGTTGATTCTCGAAGCTAGGTCCGTGTTCAATAAATACAATAATAATAATAATAATAATAATAATAATAATAATAATAATAATAATAATAATAATAACAATAATAATATTAATGTTGTATTCCTTCTTTTTCAAAAGTGTTTTCAATGGGGTTAGTAATATAGATAATTCAGTGATAAATGTATGCTAAATCATTAGCAACGAGTAGGAAACTCTACCTCCTTAACATCAGTGGGTTGTTCTCAGTCTTGAAAACCATGTGGGCCTGTTTTACGAAGTGTTTTTCCACTGGATTGCTCCTTTGTAAAACAATTTGTAAATCAGTTGTATGTATTGCTTTGCTACCTGAAGCAACATTATCACCAATCAATTCTCCCAAGGTGGCATGAAACTAACCATTTATAGTTGAACGTACATGCTATTACTCTTGAAACACTTGAAAACTCCTTTTACATGCTGTAGGTGTTTTTGACTATTCTTTTAGGTGATGAAGATATTACAGAGGTATTCAAAACGTTTAGAAAACCATCAGTGACACATTTTGGAAATTCACACAGCACCTTACACAGAATGAATGACACCCCTATGTAATGAAAACAATACAATCAAGGTGTAAATGTGGCTCCCATATAGAAGAATTGCAAATTATGCCAAATTGTATGCACCACATATATCCAATAATACATAACTCATATTGCTGGAATTGACTAAAAGTATCACTTAATAAAAGAAGTTACCCAAATACTACTATCTCTCGCTGGCAACTACTCTCAAGACTCCACCAGCATCAAACAAATCTATGGGATCATACAAAACTGGATGGTGAATGACCATTCTACCGTAACAATGATAAAACAGAGCTACTCATTGTTGGGTCCCCTCATTGGATGAAGATCCTTGTCCCTACTTACTCATCCTTCACTATCGATGGCAATACTATCTGTCTCAAGTCACATAATAATGCTTGCAATCTATCTGGATGTGGAACTCAAAATGTCAAGGCATCTCAACGTACTTGCCTCCTCCACAGCAAATACAACCAAACTCATCAACATCAGCAGGCAATTTCTATCCCTTGTGGGATGTATTGAACCACTCCACTATGCTATGCGGCATCACTCTGATAGTATGGTGCAAGGAACTGCAACAATGGCGACAAAACTCTTGTGTGCACCAAAACCCCCCAAAACCGTGTATTTAAACGCACAAAAAGATGGATGCACAACCTGACACCCATGGTGCATGTGTGGTGAAGTAGAGCACACACTGCAGAAAAGGTGCTGGTGGGCTCCATGACCAGCAAACAGAGTGCAGAAAGAGAAGCAGCACTTTGCAAGTGAAACCCCAAAATGTGCCTATGAATGACATTTGCTTTGTTGCTAAAAACTCCAAAATGCCTATAACAAAACACTTCTCAACATTCAAAATCTTGCTTGGCGCAAAAATTCATGTAATCAAATGAAGCATTGTGTACATTCAAAGTCCGAATGTGAAGAGCAAAACATTCATCAGACAAACTGGATTGTCTGTAAACTGATAGCCCCTGTCAAAATCTGGTTGCAGCACCATGGGCTACTTGAATGACAGCTGTCAGATGAGTTACTGATGAAACTTCGAAGTGATCTAAACTAAAAAGTCTGCCAGAGTAGAAAACATAAAAATGATTGTGGCTAAAAAGAATACAGATCTCAGTTGCTTTTTATCCCAAAGAGTTAAAGCTAAGAAAGTAATGTATTTATGTTTCATGCAACAAATTTGTTTTTTCCTGGATTTTTAAATAAGAATAAATTAGTTTGGCTGAGCTGCAACCCTTTACAAGTGGACAAACAGGTTTCTCACAGGGGGAGGGGAATTCTCTCAGCTGAAACTCACGGGGAGATGATACTTGTGGGTTAACCCAGACTTTTGTCTACAGAAAGAGAAAGAACAATAGCAGGCCCTTCAGCCCAGGAAACAGAGGTGTGAGAGGGTTGTAAATGGCTCCTGGAAGGAACTTCCCCAAGGAGGGGGATGCTCCTTGACTCCCAGGAGAGACAAAGGGGTGGAGCCAAGCAACTATTTGCTGTTAAGCATGAAAACAGAACAATTTTTAAAGACTCATAACTTGTGATTCAAAGCGGTGAAAAATATACCAAGGCCATATCTGTTAGTCTAATTTTTGGCTGCACGTTTTAAGAGGTGGCAGAACTGTGTAACATGGTCTGGACAGGAATGGCAATATATGCGGTTTAATGTGAAATGTATTAATCCTAGAATTGTGAAAATGTACACGCACATCCCTATATTAAACACACATTTGTGGACATTTGCATAAAGTTTGGAAATTGTGTTCATAGCGAAAAGGACAAAATTCCGTAGAAAGTTGAAACAAGATCCAACAGCTGCGGGATTTTGAGGAACAGATGCTACATATAATATGGAATCGTTGTGTGTGATTTGATCAGAGGTGACCAATGTAGAAATATGTATTTAGTATAAAATCCGATTTTGAGACCAGTGGCTAAAGGGAGGTTACTGAGAACTGTAAAGCAAACCATAAAATGTGACATCATCCGGCCTTGATCCAATCACTCAAATGCAATGCAGAGATGAAGTGTTGATCCAATCCCAGCTCACAGGGGCAAGATTAGTTAAGCCGGCCCATGCACCCACTTTGTGATGTCATTTAAAAGGATAAATCGAGACAGCTGACAACACATAGGAACTCACTGATCCACTCACTTTCCTGATTTCGGCGAAGCACTCTGATCCAGCATTCTACATCCAGCCTTTAACATCCTTCCAGATCCAGATGTCAAGACTCTTGCCAGCAGTAGAGAACTATTGATTTCAGCAAGGTCCAATTCCTCAAACTTATTCTCACCACCCAGTGAAGCACTGTGGGGTGTGGAAAGGCCTTTTGAACTAATATCCTGAAATTCTTTGGCTTGATACCGCAAGGCTTGCCTGAGGAACTCACTATACAGCTGATTGAACTACCCACAAACAAGAAGGGCAGATCCTGTGCAAAACCGGTGACCGGCTGATCCAGTCCCGTGCCTGATGTGCTGTCTTTCATAGACCAGACCCAATCCAATGACCAGAACTGACGGTCCGATTTAATTACAAAGGACTGTAAGTATTAATAGGGAGAACAATGACCCATAGTATATTTGCATTGTCTTATCCTAATCTCCACCCATCCTATCTTTAAATTCAGGATCATAGTATTGTCAGAACCTTTCTTGCGCTGATTTTTTCATTTGTTTTATAAAATCATAAGTCATTAGTGTTTTTGAGTAACTAAAGTGAATCCCAGAAAGAAATTGAGTATTCACCACGTGAAGGGTTACGCCGGCCATGTAACTGTGGAGATTCATGTGTGGCATCCTCTTTTTCATAGTCATAATATTGTGTAAGAAAACCCCTTTGTCATTTTCTAAGTGTATTTCTGTTTCAGCATTCTCGCGCCTATTTTGTAAAAACTCCTCCTACTAAAATCTCTATAACTCCCTCAGTTTTTATGATAGAAAAGAAATTTCAACTCCTACTACTCACCCATTATCGCGAATAACGCGCAAGGAAAATTTTGCCGTGAATTGAAATTCTGAGAAATTATACACATGTGAAATAGCTTTAAACTGATTCCCACTTGGACTTTGAGATTTCAAATGCTTTCTTTTGACTAAATCATTGTTTGTGATTATGTGCAACTGTTCAAAGCGGCTCCCATAGGAAATTATAACAATTTAAGTATTTTTGACCACATTTGGTGTTTTTGCCCAGCCAATACCAAAGACAATTTCAAAGCCATTCTGACAGCTGAAAAGTCAATTCCGTTTTTCTCTTGTGTTTGAAGAGGGAAGGTGGGACTGATATTCTGTTTGATTTGTGCTATTCCCGAATACCTGCTCTCTCCTCCCATCTCTTTACCTTGCCTATTGGTGGGTTGAGGGGTGTTGCAGGGGGAACCGCTAACCATAGTGCTATGTGTTCCAAACCAGCACACAAGTATTCTTTTCTGTGCTGCATTTGTTTCTGTGCTCATTACTTTATTCCTAGTGCATTAAAGATATTATTCAGTGTTCTGTCACCTCATTGGTGATTGTTGTTACCTATTAAAATATAATGTAATTACATTTTAAATACATAAATAAATATTTACCTTTGCAAACTAGCCTGATTCCTGGTTCAGGGTGACCGGGGGGGTTCCAGGAGAAGGGTGTGATATGAGTGGTATATCGTTCAGAATATTGAACTTATAGATAAAAATAAATAAGGGTTTCAATTGCACACTACATGCTGGACTTGACTTGGGTGTGTGCCGGATTGAAATCACTTACAGCTTGGGGGTTCGTCCGGTATCCTGAATTTGATATACCACTCGTGACAGTCTAACACAGCGTGCTAGCCGGCGGGGTACATACACCTTGTTGGGTTACCATACTGTGCTACACTGTACAAGCACCCTTCAAAATAAATACTCAAAGGAATTGGGCCTGTGTGCAAAAGTAAAAGAACCCTGAGAAAGTCAGAAGGAAATAAATATTTCCGGAATGGCGACCCCAGTCGAAATCAATATTGCTAGGGAACACTCGCTGCACAAATTGTTTGTCAGCGGGCAATGGCCAGAACAGGACCAACAGGTGTGGCTGCAGGGAATAAAACAGCAAATCACTTAAATCAATATTGATACCTGGCAGGACAAGGGGCCATAACATCAAGCACTTAGCGAATTGTATATTACCCCTAAAATAAAAGAGGAGTAATGCAAATTTGCCAAAATAGCAGCCTATCTCTACCTCCACACAGGAGTCATACAGGAAAAGTATGCAGACCATGTAGATTTCTCAACGAGGCAAGGGGAAGCCCTGCAGAAAATCCAGAGCAATCTGGACTCTGCAGAGCAAAGGCTCCCGGATAGCCAAGAATCTGAAACAGAGGCTAGGCAGTATGCCATCACACTCCAAGAAGATCTGGCTCTCTTACTGCAAAAAATGCAGAACAAGACACCCAGAAACAGACACTGCAAAAAGAGTGTCAGGAAAGGTTGGACTCTCTACAACAGAGTCAACAAAAGCTGGAGCATCAATTAACCCTTAATAGAGCATGCTCAGAGCAGGTAGTCACCCTACAAAACCACCTAGAATCCTTGAAAGAAGAACATAAGAAATTAGTTATTAAAGACCTAGGATCCCAAGCAGAGTTTGATGAGGAGTGCCAGAAAGCTGGTGCCTTTGAAAAACAGAAGGGCGACCTGGCTGAGCAGAGGGCAACTCTAAGTCAGGAGAGGGACACCTTAGGCCAGGAAGTCAGCCATTTAAAAACAAAGTTGGAGGAAAGAGAGCTGGCCCTTCAGGAGTTTGGGGAAATCAAAACTGATTATGAAAAGCTGTTAGAGCACACCAGGCGGGTGGAGGATGCTTTGGCAAAGAACAATCAGAATAATAAGGACCAAACTCAGGAGGTGAGTTTCCTGCAGCAAAAAATGGCCCAAAACTCCCAATGCAGGCAGGAAGCACAGCGAGACAATGAGGCTCAATGTGAAAAAAAAAATGATAGGCTCCACAAACAGATAGCCATGCAAGAACAAATCATAGAGACCTGTAAGGCCTTAATAGAGGAATACAAGTGTCCGATTTTGGTATGTCATCAGGGAGTAGGGGCTGAACGAGATGAGGTAAGATGGGACAGAGAAACTCCTAAGCATAACCTCAGGACCCCTGGCATAAGGAACTTCAATCCCTTCAGTTCCATGGACTCTGCCAACCTCATGTCCACTGGCTCATATAAACCAAGGGCCACGGGGATGGTAGAATTCAATTGAATGGGAAATATGGGACTGACAGATCAGCGCCTCCGAGAAATGGATGGGCGGGCATCTTTGTACAGGTTCCCAAATATTAGGGCCAGCCTCTCTGATCAGGGAGACTCCAATGAGGAGAGATTCAGAGAACTGGATCCTCAAAAATATCACCTACCAAGAGGTCAGTCAGTCAAATTTGGTGGGGAATTCCATGAAGCTAGGCCCACAATAAGCATTTTAAAAACCTCTTCCCTGCTAGGACAGTGGGGAGGGAGGGTACTCAGCCATTCCTGGGAGCAAGGGAGAGTCAGAAGACTCTTTGGAGCGCCACAGGTTTCAAGAGACTAGGCCCCCACATTCTGCCAGCCATTCAAAAGCCCGCAAAATCAGGGAGAGCCTAGAGGATCAGACAGCCACCTCTGAGTCAGAGGATGAGTGGACAGGGGTGACCAAAACTAAAAAAGCCAACAAAATCAAGAGGGCCCTACTGAAAGATCCCCTGAAGCAAATCAAGGCTATTACGAGCGTCATAACGCCCTACCATAAAAATGTCAAGTATCCAGTTTGGGAGCACCTCAAATCGTTTGAGCAAATGATGGAGACTTTCCACCTGAATGACAGCCAAAGCTGTATTCAGTATGTCAAGTGGACATTTTCACCTGAATACTCCAGCTTCTTTGCGGCGCTGGAGGATCAGGACCATTCAAGATGGTCCACCTATAGGGCGGCCATCTTAAAGCATTCCTTAATACACAGAAAACCTCAAGAAGCCCACAAGGCGGCCTACAATCTGCAATGTGGGGAAGACCAGGCCCCACAAGAATTTGTCCAAGAGCTGAAACGTGCCTTTGCACAGACCACCAGGAGGGTGCGCATAGACAGTAGGGAATTTATCAATACCTTCTTTCACGCCCTCCCTAAATACATTATGACCCAGCTGGTGAGGGACTTTCCTGAGAAAAGATCACTAGGCTGGGTCATTGAACAAGCAACTCGCATCAACGAAGTGCAGAAGCCAGCAGAAAATAAAAGTGCCAGTAAAAGCCCAAAACCAAACCAACATCCTTGCTGCTGCTAAGGTGGCAGAGGTGAAGGTTGCCCCCATTTTAGATCTGGAGATGGGGGGACTAAAAACATTCCAGCGCAAAATCCCAACAATCAAAGACCCTGAAGCCCCTCGGGCCAATCCCAAACAGGGTGGTAACCCCACAAATGGGACCCCTAACTCCCCTGACTACATCAGCCCCCATTACAAGGGCAACAGACCCATCCTGGGCTATGTGTGGACACCCCCAGCCCAAGGGGGGGGTCCAACCAGGCAGCTGTCAACCCAGGAAACTTCCCTCTTCACTGTCCCCAGGAGGGCAGTAATCCCCCAAATGCCGGGTTGAATTTCTTTCCCCGGTACCCGCAAAACACCAACACCCAAAACAACCCTTCTTACTTTCCCCACTTTCCTGAGCTCAGACAGACCAATCCGGGAGAGGGGAGGCCAAGGGTGGAGGGGTACCAAAACTATCCCAACCAAGTGTATTATGGGACAGTTACCCTTCCCGTGATCAACCAAGGGTAGACCAGAGAACCCCGTACCAGCCAGAGCGGGTGTCCCAACTGAAGCGCCAGGTCCAGAACTTGGCACAGGACCTGGGTGGCATGCTGAGGGCTCCACAGACCCCTCAGATGAGCATGGGGACTCAGAACTCCTCAAATCAAGGGTCTGGTGCTCCAGAGCAATGACGGGGAGAGAACCTCGACAACCTACCGGTTCTCAAGGAGGTGGCACAAGGGGAAGGGGGGTGTAACGCCTTAGAGGAAGCTTCCTTCCCCACTTGTGAAAAGCCCCTGGAAAACCAGGAACCAGAACCAGAATATCCTGCCCCCGAACGTCTGCAACCTAAGGAACAGAGGGCGGGGAGGAGAAATAAAGAGCCTAAAAAGACCCATTTTGTGGAGGAGGTTTGAATCTTGCAATTTGAAGGAGAGGGTTCCTCAGAGGATTCTGGGAGAAGGATCTTCTCCTTCAGGGATGGGGGAACTCCTCCCAAAGAAAAATGCGTCCCAAGAAATCCTGATCAAGACTGGGTAGATGTGGGGACTGAGTTTAAACTGCCCATTATTGAACCCCAGAATGAACAGGAAGAAAATCACCTTGTTAAAACCAATTCTGGTGACTGCCTCCAAAAAAGGGGGGAGCCCAGAATCAGAGCCAGGGGAGCCCAAAACTCCCCCCATTTCCCACTATCCTGTTTTCTTTGCAGATCCCCAAGCTCACACCCAGGATCATGCCCAAAGCTATTTTGGGGACTACCTCCAAAGAGGTGGGGGCGCCCCAGAACCAGAGTAAGAAGAGTCCCTAGCTCCCCAAAGCCCTTCTGAGGACTGTCTCCAAAAAGGGGGGGCAGCCCCGAATCAGAAAGGGAGGAGCCCGAGACTCCTCAAATCACTGAGTATGAAACTGTGTGCTCAGATACCCAAACCACCCAACTCCATTCTGGGGACCACCTCCTAGAAGCGGGGAGCAACCCAGAACCGGCCCAAGAGGAACCCCAAACCTCACCAACCACTTCTGTTGACTGCCTCCAGAAAGGGGGGGCAACCCAGAAATAGAACAAGGGGAGCCCGAGACTCCCCAAATAGCAGTGTGTCAGAATTCTGTGCTGGATTCTTCAACTCCAACACCGTCTTTTCACCAACTATCCCGGTCTCAGAGTCAGAAATAAGCGAATTGACCATCAAGCTTACTCACAGCACCCATTACCTTTGCCCCTTGGAGGAGAAGGAGGGTAGATTCTACGCCTCCATCCAGGTTTACCTTTGCAAACTAGACTGATTCCTGGTTCATTGTGACCAGGGGGGTTCCATGAGAAGGGTGTGGTATGAGTGGTATATCGTTCAGAATATTGAACTTATAGATACAAATAAATACGAATTTTAATTGTGCACTACATGCTGGGCTTGACTTGGGTGTGTGCCAGATTGAAATCACTTACACCCTTAACAACTGCCTAACTCTTGCCAGAGGCATCATGGGCAGCAAACTTGACTACTGCCGCTACCTACTTATTGGCACCTCTGTCAAGAAATGTTTCAAACTTCAACTGCTAAAAACCAATGCCCTTAGAGCTGCATGGGGTTTAAGATGCACAGATCATATCTCTCAAGCCACACGCAAAGCCCACTGGCTGCTCATCAAAGCTTGCATTGACTTTAAAATCTTGTCTATCACCCACCGCTGTGTCAACAGCTCTGTCCCATTTACCTCAATCAGTGCATCCCCAAAAGGACAACCGCTCATCCACTATGGTCCTCTTCCACTCTTCCACTCCTTAGCCCAAGATTCTAAAACAAGCGAGCTGGAGGTACCAGTTTTAATGTCTCCACTGCAACCCTCTGGAACGCCCTCCCCACCATCATCAAAAAATGAACCTTCCTATTGTACCTTCAGGAAAATACTAAAAACGTGGTTGTTCAACAAATATGACTGGGGCTCTCCTCACCTAGTTTAGGGCTCTCCCCTAGTTACTGCTTCCTATTCTTAATCAAAATGTTTTACTTTGCCTGTCTTGTACAAGTGCCGTGACACCCTTGGGTTTGGGTGCTAAATAAATGCAACAAATAAATAAATACGTCCATGTATTACTACAACTTTAAGTGAGTGATAATCAATCCAAGGAAGAAGAAATTCTGTCTTAGTCTTGACAAAAAATAATGATGAAGCAGGTGTGGCTCAGCACCCAGTATGGCAAATTGAGTGATTTGCCTGATCTGGAATCAGAATAATCTCCCAAACATATGCTCCAGGTTTTGGCAATTGTCCACATCAGTAGAGTGCAATTCATCTGCAATGCATTCTTGGCACCCTCTGGTTCCACTGATTTATTGCATCACTACACAACACTCACCATTTTTAGCGCTCAAAGTGAACAACTGCTTGAAATACATATAGAGTGCATTGTTTTAAAGTGAACTGCATCAAAATGCTTCCTGTTTACTATGAAAACTAGTCAATCACATTCAGTGTTCACTGTAAAGTGGAACATATTCCATAGGCAGGGGCCTGCCACATAACATTGTTGTAAACATTCTGAGAATCCTATGGGACACATGAGAATTATTTCAATGGACCCAGAGTTTATGTAAAACAAACACATTTACACCTGAAAGAGGTTTGTATCATTAACAAAAAGTAATACATGGCAGACTGACTGAAGAAGCACCTATTCACTTAAGCATTGCTTCCAGTAACTGGAGTGATTGCTTTTCTCTGAATACGTGTGTTCTTCTATGCAATAGTTACATTATCCCTAGCCAGCAACGTCAGAGGTGACGGATCATGGGAGTTTTAGTTCAAAACATCTGGAAGGCAATGCAATGAGTAATAATGATCTATGGCGTGGTTGCTCATCTGCCTCCTGTACCTCGTGCCCACAATGCATCGACTATCTACTTAGATCGGCACCCCGGCTGCGTACACCCCCCTAAATCCGAAACCCGATCTTACCTCTGCACGGTGCATCCTATGCGCAAGTGTCTGTGCACCTGCCTTCAGGTGTCGGATAGTGTGAGGGCTTTGAGTGGCCATTTCCCTGCCGATAGGTTGCGCGGTCGGATCCTTGAATAAGTATTGTTCCATCCAATAGTAGGCATGCGAAGCACTGCCTGTGGGCTGTCCCTCGTAAGTAATGCCAACATTTTCCATGTTCTACCTTATTTTCTGAGTTCCACCCCTACCCTGCCCTCTGTGCAAGTCATGCTCATGCTCTGCGTGGTGTCTCGCGCAAGGCACTCTGCCTCTCGCAGTGATGTGCTGAGCCTGCGCGAAGTCCCCGCAAAGTACAAAAATGTACACCGTAGTCGATTCCATGAATCGACAAAAGGGATTTTGCGCATGGGTTGGCGTGCAAATACCCTATTTTATGCACAGATAAACCCATTAATCGGGCCTTTAAAGTCTGGATTCTATAGCTATGCTCTCAGATCTCTACTGCGTTGACTTTTTAGTGTGTTACTTGCATTAGGATGCAGTGAACGGTTTATCTGTTTTAGGTTATTTGACCGTGACACCTCTGAAGAAGCTTAGCACGAAGAGCTGGTCTGATACAGTGAAAGCTTATAGGTTCTCTGATTGCTTTCAAGTATATATCAATGATATAGGGCCTCATTACGAATCAGGCGTTAAGGGGTTAACGGCGCCGTAAACGGCGCCGACCCTTAACGCCTGATTCCGAGGTCCCTTTGCGCCATGGTGAGTTTAACGCCTGCTTTTTGCAGGCGTTAAAATCCATGGCGCTAAGGGACCATGGTGCTAATTACGCCACCGTAATTTACGGTGGCGTAATTAGCGCCTTCCCCACTCCCATTATGCCCTATGGGGCAAAAATGGGAATGGGGAAGGGTAAAATGGGAAATGGGGATTTACCGCCCCACTCACCTTGGAATGGGGCGGTAAATCCGCCATCCACCATGGTGTAAACGTAGTTTACACCATTGTGGTAAGGGTACGACCCAGGCGGTAACTTACCGCCTGGGTCGTAATGAGGCCCATAGTCTTTGAATATGAGGGAACTGGTGCTAGCTAAAGGGTCTGCATATTATCAGTAGCGAGACTCCTTTCCCACGTGACATTCCCTAAGCTTCTCCCTCTACTTCTCTTGGGCACTGTAGCTGCACGCTAGTACATTGAATGTCTCTCCTATGCCCTGCCTTATACTTCTGTCCACATTACCAGACTGTCTAAACGCACCCTCTTTCATTCCCCCCATGCCTATATACAACTCGCTCCTAAAAATCAATCTCCATTCTGCCTTGATATCCTTCTTTCCTACCCCATCCTAATCCTGAGCCCCAGCCTCTGCCACTCCCACATTCTGTGACCGTATCTCTCTCTGCTTTGACACTCCTCCTGATTGTCCCCATTGCTTTGCATCCCTCGCCTAATGCTAACTAGATGCGTCTTTGTAAAATCTCTGGATAGTCAATTCCATGGTCACCTGCCGATATTGTAAAAGATGTACCAGTTTTATGTTTTCAGCAGAAGTTATTTGTCTACTATACACAAATGTATAAGTGTCTGTGTTGTCTGGATTGCACTTTTTAGACACTTACATTTGCCAGAACATAGTGATGGGTTGTGATAGACAATTTAGTTTCTAGGTAAAGGGGCCCCATTCACAGAAAAGTGTGCAGAGATCCCACAAATCTTGCACGCCGCGCTAGCCTGTGCACAGACGGAAATATGCGCGCACCGCATATTCATGGAAATAATTCTGCAAAGTAGGCTTATGCTCAAGACACGGCCAGAACGCCCCCAACACACCCGCATGCAATGCCAAAACAGACACATTCACCTTCCTTTGTGAGCACTCCGGGCGCCACCACATGTGTCATGTGAAATCTCTGTATGGTCCCCCACAGCCAAGCCAGCACCTTGGCAACACTGCAGGGGGGTCCCCTGTAACTGTTACTGGCACCCTGAGAGCATGTGTACCATTTCCAGTAACTGCTGTCGTATTTCTGTCAATCTACGTGCAAAACCCAGTAAACAGGTCCAGCACCCCACTACGCTGCGTAACTGCATTCCTAGGTCTGATCGGATACCTGTCTGCATGCACGCACCCCTAAATCCGACGTGCAAACTCACCTGCGCTCTGCGATTCCTATGCGCAATTGTTTTTAAGCCTGCCTTCGGGTGGCAGAGAGATCAGGGGATTTGCGTGGCATTTCATAGGTGAGAGGTTGCGGGGTCACATCCATGAATACGCTTAGTCGTGCACATTTGTGGGTGTGCTGTTGACTGCCTGCGGCCCATCCCTCCTAAAGCCCACTTTTTCCCTTCCTCTTTCTCATTTTCAAAGTTCCACCCCCTACTAAGACCTCTGTGCAGGCCTCGCCCATGCTCCCGCTGGTGTCTCGCGCAAGGCACTCGGCCACTAACAGAGACGTGCTGAGCCTGCCCGAAGTCCTCGCATAGTACGAAAAAGTACCACGTATTTGATTCCATGAATCGACATAGGGGGATTTGCGCGCAGTTTGGTGCACAAAGTCCCTATTCTCTCTGAAATAATTCCATGAATCAGGCCCAAAGTCAAATCAGAAGAGTTTGATATTACAGGATATTCTTAAATAATGTTGATGCATATGTTGAGCTGCTTTATCAGACCCGCACCACGATTCCAATGTTTCTGCAAAGAGGGTTTTTGTGAAATCAATCAATTTCACCCTCAACGTTTTCCAAGTATCCTTTCAGTTCTTCTCATAACAGGGTGATGAACAATCCTTCAAGAATGGCCTCAATGTCATTTCTTAGGGTCCTTCTCCCTCATTGGTCTGTTTATGTACCCCTTCACAAAGCGCTCTGAGGCGGCCGATAATCAGAGTGCAGTGCTTGATAATTCCCTGAATAAATGCAAAGGTAACATGATGTTATTGAATTGCGTCTTGCTGAGGCCCTGGGAAAGTGAAGATCTTTAAACGTAGAGCCTCCCGCCCTGCCCTGTTGCTACACTAACCACAATCCTGTGAAAATATTTTGCTTCCTGATGCAATGCGTATTTTTCTTAATCACACGAATGACAATTGGGCCCAAGCCATAGTCGCCAACGCACAACAAGGCAATGTTATTTTAAGAGTCAACTGCCAACGGGCAAGGCAACTGTTGTCAAACTGGCTGGGGGGGTTGAGAGGGAGAAGGATACAACAGGGCTAACAAATTAAATGCTACTGGAAAACCTTATCCTGAGATTAGGATAAGATCGTGTATGCTAGGTGTGTGTATTAATGTAAGCGATTAATAATGAGGAGTGCTGGTTTCAAAGTAGAGAATGGGTGTTCACCGATGGACGTATTCAGTGCCACAACATTGTGTCTTTGTTATTAATTTCAATTCTGCACTTTTTTCACGTAATTGATGATATGTTCTCACATTGGCTTTTGATGGGCCAATTCTGAGGTCAGCATAGATAAGGGGAAGAGTTGTTCTGGTGAGGAGAGGGACTTTATTTAACTGCGCTGTATTCTGTTGTCCTCTGCATTGCTGCAGATTTGAATCACAAATGTAGCTTTGCATCAGGGTGCCTTCCACACCCAGAAAAAAGCAGAGCTCTTGTGGATGGGCAACTAGCCTTTACGTTTGCAGTAAGTCCAACCGACCTTGTACTTACCTCGGTCTCACCTTGCAGTACTTGGATTCCATGCTCAACTCCTTACTGCACGGCCGCAGATGGAAAACCAAGGCCGCATTTCCCTTTTCCATGATGTTCCCAATGTAAATGAGCAAACCCTTAATTCAATATCCCATGTCGCTTCCCCTAATTTGCTTCTCACCTTCCCGCAATGCATGTTCTCATCTTCCCTACAGTTTGATGCTCATCTCCCTAAAGGATTTGCAATCTTGTCCAAGGTTTTCATATTTCCTGGACTTTTCCCATCATGCTCACCAATGTGTCTCAAGCCATCTCGCTATGGTTTTATCATGTTCCCTTAATGTGTTTCTCATCTTCTCCAATGTGTCTCGTAACTTCTCCAACTGGTTCTTTAGTATTTTCCCAATATGTCTTTCCTTTTCCCCTAATGTGTCTTCATCACCCCTCAATGTATTCCTCATCTTCCTCAAATGTGTATTTGTGATCATTCCAGTTAGCTCCTTCTCTTCTCTACAAAGAGATGGGCACGAACACCCACCCTTGTGAGTATGTGTGTCTTTATGTGAATATCTGCAACTGAGGGCCTGATTCATGGAACGTTTTCCTATGGGATTGTGCCATTATAAAACCCTTGCATGAATCAGGCCCTAAGTGTGGAAGATGGTGTCTGCCTGCTTAATGTTTTGTCGCACATGTATGTGCGCGTGCATGTGTGTGTGTGTATCTTTGGGTGAGAGTTCTTCTGCGTAACTTCGTAAGCGTGTGACCAAGCATCTATGAGTGGCCACGTCTCTGTGTGAAGTGTGTATGTGTGTGTGACTTTGTACACCCTTGTTTGTCTGAATGTGTTTGTCTGATGTAGCGAGGCATATTGTGTCCTTGAGAATCTGAAGTTTGCCCGCTCCCGCCAGTTCCCTCCCGTCCGGTTGTTATTAGAACCAATGGCTGCCACTAAAATAACCACAGACGCCAATTAGTGTGTTTTCCCAAAATAAACCCGGATGAGCGTTGCCAGCAGGTACAGGTAGCTCAAACAACAAAGAGTGCAATGCGAACTAACGGCTTGAGCTTGCTTCCACCTACTCTAGGCACAAACAGAGCCATTGTAATGCTGGTGTTTGGGGTCTGGTCCCATCATTCACCTGACCAAAGGCTTACTTCCTTTATTATCTCTATGGTGAGGAATACCTATGCAAGATAACCCCTGGATGAAGTCAAAACTTCACTTCTATTCTGATTTCAAAATGTGTGAACTCATGGTTGTTGTGAAGGGCTTATCGTGAATACAGACATTTATACATGTTTTTTCCTACTAGTATGCTTTCATGTTCTCATCGACACCTGGCAAGGCAAATAGAGAAATAA
Source organism: Ambystoma mexicanum (assembly GCF_040938575.1). Classification (NCBI taxonomy): domain Eukaryota; kingdom Metazoa; phylum Chordata; class Amphibia; order Caudata; family Ambystomatidae; genus Ambystoma; species Ambystoma mexicanum. The sequence goes on along the minus strand of NC_090926.1, from coordinate 952,910,636 downwards.
TTCCTAAAGTAACGCAGCCCCTGCTGAGACTATGCGTGAGCAGTGGAAGAGGCAGCTTTTGGGTGCTGGGGGTGGGGCGAGAGAGGGTTGGCGGATAGCTCAGGGGCAACGCGCTCGACGACTCAGTTAGATCCCCTGGTCTGGGCTTAGAAATCTCTGGTTATTAAGCACGTTATAAATAACCTATCCTATCATATCATAGCTCCTGAAGGGGAGCAAGATTTCTAAAGCATTCATTGGAAAGCAAGCCCTCTATTGTTTCTGAATCTTTTCAGTAGAGGGTGCTAAATGTTTCCTCAAATGATCGGTAGCGATCGAGCATAGCACGGGATCCCCCAAAAAATTGGGGTGTTTTTGGGAAGGGTTTGATCGCCGAGAATTTTTCTTTCAATAATGTGCTTAAAATATGCATTTGCAGCACCATTTTTGAAAAAAAGGCGAGGTTAAAAGCAATGCTATTTACAGTTGCTTCTCTAGAGTAACACATGAACACTACATACAAATCACAACCTAGGAGCACTTGATACCATTTTCATAAGGCTGCAGCCACAGTCTATCTATGCCAGTAACGTTCACTTTAAATGACATGTATGAAGCGATTCAGTCTCCATGCATAATAAAATGCCCATTACTGGCATAGATAGTTAGCCTATCTATGCCAGTAATGGTCAATTCAGCAGCCTCTGCATGAGATTTACGTTAAGAAACATACCAATTGTATGGTTGATCATGTAAGTTCCTTGCACAGATGATATACATGCGCACACACCTATGTCTACACACACTCTTATAGTAATATAAGCATGCATACTACTGCTTGGGCTGCGGCTCCTCTTCCCTGAGCTTTGCCATGGTGAAGTATGCAGCCCACAGGTACATCAGACTGTTTTCGCTCTCAGCAGGGGGCCTCCAACCATAATGTGGCCATGGGCCCTCACACATCTTCAGCTGGGACTGACGCGCAGTGACTGTGTGCCCCGAAGGACTTGAATGATTCAAGTCTTTCTCGGGTACGCCAATGCTGTGCGGGCAATAGCAACAATGTGGTTGCCATGGCAACCCTGTGCGTGGTGTGCTGCCCCACAAAGGCCAGTGCACTGCTCATTCATTTTTTTTTCTTTTTCTTTTTAATATTAGCACTGGTTGGCATTCATTAGCCAGCCATCAATATTATTACATATGTTTAAAAAACTATGTGCTGTCCTGTGCGGTGCAGCGCGCCTCTCACAAGGTGATTTCATTTTTTCTTTCAAATGAGGGTTGGTGGTACTCAGCGAACCATCCCTGTGGGATTCTTTTGGCGGGCACATTGTGCACAAGGGGTGCACCAGGAGGTGCGGCTGGTCCCCTACCACCCCCTGACTCTGTGGCAGCCAAAAGACTGTCAGTTTTACGGATCCACATTCTCTGGGCTGCTATCAGCACTACTCCTTAGATTTCAAGTGGCATTGCTTATATATTTTATTAATTTTTCGAAATGTTTGTAACACCCAAACGCAAGGTTGTCACAGTGTTTTGTACAATAAATAGACATGAAAACAACAAAGGCAGGGAATGACAGAATTACTTACTCGTATTTGTCAAAGCATCAGGTCTTGTTAAGTTTCTTAAATGTGAGGAGCGGATGCTCATTGTGGATGTGAGGAGGTAGGGAGTTCCAGAGTGCAGGGGGCTGTGACACAGAAATTTACGACTGTAGAAAAGTGACATGCTTGCACTGCTGTACTGTTGGGCAGCTAAGAGGGGCTGAAGAGTTTGAGCAAGCTGAGGGATGTGGGTGTGGCTGGCAGGACCCCAGGCACTGCTTTGCTTCTTAGAGGTGGGAAGGAGGAGCAAGCACTCAGAAGATGGAGGAGAGTGGTACTGATTGCTTTACCTCAGATAAACACATATCCAGGAAGTAGAGGAACGGTGCCAGAATGTCATGTTTCGGTGTAGTTTAAGGGAGGCTCAAACAAGAGAGTGGTAAGGGATGGTGTCCAGAAAGCCGATATGAATATTTTGACTTGGGTAAAGAGCAAGCTACTGATGTGGGGTTGATGGAGGATGGCTGGCGGTCATGAATCACGTGTTTTTGAGAAGGGGGGCTCACAGTTCGTCGGAAAAATCCTTCTTGTATGTGCTTCCCTTGAATCATTGCATGCAGCCCGCTTCAAAGCTGCACCATGGTACCCCATTAGTTGTGGAAAAGAGATGTGTGTGGCATACACAATATAACATTGCAGATATGCAGCTATGAACAACAGGATGGAATACACCTCAGGGATCCAAGTGATCGCAGGGACCACGGCAGCTTCACTCTCTTTGCATAGCCAATGCCTCCCACTGGGACATATGCTCATTGTTGATAGTTAGCCATCGAACAATGTTACATTTAAAATCAATTGTTTATGAAAATATTATTGCTCTTGATGTCTTTTTCTCTATCCCTGAAGCTTGTTAAGTGCAGTAACTGCTGGACTGGCATGTATTTGTTGCATAATTGTGTAAAATATCAAATACATTTTTCAGATTTGGGTCTAAAATGTGGGGTGTTATATGTTGATTGGTTGGCTTGAAGGAACATCAAGTATATTTATTTTTGCACAATGGATGTCCCACTTACCCTACTGATGAAACAGAATGAATGCATCTACTAAGGACATGGTTGACTGATCATAGTTTATTCAAGTGTTCAGAACTTTAACTTGTTGTTCATGAATGTCTGTGTTGTTGCATGTTTGTCTAAGCGGATGATGGTGGGGTTATGGTTATTTTAAATGTGGATCTATGTTAGCTTTTGTTTTTTGAATGCTCATTCGTGCAACACGTTATCACCAGAATTAATATCTTCATACTACTAAAATGCCCACACATAAACAAGATAAATAGTCGATCTACTCATGTAGTGTTTGTTATCTGATGTCTGTAGTGAATAGAATTGTGTTAATATTGCCCTAAACAGGAGATGGTCCTCAACTATAAATGAATCTATTTTGTGGTGTATTGTCATGGATATCTTGCACAATGAACCATTCATAATGAAATAAACTCATTTGGTGACCATTACCAGCAGCCATTGTAGAGATGCTGATTTTTTGATTCTCTGTGGTCTATTCAGTAGGTTCCTGTGGAGCCCCAGGTTAATACTTTTGATCTAGTTTGGATGGACAAGATTAGATTGTAAGTGATTTCAATCCGGCACACACGTAGCATGTAGTGCACAACTGAAATCCTTATTTATTTTTGTCTAAAAGTTCTTTATTCTGAACGATATACCACTCATATCATGCCCTTCTCCTGGAACCCCCCGTCACACTGAACCAGGAATCAGGCTGGTTTGCAAAGGTAAATATTTATTTATGCATTTAAAATGTTATCACAATCTGTTTTAATAGGTACACAACAATCACCAATGGGGTGAGGTAACACTGGATAATATCTTTTAATGCACATGGAATAAGTTGTGGGCAAAACAATTCAGCACAGAAAATAATACTTTTGTGTGGTTCAGATTAATAGCATTGTGGTTAGAGGTTCCACCTGTAAAACCCTCAACCCCCAATAGGCAATGTAAAGAGATATGAGGAGAGAGCAGGTATTCAGGAATGGCAGAATTCAAGCAGAATATCAATCCCACTTTCCCCCAGCAGACACAAGAGAAAAACGGAATTGCTTTTAAAGTTATCTTTAAAATGGACTGGCCAAAAACACCAAATATGGTAAAAAATGCTGAAATTGTTATAAATTCTTAGGTGAGCCACTATGGATAGTTGCAAACAAAGGCAAGCAATGGTTTAATGCAAAGAAAACATTTGAAATCTTAAAATTCAAGTCAGAAGCAATTAAAAGCTGTTTTACACGTAGAAATTTCGCAAAACAAAATTTCATGGCAAACTTTTGACTGCGCGATAGTTGCTATAACGGTAGAATCACATGGATTTGGAATGGTTTTAGGTGAGATTGATAGATATGGATGTTAGCTACAAGCAGGAGTTGAAATTTTGTTTATATCACAAAAAGGAGTTACAGAGGTTTTAGTAGAGGTTGTTTTTTTTAGATAGGCGCGAGAACGGAAAACAGGAATGCACTTTTAAAATGACAAATGGGTTTTCTTTAGCTAGAGGATGACTATGAACAAATCGAATACCACACAGGAACACAGCCACTTGATCAGGGTGACTGCCTGCTAAGGAAACTCGCCATCTTCAGATGAGAAAGGATCAGCGCAGAGATAGTTTGAACAATACTGGTTATGGAGGAAAGATAGGATGGTTGGAGAGAGGGTTCAGAAAATGCAAGGATACTCCTAACAATACAGGTTCTGAATACCAGATCGAATGGGTCTATGAAAGGGATTGTAAAAGCAAGAGGAAATATCGAGGCTGAGTACCCCAAAAGGAAATACACCAAACACAGGCTTATAAAGATTCACAGATCTTTATTCTAAGACTGTACAGTTTACAAAGAAACAAAGAAACAAAGTATCAGATAGCTATCTGGCCCTAAGTACATCACAGTGAATACCAGTGAATACCAGCCCTTTCGGTGTGAGAAGTGAGTGGTACTGGACGTCTAAACCGTTGCGTTCTTTAGATCCACAACACTAAAGTGAGTAGCTGAAGCTGGAATCATAGTTAGTATTGTCGTCACGTCGGGCACAATGGGAAATTGTGGAGCAACAATCTTATTGATGGCACGCAAATCAATAATGAAACAGAAAGGAATTGCATTATGACCTTTTTTGTACACGGGCAAAATCGGACTATTGCACACACTACCTGTAATTTCTTCAATCACCCCTCGATGCAAAAAATCGGAGACTATGCAATTCAAAGCTTGCTCACCATGGACCGAGATCTTATACTGGGGAATACGTGGCAACTTTACGTTTCAAAATAATCTTAACAGGCTCAATTTGCAAGACACTAACATTATCATCAATTGCCCATAAACACTCTGGAACATCACTGAATTCCGGCGGCAAAGATCTGGTCAAGAACTGAGAGGCAGAAAGTTGCTGTGGTAAAATCGTCAAATGCACTCCATCAGAAGAACAATGAATTACCGTATTTAATTCCATCAACAGATTCAACCCCAACAAATTCTCTCCACAGTTCATAGTCAAGAGGAATGGACAGTGGTCCGTAAATGGACCCAAAGTAATCGGTAACAGAAAAGAAACCAGACAGACTACTGGTGTGCCAGAAAACTCTACAGAAACATTGGTTTGCCCTGACAGTGGAATGTTTGGAATCCGTGAATGGTCAATTGAACACTTCTGTGCCCCTGTATCTATCAAGAATAGATGATTCTGTTTTCCCTCTAACATCTCAAAGTAGGGACCTTTCTGATTAACGGGAATAGGCGTCGGTTCCAAACCCTGCTTCGGGCAATAATAACGAAACAAAATGTCGTCAAGAGAAGTTCTTCGGAGAGGTATGCAGCAGAAGGATGATCAAAAATGTTTCTAAAATCCACACTTGGTGCCTGATTATCCTGTGAAAAAGGTTGCTGTGAATCCTGCGAAAACTGACTTCTACCAGGACCCCTGCCCCAGGGCAGCCTCTGGATCATCTACCCATATTACCAAATGTGTTATTCGACCTCTGCTGGAGGATCGGGCATTGTGCACACCAATGACCCTCTTGTCTGCAATAAGCACACTGGTTTATGTTTACAGGACCCAATGGCGCATTTCCCCGAGGAACATACTGTCCTCTAAATTGCGAATGACCCCCTCTAGGCCCTCTAACAATTTGCTGCAATAGATCTTTTGTTTTTAAGTCTCCTTTTCTCTTTCAATTCTTTCTTTTTCGTTATTGACGCGATTCTCATAGTATTGAGGCATATGCAATACTTCTGACTGAGACTTAGCTTGCCAAGCACTCTCTGAAGACATAATTTGCGACTGGATGTCAGGCAGTAATCCACGCACAAATTTGTCTACAAATAGTCGTTTCCCAGACTCTGTACTCAAATCTTGTCCACTGAAATCTGAAAATACTTGTTCGAACCGATTAAAGAACTCGGTAGCACCCTCAGACTTTCCTTGGACACAGGCAGTAAGCTTGTCCCAAATAATCAGAAATTATAGTTTTTAATTTCGTAACTATTCTAGCAAGCAAGGTCAATATTACCTGTGGTGGTTTCTCGCCAGCTGGCCTTTCTCTATCAAGCCTAACTATATTATCCCATGTATCTCCCAACCCTGGTACATCATCTATAGTCCTAATCTGCTTCCACAAGTCAATAGGCAGGAGTATGGGACATAACAAGTCAATATAGCTTAAGGTAAATACTGATGATTGCAAAACAGACTCTATCTCTTTGTAGAATCCTGTCAGATTCTTCCTAATATCGAAAATCGATTGTTTAATGGTGTTCACTTCCTGTCTCGAGAACGGGACGTGAACGAACTGCGACACATAATGTGCAGGGATGTCTTGAGCAATTGCACCCGTTGCAACATTAGCGGGAATCTCAAATTTTGGGACAAATGTCGGAGGAACCTCTCTCACAAGCAACTGAGAAGTAGGCAATTCCGAACGCTTACTAAGCAACAGAGCTAGATTGAGCACTAAAGCAGCTGAAGAAGTGTCAAATGAAAAAGCCCTCTTATAAATATTCAGTATATCTGCGGGACAAGCAATCTTTCTTCTTATACATTCATCCGGCAGGTACTCTACCATTACCTGTATCACTTTCCTCTGCATTTCTGGCGTATACTGACTGACTATACGTGTCATATACTTCAACGGGAGTTATCGACATGTCTGAAATCCACCAAATCGCCTCTTTCGTACAAATCCGTGTTTCCTCATTTATCGATTTGCGACAAGAAAAAAAACGTTTCTGTACTAACATAGGGTCCAAACTATCACCATCTACATCTTCATTCCGTACCCGTTCCAACTCCCTTGTATACTCAAAAACCCTCTCGACGTGCTCATGTACTTTCTCCGCAGTATCTCTAGAAAATGCTAAAATATTCAGATCCCTTAACCCTTGTGGGAGATCTATATCATTTAACCTGTTCCAAATTATTCGTAAATGAACTCCCAATCCTTCAATAATAACGTTTTTTTCAGGAAAATTTTCTAAGTTCGAGAGTGTGGCACTTGTTCACCCTTCTCCATGAAATGTCTAGCCCATGCAGTCAATTCATGCTTTCTCTCTGGAGACACAGTATTACGAGTTACAACCCTCGATCCCGCTCCCTGATCAACTACAAGCGGTGCAGAGCCACTTGGAAGAGGGAGAGTAGTCAAACCTTGTTCATTCGGAAATAAAGGTTCTATTACTGGTGTAGCAGGCAAACCCACCGGACCCGTAACAGCAAGCAAAATTGGAGGAGCAGGTGGGGGAGCAACGACAAGAGGAGGAACAACAGCTGGAGGAAGAGGAACATTAAGAGAAGCAATATGAAGAGCAGGAGGAACTACGGGAGGAAGAATAACAGCAGGAAGAGGAATGTATGGAGGTGGCGCAGTGGCACCAGGCCTTCATTCATTTAAAAGTTTGTCGATCAGCTCATCAGATACATGAAAGTCTTGAGAAGGATACATTTTATGGATACCAAGTGAAAAAGCCCTATCCATATTCCTAACTGACTCAGACTGTTTATTTTGATCATATAACAATGCTTGTTCGGCATTCGTCATATGGCGGCGCGCATGTTTTTCCCTACTCTTAAATTGCTGCATAGCTTCTTTCTTCCAATTCTGTAAAATATCAAATGCTGCAGGTCTAGCCTTTTTCTTTAATAATATGGATTCTAAGTAATCAATATGAGGAATTTCAAAACTACCATTGGTTGGCCACTGAAGTTCGGAAGCATGTCTATTTTGTCTGTGCCAAATATCATTAAACACTATGCTACCAATGCCGTGCTTACAGTACATAGTACATGCCAGCGACCCCTCCGTTGGCACCAGTCGGCCAAATTCCAAAGATTGTCTGTCACTGTGGAACAATGCTCTGAAGCAGGCAGACAATTTCCCAGGCATATCAGAATACTGGTGTTACCTGGTCAATAATTGTACAAAACTAATTATCAGGATAATTAAGAATCCGGTCACGACTCACCTGATCAAATCCTAAGGAGGTCCAATCGGATTTCAAAGTACTAACAAAGTTCCCACGTGGTTGGTGATTTCGGCAAATCTGCCCGCCTCGATATATGGACCCTCGTCAAGATGCCGTCTCGGACCGCGGGCTCACCGTCCAGGGATTGGGTCGTGCTGCGCTGCTGAGATGTTGCGTCACATTCAAGAAAGGGGCCCCCTTTGTCACCGTCTGATCACGGTCCGATAGCCACGTAAACCTTTAAGCGAGATGGCATTAATCTTGAGGTTCCCTATTCGGGCACCATCTGTAAAAGAAAGAGAAAATATTGAGGCTGAGTACCCCAACAGGAAATACACCAAACACTGGTTTATAAAGATTCCCAGATCTTTATTCTAAGACTGTACAGTTTACAAAGAAACAAAGTATCAGATAACTATCTGGCCCTCAGTACAATACAGCAAATACCAGCCCTTTCGGGTGCGAGAAGTGAGTGGTACTGGACGTCTAAACCGTTGCACATTTTATGCATTTCCAATTACAATGTCCAGCCCCTCTACAGGTTAATTATACAGGGTCTAGAGTTTGTGCCGAGTTCACTTCTGGTTTGTCCAACTATATGCATATGGATCATCCTAAATTCACATACAAACAAGTCACTATGGCAACAGTGTATTCACAGGATTAACAATAAGCCTTAACACATGTCCTATACAATGCAGTTCAGCTAGTGACCATGTTCAGTATTGGTACTACATTGTAGTTGAGGTATGTCCGCGGATCGGACTTGTTGGCGCAGACAATCCTCTGTCTACAAGTCAGACATGGTACAAGGTATCTTTACTCAACCCAAACATTCGGCCAACGGACAGTTTAAACATCAACTCACGTACAAAGTTCAGGATGGCTCAGTTACAAGTGGGAAACACTGTCCACCATTTTAGAACACAGAATTTCTTTAGAATAGAAATCAAAATTGTGGACGGACCTAAAATGGCGGCTAAGTCGATCTAAGATCGGAACTTTGCAATGCGGTTTTCTTCGCAGAGCGATTGGGCTTAGGCCCATATATATATATATATATATATACAATAAAGGAGGCACAATATGGTATCCCGTTTAACAGGATGAGACTATGCAAAGTACGTATGCTAGTGACACAATTCTTCCTATCTATACTCACTGGATATGTTTTTAAATGGAACCGTCAATTCTGGTCAGGGGATTGGATCTGGTTTAGGACAGACGGCTGGGCACATCGGACTGGGCAGTGTCAGCAAGGCGCTCTGGTCATAGCACGGCACAGGACTGGATCAGATCTGCAATGCACTCTGGTCAGAGCACGGCACAGGACTAAAATGGATCTGCCCTTCTTGGTTCTGAGGATATTTATTTCAGCAGGTAAGTAGTAACAATACAGCCCGGCTGTATTATGATGCTTCCCCTTTTGACTTGTGGGGTTCTGTGCTAATATTTGAGGCCTAGCTGAGAATGGTTCAGCTATGCAGTAGGCCTTTTGCTTTGCCAAGTTTCTGGAGTCTGGAGCAAGGAATATGTAGAGTTCAGCAGCAGGGTGCTCCGCCAGCAACAGGATAGTGAGTGAATCTGTCTGTCTTTATGTGTGATGAGCTATCTCTATTCATGCTATAAACTGATATCATAAAGGGGGTGTGTGGGCCGGTTTAGCCTAAGCTTGCCCCTTTGAAAGGCGATTGGGTCGAATTCTGCTCTCTGCCTTGATAGGAGGAGAGAAACATAGAGTTATCTTTATGGTGTGATTTTATGCGGCTGAGAATCCATCCCTAACCACTGGAACACAAAATCTACTTTTGGCACAATACATATTTCCACATGTGCAACCTCTCTAAAAATAACATATACAGATTACATATTTTACATAGCAGCTATTCCTGAAAACCCTGTAGCTGTGGGATTCACAATTCTAGTGGAAATACATTTTGCGTAAAATCACATTTCTTGCCATTGCTGTCCAGAACATGTCACACAGTTCTGGTGCCTCTTCCCCTGTGCAGCCAGAAATTACATTCACAATTCTGTTATTTTTATATTTTTCACAATTTTACATAGTAAGTTATCAGTCTTTTTCAAATGTGTTCTTTGTCCTTCATAAGCAACAAATGGCTGTTTGGCTCCACCCCTTGGTCTCTCCCTGGAAGCCCAGGAGCCATACCCATGTCTGTTCCTTGCAGAGGCCATTTACGACTGTCCTCGCTTTGAATTACTTGAGCTTCAGCTGGTCATTGTTCCCTTTGCCTCTTTAGCTCAGGTTCTTTCCTACCCTGTAATTAACACCTTTGCCTGATTTCCTGCTGGGGGTAAAGACCTTCCTTCTTTGAGAAAAACCTGCTATTCCAGTTTGGCAGCTTCAGCCAGGTTTAATTTAACTCTGTTGACTTTTCATTAGCACAAAACAAACTTGTTGTATCAAATCCCAGCTAGAATTCTCATTCAAAATTTTCAACCATGGGATCAAAACAATTACAATATGGGTTACTATCGGTAACAGGCCCCATAGATTGCAAACATTTGATTTCAGTTTATACATGTTAAAGTTTAATCAGGCAGGCCCCTGACAGCTGTCATCCCAGCAGCCCTCTGCTGCACAGTTATTTTTAACAGATCCACGGACAGGCCACGTTTGATGTGAAAATCTCTTTATGCTTTCAGCCTTTCAGGACCTTGTAGGTTCACAATGATTTCTTAAACTAAGTGAATTGTAGCACCTAGCTAGAATTTTTAGTGTTTGAAAGGTGTTCTGTACCGGCATTCTGAAGTTTCAGCAGCACAGAAATGGTGATTTAAAGCACAATGTGGGGTTTCATTTAGCAAAGCACTGCTTTTTCCTTCTGCACTCCGTTTTCAATTGTTGTGGGGTGCAGTGACACATTTCAGGAGTGAGAGCTCTGTTCCACCACTGACAACATGCGTGGCAGATTGGGCAGCCATCTTTTGTGCATTGAAAAGCACAATTTTCAGGGGTTTTGGTGCGCACAAGGATTTTGCGGCCATTTTGCTGTTTCTGATCCCATCCTGACAAAGTGATGCAGCATAGCAGAGCAAAGGTTGGTCAATACATCCCACAAGATATATTATTGCTTATATTCTGCAAGAAATGGTTAGAGAGGTGATAATATGATTTAGCATATTAAAATGAAAGACACATTGTTTCACTACTCTTGTGATCTTAGCGCCCTTTAGGACGTGCATATGTAATGGATGGGATCAAAGAGAATATTTCCAATTCCAAATACCCGAACCAACTCTGGGAGATGGAACAGTACTGTTTTATTAACAATCATTGAAAATCAAGAGTTTACAACAAACAGCAACGGACTTTCGCTTAGTCTCTCAGGGATCTTGACACAAATCATAGTTTAAATATCAAAAATAGTCAGAGGTGACATCAAACTATGTGGCAATAATGAAAAACCTACCAAGAGTCGGGATTGGCTAAGGGGAACGTCTAATTATACTTTCTATAGGAGCTAGGATTGTGATTAACTGTCCACTATCAGGTGGACAACATATGCCTACCTCTAAAACACGTCATCTTCTGAAACAACAGATACCCAGTTTCTCATTTGTCATCAAACTCTACGGTCCTTCTTTATATTGACTACTATAATTGGTTGGCACGCTTGTGCCATTCTGGAACATTTGGTTCACTTAGCAGCATGTGTGCCCAGACCCAGGTGCAAGAACAAGGGACATGACACTACCTCAGCACCCAATTGGCCCAGAATCTCTCATCACCTATGCCGTCTGCCATGAAGATTGTCTTTGGACTTGGCCCTGCAAAGTATCTTTGTCTTTCAGAATACACAGGAGTGAGGGCACTCACTATCGTGTTCTTGGACTCCAAGTTCGAACTCTATTTTATCCTTGGCTCACGTTACAGGAGACCACAATTTAGTCAATTTTGCAGGTATTATATGCTCTGAATGAATTAAACTTGGCACTCTTGGTGTTCTTTCTTTACACCTTAACAAGGGATGATTCATCCTCCGCATGTTCGCTCATTTCCAGAATAGATGGCTGACCATGGCTGCTTCAGTCGTGACTTCAGGCCAGACAGTCTCGTCTTGCAGCTCCACGATTCTGCTTATTCTTGATGCAACACACTTTTCCCTTCCTGCTTCATGGGTCCTGGCTCACTAAGTTCATGATACCAATGTCCAGCATCCATTTAATGGTGACTTCACTTGCATTCTATTCACAACGTATAGCCGCTTATATGAGTTAGCCTACTTTGCATTTCAGCATCTGTACATTTGTTGAACGGTTGATTTTCTGCAGCACTTTGTGCACATGTAATCTTTTTCATATTTAAAAGTTCACTTAATTCTTCACTTCATCATTATTTTCTTTAGGATCTACATAACTTCTTCGGTCAGTATCTTGGGACGTCATACATACTCTTTTGTGACTCTTTTCATTGCTCTTTCTCATATTCTATCTGGGAGTTCTTCCCTTAGGTTGTCATCACTTTGGGGATACATTTGGTAGGGTTGTTTCAACAGCTATCCTCTTTTGAACACAAACTGGGGTATTAGCGCAATGGCTGGTGTCAAACACGGCACCGTCTCATGTCTCCAGCATATGGGAGGAAGGGGTGGTGGGATCCCCTGCAAAGGTATGCAGCTGCTCTTCTACAACAGTAATCTGCACAGACACATTACTGAGCCATCCACATGTAATCCTTTGTAATTCACGTTAGTTGTGGTTGCTGGGCTATGGTCCAACTATTGTAACCAAATATTAACTGGACAGTTTTCTATTAGATACCCACCTATGAAGATTTCTGTTTTCGTTGGATTGAACTTCAGATAGTTGTCGATATTCCTTACATTGATGCAAGTAATGTATTTGGAAAGTTGTGTACAGGGTTTTGAGGATCTTTCGTGAATTAGTTTGACATCATTTCTTTAGTGAGTAGCAACTGGAGGATGATGAAACAACCTTTGTTATGATGCGTGATTTAAACAGTGATAAATAGTTAGGTTCAGCAGTCGGTACTGGCGCTACTGAGTGAAGAATAAGCCTGAAAGGGCACGCTCGATCTAACCTGGAACCACTGTATATTCATTCACTGTATCCGGGATTCACAAAACTTCTCAAACCCCTGCGAGATTTGGACAATCAAATTCATGTAGCTAGATTTCGCTACCTATAAAAAGGGCTTGCTCCTGGAGCTCCTGAACAGGCATTGGATAGACAATGATAGAGAGGAAAGTGACGTCTGTTACTGTTTGAGAGCTGCAACAATTTGCCTTAGGCAGAACTTTTAGACATTGATATTAGGGTTGCTTCTAGAAATACATGTTCCACATTTTACAGAAAGGCGGGATAAGCTGGCCTGGCTAGGACTTTCGGATTTTCCTTGAGACAGATTTTGCATTCACTATCAGGTCCCTTCCGAACTCACTTCCATTTGTTTCACTGTAGCGTTATGATTAACACTACAACAGAAGCAATTACATTAATATTATTGCCATCACTTTGGGTGAAGTGAGAATGTGCTTACACAGTACATGCAATTATTGTTTTCAGGTCGCTGATGTTCATGCAGTGAAATAAGTGATAAGGTGATGGGTAGTTTGATGCAGCACACTACCTGACTGGATGGCAAATTAATTTTCCCTGGGGAGAATTGACTGAATGCAAGTTGGCACACAACTTAAATACTTTTGTTCAATGTCCACAATTCTATTACTTGCCATCATTTTAGGGAAGGGGAATAAAGCTTGGGTGTGCTGGGAAAAATTGCTTTCAGGCTGTTGGTGATCAGGCAGTGACATTCATGGCTGAGTGATTAGGTGTGTGACATTAAACATAACCTTCGTGGACAGAGGACACCATTTTATGAGTGGTTTTATTGAACTAAGGCTCACAGACAACTTAAAAAATATATGACAATCTGGAGTAGCTGTTGTGTATCGAGCAAGATGGCAACATCTGTCTGAGGCTCCCTGCAAATCACTGCTTCTGATCCCACAGCACCAGCCATTACGACATATGGCAAATTTTGGCCTAGCCCTGCCGAACATTTTGGCTGTGCCATCACTAGCTTAGGGACAGCAGGATCCTGGTACCCTCTGGAACTCTGACTGGGCACCCATGGGTGCCTTACCATGGCTGCGAACGCAGCCCGCAATAAAAACACACAATGGTAGTAAAAAGTAAACCACTTCCACCAGCCATTAATTGCCTATTGTAAGAAAGTGTGTGCTGGGTCTAGAAAGTTACAAATTGTAAGTAAAGTCACTGCTCTTGGAAACAGTTGTTTAGTCAAGAGAAGGTATTTAAACCTTTGGGAAATCTAAGAGACTTCCCTTTGCAACTGCACTGAAGGTGCTGTGTGACACAATCCAAAGATGATGCCTATGGTGTTTATCAGACTCCAAAGTCAGAAGAAACATAGAGGATAAATCGCATTAAAATTACATGAGAGATCAAAAGTCCTAAAGTCCAGCAAAAAGAGCTGGGGGTCTCTAAGGTAGAAGGGAATTAGCACATTTCTGAGAATTCTCCCTAACAGACAGGAACGAGGAGGACGTGTGCTTATGTTTTTATGTTGTTGTAGGTTATCCTGATCCACTTTAAGACATTTACACTCTAATATAAAAAGTTGCACTTTATAAGACATCTCGCACAGATATTCAACAAACACTGCAATGCACCGTATTCAATCTCGGCCCTTGTTATGGGCTGGCGAAGCATATGTGCTAACAGCTAACACCTGCTTCCGTTCTCGAGCAGACAGACACCTGACTTCCGGGTGAACTTTTCGGCAAGACCCATCCAGAGAAGTTGTTCTGCATACCAGGCACCGGCAGCACATTTCCCAATCGGGAGTACCTCAAACTGGCAGAGTGTATTTTGGGCCGCCGCCAAGTGGCATTAATTAAATTTCATCTTTCATTTTCCTTGACTGAACCTTCCCTAAACCTCAGGAATCCAGTGTTTATATTAATTAGCATCAAGAATGTGGATGGGAAAATGCATGCACTAATATTACGTTACGAAGGTGGATCAAATAACAAACGCTAAGTGGTTTATTGCGCAATGCCTGTTGCGGCTATGGTGCGTGTTTATGTATTCGCATATCTGTCCCCTGTGCCCCTAGTATCCCTCTACCACAGTGGTCTTCAAACTGTGGGGCTAGCTCCCCTGGGGGGGCCAAAAGTATGTCCAGGGGGCGGGGGTTCCGAGGATCTTCCAAAATGGGGTACAGTGATTGGTTTTAATAGAAAAAAATAAGCAGAAATGTCAGCTGTCAGCTAGGCGGGTCTAGCAGCAATATGTGTACTCAAGAGGGGAGGGGCTTGGCGACAGCATTTTCATTCATGGGGGGCTCCCCATAAAAAAAGTTTGAATACCTCTGCTCTACCATGTCCTGTTCAGCCTGCTACCTCTCGAACCCTAAGCGATCATTGGCGCAGTGGCGGCAGGCATCCCGAGTGGGTAATCAGCATGGCATTGATGGTCTGGTAGTGTTGGGAGAGAGTTATTAACATTTCACGCGTTCACTGATGTGTGACACGACTCTTGCCCAGAGCGATAGCCTTCAAGTCTTCAGATAAAAACAATAATTTTCAGAGACTTCACTATTGTTTAGAATTGCAGACATAATTATAATATATGTCTGTATACCATATGACATTTCATGATGGGATCCTCCCACTTCTAAGCGCTGTAAGAATGCGTGTCAAGCTTCTCCATTCCATGCGTGAGTAGAGGCTGGAATTTTGTATAAGCATTCTGAAACTTATATTTTGTTTTCCCAATTTTAAACTCAGGTTTGCAAGTCCCAGAATATAAAGTAAAAAGAAGGACTGGATAATTGGCACTCAATATGTCAAGTTAGCTAACCTGGTGCTGCTGGGCTTTGAACCCGTGACTCCAGGTTGCACATGCTGCGCTATGTTAATGAATTAAGAGTGTCAGTAGGACACCTGCTGACAGGTTACGTTATTACAGTTTGCACATGTCATAGAGCAACGTTGTTTGCAAAATGGGACCTATGTCGTTAGGAAGAGGCACTGTTTGGGACAGGAGCCATATGGGGGCAGAATTAGAGAGAAAACGTGCAACAAGGGCGGCTCAATGATCTATGCCTCATGCCCCCGCCCCTGGAAAGTGTTGCTTTTACATATGACTCCCTTACAGTGGGGCTAGAATTTTTTTGGAGTCCTAACATTGAAAATGTTTGAGTTATAAGTTAATTCTTGAGTCGAACAACTCTTACTTTTGATTTCAGTGCAGATTGTAGTTAACAATAAATCATTCGCCTTTATATGAAGGGGTGTCTTCCACAGTGCCATTTAATACATCCAATCACAGATCGAAATAGCAAGCGCTTTTATTAGTGCAACGGGTTTTTACAGTCAGCAGCAGCAAGTCTGTCTCTAAGGTCAATCAACTTTTTTTAATCAAAATAGTAATAATGTTGGCATACAATAATCATTTAAATGGATTGACCCTTAATATCATTACTGTGTCACTTTTATTGGGCAATCATTTTTATGGGCATGCTTTTATGATAACTAATGCTTTTTGTGATGTAGGATGACCAGAGTGGTACGTTCTACCTCACCAGCATGGGCCGGGCTCTGATAATAAATAAGCCTCCTCTTAGCAGCCGAGTGTGTTGAGCCACCAGCATCTTGTCCGTTGGATTTTCTTGGTCACAGGGCAGACGGTGACGAGCCAGCCGCCTTGCCACCTAACAACTGGCAACGAGAGGTGGGTGGAGGCATACGCTAGCCAGCCAATGCGCGGTTCATGCGTCCACGTTAGTGTAGCAGTATTGTCACGAGCACGCTCTGTCAGAATGATCAAGCGCTGCGTCCTCACTCAGGAGTAGGCACGCTCCACTCAATCAATCCCAAGGCACACAGGTTGGGCGGTCTCTAGGGGCCTGCCACAGGGTGCTCATGCGGCCCACGCGACACATGGCTCATCACGATGTATCCTGGCACGCTCTTGGTACTGTTGCGCATCGTTGCTGAATGTTGTTATAATGGGGTCCATGATCCATGGGCCAAGGTGCTCCTCAGGCCCTCTGACTTTGCCCAGCCACACATTGCCCTGTCCATCCAGGTGAACAACTACAAGCTATTGAGCTACTCCCTCCACAATAGCACGCACCATGGCTGGCCTGCCCCACACAGCATGAACAGTGTCATATTTGAAAGGGATGATGCATTTTCTTCAGCTGCCTTTTCGGTAGAAGCCCAAGATCATCCAGAAGTATGACCTCCGTGTCAGATGCCAGAGCCCAACCTACATTGGCGGGTAACCCAGTGCTGGAGGTCGATGTCAGAATGGCTCCCACCACCTTGGGACCGAATTGTTGCCCCTGAGAGCAATGATGTCGCCAGAAGATGCATACCCTAGTGGGAAGGTCCACAAAATGTTTAATTACAATTTTGAGGTGGCTCCTACACGGGGCCAAGGAACCACTACAAACTTATTTCAGTCCACTGATAAATAAAGAGTAGAGAGATTCTTGGTCAGATAGACCAGCCAAGAGGCAACTGAATCATTAGATGCCTTTCATGCCAAGCTGCACAAGTGGGCAATTCTTCTGATTGATGAAATGAAGGGCTCAAATGACACAAAAGTGCTCCTCTTTCCGGCTGTGGCGGCAGATCCTAAAAGAACCCGATATCTCTTTACAACACACACTTGAACTGTCTAGGGGGCATAAACCTGCTGCCACAAGAGCATCCCATATGGAAGAAGACTTCAAAACTCTTCATATGGAAGAAGCCTCGTACAAAGGGGAGTCACCATCTAAGACCCAAACAACAAAACTCATTAAGGACAAAAGAACTACCTGTGACTCATGTGGTTGGGGACTCAGTGGTAGATGTGGCGAACAAAATAATTACACTCCTGGATCAGCAGCGGAATTAGCAGTACATCACAACCTGGGTTGAACGTGCCCATGACTCCGGTAGTAATGCTATTAGCTCCCAGCAGTAACAGAGCTGAAATAAGGGCTACTGCTGAGAAAGCGGCGCCAATAGCGGTACCACCACCAATCCCATCACTGTTAGCTCTGGCGAAAATTGTGTCACTGTTGGAACAGGAAACATTGTAGGGGCCATTTTGAAAAACTAAATCCATTAAATATCTTCACTTCCTGAAGCCATCCGTTCCTGGCAAGCAGCAGAAATGTGTCGGGAGAGGATAAGAGGTAAGGTGCTGAAAATCGCTTTTGTAAACCAACAATCAGCGAGGGTGAGCTTGGTGTACCCACAGATGACGTAATCTTGCACTGTAATGAACTCTATGGCAGTCGCCAAAGCAAGACCACTTGGCAGCGCAGGACAGCCTTATGGACTTCCATCTCCCAGGAGGTGACAGCAATATCCAGCATTCCCCGTGATGGAGAGGACTGCCACAAGCAGTGGAACAACCTGATGGTCAGGGTGTGAGGATTGCTGTCCCAACACCGCCAGGAGACCCTGGCGAGTGGAGGAGGCACTGTAGCGCCACTGGGTCTCACTGCCTGGCAGGAGAAATGTAGCACAGTGCTGGACCCCGAAGAAATAGAGGGTGCTGGCTGTGCAGAGGTGGGTGCCAGCAGCCAGGAGACAGGAGGTGAGCCAACCCCCCCCCCCACACAACTGCATGCACAAATGGCATCTCAGCATAAGATACCCAGGTGGACAGGGACGCAAGGCAACAGACATAGAAGCTGGGAAAGACAACAGAGCAGAGTGACCTGGTGGCACATAAGCCACCCTCCACATCAGCCATTGGACAGGCCACCAATGGCACCCCTGAGCCACACAGCAGCTGGACGGTCATGGAAGTGAACCAAACTAATGCCATGGGCACCACACCCCTACTGGTACACCCTGTGCCAGCAGGATTGAGGTGCATGAGTGACCACAACACTGTGTAGCAGTCACACCAGCATGTTGCGGCCCCAGTAGGCCTGCCCTATGTTGGCATGGCAGACAAGACACAGGGAAGTACACGTCCCACACACTAACATGTTCACAGCCTGCCATTTACCATGCACCACACTGCATCTCCACTGGCTGCACAGCAGTGCCCCATAGAATCATGACAGTGCCATGGACGAAGCAACCTCCCCCCTTGTGAGTGTCACCCGTGGAGGGGATGTGGGGCCATGAAGGAACCCAAGCATGCATGCCAGACATAAGATGCCCCCAAATGGATACCCTGGCCTACAAGCACAAAGGCCATACACCAACAGACCATGGGTCACACACCCATTGATACAAGACACCCCATTATGCTGGGCCCACATGCATCCTCCTATGACCAACCATTCTCATTTGCCCATATGTGTGGGGTCACACTCTGTACAATAGCAATTGTGCCTTGCATGCCAACACATGTGGGTGTACCATACATGATATCAAATAGACAACGGTGTATTTTTAGAACACCATACCCCTCATAAACAGGCCTATTGTGAAACCCTACTATTCTCTACTGTCTAGGGTCACCAGGACGAAATCTTATCTGGCGCAACTTTGTATGTTCCCATTAGACTGGTGTTTAAAAACCCGTAACATGTAGCCAGGAGTGTTCCATGGCTAAGACTTCTGGACGAGTTTGTCTTTTTTTTGTGTCTCGATTTGGACGCTGGTTGCATTTGGACACAATTGCCATTGGACTTCCGGGTCCTTTTTAAGAGTCCTTTGTCTATTTCTGAGGGTGCTTTGGAGTTTGGTGATTTGAGTGAAAATTTACTGCGGTATGGTGTACCGATTTGTATGTGTTCTCGGACGAGAGAGAGGGACTTCGGTTTGTACAGCGTAGTGCCGGTGAGTGCATATTCCCTGAAGAAGGGACCTATCGCCACGTACTGGTTGTATTGAAATTACTGCCCGATGCCTCAGTTTGAAATCTGGAAAGACCTCTTTTAGTAATTTCATGGGGACCATAATACAAGATTTTTGATAACGTGTACACTTCAGGGACAAAATATAACAGGCCCACTGTTGTGGGAAGCAGTATTTATTCCACTTTTTTCCTCATTCCCTTTGCACGGGTTGTTGGAAGCGACGGATGAGATGTTCGGGTGCCTTATACCGCTTTACTCATTTATGGGTGCTACATAGTAGAAGGTACGTGTTTACTTTGGAAACTATGTTGATTTAGATGCGTTTCGTAAATTGTTTGGAGTTTTGATTGATGTGTTTACGATTCAAATTGAAGGGGTCGGTTACTTATTCCATTTGTGGAATTGAAGACTTGTGCATTACAAGGTAATGAGTTACATATTGTTGTGTGCCAAAGAGTTCATTTTGGGACTTGCTATAGGGGTGTTTTATAGGGTTGTTTTACTTCTTGAAGACACTTTTTATGCTATATTGACGGTTGTGGTTTTGCAGAGTCCAATGAAATGTTTTTAGACAGGTGTTGCCTTGAGTGTTTGTGGAACTAACATTTGAATGTTCTTTATAGATTTCCACAAGATTTACCCTGACTAGGACTGACATGAACCTTTACGTTCGAATTTGGAAGAATATATTACCCCTGATGAATATATTACATCAATGAGTCACTGGACAGAAACATGTTGGGTCGTGTTTAAAACACAACAAACCAATTTTATGGATTTTTTATGTTTAATGTTTGTTGCTTGTTTGGAGTAGGTTATGCTATATGTACAATTGATTGAATTCTGAATTTTGTGTGTTCTACGTATTTGTTGTGTATGACCTGGTTTTAGGTTTTCAGTATAACATTTTTTTTATATACTTTATATGTGAATTTCTCAATAAAATATGTACTTTATGGTGAACTAATCATGTATGCATGATATCTTTCTCGAGGGATAAACATTGTGCATACCTGTTTGTTCATTATATGTTTATTTTGTTCTGTACCATACATGATACCAGTTCCTATGTCTCCTACAGGCACTCACACATTGCCAGAGGCATCAGAGGAGGAGGATGATGCCGGCCTATTAGGGAGCACCGCTACCAGGCCCTCCACGGTTTGCCACCAACACCCCACAAAAAGATCTCCCGGAATGCAAAGCCACACCACAGCAGGGCTAAGGCAATGCCCACACCACAGGCCACCAGGAGCAGTGCAGGGCACACTGCACCCACTCCTGCAGCCAGAGGCCCTGATATTGAGGCCATAGCTGCTGCCAGGGTGACTGAGAAGTTACAGGGAGACACCGGCCGGTACGATCACCTGTCAAAGGGTCACACTCCCTGGAGATCCCTCCTCACAGCTAGCACCATCACACTCCAGAGACAACTCCGCCCCACAAGTGCTAGTACTCCCCAGAGAGCCTTCCACACAGCCACACATGTACACCAGAGCCGGACGTGGATACTCCCACATATGGCTCCATTGCAGACAGCCCTGGGCCAATGCAGAGCCTCTCAACACCACAGCACACTTTGAAATGAAGAATGCTGATGTGAGGCTCGAGGACATGGAGCACAGACAGCGGGCGATGGAAGAGATTGGCCACCCACACACTGCACACCTCCAGACAATCAGGGACTATCCAGGAGGCTACCCACAGGGTTGCGTATGCCATGGCACGGAACAAGGCTGAGACAACAGCAAAAACGACCACCCTTACACTCTACGTGCACCATGTCAAGGAAATGACGGAGGGCGTCTCTGCACTGGCCATATGCCATGTGACAGTTCCTTCTTTGTAGGAGTCAGATCAATCTCAATACGGAAGCCCCACAGGTTCCGCTCTGTCCTTGCATAGGTCTCAAAGTCAATGCATGTTGTATTATAGTAAAAGCTGATGAAGATTTCAATGTAATGATGATTGAGATCCTGCCCATTTCCAAGGTCAAGAACAGATCATCTGCCACACAGACCAGAGCACATTCTATTCTTTGGCTGGCTCCAAAGTTTCATCAAGAACCAAGAACCCATCTAGGAGATCAGCAGCTGGGAGCACACCACATTCGGCAAAAGCATAGGAAGCCTGGCACTCTGGAGATGGATAACCTGTGGGTATCCTCTGGCATTGTCAACGTACATGTTCACTAAGCGTGACAGCTGATCTATGTATTGGGTTCCAGTAGGACTGGAAAAGTTAAAGAAACTAACAATTCAACTGGGAAGATAACATCATGGATGTCATGGCCCTTCTTAAAAGGAAGCAATGACCACACCGCATTTTCATTCAGACGCAAATGCTCCTAGATGGTGCACCAGGTATTCTTTTTTCTTTTTATGTCAGGGAGCAGATGAGATCCAGAAGACTGCATAAAGCCAAGGAGCAAATGAAAATGCACCAATTCAAAATGGAAGCATGAATGTAGGGTGGCTGTAGCTGGGTTAGACTTGTATGCAGTATAGTATGTAAACGAGACGTTACCACATAGCCATCACCAAACCTCGGCCATTGCATCACACATAGATAATGTATGTATAGATTTGCACAAGTGGATTCCTAAATGGGAAGCAATGGAGGGCTGTGCAATAAACCACTCATGAACACGTTCCAGATGTTGAATTGGTCATATCTAAATGTACAGGTGAACCAAAGCAGGAAATCATACATGTTTATAAGGGAAGCGTAGCTGTTACACCGCTTTCTACAACATTCTGCTAGACAGGAATGCAATAAACTGCCCTCCAGAGGGTATTTTGAAGCCCACCCCCACCAAACTTCACAAGGTATTACTCCTTTCCTTCCCCTGGCCCCCTGCATTCTACTCTTCATGAAGAATGAGAAGACCCCATTATTTTAAAAGCATATCACCAATTGCAGATCACACTCTCGGTCTCCTACTTCACCCCTTCAGAGCTCTTGCCCCTTCGCTTCTCTTCATAGCCATCCCGGAAACCTATGCTGACCCCACAGCGTACCTGCAACGCAAATAGTGTGTCCCTTGTTTCCCACCTGGTGTCGAGCTTTATAAATCCTATAGAATTCATTATTGTACATCAGAGCAAAGGCAACATGACAAAAACGCCGAAATAGGCAAAGTGATTGAGAATGCTATAATTTAGCACAGAATATTTGAGAATACGCTATAACCACAGCACACCGTGATTGGCTGCACTTACAGTGAAGAAATCGTGATGGATAACCCACATGCGGTTTATTTCTCCGGAACACATGAATGTTTTGTTTAGCCAGATTTACAGTTGAGCAATATACATAGTGGCCTACAAGATCAAAAGGTGATGATATTTTCGACCATCCGATGTCCAGCGCTCAGGCTGGAGCCATCAAATTGTACTGCACCATATGGGCCTCATTATATGTTAATTGACAAGGGGGGTCCTGGGAGTCTCTCTGCCAGACATTAGTGCTGGTTACGAGAGACTTACCCAGAGTCTTTAGCTCACTATCTTTAACAGAGAAGAAATATCCAAAACATATCAGTCTTTGTCCTGCCCTGGGGCAGTCCAGCACCGAAATGCTAGGCAATTCTCCTCTGAACAAGAGTACCAACAGCAACTCCAGACACGTGTTTCGGTCTGGTTGGACCTCATCAGTAGGGAGGAGCTGTGCCTCTAAGAATAGTGAGCAAGGGGTCCACGTCTGGATTACCCTAGTAACGTAGGGTGAGACCCAAAGTTACTTAATTATGCAAATTGACAAGGGGGGTCCTGGGAGTCTCTCTGCCAGACATTAGTCCTGGTTACGAGAGACTTACCCAGAGTCTTTAGCTCACTATCTTTCACAGAGAAGAAATATCCAAAACATATCAGTCTTTGTCCTGCCCTGAGGCAGTCCAGCACCGAAATGCTAGGCAATTCTCCTCTGAATAAGAGTACCAACAGCATCCCCAGACACGTGTTTCAGTCTGGTTGGACCTCATCAGTAGGGAGGAGCTGTGCCTCTCTAAGAATAGTGAACAAGAGGTCCACGTCTGGATTCCCCTAGTAACGTAGGATGAGACCCAAAGTTACTTAAATATGCAAATTGACAAGGGGGGGTCCTGGGAGTCTATCTGCCAGACATTAGTCCTGGTTGTTACGAGAGACTTACCCAGAGTCTTTAGCTCACTATCTTTCACAGAGAAGAAATATCCAAAACATATCAGTCTTTGTCCTGCCCTGGGGCAGTCCAGCACCGAAATGCTAGGCAATTCTCCTCTGAACAAGAGTACCAACAGCATCCCCAGACACGTGTTTCGGTCTGGTTGGACCTCATCAGTAGGGAGGAGCTGTGCCTCTCTAAGAATAGAAAAGACTCTGGGTAAGTCTCTTGTAACCAGGACTAATGTCTGGCAGAGGGACTCCCAGGACCCCCCTTGTTAATTTGCCTCATTATATGTTTGCCAGTATCCTGGCGGAACATCTGCCAAGATACCGGCAAATGTACCTACCTTTTTTGCTGCCTGTTATTCCGGGATTACCAGGATATTGCAGAAAGGTGTGGTAAATCCCCATTCCTTGGGGGATCTGCCAGTATTATCGGCACCACCAATACCAGTTCCAAAAATACCAGCTGTTTAATGCTGGTGGAGGCCTGAGTTACTTCCAGCTCTTGCCTGGAGATAAGTCTGGTTATCCCCACCAGCATACTTGTACTCTGCACATCCAGTAAAATGCTACTATATATGCAAATATTGGCACTTTAATACCAGACCGGCAGGGTTATAATGAGGCCCACTGTCCTGGCTCTGAGCAGTCATATCACTGTCTAATCAGTGAACATTGTAGGCATGGCCATGCTGATCGAAGAGGTCGAGGTCTAAAAAGAATACCCACGGGGTGCTGAAACCTGGCACATTGTTTTCGTGCATCAATCACATTCCTCTGACTCATCATCAAACTGGGAGGTCGAAATATTTGCTTCCACCTGAAGCAATACTACGCATAGTAGGAAATTGCTGACAAATAACCACTGGCTGCCAAGCGACAACCAAGGAGGCACGCCTGATTTCCGTTGCTGCAAGGCATTCTGGGGCACGTCGGCCCATGTGACAGTCTGTGTTTACTTGTCTGCAAGGCTGTGGGCTGTAGCCTCTGACGAGGCACGCGGTAGTAGGGCGGAGGCACTCCCCTGCTCAAAGCTTTGCAGCCAGGTACCAAGCAATTAACAATGAACCAACATCTTCCCATGGGAAAACATTACAGTGAAACCATGGAATTACTCTATCGAAACCAGATTCCGGACATATGTATGGTGAATCGAGAAAGGTATATTACCTATGCCAAACCTGCTAGCAATTATGCTGCCAAAAATACTGCACCATAATAGGAATTTTTAAACTTTCCAATTAATTTGCGTATAATCTTTTCAATATTCTGTTTTACAATACAAACCACACTATAATTAAAATAGAGCAAGCAACACAAGTAAGAAAATACCTTTCACTGTGACAACACAACAAGCATTTAGTAGGCTGAGGAGAAGGCCAAACCACTGGAAATCTCACATGTATTTATTAGCAGGAGCTGACTCTAAAGCACTGAGAATCCCACAAGCATTTAGTAAATAGAGAGGAAGGTCAAAGATCTGACAACTTGATCTGCATTTAGCAGGTGGTAGAAAATGCTAGATCACTGAGAACCACACCTTCATTGACTAGGCATAGGCAAAGGGCAACACACTGAGAAACAGGCATAGAAAAAGGCCGAAAGACTAAGAATCCCACCTGAATTTTGAAGGAGTACAAGAAGGTAAAAATACTGAGAACCCCATGTGAATTTAATAGGCAGAGGAGAAAGTAAAAACACTGAGAATGCCATGTATATTTATGGATAGCAAGCTGAGAATTAAATGAATATGTTTAAATCTACTGCAGGACACACTGTGGTACGGAATGGAGTAAGGATGGGAGAAGAATCTATCTGTTTGACATTCTTCATTTGCTTCAGAACCAGTTGATTGCATTGGGGAATCATAGACTATGGGCCTCATTACAAGCTTGCCGGTCCGGTAAGAACGGTACCGGTAAGCTTGCCGGGACTGTTGTTACCGGACCGGAAAACTATGAGTACTGCTCGTGGGTGCCTTCCCGCTCGCCAGTTCTGACCTGGCGGCCATACCGGCACCCACGAGCAGACACTGCCGGTAGCACCGGCACCATTCTCAATGGTGCCGGTGCTACCGGCCTCTCCATTCCCATTGAGCTCTATGGGGCTCAAATGGGAACGGGGAGTAAAAGTTTCCGGCCCCTGGCAATGGGGAAATACAGGGTCCGTCAGTGTTATAATGGCCCTGCATTTCTCCATTGCCAGGGGCCGGAAAAATGTGCAAGTTTGGCGACAGCCGGCTGGTTTTACCGGCAAGGCTACTGCCAAACTTGTATTGAGGCCCTATGTTTGGATCTCTGCAAGTCACACTGGTCAATCAGTAGCCACATATCTCTTTCTCTTCAAAGAATAGAGGCATCTGTCTCAAAATAATAATGTGATTTGGAAAGAAATGAAATGGGCATGTATCACCTTTGTATATACATTAGGTACCGGGGGATGAAGTGCCGCAGGATTCTGAGGTAGGTCAGTCATCACCAACCGAGGATCAAGCAAGAGGCAGAAGAGATATCATCAGATTAGCAACAAGAGAACAGTCCACAGATGTGCAAGAAGAGGTGATTTTTGAAAATGCCCTACCTCTGATTTCTTTGGAAACAAATGACAATACAGAACATGACAACTATTTTGGTCCATCCTCTGATTTGAGAATGAGACTCAGACACCTTTACTTTGACAAGAGCACACATGCTGTGAAAGACCAAAAACAAATTGAAGAAGATTATGCAGGCTCAAACAAAATGCATGCACAGGAAGAAAGATTGGGGAAGCCAGTGTACATTATTTTCCCAAAACCGTTCAACCGCACCAGCCCTTCATTCTACAGCCCCAATACAATATGCACTTAAAAGTACACAAGTATACAGATGATGGACTAGAGGTACGAGCACGTCTCGGCCTTCCTAAAAAAGTCAGGAGTTTGCAGTTATTTAAGGTTGAAAAAGCAAAATGTTAATCTTGCCAGCTGCCATATATGTAAGAAAGTGTCTTATGAGGGAAGGCTTGTACCAATTTGAGCTCATAATCCATGTGGGCTACATGAAAAGAAATCATTGTGACCCCTGAACTGCAGGCATTGGGCACATTTGGACCATCATTCCATCCCTCTACACGTGAGAATCTTGCCGTATCACAGATGTTCAGAAGCCCTATCAGAACACCATCTTTGCATGCAGATCCCACTGCAAACAGACAACCTATTTTCTCCTCAATGCACCAGGGCTCCATGCTGATGCTTTTTGAGATTCAGGCCTTACAATTGGATGGTGGACCCTCAGGAAGTCATTCAAAAAATACAGTACAGTGTGTCAAGCCTGTCCAGAAAAGCTTGACAATTGCATGTGTCACACATTTTGGGACGCTTAAGCAATCTCACAAATAAGCTTGTTTCTTTAAAAAGGAGTGAACAATCATTACTTGATTTTTGCCAGATAGTGATCTCTGGGTGCATATAGTCTAACCTTGTTCCTTGGTACTACAATGCAACTGACTGTGCTAAGTGTCCAGATCTTTCTTTTCTCCCACACTTGCAATGTTCATGAGGTGCCAAGAGACTGTCCCTAATCCCTTTTAAAAGTTTGTTACAGGCCTTTAATATCCTTCTTATCCTTCCTGACTATCTTTATGGCCTGGCCTTCTCTAGGAATATCACACATCATGCAGAGTTTGCTCACCTGCTGCATTGAAATACCCCACTGCATCATCCCATCCACACTAAACAGATTCACATTTTTATTCTCTTTCCTTCAGTTTCTATTGAAATTTTGCTGCAAACATGTAATGCCCTTAAGGTCTTTCATGACAAATGTTATTGCATATGTTTTGCTAAGAACATCACAGATCAGGTAAATTGTGTTTATTCTACAATATGCTTTGCTGATGCATTAAACATTCTATTTATTTATTTTATGTATGCATTATGTATTGTTTGCTTGTTTGGCACTTATAAAATAAGAACATATTGTTTAAAAGCGCCCACAGGGCAGAGAAGAAGCAAGGATGGGGAATACTTTAAAAACACAATATTTAAGAGCAGTGGTGGAAAAAAGTGGAAGGGTCAAATCTACAGCAAGGAAGAGGGCAGAGGGGCTAAGTGCTGGGGAGTCCGAGCTCATGGGTGAGCCACAGATGAAGTGCTAGCGATGTTGAGTGCTACAAGGAGTGGGGCCGCGGGAGGTGTAAGTGAAAACTTACAAGGTGTGTAGATGCATGGATGCACTACTCTGGGAAGTATCTAATCTGCCTGTATCTTCTGGAGATGAGACCCTGAGAACTGTACATAACGTGTATGTTTTGTATGTGCATGTATCATAGGAGCCACAGACCATGACCAAGTTGCTATTCAGGAATTGTCTGAATAGAATATCAATAATATGCCCCTCATGATTACTGGCTGGCCCTCGTGTCAAATCCAAGAGCTAGAGAATGTCACCAATCAAATGACTGCATTTCTAACATCAGAATCTTAAGACATTGGGCCTCATTACAAGGTATGCGGTAGAGGGATAACGGGGTCGGTAGAGATGCCGGCCCCGTTATCCCTCTACCGCCCCACTGCGAGGTCTCCTCGCGGGAATGGGGATGTATTGGGTCTGGGTTCCCGGGAAGGGGATTTACCCGGCCCTCCAAGGTCAGAATGGCCCGGTACGTCCCCATTCCGGGAACCCAGACCCGGTACCCGGTATGGGGGTAGCCGTGCCACTAAAGCGCCACGGCTACCTCCATACTTGTAATGAGAACTTTTGACAACATCAGTGTGGTATGCTGCCCTGTGCTGTTTTCCTGATACTGCACAGTTCTGAATCAATAATTGTGCAGCACGCAGAACACACAACTCAACATGCCATATTGTATGTTATGGTGATGTGATTTATATTATGCCAATATGTAAGAGAGCAACCTCAGAGCATCTCATTTAATTTAGGATAAAACTAAGATGAATGTAAGTCTACGCCAGAATGGCTGCTGCCATTCCCCAGCCAGGTGAATGCTTCCACCAGGCTCTCTTTCCTCTACTTGCCAACTTCATTGAAGTAGAAATTCTGGACGGACTTCCCAGTGCTCTTGCAAGCCTCTTCTCCTTCACTAACCAACCCCCTATTCCAATCTAAACTCTCCCTTTCCATTCAGTTAAAACTAAAAGCAAATGCATCTATGAATTGGCAGGAATCCTTCTCACCCTCTCTCTGTTTTTCCTACAATGTGGTACTCCACTCACTCTCCTTTACCCTGGGCACTGCCTATTCCTCCTACTACACTAACCTCATTGCCTCTCTCTGCTCTTGCCCTCTCAAGCAAGTTAGATCTCACCACTCAAAGCTTTCCCCACTCCTCCTGGTCAATTCTATCCTCTCTCTCAGATAAAAAGGTTTCTTGATGTTTCTCCCCTAAAATCTCTGAAATACGTGATGCCTTTCCCTCCCTCCTCTTCATGGCCCATCTTTCTCCTCAGTATTCCTAAACTCCCACTTATGTTTTCTCTTACCTCTTCATCTGAACTGCTTCTTATATGGCAGTGGGCCATCCCCTACTGTGCTCCTGTATTTGCACCTCAAATTGTGAAGGAACTCATAGTCCTTTATAGCACCCAACTCTCCTTTATCTCCAATCTCTCCTTATCTGTCAGGGCCTTCCCAGCGTGCTATAAAGTCACCATTGTGCTACCCCTTCAAAAAATATAATGTGGCTGGTCCTAACAACCTGTTTAATTATTGCCCTGTCTCTCTTTTCCATCACTACTTTTAGATACCCAAGTGTGTTGTCTTTAACTAAAACACCAACGACCTGGAACTACATGGACTCAATGACACCCTTCAGTCTGGCTTAAATATCTATCATGCCAAGGAAATGGTTCACAAGTATGTCTCTAACTTTCTCACCACTGCTAACCACACACTCAACGGTGCTTCATTCTATTCCTTCTCAATATCTCTGTGAACTTCCACACCATTGACCCCTTTTCAATGCTCATGAATCTTGCTCAAACAGGCTTTCAGTGCACTGTCATTACCTGGATAGCCTATCAGACAGTCTGATTGTTTGCCATATCATGAAATGGAAAGATATTGCCAGTCACAACCAAATCTGTTGGGGGCCACAAAGGGTCTGTGCCGTTCACTCTCTGTACCTTTTTACTGGGTAAGTGCAGCTCCTTCTTTGTATTTGCATTCCCTCTTTTTGCAGATGATACCCAGATATGTTCCTCCTTTCCCGCTTATCTCTGGAGCTCTATGTCAAGCCCAGGGGAAACCTCCCGGTCCTCCTCTTCACCTGTGTCTTCAACCGAGCTATCTTGGCCTTCCGATTCACTCTTTCGGGGTGGTTTACATGGTTCCTTGACCTTCTTTTCCTTTTTCTGATGAAGGTAAAGGCGATCTCCCTCGTAGGCCACCATGGCCTGACAAGTCACCCAGGACTAGGGGAACCCCGAGGAGCAATCCCCCAAAAGTCAGGGAAAAAGCCTCCTTTGGCACAAAAAACGCTGAAGACGAAGATGTCTGACTTTCGATGTAGATAATGCTTGGGGAGAACTGCCTTCTCAGGTAGCTGAAGGTAAGGTCTTGATAGTTTGGGGGTTCTCTGACTCTTGTTTATTTCTTATACCCCAGTAGTAGGAAGAGTTCCTTCTTATTCCTGAAAAGGATCTTGATCATCCAGGAAGTGGCTTGGCAGATAACCAATTTAAGGAAAATGAAGCAATATAACAACGTTCACGAAGCAAACTGGAGTACAGCAGGTGATTAGCAGGCTACGAATGCCAACTGTTACCCACTGAGGCCTGGGTAAACCGGCAGAAGGAATAACAAGATTCTCGTAAAGAAATTGACGACCGGCTGAGAGCAGCCAAAGAAAGACTGCAAGGGACCGGTGAATAGTGCAAAGGGATAACTGCGAGGGCGGAAAGAGCCGGGCTGCAAGCAGCCTGAAAGGATCCGCATTCAGCCGTAGTCAGACGGAGAGTGGCTGAAAAGGAAACAAGACGACTAAAAGTAAATAGAAGAAGACCACTAATATGGAGCAGCAGAAGAGGATAGAAAGAAAAAGAGGTAAAGTAAACACGGGCGGTCGAAATGAACCCACAAGGGAAAAGTATAATGAGCCTAGAGTGGCCAAAGAAAGCAGCAAGCAGAGACAAAAGATACAGGAGAAGATCAACTAAAGTGTGGAAGAATAGTATATAATGAGTGGAACAGCACTTACCCAACACCAGAAAGAGGCGAAAACGAGCAGTAACAGAAAGAAACACCACGACCGATAAAGGAACAAAAAGCAGGACCGGAAGAGAACCGGTGCAAAGAGCACAAGGTAGAAACAATAGAGCGCTAGAACTGCTAAGAAAGAGGTCCAGCAGTCTGATACCAGGAGACGGATACAACGCAAGGAAGCCAAGTATCCACCCACAGATAAAGTGGCGGCAGCCATTTTGGTAGAAAACTATACCGTCAAAATGGCAACAAAAGACACTGTGTTACGTGTACTTCCATCTTTGCCAATACTTCCAAGGGCGCAGCATGACACTCTTCTCCAGAATACCTATGTGACTCCCAAATGCCACTGGATGCACTTCATGCTCTCGTGCCAATGCTCTCAAAGTCTAAAGTCATATACCTTCCTACTTTCCGACCCCCTCCCGTCGATCTCTCTTCTCTAGCCTTTACACCCACAACCCATTGCCCATGGATTTACAACCTGGGGCTTTAACAGTGACCTGAAACATTCACAATGTATCACCTCCACCTCTGTGGCTGCCAGGCTTAACCAGCTAAACATTTTCAGAATGTATCACCATCTTACCACTCCTTCTGCTAAAACACTTAACTCTACCTGTGTTGTCAGCAATCTATTTTTGCTTCAAGTGATTTATTCCAATTTCAAAAGCAACACATCAATTGTTGATATAACAGCATGAAAGCTAACACCATTGCAAGCAAAAACAGTAAATAAAATGATATTGTCTTAAAAAGTAAAAAAAAAGAAAAGTAACAAAATAATAAATTTAGGATACACTATAAGACATCCAATAAATGTAAAAGAATGCATAGTAAAAACAATATGATTAAAACATCAATATAAAATGCAGACTTAGCTTCATTTCCTGGAATGGACTCTCGTCTAACTCAGCCTCTGAGATATTTGTTTTCAAACCATATCCAAGAAGCCGCTCCACAGTTTATCAAACAACTTTCCTTTTTTTTTTGCATGTTGGACATTAGTCTTTCAACATTGCAGTATGAGTACAATTCTGACAGCCACAAATCTTCCGTCAGTGCCTCAGTCGATTTCCAGCTGTGCAGGATGAACTTTTTCGCTACCAACAATACCTTCCAAATCCAAGACGCTCGATGATACAGCAGATCCTCCAAATCTGAATCTTCTCCCAAAATCATTGCTTCAAAACTAAATTCTCTTTTGTCATCCAGTACTTTGTTCATCACTTCCGCGACCCCAGGCCACAATGATCTAACTCACTGTCACTCCAAAAGCATATGTTCAAGAGTACCTTTTGAGTGACTACAACCTGAGCATGCATCAGTTGAACTCAGCCTGTGATTATATAAGCGGTCTGGTGTCCAGAAAACTCTGTTTACAACGTGTAGTTGCTGTGCTCTTTCAACAGTGTTCATGGACATTCTTGGGGTATTTTTGCATAATGCTTTCCAACTTTGAGGTGCCATCTCTTCATCCAGACATAATGACCAGGATTGCAACAGCTTCTTTTTTTCATTCTGAATTTCCATGTAGTAAAATATACACTGGTGTAGCCACATTTTCCTAACGTCCTATGGCTTTCATATAGTTCAACAGATCAGTGGAATCTAGTTTTTCCAGTTTCACAGCAGTCATGAGTTTCCTGTAGTCTCCATATCGAAAAATTCCACTGCTGTATTTCACATTTAAATCCTGAAATCATGGCCATGACCATTTTTCAAATAGATCATCGATTATCCTTATCTCGGCCAGAAACCAGTCAGGCCAGAATAATGTTTTATTGATCGCAGAATTAAACCAAATTGACGAAGATCCCATCAGTACTGATGCCATATTGAGGGAGGAGGCTATTCAATGCCAGGTTAATCTAAAAAAGAAAGTCAAGGTAGACTTCATGCCTCACGCTTTATTAGTAGTGGACAGAACAGCTGAAGGGTGTAAAGGACCAGACATTCCAGACTCAGCGACAGCCCATTCAACTAATTATTCCCTGGTGAATGGCAGGAAATGTCTTGCCGTGAAAGCCTGATATATTTCAAAATTAGGGATACTCAAACCCCCTTTCTCCTTATAGTACTGCAATTTACACAACTTCAATCTTGGCTTTTTATACTCCCAAAGGAAGGATTGTATCATACTGTCAAGCTCTTTTAACAAAAACATTTGAATAGGAAGCCAAAACTTTACTCATGAAATACATTATTCTAGGTGCAGCTGTCATTTTGATTGCACATTAGACTGATTTGGCCAATCACACTGTGCCATGCACTGTTAATTGGTTTTGTACAGTTGTACATCTTTTAATTCTTTGACATAGACAGCCTGACACGTGTTTTTCGAGACTTGGTTCTTCTTGTGAGGATGTGATTAAATGAGAATAAAAAAAATTAAGAAAAATAAGAAAACCTGATTAGTCATATTGTAACTCATACGCCAATCTGTTACTTGTATGTCTGTGATCAAAAAGGTGGAGTGTCACATCACCACCATGTCAAAAGGAAGTATGATGTATAAGTACCAGAAACACTGCTCTTTAATGTTCGATTGCTAACAAACAATTAAATGCAATAGCCGTTATGCCATTATCAACACTTACTTGCCAATCTATGTTATTGCTGTCCCACAATCTTAGAATCAGATCACTGACTTACCAATTAATAAGTTCTCAAAAAGTCTGAGCACAAAAGGATCTGTCAAATATAAACAAACCCATACAACACATTAAATCCAGCTTGAAAAACTAATCATCAGAAATGCATGCGCAACAATAATATAAATGAATACCATATTCACACTTCGCTGTTGCGATGAAACATGATAATCACTGTCTTTGATTCCCATCATCACCACATCATTATCAATCCATTCACGATCCGTCAACCAAACATGAAAAAACGTTGCCCATGTGAGCGTTGCCATCCAGAGAGAAGAACAAACCAAACCATGCAGATAATTAGTTTGTGATCCAATTATAGTTTAGTTAAGAACCCAATCCGACCATGAGGGACCATACCAAAAGTAACAGCGTTACTTCTCACCTGCCTTTCGGCGTTGCACTGAATGTAGGGAGAGCCTGCCGCCGCTCGCTCGGCTTGTAAATATCGGATCTATGCTGTTAGGATGCAATTGTTCACTCGGCCTGATGCGGCCACCATCCTGCAATAGTATCACTCACAGTTCAATTCTTATTGAACATGCATTAAAAATGCCACGATCATGCGAAAATACAGTGGAAGGCCTAATTTTGTGCTTCAAGTGCACTGATTGAGGAAGTTAACCCTTCTGTCTTACTTATATAACCTAGGCAAACACGGTCCCATGCGGATCATCTGCATAGACCAATACAATCACAGTGTGAGATCCCCTAGTAACGGGAGCCGGGCTGCAAATGTTCAAATGGATTCACTCTTCAATTGACATTAATAGTGTGTGACACAAACCGCCTAGAGGAACACAACATACATCCTAATTTAAGATCCAACCAAACAAAACTTTTCCATTATTAGCATGCAATTGCTTGTTAGTCAGCGTGACATAATTTATGAATCATGGAATTCATTGTGAAACAACATGGCATTTGTTCCCTGTCACCTATAATTCCCAGTTGACATGATCTGTTTTTTGGATATTAAAGGATGCATTAAAACTTAACAACACTGCCATTATGGCAAAGATAACAGAACGTTTCTTATTGGTCCAAGCTCCTTTACCCATCATATATAACCATTCAGAGCGCACAATACTCAATTACCTGACCTGCTCAGTCATTGTGGTTAGTATTTCATACAGAACGCTGCAATTATAACCTCCATTTAACAGTTTGTTACTGCTTGCGTAATACTGATTTGCAAATGTCCAGAAGCCAGCATGCCCAAAATAACTGGTAAACAACTGATTGCATTAATTAATGATGCAATTTGATTAAGAGAAAAACATGGCCCCCAGCATGCCTAAAACATCTGGTGTGCAGCTAATACATTATTAGATGACAAATGTTGGTTCAAAGAAATACATGGAAATCATGGTCTGTGTTAAGGCCCATCGAGACCGTTCTGTTTTTAAAAATTAATCTTGACTCAAGTTGATGTCATTTGAGTTCAAGATTACCTCCCCTTTGTGAAAGATTTGCATGGGCTATGCCAGTAAATTGTATGTCCTGATTGCTATCTATTTGATGGACTTCTTGCCAATGTGTAGTTAAGGGATATTTGGTTTTGAGATTGATGACAAATGTTCCCTAATACGAATCTTCAAGGGTCTGATGGTACTGCCGATGTACGTTAAACTGCATACACAAATAATGCAATACACCACAAATTTGGTATTACAGTTAATAAATGTGTTAATAGCATTTTTGCCCAGTAGTCCGAAGTCTTGTGAGGATGTTTCATGTGCATGTATGCACATGTTGCATCCTCCACACTTATGAAACCCATTTGGGTGACCATGAGCTAACCATGTATCTCTCCCTATCGGGTTGGACATGAACGATGGACATGAGATATTTCTGAGTCTTGGTGCTAGCCATTTTGCTATGTCTTGATACAGATGGAGCAAATGCCAATGACGTTTCAGACGTTTCAGAATTTTGTATATATTGTTACTATCAGCATTGTAATGTGTAATCAATCGTAAATTATTCACTTGCATGCTAGTGCTTCTTGTTCTAGGTGTCAGTAAATCTCCTCTAATCATACTAGACACATCTTGTTCTGCTTTATTAAGTGTTTGACTTGTATAGACCCGAGATCGAAATCTCTCATGAATCAACACTTTTTCCAACTCAAAATCAACTGGATGTGAGCAATTCCTTTTGGCTCTAATGTACTCACCCTTCAGAATGTTGTTAATTACTGAAAGCTATTGAGAGTATTAACAACATTTTCCGACACAAATCAGCTTCCTATCATTTACATATCAAAATGATTAAGGAAATGCTTCTATGTGCATTGCAAAATAATGTTTTTCTATTCAATAACATTTACTACAAGCAATTGGTCGGCATTGCCATGGGTGCTACCTTTGCACCATCTTTGGCTAATATTTTCATGCATCAGTTCGAAAAAGCAATATGTTTTTTCTAACTCACAATTCTCTTCTTTAATATATTTCTGGAAACGATTTATCAATGATGTTATTATGATTTGGACTGGGACAGTGGAATGTCTATTGCAATTTGTCCACTTTCTGAATGAAAATAAATAAATATGCTAGGATCTACACAGGCAAACAGGGTATTTTTCAATGTGGAAATAACTGAAACAATGCTTACAAAATATAGAATTATACAACCTATGGCTTGGGGTAGTTCTACTTACAAGAGGGGTCAGGACTGGGCATCAGGGAGCATCAGAACACAGCGCTGGGACAGCAAGGGATCAGTCAGGGATTTCATCTGAGTCCTCCATGTGGTCCCAATCAGTCTCTAGGTCTCTTTCCTCCACTGCAAGATTAAGCCTCTCTATGCTGGGATGTTCTCGCCAAATTTCATCAGCAGGTCACATCATGGAATTAGTGGGAGAAGTCCATCTCTGAGGCGAGCTGACTTAGTTATAGCACAAAAGACATCACTAACTTGTCATAATTCTTGCGAAAGGGATTGGTGGAGTGTCACTACCTCACTCCCACCTATGTGCTGATAGGACAAGGGGATGGAGGAGTGCTTTGGGACAGGGCAGGAGAGAGCTTCATCATCTCACTTCGACAGGTGGGCTCGCCTGCATTAAGACTTGAAAATCTCACCACATGGCTAGTACCCTGAATTTCAACATCTTGATATGTATGAATACATTTTTGACAACTACATGTTAACACACATCAGGTGAGGCAAGTCAGGAGTCTGTATGTCATTCCTGTGCAGAGATACTGTTTTTCTTAATTTACTCAAGAACCATATCAGTGAAAAATATGCTGTTTTACGGGGGTCATATTAATCATAATCAACATGCTTTATCAACTTTTCACATCTCTGGAAAACACAAGGAGGCCCAAATCACATTTACATGAATAACTTTAGTTGTGTTTATCCCACATGTTATAGCATGGTCAGAAGGGTTTCATTGCCACCTTTAATAAAAGCCTAGAATGACTGTTGCACTTTGTATACTGTCCATTTTACATGATTTAATGCATTTCTCCCCTTTTAAAAGCAATGTGTTGATTCACTACTTATTTGTTTAGAGCCCCACCTTTTGTTAACTTCCACTCTCCTGTTCAGGCATATGATGTCAAAAGACGGATTTGTGTTTAGATTAGCCTGCCCCTTCAAGGGCGCTAGTGCACTTTTTGTGATACTGGTGACCTGGAGGTCACTAGTGCTGCTAGAACAGACATTATCTGGTCCCCACTGCATTTCCCATCTAAGAGTACATTATTTCTTGTATTTAGGCTTGTATTTTTAAGAAATGGTTCTGATTGATGATGACACCCCAGTCCTGTCTTCAGGACAGCAGAGGGGAGGGCCTGGACCCTGGTTTCATGTTAGGAGAATTCACAGTTGCTATATCCTGCATCAAATAGCCTTTAAACTTGCATCTAATTCCGATTTTACATGACCTCTTTCTATGACACACAGTTTCCACTATATGTGCATATTGTTTCTGGATGGTATATGTACATGATAACACCATGCCCAAGCGTGCAAGTGTGGTGGGCATTTTGCTGAGCAAATTGTTAGTCTAGTGGGAAAACGAAATTACATCATTGTATTTAATGTACTTGCAAAAATGCACCATTTCACTGCAGCTGCTTAGGCAAACAATTCTGGTATTTCCTGCACTTCGGTTTTCTTGAGATATCATTGCAGCTGCCATTGGATTTGTCAAAATGTTATTTCCACATGTCATTTTCTTCCTTCATGAAAGGCATTGCACACCTCTCCATATTTTGCAATTTATGCACCTTTTCTTTCCTTTTGATTTGAATGTACAAGGCCTTAAGTCGGACCTCATTTCTGTTCAGGCCTTGCATTTTGGTGAGTTATCATAACTGACTCTGGCCTCTTTACTTCTGGCATCCAGGGGCTATTTCACCCCAGACCTGGAAGGACAATAACTCACAAACTGCTGAAACACCCTCCATCTCTGCTGCACAACCTCTACATGAGACACATTAATGACTCCACATGTTACAGCACAACGTTATGTTTGCATTTCCACTGACCAACACCCTACTAAGTGCATAAGAACGTAGTCAAAATATGATCTACATAGAGGGAATTCCTCAAATCCTCCTGAACCACCACCACCCAAAATTCATCATAAAATGGAACAAATGACATCAAGAACACTGAACATCTGATTAAATGTTAACAGCGTAGGACTTCCCCTTTCTGACCCGTAAAAGCTAAACCCAAATGCTTTGGTCTGGTCTAGTCACCATGGAAAATGGACTCTTCAAGAGTCTACCGAACTACCACCTGTACTCTGCCCAACTAAATTAGCTTCAGAATTCTTTCCAGCTTACTACATACATACACCCCCATGCACACTGCAATCTTATGCTTGCTACAACCCCTTCACCAAATTCACTTCTGCAAAGCCATGGTGAGCTCTAGCCACATGGATGAAACACCTTTACGCCCACCACACCCTGCTTCCTCCACTCATAAAAGAGGTTTTCCTTGTACCCTGGTGATGCCAAATAATATGCCTTTGGTTCTCCTCTGGATAAATATACACTTTTGAATCACCTCGATAAACCACCTAGAACAATACTTGTATAAAGGACTTCTGACACTTTGAGCGTAATATCCCAGGTTACACACATGCCTTTCTCTCCATTAACACACTTCCCCCTCTTCCATCTATTTCAGTCCTATGTGCCAAGAGGCAGCTATAATTACTGAATTGTGCTACACAAAATCACTCTACATTACATTACATTACATCCAGTCCTTCAAACCCAGCCAACCTTCAAACCACAGCAATCAAGAAATAGTCCTTCTGTATTGGCTCAATGTAGAAGGGATCAACCACATAGGGTATTTACACACCAGTTACCATCTCAACGCTCCATTCTAATCTGTCCTCCTGGTTCTCTAAATTGCCATACAAAGTGGGCCAATATTACAAAAAAATCCATGGCAGTGAATAGCTGCTCACAAGATTGGATCTTGAGACATAAATAAAAATGATAAATCGAAGAATGCTGAAATTGCTTCTTTATATACAAAATGCCTGTGGACAAATGAACTATAAAATTATTTTTTAAAAGATATTTGCTTACTTCTTACAAGGGAAACATTCCCTTTCACAAACTTCCCTCTCTGGTAGACAGACGGCCCTCTCCTCTTAAACCACTTACCTCTCGCAATTGTCACTTCCTCTCCCCGGGACGTCAATTTACTAAAAGGTCTGAGGAATTGGATGTGATATCACAGGCCCAATTACATCACAGGAAGTGCCTCCATGTTCCCTTTGACCCTTATTATGTCACAGGAAGGGATATAATATGACCATTGACCCGGATGGCATAGCACAAAGTGACATTGAGGATGTAAAAATACATTTAAATCGGCTTACAATAATATAGCTAATAAACGAGATAAAACAGTGTTAATAATCATATTTTAAATATTGTTCTAATGTGATATTTAGGGGGTGGCAGTTACCATGGCATGCATAGTGTACATCAGAGGAAGCAAATGGTATTGGGGAACTGATTTAGGATACCAATAAAGCCCATTTTGAACATTTACTGTCATTGTATACATGTTACCTGGTCAGAGCAAGTATAGTCAAAAATACTGAATATCCCTACATTCACATGCTTGGCTCTTATTAATGAAGTGCAGCCTCAAATGCCCAAGTAATGTCATTGTATTGTAGTTAATGCATGTTACACCTGTCATAGCCCAGCGAAAGACATGTTCCCATGTTTAGGTGCTGAAATTGTATGCAAATGTCATCAAAGAAATGACCCACTTATGACATCCAATGACATCCAATGCATGTTAATGCCACACATACATGCCATGGTCTTCATAATAATGTGCCGACTCACATGACCAGATGCTATCATTATATGCCAAGTGCAGCCTCAAATTCCCCAGTAAGATTATCTAATGCCATTTAAGGATTCATATGCATGGTAGTCACTGTATGGAATCTGTAATTACTGTTGTGATGTGTCTCCAGGAGCTGTCGTCATATATCAAGTGCAGCCTCAAATGCCCTACCTAATGCCATCCAATGGAAATTACTGCATCATATCAGTGGGATAGTCTCCACATGGAATGTGCCACTTGACATTTTCTGATGCTCTGTCCATCGGCAGTGTGCCCCAATCCCCATTTGCATCACACATATCTAAGGTTGCCAGTGGCTCGCCCCTTGGGGGATATGTGAACAACTTGTCTTCATCTGGCCTCACACATGCACAACAGCATCATCTACTTTTGGCTCCAACCTGTCCAGAATTTTCATATTTTTTCTGGGCCTGTTTGTTAACCCACATGCAGTATACCACACACGTCTGATGTGGTGCTCCAGGAACAAGAGTGCCCGCCCCTTGTCCCTGTTCCTGCCCTTCAACAGCTATTAGCAAGTTGTTAGAGGGAAAGAGCAGGAACAAAGGGTGAAATTCAAGTGCACTCTTTAGTTTGGGTTTAAGCTGGCACTGCCCTTGTAATCCCTGCGCCAGACAATCCCGCCTTATCAGTCAAAGTCAATAATTTCAGCTCAGCTCAATAAAAAAAAGTATAAAATGTAGTTGTCCGACAATGGCGAAGTGATGAAATGGATTTGATACACTTGCTCCAATCAACCACACTCACTGTTTCCATCATAGAAAGATGAAAGGTGCAGTTGGTCCTATAAGGATCTGCAGGTTATGCACAGATCTATCCACCAGTCACATTTCACCCGAGACATTATATTGGTTAGAGAGCTGTGACCTTCAAAGTACAATCTGGTTTCTACAGATGACTATTAACCCACCAATTTCTCCTACTGGAATATATATTAATAACAATGATATAGAGATGGGAAGTGTAGTATGTCTAGTTGTAATATTGCTATGGAGGAAGAGTTTCACTTTTCACTTTTGAAAACCCTTAATCAGGGAACATGTTTTGTGATTATTTGGCATCTTTCGAAATTGTGTGATTCATGTGTGTTTAAACAGCAGATAACAAATCTGTTAAGAGCAATGAAAGTTGTCAAAAAACTATTTCAGTCCTTTTTAGAGACCTCTATTAACCACCCAGCTGCTCCCTATACCCCATCCAGCTAAGAGCAATGTAACCCTGTAAAACTCAAAAGGCATTTTTATGTCTCTCTTCCACTTTATACAATACTAGCAAAAAGTAACTATTCTCCGAACAGGTTCTGTGGAAACTCTAAGTCTTCCCAGGTGTGAATTTTCCTTCAGGAGAAGCCTGGCTGATTGAAAGGTCAGATTAGTTGAGAGAGAGAGACACTTTTCAGAATGAATTTAGTGTATATTTAAGGAAATTAGCCTATGCTCAGAGGCAGATTGAAGTTGTAAATAGGAAGCATGTGTTTTGCTCTCCAGGTCTATCCCCTGAGAGCCATCAAGGCACACCCATAACATTTTATGATCAGCAAGGGGCAGTGTACATATTTCCTTCTCATGGGAAGGGAATGTTCTCCACCCACCCTTGCTGCAGCTTGTTGGAGAGATGGAAGGCCACTTGGTAGTTCAGCCCTAGCTTGGTCTCATTCACAAAATGCAGCTTTTAAAGTTATCTTTTTTCCATTTCACAATTGTCACTTAAAACTGAACAGTATAACCTTTTGTTTGTCATCACGTTACTGTCAAAGACTTTGCATTCTTGATATTTCGACACATGTCTTTCTATAAAGCTGATTTTCAGTCATGTAAAGGGAAAAAGATGAAATGCAAGGCCACATCCATTGTTTAAATGTCTTCTAATCGGTTGTGCTTTTATTACAGCATGGACTCTTTTTCTATTTAACAAAAGCTTGCTGGGTAATTGCATATAACTGGGAAGATTACTTGTTGAGCCTTGTCATATAATTTTGGATTTACACATTTGTTATTGATGGGCTACTAACATCACATATTTTACTTGCATATGTTATTTTTCAGGTGCTGTGAGCAGGCTTGCACTCTGCTTTCTTTGCATCCTCGTCTATAGTATAGATTTCACAAAAATGTTATACTTCCCAACATTAGCAATTCCATTTGTGAGGTGCTAGTCGGGTCCTAGTTCTAACTGTGCATCCCGGGCCGTGTAGTCCTGAATTTATAACAGTTCACTGTCCAGGATAACAAGTCTCTAAAAGCAAATCTACAGACAGGACTGGATTACCATCTCTCAAATGGAAAATCTAATGGTAGTGTCTTTGCCAGTTAAGGCATGAAACCTGAAAATCCACACTAGACAGGTAGAGGCCACGCCCGCCCTCTTCCTACAGTCATGTGTCCTTTGTGGATGATGCGGCTCACCAATGGATCCTGCAGGGTAAGGGATGCAATGTGCATATGGTTTAAGATAATTGGTAAGAAAGACAACATTGTGACATTGTGCGGAATGCAGACCATTGTAATGGAGGCTAAGAATTCCACGTGAAGCCAGCAGTACTTACACACTGCATGGAGATGACCTGCTCTCCAACACTGCATATCAAAGAGGTAGAATTGAGTTAAGCTGTGGAGATCAGTCCCGTTTTTTTTAACAATTATGTGATATAATATGATATACCATTTATAAAGCGCCTGTACACAAATGTTTCTAGGCGCGATAAATGTCAATTTTACCATTCTAAAATGATAGTTCAAGAATTCAGATGCTGTCTTTTTTAATGAGGGTACATCTCACATGGGGACTTTTGGAGCAAATGTCTTTATGTGGGGCTATGATTAGCTGGAATCCACACGGTTTCAATTCGTGTTGAGTTAATTCACCCTATGTAAAATATTTACTGACATGTTCCTATTCTATAGCACTCCAACCGTCAAGCAGCTCCTTCAGAGCACTTTGGGCACAATTGCTGACAGGAAGGTAGGCAGGTCCCGGAACACATTTTTTTGCTTGCTGGCGAAGGTGGGGAGGGGCGTTGTATCTCAGGTCCAGGTGAGAAGCCACTATGTTAGTTTAAAGGAGGCTGGACTTGGGTTTATTCTGAGTCTTTGCTGTGTGATACTTTGGCATGGTGTATGGTGTTGTGAACCAGGCTGTGCCTAGTTAGTATTCGTTTGGTTTCAGCGTTCCTGTGACCAGAAGGCACCTAGGAATAGATGCTGCTTTCCTCTTCTGAGGAGTTGTGACAATGAAGGTATTTTCAGAAAGTGCTGTCTTGTGCAATGAGGCATATCCCCCTGAACGGACACATCATAGCCATCTGAGTGGCTAATAGTCTCAGTGAGGCCATGCTTAAGCCCCCAGTAAGTGTGCAGGGAGAATGGGGGGGGGGGCTGGTGATGTGTAAAGACGCCAGTCCATAGAGTCCCCCCTTGTTGATTAGAAAAGTGTTCCAAAGGTGGCTAGCTCTCTGAACAGGAGACATTTCAGTGCCTTTAGCACCAGGGTGACATGGCCACCACTTCAAGGGTAATTCAGGCAACATGTGGTGGGATCTCTGAAGTTGGCCAATGGACTTCCTGGGGAACCCTGTGCTTAGTGCATTTAAACCAAGTGTGGCCTCTGGAGATCAGGTCTAGCTATGGTGGTGTGAAGAGAAAGGGAATAATTCTCCATTGGTTAATCAGATGCAGCAGATTAATTGGAATGGAACAAGATAGATCTGAGGTCTAGCATAATTGTTATTGCCAGAGCACTGTCCACCCTACTGTTCTGAATAGGACTAAAGACTGGGCTCTAGCATGGCAGGCTCCACAAGTGTCTACAGCGCCACGGCTTCCTCTGTTACACATACACTGCACTTCAGCACAATCGAGGTATGTGAAGACTGAATAATCCATTTACAAGCTCTGTACGAAACAGCCCAAGCCTCACATCTGTAAAAAGGCAATGTCCAACTGAGTATACCAGTTTCATGGTTTACAGACAGATTTGTTTCTGTTACGGTGAGGATTGGGACAGACCAAATGGACAGATTACCCATTTCGATTACTTGCTCAGAAGAGTTTCATGCTTAACATATTTAAACTACATAATTCAGTTAACATTATGTTCCCAAAGTGTTCTTTGCATTCTTGCAAATTGACAGTACTCAAGCTTTCTTGCAGGTGCCTCCCAGCAACACGTGGTCCAGCTCCTGGAAGAGAATGTGTACTGCTCAACCAGGTCTCCTCGCTGGAGGTGGCAAAGGTTTCCAGTGGACAGTCTGTCCATTTCCTGCAATGAGCAGCTTGTAGAAACTAAGTTAGTGAAAAGAAATCACTTAAGGCGGGGGCGGGGGCGTGGGGGGGTCAGGTCGCCACCTGATACCAAATCTTAGCTTTCAATGTATTGTGGCTGAGGACCCAAGTAACCCCAGAATGAGAAACATTGATCAGCTCACACAACAATCGTTACAACTCCATTCACACCTGATCTAATATCCAGAATAGATTCCGACCTGTGACATCAAGGGAGTATAAAT
Organism: Ambystoma mexicanum; assembly: GCF_040938575.1. Lineage (NCBI taxonomy): Eukaryota > Metazoa > Chordata > Amphibia > Caudata > Ambystomatidae > Ambystoma > Ambystoma mexicanum. The sequence continues at coordinate 952,865,847 of NC_090926.1, read as the reverse complement.
ACCCGGCTATACAGGTTTCCTGGATTTGGTTACTTGCAAAGTCCCCTGACCCAAAACTCAAAGGGCATATGCTTGAGTGGTAGTGCAATTCAGACGGCAGTGCAATTCAGACGGCACTTTCTCATGTTTTCAGATGACAGTTTATTACATTACAGCAGAGGAAACTGCTATGTTAATAATAATCCTATGGTTATTGTATGGCATTAGCATCATTACCACATCCATCATCATACCGCAAAATTAAATTCTGTTCTTTTCGCCACTTTTAATCCTTCGCAATTTATTCTGCTCGTTAATCCACAAAAGATGGCATTTCAAAGCATGGAATTATGCAGAGAAGATAGTAGGCCATTAGCATACAGTTTTCACCTGTTGTTCTTGAAAATTCAATCATTGATCATTTTGAAAATGAATGCATCCTGTTTTAAAGGAATTCAAATGTGTTTTCAGGGCTGATGGTATTACAGACTGAAGTGCTTTTGGTGCTGTAAGCATGGGCATGATGGTTCGAGTAACATGTGAACCCCTACATGTTCTATGAGTTTTAACCGGGGTGCAACTGGGTTTCTCTGCGTGCCTATGTATAAAGGCAGTCCAGTAGAAACTCAGCGCAGTCGATGGGCGGCCCTAGAAGAGACTGGAGTAGCTCAGGCTTGTTAGGGAAGCAATGTTTGATAATGTAGAATTAAATTGATAATAGCATTTAGGTATTGTTGGAGAATTAGGTCAAAATGTTAATGAGGTGGACTGGCGGGCACTTCATTTGTGGGTTGGTGATGTGTGTGAATTGAGGGTTGTGGGTCTGCCCACCCCATGTGATTATAATAGCAGGAGGAGAAGTTAAAGGCGCTGAAACTCCATGTGCATGTAGTAAACAATGAACGAGGTAGCACTTGTGTAACAACACATGCTTTTGGTAGACAGAGAACAAGGTAAGAACATTCCATTGAATTTAGTGGATGAAGAACGGCAAATCACATTATCCCAAAAAATACAAAACAAGAAACAAAGACACATGAGCATTTAAGACTCATTAAATAGGTACAAACTGTAGGGAAGGTGACTGAGCACAGCACAAGAAGATTTCTCTGGTTCATACCATGTGCATTTAGCCAGTTGAAGAGCCGGTCACAAGACTGAGAGAGCCCCACATACATTTAGTAAGCAAAGAATTAGAGAATACTTAAAAACCTGTGTGTGTTTAGGAGTCATGGATGAAAGACAAATCTCTAGGATCCCCGTGTGCATTGAGTAGGTGGTGGAGATGGCCAAAGCACTGAGACGTCATGTGCATTTTGTATGTGGAGGAGGACACAGCACTGGGAGAACCGTGTTGATCGTTTATACTAGAGCTACATATCCCATTCGTTTTGTAGTTCTCTCTCATTAATTCCGCAACCAGGTACGTAAGCGCCGGCCAGGAGTCAGGCAGGTCTGTTCGAGTCCATTCTGGGACCGGGCGAGCAGCAATACTGCACTAGATACACGAGTTAATGGGCTGCACGGGCAAGGAAACAGCAACATGGATATTTATAATCTCCTACCGGCCCAAGAAATTGTATTAAGGGTCAGCAGGAAACAAGCAGAAATAGTCACTTGTTACCTGCAGGAGCCTAATCCCTTAGATATCAACCTTAAAACAAAACTGTAAAGATGCAGAGTCCTCTATCAAGCAGTCCTTCCTCTGTGCTCATAAAAGAGGAAAACTGTGAGAGGACATAACCAGAACTACTAGGCAGGGAGGGGGGGGCATTGCCCCCATGGGAATAAATGCCTCTGTGGAGATCAATCTGGATAAAGCAAATATTATTAATAAGCCAGATCATTTCCACTCTACAGAGATTAATGAACCAGCTAGAAAATCAGTGCTAACGATCTTGCTACTTAAAACAAGATTACTGTTAAAGCATGCCACTGACGTTGCCTCTTATATAACTGAACAGGATTTAGACATCTGTGCTTTCACAGAGACCTGGTTATTTAAAGCAGCCGGGCCAACCCTATGCCTGGCAATTCCAAATGAATATAACATTTTGAGGCAAGATAGAGAAGAAGGTAAAGGTGGCGGAGTGGCTGCCATTTTTAAGACTACGTTATACATTTGAGAAGTGGATATGGATTGTATTAGTGGTTGTGAAACACTCCATTTCAAAATTAGGATGAACCCAAAAACTACGCTCAATGTGATATTATTGTATAGGCTGCCCAATCCTATGAAGGATTTCTCTTCACACTTGAGTAACTGGCTTCTCTCATTCCTCAAACCCAATACCAAAGCTGTCATCCTGGGTGACATGAATTTGTGGTCGGTCTGTAAAAAATATCTAATGGAGAAAAGCTTGGAAAAAACCCTTAGCAACCTTGGTTTCCTACAGCTTGTTCGAGAGCCTACACATATTAAGGGAAATGTTCTGGACTGGATTGCCAGACATAACATGTCCACAACTGAACCAGTTGTAAGCCAGTGTCCTTGGTCAGATCATTCCTTTATTCATCTGAATATCTTATGTGAAAATCAGATACAAAATATTAAAATAATTAAACAGCACAAATTGACACGTAATATTAAGAAACTTACAACAGAAGCAATGAAGAAATGGCTGTTGCCGTTAGCAATAAAGATTGAAATGTCTGACTGTGCTAACATAATGAGTGAAGAAATTCAGGGTACCCTACAAAAGGCAGCGGATGCTCTTGCAACCAAAAGAACTAAATTACTGCCTATCAGGAAACCGAATAGCTGGTTCACACCAGAATTACAGAGCCTCAAATAAATATATAAAAAAAATAATTTTATAACTTGAAACAATCCAAAATGGAGAGTGATAGACAAGAAATTCAGGAAGCCTAAACAAAACATGTAAACGGCCATGATGGAAGCTAAAAGTAGCATGTTGGACCACAGAATTCTTGAAGAACAACATGAATCTAAAGAATTGTTTAAAATTCTAAAAGAGCTAGAAACACTGTGTCCTCTCCCAGAGAACTTGCCAACTAAAAATGCAGAATGGTGTACATCCATTAAAAAAGCCACGCTAAATAAACTGGATGAGATCAAATAAAATATTGAGGTTAAAAGGACAGAAGCAGTCCCTGCGAAATGTGACATTAGGAAACTTCCTGATAAAATAACAGGACCTGCTTTCAATTTCCACCCAGAAACGCAGACAGAACTGGCCAACATTACCGGTAAGCTGAGACCAACTAACTGTAAAGGGGATTCTTGTCTGGCTGAGACTTTCAAAGCTTGTTCCGCTACTATGGTCGAAGTCTTTACAAAATGTATTAACACATCATTTGTGGAAAGTCATGTCCCGGATCACCTAAAAACTGCATGGATCACTCGGTTGTTAACAAAGACTGAAATGTGCCCCTTTGAAGCACTTATTTATAGGCCTATAACAATACTCCTTTTTTGTTTACGATTCTGGACTGCATTGCATGCACCCACATCTTGGAATTTTTCAACAACCACAAGGTACTAGATGACAGACAATCTGGTTTTAGGCAAGGTCACGGCCTGGAGACAACTCTGCAGGACCTTAAGTCTTATTTATTCATTACCATGGACAAGGGTGGGACAGCAGTCCTGATGTTATTAGATTTGTCTGCCACCTTCGACCTGGTGGATCACCACCCATTGGTTGCCAGGTTAAGGAGGCAGCACATTTCTCAGACGCCATTCAGCATGGCTACAATCCTTCCTGAGTAACAGAACATTGAGGGTGTTCAGTAACCTTGCAGAAGCCCCACGTAGTATCTCACATTTTGGAGCCCCACAGGGTTCATTGTTCTTCTCATCGAGTTGTTGGACAGAAATAGCATTGCATTCACTAACTATGTGGATGACATGCAATGTGTCATCATGTCATGTGTCAATGTGTCATCATGTGTCACATGCAATGTGACAAACGATCTTACTAAGCCAAGTGACATTGAGATTGCGCAAGTGCAGGGGATAGGGGAGGGGAAAAGTGCCAGGGGAAGGGGAGGAAGGGCAAGAGCTGTACACAAGATCAAACAACAAGTAGTGCGGCCAGCAGCTGGCAAGTGCAAGAGTTAAGAGCGGACACTAGGTCTTAAAAAGTGCAGGTTAGGGGACTGTAGGGTTGCTGATACGTCCCCAAGTGTAAGGGTTGCCAGGAGGTAGTGCGGGAGTGCAACTGGGCTGCAGGGACCTGGGCCCAAATTCAGAGGGGAGCCAGGTGACCAGTGCAGTATCAGATGAGACATCAGCAGGGGAGAGGAAGAGAGAAGGAAGAAGCAAAGAGGAAGGTCTTGGGGTGCTTCTGGAACCAATTATGGTTCTGCCCAAGTTTAAGAGAGGCAGGGAGGCTGTTCAAGAGGGAGGTCCCAGCCAAAGAAAGAGATTTACCACCCACTTGTTGCTTGGAGAAACGACTGACCCCATGGGAGTTGGATGTGGAGGAGCGAAATGCTCGAGAAGGAAGATCTATCCTAAAAGAGAGTTGGAGGTAAAGAGGACCCAGGCCCCAGAAGGCCTTGTGGATAATTCAGAGAGTCTTGAAATTGATCCTTCCAGCCACTGGGAGACAATGAAGAGATTTCAGGGCTGGAGAGATACTATCCCTGGGCTTGAGGTCAAGGACAAGTCGTGCAGTCCTTTTCTGGATGAGTTGCAGAGGGTGGAGAGTAGAAGCAGGCAGATTTAGAAAGAGGTTGTTGCAGTTGTCCAGCCTAGAGAGAAGCAGAGCTCTAGAGACAGTGAGCTTCTAGGGGAAGGTGAGGAAAGGAAGACTACCTCTGAGGAGGTGAAGTTCTTAGTTTGACTTATCAGAGACATCATAGATGAGAGGAGAAAAGGAGAGTGTGGAGTCGAAAATGATCCTGAGGTTCTTGGCCTCACAGGTGGAGCATGAAGAGGTAGAAGGAAGGCCAGAGAGTGATAGGAAAGGAAGGTGCAGGTGTGCTGATGAGGAGAATCTCTGTTTTACTGGCATTACACCAGAGTTCATTGGCTGCACACCACTGCTGGATTGCAGAAAGACAGTCGGAGATGAGAATTTAATAATTCCTTTTCAGGGAATTACGAGCAAGACAATGCCAGATTGAATTAGGTCTATGATATCATTCAAGAATGAATGGTAGAAAATAACCTGGCACTAAACAAGGAAAAAACAGAACTTATGGTAGTTGGAATACCTATCAAAATAAAACAGTTAGGGGAGAAGTATACAAATTTCAGACTTGCGGGGTACGATCTGGAGGTTAAAACCATAGGAATTATTTCTGATCAACATCTCAGTATGAAGGCGCAAGTAAGTCATCTGGTTTCTTCGCCAGCATACTATATCACAATAATCACAGGAATGTGCCAGTTTATTTAAAAATCTAATTGTGAAATAATAAAAGAGTAATTATTGCGTCTAAGATAGACTATTGTAGTAGTCTTCTCATAGGTATTAATAAATCAGAGTATGTCAGACTTCAGGTGATACATAATAGTGCTGTCAGAGAAATTGCGGGGCTGAGGAAGTTTGATCAAAGAACCATTGCAGGAAGGGATTTTCACTGGCTGCTGATAGAAGAGAGGCTTCAATTCTGCCTATTGGTCATGGTGCATAAAAATATTATGCACACTGGGCCTGCATACTTGTCCGAAGCCTTGCTGGGGAAGTCCAATATAAGAACACACAGATCAAATGACACACTTCATCTAAAAGACACAATTGATACAGGGTGCCTTTTATGCAGTAGCCCCGATGGTTTGGAACTCTCTCTGAGAAAGATTTACCTGATTGAACATTTAAAGAGAAAACTGAAAACACATCTATTCATATAATGTGCATTGTTATATATATTTTGGGGCTATATCTAACACTTTGTGGTATTTTTTATTATGGTGGTATTTGGTGGTATTTTATAATCCATGGCAATATACTGTGGTAACCTTTTGGGATATTTTTTATAGTAGTGAGACTTATTTAAAAATACTGCATAATAATTATTTTTGCCAGGGTCACTAAAAACAAACAAAATACTGGACTTGATACACTGTGGATAGATGGCTCATGCCCCCCTGTGATACTTTGAGTGCATTACCACACTATGCACTTCTGGCTGAGTTTCAATAAATGTAAATCATGCAATTGAAATTCTGCACATTCATTCAATCTCTCTAGATGAACAGCTCACAGCGGCTACTTTACTTTGAGATATCTGTTACCGCACATTTGTCTCCCTAAGCATGTCAAATGAAAGGGACTGAATGAGGAATAAATATAATGAGACTTAGTTACTTTTTTAATATGTATTCATTTATCGGAAAATAGGAATATGCAAATTACACAGAGTAACACTTGTGCCCACATTTTACTTCACAGTACAAGTATATTTCTAATAGCTTTCAGCGCTTTATCTGTGCAAAGCCCCGCCAATTGTCTTTGGTCTTGTGAGACTTAGCAAGAAAAAAACACTTTAAAAAACAGTAAGAGTTTGAGAAATATAAACACAGCACGCTAAAAATAAAATCTCAAACACAGAACCTAAAATGAAGTGAACTAGTTAACCTAGGCTACCTAGTATCATTCACATCACCAGCCCCTCACTTAACCTCATATTTACCTAGATTTGTTGGCGGTATTCCTGACTCAGTTTGGCAGGGAAATGTTCCTCAGTCTTTCTGCCTGCCTTGCACAAGATCAACCCAGATAAGGACAGCTTCAGCATCAATCAGCTTGCCAGCACTGAACTTTGACTGCCCAGCCAGCCCTCTGCTCCTTCACCTGCCAGCGCTCGAAGAGGAATGAATCCTACTCTGCCTCAAAACCATTTTTATCAAGCCCGTCAATCTAGAAAGACACCTGCCATTGCCCAAATCATCCCACTAAGAATCACGTAGTCTACTTCTGTGTGCTTTCCTCATTGTACTAACTGCATTGCTGTAAAGAAACATGTTTTATTTTTCTTTTACGTTTCCTGCTCCAAAACAGGGTTATGTTTTAGCAGAACGGAACTTCACATTTTTCAGCTACCACACAGAGCAAAAGTAGCCTCCATGTCTAAAGTCCATATTTCTTCTTTTTTCAGGGAATCATGCATTTTCATCAGTCTGCATTCAGCCTATTTCATCATGAACTAATTTGCACTAAATGCTGTTATGGGATACATTTAATTATTAGGAAAGATTATTTAATTAGTAGGAAAGATTATGTTAGTATTATATTTAATGCAACTCAGTTCATTGAAACAGCATCATGGAGCAAAATGATGAATCTCTGTACATTGGCATCTATTTAATTCTGCCTGGGACTCACACTCTTAAACCCAGTTATGAGTTTCACACCCTAGGCCCCAGTTGAGGTTCAAACCCACGGTAAAATGTGAATGCCACAATGCTGAGTCTAAATGCTAAAATTGGGAGCTCATACTCCTACATTCCCTTTTTTTCTTTTTCTTTACTGCTGGGATATAACCCAAAATCACTGCAGGAAAAACAAACACAGATGTTCTAAAACACATCTGTTTCTACCAATTGGATCTTCGCTAATCAGTTGAAAATAAATAACATGCAAATGGCAGAATTCATACACGAGTCTTGAGAAAAAGAATTATATGAGTCAAGCAAAAGAAAGAAACAAAATCTTTAAGAATGTATACAAAACACATTTGTTTTAAATCTCTTGATCACCTTTATATTTTATCTTTTTTATTTTTTATTTCTGACCTGTTTTTTTTTCTCTTTTTTTGTTGAATTTTTATCTTCTTTTTTTATGAAACATTAAAGGAAAGCAATACCATTTTAGAAAACATAAATCCATAAAACTGTGCCATTGGATTCAGTCAAATGTAAAAACCAGTAAAAAAAAAAATCAGTTTGTGATAAGAATCAATTTGTTTTGTGATAAAAAAAATAGTCTGTGATAAAGAAGTCTTTGTACAAAATAGTCTCTAATAAAATATTTTGTGAGAAAATAGTCTGTGATAATTAAAAAAATCACACAGGAAACCATTGTTGGTGAGACTCCTCCATTCCTGGACATTACGGGACTTCTTTCGGGGTCATTCTCTCCACATCTTTTGGGGTCATCATCTTCACCCCCTTCTTTCGGTCCAGGGGGCTTTCAAGGGGACTCCAATAAAGTGGTGTCCTACAGTGATCCAGTGCTTTAAGGATCCATCGTTGTTGGGAAAAATAATTATTTTTCCAGAGTTAAAAGAAAAGAAAACTTAAGTATCAAGCACACCAAACCTTTTACTTTTCCTTTCTACCTGGGATATCTGAAATCAAATTCAGTTATGCACACAAATGTAGATTATGCCAAATAACATATAAAACATCCAAGACATCTCCTTATGACTAACTGAAAACAACATGAGTTATGCACACTAACATCAAATGGTATTTTCAGATAACATTCTCAAACACAACACTACTTTCTCTTATTTGTTTATTTGTATTTTCTTTCACTAACTAGACATTTCCCTCCTTTTTTTTGCAGTTCTGTAGACCGCAGGTAAAGTGTTTATGTTTCCCCTTGCCAAATGTAAATCTGATCCCCTATTTCATATTCTCTCACAGATGCCTTCCTATCATAATATATCTTTGCACCAACAGCAGACTTTTCCAAATTTTGCTGAGTAAATGCAAACGCATATTGCAAGTGCTTTCTTAATTCCTAAACATCCCAACTAGATCGCAAATCCCAACTAGATCCTGCTTCAGCTACAAACTTTTTCAACGTATAAATCTGTTACACCGTTCAACTCCCCCTGAAGAGGAGGGCCAGTAAGAAATGTATAGCTTTGTCTTCATACCCATGATTTGCCATATTGCTGTCATCAATGCACTAGTGAAATGACTTCCACGTTCTGTCTTTATTCTTTGAGGCAGACCAAATCTTGAAAAAGTATGGTTTACGAGTAAAGTGGCCACCGTCTGTGCACTGCAGTCTGGACCTGGAATGCACACCACCCATTTTGACATTAGATAAGTTACTGTCAGCATGTACCTGCTTCCCCATGCTGATCTTCTTACGGGCCCAACCGAGTCGACTTGTAAATCAAACTATGGGAGTGTCAAACCCTTTTTCATCAACGGTGCTCTATGTGCCAGTGAAGCAGACTGAAACTGTGCTTACACTAAACACCCTCTGGTGTAGAGCTCAACATCTTGGGACATGTGTGGCCAATAGGCATAATCTTTTAAAATTTCCAATGTTTTTTTGTGATCCTCTGTGTCCTGCAGTTATGGCATTGTGGGCATGATGTAACATCAATACCCAACATGACAAAGGCACTACCCATTGGATTTGGCCTGTCATAGATTTTCTAATCATCAGTCCATCTTGTAATCTAATTCTCTTTTTTGATTTTTAATACCACTCTCAATTTCTCTTTCCCTTTGCAGTCTTCTTCCGTTAGAGGATTGTGTTTTGCAACTAGAAAAGTCCTGATCTGGAGTATCAAAACTCAATTGTGCTACAGGCTGTTCAACTGCTTTTGGAGTTTTGGAGCTTGTATCGCATCTTCCTGTATTTCTCCAAGCAGGTGATCAATAGGAAATAACTCCCCATTACAACTCCAATTCTGGCTAATTGATCTGCCTTATCATTTCCCTCCTATCTTCACCTGGCGTTTTCAAATGACCACAGATTTTCCTCCAATGGATTATTAGATCATTTTCTGACACAAGCTTGTCTATGGCTTTTATCTCCTTGCCGTTTTTAAGTGGCTTCTTGTTATAGGTGAGCATGCCTTTCAATTTCCAGCCAGGTAAATACTCCACAAAACTATTTTGTGCATAATCAGAATTAGCTACTAGAACTTTTTCTTTGAGTTCATTTTATGCTGCTACAGATAATGCCTTATAAATAGCTGCAAATTCTTCCACTTGACTGGTTTTAGGACCTATCCTCATGCTTGTTCTTGGAATGTTGTCAAATTTAAACCATATGTTTCCTATTCCTGCCACACGTTCTTTTTCTGTATCATTTTCTACACAGTATGCAACACCATCTAGATACACAGTTGGTAAATCCTTACACGTTTCTTCATTGAATGGCTTGTGTGAGGATTGCTCAAATTCATTAAAACGTGTTTCTAGCTCTGTGTCATCAGGTGCACATACAGCTGCACAATCATGCAAATCTGCTAATCCTTGAGCAACGGGGCTCTTTTGTTTGTGTCCATATTTCACTTCTACAGTAAATCCCTGAGTGCTAATGTCCAGGAAGTAATTCTTGACTGGGTCAAATACTTTGATCTGTTTCTCTTACTTTGCAAATATTGCAGAGGCTGGTGATTTGCTTCAAGAAACGCCAGCTCCCCTTGAATTATGGGGTGAAAATGTAGTAACGCCCAGACAGTGGTCAGAAGTACTCTTTTGCATTCACTAAATTTGGTCTCTGCCTCTGACAATGCTTTGCTAGCATATGCAATGGTGTTGTTATTTGCGTCATGTTTTAACATAAGACTGCTGACATGCATTGATCTGTTATTCATATTTCTACAAAGAAATCCTGATGTTTCAATGGATATGCCAAACATGGTGCTTTCATCAAACACTCTTTGAGCCGGGCTACCACCTCATTGTGTTCCTTTTCCCATTTTCAGGGTACGCCCAGCTTCAGTAATCTCGTTAAAGACTGTGTAATCCCTGTATAATTCGCAATACATTTCCTGTTGTAACTTGTCATTCCTAAAAAACTCTTTAAACTTTTCAAATTAGTGGGATCTTTTAGTTTATGAATCACCTCCACCGTTTTCTTTTGTGGGTTTAATCCATGTTCTGTCACCTCATGATCTAGGAAGTTTACCTTTTTTCTACACCACTGTGCTTTCTGTAGAGATACTTTTGCCCCAGCCTTCTGTAGCTGACTGAGCCCATGTCTAATCTCATTGAAGTGGCTTTTCAGATTTTCATTGATGATTAGCACACCATCCACATAAACTATTGTCCCCCTTTCAGCTGTATCCGGGAGTGCCTTGCTCAGGAATATACCAAACTCACTCCCACTACTGACACACCCAAAATGGGTCCGGTTCCACATATATTGTGATTTGTCAACAGAAAATGCAGACACTTTTTCAATATCTTCAGCTAGTGGAACATGCCAGTATCCAGCTGCAAGGTCTAATGTGGTAAACACCTTTGACCCGTGAACCTGTGCAAGACCCTGATCAATAAATGGGTCACTTTCAAACAGGTACCTTTTGTTTAATTCTCATAGATCTGCACACAAGCACCATTGGCCATTAGGTTTTAGGACACCTAATAAAGGGGTATTTTATGTACTATGAATAGGCCTAATGATTCTTCTAGATTCTAGATTGTTTGATTATTTCAACTAGTGATTCCAAACATGCCAGGGGTAACCTATATTGTCATACAAATACTGACTCCCTACCATGTCCTTGTGGTAGTGTGGCAACATGCAAATCGGTAAGCCCATAATCATAGGCCTCTTTGGCAAAAACCTGTTTGAATTCCATAGATATGTTTCTCAATTGGTCATTTTCTTCTTCACTTGTGCTAGCATCTGCAGCTTGAATTTGTTCCTCTACCATTTTAGAAAACTCTGGGAAGTCCTCCAAAGGAGGAACCTCTATACTTTCCTCTAATCATGTGGCAGTGTCTCTTTGGATGGTCACTACACCCAAATATTTTGGAATATTGAGCTCCATTTCAATATGCTGCTTTTCTCTTTTAGATTCACTTCATTCGAATAGGATACTATTATGATGGCACCACACTATTTCACTTGGCTCAGAAGGGTACACACACTGGACTTTAAAGATTCCTTTAGGCTTAGACTCCATTGATTCTGGCAACTCCCCCTGTGCAGTCACATAGCTTTCGGAAATGTCCCAAATCACCTGGGTAATGAAATCAGCAGTGTAGTAAGACTTCTGTATTGCCATTCCTATTCCTGAATTATCTTCCAAATAAATGTCTTGACACCCATTATGGTCCACCAGGATTTGAGTGGGTCCATTTCCAATCACTATCATTGGTGTATATTCGCATTCTAATCCTTGCTGCCTCATGGATTCATTTAGGCATACAAATGCATCAGAACATTTTATCTGTTGTCCCTTTCTGTGTTTTAATGCTATTGTAAATTGTCTGGTGAATGCAGGAATGGTAACATCCTTTTTCATCTGCAGTTCAACTGCATATGGTGTCATTTGGGCACAATGGTAAGCTTGTCTTTTGTCTTCAAATTCAGGTGGGGCTCCACCCATCCTGGACCAAATCTTTCGATTTAGAAAGGTTAACCATACACATCCTGTGCATGATGTCATTTCCCAAATAGAATTTGTTTTGTGTCCCGCTCATGATCCTCACATTGTGATGAATACTCTTAGGGCAAGCTGTAAATTTTAACATGCATCGTCCTACAATTCTTTGTCCTGACTCGGGGTTATGTACGCCAAAAATGTGTTGACTCTTTCCTCTGAACTTTGGGATCTCTTCCCTGTCAAGTATTTGCTGGAGTACCTTTTCATTAATGAAACTCCTTTCATGTTCAAGTGCCAAAGTGGCTTCAATCATTTCATGTTGCCCATATACATGGATACAAATCCATGGCTGCCCATCCCCCATGTATATTTCTGAGATGGTTGAAAAGTCCTTTTCTTTATTTACCACTGGAGTGAGATTTGGCTTGCTTTTTTTTACTTCATTTCTATTTCTGTTTGGAATTTTTTCTTGGGGTCCAAATAAATCTCCAAAGACTGCTCCTCTTTTTCGCCCCGCATTTCTTCATGACACGTGAGAATGACAGTGACACTGGGCTCACAGCCATTCTGAAGATATACTTCCACTGCACTTTCTGATTTAACAACCGTGTGGCATTCTTTCACAATGTTGCTTGGTGTCATTATAAGTCACAATGTTTTTTTAGCTAAGGAACACAATGCTCCATTTACCCCATCACCCCATCAATGAGGGTGACAACCTACTCAGGCAATTAGTCCCTATGACAAAGGGTATTTCATTAATGGATGTGATCTACACTTTCTTTCTCATCAGATGCTTTCCTATCATTAAGTCAACCTCAGTGACACATTTCAATAGGTATTTCTTCCCCATTGAAATTGTGCACAGGGCCTTTTTTCCTAACCTTTATGTGATTCTGTGGGGATCTCCCTTCATTGATACTTTTCACTAGTTCTTTTGACAATAATGTTGCTTGGGCACCTGCATCAATCATTGCAAATGCAATACATTTTTCTTCAATAGTAATAGGAGCATAGTACCTATCCTCACCCTCTTCTAGTGCACCTAAAAAGTGAGCATTTTTGCTGATTTCAGGACTTAATTTCCTTAGCTCTTTTTTAGTCTTTGCTAGACAAATGGGCATATGAAATGACATCTTTCCCTCCTTTTTGCCCACTTCGTTTTGAATTGCTTTGCCTATTCTCCTGGGCTCAGAACCCATTTGGAGTGTAGCCACCGACTGCCCCTTTGACTTGGGACAACTAGTGTTGACACCCCAATTTCTTATTGTACTTTTCTCATTGTCTGGGCAACCTTTTGACTGGGCATTTTTACAAGTGTCACATGACAGCCTGTCAATTTATGGTGCATTTTCAGTTATCTGTGCTTTGCATGGAGCCTGTCATGTCTGTCGGTTGGAATATCTGTGGTAAGAAATATTCTTCGGGTGACTGACCTGCACCCTCCAGTTGGGCTGTTTCTACTGCATGGGTATCAAAAGTATTCTGACTATCAAGAGAGGGTAGTGGGTGGATGAAACTTGCAAAATAGCCTGAGAAATGTAGTGGGTGGGTGCACCCTTTGAAATAACCTGACAACCTGAGTGACTGACTGCAGCTTTTGAAAGAGTTTAAGAACCTTATTGGTTGGCTACATCCTGTGAAAGAGCTTGAGAACCTTAATGGGTGGCTTAACCCTTTGAAAGAGCACAGGAAACTTAGTGGGTGGTTGTGTCATATGGGAGGACAAAAGAAACTTGATGGAGGTGGTGCCCCATGGGACTACCTGAGAACCTTAGTGGGTGGCTGCACCCTGTGGGAGAACATGAGATCTTTTGACAGGTGGTGGGATTTGACAAGTGGTGTTGTTGAAGAGGCCCCAATATCCCAGATAGGCCCAGAGGTATTCAACTCAGTCCATAAAAGACTCAGTAATAGAGTAGACAAAATGCACAGCAAAACCCAGCTTTATTCACATCAAGACAAAGCTGGGGCAGCATACAAGTATTACAATCTCATTGCTCTTAAGATGTTAATCAAAAGAAATTGCTTAAGTATTAAAAACATGTCAGTGATTCACAGTGGCACTTTTCATATTCATGCTGGCACATTGGGAGTGGACAGCTAATGGGGCTCTACCAGATTCCACCTTTCTCCTCTCTTGCGTTCCACCATGTAGGTTTCCCACCACAATCTCTTGACAAAATTAGAGTACTGGCAAAAAGACACAACTTGGCCCAGGCCAGAACAGAACACACTTTGTAAATAAGAATTGTGCAACCTAATTTGGAAAAACATTGTTTTGTCATTTTCACAAGTGTGTTTTTTTTTTCTTTTTCGAAAACAAATATCCTGAAGGAGACATGAAGGTCACGTGATTGTCTTGTTTAATAAAAGATGCAAAGAATGTGGAAAAGTTGTGTTACCCAAAAATTGAGAGGTTGATGTAATCCTACTGTATGTAGCGGTGCCCTGCTTAATACAGGGTGAGAAAACACCATCTTTCAATGGAGATTCCAAGGCACTGCCTTGGAATGACAGGAGGATGTAATTGGGAAGAACATCTATAGAGGCATGTTTCTTGATTATTACATGGCTTACATTATCTACTGCTAGATAATATAATCTAATACATTATCAAGTGATCTTGTTTGGAACATATCCTGCCATTTTGTAGCCTGTTGCTGCTAATGCACATTTGCTTATAATCCAGTCACGTTCTTGAGGTCACCTGTAGCCTGGTGGTGCTTTGGGATTTTGCACGTAGAAGACAATGTGTGTCTAGCACAATCTCATCTCTCAGCACCAGAGAAGGATCACAGAAGCCCAGTAATGAACATTTACCCACCCTGTTGAACCACTTATTGCAAGAGCCCAGTCTCCAGTCATACTTCAATAAAATACTGTGTGGACTGTGTTGCTACCCAACATAGCCTGTGCAGGGATATCTGGCAGCCCAAGCACTGGGTTTCGTGTTCCCTTACATAATATGTTGCCCATTGTTTGTTTATTCTAGGGTCCAAATAGCTCGCAAGTCACCTTCCTACAATTGACTTGTTATTGCACCAGCCCTGCTGACCTTGAACCACAGCTGCCTTTGCCATTTCAGTTCATGTGATCAGAAACCTTACATCTATCATCAAAGTCGGTTGAAGAAGTGTGCATGTGACTGTCTTTACCAACAGGACTAATACATTGACCAACAACACCTATAGAACCCCAGGTGGGCCACAAATATGGCCAAGAGGGATGCACATGTATGCATGGTGGTCAGTAAATTTAAAACTGAACATGGCTTTCGTGGGTGTTACTGTTACTGCATGAGTCATCCGGGATCCCCTTGTAGTGTGGTAAATAATAGCTTACAAGGGATGATTAAGGGCAGTCGCCAGTATCAGCAGGGATGAATGGGATGTCAATTGTTTCTGCCCCTGAAGGATGTCACAATAAGAGTTTCTAAAGGCATGTAGGAAAGCTAATTCTTTCCTGGAGGATTTGAAGGTTGCTGGAGTAAGTTTGAAGTTTGAAGTTTAGTTTATTTATAAAACGCAGCCAGGCCCCTGGGCAACCGGGCACATATTCTTAGATGCAGGTCACAATATAAACAAAATACGCAAATTACGAATTTACAAAAATTAAAGTACAAAATACAAAATTACATATATACACCAATGACATAAATTACAAATTGGTAGCAGAGCTTAGGTGAAGGAGCCTCATAGAATCTGCGTGAACAGCCAAGATTTGGTATTATTCTTAAAAGTTAGGAATGCCGGCTCGATTCTGATGGAAGTAGGCAGTGTGTTCCAGAGTTTTGAAGCTAGGAGAGGCAAGCTCATACCACCCGCTTTTTGGAGTTTAAATCTGGGCAGGAGTAGGCTGTGAGTTTGAGCTGATCTGGTAGGTTGTGAGGAAGTGTGGAGTGTAAGGCGAGAGGAGAGGTAAAGTGGGGCATTGTTGTCCAGACATTTGTGAGTCAAGGCTAGTGTTTTCAAGGCAGTTCTTTGTTTTACCTGGAGCCAACGTAGATCAGATCTGACATTGGAGATATGAGATTGTCTGGGGATATTGAGAGCTGCCCTAATGGCATTATTCTGGATAGTTTGCAGTTTATTGAGGTTTGACTGGCTGGTCCCTAAGTAGAGGGCACTGCAGTAATCGATTTTGGACAAAATGAGTGTTCTTGCGAGTGTAATGCAGTTATGAGGGTTCAGAAAAGGTCTGCAGGTGGTGATAAGTTTGCATGTATAGGCCGATCCCGACCTTACTGCATTTGTTTGTCTGTTTAGTGAGAGGGAAGAGTCCAGATAGACGCCTAGAGTTTTGGTGTCTTTAGAGACCTTGATATCATTACCGTCAATGATGAAAGACTTGTAGACTTGGTCTAGTTTGTTAAGACGTTGAGATGATCCTAGTAATAGGAGCTCTGTCTTTTCATCGTTGAGACCTAGTTTGTGTTGCGCCATCCAGGCCTGAATAACCAGATAGACATCATTCAAGGATTTGGTGTCAGCTGTGTAGTCGCCCGTATGGGAATGAGTATCTGAGTGTCATCCGCGTAGTTGGTGTAGGAGACACCCAGATAATCGAGCACATCGAACAGGGGTTTGGTAAACACGTTTTAAAGCGTGGGTGATACACATGAGCCTTGAGGGATGCCGCAGTAAATAGGTGAGGGGTCTGCCGATGCTGTGAAGAGAAGACCCGCATGGCCATGGAATGAGTGGATCCAGGCATTAGCAGAGTCTGAGAAATGGGCCGCAGATTTAAGATGCTGGCAAAGTATTTAGTGGTTAACAAAATCAAATGCCGCGGAAAGATCAAGGAGAAGGAGTAGCGCTAGCTTCCCATTGTCCTTAAGAGTCTCCATCTGGGTTTTCAGATCAATCAGAGCTGTTCCGGTGTCATGTTTGGGGCGGAAACCTGTTTGTCTTAGCCCCAGGAGATTGTTGGATTCAAGGTAGTCTTGGATCTGCAAGTAAGCTGCATGATCAAGGATCTTGAGCAGGAACGGGACAGTTGTGATTGGTCAAAAGTTGGTTGGTATGTTGGGGTCAAGGGATGGTTTTTTGAGTAGTGGGATCACCCAGGCGTCGTTGAGGTTGTCAGGGACAATACCCATTTTGAAGGAGGCATTTATGAATGCTGTGATAAAGGGTGCAAGGTCATGTGAGGCTTCCTTGATAATAGGTTCCGGGCAAGGGTCACCTTAGCAGTTAGAAGGCTTGAAGTTATTTATAATTCCTTCTACTTCAAGAGTGGTGAAAGGGGAGAATGCAAATGGTTTATAGGTCAGGTTGGCTTGGTAGGTTCTAGAAGTGGAGGTTGGTCTGACTGTAGGGATTTTTGTTTGTCTCTAATTTTGGTTTGGAGGGTGGCAATTTTTGCCCAGGAGTGCTGTCTGTATATTAGTACACCAGTTGCTATCTTTAGTGCAGGAGTCAGGGGGGGTGGGCTGCAGGCATCTCAAGTTCCTTGAGAATTTTGGTGTTAGATTGGGCTGACACAATGCGGTTGTTGTAGGATTCTTTTTTCGCCTGGAGTATGGCCTCTTTATAGTTGAGGGTGGCTAAGAAGAGACTATCCTTGTGGGCGTTTGAAGGGTGACTTTTCCAGCGTGACTCAGTGCTGTGTTTCTCTCTCCGTAGCACTCTGAGCTGTGGTGTGAACCACGAGTTGAGGTGTGCATGTTGTTTGGGTCTCGTGAGTTTGAGAGGGGCGATGGAGTTTATGGCTGAGATCACAGTGTGGTTATATGTGTTGGCTAGGATGGTAGGGTCTGAGCAAGAGTCAGTGGCGTTATTAAGGTTAGGAAGGATGAGGGGGAGTAGCTTTTCAGTGGTTATGTTCTTTTTATTTCTGGTAGGGATGGCTGGAGCGACGGGAGGCATAGGAGGAAGAGCTGCTTCAATGTTGAAGGTGATGATGTGGTGATCAGACCAGGTGCAAGGAGAGTTTGAGAGCACGCTGATGTTGCAGTTGGTGTCGCTTAGCCAGTCTAAAGACTGCCCTTTGATGTGGGTAGGTTCTTGTATGTGGTGTGAGAAGCCTAGGTCAGTAAGGGTGTTGGCAAAGTCGAGGGCCGCAGGGTCATTAGGGTCTAGGTAGCCTAGGTTGAGGTCTCCTAGGATGATAGTTTGAGAGTTTGTTTTCGCTTTGTCAAGTACTAAGGAGGTGATGTCATCAACAAATGATGTGGGGGGTCAAGGGGGCCTGTATATTAGATGAATGGTGGCTGTTTGGTTGGCCGTTAGAGGAAGTTTGACCGAGAGTAGCTCAGCAGATTCCAGGTTAGAGTTCAGTAGGGTTCTAAGTCCTAGTGAGTTTTTATGGATGAATGCAATTCCGCCGCCTCTAGACGTGCGGTCACACCTAGTAATGGAAAACTCTGGGGGGGTGGCCAAGGAGAGTGCCGGGCCGAACGCAGGGTTTAGCCAAGTCTCAGTGATGGCAATGAGGTCAAGCTCCTGGGTCTTAATGAGATCAGCAATATCCAGTGCATGAGCTGCTAGGGATCTTGCATTGACCAAAGCTGCCTTGATCAGCCTAGTGTTGCTTGGTGATGCAAGGTTAGTCTGGGGGCACTGAGGAGTGGGTGAGTAGGAGTCTGAGGGGTCGGGCTGGGCGTCAGGGGTTTCAAGTATGCACTAGGGTATGTGGGGTGTCCCTTCGTGCCCATGAATCTAGAACCTAATCTTTTGTTTCTAAGGAAGGTATTGCAAGGTTGGTTAGGTGTGGGTTTTTTGGTGAAGTGGTCAAGCCATAAGGGGGGGCGTTGAGGTAGATATTAGGATGATGTGGCTCAATGCTCTGGTAAGTGTCCGAAAGTTTGTAGGTAGGGGCCATGGTTCCAGTGCACAAAGCGCTAGGTGTAGCTAGACTGGCTGATGATAAGTGGAACGCAACGGTAGATGCCCACAATAGGAGGGGTACACTCAGTAAAGAGAGCAAGAGCCTTTGGGAGGATGGGCGAGATAACATGATACCAGTGTTGAGATAATAAAGGGGCACCAAGCGGGTGTAATGGTCACTAGCTAGGGTTGCAGTCATTGGGGTTCGCACAATACCCACAAAAAAGTGTAGTGCACAAGTGGGCCAAGTTCCATATCAGGTAAGATGCATAAGCTGGGTTCCACAGTCATATATAATGCAATGTGAAGACAAGTAGGCAATGGGGTCACCTAGATTCAAAATCACAGTGGTAGCTAAAAATACAGTGTGCAAAACAAGTAGGTACAGGTAGGTAATAAAGGTCACCTAGATTCAAAAATCACAGAGGTAGCTAAAAATACAGTGTGCAAAAGCAAGAAGGTACAGGTAAGTAATAAGGGTCAGCTAGATTAAAAAATCACAGAGGTAGCTAAAATGTAGTATGCAAAACAAGTAGGTACAAGTAGGCAATAGGGGTCACCTAGATTCAAAATCACAGTGCTAGCTAAAAATGCAGTGTGCAAAACAAGTGGGTACCAGAGGTAATAAGGGTTACCTAAATGCAAAATCACAGTGGTAGCTAAAAATACAGTGTGCAAAACAAGTAGGTACAGGTAGGTAATAAAGGTCACCTAGATTCAAAAATCTCAGAGGTAGCTAGAAATACATTGTGCAAAAGCAAGTAGGTACAGGTAAGTAATAAGGGTCACCTAGATTCAAAAATCACAGAGGTAGCTAAAATGCAGTATGCAAAACAAGTAGGTACAAGTAGGCAATAGAAGTCACCTAGATTCAAAATCACAGTGGTAGCTAAAAATACAGTGTGCAAAACAAGTGGGTACCAGAGGTAATAAGGGTCACCTAGATGCAAAATCACAGTGGTAGCTAAAAATACAGTGTGCAGAACAAGTACTATAAGATATCAAATACCATTTGGTCTCCAAACCAAGAAATGGGATGAATACTTTGTGTGAAACCTGGTTCAGTTACCTTGGTGTAGACTATGACAATGCTTAGCACGGTACAGCGGGCAGTTAGCAGGCAGTAGCCACATTAGGCAATCAGTCAAGCTGGGGTGCAAGCTAATATCGCAGACAGTTAAGGCTAACATGCAGTATGTGTCTGGCGCTGCTTCTGAGTGTCAAGGTATTGGCATTGCAAGGCCCTTGTGGGCAGGCAAGGCAGGTTAATTGGAGAAGCATACAGCTTTTCTTTGCAGTTTCTCCATGTATGGGATCACTGAGTACTTAGTGTTAGCCAGGGATTATAGTGTGGGAGCAGGGTAAGTATGGATCAAGAGAGTTTGATGAGCATTGTTGTAATGCTTACCGGTCTTCAAAGGGGATTAGAGCAGGGGTCATGGCCTCTGCCTCTGGACATTCTCTGGACAGGCTCGGGACAGGCACAAGCCTTAGTGCTGCTGCCTTCGTGCTAGATGAGGCTGTGCGCCTGGTGGCGCATGATTGGTGGCAAGATAGGCAACCTGGGCCAATAAGACCTCAGCATAGGGGCTGGTAGGGATGTTCGGCAGGGGCACACACTAGGACAATGAGGCGGCCATCTTGGCGTGTACATAGCATTGTGTCTGCTAATGGCGGCACTTTGGAAATCCAGCAGATCAGGAAGCAAAATAGGATGCGGGTACTTTAAACGAGCGTTGTTTCACCAGAAACTGTAAAGCATTAATTAGCAAGGAGATTGTAGCGGTCGTCTGCCATGCGGCCAGCTGGTGCTTCTGCAGCATCGAGTAGCTAGAAGGCTTACCTTGCTGCCGAGGGATAATGTTGATGAAAAGGCACTGCTCCGGCAGTGTTGATGGGAGCTCCAGCTCCTTCAGAGGATCGCACAGCATGGAGTGAGGTTCGGGACAGGCACAAGCCTTAGTGCTGCTGCCTTCGTGCTAGATGACGGCGTGCACCTGACGGCGCGTGATTGGTGCAGTCCAATAGTCCTGTCAGGAAGACATTGTTGGGCAAAGGTAAGTGGCATATTAGGAGGTGTGTGAGCATTGGTGTAAGCAGGTTTTTGTATAGGAACAGTGGCATGGTGGTTTACATCTCAACACAATCTCTTTTGGAGAGTCATTCCTATAGGACTTACCTTCATCTTCTTATACACTTCAATGTCAGACCAACTATCAATTGTAAGAGGCTGGTAGGTCTGCTTGAACACCAGATATTTGGGTTTCTGAGACTCACATTATTTTGCAGGAATGTCTCAACCCATGTCTGTGAAGATGCCCGTGAAATATTTTCCTGTTTTCAAGCGATGCACTTTGTGAATGGTGGAATGGTGGATTCATGGCAGGCGGGAGCATAGGCTCATTGAATAGACCGGATGAGCAGGTTTGAGCTGCATATGGACAGTATCTGAAGCTTGAGGCACATGAGCATATTGGGTGAGGAGGATTGACGCGTGGGAAACAGTTGGGGAAGGGGATTTGAGCAACGCAGACGTACAATTAGAAGGACCCGGATCCAATTGTATACACACTATGAGAGGTGTGGGAAGAATGGGAAGAGTGTGATCAGAGCTCACATGGACACTGAAATGAGCTTGGCTGCACAGAGAAAGGGATTGTGAGAAGGTTGTGGCAAATAGTGAGCTTGAAACATGTGGGGCATATAGACAATGATAGGATTTGCAAGCTGAAGGACAGATATTGTGAGGGGCTGAGGGCAAAGGGAGAACAAGTTGAAGTTGCTTCGGGAATATGGACAGACAATGTGAGGCATTTGAGACACAGAAAAACAGAGTTAGGACCTCGGTGCGCTTGGGTAGGTAGATAATGTGAAGAGCTGGCATTCTCCTGGTGGTCTATAGCCTCAACTACCTTCAGTCCATAAACAACCACACACTGCCTCGCAGTTCACTTTACACTAGGATAACTCAGCGAGCTAAGCGATTGCCTCAAATATCTGTGTGAAACCTACAGTCACAGATCCCAATCCGGACAGGAGTCATGCAACCTTCATCCTTTCTGAGGTCGGTAGGCTGAGTATCATTACATTAGGCAATGGTAACATCTACTACTGCAGCAGCTAGAAGCTGCGGGAATCTGGTATGAAACGCTATATAAACTGGGGTATTTTTATGATATGAAAAGACAATATGCTATCAAGTGATAATTAAAGCGCTTTGCAATTGGGATAAGTATTAGTTTAATGAGCAAGTGTGATGTTTATAAAGATCTAACCCATTCGTCCATGATAGAACAAGAACCATGTTTTAGACAGGGCAAGGGTCACTGGGTTATGATTCCTTCCATGAATGACCTGAGCCTGAGGCCCTGACATAAGGAACATGCAATCAGCTGGATAACGAGTCCATGATCAGACATAGGAACTCAGGTAATGCCGCCAAACACAATTCATGTTATGGCATGCAAAAATAGGAGCACACTGGGTCATTTAGAGTCCTGCGAAATCTCTAGCTATTGCCCGTTTTGGAGTTGCATGGGACAATATTGGGGGAGTGCAGTATTATCGCATGGGGCGATACCACAATTTTACAGGCAGGCGATTTTTAGCCCATATGAGTTTCTCAAAACTTAATACGGATAGCCAGTAAACAAGGTAGTAATGCTGCCTGTTTTGCTGCTACCCAATAATGAGGCCTACAGCGTCTGCAATGCGCTGAGGCTAGAACCCCTGCTCCTCATTACCTGATTAACTTAGACACATCGTCGTATTGGCCGCTCCACTGTCACCGCCACCGTGGATGTGTAACCGCTCCCAAATAATAATAAAAAAATCGGTCACAAAAAAAAAAAACCGTGGAAACCCCATGTTGCGTTAGAAAATACCCTGGCTCCAAATCCTGTATATTTTGCTTGGAGAGCGAGAGAGAATTCTCAGCAAACGCCTGACACATGGCTCTGTTGCCACCGCTATCCCCCACTTTCGAAAACACAATCCCGCCGCCAGGCCTTGATTGCAGGCTGGTTAAACAACGGGGGGTGATTGGTCAGGACAGTATTAAGTGCGATTTAACAGTCAGACCAAAGCTGCCTGTCAAATGCTTGACTTACTGTACCTTGATAGTATGCACCCCAGCTGGGCGGCCCCCATTGCTGAGCCATTTTTCATCCTGACAGCTAACCACAGTTGTCCGTCCCTTTCTGCCGGCTGCCAGAGGAGGCATGTTCTTGGCAAGCGGTTGACATGGGCTGCAGACCAGGCCTGGTCAGGAGGTCCATACCTCACTCACTCACCCGCCTCGTGCAATTCTTCATTTTAAGTAAAGTCCTGTGGCGAGCAGTGGGTGCCGGGGAGTCACGAGCCGGCCGGGCAAGCTTCAGTGCAGTCTTTCACTTGAAATCTCTGGCACTGAGGTGATTCCTGCAACAATGAGGTGGCCATGGTCGGCTTGGAAACCAGCGCATTAGATTTGGCGGGATAAAACATAGCGGGGCTACCCCACACTATGGCCCAATACATCACTTATTATCACTTAATAGCATATTGTCTTTTCATATCATACAATTTGTTCAAATAATTTACTCACAGACATTTTTTTTTTTTTTAAGGAAACAGATCACTTTATTCAGAGTCAGCTTTTGGGTGAGTGGACCTGTCCCTAAGGACATTCTCCTTTGTGGCATAAGCCACATAGCGCCAAAACATTGGTACTGTAAAAATAAAAGAGAAAGGGGAGTTTGGGAGCAGTGTATGGTGTAGGCATGGTAACTTGCTAACGCCTGGGCGATGAAATGGCCGAAGCACCATCCAGGTCTGACCCGCTCGCTCATGTCTGTTGGCCTGCTGCTGTTGCCGCTCATGTCTGTTGGCCTGCTGCTGCTGCCGGGGAGCCGTCGCGCTGAGAAGTAGGAGCAAAATGACTGCACTTTTGCCCGTAATTATTTTCAGTTGTATGCACCAATGCTTTTTGTAATGAAAACTCACAAACTATGTATAAAGTCGGCCGCGCAATGATCTCTTTTCGAGCCCAAGATGCAGCAATGTGATTGTTGCAGGTCGTGGAGAGGAGAACAGTGCCTCATGCATAGTCCCACTATCAAAGAGCAGGCCCGTAAAAGGCCAGCAGATGCCCTGGAATGGCCGTGTCCATGCTGAGGGGCCTTAGCAGCGGTAAGCACGCCGAGTCCCGGTCCCGCACATTGCACGGGAGACGGCTCCAGTATTTTATTTTCTTGCCCAATTGTTCACAAACCTCCCCAAACTTCAGTGTTATCCTCCTGCCTTGGGATCCACCTCCCTGTCGAACAGGCAACAAGTGAGACCTGTCACAGCCCACCACTCCACTGACCCTGCTTGCCCAGATAACCTTGCCGTCAGAGGGTGGACTCTCTGGGGGTCACTGTCCTTCTGCCGTCGGTTTAACTTGCATTATACATAGATGCCACGACGCCTCCAATGAGCAAAAAGCGTAGCCCATAGACTGTTAAACTCTGGCAAAGCCGGTAAGTGATTCCTGCTCTGAGTGCCACCCGTCCACTCACTGCTACCTCACTGAACAGGGGCTCACCTGCCTCCCCCGAGAAATGTTCCTATGCACATAGCCAAGTATTCTGAAGTTGCTTCGGTGGATTAACTTTAACAGGACATTATACGTTTGTGTTCTTAACATAGCCAATATGTTTCCAAAATATCTGCCATCAGTGTTATTAATACATCTTCAATATACACTTAGGTGGGATATCGCACCACTCTCTTCCCCTCTCTCTATAACTGAGGTCCGGTTTCTCTCAAGACTTCTCTTTGTCCCCGTTCTCTTCCTCTTTGTTTATTTATTTATTTGTTGCATTTGTAAAGCGTGCTGACAGCCTGAAGGTATTGAGGCGCTGTTACAGGAAGATGACTTAGTTACGTGGCACATAGAAAAGAGAAGGTTAGACGGATATGGCACACCCTATTAGTGTAGGTAAATGTAACATAGTCTAATGATTACAGTATGAGGTTGAAAGAAATTAAAGAATAGATATGAGGTGCAGAGGAGAGATAAGCAACCTTGACACCTAGGTTCGCTCCAAGTCTTGCTATCATCTTCATGGCAGAATATGAAGCCTCTTTTGTGCTCAACCAACAGAACCCATTCTTTGACAAAATCCTCAATTGGTACAGATACATAGATGACATTCTGTTTGTCTGGAAAGGAACCATACCAGAACTCACTACGTTCCACACATGGTTAAACACTCAATTAGCAGAAATTCAATTCACCTTGAACAACAGCCATACAGCTATCAATTTCCTGGACCTAACAATCACCACAGATGACAACAGGCTTCAATGCACACTATATGGGAAAGAAACCGACCGCAATACACTGCTCCATTTCAACAGCAACCACCCACAAAGTCTGAGAACAAATTTACCATTCAATCAATTTCTCAGAGTTAGCAGGAATTGTTCAGAGACGCAACAATATCGCCAGCATGCATCACATCTTGAATGTAAACTCGTGGCAGGAGGCTACCCCAAAAAACTGGTCAAAAACACATGCAAAAGAATCTTATGCATCCCCAGGTAGACATTGCTCCAACCCAAGGATCATGGCACACCAGAAGATCGTATCACCTGCATGACCACTTTTGGATCAGATACTAACAGGATCAAAAAAATTATTAAACAATTCTGGCCACTTGTCCACCAAAACCTCCCAGACGAACCAATACCCAGGATGGCATTTAAAAGGTCGAAAAACCTCAGTGAGTGGCTCACACATGCTCGTCTGCCCAGGAAATCTACTATAACAGGATTATGGGACCTCAGAACAGCAACAGGACACCATCCGTGTGGCAACTGCACAGTTTGCAAATATACGAGCAAAATCAAATCCTTCAAAATTGAAGGCAAGACTGGACCTTCAGGCAATTCACCAATTGCAAAACTCCAAATGTGATATACGCCCTTGAGTGCCCATGCAGACTCCGCTATGTAGGCCAAACGACAAGACCGGTACACAAACGCATTGGGGAACATCGCTCCAAAATAAGATGCCGCTCTATCACAGCACCACTGGTCTCCCACTACGTGGAATTCAAACATACACAGGAACAATTGAATGGTGGGTCCTTGACAAAATCCAGTACACCTCTAACATCAAAAATGCCCTCAATTATAAAGAGGCTTGGTGGATGTACAAATTGCATTCTATTGAACCTGGTCTGAATGAAGCCCCCCCCTGAAAACTACCACTAGAATTGGTATCTCTGTATTTTTCGTGCATTTTCCCAATCTTGTTCCCTTTTTTCAGCAGGGTTAGACCTTACAACTTCATGTTCCTAAAGTATCTCTAACAGAGGCATTCCCTCCAACCCCCCCTTGGCCCAGCCTAGCCCATCCCGCTTCAGCTATTCTAACATCCAGAGTACATGGCATGGTACTTGCACACAGGCCCGTGAGGTTTACCACCCTGCCTACCAGGCTCAACATACACAGCCTCTTATTCTGTGCATCACTTTTAACGCACGTACTTCGCATCCAGACTAGCTGTCTGTGCTGCCACATCTCCAGCCAGGCAGTCATCGCAGCCGAGCACTCCACAGCACCGCTTCATGCCCCTGGGCGCATGCGCGGGGAGACTAGTGGCTCCACACCAGGGACTACACACACTGTGCCGGAGCGGGTCCACTGGCTCCCAGCGCATGCGCCTTAGCACACGGCTCCCCAGTCTGATGCGCACACTATTCTTTAGCGCATGCGCATTGCAGCGCATACACTGCTGAGTGATCCAGCAGCCCGTACGCATACCTACGGATGGCAGCAGCGCTCGTGTACACCGCATCCGCGCATTAACGCAGGTAAACTGCAGATCTAAGCAGTCCCACACAGGTCTGCTTCCACACAATACCGGCAATCTGTCTTGGTCCCGCGGCACCCTGCTCACATTAGCTCTCCCATTCCTTCCAGCTGCATCATGTAATGAAAGTTCCATCTGGCGCCATATCGGGCCTCATGACCGGTCTCTCACTCAGACGGACTTCCCCCTGCTCCAGCCACACATCAACTCCCAGAAGGCTGAGCCTTTAATCAGAGGTATGCTACATTTTGTATACCACTAGATGTAAATGTTGACTTTACCTGCACCAAAGTCAAGATACAGTGGTACCCCCCTTTACATTTCTATTTCTTTTTTCTCCTTCTCATGTTTTCTGCTGCAGCCCTACCTACGGACATTACAGTGCGCAACAGTCATCTCCCTGCACGCCACAACAGGGTGCTCCACACACCCAGATACTGGATCCCATTCTACACAGTCCAGTCTGAGTTTGGCTCTCTTCCCTCCCCTTCCCAGTCTGTACATATTCAAGGTCAGTTGTTTTAATCCCCTGTAGACCAGAATACACATCTGCATGTGTACTCTAGTGTTCTTTTTTTAACTGTTGACCTGATCATACCTGCCGTGGATGCTTTCTCCCGAGCATGTCCTTGATCTAAAACATATCAATCTCTTCTCTTACACATTATTTTAGGCTTCCACAATCCCTTTGGCCCAGAAGAAGGCTGACAATTCTAAAGCCAAAACGTCACTGCAGCAGGCCCTTGCCTGCCTCCAGTCAAACATCAGGGATTTTTCATCTCCCGACGTAGACCAAGGATTGGCCACCACCCCACGAATGTGAAAGACTTCATTATAAAACAACAGAACTTGGCTTTTCTAACCAAACTGCCAAAAGTCAGGCTCAGTACTTTCCAAATAATGGCACACTTGAGATGTGTGCTCTCTTTTTCTCCTGATCGCAGGAGAAATAGGAGACATTGGCCCTCATTACGACCCTGGCGGAAAGTGACTGACCGGAGCGCCACAGCGTAAATAGCGTTTCCGCCATTGCACGAAGGAGCAAAGTGCGGCCCATTCCGACCCATCGGGCACGAGCACCACGCCACGGCGGAAGTGCAAAGTCCGCGATGGCGGAAATGACCCCAAAACGGCCCACACCGCCGCCGTACGGCGCCCTAGGTGCAATACCGCCACCCCTCTTAGCGGTCACCGCAGTGTGCGCCTACCGGAAAGTACGGTGACCGGAAATATACGGAAACGGAAGTAAAAACATGGGCCCGGAACGGGAAACATCCCGCCGTACACCTATAAAACCACTAAAACCACACAACCACTAAAATCACTACCCTGAAACACACCCCAACCCGTCACCCACCCTAGCGAAACCAAGACAAATGGGAAAAGTAGCGAAGAAAGCGTGCGACCGCAAGCGGCAGGTCCACTTCTCCCGTGAGGAACTCACCGTGCTAACAGAGACCCTCCAGGAGAATGCTGCCGTCGTCTTCTCCACGCAAATGACCAGAGCGGCACTTGCAAACAAGAAGACCATATGGGCTCTGGTGGCACAGCGGGTAAGTGCGGTGGGGACCGCACCCCGCACCCCACAGCAATGCCGCAAGCGATGGGACGACCTGCGGATACGCGTCCGCAGCATACTCTCTGCCAACCGCAACATTGCCACAGCCACCGGGGGAGGTCCTGAATCACCCATCAAGTTGACCCCCTGGGAAGAAATCTGTGCCTCCACCATCGGAATGGAGAGCATAGAGGGAGTCGGAGGGATGGAGAAAGGAGTGCAGACATCCGAAGATTCAGGTAGGTGGGCCAGATAAAACAATGCCAAATCCACACAGTCCATCCATGTGAAGTACCATGCGTCCACATAGTGCAACAGAAACACATGTCCAGGAGAACGTCCACACACATCGGCCTGATAGCGCACGTTAAAACCCACAATAAATACATAAATAATTAAAAACCCCTAATACACGCACTACACGTGCAGCAGGCACACCCTAACTGCAGGCTGCCAAACAACTGCACCCTCACTCCACACACAAATCAAGGCACCTCCAAGGACCCGACCCAAATCACCCTCAGGTACCACCCCAAAGCATGTGATACAATGCCATTCCAATTCCCACAGACCCATCATTAACCCTCGCCCTCCTTTACTCCACCACAGGGTCCGATCCAAACGACGAGCTACAGGACACCCCTACCAGCACACCTGCAAAGAGGGCCAAGACTAACGGCCAGAGACCCTCCACCTCAGCTGCACGCATCAAGACACGGCAGCAGCACAAATCAGGTGGCAGCACAGAGGAGGGAACATCAACAGGCACCCCAGCAGCCAGCATGCCCACAACACCACCACCACAGGTCCCCCCAATGGATGCCACAGAAGGCACTGCCTCTGGTGGCAGCAGCACCATAGGTGACACCCCATTGATGGCAGCATGCTCGGACCCAGAAAACGGGGATGTCGAAGTCAGATCCATCCATGACCTGTCCCAATCCCCCTGTCTGTCCCATCCCGTACAACATGAGGATACCACGCAGGGGCACCCACAAGACGACGACTGGCCATCCCCCACAAGCCCTGTGGCAAGGCAACATGAGGACAACAGCCCCTCTGTGACACCCCCGCAAATGGCCATGGCCCAGCAGAGGCAACAGTCCCTCGACCAGTTAATCGTACAACAGCAGCAACTGGCCACACTCCTCAAGGACCATGCCGATGAATGTGGGGGCACTAAGGCAGACATAGAAACATCAACTGAGACACTTAGGGCAGAAATGGAGAGAGGTACAGAGACGCTAAGGGCACAAATGGAGAGTAGCACCGAGAGCCTGAGAGTCCAAATGGAGAGTAGCACCGAGAGCCTGAGAGTCCAAATGGAGAGTAGCACCGAGAGCCTGAGAGTCCAAATGGAGAGAAGCACCGAGAGCCTGAGGGGGGAACTGCATGCGACGTCCAAAGACGTATGTGCCGAACTTGCCGCAGTGCGCCGTGTGCTCACTGAGCTCTCGCAAACCCTTAGGGACATGCATGGACGTGAGCAGGCAGACACATCATCCGTTGCAAGTTCCGTCCAGGGCAGCCCCCAACGTAGATCTGGAAGGAACCTGCGCTCCACAGGCAGGGGTGCCCCTGATACCCGCAGAGGGGGCTTGCAATAGCGACAGCCCACTGACAATGAGCATCTTTGGACACTGGTGTTCGGGGGGGAGGTAGGAGGGTGGAGGGGGTGTGTTGGGCTCACTTGGGTGGCGGGTCGATAGGGTGTTCAACATGACATCACATATGCCATAAAAAGTGCACGATCAACCAATGAGATGTGTGGACATTGATCTTTGTGTACTAGGCCATCATAGGCGTACAGTCCATATTGTGCATGTCCCAGACACACGCAGTGCCACGAGTCCCGTGTCCATGTATCAGCCACCAGGCGTGAGTGCTAGAAGCATACATCAATGAGATGCTGACGAATGTCACGGGCCTCCGGTGCCTCGCAGACTCCATGAGGTGCTGCCACATCCCCACCCTCATCATGACCATCATCAGGTGCTTGCAGTTCTGCGTCAGGGGGCATGGGCACATTTCTACGTACGCACATGTTGTGGAGCATGACACATGCCATGACCATCTTTGCAACCTTCTCATGGCGGTACAGGAGTGCCCCGCCAGACCTGCTGAGGCAGCGGAAACGAGTCTTCAGTAGGCCGAATGCCTGTTCAATGACTACACGGGTACGTGAGTGGGCATGGTTGTAGTCCTCCTCATGCTGGTCCCGTGGGTTCCGGACTGGTGTGATGAGCCATCTCTTCAGTGGATATCCAGCATCACCTGTATGTGGACGAGAAACGTATGATGTGGAATGCCATTATTACGTACGCACACCCCCCCCCTTCCTGCCAGGTCATTGCCAAATCACATACCCCACATAATCATGCATGTAATGAGACTCACCGAGTAGCCAGGATCTGTTCCCTGCGTGTCGCTCCATGTAGCGTGGTATTGTAGAGTTCCTCAAGACCATAGAATCATGGGTTGATCCAGGGAATCGGGCACAACAATGTGTAATGATCCTGTTGGAGTCACACACCATTTGTACATTCAGGGAATTAAATTGTTTTCGGTTGCGGTACTGGGCCTCCATGGCATGTGGGACGACCAATTCCACATGGGTGCAGTCGATGGCACCAATGCAACCCGGTATGCCGGCAAGTGCATGGAATCCCACTTTTGTGTTGGTAATTTCCTGCTCCGAGCGTGGTAGAGAGATGTAGTCGTCTGCGTGCTGCAGGAGGGCATCGAGCACTTGAAATAGTGTCCGTGAGAACAGTGGCTGAGAAATGCCATGCAACTGTCCGACTGTGTGCTGGTAGGTGCCTGTGGCCAGGAAGTGGAGTACAGACACCACCTTCAGTAGGGGTGGGATGGCGGTTGGGCTATCTATCATGCTGACAAGGTCAGCCTGTGTCATGTCCACAATGGCGGCTATGGTGTCCCGGTCCAGACGGTAGAGGGTGTGGATCTGCTCATCAGTGAGGTTGAACGGATGTGCTCGGAGGCGTGGGATTGCGGGCTGCCTGCGTGGTGGTAGTGGCTGTGCTGGCGGCCCTTGCTGGCCCTGCCTTGGCCTCCTCCTCCTCCTGCGTCTCCTTCGTGCGGCCGGTTGCAGTTGGTGTTCGTCTTCTTCTTGGAGTTGGAGTACTTGCAGTGCTATCAGGTCCCCCAGGGCCAACATCGCGAGTCCTGCCGGTAGCATTTCGGTGTGGTTGTGGGAGGAGACTGGCTGTGCAATTTATGTGTTTCCAGGCTGTATGGCCTCCACCTGTGGTGATTAATTCCACCTGTGCAAACTGCTCTCCCCTTTGGCCGAGCACGTCCCGCGCACAACGCTGCAATTCGGGGAATGGCATCTTGCTATTGCAATCATGTATTTGTACCCGATGGCCGTGTAAGATTGGTTGATATGTTCATTCTGCTGTGGTCCCATTGTTTCACATACTATCTGTGCAGTCGCGAACAGACTTGTGAAGGGTCAGTGGAACGTAGTACTCGAGTAACGGTGGGCCCTCATGCATCACTGTACCGAGTTGCAACGACGGGCGGGGCGTCCCATTTGTGGGTGAAGGCAGTTGCCATTTTCACACACAGCCGCACTCGATGGAATAATTAGTGATTTCAAACGGCCACAGATGCCTTTTCGACGTGATGTTGCAAATGAGGAATTCGAAGGGCGGCGCTTTCGGTTTCCAGCTAGCGGCGAGGAGATGCCCACAGGTCTGACTGCAAATATAACGTTCTATTGTTCAATGTCCTTGAGACAGGGCCCATGGCGAGGAAGCAATGATTGATATGAATAGTTTGGGATGCGCAATTGCTACGTGGGCGATGAGGCCGGCCGTTCCCAAATACATGTTACTTCACTACACTGGAATTACGGGCTGGGGCACTGTGGATTTTGCAGGCTGCATAACGCACAGACTCAATGGATGTTTCTAATGTTATGTGAGTAATTATTCAGGCATTTTGATCCCGGGATGAGGGAATGATGAATTGATGCATGGGCAGGTGATTTGATACAGAGTTTGCCATGTACAGGGCTTCTTGGGATCTATCCGCCTCCCCTACGCTATGTGATGCAGGGCTGCCATAGTGGGACCATCGTCTATCTGGCCTTGTTGAGCCCTCCCTGTCTCGACGCGCCCTCAGACACTTGTGTCCATGCACGTTAACATTCCCATCTGATGGATTCTGTTTTGACAGACGCATGCACAGGTACACTCGTTTGTGATGGTGTTTGCACCTCGATATAGATGGTTATGAGTCGCAAGTGGTTTTGGGGTGGTGATGATCCTTTGGAGTGGGCTAGCATGCATATGGCTGTGGATTTCGTGTGATCATTGAAGTGAGTTGTTGGAATGTAGTTCTGATGGCCATTCTGTTCTTTTTCTTTTCTTTTGGTTGACAGGTATCTCCTCCCCTTTTGCCACTGCCATCTGTATGCCACTCCTGCAGATGGGTTTTACTCCCGACACCTGCTGCTTCGTGTTAATCAGTGGAGCAGCATTACGATCTTATGGGACGATCGCCAATGGCACACATGCCCTTACGCAGTACTGGTGGCTCGGAGCAACATTTCGGCCTTTCAGCTGGACTAGTGCCTCCCCATTGGGACGGCCCTGCGGTTCTGTGCGCTTCCATGTTGCCTTTTCGTACGTGAATGTGGCTCTGTGTACCATGAGGGAACAGGGCGACACACAAGTAGTGGCTGGTCATTTCTTGCGGATGCAGCCCACAATGGTGATTAGTGTTTTGGAGTTCATGGCCTGATGGCTGTATGGGCTTGGTGACTTTGATGTGCATTAAATTTCTATTCTGATTTGGCCCGTGTAGCGTTTTTCTTTGCAAGTGATGTGGCATATGCCTATTTGGGGGGCGATGTATTGTGAGGAGATCTGCATTGGGTTCCAGCTTCGGAGTTTAGTTGCGTGGTACTGTACTGGGCGCGTTTGCCTACTAAGCCCGTGAGGTCAGGGATGGGGGCTGCCAATATGACAGTTTGAATGTTGTCATGCTCAGGGGCGGGGGATTGGGTTTTGTGTAACAGATGCCGGTCAGCCAGGTGGACTGGTGGAATGATGTGATTCTCGGAATATTGCTGGTCACAGGTGCCTGTGTTTGCGTGCGTTTCTTGGTGGGGGACTGTGGTCATGTCCATTGGGATGGCTTCTGTATTCGTGCCATCTGTGCCCTGCAGCTCCCATTGGCCCCTCTTGTGTTTCTTTTGTTCGTTGCCATGCATGGGTGACTTGTACATTTCAATGGTTGCATTGTGACTTCATTGCACCTACGGGGAGTTGTACTTTGTGGGCAGGGAGCGGTGTACAGGCACTCAGTGGGGCCGTTTACGGTTGATTCGCGATGCCGTACTTCTCACCATGGCGGAATGGTACATTACGCCATGCCTGATGGCGTTAGGTACATGTCCGCTAGGGTCGGAATTGGCGTACCCTTGCGCCATGGTGGTGTTTGCGGTTTCGCATGGCGCGCGCGTGCGTGCTTGGTGCAGTTAGCGTTGGCGTTCACTACGGTGTCGCTAATGGCTTCGTACTTTGCGGTGACGGGTCTTAGTCGCACCGAGCGCTATTCGATGGCGGTATTGCATTTCCGCCATCGTTTTCCGATTTCCGCAAGGGTCGTAAAGAGGCCCATTGTCTATTTTTTTTCCCCTCTGATCCATACACCACGGCAATATGTTGCATAATGAGTTCTTTTTGCCTGAAGATGTTTATGTGATTTTCTTTTAGACTACATGTAAATAAACACATGTCCCCTGATTGAAAAGGGTGCACAACAATTGACATGATTTAATCTATGCTTGCTGTTTCCTAGACAAATGCAAGTTCATGTTTAAGCTCTTGCAAGTTTGGAATAGGGTGATTATTTCTAAACATCACTACATTTTCCCTCTAAATAAAACATTCTAAAATTTAAGAATTGTCTTAATTTGATCGGCGGCAACCACCCCCTTGTTATACAGTCTTATTAGTTACGTGGCACATACAGGTGTTACATGAAAGACATTCCTTGGAATTAGGTATAGACAAGCAGATCTTTGCATGACATGTTATGTACAATGCCTAAAAAGCCAGCAGGTTCATACAAATAAAGTTTTGATCGCTGTGCGGAAGCCTAAGTGGGATGTTACTCCTCTAAGGTGAGGTGGCAGGGAGTTCCACTGGGTGGCAGCGATGAATGGGAAGCTGGATCTTCCAGCTCAAGACAACATTTTCATCCTGGCGGCAGACAAGAGGTACGCTACAAGAGCAGGTGCAGTGGGTGAGAGATCTCCTCTTATCGCTGGGGTTCTTGATCAATCAAGAGAAATCAGACCTGGTGCCAAGAAATAGGATTTAATTTTTGGTATTTGTGATGGATACCAGGGAGGCGGCACAGGAAACTGCCAGCACAGAAAATGAGAGCGATTAAGAAGGAACTATGGGAATTTCTCAGGAAGCCAGTGCTTTCACTCTGAAGTCTGGTGAGAGTGGACCAGTGATTACATTGTCAGATAAAATAAAGTGGCAATAAATAAAAGGGGTACAAATAACGAAATACCAAAATAAAGATGGTAACATATAACATTAGGATATTTTGATGGGAAACAAAACGAATGTAAAAAAGAAAAAAAAAAACCCAAAAAAACCAAGGATAACCATTAAAGAAAAATCAACTAGATGGCACTGTGAGGCCATATAAAGTAAATATATGTAGGTGGGTATGTAGAAAATGGCAGCGTTGTAATGTGACTGGTGATATTTATCACAACTCTAATAGCTGCTTGATAAAAATGGTTAGTGTGATTTTCTCAGCGATACAAATCACATATAACCATGAGAGTAGTGGGACTGCGAGCACCCTCCATTCAAGCCATCTTTCCAGGACCACTGAATTACTGAGCAATACTGAGGTTGACAACCACACACCTCCAGGAGGGTCCGAAGGACCATCAACTAGTGCCCTTAGACAAAGAGGGAAAGAGATAGAATGGTGGCTACAGAACAAGGACACATTGAACGGATGTGGTATTTTCGGGCCCTAGAGTACTTCTCTTCTACCCTGTCTCACTTTCTGTCTTTCACCTTTTCTGTCTGCATGTGTCCCTCTTCCTGCCACCATTGCATCTTCTCTATCTTTTGCTCTGTTTCTCTCTCCTTCCTCTTCTCCATATGTTCTCACATCATTAAGTACCTGAAACATAAACAACTTGGCAAGGAACACATCTAATGCAAATTTATAACCAGGTCAATTCAAGTACCAGCCTGAAAATGTGTTGCATTCTGAAATTGAATCATCAGAAAGCCCAAAAGCCAAAAACACTTCTGTCCCTATTACTAACTATGCAGACCTTTCAACAATTGACACATCAAAGGAAATCACATAATGCAGAGGGTTTATAGTCATAAAACCAAAAAAAAAATCCCGAAAAAAAAAATCTCGAAATGAAAAGGTCAAAAAAAAAAGTCGAGTTTTTTGTTCGAAATGGGGGGGTTCCCCCGAACCCCTCTTTTTTCATTTTTTTTTTATTTTACCCCTTTTTTTTACTTACCTGACCCCAAAAAAGCATATAATTAAATAAATAAAAAATTTGATATTTTTTTTTTCGAGATTATTGTAATTCAATATTTTTTTTTCGGTCTTTTGACTGACCACCAATGCGGAGAGCTTTATGGTTTCACGTTATGAATATAATTGTCTTAAGTATATATTAAATAAGAACAATGCTTAATGGGATTTTGCATAATGCCGCACAATATGAGTAATTTTCTCTTGGTACTTAGATAATAAGCACTCATAAGTTCTATTCATTTTATTAACCTCAAAAGCATAAAAAGGCTGAGGTGGCCTTTGTCATTAAAACTATGACCAGCAACCTTCTTGGCTGGTACTCAAGACAGGGGTTTGCAACCTTTGACTTTCCAGGTGTTTTGCACAACTACTATTAGCACTAGCCATCATTGTCAATCGTAAAGGATCGTGGGAGTCGTCCAAAACATCTGGAGAGCCGTGGGTTGCAGAATGTTGATTCTACTGAGACCTCTTGTCGCAGTTTATGACGCGGTCACACTCAAATCAGGGAGTTCCCCCCTCCCAATGAATGTGGTGCAAAATTAATCACTATGATTTTGATCTGGTTCAATTTGGTAAGGCCTTCAACCTGTCTCGTACCCAACCCCAAAAAGTACTGGGTGTCAAATTGGACTAAGAATTAGGCCGGTTTGTAGTAAGAGTGTATTTATTTATTTATTAATTTATTTAAACAAAGTTGGACAAACAGACTAACATCGGCCACCAGAGCTGTGGCAACACAAGAACAAAATTCACTTCCGTAAAGGCACCAACAGAGATAATACTGAGATATGCAGACAACATTTATTTTAAAATCACCCACCAATACGGAAAAAGAACAATTCAAAACACACTGTTATTGCTGATTTGGTAAACATACTTTTCTCCCAGCAACCCCCTTCCTCCAAACATCAATTAGATTTGACTTGACCCCTCTTAATTGAAGGCCAGTGGCAGAGAGTGGGTACACAATGGGAACATCGTTGTGAAATGCACTCGTTGTAAAAAGGGGCAAAATCATTTTTCTTTTACTTCTTACCCCGGGTGCAGGATGAGGGAAAGAAAAGCAATGGGAATTTCGTTTTTCCACACCTAAAAAAACAGGCATGGCTTTGTGGTTTTGGTCAGAGCACAATGGTAACAAGAGGACAATCTTGTTTTGCACCCTGCACAAGAATACAAGTGTATGGGGTTGCTGTTGGTACTCTTCGTTGGGGAGCATTCTCATAAATGGCTAATTTCCCTTACCTAGTGAGTCCCTCAGCAGCTTTGCTGGAATTCTAGGGTTTATTTTTTCCACCTGGTAAGAGTGTGAACCTTTTTCCCACTCTTGCATGTGTTTTGCTCTGTGTATTTCTACTTTCTGTGTGATCTTGGGAACTGGAGCCTCACCTACTCCAGGGCACCATATTTTTCATGTGTGTTACGAGCACCTTTAGTGCAGTGACACAGGGTTGTCTTTTAGACTTCCAACTGACTCCATTTTCTAGGGCTGACTACTGTCCCCCAGAAAAGATAAAGTTGCCATTAACTTTATAATAGTCACTTTAAACACAGATCCAGTACACGCCCTCTTACATGGAGTATTTGAAAGTGTTAATTCTTTTCCCTTTTTTGTCTGTGTCTCTTGGAGCATTGTTTTGCTCCCTTTACACTAAGACTTGGCTGGTATCAGTGGTATCTGCCCTATTTTTCATACCGCAGTAATCTTAAATAAACAAGGCATTGTTTTAGGCTAGTGTATTAGACTCAAACATAAACCAGCTTGATCATATATGTTTTATTACGGTTCCGACTGGGTTTATTTGCCATTTCCTTTTTGTAAATGACTTTCTTGTGTTTTACTCTGCGTGCCTTGAGTCAGTGTTTGCCTGAATCATAGTAATTGCTGTCCTTTCAGTAACTATTTGATACTGCTCACTTACTCTTGAGCTAAGTTTGACTGCTCAGCCACTGCTACCACTTTATCTCTGTAGTACAGGCTTGTACCAAAGGTGAAATTGTACAATCACTTGTAGTCTTAATTGTGTGTGGTGTTCCCAAAGGGTACTGCATATAATTCTGCCTAACACTGGTGTTCAGCAGTGAGGATCAAAGTATAGTAATCACACTTAGAGTGCTGTTATTACCTTGGATCAACTAACCACAAGGCTCATATCACTAAAAAGCAATATTAATCATGTCTGATATGGAAAGCCACAGTCAGGAGACCCTCCTGAGTTACACTGCTGATTATTTAAGAAACATGTGTAAAGGAAGGAAACTCTCTGACAAAGGAAAAAAGTCTGAATTGATTGAAAAATTGTTAAAGAGTCCAAGTCTAGGGAGTGGGTCTGAAATGCCTGACTCCTTAGCAAATGGGGAAAGTATTGAGGATGATAATGTATCTGTTACTGATGAATTGGAAGAGGTAGATATGTCTCCTAATATAGGTCTCTCTGCTACCTTGGCTGCTCAGCAACCTCAACCCTTGTCAAATGGGACCCCTACAGGTCCTACACTCAGTCCAGAATCCATTGCTCTAGAGAAAATGAGGCTTGAACTGGAATTCAAACGTTTAAATGCTCAAACTGAACAAAAACACCAAGAACTGAAACTCAGAGAAATGGACTTGAATCATAAACTAGAAATGTAACGATTGTCTCTTGAAAAATCCTTCTCTCCCTAGGACTTAGGACTGGAAGACCAGTATGCCTAAAGAAATTGTGGGTATTTATGAGGTTAAGCTTGATATTTTAGATTGGTTGGCAATGTTTCAGTAGAACCATGGTATTCATGGTCTTACAGGGAATGGAATCAATTGCTTCCCTGGCTCTTCTCTAGGCTACCCACTGTTGCATCTGATGTTGTGATGGAGTTGGGGGAGGTGGATAGAATGGATTATGAGTGTGTGAAGCTATCTTTAATTGCTACATTCAGGAAGACCCCTTCCCAGTACCTTGAGAGGTTTAATACCCTCAAAAAGCATGATGGTTCCCCTTGGGCTACCTGGGTATGTGACTGTTTGAAAAACGTAGATGGTTGGATTAAGGGTTACAGAGTAAACACTTATGAAGGAATGAGAAATCTTGTAATGTTGGAGTCTATTTTTGATGTCTGCTCTTCTGAGCTCTGACAGCACTTGGCTGATTCTAAGGAGATAGATCCAAAGAAGCGAGCTAAGGCTGCTGACTTGTGGGTTGCCAACAGGGCTACTCACAAGTATTTTGGTGCTACTCTGAAAAAGGATGAGGCGAAACAGCCAAAGAAAGACAACAAAGAGAATTCTAATACCTCAAATCAAAAAGAGGGCCACAAACAACAATATAAGGGTAAACCACAAGGAAAACCAAATCAGGGTAGTGCACCATCTGGACCCAAACCAGATGGAGGTCAGAACAAACCCCCATTCATGAAGACATTTGGGAAACGTTATGTTTGTGGGTCAACTGACCATGTGAAAAGGGATCCCAGATGCAAGGGTAAACCTTCAGGGGTCCACACTGTCCCCTTAGCCTTCTCCCCAGAGGAAGAAGTACCTATGGCAAGTGGAAACCTTCACCTACTGGCTGACAAACCCATGCGAGTCTCAGCTAGTGTTTCTTTAGTGTCCCTGGGCGTGTGGGAACAACAGAATTTAGATGTCTATAATTCCATCCCAGATAATACTAAAGAGTATTCTTGTGAATGGTCAGGAAACCCCTGCCATCAGAGACACTAGAGCCAACATAACTGTGGTGGATTGATCATTTTTCAGGGTGGATGATGTTGTTAAGGCACCTAAAGACCTCACCAAGTTAGCTGTAGACCCTGTGCAAATGCTTCCCCACTTGCCAGCTCTTATCCAGTGTAATTATATGACTGTCAAAATACCTGTTAGTGTGAAGAGTGAAGTGCCTGGGAGAGCCCTGTTGGACAATGACCTGAAAACTCTTGGAGTTGTGTCAAGCACACACAGGCTTCCCAGTAAAAGGAAACAGGAGCTCACTAGGTCTGCAAGGGAGAGAACCTCGAGAGGCTCTCCAGAGGAGTTGACAGAGGAAACTATCACCCCCACTCCACAGGAGTTGCTCACTACTATTTCTAAGAAACCAGAGGCAAAGGGGAAACCCAAGGCCTCCAGGAAAAAGACAGACAGCACCCATGTGCTACCAACATAGACATCACTGAGATTGTCCAAGATCACACCTGTGATCCCTCCACCTGCTGAGGCAGAGTGTGAGGTGCAACCTTGTGTGGTTGAGCCAGCTTCTGAAGAATCAGATCTGGAAGAAGACACTGTCTTAGTTGGGGATCTTGACCTTGTTGACCATCCTGAGCTGCAGTCTTTACTGGCAGAAGGTGGACGCAACAGGGCAGACTTCAGTAAAGGACAGAGAGGGTGTCCTACTCTTGAAGGTCTTCGACAACCTGCTGCTAACCAACTTGATGGGCAAGAAATTGGAAAGCACAGGTTAAGCTGGGAAGTTGGCCTCTTCTACAGTAAACCGACTGAGTCTACCCCTGGGGACTGCAAAAGACTTGTAGTGCCCCTTGCTAACAGACACCAGTTCCTAGAGTTAGCCCACGAGGTACCTTTGGCGGGTCACTTGAGTTTCAAAAAGACCAAGGAAAGGCACTCCCTTTACTTCTACTGGCCTAAAATGGGTTCAGAAGTTGACAAATTCTGATTGACATTGCCAGTGCCCTTTACCCTCCCACATCTTCAGGGAACAGGTTTATCCTGGTTGTAGTAGACCATGCTACAAGATACCCAGAAGCCATACCTATGAAGACTGCTATGGCTCAGGCTGCGGCTAAGGCTCTACTTGGTATTATTACCAGAGTAGGGTTTCTTAAGGAAGTGATATCCAACAGGGGATCCAATTTTAGTCTCACTACATGCAGGCCATGTGGAATAACTGTGGTATCACTTACAAGTTCTCTACAGCCTACCATCCACAGACAAATAGACTGGTAGAGAGGTTTAATTGTACTATGAAGAACATGATAGGTGCTTTGGAAGAACCCATTAAGATAAAGTGGGACCTTCTACTGCCATGCCTTCTCTTTGCATATAGAGAAGTCCCTCAGGAGGGAGTTGGTTACAGTCCCTTTGAACGTCTCTATGGACATCCAGTCAGAGGTCCATTGGCCCTGATCAAGGAGGGGTTGGAGAGTGTTCCTTCCCCCAAGCCAGCCAGAGTGACTGACTATGTGATAGGTCTCCAGAGGAGAATGTCACACATGATGGCAGAAGCAAGTAATAACTTGAAAGCAGGTCAAGCTCTGGTCAAACATTGGCACTACCAGAAGGCCAGCATGGTTGTGTTTACTCAAGACCAGCTTGTACTAGTTATGTTGCCAACAAGGTAGAGGGCCTTGCAGGACAAGTGGATAGGACCCTTCAAGGTTGTGGGCAAACTTGGAGAGGTGAACTCTTTGGTGGACTTAGGCAGACCTAAGGAGGCTCCCATAGACTTCCACACCAACTGTTTAAAGGCTTATGTCTCGAGACCAGAAGTGGGAGCTTTGCTTCTAGTTTCATCTCAAGAGGAAGAGGAGAGTGAACCGCTACCTGACCTCCTCAGAGGCCAACCTTTAGATGAAAACATAGAAGGAGTTAATCTATCTTCTCAGCTGACTTCTGAACAACAGGAGGAGTGCAAAGTTCTGTTGAATCAGTTTGCCTCCCTGTTTTCACTATCACCAGGCTTGACCCCTTGGGGCCAGCATGATATTCTCACTGGTGACTGTTTACCTGTGAAAAGCAGAGGTTACAGAATGTCAGAACATGTGAGATCCCACATCAAAGGCGAGGTCAACAAGATACTTGATATCAGTTTTATAGAGCCATCTACAAGTCCATGGTCTAGTCCAGTTGTTCTAGTACCAAAGGCAGGATCCAAAGAGTTGAGATTCTGTGTGGACTATAGAGCTATAAATGCAGTCACTAAGACTGATGCCCATCCTTTGCCAAGGACAGATGAACAGGTGGACAGACTTGGTTCAGCCAAGTACCTCAGTACATGTGACCTAACCTCAGGCTATTGGCAAATAGCACTGACAGACCATGCCAAGGAGAAAACTGCATTCTCCACCCCAGCAGGCCTCTACCAGTTTAAGGCTATACCTTTTGGATTAAAAAATGCACCTGCTACATTTCGAAGGATGGTTAACCAAGTTCTGAATGGGATGTAGGACTTCTGCATGGCATACTTGGATGAAATTGCAGTGTACAGCCCTACATGGAAAGAACATATTGATCACCTGGGATATGTTTTGCAGGCTCGTGAGCAGGCCCATCTGACCATAAAGGCAAGCAAATGTCAAATTGGTCCGAGTAAAGTGGTCTACCTTGGTCATGAGGTGAAATAAGGCCATTGCCCAGCAAAGTACAAGCTGTCCAAAACGGGGCCACCCCTACTACTCAAACCCAAGTGAAAGCTTTCCTAGGTCTCACTGGGTACTACAGGAATTTCATAGAGAACTATGGGTCCATTGCTTCCCCTTTGAATGTGATCTATTCTCCAAAATTCCCTAAAAAAAGTTAGATGGAATGAGGAGTGCTCTCAAGCCTTTGAAAACCTGAAAAAAGCCCTTTGTCAAACTCCAGTCATAAAAGCTCCTGATAACTACCAACACATCATTGTGCAGACAGATGCCTCCAACATAGGTATAGGTGCAGTCCTTAGTCAACTGGATGAGAAAGGTAGGGAGCACCCCATTTGCTTCATCAGTAGGAAACTGAAGGACCCAGAAACAAGGTGGGCAACCATAGAGCGTGAATGTTTTCGCCATTGTGTGGGCTCTGAAGAGGTTTAGACCATACTTGTATGGATCTACCGTTGTGACAGACTGCCAACCCTTGAGATGGTTAATGCACATGAAAGGGGAGAACCCAAAAAAAAAAAGATGGTAAATCTGTCTGCAAGGGTTTAATTTCACCATTGAGCACAGAGCAGGATGTCACCACAAAAATGCTGATGGTCTCTCTAGGATGTTTTTAACCAACTAGAGGTAGTGATTCACCCAGGAGTGGATTAAATCCTCCTGTCCCTTAGTCTGGGGTGGGCAGGGGCGAGTGTTAGAGAGAATTCTCATATGGCTAACTTTCCTTACCTTCTGAGTCCCTCAGCAGCTTTGCTGGATTTCTAGGGTTTACTTTTTTCACCTGGTAAGAGTGTGAAGTTTTTTCCCACTCTTACATGTGTTTTGCTCTGTGTATTTCTACTTTTTGTGTGATCTTGGGCACTGGAGCCTCACCTACTCCAGGGCACCATATTTTTCATGTGTGTTACACAGCTCCTTCAGTGCAATGACACAGAGTTGTCTTTTAGACTTCCCACTGACTCCATTTTCTGGGGCTGACTACTGTCCCCCAGAAAAGATAAAGTTGCCATTAACTTTATAATAGTCACTTTGACCACAGACCCAGTACAGCCCCTCTTACATGGAGTATTGGAAAGGGTTCATTTGTATCCCTTTTTGTCTGTGTCCCTTGGAGCATTGTTTCGCTCCATTTACACTAAGACTTGGCTGGTGGCAGTGGTATCTACCCTATTATTTATACCGCGGTTATCTTAAATAACCTTGGTATTGTTTTAGGCTATTATATTAGCCTCAAACACAAACCCGCTTGTCCATATATGTTTTATTAAGGTTCCGGCTGGGTTTATTCGCCATTTCTTTTTTGTAAATGTCTTTCTCGTGTTTTACTCTGCATGCCAAACCAGGTTTGGTCCCTTTGTTCGCTGTCTTTTCGAGGGCTTCTGCACAGAAGCCCTCCTTAAGGCGCCTGAAAATCTGGGTAGGCAGGATGTGAGGGAGAGGTCTTAGGACCCATGCCATGGGTTCCCTTGGCAACCCAAGTTGCACTCCTGTTTGATTGGCTGGGTGACTGTCCTTGCCAGGACAGCCACCCTGCTGTGTGATTGACAGCCAGGCTGTATGAATGGGGGAAAACTGCATAAATAGCAGGTGTCTGGGACTGGAAGAGCAGAGTCACGACTGGAACAAAAGAACCAATGAGGAACTGATGGAAAAGGACCCCTACAACAACTGAACCTCCCGGTGAAGCCCTGCTGCAGGTCGGAACCTTCAGAATCCGACGACAGAGAAGATCCTCCAGGACACTTCTTCCCTTGAGCTGGTGGGAGCAACCAGTTCGCCCAAACTACAAGCCAGGGCCCCTCCTTTGGTTGAATTTGCTGTACAGAGCTGCAGTGAGCCAGATAGCCAGGAAGGTCGGACCCTGCTTGGGTTTTAAGGAGCATACCTTTTATTCGTTGCTTTGCTCAGCTGCTGGATTCTTCCCTGGGTAGTGCAGGACCCTCCAGTCTTCCTACATCTGATCAGTCCGACAGTCACTTCAGGAACCGTGAGCCTGCAGGAACTATCAGGAACGTTTGACTCAGCTACAGCTCTCTCTCTCTCCGTTTTAAGGTACTGTGCAAATCCGGTTGTTCGTTTCATTCAGCTGCGGTGAAAGTGTTTGAAATCTTTCTCCAATCCAAGGGCTTGTCCTTCTCTTCTCTTTGAACTAACTTTTCTACCAACCAACCTCATACGGAATCCGTGGCATGAACTTTACCGTGAACTACACTGAACTGTTTTATCTTGAGCAAAACACTTTTGACCTATTGACTTTGGCCTTAAGCCTTTTCTATCTGATTTTATCATTGCAGTCTCTCTTGTTCAATTGCCCTGAGTACACCTGTTGGTGTGATTCAATTTCTCTTAATGTTGTCTTTCCCTCCCTTTTAAATTGCTGGAGTGCATTTTGCTCCCTCTTCATTTTTGTGAGCGTAACTTGTCTGGAATTTAAGGGAAGTGGTGTGGTGTATTAAGAGTGTGAT
Source organism: Ambystoma mexicanum (assembly GCF_040938575.1). Taxonomy (NCBI): domain Eukaryota; kingdom Metazoa; phylum Chordata; class Amphibia; order Caudata; family Ambystomatidae; genus Ambystoma; species Ambystoma mexicanum. The sequence goes on along the minus strand of NC_090926.1, from coordinate 952,821,027 downwards.
TTTTAATCTGCTTATAATAGTGTAATGTTATACAACTGAAGAGTGAAATAAATGTATATTCTTTTACTTGAAAACCTCGAGTCAGTGTTTGCCTGAATCATAGTAATTGCTGTCCTTTCAGTAACTATTTGATACTGCTCACTTACTCTTGAGATAAGTTTGACTGCTCAGCCACTGCTACCACTTTATCTCTGTAGTACAGGCTTGTACCAAATGTGAAATTGTACAATCACTTGTAGTCTTAATTGTGTGTGGTGTTCCCAAAGGGTAAAAATATAATTCTGCCTAACACTCTTGTTCAAAGGAGGTTTGTCTGGCATTTTGGTGCTGGACTGCCTTGTGTGCAGGACAAAGTATGATATGCAAATGGAATATTCCTCCTTTTTGAAAAGTACAGTGAGCAAAAATCGATGGCTGCGGACTCTCAAAGTGGGAAAAAACCACATAACAGGTTATCATGCCATGTTCTTTCGAGAGACGGGCGCCTGCTACCTTTTTTACATGTATCTGGTGACAGTTCATTCACTTCTACCCATTTTCTATTGGGGGTTGAGTTCATTTTACATAGAGTTCCTTTCTGGTCTGCTGATGTTAAGGTTTTCCTTTGGCACTTGCTTTTCAATGTGGATGTGGCCACACTACATTCCCTGGTATAGGTATTTTGCATTGTGGGTGTTGAGGAGGGATGTAGCCTGATTGTGGTTGAGTGGGCTACACTCATCACCTGTGCACTCAATGGTGGATGAATGTATCCCTCCCAATGTATGGCCACCCTCCCATACACATCTGCAGTCAGCGGCTACATGCTCTTATATTGTGCTTCACCTATGTCACTGGAATGCAGCGAAGTGCCATGATTAATTGTTTGCTGTAGCTGGACACATTATCAGTCTCCTTGACTCGCACCCTCTCTGACAGCATTCACATTGCCCAACCACAAGCCTGTACTACTTTGGTCTCTACCAGGGTCTTAGCCACCTCTATCTACACACCTTTCTACTGGATAAAATACACACACACATGACTCAGACAAATCTTTGAATCCTCAGACCGAGGCCCTTACAAAGGCATTCACCTACAGCGCTTTGATGCCATTGCAATGGCAAAAAGGCACAATTGCATTACTTTGAATTACAATGTCACACATACATGGAGTGGTTAAAGAGTAGCTGGTGTAACAGTATGCTGTCCTGTTGATATGCAGCTGTGTGTGGTCACCAGGGAGTCATGGAACACGCTATGTTCCTGGATTCAATGTCAGTGCTCCTAATTATTCAAATTTGAGGAACATATGTGGCAGGTGTACTTCATGCTGGAGTCAGGCCAAAGGAGTAGAGGTGGGTTGTTGGTACACATTGGATTGGTAGGAAAGCGGACTAGCAGGGGACTAACAGGGGCTTCAGTGGGCTGCCTTGGTGTTTTGGTGTGGGGGTTAATAGGGGTAGTGGGAGGAGGTGGGACTTGAGGGGGATGCCTGTGGTTGGGGGCAGTTCGGGAAGAGGTCAGTGTAGGTGGTTGGAGGAGGGAAGACTAGCAGGGGGCCAGCTGGGGTTGGTGCAGAGATCAGTGTGTAGTGGGAAGAAGGCAGACTAGGAGGGTGCGGAATGAGGTTTGTGCAGAGGTTAGTGGGGGAAGCAGGAGGTGGCAGGACTTGAGGGGGCTGCCTTGTGTTGGGGCAGAAATCAGTGGGGTTAGCAGGAGGAGGGCAAACCAGGAGGGTGCTGTCTGGGGTTGGGGTTAAGGGCAGTGTGCATGGTGGGATGTGGTAGGACTTGAGGTGGCTGCCTGGGGGTTGGGTCAGATGTCAGTGGGGTGATGGGAGGAGACCGTTTTTTTTTTCTTCTTGGGGCAGGGGTCAGAGGGGTGGTGGGAGGAGACACGACTTGAGGGGGCTGTCTGTGTTTTGGGGCAGAGGTCAGTGGAGGGTGGACTACCAGGGAGCTTTCTGGGACTGAGGTGGAGGTTAGTGGGGGTAGCTGGAGGTGGCAGGCCTTAAGGGGTCGGCCTGGGGTTGTGGCAGTGGTTAGTGTGATAGTGGGAGGAGGGCTGAATAGAAGGGGGATATATGGAGTTGGGGTGGAGGACAGTGGGGGTGGTTGGAGGTGACACAACTTCAGGGGGCTACCTGGGGATTAGGGTAGAGATCAGTGGGAGTAGTGAGAGAAGGCACGACCTGAGGGTGCTACCTGGGGTTGAGGGTGCAAGTCAGTGGGAGTAGTGGGAGGAGGGTGGATTAGAAAGGAGGTTAAGGGGGTTGAGGAGGAGGTCAGTTGGGGTTGTGGGAGATGGCAGGGCTTGAAGGGGTGCCCTGGGGTTAGGGCAAAGGTAAATGACAAAGTGGGTGGTGGCAAGATTTGAGGGGGCAACCTCGGGTTGGTTCAGAGGTCAGTAGGGGTAGTGGGAGGAGGGTAGACTAGTAGGTTGGCTGTCTGGGGTTGGTGCAGAAGTCAGTGGGAGTAGTCGGGGGTGGCTGGACTAGAGGGGGCTGGATTGGGTTGGGCAGAGATCAGTGGGGGCTTTGGAGGGGGTGTACTAGTAGGGACTGGCTGGGGTGGTGTGGAGTTAAGGCAAAGGTAAATGAGGAAGTGGGTGATGGCAAGATTTGAGGGGGCAGCCTCGGGTTGGTTCAGAGGTCAGTAGGGGAAGTGGGAGGAGGGTAGAATAGCAGGCAGCTGTCTGGGGTTGGTGAAGAAGTCAGTGGGAGTAGTCGGGGGTGGCTGGACTAGAGGGGGCTGGATTGGGTTGGGCAGAGATCAGTGGGGGGTTTGGAGGGGGTACACTAGTATGGCCTGGCTGGGGTTCTGTGGAGTTCTTTTAGGGGAAGTGGGAGGAGGGTGGATGAGCAGGGTACTCCCTTGGGTTGGGGCAGAGGTCAGTGGTGGTAGTGGGAGATGGCAGGACTTGAGTGGTGTAAGTGATTTCAACCCGGCACTCCACCTAAGTCAATGCCTTGCATGTGATGCACAATTGAAACCCTTAATTATTTGTTTATGTCTATAAGTTCTTTTATTTCTGAATGCTGTACCCTTATATCATGCCCCTCTCTTTGAATCCACTGCGGTCACACTGAACCAGGAAGCAGGCTGTTTTGCAAAGTAAACAAATATTTATGTTAGGTATTTCACAATATATACATATATATCACACTACTTTACTGATTATACAATGATCACCAATGGAGTGATGTCACAATAAATCTCTTTAATCACACGGAGTAATGATAGGAAAAGTAATGCAGCATAGAATAATACTTTGTGTGGGTTCAATCAAAATGCATTGTGATTACTCTATCCCCCTGCACACTACTCAATCCCCCACTATGCAATATAAAGAGAAGGAAGGAGAGAAGGTTTCAGTAATACAGAATTCAACAAAGGAGTATCAATCCCAATTCCCCCCAGCAAACACAGAGAGAGAAACAGGAATGATTGCAAACGGATCAAAATGGTTTTAAATTGTGGCTTTGCATGAATGTTAAAAACACTGAACATGGATTTAATTCACTAAAATGGTTTCAATAGTAGTGGGAGTCGCTTGGGATGGTTTCAGACAAACACTAGCAATAATTATTGAGTAACTTGCAAGTTGAACACTTAAATCTGAGGTCGGGTGCAATGAACAGCTATTTCATACGTTATAGATTTGAGCCAAATGGAAAATTTGCAGCAAACTTTTCCACACACGGTAAGTGCAATTGCGGAATAACTATGCAGTTTTCGGTTAGTTGGAAAGCTGGGGATGTTAGCCTCAATTAGACACTTAAATTCCGTTCCTAGCATAAATGGTGAAGAAGTTATGAAGGTTTTTGTGGAGGTTTTTTTTTCCAGAAAGAGGCAACATTGCAAAACAAGAATGCACTTTTTAAACAAACATGATTTTTTTGCACTAAGGGAGACTATGAAGATGCAAACTACATGACAACGCAGCCACCAGCCCGGGATATCATTGGTTGATTTGGCCTGCCGAGACGGTCGCCTTTCTTCAGAAAATATATCAGCGCAAAAACGATTTTAACACTACTGTTACCAAGAACTATAGGGTAAGAGTTCAGCAAGACAAAATATTCTAACAATGCAGTTCTGGATATAAGAGAATGGGTTGGATATGGATGTCTTATGGACAATACATATGCTAGTGACAATCCTATGCTATGGATACTCACTACCAATGTTTGGAATGAACCCGTCAGGAATCTGGTCAGGGATACTTTCTGGACAGGAATTCTGCTAGCACACCGGACTGTACTCAAGGCGCTCTGGTTCTGCAATCAGCAAGGCACTCTGGACACCGCACGGTGGGACTGGACTGGATCTGACGGGTTCTGCTTCGCAGCTATCTGGTCACAGTACGGCTCTATTGGGTTGGATCTTTGGATTCTGGCAATAGTTCTTAGCAAGAAAGCAGCACAGCACAGCCAGGCTGTTCTTTTGTTCCCCTTAGAGGTCCGGGGTAAAATCTAGTTTGTGGATTTTTAAAGGCCAAGCTGAGAATGGTTCAGCATTGGAAATGGGCCTTTCTGCTTTCAAAGATCCGGAGTCTGGAGTCTGGAATATGGAATATGGATTTCTCTTTTAAAGTGCTCTGTCAGCAATCAGTTGGTGGATTAATGTGTGTGTGTTTTTCTAGGTCCTAACCTGTCTCTATTTATGTATTTCCTAAAGGGGTAGGTATGCTGAATTATACTAGGTAAACCCCTAGGTATTCTATTGGTTAGGGTCTTACCTCTCTCTTGATTTGAGAAGAAGAGTGTCATCATGACGATGTGTTTTATGATCCAGGGAAAACCTCCCCTATGAGTTTGCACATGAAATCTACTTTGCATACAAGACATATTTACGATTTTACAAACTTGATAGCAATAGCATATTTATATCACAGAGTCTGTGGAGCAAGTATTCATCCAAGCCCCATCGCGGTGAGAGCTTGGGTCTAGATTTGGCAATTTTTCGCACCTTTGGTCCAGTACCCAATGTCAGATTTGTCCCCTATTTTACACATATGTGCGCATGAGATCTGGGAATGATCATATGAAATCTCATGTTACTGGCATCAATCCAATTGCTACAAAACCACTCTGAGTACTTTTAAAACATGACCAAAAATTCCACATCAACAATACTGTCATTTTACAATGTTTACAAATTTGCACAGTCCTTTGTCAGTCCTTTTCAAAAATATACTTTTCTGTGCTTTAAGAATAAACAAAACTGTCTGTTCCCGCCCCCAAAGTTTTTCGTGGCTCAGGAGCAATCACCGCCTCTTTCCTTTGACATGGGCTTCTGTTGACACTTGCATCTGCATATCTTTTCAATCAAGGAAGTCCTTTGTCTCTCCCATGAGCAGCAGCTCAAATCTCATCCCCTCTTCATTAACACCTGAATGTGAGTTCCTGGGCCAGAGAGCAGAAGGGAGGTGCCTTTTGTTGGGCAAGCTGTGGAATTTGCTATGTAGTTTTGGCTGGCATCAGGCTGCCTTTAAAAATCACTTTGTTTAAATTTTTCTTTGATTAAAATAAACTTACATTTTCAAAACAGGCAAACAGAACTCTAATTCCAGTCTTTTAAAACATAGAGATTAAATAGTTGCAACCTATAATACTTTTGAAGGCAAGTCACTTAATTCCAACCATTTGATTTTAACTGCATAAGTTTAAGCTTCTAATGTACTTAAATGACGGCTGTCATGCAGGCGGCCAGTGGTACTGCGCCCATATTTTGACAGATTTTCCCAGGCAAGCACATTTTTTAATGTGGATGTTCTGCTGATAGCTTCTGTTTTTCCTGACATTGTGTGCTCATGTGGATTCCTTAAATAAGGTGACAGGTAACACCCAGCAGGGATGTTGGATATTTTCTGATGTGAACCATTATTTTGTAATTTCAGCAACCAAGGAAAAAGGTATTTCATAGCACTTCTGGGTTTCCTTGCATTAAAGCACCACCTTTCATGTAGTTTCCATTTTCACTCTGTGGGTAACCCAGTGACAGGTTTCAGCAGTGTGGTCTCCTGTTCCACCACTGACACAGGCAAAGTAGATTGGCAGCCATCTTTTCCGGTTTCACTGCATAGTTTTCAGAGGTTTAGTGCGCTTAGGGCTTTTTGCGGCCATTTTGCTGGTTCTGGTGCCACCAGCACACAGTGATGTCGCAGGGCAGAGCCTAGTGGGTCAGTACATCCCACAGTGGGCTGCCTGGGGTTGGGGTGCAGATCAATGGGATTGGTGGGAGGTGGGCAGACTATCAGGGGGCTTTCTGGTATTGGGGTGGAGGTTAGTGGGGGTAGTGGGAGGTACCAGGCCTTTAGGGGGCTGCCTGGGGTTGGGGCATAGGTCAGTGGGATAGTGGGAGGAGGGCGGACCAGAAGGGGGCTGTCTGGAGTTGGGGTGGAGGACAGTGTGGGCGATGGGAGGTGAGAAGACATGAGTGGGCTACCTGAGGATTGTGGCAGATGTCAGTGGGGGTAGTGAGAGGAGTAAGAGCCTGTGGGTGCTACTTGGGGTCTTGGCAGAGGTCAGTGGGGGTAGTAGGAGGAGGGTGGACTAGCTTGGGGCTTTCTGGGTTTGGTGTAGAAGTCAGTGGGAGTAGTGAGAGGTGGTAGCACTAGAGGGGGCTGGTTTGGTTTGGGACAGAGGTCAGTGGGGGTGTTTGTAGAAGGGTGGGCTAGAAGGGGCTGGCTGGGGTTGGGTGGAGTTTAGTGAGGGGAAGTTGCAGGAGGCCGGCCGAGCAGGATGCTGTCTTGGGTTGAGGCAGAGGACAGTGAGGTTGGTGGGAGGTGTCAGGACTTGAATGGGCTGCCTAGGATTGGGGCAGAGATCAGTGGGGGTGGTGGGAGGAGGGAAGAATAGAAGGGGGCTGCTGTGGCTGGGGCAGAGTTCAATGGGGGTATGGGAAGGTGGCAGTACTTGATGCGGCTGCCTGTGGTTGAGGCAGAGTTCAGTGGTGGTGGTAGGAGGAGGCAGGACTTGAAACGGCTGCCTGGGGTCGGGGCAGAGGTCAGTGGAGGTAGTGGGAGGAGGGCAGACAAGCAGGGGTCTGGCTGGTGTTGGTGAAGAGGCCAGTGGGTGTAGTGGGAGGAGGGCAGACTAGCAGGGTGGTGTCTAGGGTTGGGGCAGGGTTAAGTGTGGATAGTGGGAGGAGGCAGGACCTCAGGGTGCTACCTGGTGTTGGAGCAGAGGTCAGTGGGGGTAGTGGGAGGAGGGTGGACTAGCAGGGGGACTAAGGGTGTTGAGGAGGAGGTCAGTGGGGGATGTGAGGTGACAGGACTTGAATCGTCATCCTGTGGTTAGGGCAGAAGTCCTTGGGGGTAGTGGGAAGTGGCAGGATTTGAGAGGGAGGCCTCTGTTTCGTGCAGAGATCAGTGGAGGAAGTGGGAGGAGGGCAGACTAGCATGGGTCTGGGTAGGGTTGGGGCAGAGGACAGTTGTGTTACTCGGAGGAGGGCGGACAAGTGGGGGGGCTGTCTGGGGCTGGTGTAGAAGTCAATGAGAGTCGTGGGATGTGGCAGGACTAGAGGGGGCTGGCTTGGGTTGTGGCGGAGGTGAGTGGGGGTGGTTGTAGTAGGGTGGACAAACAGGTGGCTGTCTGGGGTTAGGGTGAAGATCAGTGGGGTGGTGGGAGGAGGGCAGACTAGCAGGAGACCGGCTGGTGTTGGGGCAGAGTTCAGTGGGGGTAGTGGGAGGAGGACAGAGTAGCAGGGTGCTTTCTGGTGTTGGGGTGAAGCTAATAGGGTGTAGTGGGAGGTGGCAGGACTTGTAGGTTGCCTGTGGTTGGGGTGAAGTTCAGTGGTGGGATGCATGGAGGGACGAGTTTTAGGGGGATAGTTGTGGTGGGGCAGAGGTCAGTGGGGGTAGTGGGAGGAGGGTAGGCTAGCAGGGGGCTGGCTGGGCTTGGGACAGAGGTCAGTGTGGGCAGTGGGAGGTGGCTGACTTGAAGGGGCTGTGCGGGGGTTGGGTTGGAGGTCAAGGGGGGTGGTGGGAGGAGGGCAGACTAGCACAGGGCAGTCTGCAGTTGGGTCTGAGGTATGTGGGGGTGGGAGGAGAAGACAAGACTTGAGGGGTCTGCGTGAGCATTGGGGTGGAGGTCAGTGGGGGTTGTGGGAGGAAAATGGACTAGCAGGGCATGTCTGGGGTTGGGGAGGTCAATGCAGTAGAAGGAGGTGGCAGGACTTGAGGGGTCTGGCTGGGGTTGACGTAGAGGTCAGTGTTGGTGGTGGGAGGAGGGGAGACAAGCAGGGGACCTGCTGGGATTGTAGCGGATGTCAGTGGGTGTAGCGGAAGGTGGCAGGACTTGAAGGGGCTGCCTATGGTTGGTGACAGGATCAATGGGGGTGGTGGGAGGAAGCAGAACTTGAGGATGCTGGTTGGGATTGGGGCAGAGGTCAGTGGGGTGTTGGGGAAGGGCAGACCTGCATGAGGCTGGCTGGGGTTGGTGGTGGAGGTCAATGGGGGTGGTGGTGGGAGAAGGCATGTTTTGAGGGTTCTAGCTGTGGTTGGGGCAGAGGTCAGTGGGGGTGGTGGGGAGAGCAGACTAGCAGGTGGCTGGCTAGGGTTGGGGTGGAGGTCAGCGGGGGTAGTGGGAAGTGACAGGACATAAAGGGGCTGCCTAAGGTTGGGAAGGACATCATTGGGGGTGGTGGGAGGATGTAGGATTTAAGGGGGCTGCCTATGTTTGGGTCAGAGGTTAGTGGTGGTGGTGGGAGGAGGCAGGACTTGAGGGGCGAACTGTATTGGGGCTGAAGTCATTGAGGGTAGTGGGAGGAGGGCGGACGAGCAGGGGGCTTGAGGGGTTTGGGTCAGAGGTTAGTAGGGGTAGTGGGAGAATGGCAGACTTGCAGGGGCTGGAAAGGGGTTGTGCAGTGGCAGTGGTGGGAGGAAGCAGGACTTAAGTGGGCTGCCTGGAGTTCAGAGGTGGAGGTCATTGGGAGCACTTGGAAGAGGGGGGACTAGCATGGGGTTAAAGGGGTTTGGGGCAGAGGTCAGTGTGCCAGTGGGAAGTGGCAGGACTTAAGAGGGTTGACAGGGGATGGGGCACACATCAGTGGGGGTGGTGGGAGGAGGCATAACTTGAGGGAGCTGACTTGGGGTGGGAGCAGAGGTCAGTTGCGGAAGTTGGAGGAGGGCAGAATAGCAGGGTGCTCCCTGGTGTTTGAGCAGAGGTCAGTTGGGGTTGTGGGATTTGACAGGACTTGAGGTGGCTGCCTAGGGTTGGGGAGGAGATTAGTGGTAATAGTGGAAGGAGGTAGGACTTGAGAGAGATGCCTAGGGTTGGGGAGGATATCAGTAAGGGTGGTGGTAGGAGGTTGCACTTGAGGGTGCTGTGTGGGGTTGGGTCAATGGGGTGATGGGAGGTGGTAGAACTTGAGGGGGCTGCCTTGGGTTGTGGGCAGAAGCCAGTGAAGGTAGTGGGAGGAGAACAGACTAGCAGGGGGGTTACTGGGGTTGGGGCAGTGGTCAGTTGTGTGGGGGGAGGTAGGAATTGATGGGGCTGCCTGGGGTTGGGGGAAGAGGTCAGTGGGAGCAGTGGGAGGAGGGAAGACTAGCACTAGGATTGGGGCAGAGGTCAGTGAGGGTAGTGAGAGTTGGTAGGACTTGAGGGGCTGCCAGGGGTTGGGGCAGAAATCTGTGGGGATGGTGGAGAAGGCCCAACTTGAGGGCCCTGCCTGGGGTTGGGGTGGATGTCAGGGGTAGTTGTGGGATGAGGGCGAACTTGAATGTGCTGCGGGGATGGGCTGCAGTTTGGATGGGGTTCTGCTCTGATTTGGGGGGGGGGACAATGTACAGTTTCTCCGGGGTGCTGCATTGAGTTAGGGGCACAGGTGTCAGTTTATCCACAGTGCTGCTTTGCAATAGGGGGTTCAGCCGCAAGTTTCGCTGGGGTGCTGTTTTGAGATACGGGGGGAGGGCCGCAGTTTAATCAGGTTTTGCTTTGAGTTGGGGGGATGAAGCACAGTTTCGCCGGGGTGCTGCTTTGAGTTAGGGGGGACAATGCATAGTTTCGCCCGAGTGCTGCTTTGAGTTACTTGGCACAGGACGCAGTTTTGCCTGGTGCTGCTTTGAATTTGGCGGTACGGGCCACAGTTTTGCAGTGGTGCTGCTTTGAATTTGGGGGTACGGGCCACAGTTTTGCAGTGGTGCAGCTTTGACTCAGGAGTACAAGCTGCAGTTTCACCAGGTTGTTGCTTTGAGTTAGGGGGTACGGGCTGCAGCTTTTCTCCAGGGTGCTGCTTTCACTTAGGGGGTACAGGAAGCAGTTTCACCAGAATATTGCTTTGAGTTAGGGGATACGGGCCGCAGTTTCACCATGGGGGTTGCTTTGACGCAGGGGGTAACGGCTGCAGTTTCGCCCGGGTGTTGCTTTGAGTAAGGGTGATAGTGAACACAGTTTTGCTGGGGTTCTGGATAGTGGTGTAATGGTGTAATGTTGATTACTTGTTTATATTTACCCAACGCAAAGGTTGATTGATGGCACTCGTTTTTGCTTGCTTGGGGTGTGCTGTGGACGTTCACTGCGCAACACTTTTTTTTGGCACTGCAGGTTATTTTGTACTTTAGAATCCATGAATCAATGCCCAATGCTAAACATGTTGCACACTCAATAATCTTTATAGCATAAAGTAGTTAGCACAGACTTTGCGATTTTTGTATTTATCGGCCCCTTCATCTTTTTAAATTTAGGGACAGTTCCAAGCCACTCTGAAGCAGAGCACAAAGATTGATATTGTTGAAATGGCTGGAAATGGAATAATAGGCTAGGTTAATTAATAGGATCTCTTTCCTGGACAGGGAGCCAGTGCAGACACTTATGGCACGTGACTGACTCTGGCCCAGTCCCCCCAGCTTTTTATGCCATGCTTCTGTGCATGTAGTCTGCAGCCCAACGACTAGCCTCTAGATTGCTGCGAGGATCTGTATGTGTTTTAAATCATTTTAAATTAATTGTGCATATGGTATGTTTATTTATATTTCTTTGTTATAATGTTTGTACTTTACTAGATTCAACCGACTCATCCTATCAGTCTGTCAAAATCCATACAAAGAGTTGCATATTTTTGGCCAGTACAAACACCTATGATGAGTACAACTATTTAGTTTGCCTGTTGCACCAAAGAAATGGTCACTTCCAATTGCTTCTATTCTTGGCCATAGTTTATCGTTTGGGTGATTGAACTGTTTTCCTCATACATGTACCATCACTTCTTTAAGCGGGCTACACATGTTCTTATTTTGTATTTGTGGACGTGTTGAACTTGGGTTGTAGGGGTAAAGACTCCTATTGAATCGATTCCCTGCAAAGCTTTTGAAAGGTGTCAGCTATGAATCTAAACCCCCGTGGAAGGTATTTTCTTAAGAGCTCCGAAAACAAGGGTTCTGAAAGTTATGATATGATGATTGCAAGGCCAGGAACCCAGAAAATGGCAACTTAATGAAGGTTTAATCTTCAAGGGAATACAGAGCCCCAGACTGTAAATTTAACGGCATGGCGCTACATTGTCCTGTCAGACCAAGGCCTATGAGTGCCAGCGAGCTGTACATTTAGCAGCGGGGAGACCCTGTGTCTAAACTGGCTATTTATAATCTTAAAAGGCCGCTTATGATGGCTGGGGAAAGCTAAGAGCTACTCCTGCTTCAAGGGTTCACTTCTGCTGACAGATTTATTGAGGAGTATCTTGGATATTTCTATTGCAATGCCTGGGGCTGGAGGTCTGCCAGGAGAGACCCCGGTGGATTAAGCCATGAGGACTGAAACACGAAACGCGAATACTGGAAGCATAGATAACACACATACCAAACAGGACTCACATACCAACCAGGACTGCTACTCTGTGCCCTGATCAAAACATGCCTGTTGTTTATATGTTGTCAACACTGGAGTGACTCCTCCCTGTGCAATTTCACACGCGTCTGCATGCTCCACAAAGACCTCTACAGCATCTGTCAACCATCTGAGGTTTCTAACCAGCACTAAATCCATCAGGTTACGTGTGTTGCTTGTTCATAGTGTTACTTTACAGGACCTAGTTCTTATCCATTGGTCAAGACCGATAAGATTAAATCCATGTATTATAACGGTTTGAAGAACAAATCACCAATAGGGTGAGGAAGGCTTGTCACTTTGACGGCCATGCTGGGTTACGGCAGACAGTTGAGGTGTGATCCATATCAAATGTTCCATATGAGTTGCTTGAGGGCCTGGTAATCCTAAATCCCTTCCACCTCATTTCTATTACCGAACACTGTTGATAACGTGATATTATGTCTGGCGCCATCGTGAGCAGTGCGAGGTGGAATGGCTGTGTCATTCAGTTTGCAAACATTTCTTGCTGGAGTGGGAAAGGTGATTATGACAAAAGGGATATTTGATTTGAATGTCTGCAGCTTAGGAAAATGGAAGGTGAAGTTGTGACTGATCGATGTGCATCCTCAATTGACCAGGTATTCAACATAGATTAATTACTTTCTACTGAACTTTAAATAATTTAATATTTTCAGGACTTCAGACATGCAGAACAGAATGACTAGTTAAGGATATGGAGGTTCATTTTGGGATGGTCGAATTTCTGACCATATTTCATTATGTGAGGGTCAGGATGCTAGGCTTGCATTGACACCAGTGCACTTGTGGGGTTAGGAATGGAATATTGTGATGGCTGACGAAACAAATCAATGATCATAAGCCATTGAAATCCATTCTCAGCTGAACCCAAGTAGTGACATGTCGTGTGCACTCCTCTATATAAAGAAGAAGTACACAGGTGCAGAGTGTTCTGGTTTCAACCCCCAGACTGACAATACTGACTGAGAGTCATGAGGAAATGAGCTTGATGACAGAAACTCTGAGCTGATTGAAGACAAAGATGGATACTAGTCTAAGTAATACAGTAGTTGCTTCTGCGAGACCCATTTTATATTAATACATTTTGACGCACATGTAGTTGGGGGGGTTGGGTTTAGATATAATTTAACGTGGGGGTGGTGCAGGCGTTGTGTGGAGTCTCCCGCTGCCCGGACATATGTTAAAAAAATAAGTAAATTCGAACAAATAGGCCTTGAGCAAATTGCTGCTAGGAAACCTCCTAGATCTTGACATTCACTCTGACCAACTAGAACTAGGCACCTTTTTTTATAGAGTAATTGCGTTGCATTTCCTTGAGAGGATTGTTCCATAGATCCTGACATTTAAGCAATGTAGCCATGTTTCTAAGATGGACCTAAAAGAAGACAATGCATGTTCTATCTTGAGAATCAGTATTGGTGTAAGAAATTGCCACCTGGTGAGGGTGTGAAATCCCTACCTTTATTGATTTTCTATTTAATAATATGAGAATTCAACCTCAGAAAAGCGTGGTCTTCTAATCATATCCCACCTTTAAGAATCTCCATGCCAAAAGCATAGTGTACACCGTGCCCTGCCACATCAGTCTCCCTAATCTGCAGCTCCTGCAGTCATTCTGTTCTCAGGTTCAGGGGTCACGGGTGCTCTGTTTGGCAGCTGACTGCAGCTGAAGGCAGATCCATTGTAGAGAGATTGCATTTCAATCCGAACCTCTGTTTCAAAACAAAATAATTATGATATACTATCACCTGGTGGCAGGATAATCTTGAAATATAATCCATACCTAAGTTCTGGTATGGTCGCAGGTTGTTCATATAATTATTAAAGCCACATACTATTTGTAGCATACCAGTGGCAGCTCTGTGAGCTCAGAGCAGTTCTGAAAATCCTTGAGAATTCCAAGCAGTCTGACTGTCTAAATTCCAGTGAATAAGACAAAAGGCAGGATGCCTACCCCTGTTGAATCTCTGGGAGGAATGGAAACTCCTCCATGCCAGGCCTGTTTGGTCCCACAAGAAAATCACTTGGGGGCCTGACTTCAAAAAGGACATTTTGTTTGAAAGGCCTGATTTACACAAGAGGGCTGTACTACAAAGAGTGTTTAAAGGTGATGGCTTGTGAGAGGGACAGATTTAGGGCAGTCAGAGAGGGGGATTGATTAAGCATTCATCTTTCTTGTTTATTAGTGGGATTCACTCTCCTTACTGCCCCCTCCGCTTCCTGTGAAACAAGGCACTATTGATATGACATCAAGCGGCAAAAGTAATTCGTCTCTGTGACAGGGTTTGGACTCTTGGTCATCTTCAACCTCTCTGCTATTTTGAACATGACTGACTACCTCACACTAGTCAGCTTGCTTACAAACAAAATGAGCTTCTCTGGTGCAATTTACTTCTCAGACACCAAGCTGTCCAGGCAGTCAACTTCATGTCTGACTGCTGCATGCTCACCCGCAGAGTCCACAAGGTATATTATGAGTACTGGTAATCTTTAAACTATATATGGAGCAGTGGGGAAAATGTCATAATGACCCCAACCTCTCACTCCATAAATATGCAGACAATACCCAATTATACTTAAAGGGCAGTGGTACCCACAATGGCTCATGCTTCAGGAATTGTATCACCAACATATACTCCTGGAAGACAAGCACATACCTGAAGTTTAATAACAGAAACATGTCTCAATTTGTTACTTGGTCAACCATCTAAGCAGGATATCATTCAATGGGGGCTAAACCTCATGCCATACATCTAAATGTCTCTCCTGGCCTTCACTTCCAAATCACTTATGTTCACTATAAACAACACTTTCGCCACCCAGGAAGATACCACCAAAAACGCTATGTGAACCTTCCTCTGGGAGGTATAATGCTTAGTTTCACCCCTAGACTTCAGAACCACAGTCCAACCGTGGTAATTTCTCACTTAGATGGGGGGCACTCCCTCCTCACTGCCAATCCAATGACATGCCTTGCCCAAATAAGAACCACCTCACATACTGCGGCACCACTCATAAAAGGAAATTAGAAAGCAATCCATATGTCTCCCAATCTAAGGGAGCTGAACTGTCTTCCTAAACCGGCTAGAATTTTCTGTATGACTGCCTATATCACCTATAAGGCAACCACTTCTAAGACACTCGTCTTCCTCACTGCAAACCTAGACCAGGTAGGTTGCAATCCCTCAGGAGTCAGGCCCTTGATAGGGGTGAGATGACTGTGGCGTTCAAGGAAGAAAATAGGAATCATGTCTTCGCTTGCTACACCACTGTTTTATGAACTCTCTAACAGGTGACAATTTGGTGCATGCCAACGCTGTTGAGATTCATGAAGGAACTCAAGACATTAAACTTTAGTCAATACCCTGGTGCCACCTTAGTTCCTTGCATTTCCACATTACATCCTGCTCAGCATTTTTGAATGTTTTGATATTGGCTCACGCAGATGTGATGTGCAAATCTAAAGTTCTAATTTATACAGCCCCACCCCCAAATATGGGTAAGGATCATACAGTAAGGTATTCAAAAATTAAAATGTATTTCAAAGGAGAAAATAATCTTAAGAAACTGTGTCTCCAGTTTAACCCTGGTATGTATACAAAACAAATACTTACCAAAACCGCATTTTACCTGTCTATATCAACCTCACTATTTTAAGTCCACAAAGGAATTATTTTCAATTATGCAGTCCTCTTAATATGATGGTAATCTGAAAGGCACTAGACGTTCTAACGTTTCTGCTTAGCATTGCTTTATTTATAAACATATACTAATTTTTCAATGAAACCATTTCACATAATGCATTAATGCAAGTATGGTTAAAACCTTGGATGTTCTCCACCCTCAAGACAAGTAAGTACTGAAGAAATTTAATGGAAAACATAATGATCAAGTTAATTTTACACTCCACAAACCCCGCCCTATGCAGGCGTAGAATGTATTAACTCTGTAGAGGCCACTTGACATATAGACAATGACCAGCTAGCATGGAACTTTGGGTTCAGTCATGTACATGCAAAAGGTAACTTATTTGCACTGGCTCATGTAAGTTTGAATTCACAGGTAATGTCTTTGGAAATGTATATGTTCTGATCTGAGCCCAAAGATATCCTATATGTTCTGGATATGTGGGCGCAACTGTCAAAACATGTGTGTATGTGGCTTTCATTAAACATACATTTGCTTATTTTTCTTTATTGGTGTGTGTGTGTGTTTGTGTGTGCGTATGTGTCTGTGAATGCAGTGTTTCTTTATGTATTCCTTCAATTCTAGATGCATAACAGTTTTCAAAGGGCCTGCATATAATGCTTTTAGTCTCTTGGATTTCTGGGCTGGAGATAGAGTATTCTCCAGTATCAGATAAAAAAACGTATTGTAGGACCCCCTTCCATCCCATATTATACTCGACTTTGACTTAGCACTGAAAGACAGGGGAATGTATGTCACATGGTTCTTAATGAATAGAAAACGTTTCTTTAAGCATTGCATTCCATTGCACAAACATACAGTCTAAACTGTGGCTCTTCCTGGCTGTGTTAAATTCATGATATTATCCCAGACAATAGTACTTGCCATTGAACTATGATCCACTGCAACTCTGAAACAGATTAAAACACTACGTACATTTTAAACAACACTTAACTTTACAAAAACAATTCCACTTTTCATTGACAGGCAAAAGACTTTCAGATTTGGATTGTGTTTTTCAAAGCAAAGTGGACTGGGTCTAAAAGAAATCACATCTCACTTTGTATTTGATATAAATGAGAAACACATGGCATTGGGATATTAGCACCTGTGTCCCTGTTTTCAAATTGCCCCTCCCTGCATTCCTAGTCCTTTTGTCTTCTCAGACTTTACCGTAATCAAATTAGTTAATTTTGTGGTTGGGGTGGATTTACCTTTCCAGATGTAACTTCTGGTTTCAGGAAAAACAACAGAGACCCCAATTTGCTGGACATCATCCCTAGAGCAAACCCTCTTTTCAAGTAGCTTCTTTCAAAATCAATCCTCCTAGTGCCACTGGTCTTCCTTCTATGGGCTGTTCTCGCCATTTTTCTCTCAATGGACAAGTCTGCTCTTCTACTCTTCAATGACCAGTTTGCTCCTCTTCTGAATTTATCCCGCCCAATATTTCATTATAATTTTCTGTTCTATATGTATACAATATTTACTGTATTTGCCCCTCTTCTGCCTTATGACACAGTGCTGATTACCAAGCTGTAAGGAGAGAGTGAAAGCACTCCTGTTAAAAAGATGTTAATTTAGTTTTTTCAATAACTTTTGAATTATATGCGTTACCCTGATTTTATACTCTCAGCTTCTACAGTTCGGGGCAAACCCCTATAGGTGTCAATAGATATTGTGCCTTTAAATGAGACAATTTCGCATGTTTTTACTATTCTCTGACAATTTGAACATGATGACATGTACTGAACTAAGTTGTGCATCACAGTGCAAGGTCGGATTAACACCAGATTCGGATAGTTTATAGATAAGAGTGACCTCAATCACAATCTTTAGATGTATAGATAGTTTATAGATAAGAGTGATTGTGATTGAGGTCACTCTTATCTATAAACTATCCGAATCTGGTGTTAATCCGACCTTGCACTGTGATGCACAACTTAGTTCAATAATTACACATTTTTGGTATTTAAAAAAAAAACATTTTAAATGCAGTTATTTGTTTGGTGTGCAATTGAGCTGTTCTCCATAAGAGGGCAGAGATAATGCATGCCTATATATTCAGTTTCCATGTTACCACTATCCAAAGTAAAGTGTTCTTGGTATGCATATTCTCAGTGACCTTTCACCATGACTAATCCAAGGAAGATGTCTGCCACCAGGCACCTGAATGTCAAACTCCTTCTCATTGACCTCTTGAGCTAATGCAATGTTTACAATCTTATGGGAACTGATTTATGTGAATCATCTTCTTTGAAGCCTAAAACTAATTCCAATAGTGAAGGCCCAAAATAGATGTATATAGCTTACCTGCTTTGAAAACCTGCCTTACCTATGAAGTATTAGCCTTTTGGGGTTGCCTAAAAGCTGTTTGGGTTGACCATGGCATTTAAAAATCTTCTAACAGTTTCCAACAGAACGGGAGGGCTTTTGGGCATTTCTGTATGCCCCATGATTGAGAATTTCAACATGCTTACTATTTTGATTCTATTCTTTCATTTCAGAACCTCTGAGTTTAATGTCTCAATTTTTGCAATGCTGACCTGCCTTTTCAATATACATGACACAGTAAAACAAATATAGTTTGAAATAAATTACTAACATGGCAGAATAAAGGAGCATATTACATATGGATTGATCTCATTTAGAATTGCACATCCTCTCCGCATTATAAGTACATGTAAAGAAATCCAATTCTTGATGCTTTTCATTTCATGGTTTACATTTTTCTGATAACTACTTCAGTTATGGGCCTGCCTATCAAATGTAGCATTGTTAAATCTTTGAAATAAAGGCCATTTGTGTTATATTTAGGTTTGGGTGCACTATGTCGTTTCATGGGCATATTTTTAATCTTGACAGCAAGCAAATGGCAGACCTCTCCAATAATGTACAGTTTCTATACATATGATCCCTCTTATTCTGCCAATAAGGTCTTTGCTGTTTTATTTCTTCTAGGCCTCATTTTTATTAGTTCTACTATCTCTACAATCCCAACCAAATGGCTGAAATACACATTGCAAATATTGTAACATCCCTCTCCTTAGTTCACATATTACCCTCAATGACAGGTATACCACTTGGTTGCTTTCTAGCTATGTTTAGCTTTATATAAACCCAAATACAAAATGTAAACATTGAAAAGCACAGACACAGCCACAAACCCACACACACCACTAAAGCAAAGCATGTGTGAGGTTGTGATACCAGCTGTTTGAAAATAATGTAGACGATTACAACACTCTAATTGCATTCACATTAATCGAAAATTAACATGACTGCATTCATTGTTAAGAAATAATATGAATGTGTGAAATGGTGGCAGATCTCCAATGAGCATTGTAGAAATGCAAAATATAAGTGTTTGATACAACAGCATTGTGGGCAGAAACTGAGCAGTGTTGATATTACATCATCATGGCTGGATTGTCCACTGTCTGCACATGCAACAACCTAGAGGTACCACTGAGTCATTATAGATTTTCATTATATGGGCACAAGTGTAATGAGGTACTAAAAAGCCTTTCTTGTGCTCAGGTGATCCAGGGATCATGCTCTTCCAAGCCAAACACCCAGTCGTCTGCTGTACATAAAAAATCCCTAAATTCAGAAAACCTCAATTTGGGTGCAGAGTGCCATGCATGTTTATTCATTCAAAGCTGGAAGCACTCTCAATACATTCCCAGCAGTGGAGCAGAACATTGATATTTTTTGAGATACCTCACAGCACTCAAAATACTCAGTACTTTGCATTTCTACTACTGTCAGAATTAGCCTAATTGAGAAGTGCCACAATGTGAGTTTTGGTTTAATTTGTATTTTGAAGGACTATGTATTGGGGAGTACTACATTTTTACTGATTATTTGTAATTTAAGACTGACATTTCCAACCTTTATTGACTTTACATTGTGTTCCCTCACTTAGTGTACCTCAACATTGGCCTTCTCAACTTTTGCAGATTTCACATTATGATATGTAATAACTGTAACTCATTATTAAAAACTGTATTTTTCCCATTGAAATGGCTTTTAACTTTCAAAAGTTACACATTTAGCTCTCAGTCACCAAACAATGAGGTTATGTCACTTTTGGAATTGACCTCATAAGCCTCTGTAAGGGCAGTCTGGGAAAATGATTCCCACTTTGCACCATGCATCTAATAGACAGCTAAGCCGGCTATGAAGTGTTAAACATGTTGAGAAACGACGACCCTAGGGGAGACGTAGTTTTGCCGAGGATCACTGAATATGCTCAATTGGTAAATTGGTAAAGATTCTAAATTTGGTCTCCAGGATCCAGTGTCAACAAAGTTATCACTACACAAAAAGCCCTAATGGGTGGAAGAAGACTAAGCTGCTGGCCCTGCTTCAGAGTCTCCTGCAAACCTTTACATCATAAAAGAGAAATAAGTTTAAAAGTGGTACTGCAACCCCAGCACCCTCACATTTTCATTATGTTATGAAATGTATTATTTATGAATGATTAGCATCCATGACAGCATTATAAGACAAGGAAAATACGCGGAACGTGGGCTGTATTCACCAAGGACCACCGCACTCTGAACAACCAGTTCCCCTTGCCTCCCTGCTCACGGAACCAACTCACCTCTTAGCACCCGCATATGGTCCTACACAGGTGCAAAGAACGTTTGCCCACAAAAGAATAGT
This sequence comes from Ambystoma mexicanum, assembly GCF_040938575.1. NCBI lineage: Eukaryota > Metazoa > Chordata > Amphibia > Caudata > Ambystomatidae > Ambystoma > Ambystoma mexicanum. The sequence goes on along the minus strand of NC_090926.1, from coordinate 952,800,842 downwards.
ATATTTCCCTTTGCATAGAGGCCCAGGGCCACACAGTGCTGTCTCCCAGGCAGTTTCTCTTCAAAGTTCATAACGTCAGTCATGAACATTGAAAACAGGCTTCCCTCGACGAGAGCACTGTGCTGCTCAATAATGGTAAGTTTCATATTTGTTTAAACCAAACAAAAATAAAACCTTAGCACCCATGTAGGCATCTACACAGTGCTAATGGAAATATGCCCTTCAGTGGTGGGCCGACCATTTAAGTAACAGCACTGCCACCCTCATTAAGGTACCCTCGCTATACTCAGGCCCTTAACTTGGGGGCAGGCCGTTACCTACAGGGTCGGCCCTCCACCTCAGAAAATATTGCCTCAGTATTGTTATATCATATATTGCCTGCTGTCCTCTATGTGCATGGAACCCTGGGTGTCTGGCTGCTGCACATCCAGCTCAATGCAATGTTCCATGTTTCTTCGCCCCCGGTGTCCTTGAGTGTATTTTGGTGTTAGTTATATTCCCCATGCTGCTGGATGCCCAGTATCTTTGCCATCCATGTATTCTTTTACCTTCAACCCGCCTGTTACTTGTGTGTTCCTGATATTGCCTGCCTACCTGTGTGTTCTCGAGACTCACAAGAAAGGACACTGACCTGGACCATCTGACTCCTGTCATCCTTGGACATCCATACCTCAATATAACTAACATACTTGAATTTGGCACAACAAAATTTACTTTGCAAGCCTGAAGCATGGCACAGATCAAATCAGATCCCAACCAAAGAATCACAATCACTCGAATGATACAATGCTAATCCTGTGTCAATGTTGTTGTTGTGCATTATTTCCATACAAAGCTACCAGTGTCCCAGAAAACGTCCTGAAACGGATTAAAGACGAAGGATACCTCGTGGTGAAGGGTCCTCAAGGAAGGTTCTCCAAGATGGTTTCTATGTAAAGAATTTGACTCAATTGAAAACCTGCAACATCTGGTAATGGATTTTATGGCCCTGTCATCACAAAGAGAGCTTCTAATGACTGATGTAATAAACAAGCATGGGTATAGACCCAAGGACATATGTGGAAGATGCTGGTGTCAGGTGAGAACATACCAATAACTTGTTAATTGTTATCCAGGAAAAGTTAGTTGACGATGGATGAATTTCTTTTAAACACTGATTTTATTTTATTTTTTTGCTTTTTCGTAACAAAGGATACATTCTGATTAAAGGTTGTTGATTGTATAACCATTTAAATCAAGATAAATAAAAAAAAATAAAAAAGAAACGTCCTAAATGCTGTAGCCTCCTAATGGCATTTTACAGCAGTGAAATATGGACATTATATTCCACTGTCCTGATGCTCTGAAAAGGTAATAAAACATGTCCTCTGCCTCTCTACGTCTAGATAGACTGGTTTGTAGCAGTTGCAAAGTGTCCATTATAATTTCGTTGTGGCACATTCCCTGATTATTTGGGGTCACTTCTGTGTCAGTTTTGCAGAGCAGTGGCTCCCGCACTGACAAGAAACAGTGATGCTCTTTGCTTTTGACTTATGAGAGTGTAAGCGTTGTGGTTCTGAAACCCCCAGAAATTACCACTATCCAGCAAAACGTAAAGGACAGGAATTTCGAAAGCATATTGTGTTCTTCAGGTGATCCTGCTACAGAACTGTTATTTTAGAATCAGCGTATACATGTTTGATCGCAAAGGTAAAATTATCCTTTCTACTGATAAAATGGAATCAGCACAAAATCAGGCAATGTAGCTTATTATCTGTTTTAAAGAATTAGAAACTCCACAGGTACTCTCCTCTCCAGTGTAGATCTCCAAGAAATAGATTTTCAATTTTTGTATACAAAAAATTGAAAAGACATGATAGATTGACTGCATATTCAATTGCCTAATACAGTCTGCTTCAGCTAACATCTTCCAATTGAGTACTTTCTCTCAGCATGTTTAGAACATACCAACGTATTAGTTTCTGCTGAACGTGCTGATTCTCCATTGGAAATCTCTCCTCTCCACTTTTAACATCAGTGTATCACTTCTATGTCAACCAGCTGTCTGATAATTATAACCTATTTTCTGTGAAGGGCATGGTGCCATTATAATGGAAATGTATTGTGATTCACCCCCTAAACACAACATCCCTAGAACCCAGATTTCAGCAATTATAGACCAATCTCTCAACATAATTTCTCAGCAGATGGAGCAAATTCTTAAATAAACAAGTAAGTGCCTTTGTGGAAGAACATGTTCTTTTGGTCCCAGACCAGCTGGGTTTTTGATCTGGGTGTATCATTCAAGTGATCACTACATATATGCTTAATCATTTGAGGATTTGGGGGATGGAGGTGGTGCTGTGTGTTTGATCTTTTTGCATCAGTATGTAACTTTTGGCAGTGTTCATCGTAACACCCTACTGGACCAGCTGAAGATAGTGGGGGTGGGAGGGTTGATACTTGAGTGGTTATCCTTTTTTAACAGATAGAAGGCAGATGTTTAGATAGACAATCTGTCCTCATAACCTTGAACCTTTATATGCAATGTCACCAGTATTTTTGTTATGTATATTAAACCCCATATCTCGTTGATTAGGCAGCAAAGGTTGCAGGTTCCAAATCATATAGACCGTATGCCCAGTTGATAAAACATCCAGTGACAGGGTTTTGACATCTGCTAAGGTTCGATGTTGTCTTTTGGAAATAAAGAATTGACTGGATGCTTATTCCCTGAAGATTAACCTGAAACGTTAGAGGTGCAGACAATGAATGCTGTATTGGACCGTTGGCGCTCTATGCTCTGTATGCTCTCCTTCAGTAGATGTCCTACATCGAGTCCAGTGATCAGAAACCTGGGATACTGGTAGACTCGCACCTCTTCCTGGAGTGTCAAGACTCACAGCTGGTAAAGTGTTGCTTTTTCCAATTGAGAAAGCTGCAACGCCTGCTACATGTTCTGTCCTTTCTTCACAAAGCCATGGCCATCAATGCCTTTCCTACCTCATGAGTGGACTTCAACAACAGTCTCTATTTTTGTCTTACTACAATAAATCTATCAATTCAGTAGAGAGTGTTGAATGATACAGCAAGAATGCTTCTGAAGCTAAGTTTGACTGTCTCCTCAACTGTAGCCTCACTTCATTGGATTCTGCCAAAAAAGAGAATTGTGTTTGTAAGTGCGTATGCGTAAGTCACTGAATATAACAATTTTTTGTTCTACCTATCGAAAGAGATCCTTTGCAAGTTGATTGCTCAGATCGGCTTCCAGTTGTTTAGTTGCAGTACCTAATGAATAAAGATGAGAAATGTTGGCAATCGTTCCTTCTCCTACCTTGCAGCTATAGAATGGAACACACCACTGTTGTTATTGAGGTCCGACACCAATCTGATTCATCTGAGGGACATTTAAAACCATATCTGTTCAGAAAATATGTATGATCGTTATGCCCTTATGCCCTTGAGGTGGTACACTTTGCTTTATAAAAGAAAAACACATAACAAAAGAAAACTGTCAAACTTGCAGCTGCTCACGTTCCTGGATCTGCTCTGGGAGGGGCAGTGTTGCAGATGCACTGTGCGGTGGGGTTTGGTGCAGAATCCTGCTTCGCTTTTGCATCTTTGGAGAGACTTTGCAATCATGAGGACGATGGAGGATGGCGCCAGGATACCACATACTTACATTGTTCGGTTTTCAGAAGGGCAGGAAGGGGCTGGCAGAATGGCTGGATAGTGAGGCGAAAACACAAGTGAGGTAAGGCATGGTGGTTGCAGTAAACTCGCATTTATTGAGGGGGTGATGTGGAGATGTGGGTAGTGCCTATCCATGTTGTGTGTACTTCCCCTTTACCACCCCTCTCCAACCCCTGCAATACTGGTCAATAGGGACAGAACAACTGGTAAACAAGGGACATGGGATGTCATAATGCGGGCGCATCAGGAACCAATTGGTAGGTCACACAAATGGTGAGACTGGACACAGCACATTGGCTGTAGAGAGCACCCCATGAACTGATTTTCGATTACTTAGAGTGCACAGTATCACAACATGACACTGTAATGTATTTCATTGTTGTCATCACTGGCACCGTACTTGGAGAAACTAAATCTCAGCCAACCTATATGACCCATAGAGCTGTCATTGGCAAGGATTTGTTTAAATAGTCTTGTGTGGCTTTCTATGAGCCTCAATGGCCCTATTTTATTGTGAACTTGGGGAAATGATGCAATAGGTCTGTGAATGAGAGAGGTCATGCCAGATGGGCCAAGGCAGTTCGATGGGCAGTTTAGTTTAAGAGGTTACATACCATTGGAGATGAGCAACATGCTAAAGTTTCTGAAAATCTAGTTCAGTTGATTAGGCTCCTGACTCTGCCCCTGACAGTGACCGTGTATAAAACCACCCAGGGAGATCTCTAAGCTACCGACTTGAATACATCGGTTCAAACCGCAAGTGTGAACAAAGTGTTGGGTGTGAACAATCCTGTAGGTGTGCACGAGGACACCACACACATGGAGGCTATTGGCCTCAACGGCTTCTGGATGACATACACCTGAGCTAAGCTAATCTTTTCAGGAATGCCAGACATGAAACTGTGTATAGCTTGTGGCAAACATGTCTGCCTTTCAGTAGCCTGGGTGTTCCCTCCCCCGCGGCCCTTCATGGTGCCCGTCCCAACAGAAAAGTATTCTGGACTCTCCCAATTCTTGCTCCACCCTTGGCAAAGTTAAAACTTAAAAGATCAGGGAAGATACAAACAGATAATGTGTCTCTAAAATTATACTTGACTGATGTGCCCTGACATGGTAAATGTGACTAATTGTTCCATTCAATTTTGTTTTGATGCAGGTGGTGTAATACCAGTTGCAAACAGCCAACTAAATGATGAGTCACTTTCTACATTTTTTGATGGTCACGTGCAAGTAATGTTACTGTAAAGATTGTATTGCTTCATTGCAGCAACGCACACATGAGAAATTACGATATCAATTTGAATAGAAAATGTATTTTAGTTTTATATATGTGTAGGCTATGAGAGAAGCTCAGCGATAGCATGGTCGCCTTAGAAGCCAGACAATTTTGTGAAACATGGGTTTGATCACCAGTTTGCTACTTAGATGGTGAAATAGTGTGGCACAAAGTGAGATAACATTATTAAATCATACAAATGTAATTTCTAAAATGTAAACTCACCAGAAAATAGCAACACAAATGCTGTACATTTCTTTTATTTCTATGTGTTATTATTCCTCCCATTTTCATAATTTCTCATTCGGTATGTGAAGCACTGTAAACCAAGACCCAGGTGCAGGGGGGTAAGGCATGAAGCTACCTCATCACCCAATTAGCCCAACATCTCTCATCACCCATGCCTTATGCCATGACATTGTCTTGTACTTGGCCTTGCAGAGTATTCTTGTCCTGGGAATGCACAGTAGTGAGGCAGTCGCTATCATGTCTGGAACTCCAAGTTGAACTCTATTTCCATCCTTGGCGTAAGTAACAAGAGACCACAATTTGGTCCAATCTTCAGCTTTTAAATGCTTTAAATGAATTAAAACTTGGCATCCTTTGTGTTCTTTCTTGCACCTTAACGTGAGAGGATTCATTCTCTGCACACATGTTCTTCTTCAGAGTGGATAGCTGAACTGGATTCCAGGGATCTTGACTACAGGCCAGACAGCCTCACTATGCAGCTTCAGCAACCTGTTATTCTACTGCAGCACAGCTTTTCATTCCCCTTTCATTGTTTCTCACTTATTTATTTCATGATACCAATGTCCAGTTTATATACAATGGCGGCTTTGCCTGCATTCTATTCACTACTCATATAGCCTATACAATGACTTGATCTCCCTTGCATTTCAGCATCTGTACATTCATTGAACTTCTGTTTTCTGCAGCACTTTGTTAACATGTAATCTTCTTTTACACTTTATGGTTCATGGGATTCTTTTAGTTTGTCTTTTCTCCTCTAGGATCCAAACATCATCTTCATTCAATATCTCAAGACAACGTCATGCATACTTTCTAATAACGTCATCAGTTCATTTTCTTAGCTCTTTCTCCTATTCCTTCAGGGAGTTCCCCCTGTAGGTTGTCATCAATTGGAGGGTACATTCAATAGGGTTGTCTCAAGGGATATCTCCTTCCAAATACGTGCTGCAGTATTGGTACAATAGCTGGTGACAGGCAAGGTATCGTCTCATAGCTCTAATACAAAGCAGGCATTGGGGCGGGATCTCCTACGGATGTATACATCTGCTCCTCTACAACCAGGTCACATGTTGCTGTTTAATACTTTTTATTACATAGTTATAAATACACAGAATAATGCAAAAATACATATTAACAAAGTTTGAATGCGACATTTGAATTGATAAAGAAATGTTGATAAAGTAGAATATTAGCATATTAACCAATTGACTGGTATAACATAATTAAATGCAATAAATAACAGAGAGGTTATGACAAGAAAAGGACTAATACAAGAAGAGAGAAGGTGAAGGTCAGTGGAATGAAAAATATGATCAGGGAAGCCTATTTTAATTAAAATGTATGGCATTGATGAGCATGTGTAGCAATACAAAATGCAATTCTATGCATAGAACAGAATGCATTCCACCATTTATAGATATTAAGTTGAATTAATATGAGTTAAATATGATGTACCCAAATAGTTATTTGGAACGTTCTCCAATGTTAGAGGAGCTGGAAATTGTTCTTCCATATTTATTTCCAACATTTAATAGAGATGTTAAAACAAACATCCAATTGCCATGCCAATTCGGTTTTAGGTTTATCATCAGGTATTTATTGAAAATATATATATTCATAAATAAATGATGCTCTTATCGATATCGATTTTAAAAAGAAAGAATCATGATCTGGAATCATTTTTGAGAAAATGGGCCAGAATTCAAATTCGATATCGCATTGATAAAATTAATATATGCCCTATGTTCGGTTTCATCAAGATTATATTATGTTTGTAGAGAGGTTAAAGGAATGGGAGAAATAACAAGGAAAATGCCTTTGTTAATCTAGCAGTGCCACTATAAACTTGTATTAACATTTTCCCTGTTGAACCAAATAGTAGTGTTAGATTGGACAACACTGTTACACGTTTTCCATTGTAAAGCATTATGTTTTTTTTAATGTTTTATTTAATGTGCATTTGTTTAACAAAACACATAAAGACACAGACAGTATTTAATTCAGCCAGTAGACCAGATTTCCCTCTTCTTTCCACTTCCCCCGCCTGGTGTACCAGTGAGCTTCAATGAATATGGATGAGCGATCAGAAAAGTTGAATTATTCCAGATCTGTAATCCCTATGTACTGTACTATCTGTTTCAGATCATTAAAGTATTAACTTTTTGTGTGCACATGAAACCTATGAGATAAAGCTAACATGATTGGAATTCCCTGGAAGGCAACTAGGCATTGGTTGAAGTGCAGTCCAACTGGCTAGGATTCCCTGGCTAATTTGGACTCGTCTGATGACTTGTGCATTGTGCAGTTGTTAGTTTGGAGCAATTTTACTGAACCAATTGCCTTTAAAATTCTGCATTTGTCACACATGTTCTCATTTTCTGATCTTTGCCGAATGTGTTTAGTGGCCAGCCTTATTGCTTGTTCTAGATAACCCTGAAGGGTCTCCTCCCATACAAATGATAGGAAATGAATGAAACAAACAAAAATAAAATAAAGCAAGTACACTTTTTAAATTTGAATCATGATACGATCTGTAATTGGAAAGCCCTATAATGTGGATATCAACCTCATGCCAATTTGATTAAGAAGTATATGTGAATCTCTTGCAAAGCTTAAATCACCCTAACCCTCTGTGGGCCACATCCACAACTGTCGCTGACAGGTTCTGCTGCTGAGAGGATCTAATTAATTTGAAGGTGTGCATGGATGTGCCAGCACTCAATCTCATTTTACTGCATTAGCAAAGCTCTATGGAATCATTGCCAACAACGTACTACATTTTAAAGTTCCTCTGTTCCTACACACTTGTTAGAACTGTTTAAAAGATGTGTCTTTGATTCGGCTGAGAAGTACTGGTAAACGACCCTCAAATATCGCATAACCTGGTGTTATATCTTGTGTGTCTAGTGCGTGTGTGTGTTACTGGAGGGAGATGTTATTGCCTACTGTATGTCAGTGTGTGTGTGCGTCTGTGTGTCTGTGTGTGTTGTTTGTTGGTGTCACCTGTGTATGAGTGTGGTTGGCATTAATGACAGGTATGCATGATTCTCAATTGAATGTTTAGAGTGTTCCCAAGTTCAATATTCCATGAGAGTTATTTGGTGCCTGGGACAATATGGTGTGCCCAATGGGCTGCTTGTGTGTACGGAACATGATCCTGCAACCTGTTAATAAAGTTGACTCACCCATAAAACCAGGTCACTTCATTTGGAGATGGGTTAATCTCAATGGAGCCCACTACATCAACCCATGATGTGAAAGATGCCAGGCAGTGAGGCCCACTACCCCTCAAGAAGATAAAATAATTATATTCAGACTAGAAGTGTTACACAGTGTGAAGCATTACCATATGGTAAGACTGAGGAAGCCAGAACCTCAGAATGGGTAATCTGATAAACAGACCCCCCCCTTCCGAAATCTCCTTGGCAAAAGCATAGTGTACATTGTTGTCCTGCTGCATTAGAATCCTTATGAACTCATAAAGGGTGATCTGCTAAACAGCCCCCTTCAGAAATCTCCATGCCAAAAGCATAGTGTACACGGGTGTCCTGCTGCATTAGTCTCCCGATTTGCAACGTCTTCGCTTGATTGGCACAGAGCAGCTTCAAAGTTTGCAGGTGCCCTGTTTGACACCTGATGCAAAATGAAAGACACCACAGATAGAGGATGCATTTGAATATGCATCTCTAATGCAAAGCCATAATAATTATGATGAACTATCTGTCTGGTGGTATGGTAATCTCCAATAACAAGTCACACCTGGGTTTTGATATGGTAAATAATAGTTTACACAGTTATTAAGGTCACATATGATTTTTTATATGCATGTCAATCCTATAAGCCCAGGCCAGCCAGGAGAGGGCTATGCAGATTCTATTCAGATTTCAGATTCAGAAAACAAGACAATAGGCAGGAAAGATATGTCTTCTATGATCCTGTGGGAGATAGGATAACACAGCAACAAGTTTCAAAGTGGCACACTAATACAAAAGGGCCAGTCTTACACCAGAGTTTTTAATACCAAAAGAAGAGGGAAGAGTTAGGACGGTCAGACAAAGGAAAATGGCTGCAAGAAATGTTCCTGCATTGTGGTTTTCTGTGGGCATCTCTTCCTTCCTGTATTCTAAACAGTGGTGTAACACAAAATGTGGGGCTCTCTGTGAGCCATGATGAGGGCCCCCCAACTCTGCAACAAATCATGGTTCATACTCTGGGCCGGTCTTGTTTACCACGCTTGCACAATACGCACAAACGTGATGCTGAAGGGGTATGCTGCACACTGTACTAGAGGAAAGATATAAATGTATTTGAATGCAATTTAAACAACACTTTCTGAGAAAAATTGGCTAAAAAGCCAGTGTATGTGCAATAGTTGGTTAGGGTAACATCAATTCAATGCATGCAAGTCACCAACAGTGCACAGGAACATTAATGCTTTGCTATTAAAAAGTCCATGCCACATTGAAAACATGCCCCACTGGCTGCACAATCTAGACCAGTGTAGACACATAATAACATTACAGTAAAGCATGTCAGGCCACATTTAGACATACATAGACTGTTTGCACCAAAATGCCAGTTGAAGCAATAACATTCATCAAGAAGAGAGCATGCATTCAAGCCCAGGTCTCTGCGGCCTCTAACAACATGGCTAAATTCTTTAAAATCTGCAAGGAACTGGCCAATCCTGATGCAGTCTCTACCTCTCCTGTTCTATTCCATGCCCTATGTATGACTCTGGCCTCTCACTTCTCCACTAAAACTCAGGACATCCTGTCCTCTATCTCCTCTTCCTCTCCCACTTCCTCTCGGCCTCTCTTTGGTCATCTCTACCTCTCCTTCTCCTTTCTCCTCTTTCTCTCTGACAACACCTGATGAGGTTTCTAGACAAGTCCGATCTATGAAAGGGTTGTCCAAACAGGTGCTCCCCTGCTCCTCCAGAACCATCAAGGACCATATTGACACCCTTGCTCCAGCCTTGGCCAATTTCTGTAATCACTCTTTCACCAGTGGATTATTCCCCTCTGTCCTTAAGCACTCCCTTGTGCACCCACTCCTCAAGAAGCAACCTGCCGATCCTACCTGCCCGGCAAACTATCACTCAATCTCCATCACCCCTTCCCTGGGAAAACTCTTGAAAAAGCTGTCCATCTCCCAGCTTACTCTCACACTGAATCAGTTGATTGTCTCCATGACCATCAGTCTGGCTTCAGAGCTGCCAGAGGCACGGAAACTGCTCTCTTTAACACCTGTGTAGATCTGCTCTCTAACCTGGATTCCACCATTACTTCTGTCCTAATGCTCCTTGATGTTTCCTCTACTTTTGAAACAGTCAACCATGCCATCCTGATCAATCGACTACATGAGAACCTGGGCATTACGGAGCAGGTCCTGGAGTGGCTGACCTCCTTCCACTTGGACTGCTCATTCCAGGTCCAACTTGGCCCCTTTCTCTCTGCCACCTCTCTCTCTCTACCTGTGGCATTCCCCAGGGCTCTGTCCTCTCACCCTGGTTTTACAATTTCTACTTGGCGCCTTTGGCCAAACTGACCTCTACCTTCTCCTCTAACTTTCAGTGTTATGCGGATTACACTCAGCTTTCCTTCAGGCTCCTCTCCTCTCTCGCTCATTCCTGACTGTCTATCTGTGATTCAGTATTGGTGCACCTCCAACAATCTCTGTCTTAATGCCAGTAAGACAGAGATGCTGCTTATTGGGGTTCCTTCCCCTGCTTTCCCTCTTTCACCCTGGCCGCACACCTTGGGCCCCCTTCTTTCGCCTTCCTGCGAGGCAAAGAAATTTGGTGTCATCTTCGACTCCACTCTCTCTTTCTCAACTCACATCTCATATGTCGCCAAGAAGTCCCACTACCAGCTGCTCCTCCTCTTCCCTTTCTCACTTCCCCCAGAAGCTCACTGTCTCCAGAGCCCTGTTTCTCTCTAGGCTGGACTACTGCAACAACCTCTTTCTCAATCTGCCTTCCTCTACTCTCCGCCCTCTGCAACCAATCCAGAACAGGACTGCAAGACTTATCCTTGACCTCAAGCCCAGGGATTGTATGTCTCCAGCCCTGAAATCTCTCCACTGGCTCCTGGTGGCTGCAAGGATCAATTTGAAGACCCTTTGAATTGTCCACAAGGCTTTCTGGTGTCGGGGTCCACACTACATCCAACGCTGCCTTCCAAAATACCTTCCTTCTTGAGCCCTTGCCCATCTATCTCCAACTCTCTAAGGGTTAGATGCTGCTGCCTACCTGACCTACCAGTCTGCTGTACTGACTGGTTGCTTGGCTCACTGAGTTCAGGCTCTTTCTTGATCAGTCCCCCTTGCACTGCCTCCGGGCCTACCATCCATGTAGGGGCTGTAACTGTAACCCTACAGTCCCTTGTTCTCCATGCACTACCTAGAGCCGCGCTGCCCTGGCTGCACTTACTCAGAGCATTACTGCCCTGTTTTCCCCTCCCCTTTTCCTTGCAATTCCCTCCACCATCCCCCCCGCATTTCTCATTCTCACACTTGCACAATCTGAAGGACACAAGGCCTAGTAAGATCATTTGTCTTGTCCAACCTCTGTCTTCCATCCCTTGTCTTGTCGCACCTAGAAACACTTGTGTACAGCCGTGTTATAAATTACTTATACCATATCATATTATAACATTTTATTACAGATGCCCAGAAAAATGTACAGTGCCACAGTAAGAAACGGCTAGTCTGGCAGCACCTGACTGCCAGTCTACCCAGGTAATTACACTTAGCAGGACAGTTTTGTGAGAAATGCCCAGTTAAAAAAAGGCATCCCAAACTAAGAAATTACAAGACTGGCTCTACCAAAATTCCTCTCTAGCCTCTAATACCACATATCATGCCTGCTTAGCCTGGACATGGACAACCATTATGATTCATTGCAGAAACCTGCCCCCCACACATCCACTCATCCTCCGACCCCAACCCCCAAAATCAGCTCCTTGACCAAGAATTACTTTCATGTCCCTCTTCCTTGTCCCAGAGCTTATGTATGAGGCTCCTTGTCTCATAGGTAAGTACTGGGATGAGGAAGAGTGGGACTAGGAGTAATGAAGATTACAAGTAGCTAAGTCATGCATTACCTCCATGTACCTCTCCCTCATCCCAGTACTTGTGTATGAGGCAAAATGCCTCATACACAAGTACAGGGACGAAGATGAATAGGGCTAGGAGTAATGATGATTACCAACAAGTAATCAAGGCCTTAAACACAAGTAGTGGCATATCACCATTGAGTTGACTGGGCTTCAGCACCCCCCCTCCCCTGAAATTTTGGACTAGGTTGACTCATCCTGGCAGACCTTCAGAGCAGTTGCCGGAAAGAACAGGACACATATGTTAAATGGCACATGGTTTTCGCTGTTAACAAAGCAAAAACTACCATAAAGCATTTCACTGTTAGTACCTGCATTCAAATGGCACATATCTTATGCAATTTTAATTGTGATGTGGGTTTAAGACTTGCATGCCTGCGGAGCGATTGGAAGGGTAGAGAGGGAAGAGGAGACTGCTCATTCTCACAGCAGTCCATAAGTGGGTGCTTTCAGACTTAAAGGAGAGAGTTAATTGCTTGTAACATTGAAGCCACACTAGAATTGTTTCATTAAAATGCGTAAAGAAGTTAGATGCCCCCACACAAATAAGTGTGCCCCTCCCCCGCCGCCCGTGAAGTTGGAGCCTCTCCCAACATTTGAAGGATTATCCCCCCTGAAATGTAGGTTTTGATGCACCCCTGAACACAAGCACATACACCATTCACCATACACACACACCCAGTCATCCATGCATTTAAGTGTGCACCCTTTCACCACACAGGCACAGCGAAGCAGACACCCATACATTTAAGAGTACACCCTTTCACCATAGAGGCAAACACACACCCAGGCACCCACCCATACATTTAAGTGTGCACCTTTTCACAATATACTCACACAGGAAGCCACCTAGATATTTATGTGTGCACGCTTTCACCAAGCAGGCACACACAGGCAGCCACCCACACATTTAAGTGTGCACCCTTTCACTGTACATGCACACCTAGCCACCCATACTTTTGTGTGCACCCTTACACCATACACTCAAAAGGCAGCCACATACACAGTTAAGTGTACACCCTTTCAAAATACACTCACGCACGCATCATGGAGTTGACGGGAGCCCTAATACTTGAAAAAGAAATGGGGTCTCATTCTAAGTGTGTCAGCCTAGAAATCATGGTGCAGGTAAGCTTGCCGACACGGTTGTTTCCGGACCGGCACACTTCATGGCATGTCAGACCTGCCAGGTGGGACAGTACCCACCTGCAGAGTTTTCACAGGAGCACTGGCACGTTAGCAATGGTGCCGGTGCTCCAGTGTCCCCATTTCCACGGGAATGGGGACTAACGAAATTACTGATGCCTGACTTCCCGGCCACCAGACTTGGAATACCCCAGTGGCATCGGGTAGTCAGGCCCCGGTAATTGTTTAAGATTTCAAACTCTGGACTCGTAATGAGGCCCATTGTTTCTTTTTGAAATCACTCTCATTTCGTAAAGACATTGGGGGTCATTCCGGGTAGGGCGCAAAGGGACACCGGGCACTGTTAAGGACATTGGTGCCGGTAAACCCTTTGCGCCCTACTACGAGGTCCCTTTGTGGCCCCGTCCTTAACACCTGCTTTTACCAGGCGTTTTGGACGGGATCCGCAAAGGGACTTCAGAGCTAATAATGGTACCGTAATTTACGGTACCGTTATTAGCACCCTCCCCATTCCCATTGAGCCCTATGAGGGCTAAAATGGGAATGGGGATTGACATTTTCAATGGGGACTTACCGGTATCGCAAAGGTCGGACTAAACCGGTAAGTCCCCATTGAATGAGGGCGGACACGGTACCAGTAATGGTGCTAGTCATGGCACTAATAGCGCCATGACTAGCACCAACCTCAGAATGAGGGCCATTATTTCTGTTAAGGACCAAGCCATAACAGAACTAATTTCTTTATGAAGGCAGAGTGACTTCCAAAATAAATTATTTCTTTTTCAAGTCATAGGGATCCCCCCACTCCATGACATGGAGTCCTCCAACTTGTGGTCTTCCATGTCATGGGGTAGGAGGAGCTCTCAGACTTCAAAAAGAAAGTTTCCTTTCGTAGTCACTCTGCCTTCATAAAGACATTTTTTTCTGTTGCAGAATTCTTTATGAATGCAGAGTGAATTCAAAAAGAAACCTTGAAAAACTATATTTGAAAAAATAATTTGTTTAATTTTGTTTTCTCCAAGTGGGGCCCCCTACCAGGACATGTGCTAGCGGCAGCCACCACACCCCAGGAGGTGCGGGGACCCACGCTACACCAGTGTTTCTAAACTTCTTGCAGGGAAAACACTTTGGGAAGGTCTGTCACACTTATACCTTGATTCATCTTGGACACTTAAGGCCATCTTGGACCTTGTTGGGAGAGCAGTTCTTCCCAAAGCCTTCCATAGGTGAAGACAAGTGTTCTAAGGAAGAGCAAAGCTTTACCCCCTACCCATGCACAGGGCACATTGGAGGTGACCTGCTGCGTGACCAATACCTGCACTCTCTGCAAGCTGCACTGGTTCCCACACTCCTCAATGAGGATGCAGGACTTCTGCAGGTATCATCTATCCTCCCCACGTGGGTGTGAAGAAGAATAAGACCAATTGTGTCACTGTGATGTGACTGAGAGTCTGTGTGGATGAATGTTCTCGGTGCTTGTATGGAGAATGCAGTGTGAGCGAATGTAAGAGGTGTATGGGTGAGTGACTGGTGGGTGAATGGGTATGGATCTTATTGTGTGTGTGTATGGGTGAATGTTCTGGTTTGGTGCCTGTGTGATGAATGCAGAGTGATTGAATGTGAAAGCTGTGGATGAGTGACTGGTTTATCAGTTGAAGGAGATTAGGAGTATCTCTTGTCATACTTTCTTTATACACAGAAGAACGTCAAGGTGGCACTTTTAAACAATGCGTGTGCATGTGTGTGTGTGTGTGTGTGAGTATGAGGAAAATAAAACAGGGGTTTATCTACAATAGGACATGCTAGTCATGTGTAAAGATGCACTAAAGTGTATAAAAGGCTGGCGGGAAAATGAAGGGAGCCACAGAGGTCAGAAATCACCAACGTATTGTGAGTCTTCACCAGTTCAAAGAAGTTTAACAGGCAGGACAAATTTGCTCTACACAATGCCTGATACTAGGTGGAACCAATGCAAGCTTTTGGTGAGTGGAAAAAGGTAAGAGACTGTGGAATAGAATCCTTCCCCAGTCAGGTTTGCTATATGCCTCATGGTCCTCACAAGAAAGCAGCAGTTCCACAGCAGACCAGGTGCTTGTTTGATTTTCTTGACACAATAAGGAATTAACAATGTACTGCAGAAGACTACCGTAGGAGGAAACACTAGATCCATCACTTTGATGATCACAGAACACATTCCTGAAATGTTCAAGATTCATTTGCAAGCCAGCAGCAGTCCTGTGATTTATGTGACATGACGAAAGTAATTTCGGATATAGTGACAGCAGTTGCTGATTGCATTACTAAAGTAGATATATTGAGTTTTTCCTACATTCTCAACATATTTGGCTCTTCCTATCATCACTGCCAATATATAAGTCCTAATAACACACTCACAGACTGGAAAGTCTGCTCCCATTGATTTGCCTCTACCGATCTAGTGGAGCCACACTACATCCTCTTTATAGCGTTACATTTCTGACTTCATCAGTCAATTTAACATCAAAATTGGCTTAGTGGTGGCTCTGCTTCATTTTATGTGTCCTGACCAACCCGCATAGGCACTCTCTTAGTCTTAGTACCATGCTCAAAACGTGGATCGTCTGCGTTAATTTGCTTTGCTCGACCAACCAGCTGAGACACTACTCCCTTTTTTATGGACTCTACCATTGCACCAAGTCCCCTTTTTTTTGCTACCCCTGTACCAAGTCATGTAAAAAAGTATATAGACGTCATGCACCACACATAGTATGAGTTTGAATTCCTCACTGATCTGTCTCTCAACGAAGGATTCAACCACTACCTACAGGAGGCTGTGCTACGAGGGTTGGTAAAATGGCTCTGATTGTCAATGGTGCCGCTAGTTGTGGCAGTTACGGCACAGACATGGGAGGTCGGTGGTTGGTCTAGCCCAAAGTCAGGGAGCATGAACATTGCTTACTAGGGTGTTACAAGGAATCCCAGTGATTTGGCCGAAGCCAAAATTATCGAGGCTGAAATGACCGAAAAAAAAGTGTTCGAATAACCAAAAGTTCGAACACTTAGTTTTTGGACATTACAGCCACGATAATTTTCAAAAACACACACACACACATACACACACACAACACCCCCCCCACCCACACCCCAGCACACCCCCACCCACACCCCCAACATACATAAACGCCACTTACCTTCATCTTCACGCTGGTTCCTGCAGCGCAAGTTCCCTTTCACTTCCGTGAAAGGGAACTGGCGCTGCAGGGTCCTTTTCTTCTTGTTTTTTTTTTAACAGAAGGCTGCGGGGGTGTATGAAGTATAGTGAGCGGGGCAATGCGGGGGACACCCCCGCGGTCCCCGTTTCTTTTTTTTTTTTTGAAACACGGACGGCTGCGGGAGTGTCCCCAGCAGCCCCCGCTCGCTATACCATAAAGTATAGTGAGCGGGGGAATGCGGGGGACACCCCAGCAGCCCACGTTTTTTTCTCCAATGCTACCACCAAAGGATCGAACTTTTGGTGTTCGATCCTGTGGTGGTATCATTTTTCGAACATTTGGTCCTTTCGACCATTACAAGCCAAGCAATATAGTGTCACCTGATGTTCACTTGTGACCTCTGTCACTACTGTAGGAAGGTGATGCACTAGCTACATCTGTGGCATGCAATGTCAGATGTGCATTTCTTAAACAGGTCATTGCACTACAGCAAAAATGGCTTGCATATCAAGCACTAGGTCTAGGGCTTGCATGATTTGGGTTATTCTGATGAACTCTCCTCTGGCAGAGGTTGCATATAATGCTGCCTACCACCCCCATCATAGTCACACCCTCCGGCAAGCTGTAGTAGTCCAACACATGTGACCAGATGGATGGTGATGTCATAGATGGTTTTATCAGTTGTCTTCACCCTCTTGGGGAAACTCTGTGCCTGCCTATTCCCTCTGTACAGGCAATGCTATGGTGGCACAGTCTGCTCCTCCTGAGCCAACTGCTCGGGGGACCGTCTCTGGTTCATCAACCTGTTTCTCTTCAGTGTCCTGCAGGAAAACCTCTGAACCCTTATCGTCCTTTTAATCGAGGTAACACATCGCATGATGGAGGGGATGCAGAATAACTCATACCCCAAATAATAAGACCGACTCAGTAAATTGGCAAAATGTCTCTATTTTATTCTAAATTGTCTGAAACAGAGAGTTACAACGGACATCAACGGACGTCGCACAGCATAGTCTCAATGCATGTTAAAAAATACTTCTTTTATAACAAAAACTCATCATACTACGTCATACTACGAAAACCTATGTGAAATTGCGGTTGGTTCAAGGGGAATATCTAAGTATACATTCTATAAGGGATTGGATTGTGATTGGGTCTCTTCAGTCAGGTGAACAATTTATGCCCATCCCTGGTGCAAGTCATCTTCAACAGTTATTAAGTACACAGCATCTCATTGGCTCTCAAACTATAAGGTCCTTTGTTATATAGCCCTCTACGATTGGTTGGCGCGATTGTACCCTTCTGGAATATTCGACTCACTGGCAGCATGTAAGCTGGTACCCTAGGTGCTGGTGGTTGGACTTTATCGTGCCTCCACGTCCAATTAGTCCCACCATCTCTCATCACTCATGCCATCTGCCATTCAGATTGTCTTTGGACTTGGCCTTGCAGTAGCTTCACTTCTCTGGGAATATAAGGGAGTGCGAACATGTTCTTATTAAGATTCAGGTCTGCATTCCCACTTCTATTTCCATTCTGGACTCACGTGACAATAGACCATGAGTCGGCACATATAATAGCATCTAATAGTCTTGAATAAAGAAACTTGGAACTCATGGTGTTCTCTCTTTGCAAGTTAATAAGGGATGCCGTGGCATCTCACATTCACTGTTCTTCAAGGACTGATAACCAGTTTTGGCTGCCTCAGCCTTTGACACCAGGCTTATAGACTTCCTTGGTCCATCTTCAAGCTTCAGTTATTTCTTTGCTACGCCACATGCATAGATATCAATCCTCTTTTCTCCACTGGTTAAAGGTTACTAAAAATTGTGACATCAAATATCCAGATTATATATAATGGTGTCAACACCTGCTGTCCATTCACTAGGTATAGCCAGCCTTTATGATTATTTAGTCCATTTGCGTTACAGCATCTGGAAAGTTATAAAACAGCATGCATTTTCTGCAGTCTTTCTTCACATGCGCAATCCTCATTCCATATGTGAAAGTCTTCTCAGTTCTTTACTTCACCATCAGATTCTATAAGGTTTATACAGTCTCTTCTTCAGCCACTCTTCCAGTGGATCATCCTCCTTTCTTGTGATGTCACCAGCCACTCTTTTCCTCATCTTCACACTTCTTCAGGGATCTCCTTCAGGAGACCATCATCTCTATGGGGATACATCATATAGGGTTTTATTAACGGATATCTTGTCTGGAAGGCTCTTCTAGGTATAGGCATCATTACTGGCTTGGTGCATGTCGCAATTTCTGGTTTCTAACATACAGGCAGAATGGGTGGGACTTCCTGCAGAGACATTCAGCTGCTCCTCTACACCCCCCCCCTCTGGTTGATTCACCAACCACTCCTCACCAGTTTCCACATCTTGATTTCTTCTTTTGAAGAAGTGTTTCTTCAGGGTCCAAATGTTCACTACTCCCTTCAGTGAGCCTGCTGAATTTACATTTCCAATGACGCTCCAGGTCATGTGTTTGCATTGTCCATTCAGACTACATTAGATCCATCATCCCACATACTTCCTGTGATTTCTTGGATGCAGGAACTTTGTTCCCTCAGGTGCTAAGATGCTGGCCTCTATATATTTTCTGATTTATTCATCTGTCAACTCCTTGTTTCCAAACCCTGATTTAACATTGATCATGATCTTGATTCCTACTGCCTTCTGTGCTGTCTTTTTATACTGTGGTATTATTATCCTGATCACACAGAATCCACACATCACCATCAATACTACTGCTCCCAGGAACTTAAAATGTTTGCCATCCATTGTGGAATCCATGAGAAGATAGATGCGAACCAACTGTCATTTGCAATATCTTCTATCTCATCTTCCATCTGATCATGTAGCTTCTTCAGCAATGTTGTAGCCTCTGTCAAGCTCCCATTCTCGTCATCATGAGACGGTATGAACATGCAACATGATTCCCTGATTTTGGCACAAACTCCTCCATCCATTGCTGTGATCATATCAAGGACATATCTGTTCTGGAGGGTCATTAAATTTATGGCCCTCAATTCTTCCTTCCTTGATCTCATTAACTCCCTTTATAGTATTATTGATTGTCTGCAGGAGCTCCCAGTGAGTGATTTATAACCACTTTGCATTCACCATTGTCTGAATTTCTGGCATAAAGATAGTCGCAAATATTGCTGGCATCTGGCTGAACAACCTGTGCTCATGGAAAAGAATCAAAGGCTTCTATCGACTTAGCTGGGAAATCATTCTCCCTCCTTATTCACTTGAGAAATCTGAATGATCTTCTCTTTCTCAAATGAACATCTGCTTTTGGAAACTCTCCAATGTTTTGGAATCACTAATGGTGGTAGGTACGTGAATAAGCACTATGGAGCACATCCCTCCATAATCTTTGGGCAGCTTCATGTAAGCTCAGGACCCACAGGCCAGTAGTGGTCCATCAGAACTGCTGTCCCATCCTTCATGCCTGGTACATTAAAAATGTGGCCACAATGATGATTTATTCCAAATTTCCTTGTGCTGTTTTTTCTGAAACACAGAGATCCATTTGCTAGAGATACTATCTGCAACAGTCTTTCTTTCCTCCTTTATCGTTGACCCATGACAGCAACTTCGTGATTTTCGACCAATGATCTATACATTGTCCTTCTGCATGTCCCACAATTGCTTCAGGTTGTCTGGTCAGCGCTGGTGTCTTGCACACAATCAGGCCTTCAGCCCATCATTCCGGAGACAACACTACTCCTTTGATTTGCAAATTACCTCTTTCCTTACATTCCCGTATTTCTTCTTCATTTTTGCCTTGACAATTTAGCATCTTGTTTTCTTCTCTTCTGATTCCTGCTCCATTCATTCCAGACTGTTCATATCTTATTACTAGATTACTTGTTTCTGGCTTCTCTCTTCTCTTCAAATCTTGCAAATAGTTACCTTCTCTTTGGGATGTCTTTTCAATCACCCATACTGATGATGTTGTTCGACCCTGGAACTGTCCTCTTGTCTGGCAGAGAACAAGATGTGTCAGGCAATGAGCTTTTTGTGCTGGTAATTCTTTTACTATGAATATCTTGGAGGTTCCCATAACATAAGATATGAGAGAACAAGCACAGCAACTCTCTTTGGACGCACTTTTGCCCGCCTTCTTTGTGTGCTGTACTGTCTGGATATGTGTTGATCCCATTATCATCTTCCTCTGCACTTATCCTGTGTCTTCCCCTTAAAATGCTAGCAGCCCATGGAAACAACTCTAAAGCAGCTCTGCACTGGGAAAGAAACAGTGAAGACCTGGGCTCATCTATAATGGGCACATCTACATGAGTTACTGAAGTGGGGAGATTCAAAGGAACTTCTACTTTCTTTGGATCAATAAAGATAAGGGTGTGAACCAGGAGAAACAGGAAGACAAACATAGAAACTGAGCATGCATATATTGCACACCGGAATATTAACCCAAACCATTTATGGCATTCTGGAATCTGTTTGGCTTGCTCATTCCTCAAAACCATACCATTTTAAATCTTCCTCATGTTTGCTTTACTCAATTAAGGAAGGACAAACACGTTTTAATCAGATACTTTATAATAGGTTTTGCAGCTGCAGGATTTCTGCCACTATCGCAGTAAGCAGCCTTCTAATCACAGGCCCATTCTTAGGATCCTGTAAAAAAGTGTGAACGTCCACACCTCTTCTAACAAGGGCAGGATAAGCTTGAAGAATAAACACAAATACAGCAAGTAGAAGTCTATGGGCATCTCCGACTGACAGGACCATAGACTCAATTAAACAGGTATTCAGTAAGAAATGAATAGGGGTACTGCTCTCGTTTCCAATTATTAAAATCAAACTCAAAATCCAGTTCAGGCATATTTGTGATGCATCAACAACTTGCTAAAGTTCATTTTCAAAGATTCCTGTGACTCAAGCAATGAGTTTGCACGCCTGCTATAATATCTATAAGGAGTATCCAAGGAAAGCCACAGTCAAAATGCAAACTTGCATTTATCAAGTCTTTGCCTTATCACCCTTCTTACTTGCCATCGATAGAGTTTGCACATGCTGAAATTCTTCTTCTTGTCTTGCTTCTGGATCAATCCCTTGTGGTGTGACGGCCTCACCGGTATGCAGCGTCATATTATTGAGGTGGATCTAAGCTCGCCTGCCTTGAACTTTTACTGTGAGGGAGTAATGTCCTCCACTACATAGGGTCCAACAAACCTTGGCTCATGCCACTTCCTAGTGAAGTTTCTGATCAGTACAGTGTCACCAGCAAACAGTCATGGTGTTGATAGGAATTCTGAAGATCTGGTTGCTGAATGGTGTTCTATGACCTACCCCCTTGACGTTTCAGTTGATCTGAAATGACAGACATACTAGTGGTCACACATGTCAAATATTCATTTAACCCTTTAAGTGCCAAGGACGGGTTTTACATAAACTTCAATAAAAGCCTTGCACTTAAGGTACTTGGTTAATGATGAAATTCTTAATTCACTACACTAACCATAATTACTTTCTCCTTGACATCTGGATTATCAGAACTTGAAATATATGGTAAATATGCAATCCTGTTGGCTTCTGCGTCTATGTTCCTGCAAGAAATAAAATCAGTTTGTTTTGTGTGCGCTGCATATTTAACTATTGCTATGGCTACTCGGAATGCTAGTGCCTTAATAAGTCTATGCAACAATGATGGATAGGAAGTCCGTCTGCTCGGAGGTAGCCCCTTTTTTCCAACGTGCTAGTCTTGCATGTACGGTTGACGTCACATAGGCAGAGTCACTGTACACTGTCACTTCTGTCTGCATGATTTTTGGAGGTCAACAAAAGGCACTACCAATTCTGCTGCTTGCGCTGAAAAGTGCGACGTAGTCTTGCACTTGCTACCTCAAATTCACCATTTGCTCTATGCCTTACTACAGCTGTGCCAGAATGCCTTTCTCCACTTGTTTGAACAATTTTCGAAGAACCATCAGTAAAGAGAATCTCCCCTCCTGAGAGCGCATTCTCTTTTATGCGCTGTATATCATCATAAAACTGGCTTAGCTACAAAGGTGGTAGGGTTCACTATTTTACATCTGCCAATTTTAATTGCTGGATTTGATATTATTATTTCATATGCAGAAGCAAATAAAGCATGCTCTATAAAAAGCGTCATAGAACAACCCATTACAATACTTGTAGATTTCTCAATTACAAACACGGCGGCTGCCAATGACTGTTTGCAAGGAAAGTGTCCTTTCATAATTGGATCTAAAATCACACTGTTATATGCCAGATGTTTATTCCCTAATGTAGTCCTCTGTGTAAGCACTGCTGTCATAACTGCTGTCATAACTGTCTCATTTGTATGTGAAAACAAGAACAACTCCTCTTAATAATTGGTTCTATTCTATTCTATGATACTACTATACACTATAACAGAGGCGATGCGATGGTTATGATTGTTGTTTCCATCATTATGAGGTCTCTGTTACAAAATAACTCAAAGGCAAGACTAAAGTGCCAACAAGCTTCGTTTACTTCACTCCAACGAATAGTGTCCACATCTCTTTTGGACCACCGATGAATATACTACGGTCAAGATAGACACTCATTGGAAGGAAGGAAATAAAAGAAAAATCAAGTTAGTCAGAAGATGGTGATCATTTCTAACACTTCTTCTGACTGGCCAATGTTGGCCCATTTCAAGGTATTTAAGACTTGCATAGGACCATGGATTAAATCCCTATATCTGATTCACCTTTGCCAAATACCAAGTGAAGGTATCACGGCTTCCCATACCCACAAGACAGAACATAGGCAGATGGGGAGCAGGTGCAAGTGGATCTAGGTCACCTGGCCTAAGCCTCGCCCACCTGGTGCCTTCTTGCCTGCTGCTCTTTTTCACCACTTAGCAAGCCCTGCCCACCTGGTGCCTTCCTGCTTGCCGCTCTTTTCCAAAAATTAGCAAGCCCCGCCCACCTGGTGCCTTCCTACTTGCCGTTCTTTTTCACCACTTAGCAAGCCCCGCCCACCTGGTGCCTTCCTGCTTGCCGCCCTGTTTCCTTACCTAAGGAGCCCTCCAGCCTCTTTTCCTTTGCACATGGGGAGCAGGTGCAAGTGGATCTAGGTCACCTGGCCTAAGCCCCGCCCATCTGGTGCCTTCCTGCTTGCCGCTCTTTTTCACCACTTAGCAAGCCCCGCCCACCTGGTGACCTCCTGCTTGCCGCTCTTTTCCACAAATTAGCAAGCCCCGCCCACCTGGTGCCTTCCGGCTTGCCGCCCTGTTTCCCTACTTAGGGAGCCCTCCAGCTTCTTTTCCTTTGCAGATGGGGAGCAGGTGCAAGTGGATTTAGGTCACCTGGCCTAAGCCCCGCCCACCTGGTGCCTTCCTGCCTGCTGCTCTTTTTCACCACTTAGCAAGCCCCGCCCACCTGGTGCCTTCCTGCTTCCCGCTCTTTTTCCCCACTTAGCAAACCCCGCCCACATGGTGCCTTCCTGCCTGCTGCTCTTTTTCACCACTTAGCAAGCCCCACCCACCTGGTGCCTTCCTGCTTGCCACTCTTTTTCACCACTTAGCAAGCCCTGCCCACCTGGTGCCTTCCTGCTTGCTGCTCTTTTTCACCACTTAGCAAGCCCCGCCCATAATGCCTATCTCTCCGCCTCTGCTACACAGCATTAATCTACCAAAATCTCCTTCTGTAACACACTCTTCCTCACTCTATCCACTTCCACTCTCTCTCTGCCACACTCCCCCTCTTTCTCTGCCATGCTTCCCTTTGACCACATTTCCTCTCTCTCTACCACACCTTCTCTCTCTACCATAACTCATCGCCACACTTCCTCTACTCCACAGTCCCTCTCTATACCACACTTCCTCTCTCTACCACACTATTGTTTTATTGTTATTGTGTTCATGGTTTACAAGTAAACCTTAAACAAATGCCATTAATGTAAAAAATGTATACATGTAAAATGTTACGCGGTTGCACTATAGAATTAAAATTAAATAAATGAAAAACACACATTGCACTGTAAACTAATTGTTATTGTTCCACGTGATATAAGAATACAGTAAAAGAAAACTGTGTACTGCTATCCCACAGTTGTCCAAATGTACATGTATTAAACCAATCTTTTCATGCAAACACCCTGACAGAAGGGAAACACGCCCAGTGCATCATTTATAAGATGGGACTTGCAATAACATTTAAAAATCATACTGTTTAAATAAGACACGTTCATTATGTAGAGAACATTATAAAATAGAGTTTGTGAATTCAATACAATAGCCACTATATATCCTTTCCCAAAGACACTCGATCAGTGAAAAAGAAAGACTATTCATTAATCTGCGAAAACACACGATTCCTAGATTCACAAGTACTTCACAGTGCAGAACCAAATGCTTTAGGATTCTCTCTTGCTATAAGGAGATTTAATCTAAATCTCATTATAGTAGCTCTAAGTCTAGGTGATGGAAAGTGCATCAAGTAGGGCGGCTGAGGATCTAACTGTTTATATGTACTCACAATATCTGTTATACGCTTCTATTTTTTCATGCCTCAGCAAGTCCCACACCAATTCTGTTGCCAGAGTCTCTTTTTCTGTTGGAACACATTTTCCATAATGTTTTCAAGAGAGTACCCTTCTTCACATTTTGAAACAAATGCATTTCTTGTTCCACTTATATAAGAATTAAAATCTTCGTATAATGAGTTAGGTGGGGGTTCAATGAATCTCTTACACAAGAGAAGCTTTTTCCATATAAGTCTCATATGAAGTGAGATAATGCCTAACTCATTTCGAATCACTGCCATCCGAGTCCATAACCGTTGAATGATGTTAGGTCTTCATCAAATTGTAGATGGTAAATTTTGTGACCAAAAATAAGAGAAGGAATTACTTCACCTTCATAAAATGTGTACACTGGAAGCATGGACAATGTTCCAAATCTAGTATTTATTTATTTATTTGTACACTTCTAAATCGCACCTTCACCAACAAGGGCATCATGGCGCTACTGGGCTGAAAAGGAAGACAAGGAACTATAGATTTTTTTAAAAAAAAAACACAATCTGGGAAAACTAGAACAGGAACATTTTCAAAGCTCGGCAGAAGGTAAAATGATCTTGTAACAAGTGCGAGGGCAGCGGGAGAGAATTCCAAAGCCTAGCTGCCACCACTGAGAAGGCTCGTCCTCCAGATCTCAAATGATGGAGTCCGGCGACCTGGATCAGAAGCACACATGCTGAACAGAGAGACGGAGAGGGGACACAAGGCAAAAACCTTTCACCTAGATACTCAGGACCACCACCATAAAAAGCCTGGTGTACCAGGTAAAGAGAGTTAAAATCAACTCGCTTGCCTACTGACATCCAATGCAGAGAGGCCAGAAAAGCGAAGGCAGAAGCACGAAAGTGAGCCTCTGTGGCTAGTCGTGCCGCAGTGTTTTGCAAGACCTGAAGGCAGCAGAAAAGATAAAAAGGCTGAGCGAGGTAAAGCGCACTGCAATAGTCCAAACTGGCTGCCAACATGGAGGATATCACAACAGGGTCCAGATGGGGAGGTAGGTAAGGAAGAACTTTCTGAAGTACCTTAAGTTTGAAGTATACAGACTGGCACACTGCAGTAACCTGAAGCTCGAAAATACAGTTTAGAGGAAAGTTTATAAAAGATGATAAAAGTGTTTAATTTGGAGAATTAAATGTTATGCCTTATTTGTTAAATGAATCATTAAGAATTGTTTGTTAGGTCATGCAGTGATCATAAAACCATTTGTAACTTTTGATCTAACAATCACCAACTATGTCTAATCGTTTTCCTCCTAGATGTAATGAAAGGACTTTATCTTTCTAATTATTTATTAAACAGTCATTTGTGCTGGTACTCTTTTTTTTAAAAGTGGTTAATAATCTAGGAAGACCAATTTAGGTGCAGTTTGGTAAAATAAGGACAACCAGAACAACTTAGTACCATAGATGTTAGGGGAGATAAAGGCAGACTTAACTAATGCATCTCCCATATCAGACCGGTATAAGTTATAAAGACAAGGGGAAAAGAAGCAACTTTGAATTAATCCTCTATAGGTGTTTATTTCCGTTATAGGGTGCCCTTCGAAGTTAAGTATGATTTTCAAATTTATATCTGAATGCAGATAGATCAGGATAAGAAGTGTTCTGGATGCCCCAAACCTTCAGTTTAGACCATACAATGTTTCTGTTTACTTTGTCAAATGTGAGTGATAGATCTATATTCGCCACACAAACATTGGGGAACCGTTTAATTTCATGTTGCTCTTAGTATATTATCCAAGATCAAACCTGATACACTAGTGCTGATAGCCCTGTAAAACCTGTTTTATTTAGTGAGTATACCCATTCTATTGGCCCTTTCAATCACATATTTTAACAAGAGTGACGCAAAAACCTTTGGAACCGAATCTCATAATGCTATGGGCCTATAATTCATGGGATCAATAGTGTTACATTTCTTAAAAGTAGGCACACCATGCAAAGTCTTCCATGTAGCACAGGTTTGTTTTTCTGATAAAATTTTCAGAATGGCATATTAAGTATATTTTCCCAAATGATAGAGCTATGATTGAAAAGCCTGTTGCATAGGCCGTTCAGTCCCAGGGCTCGGGAACATCCACTATTGTTTATAATGAGTATATCGTCTTCTAGATCAACGATCAGAGACCATGCTTCGTCTCTCGCCACCAATACTCTTCCACTGATGGTCACAGCATATATATTTGTATTGTAAGTTACCCAAGACGATTCCAGGAAAAGAATGTCTTAGAAATCTAATTAAGATGGCACTTGGAATTTGCCATTTTCCATTAGTTAATATCACATTTATCTATCATGCATTTCAGCATTTTCTTCCTTCATATCTCGGGAGGATAGCTCGGGGGCTACGCACTTGCCTTGAAAACAAGACGATGCAGCACAACACAGGTTCGATCTCCTGGGTCTGCGCTTTTAAACCTCTGGGCAATAAGCACATCATAAATAAACATTTACAATTATTATAATTATATTGGAGAAAGATTTTGTGTAAGACTTTAACCTTATTTTTATATATTGATGATGGATCTGAATAGATTCCTTTTTCTCATCCCTAGCCATATTGTTAATGACGACTAGCTTACTGTGTGCTCTCAACTCTTTCATATGTTTCGGGACTTCATTGTTGAATAAAAAGGGGCATTTAAAATAATTAGTTGTGGTAAAGAGCTTACTCTCTATTGTATTGCAATAAAGGTGGGAAAATTCAAGGAGATAAGAACTTCAATTTTTTGTTCCACAGGGATAAGGTAAAAAATGTCATCATCTTATTGTCAAACCTATTAATCTTATCTGGATACCGGACCGGTCTGTTTTGTCATGTGGAGACTGTAACCTCCGGTTGGACTCCCTTTCTAGTTATCTCACCGTCCTGTACAGAAAAATTGCAATATCTTTTAAACAACCTTCTTAGCTCAAAATGTAATGAATACATGATTTTTGGTTGCCTCTATGGCAGGTATTTCTGCCAGCAAGTTACCAGCGATGTTACCATTCAGTCAAAACAAAGTCTGTTTGTTAAAAAAAAGTGTACTCATTTATTTCCCCTCATGCGTAATTTGGCAGGCTAGTCCATGCCAGACATCCTTGAGGAAAGCTGTGGATTGTGTTCACCTTGGCAGTCTGAAATACAATAATCTGCAATCATTAAAACATCATTAGAAAATTCCTCGTTTCCTTTGGTTAAAATAGTTGCCAAGTTAAAAATAAACATAATTTAAGTGATTATCACAACATTCCAATATGCATTAAACATAAGGGAATAAAAGGAAGACTGCATGATGGTCATATGTAAGGCCAAGAGACCATGGATTATGCCATCAAAGATGGAAACTCATGAGGCCCAACTAGAGTTCACTGCTATAAGTAGACCACCATGATGTCGTCCATATGGGCCATGTAAGGCCCATTGGAGCAGTGTTAAGTAACCATACACAGTTACCTCCTGTCAATGAAAAGCTTCTTGTAACATAATAATGTCAAACTTCTTTAACCTAAGACAAACATTTAAATAATTCAGAAGGTGAACGTGGCATCTCGATCTCCAAGAAACGGCGCCCGTCATTGTAATATTGCTAAAAAACTGTTTGTTTCACCTATCACTTAGAAGTGAGAAAGGTAAGGATTCCTGCTAACCGTGACCAGGTATTACTTGCTGATTCCCATGTTGGAGAGGGTTCCTCAAAGACAATGTTGCGAATAGGATGTAATCCCGTATCACAGAATATTTCAAAAGGCAAATGGGGGATTGCTTTGGCAAAGGCTCTACATCATGTATGACCTTGATGTTTGAGCTGACCCCCTTAATTTCATCAAATCATAACGAAAGTCATTTACGGCAGCCACAATAATGTCACTAATGATCCGGAAAGGCACATCACTTGCTATGATATTGGTTCTAATACCATTCACAAATTCCACTAGGTCAATGTCACTATAAGTAAACAAGCGAAGTGAAGGAATGTTGTGGAAAAGAGGCACAGTATTTCTCTGATTTAGGACTTTGTTGTGCTCTGCTGAAAACACAGATTCTAATATTATACAAGGCTTTTGAATTGTATTGTATTGTCATATCTACCCTGTAAATTGGACATGTTCTTTAAAACAGTGGTTTCCCCGCGACCTGCACACAATCCTAGTAGGAGAAACAGAGCACACTGAAATCTCTACACTGTAATTGTAATTGTAATTCTTTATGTATACAGTGCTTATACACAAGTGGAGTGCTTCAAGGCGCAACTAAAATAGCATGTGATTCCCTCTGTGCTTTTACCCGAAACACAAACTGTATTGCTGAAGAGAACTTGCTACATCTCTCTTGGGTTCCCTGCCTCAAGACACTGCACTGTCTTGAGCAGAACGGATCTTCGCATTCCTCATCTTACATCACAGCACAGCTTCAATCCTGCATGTTTAATGTTGTCCATTCCAGAGCATCATGCATTTCCATTAACCTGCATCCAGTTTATATAATGGATTGATTTGCACTACATGTTATTATGGGGATTATATGTTAAATGGACAGGGGTAAATTAGTATATTAGTTTCATGTTAGTTTCATTTTTAAGTGCAACTCGGCCCATTGACATAGCATCATGGAGCAAAGTGATCATTTTCTAACGTGTTCTATGCATTGGCATCTATTTAAATTCAGCCTGAATCGCATACTCTTGAGTCCATCTATGAGTCTCACACCCTTGGCCCTAGTTAGAATTCAAACCTTTGCTAAAATGTGACTGATGAAATGCAGAGTCTACATGTTGAACTGCAGAGCCTACATTCCTCCTACGTTCCTTATAGAATGCTTCAAAGCGCTACAAGGTGGGAAGGGAGCAAGGGAATACAGTAATCATTCTTGGGCCTTGAAGCTTCCGAATTATACAATCAAAAAATAACTATCGTACTAGGCCTGGCGGCATTAATCTAAGTGCAGGTGCATGAAGTGTTATAGTGTTACAGTCATGACCAAGCTAGGGAGGGGGACAGGGCAAATAAACTTACTAGTTCTAGTACATTCTGGTCATGCATGCATACAGACGGAGGTGCGAGGAAGGGGGGAGGAGGGGAAACACGTGTGCCCAGTCCAGCAGGTGACTGGTTTAAGTGCAGAGAGGTTGCCCCGCTCATGGAATGTAGGCTATAAGTGCCATAGTGCTGAATATAGTGTGGAAGCCCAGAGGCAAGTGCAAAAGACTAGTGGGGGAGCCTGGGACCTGTAAGGCTCTGGAGGTAAACCAGGCAACCATTCAGCACAAACTGAAGAGAGCTAGGAACAGAAGGAGGAAGGAGGCTGGAGAGAAGGAAAGAAGTTTAGCAAGGGAGAGGGAGAGAGAAGGTGGATGAGAAGAGGAAGGTCTTGAGGAGTTTCCGGAACTCAAGGTGCTCCTGCTCAAGACAGAGAGAGGCAGGGAGTCTGTTCCAAAGGGAGGCACCTGCAGACGATAAAGATCTACCCCCAAATCTCTGTTTGGAAAAATTGCTCACTTGCAGAGAGTTTGAGGAGGATGAGTGAAGGGCTCTAAAGGGAGAATAATTAAGAAGAGAGTGTTGTCGATTGTGGAACCCCACCCCCAGAAAGCCTTCTGGTATATGCAGAGAATCTTGAACTTGATCCTTGCAGCCATGGGGAGCCAATGGAGGGATTTCTGCACCAGAGAGATGTTGTCCCTGGGCTTGAGGCCAAGGATAAGTCTTGCGTTTCTGTTCTGGATTAGTTGTAGAGCAAGGAGAGTATAGGTAGGAAGATTGAGAAAGAGGCTGTTGCAGTAGTGTAGCCTAGAGAGAACCAGGGCTCTGGAGATGGTGAGCCTCTGGGGGAAATTGAGAAATGGTTGAAAATAAAATCCTCCAGAGTCTCCATTACTTTGTTACTTGGAAGGGATGAGCCACAATCTGTCACCCCTACAGACTCAGTCTGAGAGCTGGTACCCAGGATGCCATAGAGCTTCACTTGAGTTTGATTTCCCCTATTAACTCAGATTATATTTCCTTTTTGTTTTTGTTTGTTTTCTTTGCCCTTTTTGAGCTAGGTTTGTTAGTTAAGGCTACATTTTGCTTGTTAAAATTTGTCTCAGACTTATCTCTTGGAGTAGCCAGTGATTATTTTTGGAATTGCCCTCTGTCCTTATTAGATAGTGCACAAAGAGATTTCATAGATAGAGGAACTTGTATTTAGTTATTTATTTATTTATGTATTTATGTATATATTCAATTGTATAATTCCCATTATTAAATGTTGTTTTATTGTCTCCACTTGAAAACAGATTACAGATAGCAAAACAAAATTGCTCAGTTCCTCTTCACATGGTAGGTTGCTTACCCCCACAAATACATTTGGAACTCCTTCTTTGTGCCGGAGTACCCGGCTCTTTAAGTGAAATGTTAGGATCATTTGTATTGATTATTAGAACCTCCTGGTCGAAAGCAGGTTCCCAAAAGTGTGTTGTGTCATGTGATGCATATTTTTCAAGGCTAGCCATACCATCTTCAATCCTTACCTGAACAGCTCTCAACTGGCACCTGTGAAATTTAACTAAGTAGCTGGAAGGGGGAGCTGTTGAGGGAAATTTTTTTAAGGACGCGGTTTGACTCCGGTGTAGTGTCCTGGCTGAGATGTACCTTGCTGCAGGAAGGGAGCTATCAAGCCAATAGGTCAACAAATAATTAGGTCCCCCCTACTGGCTAATTGGCAAGATGTCAGACTGAACACAAAGGGTACCCCTTCTTTAATCTTTTAGGTACCCAAAGAGGAAATGGAGTAGCCGAATCGAAATCTTTGAAAGGGAGCTTGTCCCTGTAGTGCAGAAGGGGTAATAAACTAACAATCCATCTTATGATAAGCAAGGGAAGGAGAATAATCAAGAGCTGAAACCATATTCATATGTTCTTGCTTTTATAACAAATGAATGCTGGTTAGGGTGTCCGAGGTTAGAAATACAATGCATATGTTTGAAATGCCATGCTGAAATAGAGTGGGTTTTTGCACATGTGCCTAAAGCAAAATCAAAATGTTTATTACAAGTGTTTTCATGTATTAAAAGTGACCTAGTTAAATAGTCTGTCTGTTCTTGCTGATGAAATAGAATATATATATATATATACATATATATATATATATTAAACGGCCACGATAGTGGCCGTGTAGTTATGGTTAAGTTGCTGTTTCCATGGGAAGAGCACATTTTGGGTGGCTTATAACTTTGCTCCCCCTGGACGAATCCTCACCAGACTTTGCAAAAAAGTATATGGTCCACTCTGAATCTCTTTGCAAAGCTTGGTGATGTTTGGTCCCGGGGGGGAAAGTTATAGGGTGGGTCCCAAAACGTCTTTTTTCCCATAGACTGAATGGGGGAAAAACTTTGCGCACGGCTACAGGCCAAACCGTTGGATGGATTTTTACCAAATTTGGAGCAGAGGCTTGGACCCGAAAGTGTGCTTTAGTAAATTTGGTGACAATCCATCCAGTACTTTCCTTTAAAACGACCAAAAAATATGTCTCCATAAATTAGTGATATCTATGTCCGCTCCGAGGTCACATTTCCCTGTTCGCTCCATGGACATGATACCGATTGGCCAGGGGGGGTGGCGTCATCACCGCAGACACACGACGTCTTCGCCGATTGGTTAGAGTGAGCCATGATGAACGTCAGAATGTGTGGATGCGCCCGACATCTTGGATCCGAAGGCAGCGCGCTACTTACCAGAGGCGAAATTCTGTTTTCAAAACTGTTTTGCTCTCCTACAGTGCGTGGGGAGGATCACAGAGTAAGAGACTGTTAAAATACTGTATTTGTTTGGCCGGTAGATGTCAATGATGTATTTGCCATGAGAAATGGTGTTTGGGAAATTATTTTGATTTCCTACAATGCTTGGGGAGGTTTAAACAGTAAGAGACGGATGAAATACTGTACTTGTTTGGGCGGCAATTGTCTATTATATATTCTGCATTGGCGCCTTCTTCAGGATGTTTGTACGTGCAGAAAATGAGAGATCTAATAAGGCTACTATTTGAGTCTGTGCTGTGTACAGGCACCTTGAAAATGTTTGCAGGACACGTGTGGCGTTAGTGACCATTGCTTTTGAGTGTATTTCCCTATTATATTACATTTTCCTGGGTGTGTTATTGCTTAGTACGCCACCATGGTCGTGACATGCTGCAGTGGTTGTGGGCAGGGCCTAGAGTCTTTGATGCATGGCCCTAGGCCGTAGGCCATACTTCCAGGACTGTAGGCCCTGCCCGCAACCACCGCTGCATGTCACGACCATGGCTACACGTGTAGTATTGATTATCGCTTACATGGTTGGGGGGCGAGTGTACAGTGTTGGGTAGATGGCCAAAGGCCATGAGTGCAGTGTCTGGCCAGAATAAGTGAAGCATAGCACACCTATCAATACACCCATACTACTGTACATCACTGAGGTGATTGTGGGCAGGATGTAGAGTTTTGCTTCCATGGCTGCAGCCCGTAGACCATACATCATACTCCTAAAACCCTAGGCCCTGCCCAGAAACATCACTTCATATTACTGCAGTGCATACACTCGTCCTATAGGTTAGCATGTCAGATGGTTCTGGGGAGGGTGTACAGTCTTGGCTGCATGGCCGAAGCCTATGCACCCAGAAACGACCTTGTTAGCGGTGGAGGTATAAGCCATTGTACACCTATACATTCAAAAGTACTTGGCCATATATCTTAACCTCTAGGTCCTGCCGTCACCCACTGCAGAACATTAGACAGGTACGTTAGTAACTGTGTTGCTTTGGTGGAGTGGCTGTTTACATAGAAAGAACTGTTTTTGGCTGCCTTATAACTGTCCTACCCTTGGACGAATCGTCGCCA
The DNA here is from genome assembly GCF_040938575.1 of Ambystoma mexicanum. Classification (NCBI taxonomy): domain Eukaryota; kingdom Metazoa; phylum Chordata; class Amphibia; order Caudata; family Ambystomatidae; genus Ambystoma; species Ambystoma mexicanum. The sequence continues at coordinate 952,766,802 of NC_090926.1, read as the reverse complement.
AACTTTGAAAAAAAAAAAACATATCGGACATTCTGACTTTGGTTGGAAAGTTTGGTGATGTTTGGTGCAGGGGGGCGAAAGTTATAAGGGAGAGGAGTTCTCAAAACGTCTTTTTTCCCCTTACATTGAACGGGGGAACTAGGTTGCGCTCACAACCATGTGGCTGTTTCCCAGATTGTTTGCAGAGAACAGCGTGCAGTAACGTGGCTTTCTTCGGTGGCCCCCTATCTTTTACTAATGTTTTCGTGTGCGCGGATACTGCAAGAAACACCTCCAAAACAAGAGATCATTAGACTTCTCACACTCAAGTAATAGTATTTCACAAGGTGACATTTGAGGGGGGCCAATGAGCTGTGGAAGCACAAAGTGAAAAAGTGCAGTTTTCTTGTCTGCAAAATGATATGTTTAAATGGATGTTCGTGCACACTGCACCGCGACCAATTACAGTATGTGGAATAAAATGTGTTTTGGACTAATATTTCCCTCAGATTGGCCTCTTCAGTTTTGAAAACTAAGTCCATCATCTGCACTGTTTGCTTGAAACAGTGCTTCTGAAGCTGTATGGGAGTAGAGGTTCTCATAATTAGATTTCATTATGTTGCTTCAAAGCAAGAATGTATTTGCCTTCTGAGTGAAGGCCACACGAGTTGTTTTTGTGGTTGACCGCTCAGTACGCCTGCGCATCCGAGTGAATGTAAAGGGGCAATTGTTTTTTGACCTTGAGCCCAAGAGAAACTTGCTCGCTATTCATGGAATGAAAGGTAAAACAAAAACAGCAATTGATAAGGTTATGTTTTAAAAAGTTTGTAAGGGACATGCATATCAGTTAACGAAGATTCTTCGCTGCGAACACATTCGTGACTGATTTGCAGGAAAAGAATGGAGGCTGTAAATATTTTGTAAGTTTACTTTAGCCTACTGTACAGCGAACGGTGCTTTATTTTTACATAACTGTTCATCTAATTGTGCTAATATAATTGGCTTATTATGTTTCTGCCCTTTTACAATTTTCCTGTAATGTTGCAGAGTGCACAGGTTGCTCATTTGCATGGTATGACTGCACTCAACCTTTGTTACCATTAATATTTCTAATTTGAAACGTTTACTTTGTCCACATAGCTTTGTGTATAACTTTGCACGTTTTTTTGGTCTTCTTTGAAATGACGAGACATAATTTTTTTTTTACTTGTCCACTCTTTTTTATTTCATACCTAAATTATCGTCTTTCTGTGTACTTGCCATTTTGTTTTCTCTTACGGTGCATGCAAAATCTCACCCTTTCTAAACTCTACCTATAGGTACACTTGGACATTAGTAACATATTACTAAAATGTGAACTTTGAGCACATATTTTTGTATAGCACTTTGAACATTTTCTGTTTGATTTTTTAAAAAATGTTGGTACAGGTTGGTTACTGACACATATTTTTTGTAACCTTTCCTGCCTAGGTATATTTTGCTGTACTGTGCATGACATGGTTTTCAAATCCCGAGTAAGGGCTTCTTCGGATGGCAATTATAACTGCTGGTGAGCGGTTGCCTGTCCATAACAATAATGTGGAATGACACTGTAAGCCCGCTTTGTCCGTTCACGGAACTCGCTATTCGGAGCAACGTGACATCATTTATGGTGCTGTAGGCTCAACGTCATAACGACTTCTGGGAAATTACTGTGGAAACAAAGCGACTTCTTCAACGAAGACCACAAAATGTTTGTTTGAGCAAAAAAAAATGGCCTCCTCATCTTCAACATTTGCAATGCCTCCCTAACCAGCATTGTAATCATTGCATTGATTATGCAATTATTCCGATGGTCTCTGCAAGTTTGTTATTAAATAAATCTACTTTCTAAGCTGTAAAATGGTCACATGTTCTTTACCATTACACTGTTTTATTTGCAAATGTAACTTATTACTTTGTACGTCGCTGAATGTTTATTTACAGGTTCTGCGTCACGCCACGTACTTGTGCTTTTTGCAACCTACAATGGAAATGGAAGAGGGGCTATGTATGCAATAACCGCTGTTTGTGCCCTCCCTGACTTACACGTGTAAAATGAATAAAACAGACACTCCCTGGACAAGGAATAAGGCACAACAGAGCAGGCTGCGAGAGTTCAAGGAAAAGTTTATCTAGATCTCTGAGAGCGCTCTGACCACATCAAGGTTACAACACATTATATAAGCACATTGGCATATCTAACATATGATACTATGTTGGACCCGGATTGGTCAGCCAGGGTGGAGTCTTAGGTGTGGGCATCATCTCTTCCTCCGGGTTGGTTGCTTGGTTGGCGGGAGGATTGACTTCAGACATCTGTGCTCCGTATGGGTGAAGGTCAGGTCGCTGTGAAGCACGGTGGTCACTATCTAAGCTAAGAAAATGCATTCTAAATAATGCATGCACTAAATAATGGTTGATCAAAAAGACCCTCAGTAGTTTATCATGTCATTATACAAATCACACAGGTATCTATATCATCTGTAACATTTGGGTTACACAGATCACAGGTTTACGGGTCTTTACCACTATAATACTCTCATTGAACTGTGGGGTTAGTCTCACAAGAATCTCAGGTATGTGGCATTTGTTAGTGTTAGGCACGATATACTGCAGCAGGGGTCTAATATTAGTTGGGGGTCTGTTGGCTGGGCTTCATGGCATGGTCAGCGGTCTGGCACATGAAAGGAATATCTTGCAGGGACACAGGGTTAGAATGCCAATAAGTAAGAGGGCAAGAGGGCAAGGACACTTTTGTGGAGATGGACGAGCTTTGTGCTTAGCTCATGTTGGTTCACATGCAGTACAGTGATCTCAGGGAAAAAAAATGTGTTACATTTATTATTTGTTGCAAGTATCTCCGGCTGCTGCGGCGGGGCGAGGGAGAGAGGCATTTTGTACTATCGCAGTGAGGCCTGGTCACCAAGATGGAGTCGAAAGGGGGTACAAAAATTGATGCCCTGTGTCCTGCTTAGTGGTCCCATCAACGCGAATGTAACCCAAAGTTAACATTGCATAAGGGCGAGGGGCGTACCCACCACTGGAGGCACTTGGTCCGAGTTTTGTACTGAGAAGTGATGGCAGGGAGGGGCCCATTGGCCCCTCATTCCCACACATTCCATCCTTTTGTTACATCTAAAGTAACGAATATTTTTATTTTTTATTCTTTTCATTCTCCCTTCAGTAGTACTCGGCCTCCGTCACAGCCTCGTCCCACGCGAGGGTGCCTTTTATTGGCATCCACGCTCTGCATACACTTCTTAGGCTATTTCCTCTTCTGGCATATTCGTCTGGTGAACACATTAAGTAAATTCCTCCGTCCCCATCTAGATCCACCCATACGTCTTGGTACCATTGCAACTCCCTTGGTTCTTTTATCATTGTATGATGCAAATTATCAACTATATCCCCATATTGCCTGTAAATTGAAGTCATTCTGTATTGTGGTGTAGTGTACTCCCCTGTTTGTATTTGTGCATCTTTCATGGTAGCTATTGTTGTCGGTCGGCCCATTGTTACCATCATCATAGCTGAGGTTGGCATACTTTTCTCACAACACCTGAGTCCCAGTTGGCACACACAGAATAACAGGAGCACAAAGACGATGATGGGGACCAGTAATTTCATTGCCACATTTACCCATGATGGTATCCAATTGAACATATTGTCGAACAAAATGCTTTCTTCTGCGCCTCCTTCTGTTCTCATCCTCTCTCCTAGATTGTTTACTGCTGTTATCACATGTGAGAGTGTCCCGTTATCAGCATCTTAAGTTGGCTCGAAAGTGCAACAAGCCCCCCCAATTTTTCGGCAAACACCACCGTCAATCGCCGTGAGGAGATCTAGGACATATCTGTTTTGCATTGTAATTATGCACAGTGTGCGGAGCTCTATTTTTATCACGTTGAACCCTTCTTCAGTGTCGTTAGCCAGTTGGATGAGCTTCCAGCGCACTACCTGCAACCATTTAGCGTTCGTTCGTGCTTGCAGTCCCGGGACCAGGAGTGAGGCGAAAAATGTCTCTGCTGATGAAAAGAGCTTGTATTTCTGCGGGATCTCAGCAAGGAGCTTCGATGATTCGGATGAGATGTAATTGGAGGATCTTTTACTTCATGTCAATCTTCTCTTTAGTTCATATTCTGACAATAGTTCATATGCTGGAGCTTCTGTTATCATTAGTTGGGGCGCTGTCGATGGTTCAGCCAATTGCCCTGCTGCAAATATGCCAGCCGATTGCCCTGCTGCCAATATGCCAGCCGATTGCCCTGCTGTCCCTTGGATATGGCTCTCTGGTATTACCATCAGGGCTGTGTCGAGGGTGGCTAGAGCACAAGTTCCTGTCCATGATGCGGGGAGGTGCAGGTAGGCTTGTTTGCCGCAAATCCAGTACATATCCATTAGTGCAGCGGTGCCTTTCTTTATGTCAGGTATGATTACCGTCTTGTTACATTTCCTTGTCTCCCCCATGTTCACTCTTCCTTCCCCATGGAAACACAGTTCATGTGGCACTTCTTTCTGTATTTTGATAACATTTTCTAATGCTGTGACCCACGTTAGCTTTGTGACCTGTTGCGACCAGATGGGGTCACATACCTCCTTTATCCATTGGAAAGTGTCATTGGATAGGCCTCAAAGTGCTTCTGCTTTGCATTCGATAGTTTATTCGTGCCACTTATTTTCTGCATATCGTGTCCCCTTGATGACAAGAAATGGTTCCGTAAGGCAAATTACTCCTTGGCGTCTGCTTGTGCACGTTCTCTCATTCTCCAGTTTTTTCAATGTGACGGTGTGCGCTTGGAACGTGCTCTTTATTCTGCACAAAACCAGATGAATGAAACATTGGGCCTCCGACAAGGACACTTCCTGCGGTACTAGCATTTTCGGTGTTCCTGAGGCATGCGGAAAGAGTGAACAGACGTAGCAGCTTTCATTTGTTGCTTGCTTTGCCATGGCACTCATGTCGGAATACCATTTATTTGATTGATCTGGGTGGCGGGGATCTTCTATTTCGGCTAACCCCAGGTCATGATAAATGTTGTATCTTTTCCCTCCCGCCCCCCTTTTTCTCCTCCTTCTCCCTTCCTTGTCATTGTTTTTCACCTTTTTGTAATGTATTGGAAACATTCCAGCCCAGGTTGTATCATTGTTATTCAATATGACAGGTGTATCTTCATCAGTAGCAGCAATGTCGCGTGAGGTAGGGTGTGTGGTTGTCTGTGAATGTGTACTGATGTTAGTTAAATCATTTGGCCAATAATAATCTCCATCGTATTTGTTAAATTCATAAGCATCACTCATATTTATGTTTGGACGTAACAATGATACACTTGTTGGTCCTACAGTGGCGTGTTCCGAAGGTTGCATCACATCTGTATTGTTAATTTTAATCTCATGTAATTCTTTCCACATAGTCTTCACCCCAGTCCATATCAAGTGCAACCCTTCTCGTATCATATTAGCCCCGCTCCCCCCCTTGTGCATGTCATTAACCAAAGGCAGAAGGGTATAATACCAAGCCATGAAAAACAACATTACTGACAACAAAACTGCAGCACATTTTAAAACACATTCAACATTACTGAACCTATTAGCCCTAACGGCGTCCATATCACTATCTAGCATTAATTGGTTCTCGGCGATTGTGGTTTGTTGGGCCATTTGTCACCTGGAGGGGCAATATAAATGTGTTAAGTCACTACAATATATACATGTATTTACATTTCTTGTTCATCTTCACATTTAATCTTCATTTTTAGTCATGTTTGCTTGTTTTCTCTATTACACATTTGCTTTCTACTATGGGGAGGAGGAGAGTGAAAGAGGGATGGAGAAAAGCGTGGAACAATAATCGAAAGGAAAGAGAGAGAGAGAGAGAGAGAGAGAGAGAGAGAGAGAGAAAGAGAGAGAGAGAGAGAGAGAGAGAGAGAGAGAGAGAGAGAGAAAGAGAGAAAGTAGAGAGAGTAGAGATGGTAGAGAGGTATGGAGGGGATAGCGAACAACCAAAAAGGGAAAAAAAGAAAAATGGAAAAGAAGGAAGTAGGAGATACATTGTGCAGAACAAGATGCATTTCATAACTTTTATCTGTGGATGTTCTCTCTACCGACAATTTTGTTATCCTTTTTCAACCTCATTTGTGGTACCAGTGGCACCATCTTGCTCCTCCTGGGGGATTGTACTATCGCATGCACTCCCCACATCTGATAAGTGCACCCAATACTTCAATCCCTTCACCTTCACTGCAGTGGGTGTACTATAGATGACCTCATAAGGGCCATGAAACCTAGGGGAATTCCACCTCCTTACAAAGCTGCGGACGTACACTTGTGCTCCTGGCATCAGTGGGCCGCTTGTGCTGTCTGTGGCTGGTGTGGTAGTATCAGTCGCCACATTTTCAGTAAAAGACGGTGCTATTTGTTGCGCTATGCTGCGTACTGCGCGTGTCACCTAGGTTAGGTATTCCTTGAACTCTTCCCCCAGCACTGTGGCAGTCCAGTGTGCGTCCGATGCTCTTCTAATCGGGGATACTGGTGTGTGTATTCGCCTCCCAATTACAATTTTGTGGGGGCTCAGATGGTGGTCTTTACATGGTTGCGTCCTCAGTTGGAACAGTGCTAGGGGCAAGCAATACACCCAGTTCTTCTTCAGTGTATTACATAACTTGGATTACTTACTCTTCAGCAATCCGTTGATCTTTTCTACCACCTCATTCGCCATTGGATGATAAATTGAGCATAGTTCGCGTTTTACCCACAAGAGTGATGTCACTTCCTTAAAGAGGTAATTTACGAAGTGCGTACCGTTGTCTGATCTTATCACATTGCATATTTGACATCGGGAAAACACTTCCCGAACAAGGAACTTTGCCGCACACTTCGTGTCTTGGTGGGGACATGGGCCCGCTTCGACCCATCTCGAAAAGGGGCATACCACCAAAATCAAATATATTGCTCCATTACACCGCTCTCCCATATCAGCATAGTTGGTATGGAGCTGCTCTCTAAATGGTCCTGTTGGTCGGGGCAGGGTACCGCGCAGTGTTCTCAATGTCATCCCTGAATTATATGTTTGGCATGTTATGCATTCTACGATGAATTTTGACAGGTGCTCTTGCAAATTGGGGACAAACCAATGTTCCTGGATGTCTGCGGCAATGTGTTGTTTTGCTACATGGCCAGGGAAATGCAGCTGTTGAAATGCTATTTCTAGTAATTCTACAGGCATTACTACCTTTCCTGTTGTCTCCTGCCTCCAAATGAGGTCTGTGGCTGATTGTTTACATCCCCGCTTGCTCCACAATTCTTGCTCCTCCTGTGGTGCTCTTCTTTGTAACTCTATTATCTGCGCTATTGGTGTATTACTGTAGGTTTCTTCTAGTGGGTCTGTAATGGTTGCCTTTACAACGTATTAGAGTGTTGGTGTTACAATGAAATACGAGGCGTCCTTTGCCGCTGCGTCGGCTGCCGCGTTTCCCAATGAGATTGCATCTGTGTTGTTGGTATGGGCTTGGTATTTCACCACTGCCACTACCGATGGTACTGCTGATGTGTCTATTAACTCATTCAACAATGTTGCATGCTGTACTGGAAAACCTTCTGGCCTCCTGAATCTCCGTCTACGCCACCGTGACAACCCTGAGTGGACTGTGGTAGTTTCATATGCTGAGTCTGAGTATATTGTCACTGCACATCCTTAGCTGTGTGTAGTGCTTCGATCAGCGCAGTTAGTTTGGCTGCCTGTGCAGAGTAATGGGATGGGAGGCGGTTTTGCACAATCGTCTCATAGTCATCTTCTTCCATGCGCACTACCGCCATCCCTACATGTTTTTCTCCTGTTTCGGGGTTTATTGATGCAGACACATCTATGAAATATATTTCTCCCTCCTTTAGGGCATTTTCACTTGCTTTTGGGATGTGATCACCTTCCCCCTCATATGTGGCACAATCGTGTTCCTGTATGTTCTCTGTCGTGCATGGCTCTGTGATGAATGTTGCTGGGTCTACTGTTTTGCACCTTACAACGTGTACGTTGGGGCTCGAAATTATTATTTCATATGCTGTTGCTCTCTGTGTTGTTAGTGTTGATTTTGATCGCTTAAGAATGGCGAATAGGGAATGCTTTGCATATAGCGTTACTGAACATCCCATGACAATGGTGGCGCTCTTTTCAATCGCGAAGGCCGCAGCTGCGGGAGCCTGTTCGCATGCGAAATGGCCTTGCATTACTGGATCTAGTGTCCCACTGTAATAAGCCAATGGTTTGTGAACTAGTGATGTTTTCTGTGTCAGTACTGTCGTCATCAGTGTTCCATTACAGTGTGAAAACAAGAAAAATTCCCTCTCATAATCCGGGTTCGCGAGGACTGGGGCATCAGCAATGAGGTCCTTTAGTTTAAAATACTGGGCCTCATCACGAGTTTGGCGGTAACGCCAGCGCTATTAGCGCTGGCGCTAATAGCACTACCGCCAAACCCCCCGGTGCTATTAGCGCCAGATCACGGGTTTGGCGGAAAGGTTATTGCCCATTCCCCATTGGGCCCATTCGTGAATTCCTCATTCCCCATTGGGCCCAATGGGGAAAATTCACGCTATTACTGCCGGCGGATTTCCCGCCGGCAGTAATCACGCCGAAAATCAGCAATTTTGCCGCGGATTTCCCCCAGCTAAAAGCTGGGGAGAAATCAGCCAAAGCCATCATCTGGCGGACCCTTAAATGCGGCGGTAATAGTGCTACCTCCGCATTTAAGGGTTACTGCTAGACTCGTGATGAGGCCCACTGTGTCATCATTTCATGTGTTCATTTTATTGTGTCTCTATTTTTCTGCGCTTCTTTTAACGCTTGTAGTAAGGGACGTGTGTATGCTGCGTAATCAAGGATCCAAGTTCGGCAATAGTTACAAATGCCAAGAAACATTTGCATGTCTTTCACAGTTTTTGGGATTATTATGTTGCGTATAGTAGCTGCTCTGTCTGGGAGTATTCGCTTCCCATCTTTTGATATTAACTGTCCGAGGTACACAACCTCAGCGAGGCAGTATTGCAATTTTCCTTTGTCCACCTTGTACCCCTTGGTAGCTAGCACATTCAGTAGTGCTATCGAGTCTTCTCTGCACTTTTCTTCTGTATGGCTGCAGGCGAGTAATTCATGTACGTATTGAATAATGGTGCTCTCTACATCTATGTTTCCAATGTCTTCACGTAGTACCCTGTTAAAAATGCTGGGGCTCTCGCAATACCCTTGTGGGAGTCTGCGATGTTCATACCTGTTGTTCCCTAATGTGAATGCTGTCAGGTATTGGGATCCCGGGTCGAGTGGTATGGAGAAGAAAGCATTCTTCAAATCAATTATAGTAAAACATGTTGATTCTTTCGGTTCGCTGCACAATATTGATGCCGGGTTAGGTACTAATGGGAACTCTTTTAGAATGACGTCATTGAGTGAGCGGAGATCTTGGATCATCCTCCACGCCCCTCCTTTTGCTTTTTTGATCGGGAAAATTGCCGTATTACACAGGGAGTTTGATGGCACTATGATACCTTGTTTTAGGAGTGCATTTATGGTTTCCCTAATTCCCTCCTCTGCTTCTCTCGATATGGGATATTGTTTTACCCTCGGCGGTATTGCACCTGGCTTTAGTTTTATTTTTATTGGTGTCACCTCATGCAGTAACCCTACATCATGGGGTCCTGTGGTCCAAATTTCAGGTGTTACCTTTGCCATGTCTTGCTCAAATATAGTCAGTGGGGCATTAACGCTAGCCATGTGTGGGTTGTGTACCTCTCTGTACTGGATCATAATATCACATGGTATACTTATTTCCATGATTTTTTCTCCGTCATCTTCACTATCAGTGAATAATTCCTCATCAGTTATGTCTCTTAGCATTATGTTTGGGTCTATGCATAACATAGTTCTCCACTCGCACCCATGCGCGTCCGGTCCTATGACCACAATACGTTTGCTGGATACCTGAACTGTCTCGATGTCTATGGACATTATCGTGCCTGGCACGACATCTGTGTGTGTGCAATTGGGCAGAATATGAAATCTGATGGTGTTCTCCATTCTTTTCTCGTTATCTCTGGTACCACTCGTGCTAATTACTTGATGCCATAAATAAACATGCTTATATCAATGGGTATTCCTCGCACCACAACTTCATTCATCACTGTGCTGATCATCAACATGACTCGTACTGGGCACACTCCTGGGGTTGAGCATACTATGCCCCGTTCTGTAAACGAGATGGTCATATTTAATTTACTTAACAAATCTCTCCCCAGCAAATTGATTGACGCGTCTTCGTGGTACAGTAAGTGTGCGCGCACGGTTTTTCCCCGCACCGTTATATCAAGATCTTTAGTGTAAGGAACTTTCAAAATAGCCCCAGAGAACCCCTGAATCTCCAAATTCCTAACTGAGAGCGGAAATCGCCCTTCCATAAGACATGACTTCTCTGCTCCTGAGTCTACCATAAAGATAAACTGCTTATTTCCTATCTCTGCCCCCACTAGTGGTTCCTCTTCTGCATTTACGGTGGTGGATAGGACTGGACACGCAAGTGTTCCCAGTGGGATTTCCTAATCTGAATGTCTTTCTTGCCCTGGCACTGAAAAGACATTAGGCCTCATTACACGGTATGCAGTAACCATGGCGCTATTAGCGCCATGGTTGCCGCCGGTATTTTACTGTGTCCGCCTTGGTGGATGGCGGAATTACCGACCTACTCCAAGGTGAGCAGGTGCGGTAATTCCCCATTCACCAAGGCACTTCCCCATTCCCATTTTAGCCCCCATAGGGCTCAATGGGAATGGGGAAGGAGCTAATTACGGTACTGCAATTTGCAATACCGTAATTAGCACCAAGGTCCCTTTGCAGGCTCATTCCTTAACAGCTGGTAAAACCAGCCGTTGAGGTCGGGTCCCGCAAAGGGACCTCGTAGTAAGGCGTAGTAAGGCGGTAAGGGTTTACCGGTACTGGTGCCCTTACCGGTAAACCCTTACTGCATTCCGTGTAATGAGGCCCATTGTCTCCAACCACGGTCACGCCGCAGTATGGTCCGGGCGCACCGTTTGCGGCTGTTGCAAAACAATTATTGTTTGCGTTTCCTACCGCGTCTTGTCTTGCCATAGTTTGTGGCGGTGGTTGCTGTCCTTGCTGCATGTGTGGGCACCCCCAGCCTTGTTCGTTCTCCATGGGCTGTTGCCCCTGCAAATACCCTGAAGGCCGCATTCTGCAATCTCTGGAATAGTGTCCCCATCTCCCACAGTTCCAGCATGACCCTTGTGGTCTGCCTCTCATTCCTTGACCACCAAATCCTCTATTCCCCATACCTCAAAACCCCCCTCTCTGGCCACGGTGCCCACCTCTTCCTCTTGCTGGTCTTTCTTGCCACTGTTGTCCGCCGTATTGCTCTTCTCCGTTCCACGGTCCTTGTCCTTGTGTTGTCCGCAGTGCCGCTATTGTGACTGGTCTGTTTCCCACTCCTTCATCCCCCTTGTTTTCTCTATCTGTGGCTACGCTGGCGTTGATGGCGGTGACCTTCACTAATTTGTTCTGTACCAGCTTTGCCTCGTCTGCCAGCCTTTTTTGTGCTATCTCTTTTTCTCTCTCTTTGATCCTTCTGCAGTGGTGCACAATTATGCTCTGTATTTCAGGCCAACCCTTGGCTTCTATCCCAGCTATTTTATCCAAGGACTTCTGTACCTCCTTCAGGAGCCCCTTTTTGATGATAAAATAGAACAAGGCGGTGGACTGGTTCTACGCCGTGCCAGTTTCGCTTCTCCACAAATCCTGCAACCGCAATATGAATTGCGTAGGATCCTCGTTCTCCTCCATTGTACACTGCATCACTAAATGTAAATCTGGAATATCTGGAAACGTGCGCCACAATGCATCCCATACTTGTGCTCGAACGTTGTTGAACGCCGACCCATCGTGGCGGTCACAACTCATCGTTCCCCCGGGGAATCCGGCCTTTTCCCACACTGCGTCTGCTTGGTCACCAATTGCTGACACTAATAAACTTTTCACATCCCCTATTGCTAGTGGCACTCCTGCCGTGATTTTCTCAAAGGCGTGTATCCATTTCCCAGCCCCTCCCGATAGTGGGGGGAGGACCTTCAGCAAGTTGTTTTTATCCATTTGAGCCCATGGAATGTAGTGTGACCTACCTGCTCCTTTATGTATCAATGGCATTTGTAACTTGTGTTTCTTTTCTACCATACTTACCGCACCTTTCTTCATTTTACTTACCATCATATTCCCACCTCGCTGTCTTAATCTACCCTGCCATAGTGGTGGCGATGGTGTATCTGGGTAATGGCGGTTTGGCAGTGGTGACCCGGCCTCGGCAGCTGCCTCTTCATATTTGTCTAAGTCACTCCATACCTCTTCTATTTCTTATTCTTGCTCATTGTTTCCTTCAAATCCTTCCCCTTTCTCACTTTCTGGGGTGGGGGGGCGTATAATCCTCACGGGTTTGTCATTTAGATGAAACAGGAACTCCCCTGACTTACATTCTTTCTCTCGCCCTTGTGGTATGCGTGTTCCTTGTGATGATATTGATAGCACTGGCTCTGAGATTGCTTGCGCCACTTCCCCTGCTGTGCTTAATGTTGGCGTTAGGTCCGCCATGGATAACGGTGGCACCTCTCCTCCCCCTGGCAGCATTTGGCCTCTATCGCACAATGCCCTTAGCTGCGTTATTTCCATCTGTGCATGCGCTAGCTGGCGGTCTAATTCTCCATTTAAGTGTGCCAAATTCATGGGGGGTGCACTTGTCGGACCATACAAACCTCCTTTATCATAGGGCGGTGGTGTCATGGCGACTACTGCGGCTGAGGGTGTGGGGATGGGACATGCTTGTGTGTACAGGGGTTTCGCTGTACCCTACTGCTGGCCTTGACATTAAAGGATATATTTTCGTTGTATCGCCTTCAGCTGTAGTGGTTGTGCACTCGCCCTTTGGCGTTCCGCTTACCTCTTCCTGTGTTTTCTGATTTTTGTTTGTTCTTTCTTTACCTACCGCTGCTGTAGCCGTAACTTCTTCAAACATTCGCCACAGGTCTAGTACTTCTCTTCTATTCTGCAGCTGTTTCCCCTTATACCTTGCCAACAAGTGTGTGGACACTAAATCTAACACCCTTTTATCAAATGACCCACCTTCTGGCCAAATTGGTGTCACACTGTCTCCTTTTATCTCTGTCAACCACTGATCGTGGTATTTTTGTATCTTCTCACTGTATAACGGAAGGTGCTGACAAATATGAGCTTGTGGTGTTATTCCCCCCATGACGATATTTTTCCCTTTGTCTGTACTTGCCCTTCAGTCTCTCTTTCCCTCTAATCACTTCCCCACTTGCCTTTCTTTCCTTCTAGCTGGACAATATACCACAAATCTGTTCAATTACTTATAGGTTGTATGCACACATATGTATCAAGATAGATATATAAATCAATTTTCAATGTTAACATTATGATTGTTGCATGTTCAAATTCAACGGTTCATGTTTGCATATTTTGCCACTTTAACCACAAATCAATTACAGTACTTGGATATCCTCGACAAAAATGGACAGAACACAAAAGACATATAACACATATCATGCACATGCACTACCTGCGCGCTTTTTCTTCCTGTCTGTTCTTTTTACCACCCCTTCCCCATTTCACCTACTCTTCTCATTCACTCCCCATCTCTTACACCCTCTTACTCTTTTCCAAGAATTCTTTCGTACCCAGAAAAAGAATGTTCTAAATAACTACTCCGAGTCTACTCAATATACGAGACTCCTACAATTTTCTCTATATCTTCACTTATTTATTCTGTACTGGACGAGACAATACTACGCGGTGACGCCTTCTACCCCGTTCGGGCTAGGATACCACTTCTCTTTTTCTCTTCACTTCTCACAAAAACCTAATGGCCATATAAAGGACAAATCAGAAAAGCCTCATCATCACTCACACAGGCCCTACTCTTCCCTATAACCCATTTCCACCTGTCCCCCCTACCTCCCCCTTACCTTTCCTTAGTAACCTTCGCAACCGGCACTCACGTGTTCAGTCAGGTGACTCGAGGGTCACCGCTCGCAGTCCGACCCCAGTCAGGTCTGCACCCTAACCAAGCCGTGGCCCGCCTTGGCGAGCAGCTTTTCAGTCGGGTATTCGTCAACCGGGAACCCTTGACCCTTCTTCGTAGTGCGCACAGGCTGGTCGGCCGCGGAGGCGATGGTTTTGCTGGGGGGCATCCCGGAATTTGCCGCATGGCGCCGGCCTCGAGGCACCTCACCGATCACGTCGCAGGGGGTCACCAAATGTTTGTGCCCTCCCTGACTTACATGTGTAAAATGAATAAAACACACACTCCCTGGACAGGGAATAAGGCACAACAGATCAGGCTGCGAGAGTTCAAGGAAAAGTGTATCTTGATCTCTGGAGCGCTCTGACCACATCAAGGTTACAACACATTATATAAGCACATTGGCATATCTAACATATGATGCTACGTTGGACCCGGATTGGTCAGCCAGGGTGGTGTCTTAGGTGTGGGCATCATCTCTTCCTCTGGGTTGGTTGCTTGGTTGGTGGGAGGATTGACGTCAGGCATCTGTGCTCCGGATGGGTGAAGGTCAGGTCGCTGTGAAGCACGGTGGTCACTATCTAAGATAAGAAAATACATTCTAAATAATGCATGCACTAAATAATGGTTGATCAAAAAGACCGTCAGTAGTTTATCATGTCATTATACAAATCACACAGGTATTTATATCATCTGTAACATTTGGGTTATACAGATCACAGGTTTACGGGTCTTGACCACTATAATACTCTCATTGAACTGTGGGGCTAGTCTCACAAGAATCTCAGGTATGTGGCATTTGTTAGTATTAGGCACGATATACTGCAGCAGGGGTCTAATGTTAGTTGGGGGTCTGTTGGGTGGTCTTCATAGCATGGTCAGCAGTCTGGCACATGAAAGGAATATCTTGCAGAGACACAGGGTTAGAATTCCAATAGGTTTTGACTGGCAGGGGTAAGAGGGCAAGGACACTTTTGTGGAGATGGACAAGCTTTGTGCTTAGCTCATGTTGGTTCACATGCAGGAAGGTGATCTCAGAGGAAAAGAGATGTGTTACATTTATTATTTGTTGCAAGCATCTCCGGCTTCAGCGTGAGAATGGAGCTGCAGAGTTTTCCAGTCAGAGCGGGAACGGGGGTGGGGGCCATGTGCTCCGAGCTGCTGCGGCGGGGAGAGGGAGAGAGGCATTTTGTACTATCGCAGTGAGGCCTGGTCACCAAGATGGAGTCGAAAGGGGGTAGAAAAATGGATGCCCTGTGTCCTGCTCAGTGGTCCCATCTACGCGAATGTAACCCAAAGTTAACATCGTATAAGGGCAAGGGGCGTACCCACCACTGGAGGCACTTGGTCCGAGTTTTGCACTGAGAAGTGATGGCAGGGAGGGGCCCATTGGTCCATTGCTCCCACACACTGCCTTCCCTTTCTATGGCGGCCATCTTGAAAGAGGATTTTCTTTTGTGATCCTTACTTCCAAAGTCACCTCGGATTACAATAAGTAAACGTCCTTTTTAGTAGCACACGTTACTACATTCGTAATTTAGACTATTGCTGGCAAAGATTATTGCGCCTATGTACTTTACAGAGAAATAAGGAGTATGTGGAGTGTATTCAAGTTTTTATTTTTTTCAATTATACTGTGAAAGGTCATTATTAACCCGTTATTAACTTTGTTTACGGGTAGCTTTATTTTTTGACACGGCAGGCAATAAGGCAATATGCGACCGGCATTGAGCAAAAAGGCATCAAACAGTAATATGAGTGACTGTATGTGTGGCAACACATTTTTTCTGTCTTTTATGTGCAAGGTAGCAACACAGT
Source organism: Ambystoma mexicanum (assembly GCF_040938575.1). Taxonomy (NCBI): domain Eukaryota; kingdom Metazoa; phylum Chordata; class Amphibia; order Caudata; family Ambystomatidae; genus Ambystoma; species Ambystoma mexicanum. Next base: position 952,750,903 of record NC_090926.1, on the reverse strand, counting down.
TTCTTATGCTTTTGCATTACACCACTGCTGCTGTTTCTTAGGGAGGAAGGCTGCACTTAGCTGATGTCTTTTTCAGATAAGTGCAACTTTCCCTACCAATATACAATGTGTAGTGCATTGCCATTCGCAATCGCTGCATACCAATATGTGTTGGTGTTGTGTTTGGCTAATGTTGAAGGTGGACGTTCCTACATGAATATAAAATCTATTTCCACATTGCCCAACAGGCATACTTTGTTCAGGTAAGTGTGTACTGATTCTGGGACATGTCACAATGCTTTACGACAGTATATTTTCATGTGGCATTCTTTGGAAGCTATATACTGTTTACCAAACAACCCTTCTTAAAGGAACCTTTTCATTATGTTGCACTACTGAAAATCTGTACCATGCAGTACAACATTTTTTTTTTTTTAGGTACACCTTACACTTAAATTGAACTGCTAAAAACCCATCCAATTCACTAAAAAAAAACTTTGTTAAGGGGACGTTATGGTTAAGTTGCGCTTAAACCTGTGAAATTCCCTAAAAAAACTTTATAATCATGACATTATGGTTCGCGGTAAAACAGAAAAACCCCTGAAATTCGCCAGTTATGGCAGACTGAGACCCCATACTTGCCATCACCACTGTGCACTGCTAACACTAACACCCAGAACATGAAAGATGTCATCTCAAATGTAACTGATGACATCACTGACGACATCACATGTTTAGCCCCTTTGTTTTCGTTCCCTGCTCTATATAAATATGTACATTCAGTAAAAAAACTTTGTTAAAGGGATGTTATACTTCACAGTGAAACCAAAAAACACTGCACATTCCCCCATTATGGTAAGCTCAGCAACATCCGCCTTTGTTTTAAAGTGAACCGTGGGGTTATCTTGTCTATAACCAGCAACGTTGTAATGTGAAATGAGTGTTATTCCCCATCCCCTCGCCCTCCCCCCCTTCATTCCCAAGTGAACCTTTGGAATGAAGTAAAATGACAACTTTCATTTGACTTTGTTCCATAGTGTCATTTTGGAAGGAAGGGGGGTGGAGAATACCTTTCATTGTGATTTTACTTCCCGAAGGTTCTGCATTTAGACTAGGGCCCAGTTTAAATACAGCAACTACGTGGAGTAACAATAAAAGTACTCTATTTTGGAATGAACTGCTCAGCCTGGTGAAACGTCAGGTCTTGTTCTCTTTGTCGGGTCTGGTGGGGTCGGAGATCGGGGCATTAGAGAGTTAATGGGAATTGAAAACAGAGAAGTCCACAAAAGTGTCTGGGGGATAGGCAGCATCTAGGCAAGTAAATAAACATACCTCAAGATAAGTAAAAGCAACATACATGCTAGCTACTGCACAGAGCAACTGTCCACTCACAACATTTAGTCAGATAGCAAAGTGAGATAAGCGCTCGCCCCTGATATCTCCCCTGATAACTCAGCCTTTTATCTTTCTGAGTTTGATACATTGTGGGATATTAATGTTTTCTGTTATTTCAGTGCTCTGAGACTTGTGGTTGTGTAGCGCTATATAATAAATATAATGTTATTACTCCTATGTTATTCTAGATGTCCTCTTCTATGCTCTAGACTGTAGTGTGTTCACTTTACCGGTGCACTTTCTAGAATAGAAAATGCTACATACGCACTTGCTGGTTTGACCTGAACCCTCCCTCAGCTGGTGGCATCATAATGTGTTTTAAACTCACCCGTCCCCTCTCCTATCTCTTGATCAACCAGAACATTCAATGGGGCTGGGGTCTGTAGTTTAGAGAGAGTGGGAATGGGTTGAGTGTTGGTGGGCATAGAGAGAATGGATCTGGGGTGGGTGCAAATAGAGAGGCAACCTTGGTAGGAATAGAATACACTGCTTTCCAAAAATGGCCCAAAAATCGTCTACTGTTCACAACATAGCCCAAAATAGCCCAATAAGGCAAATCACTCAATGGCTGGAAAATGGAAATCCCGGCTGACTTGCTTCTTACACAGCGAGTGATTGTAGAAAATCTTGTTAGGGATCTCCTCATTGGGCAGTACGACGGAGGAGTTTAGAAAAATACATTTTAGTGAGTTGGCCATTGCATTGCTGGTTTCTATGCCAAACAGATATTCTCATGTGTGTTGGGTCTGTCTGTCCGTCTTTACTGTCTGTATCCTTTTTATTCTGTGAATGGCCCGTGTATGTCGAGATGTTGGAATGGGGGTGTGTCGGTATCTGTCTGTCTGTATATATGTATGTATGTATGTATGATGTATGCTTGTTAATCTATGTATGCTAAGATGCGGGGATGGGTGGGGGGATGCCGGTTCTGTTTGTTTGTATGTCTGTATGATGTATGCTTGTTAATCTGTGTATGCTGAGATGCAGGGGTGGGGGGTGTCGGGTCTGTCTGTATGTGTGTATGTATGCATGTTATTCTGTGTGACTAGACAGAGGTAATGATAGGCAGAGGCAAGTCTGCCTGAGGACATAG